>NC_092334.1:280316500-281625000 GCF_046630445.1 Rutidosis leptorrhynchoides | reverse complement strand
CCAAAGATCACGAGCAGGGGAAGGACAAAAAAAAATTGAATAAAGCAGATAGTTATAACAGATACACAGATAGGGATATATATTTAACTTTTAACGCGTATAAATCTGAGTTTATATATTATAAATAAATAATAATAATTATTACATATATTAATAATAATTTTGTTAATATTAATAATAATAATAATGAAATACAAATAATATAATAATAATAATAATAGTTATAGTTATAATAATAATAATATTATTATTATTAATGATAATGATAATAAATTGTATGATAATAATAACAACATCTATTTTAATAATTTTAGTAATATTGTAAATATATATAGTACATTACAGGTGGGTATAGGATTCGGGCCCATTTGTACCATGCAGCATTTTAAATCTTGTGGTCTATCAAAATGATGAATTTTATTGTTTTATGATAAACTTATGAACTCACCAATATTTTGGTTGACACTTGAAAGCATGTTTATTCTCAGGTATGAAAGAAATCTTTCACTGTGCATTTGCTCATTTTAGAGATATTACTTGGAGTCATTCATGACATATTTCAAAAGACGTTGCATTCGAGTCGTTGAGTTCATCAAGATTATTACTAAGTCAATTATAGTTGGATATATTATGAAATGGTATACATGCTGTCAACTTTCAATGTAAAGAAAGTTTGTCTTTTAAAAACGAATGCAATGTTTGTAAAAAGTATCATATAGAGGTCAAGTACCTCACGATGTAACCAAATCTAATGTATTCGTCAAGATGGATTAGGACGGGTCATGAAAGTTGGTATCAGAGCGGTGGTCTTAGCGAACCAGGTCTTGCATTAGTGTGTCTAACTGATAGTTATTTAGATGCATTAGTGAGTCTGGACTTCGACCGTGTCTGCATGTCAAAAGTTTTGCATATCATTTCTAGTCGGAAATCATCTACTTATCATCCTTAGAAAATTACCTACTTATCATTTTTAGTCTAGACACGTCTTACTGCAGTTAGTGCATCGATAGTGTATAGACAAAATTCATATCTTAGCGTATCTGTTACTATAGACTTTACCTAACAGCTTTCGTAGATTCATCCGTAACTTATGGGATTTTAGTATTATATATGCATATGTAAATTATGTATTGCAGGGTACTAATCTATATCCTATAATCTATTTCTTATCGAAATCCTTCATCTGACCGTACAAGATGAATCCCTCAACCAGTTCGAATTCCTCGGATTCCGACAGCTATTCCGATATGGAGTTTCACCTAAGCTCCGAAAGCAGTGTCACCAGAATGAATCAACCAATCATCCATCCCCAATTCATCTGATGAGTTCGTAGTCGAATTAATCAATGGAGACGCGAAAAAGGCGATCCTTTTCACCAACCGAATTTACCTCCTGGTGATGAACCTGAAGCACTTATCAGTGAACCTATCCAAAACACCATTTTCAGCCTTATTTCCAGAATATCTCGACACGATTATATTCTATCTTCAATTCTAAACCCCATTTATGTGATGACCCGGGAATTTTCGACTAAAATTAAACTTAATCTTTATATGATTTTGATACGATAAGCAAAGTATGTAATGTTGAGTCTAGGAAAATTTTGAAACGATTTTCATATATTCAATTGACATTCGACTGCTCACGAGGATTCACGAACAATTAAGTATATATTGATATGTGTTTATGTATATATAAATAATAATTTGAAATATAATTTGAAGTATTATATGTTGTAGTTATTAAAAATTAATAAAATAAAAATAGGATATTATAATTATTATTATTTTAAATATATCTCTATATATAAATAAAGTATATTAAAATAAATATTAAATGTTTGTATTACTCGTTTGATGTTCGATTGATATTAAGTAAGTTAAATTCAAACTTATGTAATTTTAAAATAAACGGTGATACGAAAATGAGTTATATAAGTTATAGGCTTATTAAAAGTATATTTAGGATCTAATTATTTAATTTTAACATTTTTTATATTTTACCCAAGATTGAGAGGGGCAGTTGATGTAATTTTTATTTAATAAATTAATGATCGAATTTTATACCATAGTGACTGAAATAAATAAACATAATTATTATAAAAATATGGAATTTTTCTGAAGACTTTTATTCGCCACTGAGTGAACAAACGGGACACGATATTATAGTCGTTAAAACTGTCGGCACAAGAATTCAATATGGAGACTGCTACACTGTTCGAATTATTGAATCAAATTACTGTTTCTTTTAACTTTTCATTTTAGTTTAGGATATTTTATTATTATATTATTATTATTTACTCCGTGATCTAATGAATTCAATCAAGGGTACTGTGTGTTGTGTGTCAACTAACTAACTTATTAAGATATATATCTTAGACAAATGCAGATATACTCATACATATCACATATGCATTTTATCAACCACCGAGAACATAACACATATCTATATCTCTATTTCTGTTTGTGAACTCAACTATCTCATCACCATCACCGGGAACCACCACCTCGCCACCATCCTCTTCATGTTAAACCACCATATTGAAACCTTTCGATATTTTTTGTGTTTCGTTTGCAGCACCACCGTGACAACCATCAACCATCGGTTAGTCACCATCACCAATTACACGACCAATACAACCCACCATAACTCGCCACCCTCACCTTCGGACAACTACCTCCATCACAACCTCCACCACGCGGTCTCCCTTAAAACCGCCACCATTTGAAGGACAATGTATATGTATATATTTAGTGCGAAAGGCCATTTGAAGG
Organism: Rutidosis leptorrhynchoides; assembly: GCF_046630445.1. Taxonomy (NCBI): domain Eukaryota; kingdom Viridiplantae; phylum Streptophyta; class Magnoliopsida; order Asterales; family Asteraceae; genus Rutidosis; species Rutidosis leptorrhynchoides. The sequence goes on along the minus strand of NC_092334.1, from coordinate 281,622,226 downwards.
CGAAAGCACGAGACAACTAAACCGCAGTATGAATGCGGTGGGATTGCGTAGAACATTAAAGAGTGCGAAGGCTTCTCGCAGTGTTTATGCAGAATGCCTAAGTGCCCGCACAACTTACTTCCGCGTAACTCCTAGACCTATAAATAGGGAGCTTGGCTTCTCATTTTAGGTTGTTGTTGATTCTGGAAGGGTTGCCCTAGCCATATTGATTTCTCTCGTGACTTTGCCCGAGACTAAATCATTATTTGGTTAAGGTAATTTACGAAGACCGGGACATGGTTGTTGATCATTTAGCACTTAACGAAATATGACAATAAGGTCCCAAAACTATAATCGACATCCATTATACCCCCTCATTGCACTCAATCCTTGATTAACCGTAATTGAATAATCTAGGATTGATCAATTGGCGCCATCCGTGGGACACGAATAGAATTGAAATGAGAAATTCGCGTTCATTTTAATCGAGCTATTCAACTCATTTTTTAATTCTAATCGTATTGTTTTCTGTCTTATATTGCAGGAATAAGTAATTTGTGAAACAGCAGTTACGAGTAAAGCAAAATAACGAAGCAACAAAAGCTTTCGTTAACTAAGAAAGTTGTAAATGAGAATTTGAAAGTGCGTAAAGCGCACAAAGCTTATGTAAGCGAAAGCTCGCCAGCAAAACTGAACAAAGAACAAGATGCGAGAATAATAAGCACAATACATAAGAAAAAAGGATTTAAAAAGCGAAAAGCAGTAGAAATGTTTGAAAAATGGCAATTCGAGCCTATTACATTTCCATTTAAGCAAAGTCACGAAACGAATGACATGCCGTTGGTCATATCGTGTAAAATTGCGAATACAGGGATCACAATCATGAAAATTCATGTTGATACTGGCAGTAGTATTGATTTGATATACGAGCAATGTTTTTGCCAATTTCCAAAATGCATCAAGGTGGAACTAAAACCGACCGCGATATCCTTATCTGGTTTCGCGGGTGAATCTGCTTGGCCTATGGGGCAATTATCCTTAGAAATTGAATTGTGTGATGAAACAGAGGAAAAATTGACAAGGCAAGCACGGTTAGATTTTTATGTTATATGCGCTGCTTCGCGTTATAACATGTTATTGGGAAGATCTGCGTTGCAGAGGCTTGGCATAGTGCCATCTACAATACACAGAATGGTCAAATTCACTACCGGCAAGGGTGTGGCAACGATAAATTCTATGGCTATGCCATTGATTTGTGCGGCTATAAGCACGAAAGATGTAATTGTTCCGCATAAAATTGAAGATGATAATATGGTTGTTATAAATCCTAAGTATGTTGATCAAAAAATTAAAATTGGGACCAAGTTGAATGCAGAAATAAGAAAGAAGATTGTGCAGTTGCTGGTCGCGTATATGGATGTATTTGCTTGGAGTGAGAAAGATATGATCGGAGTTCCGCGTAATGTTGCAGAGCATAGATTAAATGCCAATCCTGCGTTAAAACCTATTGTACAAAAACGCAGAGGAATGGCTCTAGACCGCATGAAGTGGTTGTCTGCGGAAGTTGCTAAATTGGTCAATGCGGAAATATTGCGCGAAGTAAAATATCAAACATGGGTTGCAAATCCTGTTTTGGTAAAAAAAAAAAAAACCAGATGGTTCGTGGAGGATGTGTATAGATTTCAAGGACATAAATAAAGCTTGTCCGAAGGACAACTATCCACTTCCTGAAATTGATCTTAAAGTGGAATATTTGCATTATCCCGACAAATGCTTTTTGGATGCCGCAAAAGGATACCATCAAATACCAATGGCGTTGGAAGATGAAGATAAAACCGCATTCCATACTGGAAAAGGCATTTATTGTTATATCAAAATGCCTTTTGGTTTAAAGAATGCGGGAGCCACTTATCAGCGGTTAATTGATAAAGCATTTGAAGGTCAGATAGGCCGCAATCTGGAAGCTTATGTTGATGACCTTGTTATAAAAAGTAAAATGCAAGAAAGTATTTTGGTAGATATGCAAGAAACATTTGAAAGTTTGCGAAAAATAAACATGAAGTTGAATCCGTATAAGTGTAGTTTCGGAGAAAGAGAACGCAAGTTTCTGGGATACTATGTCACTGAGCAGGGCATACAAGAAAATCCTAAGAAAATTGCCGCAATTGAAAACATGACCACGCCTAAAACCGTTAAAGAAGTGCAAAGTCTAACTGGAAAAATTGCGGCTTTAACTAGATTTCTTTCGAAGGCCGCGGAACGACAGTTGCCTTTCTTTCGCACTCTTAAAGGATGTTTAAAGCAGAAGAACTTTGTGTGGACTGAAGAGGTTGATAAGGCATTTCAAGAAATGAAGCAATTGCTTGCTGCATTACCTACATTGATTGCGCTTGTTGATGGTGAAATATTATATCTTTACATTTCGGTTGCGAATGAAGCATTTGGCTCAGTACTTATCGCGGAAAGGAATAAAGTTCAAAAGCCAGTCTATTTTGTTAGCAAGGCACTTGCGGGAAGTGAAATAAATTATGCGCCGATAGAAAAATTTATTTACGCGTTAGTTTTAACTTCACGGTGATTGTGCAGATACTTTCAAGGTCATCCAATACATGTTTTAACTGATTTGCCGGTTAAAAATGTGTTGAACAAACCTGCGGTATCTGGAAGACTTGCCCAATGGGCGATTGAGCTTGGAGCATTTGAAATATCATATATACCGCGTACATCCATAAAGGGGCAAGTTTTGGCAGATTACCTCGCAGAAATGACGGGTGAATTAGAGGTGATCCATAAAAGAACGTAATTAACGCCACCTTCGCATGAAATCTGGGATTTATATACAGACGGTGCCTCATGTATTGAAGGGGCAGGTGCGGGGCTAGTGTTGACAAATCTAAGTGGCGAAGAGCACACGTACGCACTGCGCTTTAATTTTGATGTGACAAACAATGAGGCTGAATATGAAGCATTGCTTACGGGATTGAATTTGGTACGTAAGATGAATATAACGCAGCTGCGCGCATATGTTGATTCACAACTGGTGGCAAATCAATTCAATGGCTCTTTTGAAGCACATGAGTTGTCCATGCAGAAGTATTTGAAACTTGTAAAGGAATCTGCAGAAAAGTTTGAGTTCTTTGAATTATCACAAGTGTCGAGAAGTCAAAATAAAAAAGCAGACGCGTTAAGCAAACTTGCTGCATTAGCGTTTTCGCACTTTCAAAAACAGGTGTGGGTAGAAGAACTTCCTAATAAGTCCATTGATGGAAATTTATTTGTTGTGGTTATAGAAGAAGTTGGACCAAATTGGATGGATCCTATTGTCAATTATCTACGAAATGGTACGTTGCCAGAAGATAAAAAGGAGGCTCGTTAGGTACGCGAAAGAGCACCCATGTATGTACTTAAAAATAATGTGTTATATCGTAAATCATATTTGGGACCATTAATGCAGTGTGTGGGACCCGCAGAAGCTGCAACCATTGTTGAAGAGGTGCATAGTGGATCTTGTGCTCTTCACTCAGGATATAAAACTATTGCTGGCAAGATAATGCGCATGGGCTATTTCTGGCCTACTCTATATCGTGATGTTGCATAAATTGTTAAGCGGTGTAAAAGTTGTCAAAGACATGCACCGCAGAATCGCAAACCACGACATGATATGATTCCAATTGATTCACCATGGCCATTTTATAAATGGGCCATCGATATTGTGGGACCCTTTCCACCAGGTGTAGGAAATGTAAAGTTCCTGATTGTAGCTATTGATTATTTCACTAAATGGGTGGAGGCAAAGGCCTTACGCACAATTACTGGAGTGCAAGTGCGGAATTTTGTATGGGAATACATTGTATGTAGATTTGGTATTCCGCGGGAACTTGTAAGTGATAATGGAGCGCAGATTGCAAAAGATCCATTTTTAAGTTGGTGTGCGGAACTAAATATAATTCAAAGATTCACATCTGTGGCACATCCGCAAGCAAATGGATTGTGCGAAGTCACTGACCGCGACATTGTTAGCGGTATTAAAAAACGTTTGAATGAAAAGCGGAATGGATGGGTTGATGAACTTTCAAATGTACTATGGGCTCATCGCACTACTTTCAAGAAAAGTACAGGCGAAACACCTTTTAGCCTAGTATATGGTTCCGAAGCAATGATCCCCGCAGAAATCTTTGTTGAAACGCACAGAGTTGCTAATTTTGATGAAAGTGCGAATGCGGAAGGCATTTGTGAAAATCTAAATTTCATTGAAGAATGCAGGCTTATGGCCGCAATACGTGAGGCAAATAATAAGCAGCAAATTGCTAAGTATTATAACAAGAAGGTGCGCGCGTTAGCCTTTGATGTTGGAGAATGGGTTTTGCGTAATAATGAAGCAAGTCGTGCTGAGAAACAAGGGAAGTTGGGACCCAATTGGGAGGGACCATACCAGATAGTGGGAATTAATGCAGCAGGCTCTTATAAACTCCAAGACATTGAAGGGCGCAATATACCTAACGCGTGGCATGCTACTTTGTTGAAACGATATTATATGTAAATAATAAAAGTATGCAAAATTTTATGTGCATTCTAGTGATTCATGTTAATGTGTGTAGCAAATAAGTTTGCAATATTGTGTAAAATGAATAAAACTAAAGGTTTTTGTTCATTATAATGATTGTATGTCTATGCGTAATTTCAAAGTACAACGCGTTTAATACAACCATAAATGAAATCAAACAAGTGATGGAGAAGACCACTTGATGCTAAATGAAAACAATTTGACGTGTATGCGAAAGGAATTCAGTTTGTTAACTTTCTCCCAAAGTATTAGATCTAGCCATCTTGGATGCTTCGCAATAAACACAAATTTTTGCCTAAGGATCGTTTCATAATGCGAAATCCTATTCCTTGGTAGTTAAGTCTAAACCAATGATGTCTTCGACGGGAGCATCCTTGTTTTGACTTATAGCTTCTAATTTTGGAATAGGGATAACGCGAATTCCTTCCCTAGCCAATGCGACCATATCTTCTGCCTCTTCAATAGGGCAGATTAATTTCTCAATATACTCCGGCATTGGCTCCGGAAGAACAGCAATCTTGCCAACCTCCTGAAGAAATTTTACTCGCTCAAGTTGTTGTAGCGCAGTCACATAAGTATCAAATTTCTGCGAAACGTCCGCAGAATCCATGATTTTTTGCCCAAATTCAGGCAAATGTTCGCGAAGTTTCACACAGCAAGATTCCACGGTTGCTTTTGCGGATAAGGCTGCGGTTAGTTCAGTTTGGGTTTGCAAGAGTTTGTTTTTCATTGTATCATGCGTGACTTGAAGGTTGTCCATTTCAATTGCTTTTTCAGACAGTTGCTTTTTTAAATCATCCACGGAATTTTTTGTTGTTTGCAATTCCGTGGTGATGGAAGAGAGTTGGGACTGTGTGATTGCGTGCTTGGTTTGTTCTTTCTTCAAAACTTCAGAAAACTTCTCTTGTCGGGACATTGCATCATATGCAGATGCAAGTGTCATATAGAAGTTCTGCGCGAAACAGTTGAATGAGTCGATGTATGAAAGTTTGCTAAGTTCAGAGCGTAGATCATGGGGAAGGGCAAGCTTCATATGTTGCCTTTGGTCCAGTGCAGCTTCTGGAGAGGCGCATAAATAACCCTGTAGGCCATCTATTTTGATTGACTTTACTGCGCTGGGATGAGTGCGCCAGATGTCTTTATATTTGGATAAGTCGAAGGTTGGTGGAGACGTAGCCAGTGTAGATGGTGGTGGAGTAATGGATGTCTCTGCTGCAACACGTATAAGGAATATAAACGAAGGAAGAGATATTAAAATGACAGAACACTATAGGTGTTATTGGAAATACAAATTATAATATGTGACGATTCGCATTACCAGTCTCAGATGCAGGTGAAACAACTGAGCTAGACCGCGTAAACCTCTTCGCGGATCCTGTAAGTGGAGAGGTTGCGGGTCATTTGCTGGGAGTCATTGTTGTTTGTTGAGCGCTGGTGGTAGGAGATTTTTGTGCAGCCTTTGATGATGATTTTGACTCGGGGCTCTTAAGCCTCTCTGCGAGAAATGCTTTTGTGTCATCTTTCTTTTCGATTTCAGAAACCCTCATGATGATGATGATGAGTAAATGTGAAAGTTGTTTGTGTGAATGAATCAATATAACAGAGAGAGAAAGTAAGATAGAAAAAATGATAATCAACTTCTATATATATGGAGGAAAATATAATTTCAACGGTATAATCCCTTAACGACTATATACGCAGATAAAAAACTCAGCAAATACAACAATAGCCGTTGTGAAAAATAATAATACTTTTATGCCTTACTGTAGTGCGTGCATCATATGTACAAAAGGACAAACTATAACTTTTTCTTTTAAAGAGTTTATTGTCTTACTTTTTCTGCGAAAATGTAACACAATAAACTGGGGGACTTGATCATATACATACTTATGTATATGTATATATTTAGTGCGAAAGGCCATTTGAAGGCGAAAGCATGAGACAACTGAACCGCAGTGTGAATGCGGTGAGATTGCGCAAAACATTAAAGAGTGCGAAGGCTTCTCGCAGTGTTTATGCGGAATGCCTAAGTGCTCGCACAACTTACTTCCGCGTAACTCCTAGACCTATAAATAGGGAGCTTGGCCTCTCATTTTAGGTTGTTGTTGATTCTGGAAGGGTTGCCCTAGCCAAATTGATTTCTCTCGTGACTTTGCCCGAGACTAAATCATTATTTGGTTAAGGTAATTTACGAAGACCGGGACATGGTTGTTGATCGTTTAGCACTTAACGAAATATGACAATAAGGTCCCAAAACCATAATCGACATCCATTATACCCCCTCATTGCACTCAATCCTTGATTAACCGTAATTGGATAATCTAGGATTGATCAATTTACATTTATTATTTTTTTCTGTTTCTTTTTTTTTTTCTTTTTGCCGACCACCAACTACACTAGGTTATCCATTACTTAGACTTGTGGTAACCTAAAACAGTAAATCAATATTGTGCATGAATCGTGGCCTACTTGCTTGACTAGCACAATACACATGCAATTTACTTATAAAATAAACAACTTGCCCACTACCCATTTTTAATACCTTATATTCGATCAACCTTCTGGTGTACGGCTTTCTGTTTATCACTGCTATTCGAAAACCCAAATACACCTTCAAACCGAACCCCATATCAAGTTTTATACGTGGGCCTTAAATTGTATGTGATGATTGGGCCGGTTATGATTAAAGGAGATAAATAATGATGATGATAAAGTTATGGTATGATGATGAAGTTTACAAGAAAATGGTTTGCACATATTTGTGTTTCTATGCATTTCGAAGATTCCACAAGCAAAAGCCACCAGTTTATTTTATAAAACCGAATCCTCATTTCTCTAATTGGTTCAATTAAACACAATCAATCCCCCACCAAATACTTTTTATTCTTTGTGTTTCCCACTTGCTAATTTATGATTATAGTGGACCTCATTCCCTCCAAGATTCGCACACATACTCTAATTTATCTACTGGCCGGTTTTTTTCTTATTTGATGAACTTCATAGGGTAAAATAGAAAAGATTAAAGTAAGTATATGATAAATAAGATTAATGATACTTGATGATGATGATGATTGCGTAATTTTTTTTTTCTCTTTGTGTCGGCTAAAAAGAAGTCAAGGAGTGGAAGAATAATACCAATTACATATTTGTTAGTGGGCCGTAATCTTTTTTTTACATGGGGTCTGGTACCGTAGTATTGAACTTGAAATCAAGTTAGTGGATCCGAGAATCCAACATTTGGAGTTTGAAATTTTAAGTTAATTTGAACTTTACAACTAAATTTTTGAATGACTAGAATAATAATGATGAGTTCGTGTGGTAATGAAAATGATGATGTGATTATTTAGTGATGATAAGTCGTTAATGAAACGGTGATAATAACGATATGAGGTTAGATGACGGGCTTGTGAAGGATGAAGGTTATGGTGACGAGTACACAATGATTTGATGATAATGATAAATGACGATGTTAAATATGATGATGATTGGTGGTGTATATATATAAAGAAGAAGAAACAGTTTAAGACGGTTTATATGTATATAGATTAGGAATTAAATTAGGAAGCACAATTGGAGGAATGGTTTGGGGAATTCTCGGGTTAGCGGGAGGTCGCGGTTTCAAACCCGGACTACTCCTTTGAGGTAGTTATTATTAATACTCTTATTACTATTATTTCATTATTATTATTATTGTTGTTATTATTTTTATTTATATTTATTATTGATTGTTATTAAGTAATTATTATTATTACTAATATTAGAAATAAGATTTTTAGTATAATTAATATTATTATTACTACTATTAAAATATATATTATTATTATGATTAATATGACTATTAAATTTTTTTTATTAAAATCATCAGTTTTATTAAGAGTACCATTATTATTAAAAAAATTATTTTTATGAAAACTAACGTTTTTATCTTATTATTATTATCTTTTCTATTAAAATTATTATTACTAATATTAATTTTATTATTAGTATTATTATCAAAGCTATTAATATCAGTATTATTACTAAATCAAATTACTTTTCGTATTATTATTATTATCATAAAAAGATACAAATTTTATTGATATTATTTTACCAAATAAATAACCATATAAAAATATATTTTAAAACATATCACATAACAACATTAATATTTTCATAATAAATACTAATTATTTATCTAATGTATGTAAAATAAAGTATAGTTAATTGAGTTAATAATGAAACATACAAGTTAATAACATAACAATTTATAATAAAACATAAACTTGTTCAATTACGATTATATGTTTTAATAAATATAAATGATATAGGTTCGTGAATCCGAAGCCAACCCTATACTTGTTCAATGACGTCATATGTATTTTTACTACAAAATACAGTATGGTGAGTTTCATTTGCTCCCTTTTTAAATGCTTTTGCAATACATATTTTTAGGACTGAGAATACATGCGCTGCTTTTATAAATATTTTACGAAATAGACACAAGTAATCGAAACTACATTATATGGTTGAATGATCGAAGCCGAATATGCCCCTTTTGCTTGGTAACCTAAGAATTAGTAAACCGATCTACTAATTGATGCGAATCCTAAAGATAGATCTATTGGGCCTAACGAACCCCATCCAAAGTACCGGATGCTTTTGTACTTTGATGTTATTGTTTTATCATGTCTGAAGGATTTCCCGGAATGATAGGGGATATTCTTATATGCATCTTGTTAATGTCGGTTACCAGGTGTTCAATCCATATGAATGATATTTTTGTCTCTATGCATGGGACGTATATTTATGAGAACTAAAAAATGAAAATCTTGTGGTCTATTAAAATGATGGAAATGATTATTTATGTTAAACTAATGAACTCACCAACCTTTTGGTTGACACTTTAAAGCATGTTTATTCTCAGGTATGAAAGGAATCTTCCGCTGTACATTTGCTCACTTTAAAGATATTACTTGGAGTCATTCATGGCATTTTTTTTCAAAAGACGTTGCATTCGAGTCGTTGAGTTCATCAAGATTATTATTAAGTCAATTATAGTTAGATATATTATGAAATATTATGCATGCCGTCAACTTTTGATGTAATGAAAGATTGTTTTTTTAAAAACGAATGCAATGTTTGTAAACTGTATCATATAGAGGTCAAGTACCTCGCGATGTAATCAACTGTTGTGAATCGTTTATAATCGATGTAGACTTCATCCGGATGGATTAGGATGGGTCCTTTCAGTTGGTATCAGAGCGGTGGTCTTAGCGAACCAGGTCATGCATTAGTGTGTCTATCTGATAGTCGTTAGGATGCATTAGTGCGTCTGGACTTCGACCGTGTCTGCATGTCAAAAGTTTTGCTTATCATTTTTATCGAAAATCATCTGCTTATCATCCTTAGGAAATTACCTGCTCATTATTCTTAGTCTGGACACATTTTACTGCATTGACTGCATGAATAGTGTATAGACAAAATTCATATCTTAGCGTATCTGTTACTGTAGACCTTTCCTGATATCTCTCGTAAATTTCTTCGTAATTTAAGGGATCCTGGTACTATATATATCTATGCATATTATGCATTAAGAATACATCCAACTATCAATTGTTGTCACTTAACTCGTCATACCAAAAATCTTTTCTGTGATCGCGTAAGATGGCCTCTACGAATCGACCACATTCCTCTGACTTTGAAGACAGCGTGACAGGAGCACACCAACTAATCAACTACCGTGATTACTGGATAAAATCGGGGTGGGTTCGCGACATACTCACCCTATGGAGAAGGGAAGAAGGTACTCCATATCATGAACCGAATCTACCACCTAACCTTGGAATACTCAACCCGCTCACTGGAGAACCTGTTCGCAACACCGTTTATACCCTTTTTGCAAGAATTTTTCATCTCGAGGCTACCATTAACAGAACTAGAGAAGATATCCGACCTCTACCTCACACTGAAAACCAACCAGGGTTAGTAGAAGAAGTTAAAGAACTCCGAGCTCTAGTGTTAACTTTAGAGAGCACGGTACACAATTTGTAAGCACCAGCAGGATCACCAACACCAGTAACATCACCAGCCTCAGCACCAACAGCACTAGTACCACCAACAACAACATCCGCGTCACCAGCTTCGACATCTCATTCTGTACCTCGAGTATAATCATCGTTCTACATGACGTTCTACATCATTTATTTTCGTTCAACATGACGATTATGTAATCTCTATTGTTTTAGAGATTATGTATTCTAGTTCTAACGGTAAATCAAATGAGATTAATATTATATTAACTCATTAAATCCATGATTACATCTGAAGAAAATATATATGTATATATATTTTCATAAAGATTGTAATTAAAAATTCTTTCGTACAAACTGTTAATGGTGAAAATATTTTAACGGGTAGGTAATACCCGAGAAATATTTAGATTTCACATTAACAAGTTACACTGTACATTCTTCAAATCTGAATCAACAATCATTTACTATCCTACTTACATCCACATATATACGTATCCGTTCACCCCAGAATAACTATTTTCATTCAATTTCATATTTAGATTTTTACTTATCAGAATCCAACAAGTGGCATAATGAATAAAACATTGGACAAAATAAAATTTATTAGAAACAAACGAATTAATTATGAGAAATTTTGTTAAGAATCCACGCTAACTGTTCCTAGCTAACTGTTAATTCCGTATTACCTTTTATTTATCGCATTTTATTTATCGCAATTTTATTTATCGTCATTTAATTCCTGTTATTTATTTTACGCACTTTAAATATCGGGACACGTATACAAAGTTTTGACATATCATATCGACGCATCTATATATATTATTTGGAATAACCATAGACACTCTATATGCAGTAATGTTGGAGTTAGCTATACAGGGTTGAGGTTGATTCTACAATAATATATTGAGTTGTGATCGAGTCTGAGACGTATACGGGTCACGATACGTATTAATTAATTCAAATATTATATATTAAGTTATATATGAATTGTTAGACTGTTAATTGTGGACTATCGACTATGGACTAATAACATTGGACAATTAAAATGAATTAAAATATTGATTATAACATATGAAGCTAAACATTTCTTTAAGTTTGCCACTTGATTTCATCTTAAACCTCATCTGTATCTCGATGATTACAATCTGCGTTCAAACCTTTCATGAATCTTGAAAACACCTCAATCGAGAGGATGAACCAACCACACTTCATCTACAGAAAGAAAAGATTGATGCATATAGTAATGCACCTGAAAACACTTGGAACCTAAGTAAACGTCTAACACTTATCTGTGCTAACTCCTTTGGCGTTGTTATTACCGAAAATAACTTGTTAATCCCTTTCAAAGTAGCAAATTTTGTCACAGCTCCAGCAAGTCAACTTCGACTTTTCGTTCGAAACAACCTTATTATAACCTTGATATATATGAGTGCTCTTTTATTGTTACCGGGGAACTTTTTATATTCCACCATATTACCAGCAGACGTACCAGCAACCTCGTTGCTTTTTGGCTTAAATCTCTCTGATAAATTATTATATTTATTCATTGAAACCCTATCATATACTCATCCGCATCTCGTAACGACAACTGCCATACCAATTACCGGGAATCAGCAATCAGTACTTTGAAAACTCACAGCATATTTACATCAACAGTTATACGTATAACATTTATCTCTTAGAATTACGATCTTTCATTCTAAAATTCTGAAAAGCACTCAGTCTACAAATCAATACTCTGAATGTTGAAAAAGCTGAGTGAAGCAGCAAAAACCGTAGATAGCCATAAACGACCTTAAATCATCGGAAGTTTGATGATAAAGAATAGTATGTTGGAAAAGCTCAGAAAAGTTAGAACTGGAAAAAGAATTAAGCAAACCATGAAGGAGACTGTGGACAAATCACAAAGACTAAGTTTAACTTCAAAGAATCCGAATGATTCAATACCTGCTGAAGTCTTTAGCGAATGTCTTGCCCCTTACTCTAAACCCTTGCGGACAATATGTAGTGACCCGAACTTTTCCATGTTTATATATATATTAAATGAAATTTTTATTTACATGATTAAGTGTTTCCAACATGTTAAGCAATCAAACTTGTTAATACTTGATTAATTGAAATAGGTTTCATATAGACAATTGACCACCCAAGTTGACCGGTGATTCACGAACGTTAAAACTTGTAAAAACTATATGATGACATATATATGGATATATATATATATATATATATATATATATATATATATATATATATATATATATATATATATATATATATATATATATATATATATATATATATATTATATATATATATATATATATATATATATATATAGTTAACATGATATTATGATAAGTAAACATATCATTAAGTATATTAACAATGAACTACATATGTAAAAACAAGACTACTAACTTAATGATTTTTAAACGAGACTTATATGTAACGATTATCGTTGTAAAGACATTTAATGTATATATATCATACTAAGAGATATTCATACATGATAATATCATGATAATATAATAATTTAAAATCTCATTTGATATTATAAATATTGGGTTAACAACATTTAACAAGATCGTTAACCTAAAGGTTTCAAAACAACACTTACATGTAACGACTAACGATGACTTAACGACTCAGTTAAAATGTATATACATGTAGTGTTTTAATATGTATTTATACACTTTTGAAAGACTTCCATACACTTATCAAAATACTTATACTTAACAAAAATGCTTACAATTACATCCTCGTTCAGTTTCATCAACAATTCTACTCGTATGCACCCGTATTCGTACTCGTACAATACACAGCTTTTAGATGTATGTACTATTGGTATATACACTCCAATGATCAGCTCTTAGCAGACCATGTGAGTCACCTAACACATGTGAGAACCATCATTTGGAAACTAGCATGAAATATCTCATAAAATTACAAAAATATGAGTAATCATTCATGACTTATTTACATGAAAACAAAATTACATATCCTTTATATCTAATCCATACACCAACGACCAAAAACACCTACAAACACTTTCATTCTTTAATTTTCTTCATCTAATTGATCTCTCTCAAGTTCTAACTTCAAGTTCTAAGTGTTCTTCATAAATTCTACAAGTTCTAGTTACATAAAATCAAGAATACTTTCAAGTTTGCTAGCTCACTTCCAATCTTGTAAAATGATCATCCAACCTCAAGAAATCTTTTTTTCTTACAGTAGGTTATCATTCTAATACAAGGTAATAATCATATTCAAACTTTGGTTCAATTTCTATAACTATAACAATCTTATTTCAAGTGATGATCTTACTTGAACTTGTTTTCGTGTCATGATTCTGCTTCAAGAACGTCGAGCCATCCAAGGATCCATTGAAGCTAGATCCATTTTTCTCATTTCCAGTAGGTTTATCCAAGGAACTTGAGGTAGTAATGATGTTCATAACATCATTCGATTCATACATATAAAGCTATCTTATTCGAAGGTTTAAACTTGTAATCACTAGAACATAGTTTAGTTAATTCTAAACTTGTTCGCAAATAAAATTTAATCCTTCTAACTTGACTTTTAAAATCAACTAAACACATGTTCTATATCTATATGACATGCTAACTTAATGATTTAAAACCTGAAAACACGAAAAACACCGTAAAACCGGATTTACACCGTCGTAGTAACACCGCGGGCTGTTTTGGGTTAGTTTAAAAACTATGATAAACTTTGATTTAAAAGTTGTTATTTTGGGAAAATGATTTTTATTATGAACATGAAACTATATCTAAAAATTATGGTTAAACTCAAAGTGGAAGTATGTTTTCTAAAATGGTCATCTAGACGTCGTTCTTTCGACTGAAATGACTACCTTTACAAAAACGACTTGTAACTTATTTTTCCGACTATAAACCTATACTTTTTCTGTTTAGATTCATAAAATAGAGTTCAATATGAAACCATAGCAATTTGATTCACTCAAAACGGATTTAAAATGAAGAAGTTATGGGTAAAACTGTAGTGACCCGAACTTTTCCATGTTTATATATATTAATTGATATTGATATTTACATGATTAAATGTTTCCAACATGTTAAGCAATCAAACTTGTTAAGACTTGATTAATTGAAATATGTTTCATATAGACAATTGACCACCCAAGTTGACCGGTGATTCACGAACATTAAAACTTGTAAAAACTATATGATGACATATATATGAATATATATATAGTTAACATGATACTATGATAAGTAAACATATCATTAAGTATATTAACAATGAACTACATATGTAAAAACAAGACTACTAACTTAATAATTTTTAAACGAGACATATATGTAACGATTATCGTTGTAAAGACATTTAATGTATATATATCATATTAAGAGATATTCATACATGATAATATCATGATAATATAATAATTTAAAATCTCATTTGATATTATAAACATTGGGTTAACAACATTTAACAAGATCGTTAACCTAAAGGTTTCAAAACAACACTTACATGTAACGACTAACGATGACTTAACGACTCAGTTAAAATGTATATACATGTAGTGTTTCAATATGTATTCATACACTTTTGAAAGACTTCAAGACACTTATCAAAATACTTCTACTTAACAAAAATGCTTAAAATTACATCCTCATTCAGTTTCATCAACAATTCTACTCGTATGCACCCGTATTCGTACTCGTACAATACACAGCTTTTAGATGTATGTACTATTAGTATATACACTCCAATGATCAGCTATTAGCAGCCCATGTAAGTCACCTAACACATGTGGGAACCATCATTTGGCAACTAGCATGAAATATCTCATAAAATTACAAAAATATGAGTAATCATTCATGACTTATTTACATGAAAACAAAATTACATATCCTTTATATCTAATCCATACACCAACGACCAAAAACACCTACAAACACTTTCATTCTTCAATTTTCTTCATCTAATTGATCTCTCTCAAGTTCTGTCTTCAAGTTCTAAGTGTTCTTCATAAATTCTACAAGTTCTAGTTACATAAAATCAAGAATACTTTCAAGTTTGCTAGCTCACTTCCAATCTTGTAAGGTGATCATCCAACCTCAAGAAATCTTTGTTTCTTACAGTAGGTTATCATTCTAAAACAAGGTAATAATCATATTCAAACTTTGGTTCAATTTCTATAACAATAACAATCTTATTTCAAGTGATGATCTTACTTGAACTTGTTTTCGTGTCATGATTCTGCTTCAAGAACTTCGAGCCATCCAAGGATCCATTGAAACTAGATCCATTTTTCTCTTTTCCAGTAGGTTTATCCAAGGAACTTAAGGTAGTAATGATGTTCATAACATCATTCAATTCATACATATAAAGCTATCTTATTCGAAGGTTTAAACTTGTAATCACTAGAACATAGTTTAGTTAATTCTAAACTTGTTCGCAAACAAAAGTTAATCCTTCTAACTTGACTTTTAAAATCAACTAAACACATGTTCTATATCTATATGATATGCTAACTTAATGATTTAAAACCTGGAAACATGAAAAACACCGTAAAACCGGATTTACGCCGTCGTAGTAACACCGCGGGCTGTTTTGGGTTAGTTAATTAAAAACTATGATAAACTTTGATTTAAAAGTTGTTATTCTGAGAAAATTATTTTTATTATGAACATGAAACTATATCCAAAAATTATGGTTAAACTCAAAGTGGAAGTATGTTTTCTAAAATGGTCATCTAGACGTCGTTCTTTCGACTGAAATGACTACCTTTACAAAAACGACTTGTAACTTATTTTTCTGAATATAAACCTATACTTTTTCTATTTATATTCATAAAATAGAGTTCAATATGAAACCATAGCAATTTGATTCACTCAAAACGGATTTAAAATGAAGAAGTTATGGGTAAAACAAGATTGGATAATTTTTCTCATTTTAGCTACGTGAAAATTGGTAACAAATCTATTCCAACCATAACTTAATCAACTTATATTGTATATTATGTAATCTTGAGATACCATAGACACGTATACAATGTTTCGACCTATCATGTCGACACATCTATATATATTTCGGAACAACCATAGTCACTCTATATGTGAATGTTGGAGTTAGCTATACAGGGTTGAGGTTGATTCCAAAATATATATAGTTTGAGTTGTGATCAATACTGAGATACGTATACACTGGGTCGTGGATTGATTCAAGATAATATTTATCGATTTATTTCTGTACATCTAACTGTGGACAACTAGTTATAGGTTACTAACGAGGACAGCTGACTTAATAAACTTAAAACATCAAAATATATTAAAAGTGTTGTAAATATATTTTGAACATACTTTGATATATATGTATATATTCTTATAGGTTCGTGAATCAACCAGTGGCCAAGTCTTACTTCCCGACGAAGTAAAAATCTGTGAAAGTGAGTTATAGTCCCACTTTTAAAATCTAATATTTTGGGATGAGAATACATGCAGGTTTTATAAATGATTTACAAAATAGACACAAGTACGTGATACTACATTCTATGGTTGAATTATCGAAATCGAATATGCCCCTTTTTATTAAGTCTGGTAATCTAAGAATTAGGGAACAGACACCCTAATTGACGCGAATCCTAAAGATAGATCTATTGGGACTAACAAACCCCATCCAAAGTATCGGATGCTTTAGTACTTCGAAATTTATATCATATCCGAAGGGTGTCCCGGAATGATGGGGATATTCTTATATATGCATCTTGTTAATGTCGGTTACCAGGTGTTCACCATATGAATGATTTTTATCTCTATGTATGGGATGTGTATTGAAATATGAAATCTTGTGGTCTATTATTATGATTTGATATATCTAGGTTAAACCTATAACTCACCAACATTTTTGTTGACGTTTTAAGCATGTTTATTCTCAGGTGATTATTAAGAGCTTCCGCTGTCGCATACTTAAATAAATACGAGATTTGGAGTCCATGCTTGTATGATATTGTGTAAAAACTGCATTAAAGAAACTTATTTTGTTGTAACATATTTGTATTGTAAACCATTATGTAATGGTCGTGTGTAAACAGGATATTTTAGATTATCATTATTTGATAATCTACGTAAAGCTTTTTAAACCTTTTTTGATGAAATAAAGGTTATGGTTTGTTTTAAAATGAATGCAGTCTTTGAAAAACGTCTCATATAGAGGTCAAAACCTCGCAACGAAATCAATTAATATGGAACGTTTTTAATCAATAAGAACGGGACATTTCAGTTGGTATCCGAGCGTTGGTCTTAGAGAACCAGAATTTTGCATTAGTGTGTCTTATCGAGTTTGTTAGGATGCATTAGTGAGTCTGGACTTCGACCGTGTTTACTTGAAAAATGATTGCTTAACAAATTTTGTTGGAAACTATATATTTTTAACATGTGAATATTATGTGATATATTAATCTCTTAACGCGTTTGATATTTTGTGATAGATGTCTACCTCTAGAACAAGTCTCATTGACTCACCTAATAATAATGAAGAGTCAAATGTAAATTGGAATAATTCGTGGACTGATTCACAAGTTCCCGAAGAGGAACCGGAAGAAGAGTCGGAACCGAAAGAAGAATCGGAACCGGAAGAAGAATCGGAACCGGATGAAGAAATAGAACCGGTGGGGGAAATAATAAAACGGTTAAGTAAAAGAAAATCCTCAACCAACCGATCAAGGTTAATTATGGTCAATGGTGTTTCCGCCAAGGAAGCAAAATATTGGGAGGATTACCAATTCTCCGATGAATCGGATTCCGACGAGAATTCCGATGATGTTATAGAAATTACCCCAACTGAATTTAAAAAGGCAAAAGAAAATAATAAGGGAAAGGGCATAAAAATAGAGAAATCTAATTCCAACCCCGATGAACTTTATATGTATCGTCAACCCCCGAAGTCCTTAAGTTGTAACAATGACCCGGGAACCTCTAAACCACCAGGTTTTTCTAAACCAATGTGGAAAACGACGGCTCATATTAGGGGAACATCATATATCCCTAGAAACTTGGCAAAATGAACCAAAACCGAAGAAGAAGAAACAAGCGAGTCGGAATAAGATAGTTGTATTCGTGTGGTGTAATATATGTAATATAGTGTGCTTATGCTTTATGATATATGTAAAAATTGCTTGTATTAAGAAGTATTTTTTATGAATCTAACTCTTGTCTATTTTACAGTATAAAAACACAAAATGGATAGACAACCCAATATTTTAAGAGACCTACCCGGAGACATGATTGATGAAATCTTGTCTAGAGTCGGTCAGAATTATTCGGCACAACTATTTAAGGCGAGATCAGTTTGTAAGACATTAAAAGAACGTTCCAAGAATGCCTTGGTTTATAAAAGGCTTTCGTTCGAAAGATGGGGGATATCACATTGGGAAATCCATAAGTTACGATGTGTTTACTTTGACGCATATATTGCGGGGAACCCAAATGCTATTTTACGCAATGGGTTAAGAAATTATTTTGACTCAATATATCCGAATATTGGACTTCGTGATTTAGAAAAAGCGGCTAACATGCAACATAAAGAAGCATGTTATGCTTACGGATTAGTAATGTTCGCTTCTCACCAAAGTGAGAACAAGAACATCGGGCTACAACTATTAAACAAAACGTTCCCACAAGTGACGGAGTCGGTAATTGGGGTAAGAAATGAGGTTTTTAGATTGTTACGGGACAGTTGGACATTACGTAACCCTCGTCCCTTTAACGACGTTACAACACGCTGTCTTATCAACGGCCATAACGGTTATGTTCCACAAGACCAAGGATGGGAAGTAATCCTAGTAAAACCAGAATGCATGACTTGTTTCTGGACGTATGAATTACATGTCTTTATTGCCTTTGCTGAACGAGTTGTGTACTAGCTAGAATTATCTTCACAACCATCTTGTATCAAATTTATTGTGTGCTATATTTCATGCTATATGTAAAATAAGCGGTATTGTAAGTTTGTAAAATATTGTGTAAAAGTTGGAACGCGAAATATTATTATAATCAGTTTTTCATATAGAATTGTAGTAGTTGAATTGTATATTAGCTACTAAGTATGAACTTGACGGGTAGGTACTACCCGAATTTAAACTTATAAAACGCTAATATGAAGAAAAATCTTTTATAAATGAGTTCATATTATGCTACGAAATACTATTAACTACTCTTAATATTCTGTATGATTAACTTGTTCCATTTGACTATTTTGAAGGAAATGGCACCGACTACTCGACACACCGTGAATATGAATGAAGAGGAATTCTGTACTTTTCTAGCTTCAAACATAGCCGCAGTACAGGTTGCGCTACATACCAACAATAACCTTGGATCTAGCAGTACAGGAAATCGTGTAGGATGCACCTACAAAGAATTCACTGCCTGCAAACCTTTGGAATTTGATGGAACCGAAGGACCGATCGGATTAAAACGGTGGACCGAGAAGGTCGAATCGGTGTTTGTCATAAGTAAGTGTACTGAAGAGGACAAAGTGAAGTACGCTACGCATACCTTCACAGGTTCTACGTTAACATGGTGGAATACCTATCTAGAGCAAGTGGGACAAGACGATGCGTACGCACTACCGTGGTCAGCATTCAAGCACTTGATGAACGAGAAGTACCGTCCCAGAACCGAGGTCAATAAGCTCAAGACAAAACTTAGAGGGTTACGAACCCAAGGATTTGATATTACCACGTACGAAAGACGATTCACAGAATTGTGCCTATTGTGTCCGGGAGCATTCGAAGATGAGGAAGAGAAGATTGACGCGTTTGTGAAAGGATTACCGAAAAGAATCCAAGAAGATATAAGTTCACACGAGCCCGCCTCCATACAACAGGCATGTAGAATGGCTCACAAACTAGTGAACCAGATTGAAGAAAGAATTAAAGAACAGACTGCTGAAGAGGCCAATGTGAAGCAAGTTAAAAGAAAGTGGGAGGAAAACGGTGATAAGAATCACCAATACAACAACAACAGCAATTACAACAATAATCGCAACAATTATCCCAACAATCGCAACATCAATCGCAACTACAACAAACGGCCCAACAACAACAACAACAACAACAACAGCAACTACAACAATCATCCCAACAACAATAATAACCGCAACAACAACAACAATCAGAAGCAGCTATGCCAAAGGTGTGAAAAGTATCACTCGGGGTTCTGCACCAAATTTTGCAACAAGTGTAAAAGAAATGGTCATAGCGCGGCAAAGTGTGAGGTCTACGGACCAGGGGTTAATAGAATGAAAGGAACAAATGGTGTCGGAACGAGTAATGGCGGAGCAAGTAGTGTCGGAGCAAGTTATGCCAATGTAGTTTGTTATAAATGTGGAAAACCGGGCCACATTATTAGAAATTGCCCGAACCAGGAGAACACAAATGGACAAGGCCACGGAAGAGTTTTCAATATTAATGCGGCAGAGGCACAGGAAGACCCGGAGCTTGTTACGGGTACGTTTCTTATTGACAATAAATCTGCTTACGTTTTATTTGATTCGGGTGCGGATAGAAGCTATATGAGTAGAGATTTTTGTGCTAAATTAAGTTGTCCATTGACGCCTTTGGATAGTAAATTTTTACTCGAATTAGCAAATGGTAAATTAATTTCAGCAGATAATATATGTCGGAATCGAGAAATTAAACTGGTTAGCGAAACATTTAAGATTGATTTGATACCAGTAGAGTTAGGGAGTTTTGATGTGATAATCGGTATGGACTGGTTGAAAGAAGTGAAAGCAGAGATCGTTTGTTATAAAAATGCAATTCGCATTATACGAGAAAAAGGAAAACCCTTAATGGTGTACGGAGAAAAGGGCAACACGAAGCTACATCTTATTAGTAATTTGAAGGCACAAAAACTAATAAGAAAAGGTTGCTATGCTATTCTAGCACACGTCGAGAAAGTACAAACTGAAGAAAAGAGCATCAATGATGTTCCCATTGTAAAAGAATTTCCCGATGTATTTCCGAAAGAATTACCGGGATTACCCCCACATCGATCCGTTGAATTTCAAATAGATCTCGTACCAGGAGCTGCACCAATAGCTCGTGCTCCTTACAGACTCGCACCCAGCGAGATGAAAGAACTGCAAAGCCAATTACAAGAACTTTTAGAGCGTGGTTTCATTCGACCAAGCACATCACCGTGGGGAGCTCCTGTTTTGTTTGTCAAGAAGAAAGATGGTACATTCAGGTTGTGTATCGACTACCGAGAGTTAAACAAACTTACCATCAAGAACCGCTACCCACTACCGAGAATCGACGACTTATTTGATCAACTACAAGGCTCGTCTATTTATTCAAAGATTGACTTACGTTCCGGGTATCATCAAATGCGGGTGAAAGAAGATGATATTCCAAAGACTGCTTTCAGAACACGTTACGGTCATTACGAGTTTATGGTCATGCCGTTTGGTTTAACTAATGCACCAGCTGTGTTCATGGACCTTATGAACCGAGTGTGTGGACCATACCTTGACAAGTTTGTCATTGTTTTCATTGATGACATACTTATTTACTCAAAGAATGACCAAGAACACGGTGAACATTTGAGAAAGGTGTTAGAAGTATTGAGGAAGGAAGAATTGTACGCTAAGTTTTCAAAGTGTGCATTTTGGTTGGAAGAAGTTCAATTCCTCGGTCACATAGTGAACAAAGAAGGTATTAAGGTGGATCCGGCAAAGATAGAAACTGTTAAAAAGTGGGAAACCCCGAAAACTCCGAAACACATACGCCAGTTTTTAGGACTAGCTGGTTACTACAGAAGGATCATCCAAGACTTTTCCAGAATAGCAAAACCCTTGACTTCATTAACGCATAAAGGGAAGAAATTTGAATGGAATGATGAACAAGAGAAAGCGTTTCAGTTATTGAAGAAAAAGCTAACTACGGCACCTATATTGTCATTGCCTGAAGGGAATGATGATTTTGTGATTTATTGTGACACATCAAAGCAAGGTCTCGGGTGTGTATTAATGCAACGAACGAAGGTGATTGCTTATGCGTCTAGACAATTGAAGATTCAAGAACAAAATTATACGACGCATGATTTGGAATTAGGCGCGGTTGTTTTTGCATTAAAGACTTGGAGGCACTACTTATATGGGGTCAAAAGTATTATATATACCGACCACAAAAGTCTTCAACACATATTTAATCAGAAACAACTGAATATGAGGCAGCGTAGGTGGATTGAATTATTGAATGATTACGACTTTGAGATTCGTTACCACCCGGGGAAGGCAAATGTGGTAGCCGATGCCTTGAGCAGGAAGGACAGAGAACCCATTCGAGTAAAATCTATGAATATAATGATTCATAATAACCTTACTACTCAAATAAAGGAGGCGCAACAAGGAGTTTTAAAAGAGGGAAATTTAAAGGATGAAATACCCAAAGGATCGGAGAAGCATCTTAATATTCGGGAAGATGGAACCCGGTATAGGGCTAAAAGGATTTGGGTACCAAAATTTGGAGATATGAGAGAAATGGTACTTAGAGAAGCTCATAAAACCGGATACTCAATACATCCTGGAACGGGGAAGATGTACAAGGATCTCAAGAAACATTTTTGGTGGCCGGGTATGAAAGCCGATGTTGCTAAATACGTTGGAGAATGTTTGACGTGTTCTAAGGTCAAAGCTGAGCATCAGAAACCATCAGGTCTACTTCAACAACCCGAAATCCCGGAATGGAAATGGGAAAACATTACCATGGATTTCATCACTAAATTGCCAAGGACTGCAAGTGGTTTTGATACTATTTGGGTAATAGTTGATCGTCTCACCAAATCAGCACACTTCCTGCCAATTAGAGAAGATGACAAGATGGAGAAGTTAGCACGACTGTATTTGAAGGAAGTCGTCTCCAGACATGGAATACCAATCTCTATTATCTCTGATAGGGATGGCAGATTTATTTCAAGATTCTGGCAGACATTACAGCAAGCATTAGGAACTCGTCTAGACATGAGTACTGCCTATCATCCACAAACTGATGGGTAGAGCGAAAGGACGATACAAACGCTTGAAGACATGCTACGAGCATGTGTTATTGATTTCGGAAACAGTTGGGATCGTCATCTACCGTTAGCAGAATTTTCCTACAACAACAGCTACCATTCAAGCATTGAGATGGCGCCGTTTGAAGCACTTTATGGTAGAAAGTGCAGGTCTCCGATTTGTTGGAGTGAAGTGGGGGATAGACAGATTACGGGTCCGGAGATTATACAAGAAACTACCGAGAAGATCATCCAAATTCAACAACGGTTGAAAACCGCCCAAAGTCGACAAAAGAGCTACGCTGACATTAAAAGAAAAGATATAGAATTTGAAATTGGAGAGATGGTCATGCTTAAAGTTGCACCTTGGAAAGGCGTTGTTCGATTTGGTAAACGAGGTAAATTAAATCCAAGGTATATTGGACCATTCAAGATTATTGATCGTGTCGGACCAGTAGCTTACCGACTTGAGTTACCTCAACAACTCGCGGCTGTACATAACACTTTCCACGTCTTGAATTTAAAGAAATGTTTTGCTAAAGAAGATCTCACTATTCCGTTAGATGAAATCCAAATCAATGAAAAACTTCAATTCATCGAAGAACCCGTCGAAATAATGGATCGTGAGGTTAAAAGACTTAAGCAAAACAAGATACCAATTGTTAAGGTTCGATGGAATGCTCGTAGAGGACCCGAGTTCACCTGGGAGCGTGAAGATCAGATGAAGAAGAAATACCCGCATCTATTTCCAGAAGATTCGTCAACACCTTCAACAGCTTAAAATTTCGGGACGAAATTTATTTAACGGGTAGGTACTGTAGTGACCCGAACTTTTCCATGTTTATATATATTAATTGATATTGATATTTACATGATTAAATGTTTCCAACATGTTAAGCAATCAAACTTGTTAAGACTTGATTAATTGAAATATGTTTCATATAGACAATTGACCACCCAAGTTGACCGGTGATTCACGAACGTTAAAACTTGTAAAAACTATATGATGACATATATATGGATATATATATAGTTAACATGATACTATTATAAGTAAACATATCATTAAGTATATTAACAATGAACTACATATGTAAAAATAAGACTACTAACTTAATAATTTTTAAACGAGACATATATGTAACGATTATCGTTGTAAAGACATTTAATGTATATATATCATATTAAGAGATATTCATACATGATAATATCATGATAATATAATAATTTAAAATCTCATTTGATATTATAAACATTGGGTTAACAACATTTAACAAGATCGTTAACCTAAAGGTTTCAAAACAACACTTACATGTAACGACTAACGATGACTTAACGACTCAGTTAAAATGTATATACATGTAGTGTTTTAATATGTATTCATACACTTTTGAAAGACTTCAAGACACTTATCAAAATACTTCTACTTAACAAAAATGCTTACAATTACATCCTCGTTCAGTTTCATCAACAATTCTACTCGTATGCACCCGTATTCGTACTCGTACAATACACAACTTTTAGATGTATGTACTATTAGTATATACACTTCAATGATCAGCTCTTAGCAGCCCATTTGAGTCACCTAACACATGTGGGAACCATCATTTGGCAACTAGCATGAAATATCTCATAAAATTACAAAAATATGAGTAATCATTCATGACTTATTTACATGAAAACAAAATTACATATCCTTTATATCTAATCCATACACCAACGACCAAAAACACCTACAAACACTTTCATTCTTCAATTTTCTTCATCTAATTGATCTCTCTCAAGTTCTATCTTCAAGTTCTAAGTGTTCTTCATAAATTCTACAAGTTCTAGTTACATAAAATCAAGAATACTTTCAAGTTTGCTAGCTCACTTCCAATCTTGTAAGGTGATCATCCAACCTCAAGAAATCTTTGTTTCTTACAGTAGGTTATCATTCTAATACAAGGTAATAATCATATTCAAACTTTGGTTCAATTTCTATAACAATAACAATCTTATTTCAAGTGATGATCTTACTTGAACTTGTTTTCGTGTCATGATTCTGCTTCAAGAACTTCGAGCCATCCAAGGATCCGTTGAAGCTAGATCCATTTTTCTCTTTTCCAGTAGGTTTATCCAAGGAACTTAAGGTAGTAATGATGTTCATAACATCATTCGATTCATACATATAAAGCTATCTTATTCGAAGGTTTAAACTTGTAATCACTAGAACATAGTTTAGTTAATTCTAAACTTGTTCGCAAACAAAAGTTAATCCTTCTAACTTGACTTTTAAAATCAACTAAACACATGTTCTATATCTATATGATATGCTAACTAAATTATTTAAAACCTGGAAACACGAAAAACACCGTAAAACCGGATTTACGCCGTCGTAGTAACACCGCGGGCTGTTTTGGGTTAGTTAATTAAAAACTATGATAAACTTTGATTTAAAAGTTGTTATTCTGAGAAAATGATTTTTATTATGAACATGAAACTATATCCATAAATTATGGTTAAACTCAAAGTGGAAGTATGTTTTCTAAAATGGTCATCTAGACGTCGTTCTTTCGACTGAAATGACTACCTTTACAAAAATGACTTGTAACTTATTTTTTCGACTATAAACCTATACTTTTTCTGTTTAGATTCATAAAATAGAGTTCAATATGAAACCATAGCAATTTGATTCACTCAAAACGGATTTAAAATGAAGAAGTTATGGGTAAAACAAGATTGGATAATTTTTCTCATTTTAGCTACGTGAAAATTGGTAACAAATCTATTCCAACCATAACTTAATCAACTTATATTGTATATTATGTAATCTTGAGATACCATAGACACGTATACAATGTTTCGACCTATCATGTCGACACATCTATATATATTTCAGAACAACCATAGACACTCTATATGTGAATGTTGGAGTTAGCTATACAGGGTTGAGGTTGATTCCAAAATATATATAGTTTGAGTTGTGATCAATACTGAGATACGTATACACTGGGTCGTGGATTGATTCAAGATAATATTTATCGATTTATTTCTGTACATCTAACTGTGGACAACTAGTTGTAGGTTACTAACGAGGACAGCTGACTTAATAAACTTAAAACATCAAAATATATTAAAAGTGTTGTAAATATATTTTGAACATACTTTGATATATATGTATATATTGTTATAGGTTCGTGAATCAACCAGTGGCCAAGTCTTACTTCCCGACGAAGTAAAAATCTGTGAAAGTGAGTTATAGTCCCACTTTTAAAATCTAATATTTTGGGATGAGAATACATGCAGGTTTTATAAATGATTTACAAAATAGACACAAGTACGTGAAACTACATTCTATGGTTGAATTATCGAAATTGAATATGCCCCTTTTTATTAAGTCTGGTAATCTAAGAATTAGGGAACAGACACCCTAATTGACGCGAATCCTAAAGATAGATCTATTGGGACTAACAAACCCCATCCAAAGTATCGGATGCTTTAGTACTTCGAAATTTATATCATATCCGAAGGGTGTCCCGGAATGATGGGGATATTCTTATATATGCATCTTGTTAATGTCGGTTACCAGGTGTTCACCATATGAATGATTTTTATCTCTATGTATGGGATGTGTATTGAAATATGAAATCTTGTGGTCTATTATTATGATTTGATATATATAGGTTAAACCTATAACTCACCAACATTTTTGTTGACGTTTTAAGCATGTTTATTCTCAGGTGATAATTAAGAGCTTCCGATGTCGCATACTTAAATAAGGACGAGATTTGGAGTCCATGCTTGTATGATATTGTGTAAAAACTGCATTCAAGAAACTTATTTTGTTGTAACATATTTGTATTGTAAACCATTATGTAATGGTCGTGTGTAAACAGGATATTTTAGATTATCATTATTTGATAATCTACGTAAAGCTTTTTAAACCTTTATTGATGAAATAAAGGTTATGGTTTGTTTTAAAATGAATGCAGTCTTTGAAAAACGTCTCATATAGAGGTCAAAACCTCGCAACGAAATCAATTAATATGGAACGTTTTTAATCAATAAGAACGGGACATTTCAAAAATAAGATTGGATAATTTTTCTCATTTTAGCTACATGAAAATTGGTAATGATCATATACATAGCATTGTATATGTATATTTTATTTTCTAAAAAGCTAAGGACAGAACTACGCGGATTATAAGGCACAGTTATGCAATATTCACTGAAAATAAATACTGCGGTTATGTATTCGCTGAAATGCCAAACTGCAGTTTGATCCGCTGACATTTCACGGAGAGCCGAGCATCTCGCAGACCGCGGATATCACGAATACTATAAATAGGGAGCTTGGCCTCTCATTTATAGGTTGTTGATTCTCTGCCATTTGCCTAAGCCTTTGTAGATTTCACTTGTGACTTTGCCCAAGGACTTCTTACATTGAGTTAAGGTGAATCATGCTAATCTGCTTAACAATCATGACATCGAATGCAAAACAAACTGGCATCTCTGCGAATGCTGATGCATTGCCTGGCGATTCGCAGAACGTTATCGTATTTCCAATGCAAACAGATGCAAGTGTTACTGCGGGAAAATCGGTTCAGGAAATGAATGCTAAAAAATCTAATGCAAACAATGCTAACGATTCACAGCCTGAAGCTGCCGCTGAAAAAATGATCGCACGCAGAACGTTATTGCAAAAATCGCAAAGAATCAATCGCTGAAGGAAAGCGAGCAAAAATCTTATCGGGAAAATCCAGTTTACGCACTGAGAAAATTGTTAATACTGCTATTGAGCAAGCCAAAAGAGACGCTAAGCATAATTGTGAATCTCGCATACCGCGCACATACTTATGGCCATTAAGTGGTTCAGGATCACAAAGTGATCGGTTGGTTCTTGAGCACAATGACAGCGATAGTGATAACGCGGATGATCAAATCCACGCGCGCTCCGCACACAAGTCCAGATTGGCGAAAGCGCCAAGGCAGGAAGATGAATTTTCTGATGACTCAGACAGCGCAGAAGAGTTTGTTAAAAATCCATACGTCAAGCGAAAGCGACCACCAACACCTTTCCCTCGCTATGGGGAGGAAGGTGAAGCGTCTGAAGCTGCGCGCAGAGAAAACGCCCAAAATTTTTTAGCGGATGCTTTCAGAAGCGTTGCGCCGAAATCAATGCAGCATAAGTTCGATCAGCCAAATTTTCTGCAAGATATGCTTACTAAATTCTGTGCGGATAACACAGACATTCGCGCAAAAAAGGCAACAGAAATTACCACTGCTGCAGATAAATTTGTCCGGCACATTTCTGACTATCCAATTGTTTCTCCGCCGATTGTGCCGGTGACGTTGGGAGTTTACTCAGGCCTCACTAATCCCTTGGATTTTCTGCAACGCTTTGAGGGCGTCGTAAGCACTTACAACTAGGATGAACCAGTCGCATGTAGAGTGTTTCCTATGGCCTTGCAGGGGTCAGCAAGGGAATGGTTTCACAGCTTGCCATCTCGCAGTATCGTTGGCTTTGTGGATCTGCGAGAAAAGTTTTTGCTGCAGTTTCAAAATTTATTACCGCAGAAAAAGACACATATAGAGTGTCACGATATTAAACAAGGCAACAAGGAGACTCTAAGTGCGCTACTTACGCGGTATATTTATGAGTGCCAGAAAATTCTTCGGTTGAATGAAGATCAGAAAATTTCTGGTTTCTTGCATGCTATCAACCCACAGTGACACCCTACGCTTGTGCGGCGATTAAGAAGAGATGTCCTGCAGACATTCGCAAAAGTGCAACAGGAAACTTATGATTATATCCGCGGAGGAGAAGATAGCAGTATTACCCCTACATGTTGCTGGGGTAGAGATAAAAGTTGGCGAGATGACA
The DNA here is from genome assembly GCF_046630445.1 of Rutidosis leptorrhynchoides. Taxonomy (NCBI): domain Eukaryota; kingdom Viridiplantae; phylum Streptophyta; class Magnoliopsida; order Asterales; family Asteraceae; genus Rutidosis; species Rutidosis leptorrhynchoides. The sequence continues at coordinate 281,592,757 of NC_092334.1, read as the reverse complement.
ATGACTCTTTCAGAGATAGTAACAACGATAGCTATCGTAGTCCAGGCTTTTTGCGAAGAAATGGTGGCGGCGGATATCAGCGTAATGAAAGGTTTCAAGGTCAGAACGATAACAATTCATATGGCCGTAATAACCACAATTCTACGCGCAAGTGGAATAATGAGTCATTCAATATCATTCAGATGCTAACAAAAACGCCCAAAGAAATCTTACTGCAAGAGCGAGTTGCTAAGTCTTTCCCTGATCCGCAGCCATTGGGAGAAAACAGCAGGCATGACAGATCAAAGTTTTGTGTCTTTCACGACGATTACGGTCATGATACCAATCGCTGCAGACATTTAGCGGAATTTATTGCGGAAGCGTATGAACAGGGTAAGTTGGACCATTTGTTGGCGCAGAACTCATCCAGCACTGCGAATGTGATCATTATGCCAGCTGAAGCTAATGGTTCGAGTGCCCCAAACGCGGTTGAGCGGAAAGCTCCTACGGTGAAAAATTTGGGAGTACGGATGGTAAATAAGAAAGAAAATCAGCGCGGGGTACAAGTGATTAATGTGGTGGAAGTGTACGGTGAAATGTCAGTGCTGCAAATTTCGGCGCAAATTGTTAGCTGGAAATGTCCCTCTATTACATTTCCCTCAGCGCGTTTGAATGCGGATGTTGATAAGCCCGTGGTTATTTCATGTCGTGTTGCTAATACCGGCATTATAATCATGAAGGTACATGTTGACACTGGTAGCAGTGTAGATATCATGTACGAGGAATGTTTTCTCAAGCTGCCCGCACAAATTCAGGCTTTGATGAAACCTACTGCGGTTTCATTGGCTGGTTTTTCGGGAGAATCATCATGGCCTGTTGGCCAATTGGAATTACAAATGGAATTGGTTGATGATAGCGATGAGTAGATAAGGCGTCAAGCCTTATTGAATTTGTACTTTATGCGGAATCAATCGCGATTCAATATGATACTTGGCCGCACAGCTTTGCGCATGTTTGGCGCTATACCATCTACAATACATGGTATGCTAAAGTTTTCTGCTAATAAGGGTATTGGCACGCTGATTTCTGCGGAAATGGAGCCTTCATGTGCTATGGTTATGACAAGTGCGGATATGTGTGTTGAAGGGCATTCAGTTAACCCTGCTTAGTGCGAAAATGATTAACAAAATATTGTATTGAAATTCCATTAATGCGAGACATGTTATGTTCATGATTTGAATAATGTAATGCGAATTAATAAAGAATAAAGCGAAGTTAATTTCAGTGTTAGTACTTGTTTCTTTAAACAGTGAAAACACTGCGTGTGGCCACGCGTAGTGTTTATTTCACAGAATACAAATACTTATCTTTTTGAAACACTAAGTTAATGTTTGCTCTGTGGATGCTTTAAGTAAGGTGGCATTGTTTTTACTAAACATGACCTGCTTAAAATAATATATCAATACATAACTGTATTGCGAAATACTTTGCATAAAAGCCAAGTGATGAAATTGCCCACTTATGTTAATTAAAATTGCGAAAGGATAAATTTTCCTAAGTGTTTGATCTTGCCAACACTTAGATGCTTCGCAATGCTAGATTTTACCTAAGGATCGTTTTGTCGGACTTAGAAGATTCATAATGTTAAAAGATTGTTTCGCACAAAGTACGCTTTGTTATGTGCACAATAACGAATGCGAAAATTGCAATGGACAAGTCTGAATTATGAATAATTAAAGTAAAAGCGCTATATAAATAAAAGAAGTTGCAACTGCGAATGATAAATAAAGTGCGAATAATGTTATATTAACAAAGCGAACAAGTCGCAGATAGTTACAAAAAAGCAATTCATAAATTGCACGCATACATTAAAATAAACCAACTATAAACTAAAGCTTCAGCGCTTTAATGTCAGCGAATGTCACGCCTTCACGCTGACATAACTCTTCCAAAGCTGGAATGCTCACCTTCTCCACCTCTTTCTTAGCCACTTTTAATGCTTTGCGAGCATCATCCGTTGAACATATTTCGTCGGCTAAGTCTGATGGAAGGGGTTTGGAGAGATCGCCGAGCTTGCATAGTAAGTCATACCACTCGCAGCGAGTGGCAAGTTTGGCAGCTTGAGAATAAGCTTGAAATTTTTCAGTGACGGGTTTTGAGTCCATCACTTTATCTGTGAACTCGGGAAGATACTTAACAAGTTGAGCGAAATCATGTTCCGCAGAGTTCGCTCTCCTATTAAGCTGGGCGATTGCTTCCTTCGCTTTCCCCAGCTGCGTTTTTAATTTTTCCTCTCTCAAGTACTGAGCGTTGGCCACCTTGACAGCATGTTCACGTTCATCTGATAAATCAGTGAACCGTTCTATGCTATCCATAGTAAGATAGAGCGAGTTATAACAATTATATAACCGCTGTCTTGCAGATTCAGCCAAAGTTAGACTGCGGTACTTTGCCTTTGTTTGCTCAGGAAGAAATTTATGCAGTTTCTGATACAGTCTGTTGGCTTCCTCATCAGCTACAGCCTCTTCTTCATCAGCACCCTCTCCTTCTTCCTGATTGGACACCTCTGCGTCAGAAGGAAGGGATGGGTCTTGCTCTGGCTCTCCTACCACATCTGCGGGAGTGCGGCTCCTGATGTTGTAGCGCGGATTGGTTTCAGTGGGAGACTCTGAAATCACAACTGAAACAAGATTAATAAATATCGCTAATTTATGCATAATATGCGCATATATGATTAGAAGTCGTAAAATTAAAATTACGCACTTGTCTCTTGTTCTGCAAGAGTATGCAGTCGTTTCTTGCGTGGAGTCGGTGAACTCTCCACCATTTTCCTTTTGCCCCGGTCCTCGCCGCCGGCGATGAAAAGCTCGTTGATGATTGGTTCATCAATCAGAATAATATCGCCCTCGCCCTACTTCGGGCGGTGAGCAGGGCTGATTCTGCTAACATCAGTGGTCCTCATAACAAGGTCAAGAGGAATCTCTGCGAAAAACAATGCGAAATGCTATACAAGGCAAAATGTATACTGTGAAATATGTTATGCGAAAAAAGACAAGTGAAATACCATTCTTGGCTTGATCAACTAAAAGTGCGTCATGGTCGCTCCATGGCCACTGGATTGATATGTGTCCAATGTACTGTGGTACATTGGAATATGGCCTCACAATGATGCCCGCCTTCCTAAAAATACTGAGAATATCGTTCTCAAGATCATCCAACACCGGCTTCTCATTGACTTCCGAATTAATCTCCTCGCTCCACTTTCTCGGAATGTTGCTATCGACATATGCGGTATCGTTAATATAGAAAAATGAACCGCGCCAATTGCCGATGGAATCTTTAGGAGAAACCATATTGCCCAACTTGCTGCGGAATGAGAACCATCCCACATCATATAAAATTAAGCTGTTAAGAGTGCGGAACACGGTTAACAACGGCTGCTTGTTGTTGGCATGGCAATACATTTCGAAAAGCACAATTTTGTTCACCGTATTTGGGTGAAGCTGTGCTAACGCAACCCTGTAGTGTTCGCATACACTGCGAACAAATTCGGTTAAAGGAAAACGGAGGTTGCCCTGTGAAATGGCAGCCTCATATTCCGTAATCATCCCCTTAGGGGGAGTATCGGCTCGGTCCTCGTGAAGGGGCACGGTTGGAACCAAATGCCCAAGTGGCGGATACCACTCTCTAAGGGTTTGTAGTTTGGCCTCTGTCATATATGACACAAAACCGCCGGGAGTATGCATCGATGCAGAAGCAGCCATTAATAATATGCAAGGAAAAATTGAGTATGGAAGTGATGAAATTGAAGGTCGAATTGAGAAAATCAAAGGCTAAATTGGCTAATTGTCAATTACGATTGCGGTTGTAAGATTGCAAATTGAATGCGAAATTGGGAAAGGAAAGTGTAAAGTTTTTGTGCGGCGTTGTCTGCTATTTATAATTGGGATTAGGGCGAGCAAGTTGAAAAGGTAATTATTGAATTTTAACGGTTGTAATTACTGTGACGCGTAAAACGGTAAAAATCTATCCGTTAAAATAAGCTGATTTGACATAATAGCGAAAGTTACCGTTGTAATTACGCGTTTCGCCTAATTAAAACAACGGTAATAAATGGACAGTAAAAAATATATAATAAAGTTCGCGAGATATTTTAAGATGCACTTCTTTATTTTTAGAGTTTATCATGATGCATTTGCTTCGCGAAAATGCATCATAATAAACTGGGGGGACTTGATCATATACATAGCATTGTTTATGTATATTTTATTTTCTAAAAAGTTAAGGACAGAACTACGCGGATTATAAGGCACAGTTATGCAATATTCGCTGAAAATAAATACTGCGGTTATGTATTCGCTGAAATGCCAAACTGCGGTTTGATCCGCTGACTTTTTGCGAAGAGCCGAGCATCTCGCAGACCGCAGATATCACGAATACTATAAATAGGGAGCTTGGCCTCTCATTTATAGGTTGTTGATTCTCTGCCATTTGCCTAAGCCTTTGTAGATTTCACTTGTGACTTTGCCCAAGGACTTTTACATTGATTTAAGGTGAATCATGCTAATCGATAACGAAGACCGGGTTGGGGTGGTTGATCACTTGATAGTTAAAGTGAAAAACGATCATCGGGGCCTAAAATAATCATCGAACATCCCATCCTCCATTATAATCTTATTGCACTCAATCCGTAATTAAGCAACATCATTAATTAAGGATTGATCAGGTAACAAATCTATTCCAACCATAACTTAATCAACTTGTATTGTATATTATGTAATCTTGAGATACCATAGACACGTATACAATGTTTCGACCTATCATGTCGACATATCTATATATATTTCGGAACAACCATAGACACTCTATATGTGAATGTTGGAGTTAGCTATACAGGGTTGAGGTTGATTCCAAAATATATATAGTTTGAGTGGTGATCAATACTGAGATACGTATACACTGGGTCGTGGATTGATTCAAGATAATATTTATCGATTTATTTCTGTACATCTGACTGTGGACAACTAGTTGTAGGTTACTAACGAGGACAGCTGACTTAATAAACATAAAACATCAAAATATATTAAAAGTGTTGTAAATATATTTTGAACATACTTTGATATATATGTATATATTGTTATAGGTTCGTGAATCAACCAGTGGCCAAGTCTTACTTCCCGACGAAGTAAAAATCTGTGAAAGTGAGTTATAGTCCCACTTTTAAAATCTAATATTTTTGGGATGAGAATACATGCAGGTTTTATAAATGATTTACAAAATAGACACAAGTACGTGAAACTACATTCTATGGTTGAATTATCGAAATCGAATATGCCCCTTTTTATTAAGTCTGGTAATCTAAGAATTAGGGAACAGACACCCTAATTGACGCGAATCCTAAAGATAGATCTATTGTGCCTAACAAACCCCATTCAAAGTACCGGATGCTTTAGTACTTCGAAATTTATATCATATCCGAATGTTGTCCCGGAATGATGGGGATATTCTTATATATGCATCTTGTTAATGTCGATTACCAGGTGTTCACCATATGAATGATTTTTATCTCTATGTATGGGATGTGTATTGAAATATGAAATCTTGTGGTCTATTGTTACGATTTGATATATATAGGTTAAACCTATAACTCACCAACATTTTTGTTGACGTTTAAAGCATGTTTATTCTCAGGTGAATACTAAGAGCTTCCGCTGTTGCATACTAAAATAAGGACAAGATTTGGAGTCCATGTTTGTATGATATTGTGTCAAAACTGCATTCAAGAAACTGATTTCGATGTAACATATTTTTATTATAAACCATTATGTAATGGTCGTGTGTAAACAGGATATTTTAGATTATCATTATTTGATAATCTACGTAAAGCTTTTTAAACCTTTATTTATGAAATAAAGGTTATGGTTTGTTTTAAAAATGAATGCAGTCTTTGAAAAACGTCTCATATAGAGGTCAAAATCTCGCAACGAAATCAATTAATATGGAACGTTTTTAATCAATAAGAACGGGACATTTCAGTTGGTATCAGAGCGTTGGTCTTAGAGAACCAGAATTTTGCATTAGTGTGTCTTATCGAGTTTGTTAGGATGCATTAGTGAGTCTGGACTTCGACCGTGTTTACTTGAAAAATGATTGCTTAACAAATTTTGTTGAAAACTATATATTTTTAACATGTGAATATTATGTGATATATTAATCTCTTAACGGGTTTGATGTTATGTGATAGATGTCTACCTCTAGAACAAGTCCCATTGACTCACCTAATAATAATGAAGAGTCAAATGTAAATTGGAATGATTCATGGACTGATTCACAAGTTCCCGAAGAGGAACCGGAAGAAGAGTCGGAACCGGAAGAAGAATCGGAACCGGAAGAAGAATCGGAACTGGATGAAGAAATAGAACCGGTGGGGGAAATAATAAAACGGTTAAGTAAAAGAAAATCCTCAACCAACCGATCAAGGTTAATTATGGTCAATGGTGTTTCCGCCAAGGAAGCAAAATATTGGGAGGATTACCAATTCTCCGATGAATCGGATTCCGACGAGAATTCCGATGATGTTATAGAAATTACCCCAACTGAATTTAAAAAGGCAAAAGAAAATAATAAGGGAAAGGGCATAAAAATAGAGAAATATAATTTCAACCCCGATGAACTTTATATATATCAACCCCCGAAGTCCTTAAGTTGTAACAATGACCCGGGAACCTCTAAACCACCAGGTTTTTATAAACCATTGTGGAAAACGACGGCTCGTATTAGGGGAACATCATATATCCCTAGAAACTTGGCAAAATGAACCAAAACCGAAGAAGAAGAAACGAGTGAGTCGGAATAAGATAGTTGTATTTGTGTGGTGTAATATATGTGATATAGTGTGCTTATGCTTTATGATATATGTAAAAATTGCTTGTATTAATAAGTATTTTTTTTATGAATCTAACTCTTGTCTATTTTACAGTATAAAAACACAAAATGGATAGACAACCCAATATTTTAAGAGACCTGCCCGGAGACATGATTGATGAAATCTTGTCTAGAGTCGGTCAGAATTCTTCGGCACAACTATTTAAGGCGAGATCTGTTTGTAAGACATTCGAAGAACGTTCCAAGAATGCCTTGGTTTATAAAAGGCTTTCGTTCGAAAGATGGGGGATATCACATTGGAAATCCATAAGTTACGATGTGTTTACTTTGACGCATATATTGCGGGGAACCCAAATGCTATTTTACGCAATGGGTTAAGAAATTATTTTGACTCAATATATCCGAATATTGGACTTCGTGATTTAGAAAAAGCGGCTAACATGCAACATAAAGAAGCATGTTATGCTTACGGATTAGTAATGTTCGATTCTCACCAAAGTGAGAACAAGAACATCGGGCTACAACTATTAAACAAAACGTTCCCACAAGTGACGGAGTCGGTAATTGGGGTAAGAAATGAGGTTTTTAGATTGTTACGGGACTGTTGGACATTACGTAACCCTCGTCCCTTTGACGACGTTACAATACGCTGTCTTATCAACGACCATAACGGTTATGTTCCACAAGACCAAGGATGGGAAGTAGTCCTAGTAAAACCAGAAAGCATGACTTGTTTCTGGACGTATGAATTACGTGTCTTTATTGCCTTTGCTGAACGACTTGTGTACTAGCTAGAATTATCTTCACAACTATCTTGTATCAAAGTTATTGTGTGCTATATTTCATGCTTTATGTAAAATAAGCGGTATTGTAAGTTTGTAAAATATTGTATAAAAGTTTGAACGCGAAATATTATTATAATCAGTTTTTCATATAGAATTGTAGTAGTTGAATTGTATATTAGCTACTAAGTATGAACTTAACGGGTAGGTACTACCCGAATTTAAACTTATAAAACGCTAATATGAAGAAAAAGCTTTTATAAATGAGTTCATATTATGCTACGAAATACTATTAACTACTCTTAATATTCTGTATGATTAACTTGTTCCATTTAACTATTTTGAAGGAAATGGCACCGACTACTCGACACACCGTGAATATGAATGAAGAGGAATTCCGTACTTTTCTAGCTTCAAACATAGCCGCAGTACAGGCTGCGCTACATACCAACAATAACCTTGGATCTAGCAGTACAGGAAATCGTGTAGGATGCACCTACAAAGAATTCACTGCCTGCAAACCTTTGGAATTTGATGGAACCGAAGGACCGATCGGATTGAAACGGTGGACCGAGAAGGTTGAATCGGTGTTTGCCATAAGTAAGTGTACTGAAGAGGACAAAGTGAAGTACGCTACGCATACCTTCACAGGTTCTGCGTTAACATGGTGGAATACCTATCTAGAGCAAGTGGGACAAGATGATGCGTACGCACTACCGTGGTCAGCATTCAAGCACTTGATGAACGAGAAGTACCGTCCCAGAACCGAGGTCAATAAGCTCAAGACAGAACTTAGAGGGTTACGAACCCAAGGATTTGATATTACAACGTACGAAAGACGATTCACAGAATTGTGCTTATTGTGTCCGGGAGCGTTCGAAGATGAGGAAGAGAAGATCGACGCGTTTGTGAAAGGATTACAGGAAAGAATCCAAGAAGATATAAGTTCACACGAGCCCGCCTCCATACGACAGGCATGTAGAATGGCTCACAAACTAGTGAACCAGATTGAGGAAAGAATTAAAGAACAGACGGCTGAAGAGGCCAATGTGAAGCAAGTCAAAAGAAAGTAGGAGGAAAACGGTGATAAGAATCACCAATACAACAACAACAGCAATTACAATAATAATCGCAACAATTATCCCAACAATCGCAACATCAATCGCAACTACAACAAATGGCCCAATAACAACAACAACAACAACAACAACAACAACAACAACAACAACAACAACAACAACAGCAACTACAACAATTATCCCAACAACAATAACAACCGCAACAACAACAACAATCAGAAGCAGCTATGCCAAAGGTGTGAAAAGTATCACTCGGGGTTCTACACCAAATTTTGCAACAAGTGTAAAAGAAATGGTCATAGCGCGGCGAAGTGTGAGGTCTACGGACCAGGGGTTAACAGAACGAAAGGAACAAATGGTGTCGGAACGAGTAATGGCGGAGCAAGTAGTGTCGGAGCAAGTTATGCCAATGTAGTTTGTTATAAATGTGGAAAATTGGGCCACATTATTAGAAATTGCCCGAACCAGGAGAACACGAATGGACAAGGCTGTGGAAGAGTTTTCAATATTAATGCAGCAGAGCCACAGGAAGACCCGAAGCTTGTTACGGGTACATTTTTTATTGACAATAAATCTGCTTACGTTTTATTTGATTCGGGTGCGGATAGAAGCTATATGAGTAGAGATTTTTGTGCTAAATTAAGTTGTCCATTGATGCTGTTGGATAGTAAATTTTTACTCGAATTAGCAAACGGTAAATTAATTTCAGCAGATAATATATGCCGGAATCGAGAAATTAAACTTGGTAGCGAAATATTTAAGATTGATTTGATACCAGTAGAGTTAAGGAGTTTTGATGTAATAGTTGGCATGGACTGGCTAAAGAAGGTGAAAGCAGAGATCGTATGTTATAAAAATGCAATTCGCATTGTACGAGAAGAAGGAAAACCCTTAATGGTGTACGGAGAAAAGGGCAACACGAAGCTACATCTTATTAGTAATTTGAAGGTACAAAAACTAATAAGAAAAGGTTGCTATGCTGTTCTAGCACACGTCGACAAAGTACAAACTGAAGAAAAGAGCATCAATGATGTTCCCGTTGAAAAAGAATTTCCCTATGTATTTCCGAAAGAATTACCGGGATTACCCCCACATCGATCCGTAGAATTTCAAATAGATCTTGTACCAGGAGCTGCACCAATAGCTCGTGCTCCTTACAGACTTGCACCCAGCTAGATGAAAGAACTGCAAAGCCAATTACAAGAACTTTTAGAGCGTGGTTTCATTCGACCAAGCACATCACCGTGGGGAGCTCCTGTTTTGTTTGTCAAGAAGAAAGATGGTACATTCAGGTTGTGTATCGACTACCGAGAGTTGAACAAACTTACCATCAAGAACCGCTACCCACTACTGAGAATCGACGACTTATTTGATCAACTACAAGGCTCGTCTGTTTATTCAAAGATTGACTTACGTTTCAGGTATCATCAAATGCGGGTGAAAGAAGATGATATTCCAAAGACTGCTTTCAGAACACGTTACGGTCATTATGAGTTTATGGTCATGCCGTTTGGTTTAACTAATGCACCAGCTGTGTTCATGGACCTTATGAACCGAGTGTGTGGATCATACCTTGACAATTTTGTCATTGTTTTCATTGATGACATACTTATTTACTCAAAGAATGACCAAGAACACGGTGAACATTTGAGAAAGGTGTTCGAAGTATTGAGGAAGGAAGAATTGTACGCTAAGTTTTCAAAGTGTGCATTTTGGTTGGAAGAAGTTCAATTCCTCGGTCATATAGTGAACAAAGAAGGTATTAAGGTGGATCCGGCAAAGATAGAAACTGTTGAAAAGTGGGAAACCCCGAAAACTCCGAAACACATACGCCAGTTTTTAGGACTAGCTGGTTACTACAGAAAGTTCATCCAAGACTTTTCCATAATAGCAAAACCCTTGACTGCATTAACGCATAAAGGAAAGAAATTTGAATGGAATGATGAACAAGAGAAAGTGTTTCAGTTATTGAAGAAAAAGCTAACTACGGCACCTATATTGTCATCGCCTGAAGGGAATGATGATTTTGTGATTTATTGTGACGCATCAAAGCAAGGTCTCGGTTGTGTATTAATGCAACGAACGAAGGTGATTGCTTATGCGTCTAGACAATTGAAGATTCACGAACAAAATTATACGACGCATGATTTGGAATTAGGCGCGGTTATTTTTGCATTAAAGACTTGGAGGCACTACTTATATGGGGTCAAAAGTATTATATATACCGACCACAAAAGTCTTTAACACATATTTAATCAGAAACAACTGAATATGAGGCAGCGTAGGTGGATTGAATTGTTGAATGATTACGACTTTGAGATTCGTTACCACCCGGGAAAGGCAAATGTGGTAGCCGATGCCTTGAGCAGGAAGGACAGAGAACCCATTCGAGTAAAATCTATGAATATAATGATTCATAATAACCTTACTACTCAAATAAAGGAGGCGCAACAAGGAGTTTTAAAAGAGGGAAATTTAAAGGATGAAATACCCAAAGGATCGGAGAAGCATCTTAATATTCGGGAAGATGGAACCCGGTATAGGGCTGAAAGGATTTGGGTACCAAAATTTGGAGATATGAGAGAAATGGTACTTAGAGAAGCTCATAAAACCAGATACTCAATACATCCTGGAACGGGGAAGATGTACAAGGATCTTAAGAAACATTTTTGGTGGCCAGGTATGAAAGCCGATATTGCTAAATATGTAGGAGAATGTTTGACGTGTTCTAAGGTCAAAGCTGAACATCAGAAACCATAAGGTCTACTACAACAACCTGAAATCCCGGAATGGAAATGGGAAAACATTACCATGGATTTCATTACTAAATTGCCAAGGACTGCAAGTGGTTATGATACTATTTGGGTAATAGTTGATCGTCTCACCAAGTCATCACACTTCCTGCCAATAAGAGAAGATGACAAGATGGAGAAGTTAGCACGACTGTATTTGAAGGAAGTCGTCTCCAGACATGGAATACCAATCTCTATTATCTCTGATAGGGATGGCAGATTTATTTCAAGATTCTGGCAGACATTACAGCAAGTATTGGGAACTCGTCTAGACATGAGTACTGCCTATCATCAATAAACTGATGGGCAGAGAGAAAGGACGATACAAACGCTTGAAGACATGCTACGAGCTTGTGTTATTGATTTTGAAAACAGTTGGGATCGACATCTACCGTTAGCAGAATTTTCCTACAACAACAGCAACCATTCAAGCATTGAGATGGCGCCGTTTGAAGCACTTTATGGTAGAAAGTGCAGGTCTCCGATTTGTTGGAGTGAAGTGGGGGATAGACAGATTACGGGTCCGGAGATAATACAAGAAACTACCGAGAAAATCATCCAAATTCAACAAAGATTGGAAACCGCCCAGAGTCGACAAAAGAGCAACGCGGATAGTAAAAGAAAAGATATAGAGTTTGGAATTGGAGAAATGGTCATGCTTAAGGTTTCACCTTGGAAAGGCGTTGTTCGATTTGGTAAACGGGGGAAACTAAATCCAAGGTACATTGGACCATTCAAGATTATAGATCGTGTCGGACCAGTAGCTTACCAACTGGAGCTACCTCAACAACTCGCGGCTGTACATAACACTTTCCACGTCTCAAATTTGAAGAAATGTTTTGCTAAAGAAGATCTCACTATTCCGTTGGACGAAATCCAAATCAATGAAAAACTTCAATTCATTGAAGAACCCGCCGAAATAATGGATCGTGAGGTTAAGAGACTTAAACAAAACAAGATACCGATTGTTAAGGTTCGATGGAATGCTCGTAGAGGACCCGAGTTCACCTGGAAGAGTGAAGATCAAATGAAGAAGAAATACCCGCATTTATTTCCAGAAGATACGTCAACGTCTCCAACTGCTTAAAATTTCGGGACGAAATTTATTTAACGGGTAGGTACTGTAGTGACCCGAACTTTTCCATGTTTATATATATATTAAATGAAATTGTTATTTACATGATTAAGTGTTTCCAACATGTTAAGCAATCAAACTTGTTAAGACATGATTAATTGAAATAGGTTTCATATAGACAATTGACCACCCAAGTTGACCGGTGATTCACGAACGTTAAAACTTGTAAAAACTATATGATGACATATATATGGATATATATATATATATATATATATATATATATATATATATATATATATATATATAGTTAACATGATATTATGATGAGTAAACATATCATTAAGTATATTAACAATGAACTACATATGTAAAAACAAGACTACTAACTTAATGATTTTTAAACGAGACTTATATGTAACGATTATCGTTGTAAAGACATTTAATGTATATATATCATACTAAGAGATATTCATACATGATAATATCATGATAATATAATAATTTAAAATCTCGATTGATGTTATAAACATTGGGTTAACAACATTTAACAAGATCGTTAACCTAAAGGTTTCAAAACAACACTTACATGTAACGACTAACGATGACTTAACGACTCAGTTAAAATATATATACATGTAGTGTTTTAATATGTATTTATACACTTTTGAAAGACTTCCATACACTTATCAAAATACTTCTACTTAACAAAAATGCTTCTAATTACATCCTCGTTCAGTTTCATCAACAATTCTACTCGTATGCACCTGTATTCGTACTCGTACAATACACAGCTTTTAGATGTATGTACTATTGGTATATACACTCCAATGATCAGCTCTTAGCAGCCCATGTGAGTCACCTAACACATGTGAGAACCATCATTTGGCAACTAGCATGAAATATCTCATAAAATTACAAAAATATGAGTAATCATTCACGACTTATTTACATGAAAACAAAATTGCATATCCTTTATATCTAATCCATACACCAACAACCAAAAACACCTACAAATACTTTCATTCTTTAATTTTCTTCATCTAATTGATCTCTCTCAAGTTCTATCTTCAAGTTCTAAGTGTTCTTCATAAATTCTACAAGTTCTAGTTACATAAAATCAAGAATACTTTCAAGTTTGCTAGCTCACTTCCAATCTTGTAAGGTGATCATCCAACCTCAAGAAATCTTTGTTTCTTACAGTAGGTTATCATTCTAATACAATGTAATAATCATATTCAAACTTTGGTTCAATTTCTATAACTATAACAATCTTATTTCAAGTGATGATCTTACTTGAACTTGTTTTCGTGTCATGATTCTGCTTCAAGAACTTCGAGCCATCCAAGGATCCGTTGAAGCTAGATCCATTTTTTCTCATTTCCAGTAGGTTTATCCAAGGAACGTGAGGTAGTAATGATGTTCATAACATCATTCGATTCATACATATAAAGCTATCTTATTCGAAGGTTTAAACTTGTAATCACTAGAACATAGTTTAGTTAATTCTAAACTTGTTCGCAAATAAAAGTTAATCCTTCTAACTTGACTTTTAAAATCAACTAAACACATGTTCTATATCTATATGATATGCTAACTTAATGATTTAAAACCTGGAAACACGAAAAACACCGTAAAACCGGATTTACGCCGTCGTAGTAACACCGCGGGCTGTTTTGGGTTAGTTAATTAAAAACTATGATAAACTTTGATTTAAAAGTTGTTATTCTGGGAAAATGATTTTTATTATGAACATGAAACTATATCCAAAAATTATGGTTAAACTCAAAGTGGAAGTATGTTTTCTACAAAATGGTCATCTAGACGTCATTCTTTCGACTGAAATGACTACCTTTACAAAAATGACTTGTAACTTATTTTTCCGATTATAAACATATAGTTTTTATCTTTAGATTCATAAAATAGAGTTCAATATGAAACCATAGCAATTTGATTCACTCAAAACGGATTTAAAATGAAGAAGTTATGGGTAAAACAAGATTGGATAATTTTTCTCATTTTAGTTACGTGAAAATTGATAACAAATCTATTCCAACCATAACTTAATCAACTTGTATTGTATATTATGTAATCTTGAGATACCATAGACACGTATACAATGTTTCGACCTATCATGTCGACACATCTATATATATTTCGGAACAACCATAGACACTCTATATGTGAATGTTGGAGTTAGCTATACAGGGTTGAGGTTGATTCCAAAATATATATAGTTTGAGTTGTGATCAATACTGAGATACGTATACACTGGGTCGTGGATTGATTCAAGATAATATTTATCGATTTATTTCTGTACATCTAACTGTGGACAACTAGTTGTAGGTTACAAACTAGGACAGCTGACTTAATAAACTTAAAACATCAAAATATATTAAAAGTGTTGTAAATATATTTTGAACATACTTTGATATATATGTATATATTGTTATAGGTTCGTGAATCAACCAGTGGCCAAGTCTTACTTCCCGACGAAGTAAAAATCTGTGAAAGTGAGTTATAGTCCCACTTTTAAAATCTAATATTTTTGGGATGAGAATACATGCAGGTTTTATAAATGATTTACAAAATAGACACAAGTACGTGAAACTACATTCTATTTTTGAATTATTGAAATCGAATATGCCCCTTTTTATTAAGTCTGGTAATCTAAGAATTAGGGAACAGACACCCTAATTGACGCGAATCCTAAAGATAGATCTATTGGGCCTAACAAACCCCATTCAAAGTACCAGATGCTTTAGTACTTCGAAATTTATATCATATCCGAAGGTTGTCCTGGAATGATGGGGATATTCTTATATATGCATCTTGTTAATGTCGATTACCAGGTATTCACCATATGAATGATTTTTATCTCTATGTATGGGATGTGTATTGAAATATGAAATCTTGTGGTCTATTGTTACGATTTGATATATATAGGTTAAACCTATAACTCACCAACATTTTTGTTGACGTTTAAAGCATGTTTATTCTCAGGTGAATACTAAGAGCTTCCGCTATTGCATACTAAAATAAGTACAAGATTTGGAGTCCATGTTTGTATGATATAATGTAAAAACTGCATTCAAGAAACTGATTTCGATGTAACATATTTGTATTGTAAACCATTATGTAATGGTCGTGTGTAAACAGGATATTTTAGATTATCATTATTTGATAATCTACGTAAAGCTTTTTAAACCTTTATTTATGAAATAAAGGTTATGGTTTGTTTTAAAAATGAATGCAGTCTTTGAAAAACGTCTCATATAGAGGTCAAAACCTCGCAACGAAATCAATTAATATGGAACGTTTTTAATCAATAAGAACGGGACATTTCACAATAGTCTCCATCATCCTCTGATCTTAGGTATTCAAAGATATTATCGTATCTTTCATTATTAATTTCCTCGATATTTCTGAATATATTTTCATAACTAATCTTATCTGAAATCATTTATCTCTTAGTGTTATCAGTGTTACATCATATAGAAACTGTTAGTTTCTATATTCTGTAAACTTTCGAGCTTAAATATGAATGTTATTGAAGTAATGTTGGGAACGATACATGAGTTAGTATAATGTAATGACACTTGATCAACGTGATTATATTACAGTAAGTCATGCTGATTTTCTAAATGGAATGTGATAATTCACAGATCATAACATCATCATGTGCCATGTTACACGACTCCTACGTTTTGTCTAATCTATAAACATATCAAGAACATATTTTCTTGATAGTCATATCTTTCCATGAATTCTGGTAATTTGACAAGTCAAATTGTGCTATTACTGTTTCTTTCTTAGGACATTAACAATGTTCATTCTGAAACTTATATCTACAAATTCTGGACCATTACAAGAGATGCCCAATCGCAAGAAGAAGAAACGAAGGGACAAAGCTCCGAAATAGAAATTTGAGTATAAATCGCAGCAAAGAGAGGAGAGTATTAACTGGGGATGACAATGATTATAGAAAGCAGAAGCAAGAATTTCGAAATATAAGAGAAAATATAAAGCCCAATAACAACACGGAGGTCACAAACCATTGTTATTAATACGAATAGCAATATAAAGACACGGTAGAATTAAGAATAGTATCACCCCAAGGTAATAGTAGAAGTAACCAGATTCTTCTGGTGGAAGATTAAAAAGAAGGATGATAGAAATGATAATTAAGAAAATATCAAGGAGTTGAACTGGATGAAGCATTTTCCCAACCTTTTAGAAGTAAGAATTAAGAATGAAAGTATAGGAATGATGAAAATAAGGGAACGGAAGAAGTTCATTTATAGTGAAGATACCAGACAAAGCAATCGATACAGATCATCGCATTTAATTATAGAGATCTTAATTTCCTTACTCGCCGAAGAATTAGATCTTATAGATTTCCAAGATTTTCTTTTGAATCCCTTGAATTCCAAAATTCAATCAAGACAATGTCAGAAGTTAAGACACACCTTATTTTCTAAATTCAACCCCGACTCTGTCAAAAGCTAAGACAAATCTTTATCCTTTCATTTCACTATTTTGTGATAGCTTCACTCGTGCTCTTCGAATAATCGAATTGTTTTATCCACATTACTCAATGATGATAAAACTCCATTTATCAACTCATATTCGTCATGAAAACCATTTTTATTGTTAGCAATGACGACCTCACTCAAATTTTGGGACGAAATTTCTTTAACGGGTAGGTACTGTGATGACCCGGGAATTTCCGACTAAAATTAAACTTATTCTTTATATGATTTCGATACGATAAGCAAAGTATGTAATGTTGAGTCTAGGAAAATTTTGAAACGATGTTCATATATTCAATTGACATTCGACTGCTCACGAGGATTCACGAACAA
This sequence comes from Rutidosis leptorrhynchoides, assembly GCF_046630445.1. Taxonomy (NCBI): domain Eukaryota; kingdom Viridiplantae; phylum Streptophyta; class Magnoliopsida; order Asterales; family Asteraceae; genus Rutidosis; species Rutidosis leptorrhynchoides. The sequence goes on along the minus strand of NC_092334.1, from coordinate 281,575,300 downwards.
TTAAGTATATATTGATATGTGTGTATGTATATATAAATAATAATTTGAAATATAATTTAAAGTATTATATGTTGTTGTTATTAAAAATTAATAAAATAAAAATAGGATATTATAATTATTATTATTTAAAATATATCTCTATATATAAATAATGTATATTAAAATAAATATTAAATGTTTGTATTACTCGTTTGATGTTCGATTGATATTAAGTAAGTTAAATTCAAACTTATGTAATTTTAAAATAAACGGTGATACGAAAATGAGTTATATAAGTTATAGGCTTATTAAAAGTATATTTAGGATCTAATTATTTAATTTTGACATTTTTTATATTTTACCCAAGATTGAGAGGGACAGTTGATGTAATTTTTATTTAATAAATTAGTGATCGAATTTTACACCATAGTGACTGAAATAAATAAACATAATTATTATAAAAATATGGAATTTTTCTGAAGACTTTTATTCGCCACTGAGTGAACAAACGGGACACGATATTATAGTCGTTAAAACTGTCGGCAAAAGAATTCAATATGGAGACTGCTACACTGTTCGAATTATTGAATCAGATTACTGTTTCTTTTAACTTTTCATTTTAGATTAGGATATTTTATTATTATATTATTACTATTTACTCCGTGATCTAATGAATTCAATCAAGGGTACTGTGTGTTGTGTGTCAACTAACTAACTTATTAAGATATATATCTTAGACAAATGCAGACATACTCATACACATCACATATGCATTTTATCAACCACCGAGAACATAACACATATCTATATCTCTATTTCTGTTTGTGAACTCAACTATCTCATGACCATCACCGGGAACCACCACCTCGCTACCATCCTCTTCATGTTAAACCACCATATGGAAACCTTTCGATATTTTTTTCTGTTTCGTTTACAGCACCACCGTGACAACCATCAACCATCGGTTAGTCACCATCACCAATTACACGACCAATACAACCCACCATAACTCGTCACCCTCACCTTCAGACAACCACCTCCATCACAACCTCCACCACGCGGTCTCCCTTAAAACCGCCACCATTTACGTTTATTATTTTTTTCTGTTTCTTTTTTTTTTTCTTTTTTCCGACCACCAACTACACTAGGTTATCCATTACTTAGACTTGTGGTAACCTAAAACATTAAATCAAGATTGTGCATGAATCGTGGCCTACTTGCTTGACTAGCACAATACACATGCAATTTACTTATAAAATAAACAACTTGCCCACTACCCATTTTTAATACCTTAAATTCGATCAACCTTCTGGTGTACGGCTTTCTGTTTATCACCGATATTCAACAACCCAAATACACCTTCAAACTGAACCCCATATCAAGTTTTATACGTGGGACGTAAATTGTATGTGATGATTGGGCCGGTTATGATTAAAGGATATAAATAATGATGATGATAAAGTTACGGTATGATGATGAAGTTTACAAGAAAATGGTTTGCACATATTTGTATTTCTATGCACTTCGAAGATTCCACAAGCAAAAGCCACCAGTTTATTTTATAAAACCGAATCCTCATTTCTCTAATTGGTTCAATTAAACACAATCAATCCCCCACCAAATACTTTTTATTCTTTGTGTTTCCCACTTGCTAATTTATGATTATAGTGGACCTCATTCCCTCCAAGATTCGCACACATACTCTAATTTATCTATTGGCCGGTTTTTTTCTTATTTGATGAACTTCATAGGGTAAAATAGAAAAGATTAAAGTAAGTATATGATAAATAAGATTAATGATACTTGATGATGATGATGATTGCGTAATTTTTTTTTCTCTTTGTGTCGGCTAAAAAAAAGTCAAGAAGTGGAAAAATAATACCAATTACATATTTGGTTAGTGGGCCATAATCTTTTTTTTACATGGGGTCTGGTACCGTAGTATTGAACTTGAAATCAAGTTAGTGGAGCCGAGAATCCAACATTTGGAGTTTGAAATTTTAAGTTAATTTGAACTTTACAACTAAATTTTTGAATGACTAGAATAATAATGATGAGTTCGTGTGGTAATGAAAATGATGATGGGATTATTTAGTGATGATAAGTCGTTAATGAAACGGTGATAATAACAATATGAGGTTAGATGATGGGCTTGTGAAGGATGAAGGTTATGGTGACGAGTACACAATGATTTGATGATAATGATAAATGACGATGTTAAATATGATGATGATTGGTGGTGTATGTATATAAAGAAGAAGAAACAGTTTAAGACGGTTTATATGTATATAGATTAGGAATTAAATTAGGAAGCACAATTGGAGGAATGGTTTGGGGAATTCTCGGGTTAGCGGGAGGTCGCGGTTTCAAACCCGGACTTGGACATTTTTTTAAGGGCTACTCCTTTGAGGTAGTTATTATTAATACTCTTATTACTATTATTTCATTATTATTATTATTGTTATTATTATTATTATTTATATTTATTATTGATTGTTATTAAGTAATTATTATTATTACTAATATTAGAAATAAGATTTTTAGTATAATTAATATTATTATCATTATTATTACTACTATTAAAATATATATTATTATTATGATTAATATGACTATTAAATTTTTTTTATTAAAATCATCAGTTTTATTAAAAGTACCATTATTATTAAAAAAATTATTTTTATGAAAACTAACGTTTTTATCTTATTATTATTATCATTTCTATTAAAATTATTATTACTAATATTACTTTTATTATTAGTATTATTATCAAAGCAATTAATATTAGTATTATTACTAAATCAAATTACTTTTCGCATTATTATTATTATTATCATAAAAAGATACAAATTTTTATTGATATTATTTTACCAAATAAATAACCATATAAAAATATATTTTAAAACATATCACATAACAACATTAATATTTTTATAATAAATACTAATTATTTATCTAATGTATGTAAAATAAAGTATAGTTAATTGAGTTAATAATGAAATATACAAGTTAATAACATAACAATTTATAATAAAACATAAACTTGTTCAATTACGATTATATGTTTTAATAAATATAAATGATATAGGTTCGTGAATTCGAAGCCAACCCTATACTTGTTCAATGATGTCATATGTATTTTTACTACAAAATACAGTATGGTGAGTTTCATTTGCTCCCTTTTTAAATGCTTTTGCAATATATATTTTTGGGACTGAGAATACATGCGCTGCTTTTATAAATGTTTTACGAAATAGACACAAGTAATCGAAACTACATTATATGGTTGAATGATCGAAGCCTAATATGCCCCTTTTGCTTGGTAACCTAAGAATTAGTAAACCGATCTACTAATTGACGCGAATCCAAAAGATAGATCTATTGGGCCTAACGAACCCCATCCAAAGTACCGGATGCTTTAGTACTTCGATGTTGTTTTATCATGTCCGAAGGATTTCCCGAAATGATAGGGGATATTCTTATATGCATCTTGTTAATGTCGGTTACCAGGTGTTCAATCCATATGAATGATATTTTTGTCTCTATGCATGGGACGTATATTTATGAGAACTGAAAAATGAAAATCTTGTGGTCTATTAAAATGATGGAAATGATTATTTATGTTAAACTAATGAACTCACCAACCTTTTGGTTGACACTTTAAAGCATGTTTATTCTCAGATATGAAAGGAATCTTCCGCTGTGCATTTGCTCACTTTAAAGATATTACTTGGAGTCATTCATGGCATTTTTTTTCAAAAGACATTGCATTCGAGTCGTTGAGTTCATCAAGATTATTATTAAGTCAATTATAGTTAGATATATTATGAAATGGTATGCATGCTGAAATGTCCCGTTCTTATTGATTAAAAACGTTCCATATTAATTGATTTCGTTGCGAGGTTTTGACCTCTATATGAGACGTTTTTCAAAGACTGCATTCATTTTTAAACAAACCATAACCTTTATTTCATCAATAAAGGTTTAAAAAGCTTTACGTAGATTATCAAATAATGATAATCTAATATATCCTGTTTACACACGACCATTACATAATGGTTTACAATACAAATATGTTACAACAAAATAAGTTTCTTGAATGCAGTTTTTACACAATATCATACAAGCATGGACTCCAAATCTTGTCCTTATTTAAGTATGCGACAGCGGAAGCTCTTAATAATCACCTGAGAATAAACATGCTTAAAACGTCAACAAAAATGTTGGTGAGTTATAGGTTTAACCTATATATATCAAATCGTAACAATAGACCACAAGATTTCATATTTCAATACACATCCCATACATAGAGATAAAAATCATTCATATGGTGAACACCTGGTAACCGACAATAACAAGATGCATATATAAGAATATCCCCATCATTCCGGGACACCCTTCGGATATGATATAAATTTCGAAGTACTAAAGCATCCGGTACTTTGGATGGGGTTTGTTAGGCCCAATAGATCTATCTTTAGGATTCGCGTCAATTAGGGTGTCTGTTCCCTAATTCTTAGATTACCAGACTTAATAAAAAGGGGCATATTCGATTTCGATAATTCAACCATAGAATGTAATTTCACGTACTTGTGTCTATTTTGTAAAACATTTATAAAACCTGCATGTATTCTCATCCCAAAAATATTAGATTTTAAAAGTGGGACTATAACTCACTTTCACAGATTTTTACTTCGTCGGGAAGTAAGACTTGGCCACTGGTTGATTCACGAACCTATAACAATATATACATATATATCAAAGTATGTTCAAAATATATTTACAACACTTTTAATATATTTTGATGTTTTAAGTTTATTAAGTCAGCTGTCCTCGTTAGTAACCTACAACTAGTTGTCCACAGTTAGATGTACAGAAATAAATCGATAAATATTATCTTGAATCAATCCACGACCCAGTGTATACGTATCTCAGTATTGATCACAACTCAAACTATATATATTTTGGAATCAACCTCAACCCTGTATAGCTAACTCCAACATTCACATATAGAGTGTCTATGGTTGTTCCGAAATATATATAGATGTGTCGACATGATAGGTCGAAACATTGTATACGTGTCTATGCTATCTCAAGATTACATAATATATAATACAAGTTGATTAAGTTATGGTTGGAATAGATTTGTTACCAATTTTCACGTAGCTAAAATGAGAAAAATTATCCAATCTTGTTTTACCCATAACTTCTTCATTTTAAATCCGTTTTGAGTGAATCAAATTGCTATGGTTTCATATTGAACTCTATTTTATGAATCTAAACAAAAAAAGTATAGGTTTCTAGTCGGAAAAATAAGTTACAAGTCGTTTTTGTAAAGGTAGTCATTTCAGTCGAAAGAACGACGTCTAGATGACCATTTTAGAAAACATACTTCCACTTTGAGTTTAACCATAATTTTTGGATATAGTTTCATGTTCATAATAAAAATAATTTTCTCAGAATAACAACTTTTAAATCAAAGTTTATCATAGTTTTTAATTAACTAACCCAAAACAGCCCGCGGTGTTACTACGACGGCGTAAATCCGGTTTTACGGTGTTTTTCGTGTTTCCAGGTTTTAAATCATTAAGTTAGCATATCATATAGATATAGAACATGTGTTTAGTTGATTTTAAAAGTCAAGTTAGAAGGATTAACTTTTGTTTGCGAACAAGTTTAGAATTAACTAAACTATGTTCTAGTGATTACAAGTTTAAACCTTCGAATAAGATAGCTTTATATGTATGAATCGAATGATGTTATGAACATCATTACTACCTTAAGTTCCTTGGATGAACCTACTGGAAAAGAGAAAAATGGATCTAGCTTCAATGGATCCTTGGATGGCTCAAAGTTCTTGAAGCAAAATCATGACACGAAAACAAGTTCAAGTAAGATCATCACTTGAAATAAGATTGTTATAGTTATAGAAATTAAACCAAAGTTTGAATATGATTATTACCTTGTATTAGAATGATAACCTACTGTAAGAAACAAATATTTCTTGAGGTTGGATGATCACCTTACAAGATTGGAAGTGAGCTAGCAAACTTGAAAGTATTCTTGATTTTATGAAACTAGAACTTTTGGAATTTATGAAGAACACTTAGAACTTGAAGATAGAACTTGAGAGAGTTCAATTAGATGAAGAAAATTGAAGAATGAAAGTGTTTGTAGGTGTTTTTGGTCGTTGGTGTATGGATTAGATATAAAGGATATGTAATTTTGTTTTCATGTAAATAAGTCATGAATGATTACTCATATTTTTGTAATCTTATGAGATATTTCATGCTAGTTGCCAAATGATGGTTCCCACATGTGTTAGGTGACTCACATGGGCTGCTAAGAGCTGATCATTGGAGTGTATATACCAATAGTACATACATCTAAAAGCTGTGTATTGTACGAGTACGAATACGGGTGCATACGAGTAGAATTGTTGATGAAACTGAACGAGAATGTAATTGTAAGCATTTTTGTTAAGTAGAAGTATTTTGATAAGTGTATTGAAGTCTTTCAAAAGTGTATAAATACATATTAAAACACTACATGTATATACATTTTAACTGAGTCGTTAAGTCATCGTTAGTCGTTACATGTAAGTGTTGTTTTGAAACCTTTAGGTTAACGATCTTGTTAAATGTTGTTAACCCAATGTTTATAATAACAAAAGAGATTTTAAATTATTATATTATCATGATATTATGATGTACGAATATCTCTTAATATGATATATATACATTAAATGTCGTTACAACGATAAACGTTACATATATGTCTCGTTTCAAAATCATTAAGTTAGTAGTCTTGTTTTTACATATGTAGTTCATTGTTAATATAATTAATGATATGTTTACTTATCATAATATCATGTTAACTATATATATAACCATATATATGTCATCATATAGTTTTTTTACAAGTTTTAACGTTCGTGAATCACCGGTCAACTTGGGTGGTCAATTGTCTATATGAAACCTATTTCAATTAATCAAGTCTTAACAAGTTTGATTGCTTAACATGTTGGAAACATTTAATCATGTAAACATCAATCTCAATTAATATATATAAACATGGAAAAGTTCGGGTCACTACAGTACCTACCCGTTAAATAAATTTCGTCCCGAAATTTTAAGCTGTTGAAGGTGTTGACGAATCTTCTGGAAATAGATGCGGGTATTTCTTCTTCATCTGATCTTCACGCTCCCAGGTGAACTCGGGTCCTCTACGAGCATTCCATCGAACCTTAACAATTGGTATCTTGTTTTGCTTAAGTCTTTTAACCTCACGATCCATTATTTCGACGGGTTCTTCGATGAATTGGAGTTTTTCGTTGATTTGGATTTCATCTAACGGAATATTGAGATCTTCTTTAGCAAAACATTTCTTCAAATTCGAGACGTGGAAAGTGTTATGTACAGCCGCGAGTTGTTGAGGTAACTCAAGTCGGTAAGCTACTGGTCCGACACGATCAATAATCTTGAATGGTCCAATATACCTTGGATTTAATTTCCCTCGTTTACCAAATAGAACAACGCCTTTCCAAGGTGAAACTTTAAGCATGACCATCTCTCCAATTTCAAATTCTATATCTTTTCTTTTAATGTCAGCGTAGCTCTTTTGTCGACTTTGGGCGGTTTTCAACCGTTGTTGAATTTGGATGATCTTCTCGGTAGTTTCTTGTATAATCTCCGGACCCGTAATCTGTCTATCCCCCACCTCACTCCAACAAATCGGAGACCTGCACTTTCTACCATAAAGTGCTTCAAACGGCGCCATCTCAATGCTTGAATGGTAGCTGTTGTTGTAGGAAAATTCTGCTAACGGTAGATGTCGATCCCAACTGTTTCCGAAATCAATAACACATGCTCGTAGCATGTCTTCAAGCGTTTGTATCGTCCTTTCGCTCTGCCCATCAGTTTGTGGATGATAGGCAGTACTCATGTCTAGACGAGTTCCTAATGCTTGCTGTAATGTCTGCCAGAATCTTGAAATAAATCTGCCATCCCTATCAGAGATAATAGAGATTGGTATTCCATGTCTGGAGACGACTTCCTTCAAATACAGTCGTGCTAACTTCTCCATCTTGTCATCTTCTCTTATTGGTAGGAAGTGTGCTGATTTGGTGAGACGATCAACTATTACCCAAATAGTATCAAAACCACTTGCAGTCCTTGGCAATTTAGTGATGAAATCCATGGTAATGTTTTCCCATTTCCATTCCGGGATTTCGGGTTGTTGAAGTAGACCTGATGGTTTCTGATGCTCAGCTTTGACCTTAGAACACGTCAAACATTCTCCTACGTATTTAGCAACATCGGCTTTCATACCCGGCCACCAAAAATGTTTCTTGAGATCCTTGTACATCTTCCCCGTTCCAGGATGTATTGAGTATCTGGTTTTATGAGCTTCTCTAAGTACCATTTCTCTTATATCTCCAAATTTTGGTACCCAAATCCTTTCAGCCCTATACCGGGTTCCGTCTTCCCGAATATTAAGATGTTTCTCCGATCCTTTGGGTATTTCATCCTTTAAATTTCCCTCTTTTAAAACTCCTTGTTGTGCCTCCTTTATTTGAGTAGTAATGTTATTATGAATCATTATATTCATAGATTTTACTCGAATGGGTTCTCTATCCTTCCTGCTCAAGGCATCGGCTACCACATTTGCCTTCCCCGGGTGGTAACGAATCTCAAAATCGTAATCATTCAATAATTCAATCCACCTACGCTGCCTCATATTCAGTTGTTTCTGATTAAATATGTGTTGAAGACTTTTGTGGTCGGTATATATAATACTTTTGACCCCATATAAGTAGTGCCTCCAAGTCTTTAATGCAAAAACAACCGCGCCTAATTCCAAATCATGCGTCGTATAATTTTGTTCGTGAATCTTCAATTGTCTAGACGCATAAGCAATCACCTTCGTTCGTTGCATTAATACACAACCGAGACCTTGCTTTGATGCGTCACAATAAATCACAAAATCATCATTCCCTTCAGGCAATGACAATATAGGTGCCGTAGTTAGCTTTTTCTTCAATAACTGAAACGCTTTCTCTTGTTCATCATTCCATTCAAATTTCTTCCCTTTATGCGTTAATGCAGTCAAGGGTTTTGCTATTCTGGAAAAGTCTTGGATGAACCTTCTGTAGTAACCAGCTAGTCCTAAAAACTGGCGTATGTGTTTCGGAGTTTTCGGGGTTTCCCACTTTTCAACAGTTTCTATCTTTGCCGGATCCACCTTAATACCTTCTTTGTTCACTATGTGACCGAGGAATTGAACTTCTTCCAACCAAAATGCACACTTTGAAAACTTAGCGTACAATTCTTCCTTCCTCAATACTTCTAACACTTTTCTCAAATGTTCACCGTGTTCTTGGTCATTCTTTGAGTAAATAAGTATGTCATCAATGAAAACAATGACAAACTTGTCAAGGTATGGTCCACACACTCGGTTCATAAGGTCCATGAACACAGCTGGTGCATTAGTTAAACCAAACGGCATGACCATAAACTCGTAATGACCGTAACGTGTTCTGAAAGCAGTCTTTGGAATATCATCTTCTTTCACCCGCATTTGATGATACCCGGAACGTAAGTCAATCTTTGAATAAACAGACGAGCCTTGTAGTTGATCAAATAAGTCGTCGATTCTCGGTAGTGGGTAGCGGTTCTTGATGGTAAGTTTGTTCAACTCTCGGTAGTCGATACACAACCTGAATGTACCATCTTTCTTCTTGACAAACAAAACAGGAGCTCCCCACGGTGATGTGCTTGGTCGAATGAAACCACGCTCTAAAAGTTCTTGTAATTGGCTTTGCAGTTCTTTCATCTCACTGGGTGCGAGTCTGTAAGGAGCACGAGCTATTGGTGCAGCTCCTGGTACAAGATCTATTTGAAATTCAACGGATCGATGTGGGGGTAATCCCGGTAATTCTTTCGGAAATACATCGGGAAATTCTTTTGCAATGGGAACATCATTGATGCTCTTTTCTTCAGTTTGTACTTTCTCGACGTGTGCTAGAACAGCATAGCAACCTTTTCTTATTAGTTTTTGTGCCTTCAAATTACTAATAAGATGTAGCTTCGTGTTGCCCTTTTCTCCGTACACCATTAAGGGTTTTCCTTTTTCTCGTATAATGCGAATTGCATTTTTGTAACAAACGATCTCCGCTTTCACTTCTTTCAACCAGTCCATACCGATTATCACATCAAAACTCCCTAACTCTACTGGTATCAAATCAATCTTAAATGTTTCGCTAACCAGTTTAATTTCTCGATTCCGACATATATTATCTGCTGAAATTAATTTACCATTTGCTAATTCGAGTAAAAATTTACTATCCAAAGGCGTCAATGGACAACTTAATTTAGCACAAAAATCTCTACTCATATAGCTTCTATCCGCACCCGAATCAAATAAAACGTAAGCAGATTTATTGTCAATAAGAAACGTACCCGTAACAAGCTCCGGGTCTTCCTGTGCCTCTACCGCATTAATATTGAAAACTCTTCCACGGCCTTGTCCATTCGTGTTCTCCTGGTTCGGGCAATTTCTAATAATGTGGCCTGGTTTTCCACATTTATAACAAACTACATTGGCATAACTTGCTCCGACACTACTTGCTCCGCCATTACTCGTTCCGACACCATTTGTTCCTTTCGTTCTATTAACCCCTGGTCCGTAGACCTCACACTTCACCGCGCTATGACCATTTCTTTTACACTTGTTGCAAAATTTGGTGCAGAACCCCGAGTGATTCTTTTCACACCTTTGGCATAGTTGCTTCTGATTGTTGTTGTTGTTGCGGTTATTATTGTTGTTGGGATGATTGTTGTAGTTGCTGTTGTTGTTGTTGTTGTTGTTGTTGTTGTTGGGCCGTTTGTTGTAGTTGCGATTGATGTTGCGATTGTTGGGATAATTGTTGCGATTATTGTTGTAATTGCTGTTGTTGTTGTATTGGTGATTCTTATCACCGTTTTCCTCCCACTTTCTTTTGACTTGCTTCACATTGGCCTCTTCAGCAGTCTGTTCTTTAATTCTTTCTTCAATCTGGTTCACTAGTTTGTGAGCCATTCTACATGCCTGTTGTATGGAGGCGGGCTCGTGTGAACTTATATCTTCTTGGATTCTTTCCGGTAATCCTTTCACAAACGCGTCGATCTTCTCTTCCTCATCTTCGAATGCTCCCGGACACAATAGGCACAATTCTGTGAATCGTCTTTCGTACGTGGTAATATCAAATCCTTGGGTTCGTAACCCTCTAAGTTCTGTCTTGAGCTTATTGACCTCGGTTCTGGGACGGTACTTCTCGTTCATCAAGTGCTTGAATGCTGACCACGGTTGTGCGTACGCATCATCTTGTCCCACTTGCTCTAGATAGGTATTCCACCATGTTAACGCAGAACCTGTGAAGGTATGCGTAGCGTACTTCACTTTGTCCTCTTCAGTACACTTACTTATGGCAAACACCGATTTAACCTTCTCGGTCCACCGTTTCAATCCGATCGGTCCTTCGGTTCCATCAAATTCCAAAGGTTTGCAGGCAGTGAATTCTTTGTAGGTGCATCCTACACGATTTCCTGTACTGCTAGATCCAAGGTTATTGTTGGTATGTAGCGCAGCCTGTACTGCGGCTATGTTTGAAGCTAGAAAAGTACGGAATTCCTCTTCATTCATATTCACGGTGTGTCTAGTAGTCGGTGCCATTTCCTTCAAAATAGTTAAATGGAACAAGTTAATCATACAGAATATTAAGAGTAGTTAATAGTATTTCGTAGCATAATATGAACTCATTTATAAAAGCTTTTTCTTCATATTAGCGTTTTATAAGTTTAAATTCGGGTAGTACCTACCCGTTAAGTTCATACTTAGTAGCTAATATACAATTCAACTACTACAATTCTATATGAAAAACTGATTATAATAATATTTCGCGTTCAAACTTTTATACAATATTTTACAAACTTACAATACCGCTTATTTTACATAAAGCATGAAATATAGCACACAATAACTTTGATACAAGATAGTTGTGAAGACAATTCTAGCTAGTACACAAGTCGTTCAGCAAAGGCAATAAATACACGTAATTCATACGTCCAGAAACAAGTCATGCATTCTGGTTTTACTAGGACTACTTCCCATCCTTGGTCTTGTGCAACATAACCGTTATGGCCGTTGATAAGACAGCGTGTTGTAACGTCATCAAAGGGACGAGGGTTACGTAATGTCCAACAGTCCCGTAATAATCTAAAAACCTCATTTCTTACCCCAATTACCGACTCCGTCACTTGTGGAAACGTTTTGTTTAATAGTTGTAGCCCGATGTTCTTGTTCTCACTTTGGTGAGAAGCGAACATTACTAATCCGTAAGCATAACATGCTTCTTTATGTTGCATGTTAGCCGCTTTTTCTAAATCACGAAGTCCAATATTCGGATATATTGAGTCAAAATAATTTCTTAACCCGTTGCGTAAAATAGCATTTGGGTTCCCCGCAATATATGCGTCAAAGTAAACACATCGTAACTTATGGGTTTCCCAATGTGATATCCCCCATCTTTCAAACGAAAGTCTCTTATAAACCAAGACATTCTTGGAACATTCTTCGAATGTCTTACAAACTGATCTCGCCTTAAATAGTTGTGCCGAAGAATTCTGGCCGACTCTAGACAAGATTTCATCAATCATGTCTCCGGGTAGGTCTCTTAAAATATTGGGTTGTCTATCCATTTTGTATTTTTAAACTGTAAAATAGACAAGAGTTAGATTCATAAAAAAAAAATACTTATTAATACAAGCAATTTTTACATATATCATAAAGCATAAGAACACTATATTCCATATATTACACCACATGAATACAACTATCTTATTCCGACTCGCTCGTTTCTTCTTCTTCGGTTTTGGTTCGTTTTGCCAAGTTTCTAGGGATATATGATGTTCCCCTAATACGAACCGTCGTTGTCCACATTGGTTTAGAAAAACCTGGTGGTTTAGAGGTTCCCGGGTCATTGTTACAACTTAAGGACTTCGGGGGTTGACGATACATATAAAGTTCATCGGGGTTGGAATTAGATTTCTCTATTTTTATGCCCTTTCCCTTATTATTTTCTTTTGCCTTTTTAAATTCAGTTGGGGTAATTTCTATAACATCATCGGAATTCTCGTCGGAATCCGATTCATCGGAGAATTGGTAATCCTCCCAATATTTTGCTTCCTTGGCGGAAACACCATTGACCATAATTAACTTTGGTCGGTTGGTTGAGGATTTTCTTTTACTTAACCGTTTTATTATTTCCCCCACCGGTTCTATTTCTTCATCCGGTTCCGATTCTTCTTCCGGTTCCGATTCTTCTTCCGGTTCCGACTCTTCTTCCGGTTCCTCTTCGGGAACTTGTGAATCAGTCCACAAATTATTCCAATTTACATTTGACTCTTCATTATTATTAGGTGAGTCAATGGGACTTGTTCTAGAGGTAGACATCTATCACATAATATCAAACACGTTAAGAGATTAATATATCACATAATATTCATATGTTAAAAATATATAGTTTCCAACAAAAATGTTAAGCAATCATTTTTAAAGAAAACACGGTCGAAGTCCAGACTCACTAATGCATCCTAACAAACTCGATAAGACACACTAATGCAAATTTTCTGGTTCTCTAAGACCAACGCTCGGATACCAACTGAAATGTCCCGTTCTTATTGATTAAAAACGTTCCATATTAATTGATTTCGTTGCGAGGTTTTGACCTCTATATGAGACGTTTTTCAAAGACTGCATTCATTTTTAAACAAACCATAACCTTTATTTCATCAATAAAGGTTTAAAAAGCTTTACGTAGATTATCAAATAATGATAATCTAATATATCCTGTTTACACACGACCATTACATAATGGTTTACAATACAAATATGTTACAACAAAATAAGTTTCTTGAATGCAGTTTTTACACAATATCATACAAGCATGGACTCCAAATCTTGTCCTTATTTAAGTATGCGACAGCGGAAGCTCTTAATAATCACCTGAGAATAAACATGCTTAAAACGTCAACAAAAATGTTGGTGAGTTATAGGTTTAACCTATATATATCAAATCGTAACAATAGACCACAAGATTTCATATTTCAATACACATCCCATACATAGAGATAAAAATCATTCATATGGTGAACACCTGGTAACCGACAATAACAAGATGCATATATAAGAATATCCCCATCATTCCGGGACACCCTTCGGATATGATATAAATTTCGAAGTACTAAAGCATCCGGTACTTTGGATGGGGTTTGTTAGGCCCAATAGATCTATCTTTAGGATTCGCGTCAATTAGGGTGTCTGTTCCCTAATTCTTAGATTACCAGACTTAATAAAAAGGGGCATATTCGATTTCGATAATTCAACCATAGAATGTAATTTCACGTACTTGTGTCTATTTTGTAAAACATTTATAAAACCTGCATGTATTCTCATCCCAAAAATATTAGATTTTAAAAGTGGGACTATAACTCACTTTCACAGATTTTTACTTCGTCGGGAAGTAAGACTTGGCCACTGGTTGATTCACGAACCTATAACAATATATACATATATATCAAAGTATGTTCAAAATATATTTACAACACTTTTAATATATTTTGATGTTTTAAGTTTATTAAGTCAGCTGTCCTCGTTAGTAACCTACAACTAGTTGTCCACAGTTAGATGTACAGAAATAAATCGATAAATATTATCTTGAATCAATCCACGACCCAGTGTATACGTATCTCAGTATTGATCACAACTCAAACTATATATATTTTGGAATCAACCTCAACCCTGTATAGCTAACTCCAACATTCACATATAGAGTGTCTATGGTTGTTCCGAAATATATATAGATGTGTCGACATGATAGGTCGAAACATTGTATACGTGTCTATGGTATCTCAAGATTACATAATATATAATACAAGTTGATTAAGTTATGGTTGGAATAGATTTGTTACCAATTTTCACGTAGCTAAAATGAGAAAAATTATCCAATCTTGTTTTACCCATAACTTCTTCATTTTAAATCCGTTTTGAGTGAATCAAATTGCTATGGTTTCATATTGAACTCTATTTTATGAATCTAAACAAAAAAAGTATAGGTTTCTAGTCGGAAAAATAAGTTACAAGTCGTTTTTGTAAAGGTAGTCATTTCAGTCGAAAGAACGACGTCTAGATGACCATTTTAGAAAACATACTTCCACTTTGAGTTTAACCATAATTTTTGGATATAGTTTCATGTTCATAATAAAAATCATTTTCTCAGAATAACAACTTTTAAATCAAAGTTTATCATAGTTTTTAATTAACTAACCCAAAACAGCCCGCGGTGTTACTACGACGGCGTAAATCCGGTTTTACGGTGTTTTTCGTGTTTCCAGGTTTTAAATCATTAAGTTAGCATATCATATAGATATAGAACATGTGTTTAGTTGATTTTAAAAGTCAAGTTAGAAGGATTAACTTTTGTTTGCGAACAAGTTTAGAATTAACTAAACTATGTTCTAGTGATTACAAGTTTAAACCTTCGAATAAGATAGCTTTATATGTATGAATCGAATGATGTTATGAACATCATTACTACCTTAAGTTCCTTGGATGAACCTACTGGAAAAGAGAAAAATGGATCTAGCTTCAATGGATCCTTGGATGGCTCAAAGTTCTTGAAGCAAAATCATGACACGAAAACAAGTTCAAGTAAGATCATCACTTGAAATAAGATTGTTATAGTTATAGAAATTAAACCAAAGTTTGAATATGATTATTACCTTGTATTAGAATGATAACCTACTGTAAGAAACAAATATTTCTTGAGGTTGGATGATCACCTTACAAGATTGGAAGTGAGCTAGCAAACTTGAAAGTATTCTTGATTTTATGAAACTAGAACTTTTGGAATTTATGAAGAACACTTAGAACATGAAGATAGAACTTGAGAGAGTTCAATTAGATGAAGAAAATTGAAGAATGAAAGTGTTTGTAGGTGTTTTTGGTCGTTGGTGTATGGATTAGATATAAAGGATATGTAATTTTGTTTTCATGTAAATAAGTCATGAATGATTACTCATATTTTTGTAATCTTATGAGATATTTCATGCTAGTTGCCAAATGATGGTTCCCACATGTGTTAGGTGACTCACATGGGCTGCTAAGAGCTGATCATTGGAGTGTATATACCAATAGTACATACATCTAAAAGCTGTGTATTGTACGAGTACGAATACGGGTGCATACGAGTAGAATTGTTGATGAAACTGAACGAGAATGTAATTGTAAGCATTTTTGTTAAGTAGAAGTATTTTGATAAGTGTATTGAAGTCTTTCAAAAGTGTATAAATACATATTAAAACACTACATGTATATACATTTTAACTGAGTCGTTAAGTCATCGTTAGTCGTTACATGTAAGTGTTGTTTTGAAACCTTTAGGTTAACGATCTTGTTAAATGTTGTTAACCCAATGTTTATAATAACAAAAGAGATTTTAAATTATTATATTATCATGATATTATGATGTACGAATATCTCTTAATATGATATATATACATTAAATGTCGTTACAACGATAAACGTTACATATATGTCTCGTTTCAAAATCATTAAGTTAGTAGTCTTGTTTTTACATATGTAGTTCATTGTTAATATAATTAATGATATGTTTACTTATCATAATATCATGTTAACTATATATATAACCATATATATGTCATCATATAGTTTTTTTACAAGTTTTAACGTTCGTGAATCACCGGTCAACTTGGGTGGTCAATTGTCTATATGAAACCTATTTCAATTAATCAAGTCTTAACAAGTTTGATTGCTTAACATGTTGGAAACATTTAATCATGTAAACATCAATCTCAATTAATATATATAAACATGGAAAAGTTCGGGTCACTACACATGCCGTCAACTTTTGATGTAATGAAAGATTGTTTTTTTAAAAACGAATGCAATGTTTGTAAAATGTATCATATAGAGGTCAAGTACCTCGCGATGTAATCAACTATTATGAATCGTTTATAATTGATATGGACTTCGTCCGGATGGATTAGGATGGGTCCTTTCAATTCATCCACTCGTTCCGACCGACAATCATCCCTGAATAATAGAAGAAGTCAACGAGCTTCACGCTCGAGTAATCAATTTGGAGCATATGGTGCAAAACTTACCAGCTTCAGCAACGTCACCGGCACCACTAGTACCATCAATAACAGCTCCAGTACCATCAACAATCCATGCCTCAACATCTCATTATTTACCTCGAGTATAATCAACGTTCTACGTATCGTTCTACATCATTTATCTTCGTTCGACATGGCAATTATGTAATCTCTAATGTTTTAGAGATTATATATTCTTGTTCTAGCGGTAAATCAAATGAGTTTAATATCATATTGACTCATTAAATCCATGATTACATCTGAAGGAAATATATATGTATATATATTTTCATAAAGGTTGTAATTAAAAATTCTTTTGTACAAACTGTTAATGGTGAAAATATTTTAACGGGTAGGTAATACCCGAGGAATATTTAGATTTCCTATTAATAAGTTACACTGTACATTCTTTCAAATCTAATTCAACAGTCATTTACTATCCTACTTACATCCACAGATATACGAATCCGTTCACCACATAATAATCATTTTCATTCAATTTCATATTTGGATTTTGATCTATCAGAATCCAACAAGTGGCATAATGAAGAAAACATTGGACAAATTAAAATTTTGTTAGAAACAAACAAATTAACTATGAGAAATTCTGTTAAGAATCCACGCTAACTGTTTCCAGCTAACTGTTCCTAGCTAAATGATTACATTTTATTTATCACAATTTATTTATTGTAATTTATATTCTCGCAATTTAATTTATAGTCATTTAATTTCTGTTATTTATTTTACGCACTTTAAATACCGGGACACGTATACAAGGTTTTGACATATCATATCGACGCATCTATATATATTATTTGGAATCACCATAGACACTCTATATGCTGTAATGCTAGAGTTCGCTATACAGGGTTGAGGTTGATTCTCAAATAATATATATACTTTGAGTTTTGATCGAGTCTGAGACATGTACACGGGTCACGATACGTATTAATCAATTCGAATATTATATATTAAACTATATATGAATTATTGGACTGTTAACTTTGGACTTTCGACTGTGGAATAATAACATTGGACAATTAAAATGAATTAAAATATTGATTATAACATATGAAACTAAACAATTCTTCAAGTTTGCCACTTGATTTCATCTTAAATCTCATTTGTATCTTGACGATTACAATCTGCGTTCAAACCTTTCATGATTCTTGAAAACACCTCAATCGAGAGGATGAACCAACCGCACTTCATCTACGAGAAGGAAGAGTTAAGCAATAATCATGCACCTGGAAAACTCTCGGAAACTAAGTAAAAGTTTAACACGTATCTGTGATAGCTCCTTTGGCATTGTTATTACCGAAAATAACATTGCAATTCTTTTTCAAATTAGTCAATTTTGTCACAGCTCCAACAAGTCAACTTCGACTTTTCGTTCGAAACAACCTTATTATAACCTTGATATATACGTTGTCTTTTCACCTTCGTTACCGGAGAACCTTTTATATTCCACCATATTACCAATAGACGTACCAACAATCTCGCTGCTCCTTGGCTTAAATCTCTCCGACAAATCACTATATTTATTTATTGAAGTCTTATCATGAACTCATCGGCATTTTGAGGCATCAATCGATAATCTCAAATTTCTCAGCGATTCTACGACAACAATTATATATATATATATATATAAATATATATATATATGTATATATATAACTTCTATCTCCTGGATTTACGAACTTCAATTCTAAATTTCTGAAAAGCACCCAGTCTACGATTCAGTAACTGGCAAAATCTCTAGCGAATGTCTTGCTCCTTAATTATTCTAAATCCTTGCGGAAGAATTTTCTTCTGTAACCTTCTATACTAGAAATTCTAATATATCATAGTATCTTTCATTATAAATATCCTCGATATTTCTGAAGATATTATCATAACTATTCTTACCTGAAATCATTTATCTCTTCGCGAAATCAGTATTACATCATAAAGAAAACTGTTTTAGTTTCTAAATTCTGAAACCTTCGAGTTTAAAATATGAATGTTATTGAAGTATTGTTGGGAACTGAAACATGAGTTAGTATAATATAATGACACTTGATCAACGTGATTATATTACAGTAAGTCATGCTGAGTTTCTAATGAAACGTGATGAATCAAAGACCATAACATCATCATGTGCCATGTTACACGACTCTTACATTCTATCTAATCTCCAAACATATCGAGAACATATCTCCCTGACAGTTCTATTTTTTCTCTTGCATTCTGGTAACTTAACCACTCAAGATCGTGCTATTACAATCTCTCTCTCTTAAAACATTAGTCATGTTCATTCGAAACTTCATATCTATGAATTCTGGACTATTATTCGCTTGACTTAAAGTCGGGAAGAGAAAACAAAAGTATGGAACTCCAAAATATAAAGGAAACGAAGGGAATGGATTTATAGTGAAATATCCGACTGAGTAATCGAAATAGATTATTGTATTTAACCAAAGAAGATCCTAATCTCCTTAATTACCGAAGAATCAAATCTTATTACGAAGATTTTTCCTAAATCCCTTGAATTTCGGAAATCAACTATGACTATGTCACCGGTTAAGACGAATCTGCATTTACCCTTTTCATCTTTTTGTGATAGCTTCACTCGTACTCTTCACTGATGATAAAAACTCTAATTTCTAGCTCGTATGCGTCATGAAAACATATTTATTGTCAGTCATGACCATCCCAATCAAATTTCGGGACAAAATTTCTTTAACGGGTAGGTACTGTGACGACCTGGAAATTTCCTATCAAATTTAAACTTAATCTTAATATGAAATCGACACGATAAGCAAAGTCTGTAATGTTGAGTCTCAAAAATTTTGAACTATTTTAAATATCCAATTGACCTTCGACTATTTCTGACGATTCACGAACAATTATACATATATATATATATATATATATATATATATATGTATATATATATATATATATGTATATATATATATATGTATATATATATATATGAATAATACTTATGTATGTATATTGTTATATTAAATCTAATAGTTTAAAATATATAATGAATATATCTTTTTTCACAGTAAAATTTGTTATTTAAATATATTTATATATAGATATATAGTTTATTAAATATAAATAAATTTTGAGCCTAATTTGTACATATCTGTAACTTTCGGTTGACGTTTATTTATTTTTTTAAAATAGGTCTAATACATATATGAAGTTTTAAAATAAAAGATGGTTCATAATTTGATTAAAAAGATAATAGTTTTGATAAATATTTTTTTCACCTTTTCGGTCTAAGTTTTTGTACTCCGTATATATTATTTGTTATCGACAATATCAATCAAATAACCCTTTTTACAACTGGTTTTCTAAAGTAATGAGCAGTATGAATATTCATATTTTATACAAAAATTTGGGATTTTTCTGAGAACTTTTAAACGTCACTGTTTAGCAATGGACTACGAATTTTACCTATTAAAACTGTCGGCGGGCTTTTTCTTCATGTTTAAATTAGGATATTTAATTATTATATTTAACTTGTACTGTGTTTGTGTTTATTCTTCTATAATTATGTATCTTATATATTATATATATGTGAGTCTATATTCAAGCATTGGAGGAATACGTCCACACCAACCCGAGATCATCAAGAAATTGATCACCTCCATCACCATGGTTCGCAACCACCGTAAACACCTTCCACCACCATCATCATCATCTCAACTCGTTTAGGAGACCACTATCACCTTGCAAACCCACGACTTCCCTTCACCATTTTCCAATCCGACACCACCATCAAACTCGATCACCACCACAAGCCACCATACATCATCTTCACTGCCAAAACAGTCACAGTCAACGACTACTATCACCATCCACCACCCTTGAAAACACCAGTCCATCATTTCTCTGCAACAATATTGAAGCTCATGAACACCCATCATCACCAAAACCATCACATGAAATCGAAACCCACTTGAACTCTCTAAACCACCTCCACCGCTGCCACCATTCGCCACCGTGAACGCCTTGTATGACTACCTTCCTTATATTAATTTTTTTACGGATTTTATATATATATATATATATATATATATATATATATATATATATATATATATATATATATATATATATATATATATATATATATATATATTTTGATTTCATTACGTCACAAACCATCACAACCATATTGTTTCTGCTTCATCTCCACGACGAACAGCAGTTATGGACTTTATGTTTTTCTGTTACTGCATAATGAACTTGAATGTTGCTGCTCATTAAAAAAAAAAAAAGAAAAAAAAAGAAGGGATGATGATTATGAATAATGAGTGATGTTGTTTCTTTATGTTTCTAATTGAAACCGAACCCCACAGAGACTATGATAACTTGCTGTTTTGTTTCATCCCGATTTCTATTTTCTGTTTATCACTAATGGATCAATTAAGAGACTTTTTCTTGGGCTCCTTGTGTTAATAGACTATAAATAAAAGGTGGATGGAAATTAATATGGGCCGCAGGCCACTAACTTGTTAAATTGGGTTATGTCATAGATCTTTGAAATAAATTCTTGGTGGGCTAGATGATGCTGAAATGGGTACACATGCGTGGAACGATGATGCTTAGGTTTTGATTAGGATGATGATGATGATTCACGGTGATGGAAGAAACCGTGAGGTATGGTTTTATGATGATCATGATTCGGTTGTGATAATGATGATTTTCATAATGCATGATGATGACGAGTGAGATGATGTACGATGTGAAGTGATTATAATGATAGTTTAAGATGATGAAGAGTTAGTTAATACTTTGATGATGGTATATGAGAATATGATGAACGAAGAAATTAATGATGATGAATTAAGTAGAAGAAACAGAATATTAGAGGTTAAATAGATATTAGATTCTTATAATTTCAGAAAAACAAAGATAGAATAAGTGGTTTAGTGTTATGTCAGCTTAACCGAGAGGTCGCGGGTTCGAGCCCCAGTTGTGGCATATTGTTTTTAGAAAAAGAAGAAGAAAGGGAAAACAGGAAGAAAAAGGGGGTTATATAAATATAAGTATCATATTAATTAGAAGTGAAACAGACAGAGCTTTGATGTTATCGGGTTAGCGGGATGTCGCGGGTTCAAACCCGGACTTGGGCATTCTTTTAGGACTACTCCTTTGAGGTAGTTATTTATTTATTTACTTATCATTATTATTATCCTTATTATTATTATCATTATAGTTATTAATATTAGTATCATTATTATTATTAGAAAAATCATTATTTTTATAGTCATTATCATTAGTATTCATTATTCATTATTATTAAAACTAACATTTTTATTAAAAATATCTTTCTGTTAAAGATATCATTTTTATCATTATTATTAGAAATATCATTTTTATAAAAACTATCATTTTCGTTATTATTGCTATTATTATTATAAAATAAAATAACTTTTTATTTATTATTTTTATCAATATTATTTTATCGAATAACTGTTAGTTATATAAAACTATATTTACTACATCTAACATAACTATATTAATATTTTGTATTAATATATATAATTAATTAAGTTATTAATGAAACACATAATTAAAATAACAATTAAATCACTAATAATATATAAAGTTGTTCGATTTCAATTATATGTGTTAATATATATATATATATGATATAGGTTCGTGAATTCGAGGCCAACCCTACATTGTTCAGTTCTGTCGTATGCATATTTTTACTACAAAATATCGTATCGTGAGTTCATTTGCTCCCTTTTACTCTTTACATTTTTGGTACTAAGAATACATGTGCTACTTTTACAACTGCTTTATTAAATGCTTTTGAAATACATTTTGAACCGCGAATACATGAAATGCTTTTATAAATGTTTGACGAGATAGACACAAGCAAAACATTCCTCGAATGAATTATGTGGACGTGATAATTGCCACCATTGAGTTATGTGGACGTGATAATTGCCACAATTGATATGAATATTTTTCCCTGATTATTATTGCTTGGTAACCTAAGAATTAGGGAACATCACTAATTTTGAGAATTAGTGCACGCCTAATTGACACGAATCCTAAAGATAGCTACTGGGTTTAACACCCCCACCCAGAATGTTCACTAGACGGAAGGGATAGTGGGCGTGGTGTTTAGTACTTCGAAGTTTATATGATTATTATACAGACGAGATGTTCTGTTTTGGGGATATTATTATGCGCATTATATGTTAAGGTCGGTTACCAAGCCAAGCTATGAAAGCAATGAAAAGTGAATGTTATGTATCGAGAGAATGATTTTATACACAGGTTATGTGTATGTTATTTTTGTGCACGAGATATGTGTACGGTTACTAAGATTTATGAAAGATGATTTCGTACACGAGAAAGGTGTACTGTATTTAAAAGATATGGCATGTACATTACAGGTGGGTATAGGATTCGGGCCCATTTGTACCATGCAGCATTTTAAATATTGTGGTCTATCAAAATGATGAATTTTATTGTTTTATGATAAACTATGAACTCACCAACCTTTTGGTTGACACTTGAAAGATATTACTTGGAGTCATTCATGACATATTTCAAAAGACGTTGCATTCGATTCGTTGAGTTCATCAAGATTATTACTAAGTCAATTATAGTTAGATATATTATGAAATGGTATGCATGCCGTCAACTTTCAATGTAAAGAAAGTTTGTCTTTTAAAAACGAATGCAATGTTTGTAAAAAGTATCATATAGAGGTCAAGTACCTCGCGATGTAACCAAATGTAATGTATTCGTCAAGATGGATTAGGACAGGTCATGAAAATAATAACCCTAAAGGAATTAGCACAGCTACGTGTTAAACATTTACTCAGTTTCCGAGAGTTTTTCAGGTGCATAACTATATGCATCAATCTTTTCTTCCGTAGATGGAGTGCGGTTGGTTCATCCTCCCTGTTGAGGTGTTTTCAAGAATCATGAAAGGTTTGAACGCAGATTGTAATCGTCAAGATACAAATGAGGTTTAAGATGAAATCAAGTGGCAAACTTGAAGAAATGTTTAGTTTCATATGTTATAATCAATATTTTAATTCATTTTAATTGTCCAGTGTTAGTAGTCCGCAGTTGATTGTCCGCAATTTGTAGTTCAACAATTCATATATAGTTTAATATATAATATTCAAATTAATTAATACGTATCGTGACCCATTGTATACATGTCTAAGACTCGATCACAACTCAAAGTGTATATATTATTATAGAATTAACCTTAACCCTGTATAGCTAACTCGATCATTACTGCATATAGAGTGTCTATGGTTATTCCAAATATTATATATAGATGCGTCGATATGATATGTCAAAACCTTGTATACGTGTCCCGATATTTAAAGTGCGTAAAATAAATAATAGAAATTAAATGACAATAAATAAAATTGCGAGAATATAAATTGCGATAAATAAATTGCGATAAATAAAATGTAATCAGTTAGCTAGGAACAGTTAGCGTGGATTCTTAACAAATTTTTTTTCCTCATAGTTAATTTGTTTGTTTCTAACAAAATTTATTTTGTCCAATGTTTTCTTCATTATGCCACTTATTGGATTCTGATAAGTCAAAATCCAAATATGAAATTGAATGAAAATGGTTATTCTTTGATGAACGGATTCGTACTTCTGTGGTTGTAAGTAGGACAGTAAATGACTATTGAATCAGATTCGAAGAATGTACAGTGTAACTTATTAATGTGAAATCTAAATATTTTTAGGGTATTACCTACCCGTTAAAAAAATTTCACCATTAACAGTTTGTACAAAAGAATTTTTAATTACAATAGTTATGAAAATATACTTACATATATATTTTCCTCTGATGTAATCATGGATTTAATGAGTTAATATGATATTAACTCATCTGATTTACCGTTAGAACAAGAATATATAATCTCTAAAACATTAGAGATTACATAATCGCCATGTCGAACGAAGATAAATGATGTAGAACGATATGTAGAATGATGATTATACTCGAGGTACAGAATGGGATGCTGAGGCGTGTGTTGTTGATGGTACGGGTGCTATTGCTGGTGGTCCTGTTGATGTCGGTGATGTTGCTGAAGCTGGTAAGTTTTGCACCATATTTTCCAAAACTACAACTTGGGCGCGAATCTCGTTGAGTTATTACTCCGGAAAGATTGTCGGTAGGAACGAGCGAATGAATAAGGTTTATAATCCGAGTTGTGATATAGTCATGGCGAGATACTCTGGAAATGAGAAAGAAAATGGTGTTTCGAACAGGTTCACCGATAAGTGCTTCAGGTTCTTTTCCAAAAGGTGAATTCAGTTGGTGGGAGGGATCGTCTCCTTCGTGTCTCCATTGATTAAATCGACTACGAACCCATCAGATGAATTGAGGATGACTGATTGGTTGATTCATTCTGGTGACGCTGCTTCCGGAGTTTAGGTGAACATCCATGTCGGAATAGCTGTCGAAATTCGAGGGACTTGAACTAGTGGCGAGTTCCATTTCGTACGATTGAGTAAAGGGTTTTTCAATATAAAATGATTTTCGGATATCGGGTGATATTCTAATTACATAGAATACCTATACATAGTAAAAAAGATCCCGTAGATTACGGAGGGAATTACGGGAACGTGTCAGATAAAGTCTACAGTAACAGATACGCTAAGATATGGATTAGCAGATACGCTAAGATATGAATTTGTCTATACAATATTCATGCAATCAATGCAGTAAGATGTATCTAGATGAAGAATGATAAGCAGGTAATCTCCTAAGGATGATAAGCAGATGATTTCCGACTAGAAATGATAAGCAAAACTTTTGACATGCAGACACGGTCAAAGTCCAGACTCATTAATGTATCCTAACAACTACTAGTTAGATACACTAATGCAAGACCTGGTTCGCTAAGCCCATCGCTCTGATACCAACTCTAACGACCCGTCCTAATCCATCTGGACGAATACATTACATTTGGTTACATCGCGAGGTACTTGACCTCTATATGATACATTTTACAAACATTGCATTCATTTTTAAAAGACAAACTTTCATTACATCGAAAGTTGATGGCACGCATACCATTTCATAAAATATCCAACTATAATTGTCTTAATAATAATCTTGATGAACTCAACGACTCGAATGCAACGTCTTTTAAAATATGTCATGAATGACTCCAAGTAATATCTCTAAAATGAGCAAATGCACAGTGAAATATTTCTTTCATACCTGAGAATAAACATGCTTTCAAGTGTCAACCAAAATGTTGGTGAGTTCATTAGTTTATCATAATCAATCATTTCCATAATTTAGACCACATGATTTCCTTTATCCAATAATCATACACTCGCAAGTGTTTAAAAATCATTCATATGGATTGAACACCTGGTAACCGACATTAACATAATGCATATAGAATATCCCCAAAAAAAAATCCATCTGTATAATATAAACTCGAAATACTAAAGCATACCATTTTCCAGTATGGGGGGAGTTAGTGCCCGTAGATCTACCTTTAGGATTCACGTCAATTAGGGTGTCTGTTCCCTAATTCTTAGGCTACCAAGCTAAAAGGGGTGATATTCGATTCGATAATCCAATCATAGAATGTAGTTTCAATTATGTGTGTCTATTTCGTAAAACATTTATAAAAGTAGCGCATGTATTCTCAGTCCCAAATATATATATATTGCAAAAGTATTTAAAAAGGGATCAAATGAAACTCACAATACAATATTTTGTAGTAAAAATATTCACACGACGATACTGAACAATGCAGGGTTGGCCTCGGATTCACGAACCTATATCATTTGTATATTCATTAATATATATAATTGTAATCGAACAAATATATATGTATTTATTAATATATATTTGTTATTAGTGATATAATTGTTTATATTTAATAATTTATAAGTTTCATTATTTATATAAACATATTCATTTTATATAAAAATATTAATATAGTTAAGTTGTGTTTATTAAATATATTTTTATATTAAAAAATCTTTATTTGATATATTAATATTACTAGTAATAATAATGATGATGATAATAAAAATAATACTGATTATGATAAAAATCATGATAGTTCCTAATGATGATAATAATAATAATTTCAATATTAAAAAATGATAATTTTTATAAAAATGCTAATTTCGATGATAATACTAGTTTTTATAAATTTAGAAATAATGATACTTTTAGTAATATTGATAATAATAATAATAATAATAATAATAATAATAATAATAATAATAATAATAATAATAATAATAATAGTAATTTTTAATAATAACAACACTAATAATTGTAATCATATTAATAATAATGTTAATATTTATAATAATACATATGTTAATAATAATAATAATAATAATAATAATAATAATAATAATAATAATAATAATAATAATAATAATAATAATAATAATAATAATAATAATAATAATAATATTTATATAATGATACTAATACTAATGATTATGAAAATAAAAAGTAACTTTTATTATATTGCTAATAATAATAATAACCATAATCGTAGTAATGATAATAATTCTAAAATGACAGATTAATAATGATAACATTAATAATACTTATAATAATAATAATTGTTATAATACTTATAACTATGATAATAATAATTATTATTATAACTCTTACGATAACAATAATAATAACAACACATTAATAAAAAATCATGGTAACAATAATAATAATAATCATAATAATAATAATCATAATAATAATAATAATAATAATAATAATAATAATAATAATAGAAATAAAGTAAGAATGTATACCCTTCAAAAGCTTTCTCTAAAAATTTTTGCCCTAGACCGGGCTCGAACCCGCGACCTCACGATCAAACAAACACCCCTTAACCATCTACTCTGCTGTTGTCTTTCTGATTATGTTACCATTCTAATTATATTTAACTTCTAAATCTCAGTTTCCTTCTTCCTCTTTAAAATCATAGAATCGATCATAGCAATTACCACATTAACAACTTTTTAACTGATTGGATTTAGGATTTGAATTTGAATTATACTCAACCTGTAAGGGATAATTCTGGATTAACAGATATGAAATAAAAAAATAAAACATCTGTTACACTTCAACGAAGAACTTGAACATTGATTTTGATATTTAGGCACTTTAAGATTAAAATTCCTACATGAATTAGTTAGTAAATCGTTCATGTAAACTTCTTGATTCATCAATTGATCAAGAAACTTAAAAAAAAATTCGAAATTCATGATGAACCAACCCTTTGACTTTTTAAATTCAAACTTTGACTTTCAAATTAAAAAACAGTTTGAGGAATTAGATACTCAAAATTTATAGATAGTTCAATTAAATGAACAATAACAATTTTAGTTTATAATAAATGATTCAGAACTGAGCTATAGTTTCAGACCTGACGTGAGCAGGGTATCGAAGAAGTTTTCTAGTTTTTAAATCTTCATATAGACAGCAGTTTGTGTTTGATAATTGATAGTGGGAAATTGAATTATAATCGTAGAGATTGAATGGCAATTGGTTGTTATGTAATGTCGTTGTTGGTCGACCAAAGATCACGAGCAGGGGAAGGACAAAAAAAAAGAAATTGAATAAAGCAGATAGTTACAGCAGATATACAGATAGGGATATATATTCAACTTTTAACGCGTATAAATCTGAGTTTATATATTATAAATAAATAATAATAATTATTACATATATTAATAATAATTTTGTTAATATTAATAATAATAATGAAATACAAATAATATAATAATAATATTAGTTATAATAATATTATTATTATTATTAATGATAATGATAATAAATTGTATGATAATAATAACAACATCTATTTTAATAATTTTAGTAATAATGTAATATATATATATATATATATATATATATATATATATATATATATATATATATATATATATATATATATATATATATATATATAAACAATAATAATAATGTTAATACCTAATGATATAAATAATACTAATATTGATAATAATAATAAAAGTAGTAATAATAATATTAGTATTAATACAACCACCATATTTTAACTTGTAATTAATATTACATATTATTAATTATGTAATACATTGTAACTATATAATATATAATAACATATTTGAATATTTATACATTTTGTAATAAGTATATATATTATTATATGTTTTTTCATATTAATTATATATGTAAGTATGAAATTGTTTTACATATGTAAGTAATATATTTATTTAAAATTTTATATTCTTTCAACATATAATGTTTTTATCGTTTATATATATATAATCCAATATACATATAATATTAATTATGTATATAAATCATATATATTCATTTTAATATCAACATAATTATTTTGTATTTTATTTTACATATTAAATTCTAATATTTAAATTATATTTTATTATTCCAATTGTTATATATACTTACATTTATATATATATATATATATATATATATATATATATATATATATATATATATATATATATATATATATATATATTTATTTACAAACAATTATTCGTGAATCGTCAGAAATGGTCGAAGGTTAAATGTATACTTGAACACAGTTCAAAGTTTTTGAGATTCAGTTTTATAGACTTTGCTTATCGTGTCGAAATCATATAAAGATTAAGTTTAAATTTGGTCGAAAATTTCTGGGTCGTCACATATTAGTACACTTTTGAAAGATTTCAAGACACATATCAAAGTACTTCTACTTAGCGAAAATGCTTACAATTACATTTCCATTCATTTTCATCAGTAATTCTACTCGTAGTCATTCCGTATTCGTACCCGTATTATACACAGCTTCTAGACGTACTTACTATGGGTATATACCAATAGGAACTAGCATGGGATTCCACTCTTGATTATGTCATGCATGACTAATCAAATTTAACTTCTACCATGAACTAGTCAACTAACTGGAACTCCTTTTAACCCCACTCACCACTCACCATTCACCACTCACCAATCAATCCATTTCACTTCCAATTCTCTTTCTAATTCTCTCTAAACACACACACACTCTTAGGAACAAAATTTTCAGTAAACTAATCATCATCTTCATCAAAACTCACTTCAAGAATCAAGCTATAATCATCATAGGAAGAACACTTCAAGAACACTTCGAAAATCCTTTCAAGTTTGCTAGTTTACTTTCAATCTTGCAAATCCATTCCAAGTAATCATCTAAGATCAAGAAACCTTTGTTAATTACAGTAGGTTATCTTTTTTATTCAAGGTAATATTCATATCCAAACTTTGATTCATTTTCTATAACTATAAACTATTTTAATTCGAGTGATAATCTTACTTGAACTTGTTTTCATGTCAGGATTCTACTTTAAGAACTTTTAAACCATCCAAGAATCCTTTGAAGCTAGATCAATTTTTGTCGCTTCCAGTAGGTTTACCTACTAAACTTAAGGTAGTAATTATATTCATAACATCATTCGATTCATATATACATAACTATCTTATTCGAAGATTTGAACATGTAATCACTAGAACATAGTTTAGTTAATTCTAAACTTGTTCGCAAACAAAGTTAATCCTTCTAACTTGACTTTTAAAATCAACTAAACACATGTTCTATATCTATATGATATGCTAACTTAATAATTTAAAACCTGGAACCACGAAGAACACCGTAAAACCGGACATACTCCGTCAGAGTAAAACCGGGGGCTGTTTTGGGTTAGATAATTAAAAACTATGATAAACTTTGATTTAAAAGTTGATCTTATGGTAAAATAATTTTTATTATGAACATGAAACTATACCCAAAAATCATGGTTAAACTCAAAGTTGAAGTATGTTTTCCAAAATAGTCATCAAGACGTCATTCTTTCGACTGAAATGACTTTCTCTTACAATATTGACTCGTAACCTGTATTTCCGACTATAAACTTATACTTTTCTATTTAGTTTCATAAATTTCAGTTCATTATGAAACCATAGCAACTTGAATCACTCAAAACAGATTTAAAACGAAGAAGTTATGGGTAAAACAAGATTGGATAATTTTGCTTGTTGTAGCTACGTGAAATTTGTAACAAATCTATACAAATCATAACTTAACTAACTTATATTGTATTATACATGTATTCTAACATATATTATGTAATCTTGGGATACCATAGACACGTATACAATGTTTTGACATATCATATCGACCCATCTATATATATTATTTGAGAACAACCATAGACACTCTATATGCAATAATACTTGAGTTAGCTATACAGGGTTGAGGTTGATTCCAAAATAATATATATATATACTTTGAGTTGTGATCTAGCCTGAGACTTGTATACACTGGGTCGTGGATTGATTCAAGATAATATATATTGATTTATTTCTGTACATCTAACTGTGGACAACTAGTTGTAGATTACTAACCTTGGACTGCTAACTTAACAAACTTAAATCGTTAAAACATAATAAAACATATTGTAAATATATTTCGATCATACTTTAATATATATGTATATATTTGTTATAGGTTCGTGAATCGACCCGTGGCCAAGTCTTATTTCCGACGAAGGAAAAATCTGTGAAAGTGAGTTATAGTCCCACTTTTAAAATCTAATATTTTTGGGATGAGAATACATGTAGTTTTATAAATGTTTTACAAAATAGACACAAGTACTTGAAACTAAATTCTATGATAGAATCATTATACCGGATATCACCCTTTCAGCTTGGTAGCCTAAGAATTTGGGAACAGACCCCCAAATTGACGTGAATCCTGAAGATAGATCTATGGGCCTAACGAACCCCATCCATGTTATGGATGCTTTAGTATTTCGATTTTATATACAGATAAGTGTACCTGTATATTGGGGATATTCTAGATGCATTTGTTAATGTCGGTTACTAGGTGTTCATCATATGAATAATTTTTATGCAGATTGCATGTTGTTTATGAGAAATGGAAATATGAAATCTTGTGGTCTATTATTACGAATTGATAAATATATAGGTTAAACCTATAACTCACCAACATTTTTGTTGACGTTTAAAGCATGTTTATTCTCAGTTGATTATTAAGAGCTTCCACTGTTGCATGCTAATTTATGGACAAGAGTTGGAGTCAGCATGCTTGTATAATATTGTTTAAAAACTGCATTCGAAGAAATATATTATTGTGTAATATTATTGTAAACCATTATGTAATGGTCGTGTGAAAATGCTATATTTTAGATTATCATTATTTGATAATCGTCGTAATATTTTAAAGGTTATGGTTTGTTTTAAAATCGAATGCAGTCTTTGAAAAACGTCTCATATAGAGGTCAAAACCTCGCAACGAAATCAATTAATATGGAACGTTTATAATCTATATAAATGGGACATTTCAAAACAAACGCGTAAAAGCAACATACCTATCGTTAAAGTCCGTTGGAATTCGCGTAGAGGCCCCGAATATACATGGGAACACAAAGACCAAATGATACGAAAATATCTCCATCTCTTCTCAAACGCTGATGCATCCGAGAAGTCAATCTAAAACTTCGGGACGAAGTTTCTAATAACGGGGAGGTACTATAAAGACCCTCATTTTTCCATTCTATATTTCTTCCAATATTAAATGCCCAAACAATATAATTAAAACTTAATGATTAAACTTTAATCAACAATTGTTAAGTATTAAGAATTATAACACATATTAATTAACTTTGAGCAATAATTGACAAGTTAATAAAAGATAAAAATAATGAGCTTAAGAACTATTGTAAACAAAATGTAAAACTCTAAAACTTGTAGCCTTTAAACATTTAAACTTGAACATACAAGGAGCTATTTTAACTAAGCAAATGTACAAGGTCTAAAACGAAAAAGTTCCATCTCCACAAAACTAACCCTAGCGGATTTTGGGCTAGGCAAAAAGACCATTTTGCCCCCCAAACCCACGGCCAAAACACCCCTTTTAAACCTAACCCTAATCTTGACTTTTGCCACAAGTATTCCTAATTTGCCCCTAGCTCTAGAATGATCCATGAGTGTGTATAAATGGGGAGCTAGGTTAAGGGTTTTCATCATCTCATACTCACTTAATCACCTCATTAATCCTCTCCCTCTCCCTTTCTTGGCTCACGACCAAACCACCACCACCACCTTTTTGAAGTTTTGGTTAATTACTTCTTGTTTTTCGGGCTTGTTCTTCGTGTTCATCAAGATCTTCAAGGGTGTTCTTCGTTATTCGGGTTATTTGATCTTCATCTTCAAGTGATATTCATCTTTTCTTGTTAATCTTCATCATCCATCATCAAGGTATAACCTTAGATCCAAATCTTTTAAATTCAATATTTTGATTCATGTTTGTATTCATAATCATATTCATTCTTGATCTTAATATTCATATTGTTCATGTAATATATATATAATATATATATATATATATATATATATATATATATATATATATATATATATATATATATATATATATATATATATATATAAACAATATGCATAAACATATACACGATTAAAAAAAAAGAAATATTGTTGAATCTTTAAACCCTAATTATTTGGATCATTAACATGTATGTAATCTTGTTAAAAATATATACATATACCACTTATACATATATATATATATATATATATATATATATATATATATATATATATATATATATATATATATATATATATATATATATAAATATAAACATATACATACACATACATATATGGTTTTAAAAAAAATGTTTAGATCTTCAAAACCCTAAAACCTAATCATGTTTATGTTATTACTCATGTTTATTAATTGTAGAAAAAAATATATAATATATATATATATATATATATATATATATATATATATATATATATATATATATACCTACGGCTACATATACATATAAAAAAAATAAAAGACTATATATACATACATATATACACGACATATACATACTACATATACATATACATTAAATAATATAAAACCCTAATACTACTTAAACCCTAAACATTAATTATATAAACCCTAAACACTATTAAATACTACTAAACCCTAATCATTAATTAATTATTAAACCCTAATATTTAATACTACTCTAATTAATTAAAACTCTAATACTACTACTTATACACTTATACTACTACCTAACACTTATACTACTACTAACACTTATAATATACTACTTATATTATGATACTTATATTAGAAAAAATTATGACCTACGATTACAATAGTCATTCACGATAACGTGAGATTACTTGAACGTCTACGGTACTTGTGGCCTAGAGTGATCCTTGGTACCATTATGGGACGCTTGTGGATCTCGAATGCCAAGACTTAGATTCTGGTCAAGAGATCCTGGGCCGCTCGGCAACAATAGATCATTCGAGTGACTTGCCGGTGGCATAGATGTTTGGGTATGGTGCACAATATCAACCCGACTATAGTAATCATACACTCACTAAGTGAACAACACTTAGTCACTTACACACTTAATAAGTGGTGGACTTATTAAGAACAACTCACTAGTGTTCAACACTAACTTACTAAACATAGAAACTTATTAAAAATGGAAAACTTAATAAGAATGGGAACTTAGTAAAACAAACTACACTTAAACACTTGCATACTTAACTTAAACTTGGGCAAACATTTAACTACTCTTAAATGTCATTAGGTTGACATTCTGCTCACATTCATCCAACTCTTATATTCCGTAGAATAACAAACTCTTCTCCTACTTACTAAGGTGAACTTCATATCCCCACTTACTATTGCGCAATTTATTTAAAGTTACTGGGGTGAGACACATGCTTCTTTTAATATTTACAACTTAGACACAAGTACCAACTATTAAACTGTGCTATACCTGGCTATATCCTGCAAGTCCCCACTGTGATATTTTTAATTGCTTTTACATAACACATTCTTAATTATTGGGGGTAGGCCTATCGGGAGTAACGTCCCCGATACATTTGACCAAGTCATTGTATCACTTAAAAATGATTCAAACCAACAAGGACAGTACAACTTGTCACGGGGCAAACTTTGAAATTGTTTAGTCTAAATATCACAAACTTGGCACTACTTTTAGATCCCTGCGAGATCTACTTTTATAAATAAGAATCTTGTGGTCTAAAAAACGGTCAACTATTTCATTAAACTTATGAACTCCACTCAACCTTTTTGGTTGACACTTTAGCATGTTTTGTCTCAGGTTACGATTGATCAGCTTACTCTTATCTATGTGATGCTACTTGGACTCTAGGACTTGAAGAAAGAGTCACATTTATTATTTATGCGTTTATTTACATTCTTGTAATTTCAATCCTTGTAACGACATTCTATTTTCCGTTGCGTACTCAATAAAGTTTTTTTTTATCATATAGTGTCGTTCTCATTATATAATATGTTGGTATTTTTGATATTAATGTCACATTCACCCAGGCCCTAACTGGGGGTGTGATAGATGGAATCAGAGCCAGGCCCCGGACCAAACGTGCACAGCGAGGACGCTGTGTCCCATTAGGGGGAGGATTGTAACATTCGTGTTACATCCGCCCCACGTCAGTTGGAGAGGGGAATGAAGCATGCCTTATAAGGGTGTAGAGACCTTTCCTAGCATGATGCGTTTTAGGACCACAAGCGCAGCAGATCTCATGAGAACTCTGCAGTTAAGCGTGCTCAGGCAAGAGCACTACCAGGATGGGTGACCTCCTGGGAAAGTGCTCGTCGTGTGTGGTTGCCAAGAAAAATCCATGCTCCTACG
Source organism: Rutidosis leptorrhynchoides (assembly GCF_046630445.1). Taxonomy (NCBI): domain Eukaryota; kingdom Viridiplantae; phylum Streptophyta; class Magnoliopsida; order Asterales; family Asteraceae; genus Rutidosis; species Rutidosis leptorrhynchoides. Next base: position 281,539,334 of record NC_092334.1, on the reverse strand, counting down.
GGCAAAGCGGACAATATCATGCTACGAGGAACGTTTACCTAGGATGTTACAGAAGGTGAGCATGAAATTCATTTTCCCGTTGAAGATAAGTGAGGTTCAATTGGTGAGTGACTGACTGAGTGATTGGAGATGATGTCATGATGGGAGGTGATAGTGGTGGTGGTTTAGCATTGAGATCAGGTGGTGGTGATGTGAATCGAGGTGGTGAGGATATGATGGGGCCCTGCATAGAAATGTTAGTGAAAACACCCTGAGATTCTTGACGAAACTCAGTTGTCACCACTGTTGAGCTTGAAAGCTGAGCAGTGAGGCCTGTTGGAAGTGGACTTCCAAGCGATCTTAGAGAGGCAATGTCCGGAGATTTGCATGTCTCTACGCTTGTTATTGCAGTCTGAGCTATAGACACTGAACGTTCGGTATAGGACTGCACCAAATCCCTACGAGCACTAGACACATTTTCAACCTATTTTTGGCAAATCTCATCTAAAGTCGCTGACTCTAACTTATCTGAGTGGCTTCCTAGAGTTTGTGGAGGGCTAACATTTTCTTTTTACCCTATCTCTCTCCCGGTCCGCACATCCTCTTTTGATTTTTCAACCACGCCCTCATTTCCAACCTATCACTCCGATCAATATCATGTAGAATCTTCTGGAGTTGTTCAGAGGTTACTTTCTTTGGTCTGGTTTTCCTTTTTGGCTTAGAATCACCCTCAATTCTTTTCCCCTCATACTTTCTTTTCATTGACCCTCGCTTGCTAGACCCCTCACCAGGTGTCTTATCAGCTCCTTGGGCAGGTTCCCCGGGTGGTAGGGGATCTATAGGAGCTCCTATCTCTCTTAAGTAGCTTATTCTTGGATCGTCTCGTGGTCCGAGATTTAATAAATGAGCAGGTATGTGTTGAGCTTGTACATTTTTGGATCCTATTCTATTTTGAATGAACGAGATACATTCCTGCTCTATAAGTGGTTCAACCCGATCTCTAGGAATAGATTCGGGAGATTTATCGCTGTCATCAATAGTGCCTGAAAGAATGTTTGCGTAGAATCTCTGGAATTGAATGTATGATAGGAGAGGCGCTGAGTGTATTTCTATCATGCGATCCCAGATAACTCGGCCAAAATCAGCAGTCAGCAGGAACACGATTCCGTAGAAGATTTTCAGCAGGAATATGGTGATGTGGTCGGATCCAGTCTGCATCGGATTGAAACATCAGTTAACAAAAGTGTACAGTACTGCCCATCATTGTGCCATACGTTGCTTTTTGAATGTCCTTATCTTTGTAACCTCTCCATCATATCCAAGTTGTTATACGGCAGCTAGCATCACATTTTCGGAAGGAAATTCATCATATTGTGCTCTAACTGGGATGCCTAAGAATCATCTCATGTCGGTTAGGGTGAAAGAAACTCTCCGATCAGGGTTTTGGGAGGCTAGAAAAGAAAAGTAGTCAGAAGCATCGTCAACAGATGGATGGTATATCATGGTGTCCCGCATCAAGAGAAGCTGACGTTCAGAAGCATGCTCGAACTCAGTAAATACGTTGCGCATCGGGTGGTTTAGTAAGATGGGGATCCAGTAGTCACATGGGGTGGGGACATCTTCATTGAAAAAGGCATTGTTCGACATTGCTGTTGTATCATGAGCATGGTTAGTTAAAACACAGTTCATATGGTGTTTTGTAAAAGTGGTGTCAAAAACATTTAATTGTTTCATTTAAAATTTGTCAAAGACTGTTTAAGACATCACCAACACTTAGCAAAAAATTTTGACAGAAGAGTTTTTCGAGCAAAAGTTAGATTTCGAGCAAATTGGGTTTCTCAAGCAGAGTGATTTTCGAGCATGCATTATTCAAACATTTCATACAACAAGAATTTTCAGTCAAAATTTTCACACACAAAATATTCGAGCAAATTGGGTTTCTCAAGCAGATTGATTTTCGAGCATGCATTATTCAAGCATTTCATACAACAAGAATTTCCAGTCAAAATTTTCACACACAAAATATTCTAGCAATGAGTACAGCATACATTTTCGAGCATTAAAAGTTTTCAGGCAATACTTTTTCGAGCAGTAAAGGTTTTCGAGCACTCTCTCTGTTTGATCACATATGAATGTTAAAGAAGAGAAATCATCAAATCAGGTTAAAATCAACTTTATGGTGTAAAATTGACAGCAAACCTAACTTGTTAAGTATGTGAATCATGTCAAGATGCCAGATATACTCGATCAAAGTCATGAACCCTGGATTCATCCCCTTTTTGTAATCGAGATGAAGTAAGCATTTAAAGGAGATTAAAGAAAGCAAGCATGTTCTAATCAACATATGGCATGAACCCTAAGTCGTTTTAACTAACAATTTTACAATTTTAAGGTGTAATCGAGTCAGTTTTCAGTTCTAGGGTTCGATACCCCTTTGCACAGTAAACATAGATTAAGCAAACAAGCATATAAATCATGGCATTTCTTACATATTTAGATGATTACAGATGCTATTTAAGTTCCTATGTGACAATGGATTGAATCATAAACACATAAATTAGAAGAAAATACCGATTTTGTTAAGGGTTGGGGACGATGAACAGTAATGATGATGATGATGATGGTTCTCCTTGAGAGCAAGTGGGTCTTTGAATTTAAAAGTGAGATTTGAAAGTGATGGGGTTAAAAGTCAACTTTTATCCTTTTATAGCCACATGATAACTGAAAAAAATTATTTTTCAGACAACCTTGCTCGAGAACCTTTACACACAAATGCATAGCTCGAAAAATTTGAGTTTCAAACACCATTGCTCGAAAACCTTCAGAATTTGAAATTACTCGAAAACTTTCAATTTTTTGAGCAGGTTTGGATTTTAAAGGGATTTTGGTACAGTATGAAAGCCTTAAGAATTTTAAGAAATTCTGTGAAATAATCAAGTTAAAGTTTAAACTTTAATTATTTTTCAAAATTTAATTTTCTCAGGTTTTTACAACTTTTGAGACCGAGAACCATGAAGCAGTCATTTAGACACATCCTCTTGAGGCAGTCACAAGGACACATCCTCCATCATTTGTTGACTGTGATTTTGAGGCAGTCATTTAGACACATCCTCTTGAGGCAGTCACAGGGACACATCCTCCGTCATTACTGACTGATTGGTTTGGGGCAGTCATCTAGACACATCCTCCTGAGGCAGTCACCAGGACACATCCTCCGTCATTACTGACATTTTAATGTTAACTCCCCCTAGACAGTTGCAGGATTTACGAGTATTAGTTTTGAAAGAACGAGTTTTACATTGTTATTTGTGTAAAAGTCAGTTTAGATTTTGAAAATCATATTGTGACATCGGGTCTCACACTGTAATTTATGTGAGAGCCATTGTTCTCATCCATTGTTCTCATCTCCCCCTCAAAATGTGATGCATCAGATTTTGAAAAACACAATACTCCCCCTAGGCAAGTGCATCACTCCCCCTAGGCACTTTCCAGAATCCTAAATGGAAAAGAAATCAACCATGCCAATTTTACTAACCAGATTTTTAAATGTGGGTTCATCTAGGGCCTTGGTCAGTAAGTCAGTTAGTTGACTTTTGGTGGGTACAAAGTACAATTCAACATTACCTTTCTCAACATGATCCTTAATAAAGTGATAGTGAATGTCAATGTGTTTGGTTCGAGAGTGGTAAACCGGATTGCTAGTGATAGCAATGGCACTCTGAGAGTCGCAGTAGATCGGGATTTTGTGGAATTTGAATCCATAGCCAAGTAGTTGGGACTGCATCCACAGCACTTGGGAGCAACAGCTTGCAGCTGCAATGTACTCAGACTCAGCAGTGGAAAGAGAGATGCAGTTTTGCTTGCGGGAGGACCAGCTGACTAATTTGCGACCTAGGAATTGGAGACCACCAGAGGTGCTTTTCCGGTTTACTTAGTCACCACCATGATCAGCATCCGTGAATGCCGTAAGGTTGAATCCAGTCCCGAAGGGATACCAGAGTCCGAGATTAGGCGTGCCTTTGAGATAGCTTAATATTCTCATTATTGCATTGTAGTGAGAGTACCTAGGGTTGGCTTGAAAACGGGCACAAAGACATATAGCAAACATGATGTCGGGTCTACTAGCAGTGAGATACATCAATGAGCCAATTAGGCTCCTATAGAGTGTTTGATCGAAAGGTTGACCATCCAGATCAGCATGTAATGAAATGTTGATTGACATTGGTGTGGGGCTGATTTTCATCTCAGGAAAGTTAAACTTTTTGAACATATCGGAAATGTATTTTGATTGACTGATGAAAATCCCCTTCGGAAGTTGTTTAACTTCTAATCCTAGAAAGAAATGGAGTTCTTCGAGCATGCTCATTTCGAACTTGTTTTTCATGAGTTCAGAAAACTCATAGCAGAGAGCGGGGGAAGTGGAGCCAAAGATGATGTTATCAACATAGACTTGAATTAACAAGATGTGTTCTTTCTGTTTTCTAATGAATAGAGTCGTGTCTATGGTACCACGTGAAAAATCGTTCTTGAGAAGAAATGCAGTCAGGGTTTCATACCATGCCCTGGGCGCCTGTTTTAGACCATAAAGAGCCTTGGAAAGGAGATACACGTGATTGGGGTGTTTGGAGTCTACAAAAACTTCAGGTTGACTGACATAGACCTCTTCTTGAAGAATGCCGTTCAGAAAAGACGTTTTTACGTCCATTTGATAAACGGTGAATCTCTTGTGAGCGGCATATGATAGAAACAGACGGATGGCTTCTAATCTAGCTACATGAGAAAATGTTTCATCGTAGTCAATTCCTTCTTGTTGTCTGTATCCTTTTGCTACAAGACGTGCTTTGTTACGAATGATGATGCCGTGAGGATCCTTCTTATTTTTGAAGATCCACTTGGTATCAATGATTGTTTTTCCAAATGGACGATGAACAAGTTCCCATACATCAAGTCGATCAAATTGATGAATTTCTTCTTGTAACGACTCAACCTGTTATCCAATCGAATACGCAGCAAAAGATTTTTTTTTTTTATTTCAGAAGGGTGCGCGGCGCGCAACTCTTTAGGTGCGCGGCGCGCACAAGGCCTGACAGCCTCTGTCCGGATTTTCCAAATTTTGATTAAAGATCTCCCACTTCCTGACACATTTAGATGAAACGCTTTTCACAACACATTATAATAAACAAGACTAACGCGTTCCAATAATAAAACGAGTTTTATGACACCGGGCCCACGTCGGCCGTTTTACGACTTTCGTACAAAATACAAGTTTCAATCCCAATTTACACTTAGACGAGTTAGGACTCTATAACCCAACCCGATACCAAGAGCATAATCCCGGGGACTATCAAATCCCCAATCCGCGTCCGCATATCCAAAAGCTACCCCATCGAGCCCAAACGCTCCTACGCAACTAGTCTAACAACTAGCTAGCCTCATAACAAAATACCTGAAAAAGGTAAACAACGAGAGGGATAAGCATAAAGCTTAGTGAATGCAATAATTATACATATACATATATAATATACCTACTTGCAAACACTTACACAAATACCTCATACACGCTAGCAATTTATATAGCATACCATCGCAAAGTATAACGCTACAATCTTCAAGACCACAAGCTAGCACAACAATAGCATATATAACTCGAATAATATATTATGCTACACTACAACACGTAATTAAGGTTAACCAACACACAAGGGAATGGTACTTCGAATTTCCCATCGGTGTTCATAACAACCGTTAGTGTACAACGAAATATATCACTAACCCCGAGGTGACACGGACAACGAAATATCCGTTCAAGCAATCGTTAGTGTACAACGAAATATATCACTAACTCTTGGGCAATTTGGACAACGAAATATCCATCGTTAGTGTACAACGAAATATATCACTAACTCTTGGTGGTATAAACAACATATACCCCGGCCCCTTCCCTTCCCTACAAATAGATACATTATATACACACATGTATAATCATTCCACTCACCTCGAGATGCCCGCACAAATCATATATGTAAACAGCCTCCAAACGCAACCTAGCAAGCTTTTACCTATAATACACATATAGATATACACACAATCAACATACATTCTCTACATGAGAATTCGACTTCAACACCCTTAACCGAGGGTTTATACCTACTTCCACAATCCGCCCATTTAGATACCTAAAGTGGACTTCACCAATTACCACTACGGATGGTAATTCCGACCCATTCAACAAGTACAATTTAACCTAAATTATACTTGACGCCATTTAAACCAACCTAGGTCTTAACACTAAATTACTACTTAGGTAGTAATCATATCAAACGCCGTTAAACACTTAACAAAAGTGCTTATCATCCAATTAATCCAAACTTAGTGTCATTACTAAATTTGACCCAATTCATTTCACGCGTTTTGACATAAGTCCCGAAAACGTCCAAAATCACTAACGACTAGTGATTGTATTTTCAAAACACCAATTAACACCTAAATCAAACATTTATATACTTGATTCATCAAATATTGACCTCATATCTTAGTTTGACTCCAAATCAAGGTTAACACCCATTTTAACCAACTAACATGTTCTTATGAACATCTAAATCACCAACACACTTACAATCTAGTGATTAACACCCAAACCAATGACAAATGCTTCCAAATTTGTCATCTAACCCTAAACCCACAATAATTGGGTTTAATTACACTAACAATACCCATAACCCCTAAATTTCACAAGAAATGGGGTTTATAACCCTAACTAGCTCAAACCCTAACCCCAAATCAAAATCAAAGTAATTAAATCGAATCTAGGGTTTACCTCAACTCCAAAACCGAGCTAGTAACAAGAAACACCAAGGAGAACCAAAACTCGCTTTCAATTTGGACAAAAATCACCATCTTCATCATCCATTCAAGCTTCCTCTCTCTAGAACTCTCTCTCTCTCTAAGATAAGATGGGAGTGTTTGTGGATGTGAAAGTGATCTAAAACTACATCCAATCCAGCTGATATGGCCTCAGAACTGGCCTCAAGTGAAATGACCAAAAAGCCCCTCATTTAATTCAAATTGGAAAAAGACAGAAATCTATCGCAGGCATGGTGCGCTGCGCGCACCCTTAACCCTGCGCGGCGCGCACAAGGGTCTGCACAGACTGTCTGCTTTTAAATTTATACCACGCTTCACCCACCCTACGTACATCATTTTAACTCTATGTACCATAAATATTTGAGTGTTACAACTCTCCCCCACTTAGAATCGATCACGTCCTCTTCATCCGCACCACATATCACTTCAAGTTCTCGCTACAACTTGCAACAAGCTACATTCATAACGATATCACCTAACGCAATCTACTAAATCCACTACGTCATGAACCATGTCTTGCATTAATCCCCATCTAGAAGGATTCACGCTTCCTTAAAACACAGTACTCCATCGGTTCATAAACATACTACTCAACCGATCATTCATGAATATTATCTGGACCAAGAACCTAGCTTCCTCCGGCTCCACACCGGATCATTCCTTCAACGAAGAATTTTCGGGAATCCCAAAATAATCACTTCAGGGGTACCACCTTCCCACCGATCAACCCGCACACGACTATATGTCACTGGATTAAACCAGGACGACAATAGTACACCGCGAGTTAGACGAAACATCAACACAAAATTTCCACAATTAGCAAGACGACTCACAAAATAGTCACCAAATCCGGGTGAACCTTCTTACCTAGACTGTCCATTAGGGATGGTCTCGACATTTTGATGCGACCTACGGGTCACATCACTAGGGTACACACTCGTGCAACCAAACAACATCCGCGTGTTTCTACGTGAGATAATCAATACCGACACTCTTGCCTCACAATCGTCCATAAAGTGGAATAAACCACTGAAAATTTCTAAGATCACATTTCTCGATAGGGAAAATACAGCATTCGCCATGATATCAAACTCATACTCTCTCAACAGTACTACCCGAGTTTCACACCAACCCAGATTTTTCAATGCGGGAGCACCCGCAACGACCTCTTCATTCTCTCACTCCGGGATCTCAAACTTCACCTTTGGTCTCGTACCGCACATTGGTACTATACGACCACCTTACATAGGAAGTCTTACACTTCCTTCGATCCCATCATCACAATCTTCACGCATAACATTCCCAAATAATAACTCACAATCGTAATGCACGATCTCGAGTCGACATCAAAAACCCGTCACTCTTCCTCGTTAGGAACTCTAAACACCTATTGAGGCTTAGCAGGGTACACCCCGACATTTCACCATACAAACACCAATGAAGCTTCCTTGTTACATCAGTAAAAGAAACTCTCCCACTTAGGATTTAGCTCCATTTCTCACCGCCAAGATGATAATATCCTGCGGAATTCCCATTTCACGAAACACCTGATCACCCTCATCGTTGATCATCCACACCAAACCACCATAAATTTACTTTAGGCTCTCAGAGCCGTCATGCACAATCACTGGAGATGTTGTACAGGCGACGGCATCGCACCTTTGTACCACGATTAACAACTAACAGCCCTTCATCGTTCGCAAAGCGAACTTCACCAAAATCCTATGTACGCCTCTAAGCCTAGGCATACGCCACTCCGATTAATCAGTTGTGCATCTCGGTCTAGGTCACCCGACCTTCCACGCAACAAACTTTTATCAACTATTGCTCACTCTCATGGGCAAGAGTGACCAATCCGACACATTAATCATATCGACCGCAATATTAACACTTCATCATAACCTTTGGTCTAACCGACCATTAAATCCATCACCGGTCCACCGGTAATCTTCACCCGTCTATCACTTAAGAGTAATAAGATGCGCTCACCCATCACTTCATAAGAAGTATTTACCGCAATGCTTTTAAACTTCGACTTTCGGAATCGTCGAATCACTATCACCCGTCGATCACTATTGTAATCTCCGCTGCCTCTAAGGGTATCTCACGGGCACCCTAAGCATAACGATCACACCATCACCGGAGTTGAACATCACACTAGCAGGTATAAGAAGGCACCTGACGCCGTGTCATGCAAACTCCCTCCGTAACCTGCCGAATTTTAGAATCTCGAACCTTGGGTTACACACACCCGATGTCACCCGTCTCTCCACAATAATGACCCGAAGTTATACCTACTCGACAAACCTTACGGTTTATTGTATTATCGAAAGTTCCTAGCAATCACACGCTACCCGTAATTTCCACAAAGCCAATCGATATAGCCTAACGAAAAAAACTTCCATCTAACGCTGAGAGGTGCTTGAAAACACCAAGTCTTACGTCCTTCCACATATCGGTACAACCACAACAACAAGGTGTATTCCGTTAGGAGTGTTACCCTATAATCCACAACACACTAACACAATCATCATCATATGGGTCCCACTCCCATGAGTTTAATGACTCGAAGACTCCTCGATTCGCCAATTCCAAGGCGACTCATAATTAGAATCCTATCATGATTCTCTAACCACACACACTCTACCGAGTGCAACCCAACTAAAATCATTAGACTTGTCGCATTCCTTCACGGAATTCAAGTCCTCGACGCACACACGCACGCATATAAATTGGTCATCCTAGTTACGATGGATAACAACAACAAATGACAATCTCAATAGTGCACCCACTACATAGGGTGACTAAGTACGCGCCGAACTCGTGAGTTTGCTCACTCACATAACTAATCGAATCCACCGTAACACTTCCCGACCCGCAATGAACCTGATGTGACTACAAGCACATCACCCGAGACAACTATATCCTAGGAACCGATAGAAGATTCCTAATTTATCGCGAATCTACCCCAACCATGCCACGTTTCCTCCGTTCGGTACTCGTCATGTCATGCTTGAAGTCAAGATACACTTTCGTAATAATGGTGATCTGTCACTATTACAAATGCGTACCTTACCATTTTCACATGGTCACGCAAAGTACTTTACCCAGACTGACGCAACATTCACACAAGATAACACGCGATAACTCCCAGTACCCGAATGACCAAGTCCTTACCGTGAACTTGATCACTCAAAACCGTCAAACATTCGAATCTTTCCAATAGATTCGCCCCTAGGACACCGCACAAATAGATACCTATATATATACACCTATATACAATATAATAATAGATATACACAGTACACCGCAACTACAAGTCAACCTACAACCTAGGCGACTATCACTAACACAACGTCCAAGTTCGCCTACTTACATTAGGCACTAGCAATCTAAGGCACTAATTTACTCACAAAATAAGGCCCCACATAATCCCGCATTGGACAAACACAAGTCCTAGTTAGTCACCTACTCTAAGGCACTAACAAATCTCAATCCGACCCGTATTCCTACAAGTCCCGCAAATAATGCATAACCGCCAATAAGTCTAAGACTAGGAACCTATTCCAAGGTCACCTAATTCCCTTAGACTATGCTCTGATACCACTTGTAACGACTCAACCTGTTATCCAATCGAATACGCAGCAAAAGATTTTTTTTTTATTTCAGAAGGGTGCGCGGCGCGAAACCCTTTAGGTGCGCGGCGCGCACAAGGCCTGACAGCCTCTGTCCGGATTTTCCAAATTTTGATTAAAGATCTCTCACTTCCCGACACTTTTAGACGAAACGCTTTTCACAACACATTATAATAAACAAGACTAACGCGTTCCAATAATAAAACGAGTTTTACGACACCGGGCCCACGTCGGCCGTTTTACGACTTTCGTACAAAATACAAGTTTCAATCCCAATTTACACTTAGACGAGTTAGGACTCTATAACCCAACCCGATACCAAGAGCATAATCCCGGGGACTATCAAATCCCCAATCCGCATCCGCATATCCAAAAGCTACCCCATCGAGCCCAAACGCTCCTACGCAACTAGTCTAACAACTAGCTAGCCTCATAACAAAATACCTGAAAAAGGTAAACAACGAGAGGGGTAAGCATAAAGCTTAGTGAATGCAATAATTATACATATACATATATAATATACCTACTTGCAAACACTTACACAAAAACCTCATACACGCTAGCAATTTATATAGCATACCATCGCAAAGTATAACGCTACAATCTTCAAGACCACAAGCTAGCACAACAATAGCATATATAACTCGAATAATATATTATGCTACACTACAACACGTAATTAAGGTTAACCAACACACAAGGGAATGGTAATTCGAATTTCCCATCGGTGTTCATAACAACCGTTAGTGTACAACGGAATATATCACTAACCCCGAGGTGACACGGACAACAAAATATCCGTTCAAGCAATCGTTAGTGTACAACGAAATATATCACTAACTCTTGGGCAATTTGGACAACGAAATATCCATCGTTAGTGTACAACGAAATATATCACTAACTCTTGGTGGTATAAACAACATATACCCCGGCCCCTTCCCCTCCCTACAAATAGATACATTATATACACACATGTATAATCATTCCACTCACCTCGAGATGCCCGCACAAATCATATATGTAAACAGCCTCCAAACGCAACCGAGCAAGCTTTTACCTATAATACGCATATAGATATACACACAATCAACATACATTCTCTACAAGAGAATTCGACTTCAACACCCTTAACCGAGGGTTTATACCTACTTCCACAATCCGCCCATTTAGACACCTAAAGTGGACTTCACCAATTACCACTACGGATGGTAATTCCGACCCATTCAACAAGTACAATTTAACCTAAATTATACTTGACGCCATTTAAACCAACCTAGGTCTTAACACTAAATTACTACTTAGGTAGTAATCATATCAAACACTGTTAAACACTTAACAAAAGTGCTTATCATCCAATTAATCCAAACTTAGTGTCATTACCAAATTTGACCCAATTCATTTCACCCGTTTTGACATAAGTCCCGAAAACGTCCAAAATCACTAACGACTAGTGATTATATTTTCAAAACACCAATTAACACCTAAATCAAACATTTATATACTTGATTCATCAAATATTGACCTCATATCTTAGTTTGACTCCAAATCAAGGTTAACACCCATTTTAACCAACTAACATGTTCTTATGAACATCTAAATCACCAACACACTTACAATCTAGTGATTAACACCCAAACCAATGACAAATGCTTCCAAATTTGTCATCTAACCCTAAACCCACAATAATTGGGTTTAATTACACTAACAATACCCATAACCCCCAAATTTCACAAGAAATGGGGTTTATAACCCTAACTAGCTCAAACCCTAACCCCAAATCAAAATCAAAGTAATTAAATCGAATCTAGGGTTTACCTCAACTCCAAAACTGAGCTAGTAACAATAAACACCAAGGAGAACCAAAACTCGCTTTCAATTTGGACAAAAATCACCATCTTCATCATCCATTCAAGCTTCCTCTCTCTAGAACTCTCTCTCTCTCTCTAAGATAAGATGGGAGTGTTTGTGGATGTGAAAGTGATCTAAAACTACATCCAATCCAACTGATATGGCCTCAGATCCGGCCTCAAGTGAAATGACCAAAAAGCCCCTCATTTAATTCAAATTGGAAAAAGACAGAAATCTGTCGCAGGCATGGTGCGCGGCGCGCACCCTTAACCCTGCTCGGTGCGCACAAGGGTCTGCACAGACTGTCTGCTTTTAAATTTATACCACGCTTCACCCACCCTACGTACATCATTTTAACTCTATGTACCATAAATATTTGAGTGTTACACTTCTTGCATGGCAATAGACCGGTCGGGATCTTGGAGGGCCTCATAAGCAGTTTTAGGTTCGATCGTACTCAGAAAGGCAGCGAAGAGACATTCATTGTTGGAAGCCTTATGAGTGCGGGCAAGAGCATCTGGATCACCAATGATTTGATGAATTGGATGATCCACAGTCCATTTCGTGGTATGTGGAAGAGGTGAAGTAGATCTATCATCAAGAGAGGTGTCGACATACGAAGAGGATGAGGATCCAGTAGGTTCAGTGTTGTCAGTAGGGTAGGTGGCATTTTCTTCCCACAGTGGAACAAGGGTATCTGTGTTTTGATCAGTGGAAAGTACGGGAGGAGTTGTAGTGTCTAAGATTCTAGTATCTGTTTCATTTGAAGGAGAATCTTCACTAGATTAGAGAGGAGGCGATTCAACAGCTGGAGGATGAGAGTTGGCAATGGGAGCGTTGTTTGAAGAAGACACTCCAGTGTCAAGGTCATCCAGAAGAAGAAATTCGGATGAATTGCTTTCATCGAATGGTGATTCGCCCACGACCGCAGGAGTAGAGGAATCAACTATGATTGATTCGGGGGGAACCGGTTCAGAGGGTACCGTGGGGTTTGACATCATTGGAGGAATGATGGGTTCAAACAACACATCCAGATCATCAGAGGTGGCCAGTGGAACATGTCGGAAGTGAGAATCAGAATTGAGACCAGGGCGAGAACCATTATGTCCAATTATGTGACTCCCCGTACATGAAATGTCTCATTCATATTGATTATAAACGTTCCATATTAATTGATTTCGTCGCGAGATTTTGACCTCTATATGAGACGTTTTTCAAAGACTGCATTCATTTTTAAAACAACCATAACCTTTATTTAATCGATAAAGGTTTAAAAAGTATTACGTAGATTATCAAATAATGATAATCTAAAATATACCGTTTACACAAAACCATTACATAATGGTTTACAATAAAAATATATTACATCAAAATAAGTTTCTTGAATGCAGTTTTTACACAATATCATACAAGCATGGACTCCAAATCTTGTCCTTATTTTAGTATGCAACAGCGGAAGCTCTTAATAATCACCTGAGAATAAACATGCTTAAAACATCAACAAAATGTTGGTGAGTTATAGGTTTAACCTATATATTATCAAATCATAATAATAGACCACAAGATTTCTCATTTTCATAAATATCATTACACTCGCAAGTGCATAAAAATCATTCATATGTTGAACACCTGGTAACCGACGTTAACTTAATGCATAGAATATCCCCAAAACAGAACCTCTTGTCCGTATAATAATCTCGAAGTACTAAACCATCCATAACCTGAATGGAGGTTGTTAAGCCCAATAGATCTATCTTTAGGATTCGCGTCAATTAGGGGTCATTTCCCTAATTCTTAGGCTACCAGACTTGAAGGGCGATATTCGGTTTAATAATCCAATCATAGAATGTAGTTTTGCATACTTGTGTCTATTTTGTAAAACATTTATAAAGCTGCATGTATTCTCATCCCAAAATATTAGATTTTAAAAGTGGGACTATAACTCACTTTCACAGATATATTTACAACATTTTTTAATACGTTTTAATGTTTTAAATATTTTCAGTCAGCTGTCCTCGATAGTAACCTACAACTAGTTGTCCATAGTTAGATGTACAGAAATAAATTGATATATATTATCTTGACCCAATCCACGACCCAGTGTATACACGTCTCAGGATAGATCACAATTCAAAGTATATATATTTTTAGAATCAACCTCAACCCTGTATAGCTAACTCCAACATTACTGCATATAGAGTGTCTATGGTTGTTCCAAATAATATATATAGATGGGTCAATATGATATGTCAAAACATTTGCATACGTGTCTATGGTATCCCAAGATTACATAATATATTAGAATACATGTATAATACAATATAAGTTAGCTAGGATATGATTTGTATAGATTTGTTACCAATTTTCACGTAGCTACAACAAGTAAAAATTATCCAATCTTGTTTTACCCATAACTTCTTCGTTTTAAATCCGTTTTGAGCGAATCAAGTTGCTATGGTTTCATATTGAACTTAATTTTATGAATCTAAACAGAAAAAATATAAGTTTATAGTCGAAAATATAGGTTACAAGTCATTTTTGTAAAGGTAGTCATTTCAGTCGAAAGAACGACGTCTAGTTGACCATTTTGGAAAACAAACTTTCACTTTGAGTTTAACCATGATTTTTGGATATAGTTTCATGTTCATAAGAAAAATAATTTTCCCAGAAGAACAACTTTTAAATCAAAGTTTATCATAGTTTTTAATTAACTAACCCAAAACAGCCCGCGGTGTTACTACGACGGCGTATGTCCTGTTTTACGGTGTTTTTCGTGTTTTCAGGTTTTAAATCATTAAGTTAGCATATCATATAGATATAGAACATGTGTTTAGTTGATTTTAAAAGTCAAGTTACAAGGATTATCTTTTGTTTGCGAACAAGTTTAGAATTAACTAAACTATGTTCTAGTGATTACAAGTTTAAACCTTTGAATATGGTAATTTTATATATATGAATCTAATGATGTTATGAACATTATTACTACCTCAAGTTTTGTGGATAAACCTATTAGAAATGATAAAAATAGATCTAGCTTCAAAGGATCCTTGGATGGCTTGAAAGTTCTTGAAGCAAAATCATGACACGAAAACAAGTTCAAGTAAGATTATCACTTGAATTAAGATAGTTTTAGTTATAGGAATTGAATCAAAGTTTGTATATGAGTATTACCTTGATTTAGAATGATATCTTACTATAAAAAATAAGGATTTCTTGAGATTGGATGATCACTTGAAATGGATTTGCAAGATTGGAAGTAAGCTAGCAAGATTTCTTGAAGTCTTCTTGAATGGTTGTTTTTATGATGATTAAAGCTTGTAATTGAAGCTAAAAGATGGTGAAAATACTTGGAGATGATCAAGTATAATGTTAGGAGTATTTTGAGAGAGAATTTGGAGTGTAAGTATGAGAAAATGGAATGGAAAAATGGGGTGAAATCATAAAAACGAAATTACTTGTTATAAAGAAAAAAAAGATCTTTAAGTTTGTTTTTATCTCATTATTCATACAAGTTGTTAAATAATGGTTCCACATATTTTTGACTCTAAGATGACTGCTAAGAATGAATGATTAAAGGTGTATATACCAATAGTAAATACATCTAGAAGCTGTGTATTGTACGAGTACAAATACGGGTGTACACGAGTAGAATTGTTGATGGAAACGAATGAGAATGTAATTTTGAGCATTTTTGCTAAGTAGAAATACTTTGATATATGTCTTGAAGTCTTTCAAAAGTGTATTAATACATCTTAATACACTACATGTATATACATTTTAACTGAGTCGTTAAGTCACCGTTAGTCATTACATGTAAGTGTTGTTTTAAGACCTTTAAGTTAACTATCTTGTTAAATGTAATTAATTCATTGTTATTATACTTAAATGAAATGTTAAATTATTACATTATCATGATATTATAATGTATTAATATATCTTAATATGATATATATACATTAAAATGTCGTTACAATGATAATCATTACATATATGCCTGGTTTCGAAATTCTTAAGTTAGTAGTCTTGTTTTACATATGTAGTTCATTGTTAACACACTTAATGTTATACTTAATTATCATTTTATCATGTTAAACATAGTTTATCAATATCTTAATATGATTCATATGTATTTAGTAAGACGTTGTTATAACGATAATCGTTATATATATCGTTTCGAGTTTCTTAATTCAATAAACTCATTTTTATGTATATCACTCATTGTTAATATACTTAGTGAGATACTTACTTATCATAGTCTCATGTTAACTATATATATATATATCCATATATATATCATCATGTAGTTTTTACAAATTTTTAACGTTCGTGAATCGCCGGTCAACTTGGGTGGTCAATTTTCTATATGAAGCACATTTCAAATAATCAAATCTTAACAAGTTTGATTGCTTAACATGTTGGAAACATTTAATCATACAAATATAGTTTTCATTTAATATATAACATGGAAAAGTTCGGGTCACTACAGTACCTACCCGTTAATTAAATTTCGTCCCGAAATTTTAAGCAGTTAGAGGTGTTGACGCATCTTCTGGAAATAGGTGCCGGTATTTCTTCTTCATCTGATCTTCATGCCCCAGGTAAACTCGGGTCCTCTACGGGCATTCCATCGAACCTTAACAATTGGTATCTTCTTTTGCTTAAGTCTTTTAACCTCACGTTCCATTATTTTGACGGGTTCTTCAATAAATTGAAGTTTTTCATTGATTTGGATTTCATCTAACGGAATAGTGAGATCTTCTTTAGCAAAACACTTCTTCAGATTCGAGACATGAAAAGTGTTATGCACAGCCGTAAGTTGTTGAGGTAACTCCAGTTGGTAAGCTACTGGTCCGACACGATCTATAATCTTGAATGGTCCAATGTACCTAGGATTTAGTTTCCCCCGTTTACCAAATTGAACAACGCCTTTCCAAGGTGAAACCTTAAGCATGACCATCTCTCCAATCTCAAATTCTATATCTTTTCTTTTACTGTCCGCATAGCTCTTTTGTCGACTCTGGGCGATTTTCAATCGTTGTTGAATTTGGATGATTTTCTCTGTAGTTTCTTGGATTATCTCTGGACCCGTAATCTGTCTATCCCCTAATCCATTCCAACAAATTGGAGATCTGCACTTTCTACCATAAAGTGCTTCAAACGGTGCCATTTCGATACTCGAGTGGTAACTGTTGTTGTAGGAAAATTCTGCTAATGGTAGATGTCGATCCCAACCGTTTCCAAAATCAATAACACATACTCGTAGCATGTCTTCAAGAGTCTGTAACGTCCTTTCACTCCGCCCATCGGTTTGTGGATGATAGGCAGTACTCATGTCTAAACGAGTTCCCAATGCTTGTTGTAATGTCTGCCAAAACCTTGAAACAAATTTGCCATCCCTATCAGAGGTTATAGAGACTGGTATTCCATGTCTGGAGACAACTTCCTTCAAGTATAATCTCGCCAACTTCTCCATTTTATCATCTTCTCTCATTGGCAGAAAGTGTGCTGACTTGGTGAGACGACCGACTATTACCCAAATAGTATCATAACCACTTGCAGTCCTTGGCAATTTAGTAATGAAATCCATGGTAATGTTTTCCCATTTCCATTCTAGGATTTCAGGTTGTTGAAGTAGACCTGATGGTTTCTGATGCTCAGCTTTGACCTTAGAACACGTTAAACATTCCCCTACGTATTTAGCAACATCGGCTTTCATACCTGGCCACCAAAAATGTTTCTTGAGATCTTTGTACATCTTCCCCGTTCCAGGATGTATTGAGTATCTGATTTTATGAGCTTCTCTAAGTACTATTTCTCTCATATCTCCAAATTTTAGTACCCAAATTCTTTCAGCCCTATACCGGGTTCCGTCTTCCCGAATATTAAGATGCTTCTCCTATCCTTTGGGTATTTCATCCTTTAAATTTCCCTCTTTTAAAACTCCTTGTTGCGCCTCCTTTATTTGAGTAGTAAGGTTATTGTGAATCATTATATTCATAGCTTTTACTCGAATGGGTTCTCTGTCCTTTCTACTCAAAGCGTCAGCTACCACATTCGCCTTCCCAGGGTGGTAACGAATCTCAAAGTCATAATCATTCAACAATTCAATCCACCTGCGCTGCCTCATGTTCAGTTGTTTCTGATTAAATATATGTTGAAGACTTTTGTGGTCGGTATATATGTGAAGACCCGTCCTAATCCATCCGGACGAAGTCCATATCGATTATAAATGATTCACAATAGTTGATTACATCGCGAGGTACTTGACCTCTATATGATACATTTTACAAACATTGCATTCGTTTTTGAAAAGACAATCTTTCATTACATTGAAAGTTGAAAACATGCATACCATTTCGTAATATATCTTACTATAATTGACTTAATAATAATCTTGATGAACTCAACGACTCAAATGCAACGTCTTTTGAAATATGTCATGAATGACTCCAAGTAATATCTCTAAGATGAACAAATGCACAGCGGAAGATTTCTTTCGTACCTGAGAATAAACATGCTTTAAAGTGTCAACCAAAAGGTTGGTGAGTTCATTAGTTTAACATAAATAATCATTTCATAATCTTAATAGACCACAAGATTTCATATTTCCATTTCTCATAACATACGTCCCATGCATAGAGACAAAAATATCATTCATATGGATTGAACACCTGGTAGCCGACATTCACAATATGCATATAAGAATATCCCCATCATTCCGGGATCTTCCATCGGACATGATATAAATTTCGAAGTATTAAAGCATCCGGTACTTTGGATGAGGCTTGTTGGGCCCGATAGATCTATCTTTAGAGTTCGTGTCAATTAGGGTGTCTGTTCCCTAATTCTTAGATTACCAGACTTAATAAAAAGGGGCATATTCGATTTCGATAATTCAACCATATAATGTAGTTTCACGTACTTGTATCTATTTCGTAAAACATTTATAAAAGTTGCGCATGTATTCTCAGTCCAAAAATATAAAGAGTAAAAAGGCAAATGAAACTCACGCATATAAATATTGTAAAATAGTTAATAAAGCATTTGCATGTATTCTCAGTCCAAAAACGTAAAGAGTAAAAAGGGCAAATGAAACTCACGCTTATAAATATTGTAAAATAGTTATTAAATCATTGCATGTATTCTCAGCCCAAAAATATATATAAAAAGGGAATAATGAAACTTACCATACTGTATTTTGTAGTAAAAATACATATGACGACATTGAACAATGCAGGGTTGGCCTCGGATTCACGAACCTATATCATTTGTATATATATTAAAACATATAGTCGTAATCTAATAAGTTTATATATATATATATATATAATTTATTAATTATATCATTTTTATATTAAATATATGTATATACGTCTCATATATTCATTTTATGTATAAAGCTAATAATGTTGTTATGTTATATTTATTAAGTATATTTTTATATATGTATATATCATTCGTTTGTTAAAATAATAATTTTAGTAATAATATGAGTATATTAATATTGATAAAAATGATAATAATCATGATACTTTATATTACTAAATAAGGTATTATTGTTAATAATTATATTGATACTAAATATAATGATATTTATAATAATAACTGTAAAATATTAATTTTTCGGTTAATGATACTTATAATAATGATTTTTAGTAATTACATATTAATAATACTCATTATAATATAAATAATCATATTTATAATGATAATAATAATAATAATTATTATGATACTTATAAGGATATTTATAATACTGATAATAATTATAATACTAATAATAATAATAATACTTAGATTAGTAATAATCTAAATAAATTAATAATAATGAAAATAACAATATTAATAATAATTAATGATAATACAAATAATAATAACTATGTTAATGATAATATTACTTATATTAATGATAATAATATTCATAATATTAATGGTAGTGATAACAATAATTAGCATATCAATAACAACAATAATTACTAATAATAATAATAACAATAATGATAATAATAATAATAATAATAATAATAATAATAATAATAATAATAATAATAATAGTAATAATAATAAAAATATGAGAATATACCCCTTGAAAAACTTTCATAAAAAGATTGGCCCCATACCGGGCTCGAACCCAAGACCTCACGCTCCCCATCTAACACCTTGAACCATGGGGCTGTGTCCCATTTTCTGTTTTAATTACCATCTCTCATTTATTTATCCCGTACGTTTTAATTGTTCATCTTCTTCATATATCCACCGATCAAATATCCACAATAATCAAACAATCATCTATTCTTTAGTTGAATTAGAAAACGTTTTGTAATTGGGAAGTAAGTTATCGGACTTATCAAAACAAAAGCAAAAGGAAAGAAAAAAAAATAAACATGCTGCTGTTCGGTTCATAAGAAAAAAAATAAACTCATAATATGATTATGAAATCTAGATCGTATTATACTAAACTTATAACATGAAATAGATTTAAAATCATTCCTAAAAACTATATGAACTCTCAATTTGACTTAAATCATAACAGAAAAGTTAAATTCGACTGAAGAACATTGTTTGACTATTTAAATTTGAAACTTTGACTCGTAAATTGGAACTTGATATAAAGAATTGAGACTCAAGATTTTGCAGGTAGTTATAGTGATTGATTCCTAATAAGACTGCGTTTACACATTTTGGAAAATCATTCAAATTTGAAGTTTTAAAAAAAATGTATGAAACAGAGTTATCGAGCTGAAAGGAGAAAGAAAGAGAGGAGAAAAAAATTAATGATTATGTATAATTCGCTGGTTTGCATTAGGATAGTGTTATATAAAGTTTAATCGATAGGATTGCAGTTAGATTAATTCAATTAACGTTTGTATCCTAGCTTGATTTACTCGACATATAAATATTCTGTCAGAGCTTATATAAATAAAAATATACTCGACTATAACAGAATTTGTTGGGTTCTAATGATAGGATTCCTAATTGGTACAGTTTAATTGACATAAAGCAATTCACGTACAGATTGAAAACGATGGAATATGGAATACGTTCTTATTTATAAATATATATGTATAATACAGTATCTATATATATATATATATATATATATATATATATATATATATATATATATATATATATGTATAATACAGTGTCTATAAATATATATGTATAATACAGTATCTATATACGTACAGACTAATATATGTATATTATATATACTGTATTTATCTATTTGATTATATATTTGTAAATATATATATATATATATATATATATATATATATATATATATATATATATATATATCTAATTCTTATTTATTTATTTATTTATTTATTTTTATAACTAATATAATTATATTAATATTACTAATATTAATATTAATAATACTCATAATATTATTTACAATATTATTAACAAGGACTACTATTAATAAATAACCAATATGATAAATATTAATTCTAATAATAATGATATTATTTATAATAATACTAATAACACTTATATAAATAAGACTTATGTTTTTATTCTAATGGTAATTATAATACTAATCATAACAATAATTACATTCATAATAGTAAATAATAATAATAATAACATTAACATAACAATTTACATGTTTTTACATCCATTTATATAATCTTCTTAATAGATTTTAATATTACTATTTACTATAATACTTATTACTATATAATTTTATTGAATCCTTATTATTTTTTAATTATATATATATATATATATATATATATATATATATATATATTACAAAATTACATATGTATAGACTTCATATATATCTACATATTTATTTATACACCGGTGTTCGTGAATCGTCAGGAACAGTCGAAGGTTAATTGCATTTAAGAAAACAGTTCAAAATTTTGAGACTCAACTTAATAGACTTTGCTTATCGTGTCGAAATCATATAAGATTAAGTTTAAATTTGGTCGGAAATTCCCGGGTCATCACAGTACCTACCCGTTAAAGAAATTTCGTCCCAAAATTTGAGTGAGGTGGTCATGGCTAAAAATAAAAATGTTTTCATGACGAATATGAGTTGATAAATTGAGTTTTATCATCATTGAGTAATATGGATATAAATAATTCGATTATTCGAAGAGTACGAATGAAGCTATCACCAAAGAGTGAAATAGGAAAGTAAAGATTCATCTTAACTTTTGACAGCGTCAGGGTTGAATTCCGGAATTCAAGGGATTAAAGAAAATCTTCGAAATCTAAAAGATTTGATTCTTCGGCGAGTAAGGAAATTAAGATCTCTATAATTAAATGCGATGATCTATATCGATTGCTTCGTCTGGTATCTCCACTATAAATGAACTTCTTCCGTTTCATTATTTCCCATCACTTCCAATTTCTATATTTTAATTCATTCTTCCAAATCATCAATCAATATGCTTCATCCAGTTTTAATTCTGGATATATTCCTGACTTTCATATTGATCATTCTCCTTTTTCATCTGTCACCGGAGGAATCTGTCTACTTCTACTATACTCTTGGGTTGATACTATTCTTAATTATACCGTGCCTTTATATTGCTATTTGTATTAATATCTACGGTTTGTAATTTCGGTGTTGTCATTAGGATTTATATTTTCTCTTATATTTTGGATCTCTTTGCCTTTTTATTATCCTCTCGACCTCTAGTAAAGCGAGCAACAGTCCAGAATTCATAGATATGAATTTCGAAATGAACATAGTTAATGTTCTAAGAAAGAAATGGTAATAGCACGATCTTGATTCGTCAAATTACCAAAATATCCGGGAAAGATAGAACTATCAAGAAAATATGTTCTTGATGATGTTAGAGTCTGTGAATCATCACGTTTCATTAGAAACTCAGCATGACTTACTGTAATATAATCATGTTGATCAAGTGTCATTATATTATACTAACTCATGCATCAATTTTCAACACTACTTGAAAATCATTCATAATTCAAACTCAAATTCCAACGAAATTTAGAAACTAAAGTAGTTTCTTTTATGATGTAATATAGATAGCACGAAGTGATAAATAATTTTGGACGAGAATATTTATGAAAATATCTTCAGAAATATCGAAGATATTTATGATGATATTTTGGAATTTCTAAGTTCGATGGTTGATGAAGAAAGATTTTTCCGCAAGATTTTAACATGAGTACGGAGCAAGATATTCGTTGAAGGTTTCATCGGATCCAGAATTACCTGAATTCTTTGAATATATGGTATGGTCCTTGTATTTGTCCTTGGTCTCCTTCGTGGTTAGCTCAATCTGTTTTTCAGTTCCAACTTTTCTGAGCTTTTCCAACATACTATTCTTTATCATTAAACTTCCAACGATTAAGGTCGTTTACGGTTGTCTATAGTTTCTGCTGCTTCATTCACCTTTTTCAACATTCAGAGTATTGATTTGTAGACTGAGTGTTGTTCAGAATTTCAGAATAAAAGACCATAATTCTAAAAGATAAATGTTATACATATAACTGTTGATGTAGATATGCTGTGCGTTTTCAAAGTACTGATTGCTGACTCCCGATAATTGGTATGGCAGTTCTCGTTACAGAACGCGGATGAGTATATGATAGGGTATTAATGAATAAATATAGTGATTTATCGAAGTGACTTTCGCCAAAGAGTAGTGAAGTTGCTGGTACTTTTACTGTTAATGTGGTGGGATTTAAACAGTTCCCCGGTAACGAAGGCAAAAAGACAACGTATATATCAAGGTTATAATAAGGTTGTTTCGAACGAGAAGTTGAAGTTGACTTGCTGGAGCTGTGACAAAACTGACTATTGTGAAAAAGAGTTGCAAAGTTATTTTCGGTAATAACAACGCCAAAGAAGTTAGCACAGATATATGTTAAACGTTTACTCAAGTTCCGAATGTTTTCAGGTGCATAACTATATGCATAAATCTTTCCTTCTGTAGATGAAGTGCGGTTAGTTCATCCTCTCGATTGAGGTATTTTCAAGAATCATGAAAGGTTTGAACGTGGATCGTAATCGTCAAGATACAAATGAGGGTTAAGATGAAATCAAGTGGCAAACTTGAAGAATTATTTAGTTTCATATGTTATAATCAATATTTTAATTCATTTTAATTGTCCAATGCTGGTAGTCCTCAGTTGATAGTCCACAATTAGCAATATATAATATTCGAATTAATTAATACGTGTCGTGACCCGTATATGTCTCAGACTCGATCACAACTCAAATTATATATATTATTGTAGAATCAACCTCAACCCTGTATAGAGAAATCGATCATTACTGCATATAGAGTGTCTATGGTGATTCCAAATAATATATATAGATGCGTCGATATGATATGTCAAAACCTTGTATACGTGTCCCGATATTTAAAGTGCGTAAAATAAATAACAAAAAATTAAATAACGATAAATAAAGTGCGTAAAGTAAATAACAGAAATTAAATGACGATAAATAAAATTGCGAGAATGTAAATTGCGATAATCAAATTGCGATAAATAAAAAATGTAATCTGTTAGCTAGGAACAATTAGCTAGGAATAGTTAGCGTGGATTCTTAACAAAATTCCTCATAGTTAATTTGTTTGTTTCTAACAAATTTTATTTTGTCAAATGTTTTCTTCATTATGCCACTTCTTGGATTCTAATAAATCAAAATCCAAATATGAAATTGGATGAATATGGTTATTCTGTGGTAAACGAATTCGTATCCCTGTAGATGTAAGTAGGATAGTAAATGAATGTTGAATCAGATTCGAAGAATGTACAGTGTAACTTATTATTGTGAAATCTAAATATTTCTCGGGTATTACCTACCCGTTAAAATATTTTCACCATTAACAGTTTTTACAATAAAACTTTTAATTACAATCTTTATGAGAACATATATACATATATATTTTCTTCAGACGTAATCATGGATTTAATGAGTCAATGTCATATTAAACTCATCAGATTTACGGCTAGAACCAGAGTACATAATCTCTAAAACATTTGAGATTACATAATCGCTATGAAAGATGAAGATAGTTTATGTAGAACGATTCGTAGAACGATGATTATGCTTGAAGTACAGATGGTGATATTGAGGCATGGATTGTTGATGATACTGGTGTTGTTATTGATGGTACTGTTGGTGCCGGTGATGTTGCTGAAGCTGATAAATTTTGCACCATATTCTCCAAATTGATTACTCGAGCGTGGAGTTCGTTGACTTCTTCTATTATTCCGGATGATTGTCGGTCGGAACGAGCAGACGAATAAAGTTTAGAATTTTAGATAGAATATAATCGTGGTGAGATATTCGGGAAATGAGAGTGAAAATGGTGTTACGAACAGGTTTGCCGGTAAGTGCTTCAGGTTCTTCATCAAGAGGTGAATTCGATTAGTGGAACGGATCGCCTTCTGCATGTCTCCATTGATTAAGTTGACTACGAACTCATCAGATGAATTGGGTATGGCTGACTGATTTATTCATTCTGGTTACACCGCGTTAGGAGTTCGAGCGGAAATCCATATCGGTATAGCTGTCGGAATAACTATCGGAATAGCTATCGGAATCTAAGGGACTCGAACTGGTTGAGGGGTTCATCTCGTACGATCAAATGAAGGATTTTTGATAAGAAATAGATTATAGGATGTAGATTAGTACCCTGCAATACATAATTTACATATGCATATATAATACTAAAATCCCATACGTTTCGGAGGAATCTACGAAAGCTGTCAGACAAAGGTAACAATAACAGATACGCTAAGATATGAATTTATCTATGCAATATTCATGCAATCAATGCAGTAATATGTGTCTAGACTAGGAATGATAAGCAGGTAATTTCTTAAGGATGATAAGTAGATGATTTTCGACACGAAATGATAAGCAAAACTTTTGACATGCAGACACGGTCGAAGTCCAGACTCACTAATGCATCCTAATGACTATCAGTTAGACACACTAATGCAAGACCTGGTTCGCTAAGACCACCGCTCTGATACCAACTGTGAAGACCCGTCCTAATTCATCCGGACGAAGTCCATATCGATTATAAACGATTCACAACAGTTGATTACATAGGGAGGTACTTGACCTCTATATGATACATTTTACAAACATTGCACTCGTTTTTGAAAAGACAATCTTTCATTACATCGAAAGTTGACAACATGCATACCATTTCGTAATATATCTTACTATAATTGACTTAATAATAATCTTGATGAACTCAACGACTCGAATGCAACGTCTTTTGAAATATGTCATGAATGACTCCAAGTAATATCTCTAAGATGAGCAAATGCACAGCGGAAGATTTCTTTCGTACCTGAGAATAAACATGCTTTAAAGTGTCAACCAAAAGGTTGATGAGTTCATTAGTTTAACATAAATAATCATTTCATATCCTAATAGACCACAAGATTTCATATTTCCATTTCTCATAACATACGTCCCATGCATAGAGACAAAAATATCATTCATATAGATTGAACACCTGGTAACCGACATTCACAATATGCATATAAGAATATTCCCATCATTCCGGGATCCTCCTTCGGACATGATATAAATTTCGAAGTACTAAAGCATCCAGTACTTTGGATGGGGCTTGTTGGGCCCGATAGATCTATCTTTAGAGTTCGCGTCAATTAGGGTGTTTGTTCCCTAATTCTTAGATTACCAGACTTAATAAAAAGGGGCATATTCGATTTCGATAATTCAACCATATAATGTAGTTTCACGTACTTGTATCTATTTCGTAAAACATTTATAAAAGTTGCGCATGTATTCTCAGCCCAAAAATATAAAGAGTAAAAAGGCAAATGAAACTCACGCATATAAATATTGTAAAACAGTTAATAAAGCATTTGCATGTATTCTCGGCCTAAAAATGTAAAGAGTAAAAAGGGAAAATGAAACTCACGCTTATAAATATTGTAAAATAGTTATTAAAACATTGCATGTATTCTCAGCCCAAAAATATATATAAAAAGGGAATAATGAAACTCACCATAATGTATTTTGTAGTAAAAATACATATGACAACATTAAACAATGCAGGGTTGGCCTCGGATTCACGAACCTATATCATTTGTATATATATTAAAATATATAGTCGTAATCTAATAAGTTTATATATATAATTTATTAATTATATCATTTTTATATTAAATATATGTATATACGTCTCATATATTCATTTTATGTATAAAGCTAATAATGTTGTTATGTTATATTTATTAAGTATATTTTTATATATGTATATATCATTCGTTTGTTAAAATAATAATTTAAGTAATAATATGAGTATATTAATATTGATAAAAATGATAATAATCATGAAACTTTATATTACTAAATAAGGTATTATTGTTAATAATTATATTGATACTAAATATAATGATATTTATAATAATAACTGTAAAATATTAATTTTTCGGTTAATGATACTTATAATAATGATTTTTAGTAATTACATATTAATAATACTCATTATAATATAAATAATCATATTTATAATGATAATGATAATAATAATAATAATAATAATAATTATGATACTTATAAGGATATTTATAATAATGATAATAATTATAATGCTAATAAGAATTGAGACTCAAGATTTTGCAGGTAGTTATAGTGATTGATTCCTAATAAGACTGCGTTTACACATTTTGGAAAATCATTGAAATTCGAAGTTTTAAAAAAAATGTATGAAACAGAGTTATCGAGCTGAAAGGAAAGAGAGAAGAAAAAAATTAATGATTCTGTATAATTCGCTGGTTTGCATTAGGATAGTGTTATATAAAGTTTAACAGATAGGATTGCAGTTAGATTAATTAAATTAATGTTTGAATCCTAGCGTGATTTACTCGACATATAAATATTCTGTCAGAGCTTATATAATTAAAAATATACTCGACTATAACAGAATTTGTTGGGTTCTAATGATAGGATTCCTAATTGGTACGGTTTAATTGACGTAAAGCAATTCATGTACAGATTGAAAACGATGGAATATGGAATACGTTCTTATTTATAAATATATATGTATAATACAGTATCTATATATATATATATATATGTATAATACAGTGTCTATAAATATATATGTATAATACAGTATCTATATACGTATAAATTAATTTATGTATATTATATATACTGTATTTATCTATTTGATTATATATTTGTAAATATATATATATATATATATATATATATATATATATATATATATATATATATATATATATATATATATATCTAATTCTTATTTATTTCTTTATTTTTTTAACTAATATAATTATATTAATATTACTAATATTAATATTAATAATACTCATAATATTATTTACAATATTACTAACAAGGACTACTATTAATAAATAACCAATATGATAAATATTAATACTAATAATAATGATATTATTTATAATAATACTAATAACACTTATATAAATAAGACTTATGTTTCTATTCTAATGGTAATTATAATACTAATCATAACAATAATTACATTCATAATAGTAAATAATAATAATAATAATAATAATAATAACATTAACATAACAATTTACATGTTTTTACTTCCATTTATATAATCTTCTTAATAGATTTTAATATTACTATTTATTATAATACTTATTACTATATAATTTTATTGAACCTTATTATTTATTAATTTTATATATATATATATATACATATACATATATATATATATATATATATATATATATATATATATATATATATATATATATATATATATTTTACAAAATTACATATGTATAGACTTCATATATATTTACATATTTATTTATACACCGGTGTTCGTGAATCGTCGGGAACATTCGAAGGTTAATTGCATTTAAGAAAACAGTTCAAAATTTTGAGACTCAACTTAATAGACTTTGCTTATCGTGTCGAAATCATATAAGATTAAGTTTAAATTTGGTATTCCCGAGTCATCACAATATATAATACTTTTGACGCCATATAAGTAGTGCCTCCAAGTCTTTAATGCAAAAACAACAGCGCCCAATTCCAAATCGTGAGTTGTATAATTTTGCTCGTGAATCTTCAATTGTCTGGACGCATAAGCAATTACCTTCGTTCGTTGCATTAATACACAACCGAGGCCTTACTTTGAGGCATCACAATATATCACAAAATCATCATTCCCTTCAGGCAATGACAATATAGGTGCCGTAGTTAACTTTTTCTTCAACAATTGGAACGCTTCATCCTATTCATCCTTCCATTCAAATTTCTTTCCTTTATGCGTTAATGCAGTCAAGGGTTTTGCTATTTTGGAAAAATCTTGGATGAATCTTCTGTAGTAACCAGCCAATCCTAAAAATTGACGTATATGCTTCAGAGTTTTCGGGGTTTCCCAGTTTACAACGGTTTCGATCTTTGCTGGATCAACCTGAATACCTTCTTTGCTCACAACATGTCCGAGGAATTGAACTTCTTTCAACCAAAATAAACATTTTGAAAACTTAGCGTACAGTTTTTCTTTCCTCAACAATTCCAGTACTTTCCTCGAATGTTCTTCATGCTCTTGATCATTCTTTGAGTAAATAAGTATGTCATCGATGAAGACAATGACAAACTTGTCGAGATATGGTCCACACACTCTGTTCATGAGGTCCATGAACACAGCTGGTGCGTTAGTCAAACCAAACAGCATAACCATAAACTCGTAATGACCGTATCGCGTCCTGAAAGCAGTCTTTGGAATATCATCCTCCTTTACCCGCATTTGATGATATCCAGAATGTAAATCGATCTTCGAATAAACCAACGAGCCTTGTAGTTGATCAAATAAGTCGTCGATTCTCAGTAGTGGGTAACGGTTCTTGATGGTAAGTTTGTTCAACTCTCGGTAGTCGATACACAACCTGAATGTACCATCCTTCTTTTTGACAAACAAAACAGGAGCTCCCCATGGTGATGTACTTGGTCGTATGAAACCACGCTCTAGAAGTTCTTGTAATTGGCTTTGAAGTTCCTTCATTTCGCTGGGTGCGAGTCTGTATGGAGCACGAGCTATTGGTACAGCTCCCGGTACAAGATCTATTTGAAATTCAACGGATCGGTGTGGAGGTAATCCCGGTAATTCTTTCGGAAATACATCGGGAAACTCTTTTGCGACGGAAACATCATTGATGCTCTTTTCTTCAGTTTGTACTTTTTCGACGTGTGCTAGAACTGTAGCGACCCCTACAAATCGTCATTGATGGCGTCGACTACTTAGGTCCCGTTACGTGGTCGTAGGTCTTTAAAAATAACGTTTGACCAAAAGTATGTCGCATTCATTTCAAAAGTTAAGATTTGTTTCAAAGTTTACAAGAATTGTTCATCCAAAGTTACATTACAAAGTTATAAGTACAAGTGAATACTATGCAACACAGTTTAAAGAAAGTCAAAAGACGCTCCATGTGGTGCATATATACTCGACATCCAATGCAAATATCAAATAATGAGCGGAAGCATGTTTCACATATCGTTCAAAGACCTGAGAAAAACGTAGAAATCTGTCAACGAAAACGTTGGTGAAATCATAGGTTTAAGTAAGTAATTGAGTAAGTAAAGTAAGCCGAACCACAAGATTTGCAAAGTTGAAATAATAGTAATACATTCTAAAAGTTAATATTCACGAGCACCCAATTATCAAGGCTTAACGTGAAAGGACCCGTTCATATACATTATAAACGATTCACAATAGTTGATTACATTGCGAGGTATTTGACCTCTATATGATACATTTTACAAACATCGCATTCGTTTTTAAAAGACAAACTTTCTTTACATCGAAAATTGACAGGCATGCATACCATTTCATAATATCCACTATCCAACTATAAATTGATTTAATAATAATCTTTGATGAACTCAATGACTCGAATGCAACGTTCTTCAAAATATGCTATGAAAGACTCCAAGTAATATCTTTAAAATGAGCAAATGCACAGCGGAAGATTTCTTTAACACCTGAGAATAAACATGCTTTAAAGTGTCAACCAAAAGGTTGGTGAGTTCATTAGTTTATCATAATCATTTATTTCCATCATTTTAATAGACCACAAGAATTTCATTTTCAGTTCTCATAAATATACGTCCCATGCATAGAGACAAAAATAATCATTCATATGGTGAACACCTGGTAACCGACATTAACTAGATACATATAAGAATATCCCCTATCATTCCGGGATCCTCCTTCGGACATGATATAAATTTCGAAGTACTAAAGCATCCGGTACTTTGGATGAGGTTTGTTAGGCCCAATAGATCTATCTTTAGGATTCGCGTCAATTAGGGTGTCTGTTCCCTAATTCTTAGATTACCAGACTTAATAAAAAGGGGCATATTCGATTTCGATAATTCAACCATAGAATGTAGTTTCACGTACTTGTGTCTATTTCGTAAAGCATTTATAAAAGTTGCGCATGTATTCTCAGCCCAAAAATATAAAGGGTAAAAAGGCAAATGAAACTCACCATACTGTATTTCGTAGTAAAAATACATATAACGTCATTGAACAAGTGCAAGGTTGGCCTCGGATTCACGAACCTAAATTAATTATATATATTTATATGTTGGTCAATATTTGTCTAACAAATTAGGTCAAGTCATAGTGTACCACAATCCTAATGCTCGAGACTAATATGCAAAAGTCAACAAAAGTAAATTTGACTCAAAATAATTTCTAAAAATCTATACATGATTAATATATAGTTTAAATATCGTCGTTTTATATTTTTAAATATTTTAAAAAGATTTATTAGAGTAAATAATATAATTTATTTATTAATAAATAAAATTTTATATTAAATTTATATAATCAAATATACTTTTATATATATTAAGTAATAAAATTTATAGGGTTCATTTAATATCATAAAGATAATATGATAGGTATTATTAAAGTAAGTTATTACACGTAGTAAAATATGTTTGTATCACATATTTATATTATAAAATAATATCTATAATGATAGTAAGTAAAAGTTGTATTATTTTGTAATAATAATTATTATTATAAAAATATCAATATTTATAATTACTAAGATGACATTATGATAAAACGATAATTCTAATTATGATAACTTTAATATTTACGATAATTTTTAATATTATCTTTAAAATAATAATTCTATTTAAAATAATAATAATAATGATATTTTATAGTAACAATGACATTTCTATTAAAATGATAATTTTTGTTAAAATGATAGTTTTAATACTAACGATACTTTTAATAATAATAGTAATGATAAAAATAATAAGAACGATAATTTTATCTAAATTAATATCTTATAATATTTTAATTTCATCATGATACTCTTACTCATTATTTCCTAATCGTTTCGTTTAATAGCTTTTAATCGTCTTTTATATCGTGTTCATAATAATGATAATAATAGTAATCAAAATATTTAGGTGTTACAATTATTTGTTTTAATTACACTAATATTAATAATGATAGTTACTATAATATTATTAACGATAATACTAATAATTATCTTAATGATAATATAGTAATAATAATAATAACAATAACAATAACCATTTTTAAATAATGATATATATATATATATATATTAATACTAATAATAATAATAATAATAATAATAATAATAATAATAATAATAATAATGATAATTGGATAATAATAATAATAATACTAATTATAACTTTAACGATAATAACGATAGTAATAAAAAACAATTTTTAATGATAAATCCCTTTTATTGATAAAGATAATAATAATGATAATAATAAGATAAAACTAGAACGACGATAAAAACGACGATAATAATAATCATTTTTAATAAAAATATCGAAAATTCAATTGATTATAACTTCTAATCCGTTCATCGAAACCATTCGATATCTAAAGGAAAAGTTCTTAATTTTTCGCTAGCTTTCCAAGGACATGCATATCTTATACCTTATCTCAACCGCAAGTGTAACTAATTCAAGATTCAACCTAACCTGTCTAAGGGCAATATCAAAAGTACAAGCATGCATAATCCTAAATACTCGAGCACTAGTCAGGGATACACTATTAGTATGTAAAAGTTAAATTATGAGTACTCACGTATCAATATTGAGATTCAATATTGCAGGAAAGGTACGTAGACGCAACAGAAATGATAAACACTATATTGACCTCACTAGCATACCCATGAACCATACTCAATCACCTCCATAGCTATAACCCATAATTTCCTTAATCCTATCCTACTCGAAAAACAATTTCGAAATCACTCGGACAACACTCCGTCGTAATATTTTATGTATACTAATAATATCTTGAAATAATACGGAGTAAATATATATATGTAAATCGATTGAGAGAGTTTAGAGAAAAATATTTTCAAGTTTCTATGAAATAATGAAACCTATTGAATTCTATTTATAATAGATTTTTGAATTATTAAAATGAATTATTAAAGTATGAATTATTAAAGTATGAATTATTAAAGTAAATTATTAAAGTATGAATTATTAAAGTGAATTATTAAAGTATAAATTATTAAAGTATGAATTATTAAAGTGAATTATTAAAGTTAAAGTAAAGTAAAAATAAAGTAAAGGTAAAGTTTAAGTATAGTAAAAGTATAAAACTATGTACGTATTATACGCGTATAAATATATATAATATTAATTTAAATCGTTATATATATTTAATAAAATAAAATATAAATATCGTTATCTTTATCATACTAGTTAAGTAATGAGTTGTCAAAAGTGGTTCTAGATATTTATAAAAGTTATATACGTTTTAATAATAAAGTTCTTTTTAAACTGAAAACGTTTTTGTACGTTTGAAACTAAATAGATCAATCGAGTCTTTATGAGATTCAATCTTCCACTATCCTTTGTCTAGTTCTCAATGATTGACAATTTGTTCTTATTTATAAATTAATTTACCATTTTCCGAATATTGTTAAAATGGAAAGATTTCTCAAATCAACGTGGGCCTTTCAACAGAGACTTGTAATCATAATTTAATATATCTGATAATTCAATCAGTTGATCTTATCTTCTAATTCCATTGATAAACATTTTGAAACAGATACAATCATATAAAGTATTTAATCTAATATTTCGTTTACGTTTCAAGTTATAATATATATACACATACACATATATAATCATATTCGTTTAATGGTTCGTGAATCGTTGGAACTTGGTCGAGGTTGAATGAATGTATGAACATAGTTTAAAATTCTTGAAATTTAATTTAACAAATATTGCTTATTGTGTCGGAAACATATAAAGATTAAAGTTTAAATTTGGTTGGAAATTTTCGGGTTGTCACAGTACCTACCCGTTAAAGAAATTTCGTCCCGAAATTTAAGTGGAAAGGTCGTGAATGATAATAAGTATGTTTTCATGATACATACGGGCTGAAAATTAGAGTTTTATCATCAGCGAATAAATTGGATAAACAATCCATTTATATGAAGAGTACGAATGAAGCTAACATAGAAGAGTGAAATGAGTAAGTGTAGATTCATCTTATCATTTGACGTAGATATGATTGATTCCCAGATTTCAAGGGATTTGAAGAAAATCTTCTTAATAAGATTTGACTCTCCGGTAATCAAGGAAATTAGGATCCGCATTAAATGCGATCGTCCATTTTAATTATTCTGTCGGAGATTTTCTTATAAATTCACCTCCTTCGTTTCCTTACAACTCACACCTTCTGTTGATGCATTTTATGCAAGTCCCTAGACATCTACCCACGTCCATTGCAGGTACAACAGTTTACAGGCCACCATGATTGCTCATTATTATCCTGTGTTTGTATGTGGTTACAGGAACTGCAGGAACGAGATTTAGATGTTTGACTATGTTAGACTTAGTCAGACGTACGAGTGAAGCCTCACTAGTACGGCTGACAGGCTCATACGCACGGTTGATGCTGAGCTAAGTCACAATTACAACCTAAATGAGAAGACACGAGTGAGTGATCACCCGTACGGCTGATGAAGCCAACTCGTACGTGTGATGAATGAATCTTATGGGTGAGTCAACAGCAGGGGTATATAAAGTCTTATGTTCTTCATTTTAGGTTAAGCCTCTTATTTGTTACACACACTCAGATCTAGTGAGCTCCTCCGATTCTCTCTCAATCCAAATCACCCATGTGGTGAATAATAGCTCTAGGTGTTGATCTAATCACACTTGATTTAGTTGTGGTTTGACTAAATTAATCAAAAAAAACTTAACCTATTCACTAGAGGGTTTGATTCACTTATTCTGCCATTGTGTGAGTTAAATCTGTTGATTTCTAAGTTCCTAGTCATGTTTCATCACCTTCTATTCTTTCCCCCTCAACTCATATTTTAAAGTATTCATCAATATGCTCCATCCAGCTCTGATTCTCGATATACTTCTAACTTTCATATCGGTCATTCTTCTTTTTCATCTACCGCCGGAAGAATCTATTTACTTCTACTATACTCTTGGGTTTATAGTGTTTCTAGTTCTCCCGTGTCTTTATATTGCTATATGCATCGATATATGGTTTATAATTTCTGGTTTGTCGTTGAGCTTTATATGTTCCCTTATATTTCAAAGTCTCTGCTTCTGTCTTCTATAATCATTATCATTCACAGTTAATGCTCTCTTTTATTTTACTGCAATTTATACCCCAATTTCTATTTCAGAGTTTTGTCCTTTCGTTTCTTCTTCTTGCGATTAAGCACCGCTTGTAATGGTCCAGAATTCACAGATATGAATTTCAGAATGAACATTGTTAATGTTCTAGGAAGGAAATTGTGATGGCACGATCTTGACTTGTCAAATTACTAGAATAACTTGGAAAAGGCCGAATCATCAAGAAATATTTTCTTGATATTTTAGAGGTTAAATAGAATACAAGAGTCGTATAACATGGCACATGATGATGTTATGATCTGTGAATCATCACGTTCCATTTAGAAACTCAGCATGACTTACTGTAATATAATCACATTGATCAAGTGTCATTATATTATACTAATTCATGCTTCAGTTCTCAACACTACTTCAAAATATTCCTATTTTAAACTTGAATCTTTCATAATTTAGAAACTAAAATAGTTTCTTTTATGATGTAATACAGATAGCGCGAAGAGGTAAATGATTTCAAATAAGAAAAATTAAGAAAATATCTTCAGAAATATGGAGGATATTTATAATGAAAGATATGATGATATTTTAGAATTTCTAATATCAGAGGATGATGAAGAATATTGTCCGCAGGGGTTTAGAGTAAGGAGCAAGGTATTCGTTAATGACTTCAGCAGGTATTGAATCATTTGGATCCTTTAAAGTCAAGGTTCAGTCTTTGTAATTTGTCCACAGCCTCCTTCCTACTTTGCTCAATCCGTTTTCCAGTTCCAAAACTTCTCTTTTTCTGCGCTTTGCCAGCACACTTCATCATTATCATCCAGCTTTTACCATTTAAAGTCGTTTATAGTTTTTGCTGCTTCATCAGCATTTTTTCCATTTTCGGAGAACCAATTCGTAGTTCGGAGTGTTTTTCAGAAACTTCACATTCAAATTAAGTCCAGAAGATAGACGTTATATATACACATATAACTGTTGGCGCAGACATGCTGCAAGATTTCAAAATACTGATTGCTAATTTCCAATGATTCGTATGGCAATTCTCATTACAAGATGCGAATGAGTAAATGATGGGGTTTCAATGAATAACTATGATGAGTTTTTGGAGAGGCTAAAGTCAAAGGGTAATGAAGTTGTTGGTACATCTGCTAATAATATGGTGGAATGTAAAAGGTTCCCTGGTAACGATGGTGTATATCTCAAGGTTATAATAAGGTTAGTCTGACTGAAAAGTCGAAGTTGACTTGCTGGAGCTGTGACAAAACTGGCTACTTTGAATAGGAGTCGCAAAGTTATTTTTGCTAATAAATGCCAAAGAATCTGACGCGGATACGTTGTTTAAACTTTTACTTTGGTTTCAAGAGTTTTTCGGGTACATAACTGTGGGTAACATGTGGTTGGATCATCATCTCGATTGCTCATCATTCGAAGTGTCTTCAGAAATTTTCGAAGGGTTTGAACACAGATTGTAATCGTTAACATACATTTGATGTTCTAACACAGTTTTGAAGTCAAAATATAGCTTGTGAAAGATGTAAGGATCTAAGAGTGATGATTTTGGTCATATCTCAAGTTAAATTTTGAGATTTCAAAATCAGAATATGTAATTAAATTTTGAATGAGTATGGTTGTTTTGATTTCTATAAAAGAATGTATATTGTTGTGAAAGTAGGGAGTATAATGGATGATTTGCTGAATCAGATTCGAAGAATGTAACATATTAATTGTGAATTTATATATCTCTCGGGTATTACCTACCCGTTAAAAAAAAATTTCACAATTAATATTTTGTACAAAAGAATTTTATTACAGTCTTTATGAAAATATATATATGTATATTTTCTTCAGATGTAACATAGATTTAATGATTTAATGAGTTAATGTTAAATTAAACTCATTTAATTTACGGTTGAAACTAGAATTGAATAATCCCTAAAGGCTTTAAAAAGTACATAACTTTTACGCAGTATTTCTTTAATGACATTAAAATTATGAATCAATACTTCGTTATTTGTTGATGTATGGTGTTCGGTTCGTGGAATTCTTGTGAATTTCGCAAAGTACGAATGATGTTATCTGAAAAGTTTCGGGTACATTGATGATGAAAGTGTAAAATCAAATATATACTTGATTTATTATGAATTGGAATTTGTTGAATTGCGACAGAGATTGTAGTTAACGCTGGTTAAGTTGCGGCCGAAGGACGTACATTATTTCATATTTGTAATATGAATTAACCGAGTAGTTAAGATTCACACACAATAGCTTAGCACTGAAAGATTTATTTCAATATATATATATATATATATATATAATATACATATAATTTCTTCAGAGGAAATGAGTTAATTCTTCATAACTCGTTGATACAATATAAACGTTATTGATTCGTAATGATGTCCACAGTAATTCTTGAACTGACGGAGTTTGTGATGTTATCGGTGTTGTTGATTCGGATGTTGACTGTACTGACGATGATGGTAACGCTGATGGTACTATTGATGTTGTTGGTAAAGCAAGTTTAGCTTGTTAATCACACACCATTTTTGTCAGGGTTTTTACTCTTCCTTCCATCATTTTGGTTCGCATAACTGATTTATGGTTAGGGCTAGATTAGATAATCTCTAAGACTTTAGAGATTACATAATCGCCGCGGAATGTTTCTCCAATGAAGTTATGAATTAATACTTCGTCAGTTATTGTTGTTGGTACTCCTTGGTATCTATGGTGCGTATGACGTTGATGCTCGTGGGACAGATTGTGAAGTTGAGGTTTACGACGCGGTTGTGGTTGGAGGTGGTAATGGTACTGTTGGTGTTGATGATGGTGGTACTGGTTATGCTGCTGATGCTGCTGCTGGTGTTTGTAATCTCTGCACCATATTCTCTAAAACCACTACCCGAGCGCGAAGCTCGTTGACTTCTTCTATTACACCGGGGTGATTGTCGGTTCGGACGAGCGGATAAATAAAATCTAAAATTTGATGTAATATATAATCGTGACGAGATACTCTGGAAATGAGCGAGAAAATGGTGTTTCGGACAGGTTCGCCGGTAAGTGCTTCAGGTTCTTCATCAAGAGGGCAATGTGGTGGATGGAAGGGATCACCTTCTTCTTGTCTCCAATGATTGAGGAGGCTACGAACCCATCCCCAATTCATCCAGAATAGGTGATGACTGATTGGTTGATCTATTCCGGTCACACTGCTTTCGGAACTTGAATGGGATTCCATTTCGGAATCTGAGTGACTTGAACTGATGACGAATTCCATTTCGTACGATTGGATAAAGGATTTTTTTTTTTCGATATGAAATGATTTTGGTTAACGGATGGTATTCTAATTACATAGAATATATATATATATATATATATATATATATATATATATATATATATATATATATATATATATATATATATATATAGATCAAAAGATTTCGTAGATTACGGAGGACTTTGCGGGATATGTCAGGCAAAGTTTAAAGTAACAGATACGATAAGATATGATTTAGCAGATATGCTAAGATATGAATTTTTGTCTATACACTATTCATGCAATCAATACAGCAAGACGTGTCTTAGACTAAAAATGATAAGCAGGTAATTTTCTGAGGATGATAAGTAGTTAATTTTCGACACAAAATGATAAGCAAAACTTTTGACATGGAGATACGGTCGAAGTCCAGACTCACTAATGCATCCTATCGACTTATCAGTTAGACACACTAATGCAGACCTGGTTGGCTAAGACCACCGCTCTGATACCAACTGAAAGGACCCGTTCATATACATTATAAACGATTCACAATAGTTGATTACATTGCGAGGTATTTGACCTCTATATGATACATTTTACAAACATCGCATTCGTTTTTAAAAGACAAACTTTCTTTACATCGAAAATTGACAGGCATGCATACCATTTCATAATATCCACTATCCAACTATAAATTGATTTAATAATAATCTTTGATGAACTCAATGACTCGAATGTAACGTTCTTCAAAATATGCTATGAAAGACTCCAAGTAATATCTTTAAAATGAGCAAATGCACAGCGGAAGATTTCTTTAACACCTGAGAATAAACATGCTTTAAAGTGTCAACCAAAAGGTTGGTGAGTTCATTAGTTTATCATAATCATTTATTTCCATCATTTTAATAGACCACAAGAATTTCATTTTCAGTTCTCATAAATATACGTCCCATGCATAGAGACAAAAATAATCATTCATATGGTGAACACCTGGTAACCGACATTAACTAGATACATATAAGAATATCCCCTATCATTCCGGGATCCTCCTTCGGACATGATATAAATTTCGAAGTACTAAAGCATCCGGTACTTTGGATGAGGTTTGTTAGGCCCAATAGATCTATCTTTAGGATTCGCGTCAATTAGGGTGTCTGTTCCCTAATTCTTAGATTACCAGACTTAATAAAAAGGGGCATATTCGATTTCGATAATTCAACCATAGAATGTAGTTTCACGTACTTGTGTCTATTTCGTAAAGCATTTATAAAAGTTGCGCATGTATTCTCAGCCCAAAAATATAAAGGGTAAAAAGGCAAATGAAACTCACCATACTGTATTTCGTAGTAAAAATACATATAACGTCATTGAACAAGTGCAAGGTTGGCCTCGGATTCACGAACCTAAATTAATTATATATATTTATATGTTGGTCAATATTTGTCTAACAAATTAGGTCAAGTCATAGTGTACCACAATCCTAATGCTCGAGACTAATATGCAAAAGTCAACAAAAGTAAATTTGACTCAAAATAATTTCTAAAAATCTATACATGATTAATATATAGTTTAAATATCGTCGTTTTATATTTTTAAATATTTTAAAAAGATTTATTAGAGTAAATAATATAATTTATTTATTAATAAATAAAATTTTATATTAAATTTATATAATCAAATATACTTTTATATATATTAAGTAATAAAATTTATAGGGTTCATTTAATATCATAAAGATAATATGATAGGTATTATTAAAGTAAGTTATTACACGTAGTAAAATATGTTTGTATCACATATTTATTTTATAAAATAATATCTATAATGATAGTAAGTAAAAGTTGTATTATTTTGTAATAATAATTATTATTATAAAAATATCAATATTTATAATTACTAAGATGACATTATGATAAAACGATAATTCTAATTATGATAACTTTAATATTTACGATAATTTTTAATATTATCTTTAAAATAATAATTCTATTTAAAATAATAATAATAATGATATTTTATAGTAACAATGACATTTCTATTAAAATGATAATTTTTGTTAAAATGATAGTTTTAATACTAACGATACTTTTAATAATAATAGTAATGATAAAAATAATAAGAACGATAATTTTATCTAAATTAATATCTTATAATATTTTAATTTCATCATGATACTCTTACTCATTATTTCCTAATCGTTTCGTTTAATAGCTTTTAATCGTCTTTTATATCGTGTTCATAATAATGATAATAATAGTAATCAAAATATTTAGGTGTTACAATTATTTGTTTTAATTACACTAATATTAATAATGATAGTTACTCTAATATTATTAACGATAATACTAATAATTATCTTAATGATAATATAGTAATAATAATAATAACAATAACAATAACCATTTTTAAATAATGATATATATATATATATATATATATATATATATATATATATATATTAATACTAATAATAATAATAATAATAATAATAATGATAATTGGATAATAATAATAATAATACTAATTATAACTTTAACGATAATAACGATAGTAATAAAAAAACAATTTTTAATGATAAATCCCTTTTATTGATAAAGATAATAATAATGATAATAATAAGATAAAACTAGAACGACGATAAAAACGACGATAATAATAATCATTTTTAATAAAAATATCGAAAATTCAATTGATTATAACTTCTAATCCGTTCATCGAAACCATTCGATATCTAAAGGAAAAGTTCTTAATTTTTCGCTAGCTTTCCAAGGACATGCATATCTTATACCTTATCTCAACCGCAAGTGTAACTAATTCAAGATTCAACCTAACCTGTCTAAGGGCAATATCAAAAGTACAAGCATGCATAATCCTAAATACTCGAGCACTAGTCAGGGATACACTATTAGTATGTAAAAGTTAAATTATGAGTACTCACGTATCAATATTGAGATTCAATATTGCAGGAAAGGTACGTAGACGCAACGGAAATGATAAACACTATATTGACCTCACGAGCATACCCATGAACCATACTCAATCACCTCCATAGCTATAACCCATAATTTCCTTAATCCTATCCTACTCGAAAAACAATTTCGAAATCACTCGGACAACACTCCGTCGTAATATTTTATGTATACTAATAATATCTTGAAATAATACGGAGTAAATATATATATGTAAATCGATTGAGAGAGTTTAGAGAAAAATATTTTCAAGTTTCTATGAAATAATGAAACCTATTGAATTCTATTTATAATAGATTTTTGAATTATTAAAATGAATTATTAAAGTATGAATTATTAAAGTATGAATTATTAAAGTGAATTATTAAAGTATGAATTATTAAAGTGAATTATTAAAGTATAAATTATTAAAGTATGAATTATTAAAGTGAATTATTAAAGTTAAAGTAAAGTAAAAATAAAGTAAAGGTAAAGTTTAAGTATAGTAAAAGTATAAAACTATGTACGTATTATACGCGTATAAATATATATAATATTAATTTAAATCGTTATATATATTTAATAAAATAAAATATAAATATCGTTATCTTTATCATACTACTTAAGTAATGAGTTGTCAAAAGTGGTTCTAGATATTTATAAAAGTTATATACGTTTTAATAATAAAGTTCTTTTTAAACTGAAAACGTTTTTGTACGTTTGAAACTAAATAGATCAATCGAGTCTTTATGAGATTCAATCTTCCACTATCCTTTGTCTAGTTCTCAATGATTGACAATTTGTTCTTATTTATAAATTAATTTACCATTTTCCGAATATTGTTAAAATGGAAAGATTTCTCAAATCAACGTGGGCCTTTCAACAGAGACTTGTAATCATAATTTAATATATCTGATAATTCAATCAGTTGATCTTATCTTCTAATTCCATTGATAAACATTTTGAAACAGATACAATCATATAAAGTATTTAATCTAATATTTCGTTTACGTTTCAAGTTATAATATATATACACATACACATATATAATCATATTCGTTTAATGGTTCGTGAATCGTTGGAACTTGGTCGAGGTTGAATGAATGTATGAACATAGTTTAAAATTCTTGAAATTTAAC
This sequence comes from Rutidosis leptorrhynchoides, assembly GCF_046630445.1. Classification (NCBI taxonomy): domain Eukaryota; kingdom Viridiplantae; phylum Streptophyta; class Magnoliopsida; order Asterales; family Asteraceae; genus Rutidosis; species Rutidosis leptorrhynchoides. Next base: position 281,496,036 of record NC_092334.1, on the reverse strand, counting down.
TTAACAAATATTGCTTATTGTGTCGGAAACATATAAAGATTAAAGTTTAAATTTGGTTGGAAATTTTCGGGTTGTCACATAACGTTCCGTCCGTTGATACCCCATTAATAGTGCTAGAACAACACCGTTTCTCGAAAATATATTTCATCCGTAGACGGTAGCGAACCGTCCAAGATGAGGGTTTGTCAAACCCATATGGCCATACAACATAAGTTCACGCCTACACTTACACCCTGCAAGTGTAACTAATGATAATCGAATTGAGACTTTCATTCTAAACTCGTATGTAGAATGTTTGTTTTCCTGTACTTGTGTTCACTTAGTTAAGAAGAAACGTTTATGTTTTCTCATCCCAAATATAAGTTCAAAAGAGTAAAAGTGGGACTATAATCTCACCTTGAGTGCAAGAGTAATAAAGTACTTCAACAAGTAAACGCGTGCAAAGACAAAGCTAGTCTTGACCTAAACAAATAGGGTTGTATCAATAACGGTAAACACGATCGGTCAAAGATGTTCAATTAGTCCTATGGCTCGTTACGACTCGATTATATAGCATGTGAATCAAATTGTCAAGTTTCAGGCAAGATACAAGTAAAGAATCATGTTAGAAAGATTGCATAATCATTTGGTTAAGTTTTACAAAAAGTCAAACTTTGGTCGGTCAAAGTCAACGAAAAAGTCAACACATTCGGGTCGGGTCCCGAACTATTTTTTATGTGCTAGTTATTCATATATAAGCATGTTAGAACAAGTTTCATGTGAATCGGAGGTCCGTAGCATGGCAAACATTATTCGAAAATTGACAAAATTGGACAGCCCACTTTGGCGCGCCGCGCGGGTATATGGCGCGCCGCGCCATTACCTGTGCAGAGAATTCTGGCAGTTTTTTTTTTAAGTTTTATGCACGAACCTAACTTCAAACAATCACCATTTATGACCCGCAAACAATCAAAACATGTATCTTATATCATCGGAAAGGTATTTTGACAAGGAACACAACTAACTACTTTTCATCAAGCGAAAACATCATTTACAATAACCGATTTCTCGCCAAGTGGTCATTCAAGGTCCATTTTCAAAGTTTCAAGTTCTTGAAATGCATTACATGATTCGGGAATCCAATCCACACATATGATATGCCGTTTCGAAGGTAATTACTCATGCAATACAAATAAATACTTACTGACAACATTTCATGGCATCCAAAGTATCAAAAGTTCATTTCAAGTTCATCAAACCCTAATCAAAATTCACAAAAATCACAAATCATGTATTTGAAGTTTTCTTAATCAACCTACACATCATAACGAAACTAGTGATACTAGTAACACAATTAAAACATGAACTTTAACAATTTAACAACATTTAATCTTCCAAAATCAAAGATTAAGCAAACCCATTTTCAAGTGTTCAAACTAGTTACTCAAATCAACAAATCGAACAAACAAAACATATATTCATGTTATACACGAGCCATAGACACTAATTAACACTTTTATAATTCAAAAACATCAAGAACACAAAATCTAGTGATTTTAGAAAGTTACCCAAATGAGATGAAATTGGTATCAAGTCGAAGAGGATGAAGGGAGGATTCCAAATATGTAATTTGTTTTGTGAAACACTTGCTAGATCATGAATGGATGATGAATTCTTTGTTTGGAGAATTTAGAGAAAATGTGAAAGTATGAGAAGAAAATGAAAATGAAAATGAAAATAATAAATGGAGGAGGTGGTGTTTGACTCCTTTGACCTAGTCAAATCTTTGACACTTTGGCAAGTTTAGTCCCTCAAGTATGTAATCGGGTGCGGGAATTAACCGAACGAATATTTTTAAATTACACGAGAGAACGAGAGATGTTATAATCCAAATGACGAAAATATTTTAAGAATGTAAGCTAATGGAGGATACGAATCGAGATACTGAGGATATTATTAAAATAAAAAGACGGGCGTTAAAATAATTTAATGGAAAAACGCGGGATGTTACATTACCCACACCTTAAAAGAAATTTCGTCCCGAAATTTAGTTGGAAGCAATAGTCGTTGTTTCTTACTCGAGACCTAGTGTTGTCAATGCTATGAATAAGTGAAGATACGTCCTTTGGCATTCCCACAAATTATGACAGTCGAGATCTCAGTTTGTATTAAGACTTGGTTTTACGATCCACAATTTCAACCAGTTTCCCATGAAGGGGAGTTTGCCATCAATAGTAAGTTTATCTAGGAGAGTAGCACGTTTCTGTTCCGTAGGACACGTCTCTAAGTTTGTTACATGGAACGTAGGGTAAACGGAAACTTAATTGAGTCGGAAGTTCTAAACGATAGGAGCGGTTCCAATACGCCCCAAGGTTTCAAAAGGATTAATATATCGCGGTTTTAACTTTCCCTGATTCCCGAAACGGATTACACCTTCCCAAGGTGCGAGTTCTCAATATTACACGGTTACTGACTTGGGATTCGAGAGGTTTACGTCGAATATCGGTATAGCCCTTTTGGCGACTACGGGTCGTCTTGAGTCCTTCTCGGACTTGTACGATCTCAACTGTTATTTCTTGAATGAGTTCGGATCCGGTGATTTGCTTGCCACATGCTTTGGTCCAACGAATAGGGGTATGACATTTGCGGTCATATAGGGTTTCGGAAGTGCGGCGTTAATACACGAATGGTAACTGCTATGTGAGAGGAGACAACTAAAGGCAACAATACAAGTTTGTAACATGTCTTTCCAAGATGTGAAACGTACGTTTGTTTGGTCCGTTGGTTGTGGATGATACGTGGTACTCATGTTTAAACGTGTCTCTAAGGATTCTTGTAACGCTAGAAGTGAAACGAGTATTGTGATCCGAGATAATCGACAATGGTACACCATGTTGGAATAGAATTAAGATATGTTTGAACAAGCTAGTTAGGGTTTGAAAGCGTTCGTTGGAACAAGTTCCTTATCGGCTACAGAGAACGTTTTCCAGGGCTATTCACCCTCGTGGTGAATACTAGTAATACATGATGAGTCTCTCTCTCCATTGAGAAAGTATATAAAAGGTTTCCTTATACAAAAGTACAAGCGAAAGGACAGGAGTGGAATGAGAACTTAGAATAGGATGAGCTCACATCCTGAGGTAGCCATATCGCGCATCTAGTGGTCAAATGTTGAGACCTGTTGGGAAAACGAGATAGAACATGTAGTTGTATAGTTCGGGGTCGAGTAGTAGTTGTCCGTATCAGGAGCATGAGGACGATAAGTTAAAGAGAAAGGAAGTATCCTTGGATTGTGTGTTATCTTGGGTCCCAGTAATATCAGACGGTCATAGTGAAATAACAGTGTTATGTAACGTGGTACGTGGTGATGAGAAGATTGATCAGATCCATAATTAAGTATTCCAATCGTTTGTGCAAAAATAACAAATTTCAGTTTCCTTGATTTCGAGTCGAGAGAGTATGCCCTTCGGGCGTTCAAGTAGAAATATTTCCATATTTGAATTTCATTGTGTTACATGAATTTAGCTAGTAAGGTTGGTGTGAATAATCGCGTTAAAAGTTCAGACACGGAGAGGTTTAGTCCTTTCCTGGGGGAGTTAACGGGGTTAAAGGACGAGTAACACGAGAAAAAGTCGAAAATGAATCTGCGGTAATAATCGGCGAGATCTAAGATTTTATGAGTACAAGTCAGAGTCGTGAGGGTTTCCCGATTACGTGTGGTTCCAATTGCGAGATGTGTTGTAATGCCTTGACCACTAACAACATGGTCTAGAAATTTGACTTCGTTTATCCAAAATTCTCACTTGGAGAATTTGGTATAGAGTTGCTCTTTTCTCAAGAGTTCGAGCGTAAGACGGAGACGTTGTTCGTTTTCTTCTTTACTTGAATAGGTTTAGAACATCAATTATAAGTATCGTAACGATTTTTGTCTAGATAAGTTTACAAACGCGGTTCAGGAGGCCTATGAATACGGGCGGAGGCCTAGATAATCGAACGGTACTAAAAGAAATTTACAACTATCGTAGCGAGTTTTAAAAGTGGGTTAGGAGACATCTTCTCCCTGATCCCTCAATTGATGATAATCGGAACAGAGGTTGGTTTGGAATATATGCGAGATTCATGTAAATAATCATGAGGTCATGGATACGAGGAAGAGGGTATCGGTTTTCAACCGAAAGTTACTTAGTTCCAATGATTTATACATAATTGTAGGGAAACATTTCTCCTTAACGAATAGGTTTTGAGCTCCTTAGTTCTATAGGTGTCAAGTCACAATTCAAATTATCCACCCAATAAGTTTAACGTATATTCTTCGATAAAATTTATCGATACACAAAAAATTTTCGTTGGTCACTTAAATGGCGTAAGTAATACCTAGAGAAAAATGGTGGAGTGCAAATAGTAGGCTCCAAAGCCTCGAATACAAAACATTTATCGACATCCTAATCGAATAAACATGAAACCTGAGAATTTTGAGAAGAAACGTACCCGTGACTAGTTGTCATCTCGGGAATCCTAGGTGTAAATGTTGAAGGTTCAACGGCGTGCGTTGGTTTTAGCTTTATTCTTTGGACAAGCATTTCTAAAATGACCCGGTTGGCCACACTTATAACAAACACCCATTTTTGGTACATTGGGCTCCTTTTGAGTGGCGGAGGCGGTACTTCCACAATGTTTGGCCATATGACCCCTTCCTTGGCATCGGCGGCAAATTAGCTTACCACATTCACTAACGTGATGATTGTGGCATTTGTTACAAAAAGGTAGTTTTTCGGCATGCCCCTTCTTGCCGCCGGGGGAAAAAGGCTATTTGGTGAGGTTGTTATTGTTGTGGTTGCTTGATTGAGAGGCTTCCCATTTTCTTTTATTGTTACCCGGTTGGTCCTCAGCCGTTGGTGTCGGCGCTTCAATTTCATTCACTGTTTTTATAGATTGGCGGGCCATCATTAAAGCCTCTTGTAGGTTAGTGGATTTGGATGTCATTACCCCTTGTTGAATGCTCTTAGGGAGGCCATCCATGTAAAGTTCAACTCTTAGAGACTCGGGAGTCATGAGATTCGGACAACTTAAGGCTAGTTCGGCAAACCGTTGATTATAAGCTTCGAGGTCATTCCCGGCCGTTTTTTAAATTTCTTAGTCCCTGTTCGAGCCTTCGAGTCTCATCGCGCGGGAAATATTCGGTGATCATTCTTTCTCTTAATTCGGTCCAAGGGAGTGTGTGGGCTTCATCGATACCCACCGATCGTACATACGTATTCCACCATGAGAGAGCAACACCGGTGAAAGTGAGGGTGGAGAATTTGACCTTATCTCGGTCTCGACAACCGCTTATGCTAAAAACGGATTCCGTTTGATCAAACCATCAAGTGAGAGCAACTGGTCCCCCGGTTCCATCGAAAGTGGGAGGGTTGTACTTCATGAAGCTTTTGTAGGAGCACCCCTCGTTTGAATTACTGACTCCCTGATTAATGTTGTTGGAAAAGTGATCGGCCACGGCCTCACCCACGGCGGTGGCTATCATTTGTTAAAGAGCTTGTTCTAGAGTTTCGGGAGGAGTATTGTGTTGACCTTGGTGAGCCATTGTTCCTTCATGACACAAGAATATCGTTGATTAGTGTTTTCAACAATACTAACCGTGATACGGAAAAAGGATAGAGAGAAAATTTTTCCTTGACTCGCCTTAAATTCTTTATGTCATAATGTCGGAACGTTCATGTGAATCACCGTAATATAATCCCGGAAATTATATTACCCTGATTCACATGTGCATTTAACATTACTTCATAAAGTCAAGGTGGCACGTCAACAAAATTTATCAACGTAAGATCAAGATCGAATACGAGTTAGATATGATAAAAGAGTTCGAGTATAATGCACAAATAATCAAGTAATTCCTACTTCAGTCTATATGCCGATTGTAGTCTAGATTCACTAATGTACCCTATGACTCGGGGTTGACACCAATGAACTCTAAATCCCTACAACCAAAGCTCTGATACCACTTGTAGCGACCCCTACAAATCGTCATTGACGGCGTCGACTACTTAGGTTCCGTTACGTGGTCGTAGGTCTTTAAAAATAACGTTTGACCAAAAGTATGTCGCATTCATTTCAAAAGTTAAGATTTGTTTCAAAGTTTACAAGAATTGTTCATCCAAAGTTACGTTACAAAGTTATAAGTACAAGTGAATACTATGCGACACAGTTTAAAGAAAGTCAAAAGACGCTCCATGTAGTGCATATATACTCGACATCCAATGCAAATATCAAATAATGAGCGGAAGCATGTTTCACATATCATTCAAAGACCTGAGAAAAACATAGAAATCTGTCAACGAAAACGTTGGTGAAATCATAGGTTTAAGTAAGTAATTGAGTAAGTAAAGTAAGCCGAACCACAAGATTTGCAAAGTTGAAATAATAGTAATACATTCTAAAAGTTAATATTCACGAGCACCCAATTATCAAGGCTTAACGTTCCGTCCGTTGATACCCCATTAATAGTGCTAGAGCAACACCGTTTCTCGAAAATATATTTCATCCGTAGACGGTAGCGAACCGTCCAAGATGAGGGTTTGTCAAACCCATATGGCCATACAACATAAGTTCACGCCTACACTTACACCCTGCAAGTGTAACTAATAATAATCCAATTGAGGCTTTCGTTCTAAACTCGTATGTAGAATGTTTGTTCTCCTGTACTTGTGTTCACTTAGTTAAGAAGAAACGTTTATGTTTTCTCATCCCAAATATAAGTTCAAAAGAGTAAAAGTGGGATTATGATCTCACCTTGAGTGCAAGAGTAATAAAGTACTTCAACAAGTAAACGCATGCAAAGACAAAGCTAGTCTTGACCTAAACAAATAGGGTTGTATCAATAACGGTAAACACGATCGGTCAAAGATGTTCAATTAGTCCTATGGCTCGTTACGACTCGATTATATAGCATGTGAATCAAATTGTCAAGTTTCATGCAAGATACAAGTAAAGAATCATGTTAGAAAGATTACATAATCATTTAGTTAAGTTTGACAAAAAGTCAAACTTTGGTCGGTCAAAGTCAACGAAAAAGTCAACACGTTCGGGTCGGGTTCCGAACTATTTTTCTGTGCTAGTTATTCATATATAAGCATGTTAGAACAAGTTTCATGTGAATCGGAGGTCCGTAGCATGGCAAACATTATTCGAAAATTAACAAAATTGGACAGCCCACTTTGGCGCGGCGCGCGGGTATATGGCGCGCCGCGCCATTACCTGTGCAGAGAATTGTGGCAGTTTTTTTTTAAGTTTTATGCACCACTTCAAACAATCACCATTTATGACCCGCAAACAACCAAAACATGTATCTTATATCATCGGAAAGGTATTTTGACAAGGAACACAACTAACTACTTTTCATCAAGCGAAAACATCATTTACAATAACCGATTTCTCGCCAAGTGGTCATTCAAGGTCCATTTTCAAAGTTTCAAGTTCTTGAAATGCATTACATGATTCGGGAATCCAATCCACACATACGATATGCCGTTTCGAAGGTAATTGCTCATGCAATACAACTAAATACTTACTAACAACATTTCATGGCATCCAAAGTATCAAAAGTTCATTTCAAGTTCATCAAACCCTAATCAAAATTCACAAAAATCACAAATCATGTATTTGAAGTTTTCTTAATCAACCTACGCATCATAACAAAGCTAGTGATACTAATAACACAATTAAAACATGAACTTTAACAATTTAACAACATTTAATCTTCCAAAATAAAGATTAAGCAAACCCATTTTCAAGTGTTCAAACTAGTTACTCAAATCAACAAATCGAACAAACAAAACATATATTCATGTTATACACGAGCCATAGACACTAATTAACACTTTTATAATTCAAAAACATCAAGAACACAAAATCTAGTGATTTTAGAAAGTTACCCAAATGAGATGAAATTGGTATCAAGTCGAAGAGGATGAAGGGAGGATTCCAAATATGTAATTTGTTTTGTGAAACACTTGCTAGATCATGAATGGATGATGAATTCTTTGTTTGGAGAATTTAGAGAAAATGTGAAAGTATGAGAAGAAAATGAAAATGAAAATGAAAATAATGAATGGAGGAGGTGGTGTTTGACTCCTTTGACCTAGTCAAATCTTTGACACTTTGGCAAGTTTAGTCCCTCAAGTTTGTAATCGGGTGCGGGAATTAACCGAACGAATATTTTTAAATTACACGAGAGAACGAGAGATGTTATAATCCAAATGACGAAAATATTTTAAGAATGTAAGCTAATGGAGGATACGAATCGAGATACTGAGGATATTATTAAAATAAAAAGACGGGCGTTAAAATAATTTAACGGAAAAACGCGGGATGTTACAAGAACAGCATAGCAACCCTTTCTTATTAACTTTTGCGCCTTCAAATTACTAATACGATTTAGCTTCGCGTTGCTCTTTTCTCCGTACACCATTAAGGGTTTTCCTTCTTCTCGTACAATGCGAATTGCATTTTTGTAACATACGATCTCTGCTTTCACCTCTTTCAACCAGTCCATGCCGATTATCACATCAAAACTCCCTAACTCTACTGGTATCAAATCAATCTTAAATGTTTCGCTAACCAGTTTAATTTCTCGATTCTGACATATATTATCTGCTGCAATTAATTTACCGTTTTCTAATTCTAGTATAAACTTATTATCCAAAGGCGTCAATGGACAAGATTTCATATTTCCGTTTTCTAATAGACCACAAGATTTCATATTTCCATTTCTCATAACATACGTCCCATGCATAGAGACAAAAATATCATTCATATAGATTGAACACCTGGTAACCGACATTCACAATATGCATATAAGAATATTCCCATCATTCCGGGATCCTCCTTCGGACATGATATAAATTTCGAAGTACTAAAGCATCCAGTACTTTGGATGGGGCTTGTTGGGCCCGATAGATCTATCTTTAGAGTTCGCGTCAATTAGGGTGTTTGTTCCCTAATTCTTAGATTACCAGACTTAATAAAAAGGGGCATATTCGATTTCGATAATTCAACCATATAATGTAGTTTCACGTACTTGTATCTATTTCGTAAAACATTTATAAAAGTTGCGCATGTATTCTCAGCCCAAAAATATAAAGAGTAAAAAGGCAAATGAAACTCACGCATATAAATATTGTAAAACAGTTAATAAAGCATTTGCATGTATTCTCGGCCTAAAAATGTAAAGAGTGAAAAGGGAAAATGAAACTCACGCTTATAAATATTGTAAAATAGTTATTAAAACATTGCATGTATTCTCAGCCCAAAAATATATATAAAAAGGGAATAATGAAACTCACCATAATGTATTTTGTAGTAAAAATACATATGACAACATTAAACAATGCAGGGTTGGCCTCGGATTCACGAACCTATATCATTTGTATATATATTAAAATATATAGTCGTAATCTAATAAGTTTATATATATAATTTATTAATTATATCATTTTTATATTAAATATATGTATATACGTCTCATATATTCATTTTATGTATAAAGCTAATAATGTTGTTATGTTATATTTATTAAGTATATTTTTATATATGTATATATCATTCGTTTGTTAAAATAATAATTTAAGTAATAATATGAGTATATTAATATTGATAAAAATGATAATAATCATGAAACTTTATATTACTAAATAACGTATTATTGTTAATAATTATATTGATACTAAATATAATGATATTTATAATAATAACTGTAAAATATTAATTTTTCGGTTAATGATACTTATAATAATGATTTTTAGTAATTACATATTAATAATACTCATTATAATATAAATAATCATATTTATAATGATAATGATAATAATAATAATAATAATAATAATAATAATAATTATGATACTTATAAGGATATTTATAATACTGATAATAATTATAATGCTAATAAGAATTGAGACTCAAGATTTTGCAGGTAGTTATAGTGATTGATTCCTAATAAGACTGCGTTTACACATTTTGGAAAATCATTGAAATTCGAAGTTTTAAAAAAAATGTATGAAACAGAGTTATCGAGCTGAAAGGAAAGAGAGAAGAAAAAAATTAATGATTCTGTATAATTCGCTGGTTTGCATTAGGATAGTGTTATATAAAGTTTAACAGATAGGATTGCAGTTAGATTAATTAAATTAATGTTTGAATCCTAGCGTGATTTACTCGACATATAAATATTCCGTCAGAGCTTATATAATTAAAAATATACTCGACTATAACAGAATTTGTTGGGTTCTAATGATAGGATTCCTAATTGGTACGGTTTAATTGACTTAAAGCAATTCACGTACAGATTGAAAACGATGGAATATGGAATACGTTCTTATTTATAAATATATATGTATAATACAGTATCTATATATATATATATATATATGTATAATACAGTGTCTATAAATATATATGTATAATACAGTATCTATATACGTATAAATTAATTTATGTATATTATATATACTGTATTTATCTATTTGATTATATATTTGTAAATATATATATATATATATATATATATATATATATATATATATATATATATATATATATATATATATATATATATATATATATATATATCTAATTCTTATTTATTTATTTATTTTTTTACTAATATAATTATATTAATATTACTAATATTAATATTAATAATACTCATAATATTATTTACAATATTACTAACAAGGACTACTATTAATAAATAACCAATATGATAAATATTAATACTAATAATAATGATATTATTTATAATAATACTAATAACACTTATATAAATAAGACTTATGTTTCTATTCTAATGGTAATTATAATACTAATCATAACAATAATTACATTCATAATAGTAAATAATAATAATAATAATAATAATAACATTAACATAACAATTTACATGTTTTTACTTCCATTTATATAATCTTCTTAATAGATTTTAATATTACTATTTATTATAATACTTATTACTATATAATTTTATTGAACCTTATTATTTATTAATTTTATATATATATATATATACATATATATATATATATATATATATATATATATATATATATATATATATATATATATATATATATATATATATATATATATATATATATATTTTACAAAATTACATATGTATAGACTTCATATATATTTACATATTTATTTATACACCGGTGTTCGTGAATCGTCGGGAACATTCGAAGGTTAATTGCATTTAAGAAAACAGTTCAAAATTTTGAGACTCAACTTAATAGACTTTGCTTATCGTGTCGAAATCATATAAGATTAAGTTTAAATTTGGTATTCCCGAGTCATCACAATATATAATACTTTTGACCCCATATAAGTAGTGCCTCCAAGTCTTTAATGCAAAAACAACAGCGCCCAATTCCAAATCGTGAGTTGTATAATTTTGCTCGTGAATCTTCAATTGTCTGGACGCATAAGCAATTACCTTCGTTCGTTGCATTAATACACAACCGAGGCCTTACTTTGAGGCATCACAATATATCACAAAATCACCATTCCCTTCAGGCAATGACAATATAGGTGCCGTAGTTAACTTTTTCTTCAACAATTGGAACGCTTCATCCTATTCATCCTTCCATTCAAATTTCTTTCCTTTATGCGTTAATGCAGTCAAGGGTTTTGCTATTTTGGAAAAATCTTGGATGAATCTTCTGTAGTAACCAGCCAATCCTAAAAATTGACGTATATGCTTCAGAGTTTTCGGGGTTTCCCAGTTTACAACGGTTTCGATCTTTGCTGGATCAACCTGAATACCTTCTTTGCTCACAACATGTCCGAGGAATTGAACTTCTTTCAACCAAAATAAACATTTTGAAAACTTAGCGTACAGTTTTTCTTTCCTCAACAATTCCAGTACTTTCCTCGAATGTTCTTCATGCTCTTGATCATTCTTTGAGTAAATAAGTATGTCATCGATGAAGACAATGACAAACTTGTCGAGATATGGTCCACACACTCTGTTCATGAGGTCCATGAACACAGCTGGTGCGTTAGTCAAACCAAACAGCATAACCATAAACTCGTAATGACCGTATCGCGTCCTGAAAGCAGTCTTCGGAATATCATCCTCCTTTACCCGCATTTGATGATATCCAGAATGTAAATCGATCTTCGAATAAACCGACGAGCCTTGTAGTTGATCAAATAAGTCGTCGATTCTCAGTAGTGGGTAACGGTTCTTGATGGTAAGTTTGTTCAACTCTCGGTAGTCGATACACAACCTGAATGTACCATCCTTCTTTTTGACAAACAAAACAGGAGCTCCCCATGGTGATGTACTTGGTCGTATGAAACTACGCTCTAGAAGTTCTTGTAATTGGCTTTGAAGTTCCTTCATTTCGCTGGGTGCGAGTCTGTATGGAGCACGAGCTATTGGTACAGCTCCCGGTACAAGATCTATTTGAAATTCAACGGATCGGTGTGGAGGTAATCCCGGTAATTCTTTCGGAAATACATCGGGAAACTCTTTTGCGACGGAAACATCATTGATGCTCTTTTCTTCAGTTTGTACTTTCTCGACGTGTGCTAGAACTGTAGCGACCCCTACAAATCGTCATTGATGGCGTCGACTACTTAGGTCCCGTTACGTGGTCGTAGGTCTTTAAAAATAACGTTTGACCAAAAGTATGTCGCATTCATTTCAAAAGTTAAGATTTGTTTCAAAGTTTACAAGAATTGTTCATCCAAAGTTACATTACAAAGTTATAAGTACAAGTGAATACTATGCAACACAGTTTAAAGAAAGTCAAAAGACGCTCCATGTGGTGCATATATACTCGACATCCAATGAAAATATCAAATAATGAGCGGAAGCATGTTTCACATATCGTTCAAAGACCTGAGAAAAACATAGAAATCTGTCAACGAAAACGTTGGTGAAATCATAGGTTTAAGTAAGTAATTGAGTAAGTAAAGTAAGCTGAACCACAAGATTTGCAAAGTTGAAATAATAGTAATACATTCTAAAAGTTAATATTCACGAGCACCCAATTATCAAGGCTTAACGTTCCGTCCGTTGATACCCCATTAATAGTGCTAGAACAACACCGTTTCTCGAAAATATATTTCATCCGTAGACGGTAGCGAACCGTCCAAGATGAGGGTTTGTCAAACCCATATGGCCATACAACATAAGTTCACGCCTACACTTACACCCTGCAAGTGTAACTAATGATAATCGAATTGAGACTTTCATTCTAAACTCGTATGTAGAATGTTTGTTTTCCTGTACTTGTGTTCACTTAGTTAAGAAGAAACGTTTATGTTTTCTCATCCCAAATATAAGTTCAAAAGAGTAAAAGTGGGACTATAATCTCACCTTGAGTGCAAGAGTAATAAAGTACTTCAACAAGTAAACGCGTGCAAAGACAAAGCTAGTCTTGACCTAAACAAATAGGGTTGTATCAATAACGGTAAACACGATCGGTCAAAGATGTTCAATTAGTCCTATGGCTCGTTACGACTCGATTATATAGCATGTGAATCAAATTGTCAAGTTTCAGGCAAGATACAAGTAAAGAATCATGTTAGAAAGATTGCATAATCATTTGGTTAAGTTTTACAAAAAGTCAAACTTTGGTCGGTCAAAGTCAACGAAAAAGTCAACACATTCGGGTCGGGTCCCGAACTATTTTTTCTGTGCTAGTTATTCATATATAAGCATGTTAGAACAAGTTTCATGTGAATCGGAGGTCCGTAGCATGGCAAACATTATTCGAAAATTGACAAAATTGGACAGCCCACTTTGGCGCGCCGCGCGGGTATATGGCGCGCCGCGCCATTACCTGTGCAGAGAATTCTGGCAGTTTTTTTTTTAAGTTTTATGCACGAACCTAACTTCAAACAATCACCATTTATGACCCGCAAACAATCAAAACATGTATCTTATATCATCGGAAAGGTATTTTGACAAGGAACACAACTAACTACTTTTCATCAAGCGAAAACATCATTTACAATAACCGATTTCTCGCCAAGTGGTCATTCAAGGTCCATTTTCAAAGTTTCAAGTTCTTGAAATGCATTACATGATTCGGGAATCCAATCCACACATATGATATGCCGTTTCGAAGGTAATTACTCATGCAATACAAATAAATACTTACTGACAACATTTCATGGCATCCAAAGTATCAAAAGTTCATTTCAAGTTCATCAAACCCTAATCAAAATTCATAAAAATCACAAATCATGTATTTGAAGTTTTCTTAATCAACCTACACATCATAACGAAGCTAGTGATACTAGTAACACAATTAAAACATGAACTTTAACAATTTAACAACATTTAATCTTCCAAAATCAAAGATTAAGCAAACCCATTTTCAAGTGTTCAAACTAGTTACTCAAATCAACAAATCGAACAAACAAAACATATATTCATGTTATACACGAGCTATAGACACTAATTAACACTTTTATAATTCAAAAACATCAAGAACACAAAATCTAGTGATTTTAGAAAGTTACCCAAATGAGATGAAATTGGTATCAAGTCGAAGAGGATGAAGGGAGGATTCCAAATATGTAATTTGTTTTGTGAAACACTTGCTAGATCATGAATGGATGATGAATTCTTTGTTTGGAGAATTTAGAGAAAATGTGAAAGTATGAGAAGAAAATGAAAATGAAAATGAAAATAATAAATGGAGGAGGTGGTGTTTGACTCCTTTGACCTAGTCAAATCTTTGACACTTTGGCAAGTTTAGTCCCTCAAGTATGTAATCGGGTGCGGGAATTAACCGAACGAATATTTTTAAATTACACGAGAGAACGAGAGATGTTATAATCCAAATGACGAAAATATTTTAAGAATGTAAGCTAATGGAGGATACGAATCGAGATACTGAGGATATTATTAAAATAAAAAGACGGGCGTTAAAATAATTTAATGGAAAAACGCGGGATGTTACATTACTCACACCTTAAAAGAAATTTCGTCCCGAAATTTAGTTGGAAGCAATAGTCGTTGTTTCTTACTCGAGACCTAGTGTTGTCAATGCTATGAATAAGTGAAGATACGTCCTTTGGCATTCCCACAAATTATGACAGTCGAGATCTCAGTTTGTATTAAGACTTGGTTTTACGATCCACAATTTCAACCAGTTTCCCATGAAGGGGAGTTTGCCATCAATAGTAAGTTTATCTAGGAGAGTAGCACGTTTCTGTTCCGTAGGACACGTCTCTAAGTTTGTTACATGGAATGTAGGGTAAACGGAAACTTAATTGAGTCGGAAGTTCTAAACGATAGGAGCGGTTCCAATATGCCCCAAGGTTTCAAAAGGATTAATATATCGCGGTTTTAACTTTCCCTGATTCCCGAAACGGATTACACCTTCCCAAGGTGCGAGTTCTCAATATTACACGGTTACTGACTTGGGATTCGAGAGGTTTACGTCGAATATCGGTATAGCCCTTTTGGCGACTACGGGTCGTCTTGAGTCCTTCTCGGACTTGTACGATCTCAACTGTTATTTCTTGAATGAGTTCGGATCCGGTGATTTGCTTGCCACATGCTTTGGTCCAACGAATAGGGGTATGACATTTGCGGTCATATAGGGTTTCGGAAGTGCGGCGTTAATACACGAATGGTAACTGCTATGTGAGAGGAGACAACTAAAGGCAACAATACAAGTTTGTAACATGTCTTTCCAAGATGTGAAACGTACGTTTGTTTGGTCTGTTGGTTGTGGATGATACGTGGTACTCATGTTTAAACGTGTCTCTAAGGCTTCTTGTTACACTAGAAGTGAAACGAGTATTGTGATCCGAGATAATCGACAATGGTACATCATGTTGGAATAGAATTAAGATATGTTTGAACAAGCTAGTTAGGGTTTGAAAGCGTTCGTTGGAACAAGTTCCTTATCGGCTACAGAGAACGTTTTCCAGGGCTATTCACCCTCGTGGTGAATACTAGTAATACATGATGAGTCTCTCTCTCCATTGAGAAAGTATATAAAAGGTTTCCTTATACAAAAGTACAAGCGAAAGGACAGGAGTGGAATGAGAACTTAGAATATGATGAGCTCACATCCTGAGGTAGCCATATCGCGCATCTAGTGGTCAAATGTTGAGACCTGTTGGGAAAACGAGATAGAACATGTAGTTGTATAGTTCGGGGTCGAGTAGTAGTTGTCCGTATCAGGAGCATGAGGACGATAAGTTAAAGAGAAAGGAAGTATCCTTGGATTGTGTGTTATCTTGGGTCCCAGTAATATCAGACGGTCATAGTGAAATAACAGTGTTATGTAACGTGGTACGTGGTGATGAGAAGATTGATCAGATCCATAATTAAGTATTCCAATCGTTCGTGCAAAAATAACAAATTTCAGTTTCCTTGATTTCGAGTCGAGAGAGTATGCCCTTCGGGCGTTCAAGTAGAAATATTTCCATATTTGAATTTCATTGTGTTACATGAATTTAGCTAGTAAGGTTGGTGTGAATAATCGAGTTAAAAGTTCAGACACGGAGAGGTTTAGTCCTTTCCTGGGGGAGTTAACGGGGTTAAAGGACGAGTAACACGAGAAAAAGTCGAAAATGAATCTGCGGTAATAATCGGCGAGATCTAAGATTTTATGAGTACAAGTCAGAGTCGTGAGGGTTTCCCGATTACGTGTGGT
Organism: Rutidosis leptorrhynchoides; assembly: GCF_046630445.1. NCBI lineage: Eukaryota > Viridiplantae > Streptophyta > Magnoliopsida > Asterales > Asteraceae > Rutidosis > Rutidosis leptorrhynchoides. The sequence goes on along the minus strand of NC_092334.1, from coordinate 281,479,369 downwards.
TCCAATTGCGAGATGTGTTGTAATGCCTTGACCACTAACAACATGGTCTAGAAATTTGACTTCGTTTATCCAAAATTCTCACTTGGAGAATTCGGTATAGAGTTGCTCTTTTCTCAAGAGTTCGAGCGTAAGACGGAGACGTTGTTCGTTTTCTTCTTTACTTGAATAGGTTTAGAACATCAATTATAAGTATCGTAACGATTTTTGTCTAGATAAGTTTACAAACGCGGTTCAGGAGGCCTATGAATACGGGCGGAGGCCTAGATAATCGAACGGTACTAAAAGAAATTTACAACTATCGTAGCGAGTTTTAAAAGCGGGTTAGGAGACATCTTCTCCCTGATCCCTCAATTGATGATAATCGGAACAGAGGTTGGTTTGGAATATACGCGAGATTCATGTAAATAATCATGAGGTCATGGATACGAGGAAGAGGGTATCGGTTTTCAACCGAAAGTTACTTAGTTCCAATGATTTATACATAATTGTAGGGAAACATTTCTCCTTAACGAATAGGTTTTGAGCTCCTTAGTTCTATAGGTGTCAAGTCACAATTCAAATTATCCACCCAATAAGTTTAACGTATATTCTTCGATAAAATTTATCGATACACAAAAAATTTTCGTTGGTCACTTAAATGGCGTAAGTAATACCTAGAGAAAAATGGTGGAGTGCAAATAGTAGGCTCCAAAGCCTCGAATACAAAACATTTATCGACATCCTAATCGAATAAACATGAAACCTGAGAATTTTGAGAAGAAACGTACCCGTGACTAGTTGTCATCTCGGGAATCCTAGGTGTAAATGTTGAAGGTTCAACGGCGTGCGTTGGTTTTAGCTTTATTCTTTGGACAAGCATTTCTAAAATGACCCGGTTGGCCACACTTATAACAAACACCCGTTTTTGGTACATTGGGCTCCTTTTGAGTGGCGGGGGCGGTACTTCCACAATGTTTGGCCATATGACCCCTTCCTTGGCATTGGCGGCAAATTAGCTTACCACATTCACTAACGTGATGATTGTGGCATTTGTTACAAAAAGGTAGTTTTTCGGCATACCCCTTCTTGCCGCCGGGGGAAAAAGGCTATTTGGTGAGGTTGTTATTGTTGTGGTTGCTTGATTGAGAGGCTTCCCATTTTCTTTTATTGTTACCCGGTTGGTCCTCAGCCGTTGGTGTCGGCGCTTCAATTTCATTCACTGTTTTTATAGATTGGCGGGCCATCATTAAAGCCTCTTGTAGGTTAGTGGGTTTGGATGTCATTACCCCTTGTTGAATGCTCTTAGGGAGGCCATCCATGTAAAGTTCAACTCTTAGAGACTCGGGAGTCATGAGATTCGGACAACTTAAGGCTAGTTCGGCAAACCGTTGATTATAAGCTTCGAGGTCATTCCCGGCCGTTTTTTAAATTTCTTAGTCCCTGTTCGAGCCTTCGAGTCTCATCGCGCGGGAAATATTCGGTGATCATTCTTTCTCTTAATTCGGTCCAAGGGAGTGTGTGGGCTTCATCGATACCCACCGATCGTACATACGTATTCCACCATGAGAGAGCAACACCGGTGAAAGTGAGGGTGGAGAATTTGACCTTATCTCGGTCTCGACAACCGCTTATGCTAAAAACGGATTCCGTTTGATCAAACCATCAAGTGAGAGCAACTGGTCCCCCGGTTCCATCGAAAGTGGGAGGGTTGTACTTCATGAAGCTTTTGTAGGAGCACCCCTCGTTTGAATTACCGGCTCCCTGATTAATGTTGTTGGAAAAGTGATCGGCCACGGCCTCACCCACGGCGGTGGCTATCATTTGTTAAAGAGCTTGTTCTAGAGTTTCGGGAGGAGTATTGTGTTGACCTTGGTGAGCCATTGTTCCTTCATGACACAAGAATATCGTTGATTAGTGTTTTCAACAATACTAACCGTGATACGGAAAAAGGATAGAGAGAAAATTTTTCCTTGACTCGCCTTAAATTCTTTATGTCATAATGTCGGAATGTTCATGTGAATCACCGTAATATAATCCCGGAAATTATATTACCCTGATTCACATGTGCATTTAACATTACTTCATAAAGTCAAGGTGGCGCGTCAACAAAATTTATCAACGTAAGATCAAGATCGAATACGAGTTAGATATGATAAAAGAGTTCGAGTATAATGCATAAATAATCAAGTAATTCCTACTTCAGTCTATATGCCGATTGTAGTCTAGATTCACTAATGTACCCTATGACTCGAGGTTGACACCAATGAACTCTAAATCCCTACAACCAAAGCTCTGATACCACTTGTAGCGACCCCTACAAATCGTCATTGACGGCGTCGACTACTTAGGTCCCGTTACGTGGTCGTAGGTCTTTAAAAATAACGTTTGACCAAAAGTATGTCGCATTCATTTCAAAAGTTAAGATTTGTTTCAAAGTTTACAAGAATTGTTCATCCAAAGTTACGTTACAAAGTTATAAGTACAAGTGAATACTATGCGACACAGTTTAAAGAAAGTCAAAAGACGCTCCATGTAGTGCATATATACTCGACATCCAATGCAAATATCAAATAATGAGCGGAAGCATGTTTCACATATCATTCAAAGACCTGAGAAAAACATAGAAATCTGTCAACGAAAACGTTGGTGAAATCATAGGTTTAAGTAAGTAATTGAGTAAGTAAAGTAAGCCGAACCACAAGATTTGCAAAGTTGAAATAATAGTAATACATTCTAAAAGTTAATATTCACGAGCACCCAATTATCAAGGCTTAACGTTCCGTCCGTTGATACCCCATTAATAGTGCTAGAGCAACACCGTTTCTCGAAAATATATTTCATCCGTAGACGGTAGCGAACCGTCCAAGATGAGGGTTTGTCAAACCCATATGGCCATACAACATAAGTTCACGCCTACACTTACACCCTGCAAGTGTAACTAATGATAATCCAATTGAGGCTTTCGTTCTAAACTCGTATGTAGAATGTTTGTTCTCCTGTACTTGTGTTCACTTAGTTAAGAAGAAACGTTTATGTTTTCTCATCCCAAATATAAGTTCAAAAGAGTAAAAGTGGGATTATGATCTCACCTTGAGTGCAAGAGTAATAAAGTACTTCAACAAGTAAACGCATGCAAAGACAAAGCTAGTCTTGACCTAAACAAATAGGGTTGTATCAATAACGGTAAACACGATCGGTCAAAGATGTTCAATTAGTCCTATGGCTCGTTACGACTCGATTATATAGCATGTGAATCAAATTGTCAAGTTTCATGCAAGATACAAGTAAAGAATCATGTTAGAAAGATTACATAATCATTTAGTTAAGTTTGACAAAAAGTCAAACTTTGGTCGGTCAAAGTCAACGAAAAAGTCAACACGTTCGGGTCGGGTTCCGAACTATTTTTCTGTGCTAGTTATTCATATATAAGCATGTTAGAACAAGTTTCATGTGAATCGGAGGTCCGTAGCATGGCAAACATTATTCGAAAATTAACAAAATTGGACAGCCCACTTTGGCGCGCCGCGCGGGTATATGGCGCGCCGCGCCATTACCTGTGCAGAGAATTGTGGCAGTTTTTTTTTTAAGTTTTATGCACCACTTCAAACAATCACCATTTATGACCCGCAAACAACCAAAACATGTATCTTATATCATCGGAAAGGTATTTTGACAAGGAACACAACTAACTACTTTTCATCAAGCGAAAACATCATTTACAATAACCGATTTCTCGCCAAGTGGTCATTCAAGGTCCATTTTCAAAGTTTCAAGTTCTTGAAATGCATTACATGATTCGGGAATCCAATCCACACATACGATATGCCGTTTCGAAGGTAATTGCTCATGCAATACAACTAAATACTTACTAACAACATTTCATGGCATCCAAAGTATCAAAAGTTCATTTCAAGTTCATCAAACCCTAATCAAAATTCACAAAAATCACAAATCATGTATTTGAAGTTTTCTTAATCAACCTACGCATCATAACGAAGCTAGTGATACTAGTAACACAATTAAAACATGAACTTTAACAATTTAACAACATTTAATCTTCCAAAATCAAAGATTAAGCAAACCCATTTTCAAGTGTTCAAACTAGTTACTCAAATCAACAAATCGAACAAACAAAACATATATTCATGTTATACACGAGCCATAGACACTAATTAACACTTTTATAATTCAAAAACATCAAGAACACAAAATCTAGTGATTTTAGAAAGTTACCCAAATGAGATGAAATTGGTATCAAGTCGAAGAGGATGAAGGGAGGATTCCAAATATGTAATTTGTTTTGTGAAACACTTGCTAGATCATGAATGGATGATGAATTCTTTGTTTGGAGAATTTAGAGAAAATGTGAAAGTATGAGAAGAAAATGAAAATGAAAATGAAAATAATGAATGGAGGAGGTGGTGTTTGACTCCTTTGACCTAGTCAAATCTTTGACACTTTGGCAAGTTTAGTCCCTCAAGTTTGTAATCGGGTGCGGGAATTAACCGAACGAATATTTTTAAATTACACGAGAGAACGAGAGATGTTATAATCCAAATGATGAAAATATTTTAAGAATGTAAGCTAATGGAGGATACGAATCGAGATACTGAGGATATTATTAAAATAAAAAGACGGGCGTTAAAATAATTTAACGGAAAAACGCGGGATGTTACAAGAACAGCATAGCAACCCTTTCTTATTAACTTTTGCGCCTTCAAATTACTAATAAGATTTAGCTTCGCGTTGCTCTTTTCTCCGTACACCATTAAGGGTTTTCCTTCTTCTCGTACAATGCGAATTGCATTTTTGTAACATACGATCTCTGCTTTCACCTCTTTCAACCAGTCCATGCCGATTATCACATCAAAACTCCCTAACTCTACTGGTATCAAATCAATCTTAAATGTTTCGCTAACCAGTTTAATTTCTCGATTCTGACATATATTATCTGCTGCAATTAATTTACCGTTTTCTAATTCTAGTATAAACTTATTATCCAAAGGCGTCAATGGACAACTTAATTTAGCACAGAAATCCTTACTCATATAGCTTTTATCCGCACCTGAATCAAATAAAACATAAACAGATGTATTGTTAATAAGAAACGTACCAGTAACAAGCTCTGGGTCTTCCTGCGCTTCAACCGCATTAATGTTGAAGACTCTTCCTCGGCCTTGCCCATTATTATCCCCCTGATTTGTACACATATTTTTGTAATGGCCCTTCTTCCCGCATCCCAAACAGGTAATGTCTGTATAACTTGTTCCGGCATTATTTGTTCCCTTAGCCATTGATCCGTAGATTTCGCACTTTGTTGCACCATGGCCCTTTCTATTACACTTGGTACATACTGCTGTACAGAGCCCAGTTGGATGGTATCCTTCACATCTCTGACAGAATTTCTGCCTCTTGTTGTTATTATTGGGATTGTTGTTGTTGCGGTTGTTATTGTTGTTGAAACGGTTGTTGTAGTTGTTGTTGGGGTGGTTGTTGTTGTTGCGTTTGTTGTTGCGAAAATTTGTGTGATTGTAGTTATGATTGTTGGGTTGATTATTGAAATTGTGACCCTTGTCACTGGTGTCTTCCCATTTCCTCTTGACTTGTTTCGTATTGGCTTCTTCGATCGCCTATTCTTTAATCCTTTCCTCAATTTGATTTATAAGTTTATGAGCCATTCGACTTGCCTTTTGTATGGAGGCGGGCTCGTGTGAACTTATATCCTCTTGGATCCTTTCCGGTAACCCTTTTACAAATGCGTCGATTTTCTCTTCTTCATCTTCGAACGCTCCCGGACACAATAGGCACAACTCTGTGAATCGTCGTTCGTACGTGGTAATATCAAACCCTTGTGTTCGTAACCCTTTAAGCTCTACCATGAGCTTATTGACCTCGTTTCTGGGACGGTACTGCTCGTTCATTAAGTGTTTGAATGCTGACCACGGTAGTGCGTAAGCAGCATCTTGTCCCACTTGTTCGAGATAGGTATTCCACCATGTTAACGCAGTACCTGTGAAGGTATGCGTGGCGTACTTTACCTTATCTTCCTCAGCACATTTGCTTATATCAAACACAGATTCGACCTTCTCAGTCCACCGTTTTAATCCGATTGGACCCTCGGTTCCATCGAATTCTAAAGGTTTACAGGCAGTGAATTCATTGTAGGAGCATCCTACACGAGTTCTCGTGGCGTTAGTTCCATTGCTGGATTCAGAGTTATTGTTATTTTGCATCGCAGCCTGTACTGCGGCTATGTTTGCTGCAAGGAAAGCACGGAATTCCTCCTCGCTCATATTCAAGGTGTGTCGAGTAGTTGGTGCCATTTCCTTCAAAAATAGCCAAAAGAATTTAGTTAATCATATAGAATATCAAGAGTAGTCAATAGTATTTCGTAGCATAATATGAACTTATTTATAAAATAGGACCCCCAATTTGATCATATAAAGCCACTTTATAGTACCTTTGGGCTTGATAGGACCTACCAACTGTAGTGACCCGAACTTTTCCATGTTTATATATATTAAATGAAATTGTTATCTACATGATTAAATGTTTCCAACATGTTAAGCAATCAAACTTGTTAAGACTTGATTAAATGAAATAAGTTTCATATAGACAATTGATCACCCAAGTTGACCGGCGATTCACGAACGTTACAAAATTGTAAAAACTACATGTTGTGGTATATATATAGACATATATATATATATATATATATATATATATATATATATATATATATATATATATATATATATATATATATATATATATATATATATGTATATATATATATATATGTATATATATATATATGTATATATATATATATATATGTATATATATATATATATATATGTATATATATATATATGTATATATATATATATACACATATATATATATGGTTGACATAAGATTATGATGAGTAAGTATCTCACTAAGTATATTAACAATGTGTGATATACATAAGAAATGAGATTACTAAGTTAAGAAACTCGAAATGATATATATAACGATTATCGTTATGATAACGTCTACTAAATACATATGTATCATATTAAGATATTGATGCACTATATTTAACATGATAAAATGATATTTAAATATATCATTAAGTGTGTTAACAATGAACTACATATGTAAAAACATTACTACTAACTCAAGAATTACGAAACGAGACTTATATGTAACGATTATCGTTGTAACGACATTTAAATGTATATATATCATATTAAGATATATTAATATATCATAATATCATGATAATATAATAATTTAACATCTCATTAGATATAATAAACATTGGGTTAACAACATTTAACAAGATCGTTAACTTAAAGGTTTCAAATCAACATTTACATGTAACGACTAACGATGACTTAACAACTCAGTTAAAATGTATATACATGTAGTGTTTTAATATGTATTAATACACTTTTGAAATACTTCAAGACACATATCAAAGTACTTCTACTTAACAAAAATGCTTACAATTACATCCTCGTTCAGTTTCATCAACAATTCTACTCGTATGCACCCGTATTCGTACTCGTACAATACACAGCTTTTAGATGTATGTACTATTGGTATATACACTCCAATGATCAGCTCTTAGCAGCCCATGTGAGTCACCTAACACATGTGGGAACCATCATTTAGCAACTAGCATGAAATATCTCATAAAATTACAAAAATATTAGTAATCATTCATGACTTATTTACATGAAAACAAAATTACATATCCTTTATATCTAATCCATATACCAATGACCAAAAACACCTACAAACACTTTCATTCTTCAATTTTCTTCATCTAATTGATCTCTCTCAAGTTCCATCTTCAAGTTCTAAGTGTTCTTCATAAATTCCATAAGCATAGTTTCATAAAAATCAAGAATACTTCCAAGTTTGCAAGTCTACTTCCAAGCTTTCTAATCCATTACAAGTAATCATCTAAGATCAAGAAACCTTTGTTATTTACAGTAGGTTATCTTTCTAATTCAAGGTAATATTCATATTCAAACTTTGATTCAATTTCTACAACTATAACAATCTTATTTCGAGTGAAAATCTTACTTGAACTTGTTTTCGTGTCATGATTCTGCTTCAAGAACTTTCAAGCCATCCAAGGATCCTTTGAAGCTAGATCTAATTTTCTCATTTCCAGTAGCTTTATCCACAAAACTTGAGGTAGTAATGATGTTCATAACATCATTCGATTCATACATATAAAGCTATCTTATTCGAAGGTTTAAACTTGTAATCACTAGAACATAGTTTAGTTAATTCTAAACTTGTTCGCAAACAAAAGTTAATCCTTCTAACTTGACTTTTAAAATCAACTAAACACATGTTCTATATCTATATGATATGCTAACTTAATGATTTAAAACCGGAAAACACGAAAAACACCGTAAAACCGGATATACGCCGTTGTAGTAACACCGCGGGCTGTTTTGGGTTAGTTAATTAAAAACTATGATAAACTTTGATTTAAAAGTTGTTCTTCTGGGAAAATGATTTTTATTATGAACATGAAACTATATCCAAAAATCATGGTTAAACTCAAAGTGAAAGTATGTTTTCCAAAATGGTCATCTAGACGTCGTTCTTTCGACTGAAATGACTACCTTTACAAAAATGACTTCTAACCTGTAATTCCGACTATAAACTTATAATTTTTCTGTATATATTCATAAACTTAAGTTCAATATGAAACTATAGCAATTGGATTCACTCAAAATGGATTTAAAATGAAGAACTTATGGGTAAAACAAGATTGTATATTTTTTGATTATTTTAGCTACAGGAAATGTTTAACAAATCTATACAAATCATATCCTAGCTAACTTATATTGTATTATACATGTATTCTAATATATTATGTAATCTTGGGATACCATAGACACGTATGCAAATGTTTTGACATATCATATCGACCCATGTATATATATTATTTGGAACAACCATAGACACTCTATATGCAGTAATGTTGGAGTTAGCTATACAAGGTTGAGGTTGATTCCAAAAATATATATACTTTGAGTTGTGATCTAGCCTAAGACGTGTATACACTGGGTCGTGGATTGATTCAAGATAATATATATCGATTTATTTCTGTACATCTAACTGTAGACAACTAGTTGTAGATTACTAACGAGGACAGCTGACTTAATACACTCAAATCTTTAAAACTTAATAAAAATGGTTGTAATTATATTTTGATCATACTTTGATATATAAGTACATATTTTCATAGGTTCGTGAATCGATCCGTGGCCAAGTCTTATTTCCGAGGAAGGAAATATCTGTGAAAGTGAGTTATAGTCCCACTTTTAAAATCTAATATTTTTGGAATGAGAATACATGCAGGTTTTATAAATGATTTACAAAATAGACACAAGTACGTGAAACTACATTCTATGGTTGAATTATTGAAATCGAATATGCCCCTTTTTATTAAGTCTGGTAATCTAAGAATTAGGGAACAGACACCCTAATTGACGCGAATCCTAAAGATAGATCTATTGGGCCTAACAAACCCCATTCAAAGTTCTGTATGCTTTAGTACTTCGAAATTTATATCATATCCGAAGGGTGTCCCGGAATGATGGGGATATTCTTATATATGCATCTTGTTAATGTCGGTTACCAGGTGTTCACCATATGAATGATTTTTATCTCTATGTATGGGATGTGTATTGAAATATGAAATCTTGTGGTCTATTGTTACGATTTGATATATATAGGTTAAACCTATAACTCACCAACATTTTTGTTGACGTTTAAAGCATGTTTATTCTCAGGTGCATACTAAGAGCTTCCGCTGTTGCATACTAAAATAAGGACAAGAATTGGAGTCCATGTTTGTATGATATTATTTAAAAACTGCATTCAAGAAACATATGTCGGTGTAATATATTTCTATTGTAAACCATTATGTAATGGTCGTGTGTAAACAGTATATTTTAGATTATCATTATTTGATAATCTACGTAATGTTTTTTTTTAAACCTTTATTGATAAAATAAAGGTTATGGTTGTTTTAAAAATGAATGCAGTCTTTGAAAAACGTCTCATATAGAGGTCAAAACCTCGCAACGAAATCAATTAATATGGAATGTTTATAATCAATATGAACGGGACATTTCACCAATGGGTATGGAACGTTTATAATTCCATTGACTCACCTAATAATAACGAAGAGTCGAATATATATTGGCAAGATTCACAAGTTCCCGAAGAAACGGAACCGGAAGAAGAGGAACCAGAAGAAGAGGAACCGTAAGAAGAAGAGGTTCCGAAGGGGGGAATAGTAGGAACCACAGAAAACCGGTCAAATAAAAGAAAATCCTCAACCAATGGACCAAAGTTAATAATGGTCAATGGTGTTTCCGCTAAGGAAATTGGGAAAATTACCAATTTTCTGATGAATCGGATCCTGATGAGGATTCCGATGATGTTATAGAAATTACGCCGACCCAATTTAATGAGGCAAAAGAAAATAATAAGGGAAAAGGCATCAAAATAGAGAAATCTGATTCCGACCCCGATGAACTTTATATGTACCGTCAACACCCGTATTTTCAATATCGTGACAATAACCCGGGAACCTCTAAACCACCAGGTTTTTCTAAACCAATGTGGAAAATGACGACTCGTATTAGAGGAACATCATATATCCCTAAAAGATTAGGAAAAAGAACCAAGTCCGAAGAAGAAGAAACCAGTGATTCAGATTAGAGGGGTGTGAGCCTGTTGTGTAATAAATGTGTAAGACCCTAATATTTATTATATGGAAGTGTAATTATGCTACATAAAGTGCAGTAAGCATTGCGTAATTAAACAAAGCTTAGATTCTACCCAGACATGGGTGCGCGCCGCACACACCCATGGGTGCGCGCCGCGCACTAGCCCAGCGACAGAATCCTGCTTTTTCTATTTTGAGTTTAATGAGGGGCTTTTTGGTCTTTTCACTTGATGCCGGATGTGAGGACATATCAGCTGGTTGGATTCAGTTTTGGATCACATTTCACATCCATAAACACTCTCAAACTATTCTAGAGAGAGAGGGAGAAATCTAGAGAGAGATTTAGGGTTTTAGTGAAGAAGGAGCTTGAATTGATCAAAGTCTCGGGTGTTAAAGTTGTTCACCTCGTTCCTAGCTTCGTTTTGGTTGTTGTGGTATGTTCTAACTCCGAATTTCATTGTTTGATTTTGATATTCAAGTTAGGGTTTGAACTTAAATTGTTGATAAACCCATTTAAACTCATGAAGTGAGTTTAGTGTTGCTTGTAATCGGGTTTATTGTTATTGTTGGTGGATTTTGGGTTGGTGAACAAATTGGCTATGATTAGAACTTGAAATTGGGTTTAATCACTAGGTTTAGTGATTATGAAAGTGTTAAAACCCGTTTTATGTATTTGAAAGACTAATTTTGGAATTGAGTCAAAATTAGGGTTTATGGGTAATTTTGAGATTGATAAGTGTTTAACACTTAAGATTGGGTTCATTTGGTTTATTAGGACCATTGTCACTAGTATTAGTGATTATTGGTTAGTTTGGGCGCGTTTTGTGCTTGGAAGTGCATTTGGGTCAAAATGGCACTAAGTGTCGAATTGGGTTGGTTTGTAAGTCAACCCTAATTGTGTATTGTTGTATTTGTGATAATGGAATAGGTACTTTCCATTGACGAGTCGCGGATTACTTGGAAGCATTCATCAAGGCGACAACGTGAGTGTTAATATCCTATGTGCATATGTATGTGTAGGATGGGTGAGGGTCGTGTAGTGGCCCGAACTTTTCCATATTTATATATATTAATTGAGATTGATATTTACATGATTAAATGTTTCCAACATGTTAAGCAATCAAACTTGTTAAGACTTGATTAATTGAAATAGGTTTCATATAGACAATTGACCACCCAAGTTGACCGGTGATTCACGAACGTTAAAACTTGTAAAAACTATATGATGACATATATATGGTTATATATATAGTTAACATGATATTATTATAAGTAAACATATCATTAATTATATTAACAATGAACTACATATGTAAAAACAAGACTACTAACTTAATGATTTTGAAACGAGACATATATGTAACGATTATCGTTGTAACGACATTTAATGTATATATATCATATTAAGAGATATTAGTACATCATAATATCATGATAATATAATAATTTAAAATCTATTTTGATATTATAAACATTGGGTTAACAACATTTAACAAGATCGTTAACCTAAAGGTTTCAAAACAACATTTACATGTAACGACTAACGATGACTTAACGACTCAGTTAAAATGTATATACATGTAGTGTTTTAATATGTATTCATACACTTTTGAAAGACTTCAATACACTTATCAAAATACTTCTACTTAACAAAAATGCTTACAATTACATCCTCGTTCAGTTTCATCAACAATTCTACTCGTATGTACCCGTATTCGTACTCGTACAATACACAGCTTTTAGATGTATGTACTATTGGTATATACACTCCAATGATCAGCTCTTAGTAGCCCATGTGAGTCACCTAACACATGTGGGAACCATCATTTGGCAACTAGCATGAAATATCTCATAAAATTACAAAAATATGAGTAATCATTCATGACTTATTTACATGAAAACAAAATTACATATCCTTTATATCTAATCCTTACACCAACGACCAAAAACACCTACAAACACTTTCATTCTTCAATTTTCTTCATCTAATTGATCTCTCTCAAGTTCTATCTTCAAGTTCTAAGTGTTCTTCATATATTCTACAAGTTCTAGTTACATAAAATCAAGAATACTTTCAAGTTTGCTAGCTCACTTCCAATCTTGTAAGGTGATCATCCAACCTCAAGAAATCTTTGTTTCTTACAGTAGGTTATCATTCTAATACAATGTAATAATCATATTCAAACTTTGGTTCAATTTCTATAACTATAACAATCTTATTTCAAGTGATGATCTTACTTGAACTTGTTTTCGTGTCATGATTCTGCTTCAAGAACTTCGAGCCATCCAACGATCCATTGAAGCTAGATCCATTTTTCTCTTTCCCAGTAGGTTTATCCAAGGAACTTAAGGTAGTAATGATGTTCATAACATCATTCGATTCATACATATAAAGCTATCTTATTCGAAGGTTTAAACTTGTAATCACTAGAACATAGTTTAGTTAATTCTAAACTTGTTCGCAAACAAAAGTTAATCCTTCTAACTTGACTTTTAAAATAAACTAAACACATGTTCTATATCTATATGATATGCTAACTTAATGATTTAAAACCTGGAAACACGAAAAACACCGTAAAACCGGATTTACGCCGTCGTAGTAACACCGCGGGCTGTTTTGGGTTAGTTAATTAAAAACTATGATAAACTTTGATTTAAAAGTTGTTATTCTGAGAAAATGATTTTTATTATGAACATGAAACTATATCCAAAAATTATGGTTAAACTCAAAGTGGAAGTATGTTTTCTAAAATGGTCATCTAGACGTCGTTCTTTCGACTGAAATGACTACCTTTACAAAAACGACTTGTAACTTATTTTTCCGACTATAAACCTATACTTTTTCTGTTTAGATTCATAAAATAGGGTTCAATATGAAACCATAGCAATTTGATTCACTCAAAACGGATTTAAAATGAAGAAGTTATGGGTAAAACAAGATTGGATAATTTTTCTCATTTTAGCTACGTGAAAATTGGTAACAAATCTATTCCAACCATAACTTAATCAACTTGTATTGTATATTATGTAATCTTGAGATACCATAGACACGTATACATTGTTTCGACCTATCATGTCGACACATCTATATATATTTCGGAACAACCATAGACACTCTATATGTGAATGTTGGAGTTAGCTATACAGGGTTGAGGTTGATTCCAAAATATATATAGTTTGAGTTGTGATCAATACTGAGATACGTATACACTGGGTCGTGGATTGATTCAAGATAATATTTATCGATTTATTTCTGTACATCTAACTGTGGACAACTAGTTGTAGGTTACTAACGAGGACAGCTGACTTAATAAACTTAAAACATCAAAATATATTAAAAGTGTTGTAAATATATTTTGAACATACTTTGATATATATGTATATATTGTTATAGGTTCGTGAATCAACCAGTGGCCAAGTCTTACTTCCCGACGAAGTAAAAATCTGTGAAAGTGAGTTATAGTCCCACTTTTAAAATCTAATATTTTTGGGATGAGAATACATGCAGGTTTTATAAATGATTTACAAAATAGACACAAGTACGTGAAACTACATTCTATGGTTGAATTATCGAAATCGAATATGCCCCTTTTATAAAGTCTGGTAATCTAAGAATTAGGGAACAGACACCCTAATTGACGCGAATCCTAAAGATAGATCTATTGGGCCTAACAAACCCCATCCAAAGTACCGGATGCTTTAGTACTTCGAAATTTATATCATATCCGAAGGGTGTCCCGGAATGATGGGGATATTCTTATATATGCATCTTGTTAATGTCGGTTACCAGGTGTTCACCATATGAATGATTTTTATCTCTATGTATGGGATGTGTATTGAAATATGAAATCTTGTGGTCTATTATTATGATTTGATATATATAGCTTAAACCTATAACTCACCAACATTTTTGTTGACGTTTTAAGCATGTTTATTCTCAGGTGATTATTAAGAGCTTCCGCTGTCGCATACTTAAATAAGGGCGAGATTTGGAGTCCATGCTTGTATGATATTGTGTAAAAACTGCATTCAAGAAACTTATTTTGTTGTAACATATTTGTATTGTAAACCATTATGCAATGGTCGTGTGTAAACAGGATATTTTAGATTATCATTATTTGATAATCTACGTAAAGCTTTTTAAACCTTTATTGATGAAATAAAGGTTATGGTTTGTTTTAAAATGAATGCAGTCTTTGAAAAACGTCTCATATAGAGGTCAAAACCTCGCAACGAAATCAATTAATATGGAACGTTTTTAATCAATAAGAACGGGACATTTCAGTTGGTATCCGAGCGTTGGTCTTTGAGAACCAGAATTTTGCATTAGTGTGTCTTATCGAGTTTGTTAGGATGCATTAGTGAGTCTGGACTTCGACCGTGTTTACTTGAAAAATGATTGCTTAACAAATTTTGTTGGAAACTATATATTTTTAACATGTGAATATTATGTGATATATTAATCTCTTAACGCGTTTGATATTATGTGATAGATGTCTACCTCTAGAACAATTCCCATTGACTCACCTAATAATAATGAAGAGTCAAATGTAAATTGGAATGATTCGTGGACTGATTCACAAGTTCCCGAAGAGGAACCGGAAGAAGAGTCGGAACCGGAAGAAGAATCGGAACCGGAAGAAGAATCGGAACCGGATAAAGAAATAGAACCGGTGGGGGAAATAATAAAACGGTTAAGTAAAAGAAAATCCTCAACCAACCGACCAAGGTTAATTATGGTCAATGGTGTTTCCGCCAAGGAAGCAAAATATTGGGAGGATTACCAATTCTCCGATGAATCGGATTCCGACGAGAATTCCGATGATGTTATAGAAATTACCCCAACTGAATTTAAAAAGGCAAAAGAAAATAAGGGAAAGGGCATAAAAATAGAGAAATCTAATTCCAACCCCGATGAACTTTATATGTATCGTCAACCCCCGAAGTCCTTAAGTTGTAACAATGACCCGGGAACCTCTAAACCACCAGGTTTTTCTAAACCAATGTGGATTACGACGGCTCGTATTAGGGGAACATCATATATCCCTAGAAACTTGGCAAAACGAACCAAAACCGAAGAAGAAGAAACAAGCGAGTCGGAATAAGATAGTTGTATTCGTGTGGTGTAATATATGTAATATAGTGTGCTTATGCTTTATGATATATGTAAAAATTGCTTGTATTAATAAGTATTTTTTTTTATGAATCTAACTCTTGTCTATTTTAAGAGACCTACCCGGAGACATGATTGATGAAATCTTGTCTAGAGTCGGTTAGAATTCTTCGGCACAACTATTTAAGGCGAGATCAGTTTGTAAGACATTCGAAGAACGTTCCAAGAATGCCTTGGTTTATAAATGGCTTTCGTTCGAAAGATGGGGGATATCACATTGGGAAATCCATAAGTTACGATGTGTTTACTTTGACGCATATATTGCGGGGAACCCAAATGCTATTTTACGCAATGGGTTAAGAAATTATTTTGACTCAATATATCCGAATATTGGACTTCGTGATTTAGAAAAAACGGCTAACATGCAACATAAAGAAGCATGTTATGCTTACGGATTAGTAATGTTCGCTTCTCACCAAAGTGAGAACAAGAACATCGGGCTACAATTATTAAATAAAACATTCCCACAAGTGACGGAGTCGGTAATTGGGGTAAGAAATGAGGTTTTTAGAGTGTTACGGGACTGTTGGACATTACGTAACCCTCGTCCCTTTGACGACGTTACAACACGCTGTCTTATCAACGGCCATAACGGTTATGTTCCACAAGACCAAGGATGGGAAGTAATCCTAGTAAAACCAGAATGCATGACTTGTTTCTGGACGTATGAATTACGTGTCTTTATTGCCTTTGCTGAACGACTTGTGTACTAGCTAGAATTATCTTCACAACCATCTTGTATCAAATTTATTGTGTGCTATATTTCATGCTATATGTAAAATAAGCGGTATTGTAAGTTTGTAAAATATTGTGTAAAAGTTTGAACGCGAAATATTATTATAATCAGTTTTTCATATAGAATTGTAGTAGTTGAATTGTATATTAGCTACTAAGTATGAACTTAACGGGTAGGTACTACCCGAATTTAAACTTATAAAACGCTAATATGAAGAAAAAGCTTTTATAAATGAGTTCATATTATGCTACGAAATACTATTAACTACTCTTAATATTCTGTATGATTAACTTGTTCCATTTGACTATTTTGAAGGAAATGGCACCGACTACTCGACACACCGTGAATATGAATGAAGAGGAATTCCGTACTTTTCTAGCTTCAAACATAGCCGCAGTACAGGCTGCGCTACATACCAACAATAACCTTGGATCTAGCAGTACAGGAAATCGTGTAGGGTGCACCTACAAAGAATTCACTGCCTGCAAACCTTTGGAATTTGATGGAACCGAAGGACCGATCGGATTGAAACGGTGGACCGAGAAGGTCGAATCGGTGTTTGCCATAAGTAAGTGTACTGAAGAGGACAAAGTGAAGTACGCTACGCATACCTTCACAGGTTCTGCGTTAACATGGTGGAATACCTATCTAGAGCAAGTGGGACAAGACGATGCGTACGCACTACCGTGGTCAGCATTCAAGCACTTGATGAACGAGAAGTACCGTCCCAGAACCGAGGTCAATAAGCTCAAGACAGAACTTAGAGGGTTACGAACCCAAGGATTTGATATTACCACGTACGAAAGACGATTCACAGAATTGTGCCTATTGTGTCCGGGAGCATTCGAAGATGAGGAAGAGAAGATCGACGCGTTTGTGAAAGGATTACTGGAAAGAATCCAAGAAGATATAAGTTCACACAAGCCCGCCTCCATACAACAGGCATGTAGAATGGCTCACAAACTAGTGAACCAGATTGAAGAAAGAATTAAAGAACAGACTGCTGAAGAGGCCAATGTGAAGCAAGTCAAAAGAAAGTGGGAGGAAAACGGTGATAAGAATCACCAATACAACAACAACAGAAATTACAACAATAATCGCAACAATTATCCCAACAATCGCAACATCAATCCCAACTACAACAAACGGCCCAACAACAATAACAACAACAACAACAGCAACTACAACAATCATCCCAACAACAATAATAACCGCAACAACAACAACAATCAGAAGCAGCTATGCCAAAGGTGTGAAAAGTATCACTCGGGGTTCTGCACCAAATTTTGCAACAAGTGTAAAAGAAATGGTCATAGCGCGGCGAAGTGTGAGGTCTACGGACCAGGGGTTAATAGAACGAAAGGAACAAATGGTGTCGGAACGAGTAATGGCGGAGCAAGTAGTGTCGGAGCAAGTTATGCCAATGTAGTTTATTATAAATGTGGAAAACCGGGCCACATTATTAGAAATTGCCCGAACCAGGAGAACACGAATGGACAAGGCCGCGGAAGAGTTTTCAATATTAATGCGGCAGAGGCACAAGAAGACCCGGAGCTTGTTACGGGTACGTTTCTTATTGACAATAAATCTGCTTACGTTTTATTTGATTCGGGTGCGGATAGAAGCTATATGAGTAGAGATTTTTGTGCTAAATTAAGTTGTCCATTGACGCCTTTGGATAGTAAATTTTTACTCGAATTAGCAAATGGTAAATTAATTTCAGCAGATAATATATGTCGGAATCGAGAAATTAAACTGGTTAGCGAAACATTTAAGATTGATTTGATACCAGTAGAGTTAGGGAGTTTTGATGTGATAATCGGTATGGACTGGTTGAAAGAAGTGAAAGCAGAGATCGTTTGTTAAAAAAATGCAATTCGCATTATACGAGAAAAAGGAAAACCCTTAATGGTGTACGGAGAAAAGGGCAACACGAAACTACATCTTATTAGTAATTTGAAGGCACAAAAACTAATAAGAAAAGGTTACTATGCTGTTCTAGCACACGTCGAGAAAGTACAAACTGAAGAAAAGAGCATCAATGATGTTCCCATTGCAAAAGAATTTCCCGATGTATTTCCGAAAGAATTACCGGGATTACCCCCACATCGATCCGTTGAATTTCAAATAGATCTTATACCAGGAGCTGCACCAATAGCTCGTACTCCTTACAGACTCGCACCCAGCGAGATGAAAGAACTGCAAAGCCAATTACAAGAACTTTTAGAGCGTGGTTTCATTCGACCAAGCACATCACCGTGGGGAGCTCCTGTTTTGTTTGTCAAGAAGAAAGATGGTACATTCAGGTTGTGTATCGACTACCGAGAGTTGAACAAACTTACCATCAAGAACCGCTACCCACTACCGAGAATCGACGACTTATTTGATCAACTACAAGGCTCGTCTGTTTATTCAAAGATTGACTTACGTTCCGGGTATCATCAAATGCGGGTGAAAGAAGATGATATTCCAAAGACTGCTTTCAGAACACGTTACGGTCATTACGAGTTTATGGTCATGCCATTTGGTTTAACTAATGCACCAGCTGTGTTCATGGACCTTATGAACCGAGTGTGTGGACCATACCTTGACAAGTTTGTCATTGTTTTCATTGATGACATACTTATTTACTCAAAGAATGACCAAGAACACGGTGAACATTTGAGAAAGGTGTTAGAAGTATTGAGGAAGGAAGAATTGTACGCTAAGTTTTCAAAGTGTGCATTTTGGTTGGAAGAAGTTCAATTCCTCGGTCACATAGTGAACAAAGAAGGTATTAAGGTGGATCCGGCAAAGATAGAAACTGTTGAAAAGTGGGAAACCCCGAAAACTCCGAAACACATACGCCAGTTTTTAGGACTAGCTGGTTACTACAGAAGGTTCATCCAAGACTTTTCCAGAATAGCAAAACCCTTGACTGCATTAACGCATAAAGGGAAGAAATTTGAATGGAATGATGAACAAGAGAAAGCGTTTCAGTTATTGAAGAAAAAGCTAACTACGGCACCTATATTGTCATTGCCTGAAGGGAATGATGATTTTGTGATTTATTGTGACGCATCAAAGCAAGGTCTCGGTTGTGTATTAATGCAACGAACGAAGGTGATTGCTTATGCGTCTAGACAATTGAAGATTCACGAACAAAATTATACGACGCATGATTTGGAATTAGGCGCAGTTGTTTTTGCATTAAAGACTTGGAGGCACTACTTATATGGGGTCAAAAGTATTATATATACCGACCACAAAAGTCTTCAACACATATTTAATCAGAAACAACTGAATATGAGGCAGCGTAGGTGGATTGAATTATTGAATGATTACAACTTTGAGATTCGTTACCACCCGGGGAAGGCAAATGTGGTAGCCGATGCCTTGAGCAGGAAGGACAGAGAACCCATTCGAGTAAAATCTATGAATATAATGATTCATAATAACCTTACTACTCAAATAAAGGAGGCGCAACAAGGAGTTTTAAAAGAAGGAAATTTAAAGGATGAAATACCCAAAGGATCGGAGAAGCATCTTAATATTCGGGAAGACGGAACCCGGTATAGGGCTGAAAGGATTTGGGTACCAAAATTTGGAGATATGAGAGAAATGGTACTTAGAGAAGCTCATAAAACCAGATACTCAATACATCCTGGAACGGGGAAGATGTACAAGGATCTCAAGAAACATTTTTGGTGGCCGGATATGAAATCCGATGTTACTAAATACGTAGGAGAATGTTTGACGTGTTCTAAGGTCAAAGCTAAGCATCAGAAACCATCAGGTCTACTTCAACAACCCGAAATCCCGGAATGGAAATGGGAAAACATTACCATGGATTTTATCACTAAATTGCCAAGGACTGCAAGTGGTTTTGATACTATTTGGGTAATAGTTGATCGTCTCACCAAATCAGCACACTTCCTGCCAATAAGAGAAGATGACAAGATGGAGAAGTTAGCACGACTGTATTTGAAGGAAGTCGTCTCCAGACATGGAATACCAATCTCTATTATCTCTGATAGGGATGGCAGATTTATTTCAAGATTCTGGCAGACATTACAGCAAGCATTAGGAACTCGTCTAGACATGAGTACTGCCTATCATCCACAAACTGATGGGCAGAGCGAAAGGACGATACAAACGCTTGAAGACATGCTACGAGCATGTGTTATTGATTTCGGAAACAGTTGGGATCGACATCTACCGTTAGTAGAATTTTCCTACAACAACAGCTACCATTCAAGCATTGAGATGGCGCCGTTTGAAGCACTTTATGGTAGAAAGTGCAGGTCTCCGATTTGTTGGAGTGAAGTGGGGGATAGACAGATTACGGGTCCGGAGATTATACAAGAAACTACCGAGAAGATCATCCAAATTCAACAACGGTTGAAAACCGCCCAAAGTCGACAAAAGAGCTACGCTGACATTAAAAGAAAAGATATAGAATTTGAAATTGGAGAGATGGTCATGCTTAAAGTTGCACCTTGGAAAGGCGTTGTTCGATTTGGTAAACGAGGGAAATTAAATCCAAGGTATATTGGACCATTCAAGATTATTGATCGTGTCGGACCAGTAGCTTACCGACTTGAGTTACCTCAACAACTCGCGGCTGTACATAACACTTTCCACGTCTCGAATTTGAAGAAATGTTTTGCTAAAGAAGATCTCACTATTCCGTTAGATGATATCCAAATCAACGAAAAACTTCAATTCATCGAAGAACCCGTCGAAATAATGGATCGTGAGGTTAAAAGACTTAAGCAAAACAAGATACCAATTGTTAAGGTTCGATGGAATGCTCGTAGAGGACCCGAGTTCACCTGGGAGCGTGAAGATCAGATGAAGAAGAAATACCCACATCTATTTCCAGAAGATTCGTCAACACCTTCAACAGCTTAAAATTTCGGGACGAAATTTATTTAACGGGTAGGTACTGTAGTGACCCGAACTTTTCCATGTTTATATATATTAATTGAGATTGATATTTACATGATTAAATGTTTCCAACATGTTAAGTAATCAAACTTGTTAAGACTTGATTAATTGAAATAGGTTTCATATAGACAATTGACCACCCAAGTTGACCGGTGATTCACGAACGTTAAAACTTGTAAAAACTATATGATGACATATATATGGTTATATATATAGTTAACATGATATTATGATAAGTAAACATATCATTAATTATATTAACAATGAACTACATATGTAAAAACAAGACTACTAACTTAATGATTTTGAAACGAGACATATATGTAACGATTATCGTTGTAACGACATTTAATGTATATATATCATATTAAGAGATATTCGTACATCATAATATCATGATAATATAATAATTTAAAATCTCTTTTGATATTATAAACATTGGGTTAACAACATTTAACAAGATCGTTAACCTAAAGGTTTCAAAACAACATTTACATGTAACGACTAACGATGACTTAACGACTCAGTTAAAATGTATATACATGTAGTGTTTTAATATGTATTCATACACTTTTGAAAGACTTCAATACACTTATCAAAATACTTCTACTTAACAAAAATGCTTACAATTACATCCTCGTTCAGTTTCATCAACAATTCTACTCGTATGTACCCGTATTCGTACTCGTACAATACACAGCTTTTAGATGTATGTACTATTGGTATATACACTCCAATGATCAGCTCTTAGCAGCCCATGTGAGTCACCTAACACATGTGGGAACCATCATTTGGCAACTAGCATGAAATATCTCATAAAATTACAAAAATATGAGTAATCATTCATGACTTATTTACATGAAAACAAAATTACATATCCTTTATATCTAATCCTTACACCAACGACCAAAAACACCTACAAACACTTTCATTCTTAAATTTTCTTCATCTAATTGATCTCTCTCAAGTTCTATCTTCAAGTTCTAAGTGTTCTTCATATATTCTACAAGTTCTAGTTACATAAAATCAAGAATACTTTCAAGTTTGCTAGCTCACTTCCAATCTTGTAAGGTGATCATCCAACCTCAAGAAATCTTTGTTTCTTACAGTAGTTTATCATTCTAATACAAGGTAATAATCATATTCAAACTTTGGTTCAATTTCTATAACTATAACAATCTTATTTCAAGTGATGATCTTACTTGAACTTGTTTTCGTGTCATGATTCTGCTTCAAGAACTTCGAGCCATCCAAGGATCCATTGAAGCTAGATCCATTTTTCTCTTTTCCAGTAGGTTTATCCAAGGAACTTAAGATAGTAATGATGTTCATAACATCATTCGATTCATACATATAAAGCTATCTTATTCGAAGGTTTAAACTTGTAATCACTAGAACATAGTTTAGTTAATTCTAAACTTGTTCGCAAACAAAAGTTAATCCTTCTAACTTGACTTTTAAAATAAACTAAACACATGTTCTATATCTATATGATATGCTAACTTAATGATTTAAAACCTGGAAACACGAAAAACACCGTAAAACCGGATTTACGCCGTCGTAGTAACACCACGGGCTGTTTTGGGTTAGTTAATTAAAAACTATGATAAACTTTGATTTAAAAGTTTTTATTCTGAGAAAATGATTTTTATTATGAACATGAAACTATATCCAAAAATTATGGTTAAACTCAAAGTGGAAGTATGTTTTCTAAAATGGTCATCTAGACGTCGTTCTTTCGACTGAAATGACTACCTTTACAAAAACGACTTGTAACTTATTTTTCCTACTATAAACCTATACTTTTTCTGTTTAGATTCATAAAATAGGGTTCAATATGAAACCATAGCAATTTGATTCACTCAAAACGGATTTAAAATGAAGAAGTTATGGGTAAAACAAGATTGGATAATTTTTCTCATTTTAGCTACGTGAAAATTGGTAACAAATCTATTCCAACCATAACTTAATCAACTTGTATTGTATATTATGTAATCTTTAGATACCATAGACACGTATACAATGTTTCGACCTATCATGTCGACACATCTATATATATTTCGGAACAACCATAGACACTCTATATGTGAATGTTGGAGTTAGCTATACAGGGTTGAGGTTGATTCCAAAATATATTAAAAGTGTTGTAAATATATTTTGAACATACTTTGATATATATGTATATATTGTTATAGGTTCGTGAATCAACCAGTGGCCAAGTCTTACTTCCCGACGAAGTAAAAATCTGTGAAAGTGAGTTATAGTCCCACTTTTAAAATCTAATATTTTTGGGATGAGAATACATGCAGGTTTTATAAATGATTTACAAAATAGACACAAGTACGTGAAACTACATTCTATGGTTGAATTATCGAAATCGAATATGCCCCTTTTATAAAGTCTGGTAATCTAAGAATTAGGGAACAGACACCCTAATTGATGCGAATCCTAAAGATAGATCTATTGGGCCTAACAAACCCCATCCAAAGTACCGGATGTTTAGTACTTCGAAATTTATATCATATCCGAAGGGTGTCCCGGAATGATGGGGATATTCTTATATATGCATCTTGTTAATGTCGGTTACCAGGTGTTCACCATATGAATGATTTTTATCTCTATGTATGGGATGTGTATTGAAATATGAAATCTTGTGGTCTATTATTATGATTTGATATATATAGCTTAAACCTATAACTCACCAACATTTTTGTTGACGTTTTAAGCATGTTTATTCTCAGGTGATTATTAAGAGCTTCCGCTGTCGCATACTTAAATAAGGACGAGATTTGGAGTCCATGCTTGTATGATATTGTGTAAAAACTGCATTCAAGAAACTTATTTTGTTGTAACATATTTGTATTGTAAACCATTATACAATGGTCGTGTGTAAACAGGATATTTTAGATTATCATTATTTGATAATCTACGTAAAGCTTTTTAAACCTTTATTGATGAAATAAAGGTTATGGTTTGTTTTAAAATGAATGCAGTCTTTGAAAAACGTCTCATATAGAGGTCAAAACCTCGCAACGAAATCAATTAATATGGAACGTTTTTAATCAATAAGAACGGGACATTTCAGGTCGGGTGAAGTGGTTCTCGGTTATAGAGCTCACTTCACATATAGGTGGATTTGATGGACTTGTGTATAGGTCCAATTGGCACGGTTGTGCGTTTTGGTTGATTACCTTTGGCGAGGTACACGTTTGTGTGTATGTTATCACATGTGGTTGTGATTTGGATGTTATAACCCCAAAGGCGAAGGGTTGATATTGTTGTGATGTGGATAACCCCGATGTGGTGGATTTTATAATCCCGTGACCGTGGGTTTGATGTTGAGAAGTGAATCTCGGGTAGTGCGGATTCATGATGACTCGGGTTGTTCGGTCATCTTGTTGATGAGGTAGTGAATCTCGGGTTGTGCGAATTCACTAAGGCTCGGGTAGTTCGGCCAACCTCGGTTGTTGAATTGGTGAAGAAGTGAATATCGGGTTGTGCGAATTCACTAAGGCTCGAGTTGTTCGGCCAATCTTCATTGTGGTGTTTGGTATTCGGTAATGGGTTAAGGGGTTAACCTTATTCGTTTATATATTGTTATACATATATATTGTTTTATTGTCGTGATGTAGCTAACCCTCCGGGTGTAGCTTCTTGGCGTTGTTCACATCGTCGTTGGTGAACTTATGTTTGTTGAGGCATATTTTACTTGTTGCTTAGTGATCGTACGGTATGCTTAGATTAGCTTACCTTTATGCTTGGATGCTCCGGTATGCGGTATTTGATTATTTGTGTGGCGTGTCCATTTTATGTATATATATGTATGTAGTATATTTTCACTCACTAAGCGTTAGCTTACCCTCTCGTTGTTTACATTTTTATAGATTTGCTTGGAGACGGTGGCTCGGGTAAGCATGTGGACTAGTGGACTCGCATAGTTGCTTTAGAAGATCTTGCTTTTGGATTGATTAGGATTGGGTAGCGTATCCCCAATCGCCATGCTCGGCTTGATTTTGTATTAGAAGTCGTGTGGTCGAAAACTTGTAATTTGTACGAAAGTCGTAAAATGGCCGATGTGGGTCCGGTCTCGTAAAACTCATTTTATTATTGGAACGTGTTAGTTTTAACTAATATAAAATGTTGTGAAAAGCGTTTGGTCTAAATGTGTCGGGAAGTCGAAGATCTTTTAGCGTAAAACGGAATTTTTGGACAGCGGGCTGCCAGGCCCTGTGCGCGCCGCGCACAGGTGAGTGTTCGCGCCGCGCACCTCATCTGGTCAGCCCAGTTTTAATTTTTTTTTATGTTGCGTTTTTGGGTTGGTAAACGGGTTGGGTTGTTACAAGTGGTATCAGAGCATGGTCTAAGGGATTTAGGTGACTTGAGATAGGTGCCTAGACTTAGACTTTTGTGTGTGCTTAATTTGTTGCGGGACTTGTAGGATTACGGGCCAGAATGGGTTATAGTTAGTGCCTTGTTTGTAAGTGGACTAACGTTTATATTAGTAATGCGGATATTATTAATATATTATTGTGTTGTGATAATAATTCTCGCGTGTGTTGTTGTCGCGTGGAATTTGTTTGTGTTTGTTTATGACATCAAGCGAGGCGGTCGTTGTACTAACGAGTTGATACGGCATGTGTGCGTAATAAGGACTTGTAAACCTTATTACGGGTGCAAATCGTGTCAAACCACTGATGTACGACGGGTGTTGAGCAAGATGGGCGGTGTTGTGCTTGTGGTTTTACACGTTCGTGGACTAATCGTTTTGCATTCTTTAGAATGGCGACGCGAAAGGAGATCGAGACGAATGACGAGGAGTTTAATACTAGAGTTGCGGCCGCCGTTGCGGAGCAAATGGGTGCGTTGGAAGAAAGAATGGATAGGAGGTATTCCGAATTTCGGAGTAGCGGCGAAATGGAGCATTGTCTTAAGAGCTTCATGAGGACTAAACCTCCGATGTACGATGGGAAACCGGATCCCTTGGTAAGCACCACTTGGATCTCGGATGTCGAAGGGTGTTTTCGCACGATTGAATGTCCTCCCGAGAAGAGGACAAGGCTCGCTACTAGTTTGTTGCAGGGTAGAGCAAAGGATTGGTTAGATGGTAAGATGGATAGTGTCGGTGGTGAACTGTTTATGGTGTTATCATGGGACGAGTTTAAGAGGGAATTCTTCAAGGAGTTCCGGACTTCAGCCGATTTGTCGGAAATGCGGAATGAGTTGCGAAATTTGCAACAAGGGTCGATGGACTTGAATACTCTAAAGACGACCTTTATGTCGAAGGCTCGTTTTTGCCAGGAGTATATTGGGAATGATCGGATGTTGATGGAAGATTTCTATCGGACTTTGAATGACGATTTGCAGGGCAAAATCAGCATTGGCCAAGTGAACTCGTTTGCGGAGTTATTTAACATGGCTAGGGGTTTCGAATCACATTCACGATCGAAAGCTAGGGAGCTCTCAAGTAAAAGAAGGGTTGATTCATATGGTGCTCCAAGTAAGAAAACTAAGGGCGCAGGTGCGAGTATGGGTAATGCGGAGAAAGGTTCGACGAGTTCCCGTGCGCCCAGATGTTTCAATTGTGGTGTCAGGGGCCACAAGTTGTGGGAATGCACAATACCGAAGAGTGATGACGGAATGTGCTACTATTGTCATAAAGAGGGACATCGCAAGCCGGATTGTCCCGAGTTGGCGGCGGCGAATGCCGCAAGGAGACGTTAAGGTACGTTTCGTTTTAATAAATATGCCCTTTGAATATTTATTTATGTGTCGATGCGTTCGGGTTTGTGGGTTGCATAGTGTTTTGCATGTTATTGTTATGGGTGACGTTCCTAATGGAAGTACCCTATGGTGACGTTTTGATTAATGGGCGAAGGGCGTAAGACTTGGTGTAACCAAGCATTCCTTAGTATTGAGAAATGTTCTACCAAGCCTTGGGAATGGGCTTTGGTGTTCGGATGTTAGAGCGTGTTCGCTCTCGTGTTGAAATTGATGAACCGTGAGGTTCGTTTGGTGGTTGGAACCTTTGAGATCTAGTGTTTTGGATCTCGATGTATGTTGGTAATGGAGTCTACATGACGCGACGTTAGGTGCCTCTTTCATACCTACTAGCGTAGTGTTCGACTCCGATGGTGTTGCGGTTACATTGTGCTTAGGGTACCGAAGTGAAACCCTTAGGTACAATGAGTGACTAGGTGGAAGTTGACAAACTATAGCAATTGGATGATTGCGAGAGTAAAGTTTGTGTAGTTTGTGATGAACTTTTCGTTCGAAGTGTTTAAGGATTGGTTAAAATCCTCTGTGTGCTTAAGATTGGAGCAAGAAGTAGTGATGGGTCTTGCGAACCCAATTGTTGGTAAAGTCTACCTTTGGTAGCACTATACGGTAGTACGAGTTGCGTTTATGGAACGTAGTTCCAAGTGGAGGAGTTACACTCCCGCACGAGGAGGTTTTAGTGTGAGATTTCGGACAATGCTTTTGGTAGATCCGAAATTTGTGTCGGGACCTAGATTTGGTCGATTTATGGTAGGGTACAATTTCGGTTAAATTGTACTTATGATTTTGGATTTGAAATATCACCAAGGTAGTAATGTGGTAAATCTCGTTGAGAGATAATGGACGGGTATGGTGAGTAAGGTGAAATCCCTCGGTTAAGGGATGTGCGTATTGGATTCTCTTGTAGAGAATTATTGTTTTGTGCCTATGTTAGAAATAGGTGGTTCTCGCTCGATTGCGTAGATGGTTAGTGGTATCTGTTAGGGTTCACTATAGTGTAGCAGAGCGCGATGTTGCACTACTCATTATTTGAGGCCAAAAGTGCGTATGAGATTGGTGAAGCATGACCTTCGGGGTCCGCTGACTTCATCATGGTATTGTTGATTGGTGGAGCATGACCTTCGGGGTCCGCTGACTTCATCATGGGAGTAGTGTTATATCGGCATGGTATAACATTATCGGGAAATGCGAGTACCGGTGGGAAATGCGAGCACCATTCCTTGCGTGTTGTGTTGTGGGACGTGAATATCGGGTTGTTCGTATTCACAATATTTCGGGTAGTACGATTGTCCCTGTTGGTTGGACTCATAGTTTGAGGTAGTGAATGTCGGGTAGTTCGGATTCACTAAGGCTCGGGTTGTACGGCCATCCTCGGTTGTACTATGTGGCGGAGGTAGTGAATATCGGTTTGCGCATATTCACGATGACTCGGGTTGTGCGGTCATTTCGTTGTGGGATATATGGATTGGGTTGGTGAATTTCGGGTTGTGCGAATTCACTAAGGTTCGGGTTGTTTCGACCATCCTCCATATGTGTTTAGGCTCGGGTTGTTTCGGCCATGTTGTGTTGTGAACTATTGGTTGTTTATACACCAATGGTGGGGTCGCGAGGACCATGTCTTGTGATTAGTGATGCGATAGCCGTGTTTCGCTCACATGTTACGGGTGTGACAATAGTCGATTTTGTACACCTTGGGATTTGCGTTGCCATAGTCGTTTGGGGCGCTATCGGTTTTAGCCGTTTGTTTATGATGTTACGATAGTTGCGTATTGGTCGTACTGCGCACTACAAGGGATGTTATGTGGTAAGCGTATCCGTAAGGATTCGTTTGGTTCGGTATTCTTCATTTCGGGTTGTTGACCTTAGGTTGAGACTTGGTTGCTTTTAGCATTGTACTCGGTAAGGGTACGCTAAGGGATTGATATCTCGGTAAGAGATTGATTGAGTTTTTCCCGATGTGAGGGATTGAGCAAGTTTTAATGCTCGGATTTGCGGATTTGTTAAATCACGGATGATGATTTAGTGTTAAGGGCGGTCCATTGGGAAGGATTGCCTAGAGAAATTGGAAGGAAACATGATGTTTCCGCGAATGTTAAGCGATTGTAGTAGTTATCGGATGTCGTATGCATTGCATGTCTCAAAATGTGTGCACGTGTGTAATTAGTAAGTGGTTTAATCTCTGAGTTTATGATAATTGTGGTAGAGGTCGGTTTGGAAAGTATGTTTGAGGACCGTGGAATGTGGTCCGTTTGGTTAAGTGACGAGGATCACGAGGACGTGATCGATTTTAAGTGGGGGAGAGTTCTAAGACCCTAATATTTATTATATGGAAGTGTAATTATGCTACATAAAGTGCAGGAAGCATTGCGTAATTAAACAAAGCTCAGATTCTGCCCAGACATGGGTGCGCGCCGCGCACACCCTAGCCCAGCGACAGAATCCTGCTTTTTCTATTTTGAGTTTAATGAGGGGCTTTTTGGTCTTTTCACTTGAGGCCGGATGTGAGGCCATATCAGCTGGTTGGATTCAGTTTTGGATCACATTTCACATCCATAAACACTCTCAAACTATTCTAGAGAGAGAGGTAGAAATCTAGAGAGAGATTTAGGGTTTTGGTGAAGAAGGAGCTTGAATTGATCAAAGTCTCGGGTGTTAAAGTTGTTCATCTCGTTCCTAGCTTCGTTTTGGTTGTTATGGTATGTTCTAACTCTGAATTTCATTGTTTGATTTTGATATTCAAGTTAGGGTTTGAACTTAAATTGTTGATAAACCCATTTAAACTCATGAAGTGAGTTTAGTGTTGCTTGTAATCGGGTTTATTGTTATTGTTGGTGGATTTTGGGTTGGTGAACAAATTGGCTATGATTAGAACTTGAAATTGGGTTTAATCACTAGGTTTAGTGATTATGAAAGTGTTAGAACCCGTTTTATGTATTTGAAAGACTAATTTTGGAATTGAGTCAAAATTAGGGTTTATGGGTAATTTTGAGATTTATAAGTGTTTAACACTTAAGATTGGGTTCATTTGGTTTATTAGGACCATTGTCACTAATGTTAGTGATTATTGGTTAGTTTGGGCGCGTTTTGTGATTGGAAGTGCATTTGGGTCAAAATGGCACTAAGTGTCGAATTGGGTTGGTTTGTAAGTCAACCCTAATTGTGTATTGTTGTATTTGTGATAATGGAATAGGTACTTTCCATTGACGAGTCGCGGATTACTTGGAAGCATTCATCAAGGCGACAATGTGAGTGTTAATATCCTATGTGCATATGTATGTGTAGGATGGGTGCGGGTCGGGTGAAGTGGTTCTCGGTTATAGAGCTCACTTCACATATAGGTGGATTTGATGAACTTGTGTATAGGTCCAATTGGCACGGTTGTGCGTTTTGGTTGATTACCTTTGGCGAGGTACACGTTTGTGTGTACGTTATCACACGTGGTTGTGATTTGGATGTTATAACCCCAAAGGCGAAGGGTTGATATTGTTGTGATGTGGATAACCCCGATGTGGTGGATTTTATAATCCCGTGACCGTGGGTTTGATGTTGAAAAGTGAATCTCGGGTAGTGCGGATTCATGATGACTCGGGTTGTTCGGTCATCTTGTTGATGAGGTAGTGAATCTCGGGTTGTGCGAATTCACTAAGGCTCGGGTAGTTCGGCCAACCTCGGTTGTTGAATTGGTGAAGAAGTGAATATTGGGTTGTGCGAATTCACTAAGGCTCGGGTTGTTCGGCCAATCTTCATTGTGGTGTTTGGTATTCGGTAATGGGTTAAGGGGTTAACCTTATTCGTTTATATATTGTTATACATATATATTGTTTTATTGTCGTGATGTAGCTAACCCTCCGGGTGTAGCTTCTTGGCGTTGTTCACATCGTCGTTGGTGAACTTATGTTTGTTGATACATATTTTACTTGTTGCTTAGTGATCGTACGGTATGCTTAGATTAGCTTACCTTTATGCTTGGATGCTCCGGTATGCGGTATTTGATTATTTGTGTGGCGTGTCCATTTTATGCATATATATGTATGTAGTATATTTTCACTCACTAAGCGTTAGCTTACCCTCTCGTTGTTTACATTTTTATAGATTTGCTTGGAGACGGTGGCTCGGGTAAGCGTGTGGACTAGTGGACTCGCATAGTTGCTTTAGAAGATCTTGCTTTTGGATTGATTAGGATTGGGTAGCGTATCCCCAATCGCCATGCTCGGCTTTATTTTGTATTAGAAGTCGTGTGGTCGAAAACTTGTATTTTGTACGAAAGTCGTAAAACGGCCGATGTGGGCCCGGTCTCGTAAAACTCATTTTATTATTGGAACGTGTTAGTTTTAACTAATATAAAATGTTGGGAAAAGCGTTTGGTCTAAATGTGTCGGGAAGTCGAAGATCTTTTCGCGTAAAACATAATTTTTGGACAGCAGGCTGCCAGGCCCTGTGCGCGCCGCGCACAGGTGAGTGTGCGCGCCGCGCACCTCATCTGGTCAGCCCAGTTTTAATTTTTTTTTTTATGTTGCATTTTTGGGTTGGTAAACGGGTTGGGTTGTTACAAATTGTAGTGTGCTTGTACTTTTATGTTCTATGTAAAAATTGCTTGTATTGTTTGTTATTACGAATCTAATCTTTGTCTATTTTACAGTATAAAAACAAAATGGACGTTAAGGGTAGACAACCAAATATTTTAAATGACCTACCAGAGGATATGATTGAGGAAATCTTGTCTAGAGTCGGTCAGAATTCATCAGTACATTTAGTTATGGCGAAATTAACTTGTCAAACATTTGAAAGACTTTCCAGAAATGCCTTAGTTTATAAAAGGCTTTCCTTTGATAGGTGGGGTATATCACATTGGGGAGACGTTAAGTTACGCCGTGTTTTCTTTAAAGCATTAATTGCGGGGAACCCAAATGCAATTTTACGCTACGGGTTAAGAACCTATTTTGACTCAACATATCTCAACATAGGATTTCGTGAATTAGAAAGAGCTTCTAACATGCAATATAAAGAAGCATGTTATGCTTACGGGTTAGTGATGTTCGCTTCTTACCAAAGTGAGAAAAAGAACATCGGATTACAGCTTTTAAATAAAACTTTCCCACAAGTGACGGATTCAGTAGTTGGGGTGAGACACAAAGTTTTTAGATTATTACGGGGCTGTTGGACATTACGAAACCCTCGTCCTTTTGATGACATTACAACATGTTGTCTAGCTAATGGTCATAACGGTTATTTTCCACAAGACCAAGGATGGGAAGTCGTCTTAGTAAAACCAGAATGTATGACTTGTTTCTGGACTTATGAATTACGTGTCTTTATTTCCTTTGCTGAACAACTTGCGTATTAACTAGATTTATCTTCAAAATTGTCCTGTATCATAGTGTACTATATTTCATGTTATATGTAATATAGCGAAGTTGTAAGTTTGAAGAATATTTGTATGTGATATATTATTATAATCAGTTTTTCATATGGAATTGTAGTAGTTGAATTGTATATTAGATACTAAGTATGAACTTAACGGGTAGGTAGTACCCGAATTTAAACTTATAAAACGCTAATATGAAGAAAAAGCTTTTATAAATGAGTTCATATTATGCTACGAGATACTATTGACTACTCTTAATATTCTGTATGATTAAATTGTTTCATTTGACTATTTTGAAGGAAATGGCACCGACTACTCGACACACCTTGAATATGAGCGAAGAGGAATTTCGTGCCTTTCTTGCTTCAAACATAGCCGCAGTACAGGCCGCGCTACATACCAACAATAACTCTGAATCTAGCAATACAGCTAACGGCACAAGAAATCGTGTAGGATGCTCCTACAAAGAATTCACTGCCTGCAAACCTTTAGAATTTGATGGAACCGAAGGACCAATTGGATTGAAACGGTGGACCGAGAAAGTCGAATCGGTGTTTGCCATAAGTGTACTGAAGAGGACAAAGTTAAGTACGCTACGCATACCTTCACAGGAATTGCGTTAACATGATGGAATACCTATCTAGAGAAAGTGGGACAAGATGCTGCTTACGCGCTACCGTGGTCAGCATTCAAGCACTTGATGAACGAGAAGTACCGTCCCAGAACCGAGGTCAATAAGCTCAAGTCAGAACTTAGAGGGTTACAAACACAGGGATTCGATATTACTTCGTACGAAAGACGATTCACAGAATTGTGCCTATTGTGTCCGAGAGCGTTCGAAGATGAGGAAGAGAAGATCGACGCGTTTGTGAAAGGGTTACTGGAGAGAATCCAAGAAGATATAAGTTCACACGAGCCTGCCTCCATACAAAAGGCATGTAGAATGGCTCACAAACTAGTGAACCAGATTGAGGGAAGAATTAAAGAACAGGCGGCCGAAGATGCCAACGTAAAGTTAGTCAAAAGAAAGTGGGAGGAAAATGGTGATAAGAGTCACCAAAACAACAACAACTATCCCAACAATCGCAACATCAATCGCAACTACAACAAAAGGCACAACAACAACAACAACAACTACAATAATCATCCCAACAATAATAACAATCGCAACAACAACAACAACAACAACAACAATCAGAAGCAGCTATGCCAAAGGTGTGAAAAGTATCACTCGGGGTTCTGCACCAAATTTTGCAACAAGTGTAAAAGAAATGGTCATAGCGCGGCGAAGTGTGAGGTCTACGGACCAGGGGTTAACAGAACGAAAGGAACAAATGGTGTCGGAACGAGTAATGGCGGAGCAAGTAGTGTCGGAGCAAGTTATGTCAATGTAGTTTGTTATAAATGTGGAAAACCGGGCCACATTATTAGAAATTGCCCGAACCAGGAGAACACGAATGGACAAGGCCACGGAAGAGTTTTCAATATTAATGCGGCAGAGGCACACGAAGACCCGGAGCTTGTTACGGGTACGTTTCTTATTGACAATAAATCTGCTTACGTTTTATTTGATTCGGGTGCGGATAGAAGCTATATGAGTAGAGATTTTTGTGCTAAATTAAGTTATCCATTGACGCCGTTGGATAGTAAATTTTTACTCGAATTAGCAAACGGTAAATTAATTTCAGCAGATAATATATGTCAGAATCGAGAAATTAAACTGGTTAGCGAAACATTTAAGATTGACTTGATACCAGTAGATTTAGGGAGTTTTGATGTGGTAATCGGTATGGACTGGTTGAAAGAAGTGAAAGCAGAGATCGTTTGTCACAAAAATGCAATTCGCATTATACGAGAAAAAGGAAAACCCTTAATGGTGTACGGAGAAAAGGGCAGCACGAAGCTACATCTTATTAGTAATTTGAAGGCATAAAAATTAATAAGAAAAGGCTGCTATGCTGTTCTAGCACACGTCGAGAAATTACAAACTGAAGAAAAGAGCATCAATGATGTTCCCGTCGCAAAAGAATTTTCCGATGTATTTCTGAAAGAATTACCGGGACTACCTTCACATCGATCTGTTGAATTTCAAATAGATCTTGTACCAGGAGCTGCACCAATAGCTCGTGCTCCTTACAGACTCGCACCCAGCGAGATGAAAGAACTGCAAAGCCAACTGCAAGAACTATTAGAACGTAGTTTCATTCGACCAAGCACATCACCATGGGGAGCTCCTGTTTTGTTTGTCAAGAAGAAGGATGGTACATTTAGGTGGTGTATTGACTACAGAGAGTTGAACAAACTTACCATCAAAAACCGTTATCCACTGCCGAGAATTGACGACTTATTTGATCAACTACAAGGCTCGTGTGTTTATTCGAAAATCGATTAACGTTCTGGATATCATCAAATACAAGTAAAGGAGGATGATATTCCAAAAACTACTTTTAGGACGCGTTATGGTCATTACGAGTTTATGGTTATGCCGTTTGGATTGACTAATGCACCAGCTGTGTTCATGGACCTTATGAACCGAGTGTGTGGGCCATATCTTAACAAGTTTGTCATTGTTTTCATCGATGACATACTTATTTACTCAAAGAATGATCAAGAGCACGAAGAATATTTGAGAAAAGTGCTAGAAGTATTGAGGAAAGAAAAACTGTACGCTAAGTTTTCAAAGTGTGCATTTTGGTTGGAAGAAGTTCAATTCCTCGGTCACATAGTGAACAAAGAAGGTATCCAGGTGGACCCGGCAAAGATCGAAACCGTTGAAAAGTGGGAAACCTCGAAAACTCCGAAACACATACGCCAGTTTTTAGGACTAGCTGGTTACTACAGAAGGTTCATCTAAGACTTTTCCAGAATAGCAAAACCCTTGACTGCATTAACGCATAAAGGGAAGAAATTTGAATGGAAAGATGAACAAGAGAAAGCGTTTCAATTGTTAAAGAAAAAGTTAACTACAACACCTATATTGTCATTTCCTAAAGGGAATGATGATTTTGTGATATATTGTGACGCCTCAAAGCAAGGTCTCGGTTGTGTATTAATGCAACGAACGAAAGTAATTGCTTATGCGTCTAGACAATTGAAGATTCACGAACAGAATTATACGACGCATGATTTGGAATTAGGCGCGGTTGTTTTTGCATTAAAGACTTGGAGACACTACTTATATGGGGTCAAAAGTATTATATATACCTACCACAAAAGTCTTCAACACATATTTAATCAGAAACAACTGAATATGAGGCAGCGTAGGTGGATTGAATTGTTGAATGATTACGACTTTGAGATTCGTTACCACCCGGGGAAGGCAAATGTGGTAGCCGACGCCTTGAGCAGAAAGGACGGAGAACCCATTCGAGTAAAATCTATGAATATAATGATTCACAATAACCTTACTACTCAAATAAAGGAGGCGCAACAAGGAGTTTTAAAAGAAGGAAATTTAAAGGATGAAATACCCAAAGGATCGGAGAAGCATCTTAATATTCGGGAAGACAGAACCCGGTATAGGGCTGAAAGAATTTGGGTACCAAAATTTGGAGATATGAGAGAAATGGTACTTAGAGAAGCTCATAAAACCAGATACTCAATACATCCTGGAACGGGGAAGATGTACAAGGATCTCAAGAAACATTTTTGGTGGCCAGGTATGAAAGCCGATGTTGCTAAATACGTAGGGGAATGTTTGACGTGTTCTAAGGTCATAGTGGAGCATCAGAAACCATCAGGTCTACTTCAACAACCCGAAATCCCGGAATGGAAATGGGAAAACATTACCATGGATTTCATCACTAAATTGCCAAGGACTACAAGTGGTTTTGATACTATTTGGGTAATAGTTGATCGTCTCACCAAATCAGCACACTTCCTGTCAATAAGAGAAGATGATAAGATGGAGAAGTTAGCACGATGGTATTTGAAGGAAGTCGTCTCCAGACATGGAATACCAATCTCTATTATCTCTGATAGGGATGGCAGATTTATTTCAAGATTCTGGCAGACATTACAGCAAGCATTAGGAACTCGTCTAGACATGAGTACTGCCTATCATCCACAAACTGATGGGCAGAGCGAAAGGACGATACAAATGCTTGAAGACATGCTACGAGCATGTGTTATTGATTTTGGAAACAGTTGGGATCAACATCTACCGTTAGCAGAATTTTCCTACAACAACAGCTACCATTCAAGCATTGAGATGGCGGCGTTTGAAGCACTTTATGGTAGAAAGTGCAGGTCCCCAATTTGTTGGAGTGAAGTGGGGGATAGACAGATTACGGGTCCGGAGATAATACAAGAAACTACCGAGAAGATCATCCAAATTCAACAACGGTTGAAAACCGCCCAAAGTCGACAAAAGAGCTACGCCGACATTAAAAGAAAAGATATAGAATTTAAAATTGGAGAGCGGGTCATGCTTAAAGTTGCACCTTGGAAAGGCGTTGTTCGATTTGGCAAACGAGGGAAATTAAATCCAAGGTATATTGGACCATTCAAGATTATTGATCGTGTCGGACCAGTAGCTTACCGACTTGAGTTACCTCAACAACTCGCGGCTGTACATAACACTTTTCACGTCTCGAATTTGAAGAAATATTTTGCTAAAGAAGATCTCACTATTCCGTTAGATGAAATCCAAATCAACGAAAAACTTCAATTCATCGAAGAACCCGTCGAAATAATGGATCGTGAGGTTAAAAGACTTAAGCAAAACAAGATACCAATTGTTAAGGTTCGATGGAATGCTCGTAGAGGACCCGAGTTCACCTGGGAACGAGAAGATCAGATGAAGAAGAAATACCCGCATCTATTTCCAGAAGATTCGTCAACACCTCCAACTGCTTAAAATTTCGGGACGAAATTTATTTAACGGGTAGGTACTGTAGTAACCCGAACTTTTCCATGTTTATATATATTAAATGATATTGTTATCTACATGATTAAATGTTTCCAACATGTTAAGCAATAAAACTTGTTAAGACTTGATTAAATGAAATAAGTTTCATATAGACAATTGATCACCCAAGTTGACCGGCGATTCACGAACGTTACAAAATTGTAAAAACTACATGTTGTGGTATATATATAGACATATATATATATGGTTGACATAAGATTATGATGAGTAAGTATCTCACTAAGTATATTAACAATGTGTGATATACATAAGAAATGAGATAAATAAGTTAAGAAACTCGAAATGATATATATAACGATTATCGTTATGATAACGTCTACTAAATACATATGTATCATATTAAGATATTGATACACTATATTTAACATGATAAAATTATATTTAAATATATCATTAAGTGTGTTAACAATGAACTACATATGTAAAAACAATACTACTAACTCAAGAATTACGAAACGAGACTTATATGTAACGATTATCGTTGTAACGACATTTAAATGTATATATATCATATTAAGATATATTAATATATCATAATATCATGATAATATAATAATTTAACATCTCATTAGATATAATAAACATTGGGTTAACAACATTTAACAAGATCGTTAACTTAAAGGTTTCAAATCAACATTTACATGTAACGACTAACGATGACTTAACGACTCAGTTAAAATGTATATACATGTAGTATTTTAATATGTATTCATACACTTTTGAAAGACTTCAAGACACATATCAAAGTACTTCTAATTAATAAAAATGCTTACAATTACATCCTCGTTCAGTTTCATCAACAATTCTACTCGTATGCACCCGTATTCGTACTCGTACAATAAACAGCTTTTAGATGTATGTACTATTGGTATATACACTCCAATGATCAGCTCTTAGCAGCCCATGTGAGTCATCTAACACGTGTGGAAACCATCATTTGGCAACTAGCATGAAATATCTCATAAAATTACAAAAATATTAGTAATCATTCATGACTTATTTACATGAAAACAAAATTACATATCCTTTATATCTAATCCATATACCAACGACCAAAAACACCTACAAACACTTTCATTCTTCAATTTTCTTCATCTAATTGATCTCTCTCAAGTTTCATCTTCAAGTTCTAAGTGTTCTTCATAAATTCCATAAGTATAGTTTCATAAAAATCAAGAATACTTCCAAGTTTGCAAGTCTACTTCCAAGCTTTCTAATCCATTCCAAGTAATCATCTAAGATCAAGGAACCTTTGTTATTTATAGTAGGTTATCTTTCTAATTCAATATAATATTCATATTCAAACTTTGATTCAATTTCTACAACTATAACAATCTTATTTCGAGTGAAAATCTTACTTGAACTTGTTTTCGTGTCATGATTCTGCTTCAAGAACTTTCAAGCCATCCAAGGATCCTTTGAAGCTAGATCCATTTTTCTCATTTCCAGTAGCTTTATCCAGAAAACTTGAGGTAGTAATGATGTTCATAACATCATTCGATTCATACATATAAAGCTATCTTATTCGAAGGTTTAAACTTGTAATCACTAGAACATAGTTTAGTTAATTCTAAACTTGTTCGCAAACAAAAGTTAATCCTTCTAACTTGACTTTTAAAATCAACTAAACACATGTTCTATATCTATATGTAAAGCTAACTTAATTATTTAAAACCGGAAAACACGAAAAATACCGTAAAACCAGATATACGCCGTCGTAGTAACACCGCGGGCTGTTTTGGGTTAGTTAATTAAAAACTATGATAAAATTTGATTTAAAAGTTATTCTTCTGGGAAAATGATTTTTATTATGAACATGAAACTATATCCAAAAATCATGGTTAAACTCAAAGTGAAAGTATGTTTTCCAAAATGGTCATCTAGACGTCGTTCTTTCGACTGAAATGACTACCTTTACAAAAATGACTTGTAACTTATATTTCTGACTATAAACCTATACTTTTTCTGTTTAAATTCATAAAATAGAGTTCAATATGAAACCATAGCAATTTTATTCACTCAAAACGGATTTAAAATGAAGAAGTTATGGGTAAAACAAGATTGGATATTTTTTGATTATTTTAGCTGCGGGAAATGTTTAACAAATCTATACAAATCATATTCTAGCTAACTTATATTGTATTATACATGTATTCTAATATATTATGTAATCTTGGGATACCATAGACACGTATGCAAATGTTTTGACATATCATATCGACCCATGTATATATATTATTTGAAACAACCATAGACACTCTATATGCAGTAATGTTGGAGTTAGCTATACAGGGTTGAGGTTGATTCCAAAAATATATATACTTTGAGTTGTGATCTAGCCTGAGACGTGTATACACTGGGTCGTGGATTGATTCAAGATAATATATATCGATTTATTTCTGTACATCTAACTGTGGACAACTAGTTGTAGGTTATTAACGAGGACAGCTGACTTAATACACTCAAATCTTTAAAACATAATAAAAATGGTTATAATTATATTTTGATCATACTTTGATATATATGTACATATTTGTATAGGTTCGTGAATCGATCCGTGGCCAAGTCTTATTTTCGAGGAAGGAAATATCTGTGAAAGTGAGTTATAGTCCCACTTTTAAAATCTAATATTTTTGGGATGAGAATACATGCAGGTTTTATAAATGATTTACAAAATAGACACAAGTACGTGAAACTACATTCTATGGTTGAATTATCGAAATCGAATATGCCCCTTTTTATTAAGTCTGGTAATCTAAGAATTAGGGAACAGACACCCTAATTGACGTGAATCCTAAAGATAGATCTATTGGGCCTAACAAACCACATCTAAAGTACCGGATGCTTTAATACTTCGAAATTTATATCATATCCGAAGGGTGTCCCGAAATGATGGGGATATTCTTATATATGCATCTTGTTAATGTCGGTGTAGTGACCCAAACTTTTCCATGTTTATATATATTAATTGAGATTGATATTTACATGATTAAATGTTTTCAACATGTTAAGCAATCAAACTTGTTAAGACTTGATTAATTGAAATATGTTTCATATAGACAATTGACCACCCAAGTTGACCGGTGATTCACGAACGTTAAAACTTGTAAAAACTATATGATGACATATATATGGATATATATATATTTAACATGATACTATGATAAGTAAACATATCATTAAGTATATTAACAATGAACTACATATGTAAAAACAAGACTACTAACTTAATGATTTTTAAACGAGACATATATGTAACGATTATCGTTGTGAAGACATTTAATGGATATATATCATATTAAGAGATATTCATACATGATAATATCATGATAATATAATAATTTAAAATCTCATTTGATATTATAAATATTGGGTTAACAACATTTAACAAGATCGTTAACCTAAAGGTTTCAAAACAACACTTACATGTAACGGCTAACGATGACTTAACGACTCAGTTAAAATGTATATACATGTAGTGTTTTAATATGTATTTATACACTTTTGAAAGACTTCATTACACTTATCAAAATACTTCTACTTAACAAAAATGCTTACAATTACATCCTCGTTCAGTTTCATCAACAATTCTACTCGTATGCACCCGTATTCGTACTCGTACAATACACAGCTTTTAGATGTATGTACTATTGGTATATACACTCCAATGATCAGCTCTTAGCAGCCCATGTGAGTCACCTAACACATGTGGGAACCATCATTTGGCAACTAGCATGAAATATCTCATAAAATTACAAAAATATGAGTAATCATTCATGACTTATTTACATGAAAACAAAATTACACATCCTTTATATCTAATCCATACACCAACGACCAAAAACACCTACAAACACTTTCATTCTTCAATTTTATTCATCTAATTGATCTCTCTCAAGTTCTATCTTCAAGTTCTAAGTGTTCTTCATAAATTCTACAAGTTCTAGTTACATAAAATCAAGAATACTTTCAAGTTTGCTAGCTCACTTCCAATCTTGTAAGGTGATCATCCAACCTCAAGAAATCTTTGTTTCTTACAGTAGGTTATCATTATAATACAAGGTAATAATCATATTCAAACTTTGGTTCAATTTCTATAACTATAACAATCTTATTTCAAGTGATGATCTTACTTGAACTTGTTTTCGTGTCATGATTCTGCTTCAAGAACTTCGAGCCATCCAAGGATCCATTGAAGCTAGATCTATTTTTCTCTTTTCCAGTAGGTTTATCCAAGGAACTTAAGGTAGTAATGATGTTCATAACATCATTCGATTCATACATATAAAGCTATCTTATTCGAAGGTTTAAACTTGTAATCACTAGAACATAGTTTAGTTAATTCTAAACTTGTTCGCAAACAAAAATTAATCCTTCTAACTTGACTTTTAAAATAAACTAAACACATATTCTATATCTATATGATATGCTAACTTAATGATTTAAAACCTGGAAACACGAAAAACACCGTAAAACCGGATTTACGCCGTCGTAGTAACACCGCGGGCTGTTTTGGGTTAGTTAATTAAAAACTATGATAAAATTTGATTTAAAAGTTGTTATTCTGAGAAAATGATTTTTATTATGAACATGAAACTATATCCAAAAATTATGGTTAAACTCAAAGTGGAAGTATGTTTTCTAAAATGGTCATCTAGACGTCGTTCTTTCGACTAAAATGACTACCTTTACAAAAACGACTTGTAACTTATTTTTCCGACTATAAACCTATACTTTTTCTATTTAGATTCATAAAATAGAGTTCAATATGAAACCATAGCAATTTGATTCACTCAAAACGGATTTAAAATGAAGAAGTTATGGGTAAAACAAGATTGGATAATTTTTCTCATTTAAGCTACGTGAAAATTGGTAACAAATCTATTCCAACCATAACTTAATCAACTTGTATTGTATATTATGTAATCTTGAGATACCATAGACACGTATACAATGTTTCGACCTATCATGTCGACACATCTATATATATTTCGGAACAACCATAGACACTCTATATGTGAATGTTGGAGTTAGCTATACAGGGTTGAGGTTGATTTCAAAATATATATAGTTTGAGTTGTGATCAATACTGAGATACGTATACACTGATTCGTGGATTGATTCAAGATAATATTTATCGATTTATTTCTGTACATCTAACTGTGGACAACTAGTTGTAGGTTACTAACGAGGACAGCTGACTTAATAAACTTAAAACATCAAAATATATTAAAAGTGTTGTAAATATATTTTGAACATACTTTGATATATATGTATATATTGTTATAGGTTCGTGAATCAACCAGTGGCCAAGCCTTACTTCCCGACGAAGTAAAAATCTGTGAAAGTGAGTTATAGTCCCACTTTTAAAATCTAATATTTTTGGGATGAGAATACATGCAGGTTTTATAAATGATTTACAAAATAGACACAAGTACGTGAAACTACATTCTATGGTTGAATTATCAAAATCGAATATGCCCCTTTTTATTAAGTCTGGTAATCTAAGAATTAGGGAACAGACACCCTAATTGACGCGAATCCTAAAGATAGATCTA
Organism: Rutidosis leptorrhynchoides; assembly: GCF_046630445.1. Taxonomy (NCBI): domain Eukaryota; kingdom Viridiplantae; phylum Streptophyta; class Magnoliopsida; order Asterales; family Asteraceae; genus Rutidosis; species Rutidosis leptorrhynchoides. The sequence continues at coordinate 281,436,171 of NC_092334.1, read as the reverse complement.
TTGGGCTTAACAAACCCCATCCAAAGTACCGGATGCTTTAGTACTTCGAAATTTATATCATATCCGAAGGGTGTCCCGGAATGATGGGGATATTCTTATATATGCATCTTGTTAATGTCGGTTACCAGGTGTTCACCATATGAATGATTTTTATCTCTATGTATGGGATGTGTATTAAAATATAAAATCTTGTGGTCTATTATTATGATTTGATATATATAGCTTAAACCTATAACTCACCAACATTTTTGTTGACGTTTTAAGCATGTTTATTCTCAGGTGATTATTAAGAGCTTCCGCTGTCGCATACTTAAATAAGGACGAGATTTGGAGTCCATGCTTGTATGATATTGTTTAAAAACTGCATTCAAGAAACTTATTTTGTTGTAACATATTTGTATTGTAAACCATTATATAATGGTCGTGTGTAAACAGGATATTTTAGATTATCATTATTTGATAATCTACGTAAAGCTTTTTAAACCTTTATTGATGAAATAAAGGTTATGGTTTGTTTTAAAAATGAATGCAGTCTTTGAAAAACGTCTCATATAGAGGTCAAAACCTCTCAACGAAATCAATTAATATGGAACGTTTTTAATCAATAAGAACGGGACATTTCAGTTGGTATCAGAGCGTTGGTCTTAGAGAACCAGAATTTTGCATTAGTGTGTCTTATCGAGTTTGTTAGGATGCATTAGTGAGTCTGAACTTCGACCGTGTTTACTTGAAAAATGATTGCTTAACAAATTTTGTTGGAAACTATATATTTTTAACATGTGAATATTATGTGATATATTAATCTCTTAACGTGTTTGATATTATGTGATAGATGTCTACCTCTAGAACAAGTCCCATTGACTCACCTAATAATAATGAAGAGTCAAATGTAAATTGGAATGATTCGTGGACTGATTCACAAGTTCCCGAAGAGGAACCGGAAGAAGAATCGGAACCGGAAGAAGAATCGGAACCGGAAGAAGAATCGGAACCGGATGAAGAAATAGAACCGGTGGGGGAAATAATAAAACGGTTAAGTAAAAGAAAATCCTCAACCAATCGACCAAGGTTAATTATGGTCAATGGTGTTTCCGCCAAGGAAGCAAAATATTGGGAGGATTACCAATTCTCTGATGAATCGGATTCCGATGAGAATTCCGATGATGTTATAGAAATTACCCCAACTGAATTTAAAAAGGCAAAAGAAAATAATAAGGGAAAGGGCATAAATATAGAGAAATCTAATTCCAACCCCGATGAACTTTATATGTATCGTCAACCCCCGAAGTCCTTAAGTTGTAACAATGACCCGGGAACCTCTAAACCACCAGGTTTTTCTAAACCAATGTGGATAACGACGGCTCGTATTAGGGGAACATCATATATCCCTAGAAACTTGGCAAAACGAACCAAAACCGAAGAAGAAGAAACAAGCGAGTCGGAATAAGATAGTTGTATTCGTGTGGTGTAATATAAGTAATATAGTGTGCTTATGCTTTATGATATATGTAAAAATTGCTTGTATTAATAAGTATTTTTTTTTATGAATCTAACTCTTGTCTATTTTACAGTATAAAAACACAAAATGGATAGACAACCCAATATTTTAAGAGACCTACCCGGAGACATGATTGATGAAATCTTGTCTAGAGTCGGTCAGAATTCTTCGGCACAACTATTTAAGGCGAGATCAGTTTGTAAGACATTCGAAGAACGTTCCAAGAATGCCTTGGTTTATAAAAGGCTTTTGTTCGAAAGATGGGGGATATCACATTGGGAAATCCATAAGTTACGATGTGTTTACTTTGACGCATATATTGCGGGGAACCCAAATGCTATTTTACGCAATGGGTTAAGAAATTATTTTGACTCAATATATCCGAATATTGGACTTCGTGATTTAGAAAAAGCGGCTAACATGCAACATAAAGAAGCATGTTATGCTTACGGATTAGTAATGTTCGCTTCTCACCAAAGTAAGAACAAGAACATCGGGCTACAACTATTAAACAAAACGTTCCCACAAGTGACGGAGTCGGTAATTGGGGTAAGAAATGAGGTTTTTAGATTGTTACGGGACTGTTGGACATTACGTAACCCTCGTCCCTTTGACGACGTTACAACACGCTGTCTTATCAACGGCCATAACGGTTATGTTCCACAAGACCAAGGATGGGAAGTAATCCTAGTAAAACCAGAATGCATGACTTGTTTCTGGACGTATGAATTACGTGTCTTTATTGCCTTTGCTGAACGACTTGTGTACTAGCTAGAATTATCTTCACAACCATCTTGTATCAAAGTTATTGTGTGCTATATTTCATGCTTTATGTAAAATAAGCGGTATTGTAAACTTGTAAAATATTGTATAAAAGTTTGAACGCGAAATATTATTATAATCAGTTTTTCATATAGAATTGTAGTAGTTGAATTGTATATTAGCTACTAAGTATGAACTTAACGGGTAGGTACTACCCGAATTTAAACTTATAAAATGCTAATATGAAGAAAAAGCTTTTATAAATGAGTTCATATTATGCTACGAAATACTATTAACTACTCTTAATATTCTGTATGATTAACTTGTTCCATTTGACTATTTTGAAGGAAATGGCACCGACTACTCGACACACCGTGAATATGAATGAAGAGGAATTCCGTACTTTTCTAGCTTCAAACATAGCCGCAGTACAGGCTGCCCTACATACCAACAATAACCTTGGATCTAGCAGTACAGGAAATCGTGTAGGATGCACCTACAAAGAATTTACTGCCTGCAAACCTTTGGAATTTGATGGAACCGAAGGACCGATCGGATTGAAACGGTGGACCGAGAAGGTCGAATCGGTGTTTGCCATAAGTAAGTGTACTGAAGAGGACAAAGTGAAGTACGCTACGCATACCTTCACAGGTTCTGCGTTAACATGGTGGAATACCTATCTAGAGCAAGTGGGACAAGACGATGCGTACGCACTACCGTGGTCAGCATTCAAGCACTTGATGAACGAGAAGTACCGTCCCAGAACCGAGGTCAATAAGCTCAAGACAGAACTTAGAGGGTTACGAACCCAAGGATTTGATATTACCACGTACGAAAGACGATTCACAGAATTGTGCCTATTGTGTCCGGGAGCATTCGAAGATGAGGAAGAGAAGATCGACGCGTTTGTGAAAGGATTACCGGAAAGAATCCAAGAAGATATAAGTTCACACGAGCCCGCCTCCATACAACAGGCATGTAGAATGGCTCACAAACTAGTGAACCAGATTGAAGAAAGAATTAAAGAACAGACTGCTGAAGAGGCCAATGTGAAGCAAGTCAAAAGAAAGTGGGAGGAAAACGGTGATAAGAATCACCAGTACAACAACAACAGCAATTACAACAATAATCGCAACAATTATCCCAACAATCGCAACATCAATCGCAACTACAACAAACGGCCCAACAACAACAACAACAACAACAGCAACTACAACAATCATCCCAACAACAATAATAACCGCAACAACAACAACAATCAGAAGCAGCTATGCCAAAGGTGTGAAAAGTATCACTCGGGGTTCTGCACCAAATTTTGCAACAAGTGTAAAAGAAATGGTCATAGCGCGGCGAAGTGTGAGGTCTACGGACCAGGGGTTAATAGAACGAAAGGAACAAATGGTGTCGGAACGAGTAATGGCGGAGCAAGTAGTGTCGGAGCAAGTTATGCCAATGTAGTTTGTTATAAATGTGGAAAACCGGGCCACATTATTAGAAATTGCCCGAACCAGGAAAACACGAATGGACAAGGCCGCGGAAGAGTTTTCAATATTAATGCGGCAGAGGCACAGGAAGACCCGGAGCTTGTTACGGGTACGTTTCTTATTGACAATAAATCTGCTTACGTTTTATTTGATTCGGGTGCGGATAGAAGCTATATGAGTAGAGATTTTTGTGCTAAATTAAGTTGTCCATTGACGCCTTTGGATAGTAAATTTTTACTCGAATTAGCAAATGGTAAATTAATTTCAGCAGATAATATATGTCGGAATCGAGAAATTAAACTGGTTAGCGAAACATTTAAGATTGATTTGATACCAGTAGAGTTAGGGAGTTTTGATGTGATAATCAGTATGGACTGGTTGAAAGAAGTGAAAGCAGAGATCGTTTGTTACAAAAATGCAATTCGCATTATACGAGAAAAAGGAAAACCCTTAATGGTGTACGGAGAAAAGGGCAACACGAAGCTACATCTTATTAGTAATTTGAAGGCACAAAAACTAATAAGAAAAGGTTGCTATGCTATTCTAGCACACGTCGAGAAAGTACAAACTGAAGAAAAGAGCATCAATGATGTTCCCATTGCAAAAGAATTTCCCGATGTATTTCCGAAAGAATTACCGGGATTACCCCCACATCGATCCGTTGAATTTCAAATAGATCTTGTACCAGGAGCTGCACCAATAGCTCGTGCTCCTTACAGACTCACACCCAGCGAGATGAAAGAACTGCAAAGCCAATTACAAGAACTTTTAGAGCGTGGTTTCATTCGACCAAGCACATCACCGTGGGGAGCTCCTGTTTTGTTTGTCAAGAAGAAAGATGGTACATTCAGGTTGTGTATCGACTACCGAGAGTTGAACAAACTTACCATCAAGAACCGCTACCCACTACCGAGAATCGACGACTTATTTGATCAACTACAAGGCTCGTCTGTTTATTCAAAGATTGACTTACGTTCCGGGTATCATCAAATGCGGGTGAAAGAAGATGATATTCCAAAGACTGCTTTCAGAACACGTTACGGTCATTACGAGTTTATGGTCATGCCGTTTGGTTTAACTAATGCACCAGCTGTGTTCATGGACCTTATGAACCGAGTGTGTGGACCATACCTTGACAAGTTTGTCATTGTTTTCATTGATGACATACTTATTTACTCAAAGAATGACCAAGAACACGGTGAACATTTGAGAAAGGTGTTAGAAGTATTGAGGAAGGAAGAATTGTACGCTAAGTTTTCAAAGTGTGCATTTTGGTTGGAAGAAGTTCAATTCCTCGGTCACATAGTGAACAAAGAAGGTATTAAGGTAGATCCGGTAAAGATAGAAACTGTTGAAAAGTGGAAAACCCCGAAAACTCCGAAACACATACGCCAGTTTTTAGGACTAGCTGGTTACTACAGAAGGTTCATCCAAGACTTTTCCAGAATAGCAAAACCCTTGACAGCATTAACGCATAAAGGGAAGAAATTTGAATGGAATGATGAACAAGAGAAAGCGTTTCAGTTATTGAAGAAAAAGCTAACTACGGCACCTATATTGTCATTACCTGAAGGGAATGATAATTTTGTGATTTATTGTGACGCATCAAAGCAAGGTCTCGGTTGTGTATTAATGCAACGAACGAAGGTGATTGCTTATGCGTCTAGACAATTGAAGATTCACGAACAAAATTATACGACGCATGATTTGGAATTAGGCGCGGTTGTTTTTGCATTAAAGACTTGGAGGCACTACTTATATGGGGTCAAAAGTATTATATATACCGACCACAAAAGTCTTCAACACATATTTAATCAGAAACAACTAAATATGAGGCAGCGTATGTGGATTGAATTGTTGAATGATTATGACTTTGAGATTCGTTACCACCCGGGGAAGGCAAATGTGGTAGCCGATGCCTTGAGCAGGAAGGACAGAGAACTCATTCGAGTAAAATCTATGAATATAATGATTCATAATAATCTTACTACTCAAATAAAGGAGGCGCAACAAGGAGTTTTAAAAGAGGGAAATTTAAAGGATGAAATACCCAAATGATCGGAGAAGCATCTTAATATTCGGGAAGACGGAACCCGGTATAGGGCTGAAAGGATTTGGGTACCAAAATTTGGAGATATGAGAGAAATGGTACTTAGAGAAGCTCATAAAACCAGATACTCAATACATCCTGGAACGGGGAAGATGTACAAGGATCTCAAGAAACATTTTTGGTGGCCGAGTATGAAAGCCGATGTTGCTAAATACGTAGGAGAATGTTTGACGTGTTCTAAGGTCAAAGCTGAGCATCAGAAACCATCAGGTCTACTTCAACAACCCGAAATCTCAGAATGGAAATGGGAAAACATTACCATGGATTTCATCACTAAATTGCCAAGGACTGCAAGTGGTTTTGATACTATTTGGGTAATAGTTGATCGTCTCACCAAATCAGCACACTTCCTGCCAATAAGAGAAGATGATAAGATGGAGAAGTTAGCACGACTGTATTTGAAGGAAGTCGTCTCCAGACATGGAATACCAATCTCTATTATCTCTGATAGGGATGGCAGATTTATTTCAAGATTCTGGCAGACATTACAGCAAGCATTAGGAACTCGTCTAGACATGAGTACTGCCTATCATCCACAAACTGATGGGCAGAGCGAAAGGACGATACAAACGCTTGAAGACATGCTACGAGCATGTGTTATTGATTTCGGAAACAGTTGGGATCGACATCTACCGTTAGCAGAATTTTCCTACAACAACAGCTACCATTCAAGCATTGAGATGTCACCGTTTGAAGCACTTTATGGTAGAAAGTGCAGGTCTCCGATTTTTTGGAGTGAAGTGGGGGATAGACAGATTACGGGTCCGGAGATTATACAAGAAACTACCGAGAAGATCATCCAAATTCAACAACGGTTGAAAACCGCCCAAAGTCGACAAAAGAGCTACGCTGACATTAAAAGAAAAGATATAGAATTTGAAATTGGAGAGATGGTCATGCTTAAAGTTGCACCTTGGAAAGGCGTTGTTCGATTTGGTAAACGAGGGAAATTAAATCCAAGGTATATTGGACCATTCAAGATTATTGATCGTGTCGGACCAGTAGCTTACCGACTTGAGTTACCTCAACAACTCGCAGCTGTACATAACACTTTTCACGTCTCGAATTTGAAGAAATGTTTTGCTAAAGAAGATCTCACTATTCCGTTAGATGAAATCCAAATCAACGAAAAACTTCAATTCATCGAAGAACCCGTCGAAATAATGGATCGTGAGGTTAAAAGACTTAAGCAAAACAAGATACCAATTGTTAAGGTTCGATGGAATGCTCGTAGAGGACCCGAGTTCACCTGGGAGCGTGAAGATCAGATGAAGAAGAAATACCCGCATCTATTTCCAGAAGATTCGTCAACACCTTCAACAGCTTAAAATTTCGGGACGAAATTTATTTAACGGGTAAGTACTGTAGTGACCCGAACTTTTCCATGTTTATATATATTAATTGAGATTGATATTTACATGATTAAATGTTTCCAACATGTTAAGCAATCAAACTTGTTAAGACTTGATTAATTGAAATATGTTTCATATAGACAATTGACCACCCAAGTTGACCGGTGATTCACGAACGTTAAAACTTGTAAAAACTATATGATGACATATATATGGATATATATATATTTAACATGATACTATGATAAGTAAACATATCATTAAGTATATTAACAATGAACTACATATGTAAAAACAAGACTACTAACTTAAAGATTTTTAAACGAGACATATATGTAACGATTATCGTTGTAAAGACATTTAATGGATATATATCATATTAAGAGATATTCATACATGATAATATCATGATAATATAATAATTTAAAATCTCATTTGATATTATAAATATTGGGTTAACAACATTTAACAAGATCGTTAACCTAAAGGTTTCAAAACAACACTTACATGTAACGACTAACGATGACTTAACGACTCAGTTAAAATGTATATACATGTAGTGTTTTAATATGTATTTATACACTTTTGAAAGACTTCATTACACTTATCAAAATACTTCTACTTAACAAAAATGCTTACAATTACATCCTCGTTCAGTTTCATCAACAATTCTACTCGTATGCACCCGTATTCGTACTCGTACAATACACAGCTTTTAGATGTATGTACTATTGGTATATACACTCCAATGATCAGCTCTTAGCAGCCCATGTGAGTCACCTAACACATGTGGGAACCATCATTTGGCAACTAGCATGAAATATCTCATAAAATTACAAAAATATGAGTAATCATTCATGACTTATTTACATGAAAACAAAATTACACATCCTTTATATCTAATCCATACACCAACGACCAAAAACACCTACAAACACTTTCATTCTTCAATTTTATTCATCTAATTGATCTCTCTCAAGTTCTATCTTCAAGTTCTAAGTGTTCTTCATAAATTCTACAAGTTCTAGTTACATAAAATCAAGAATACTTTCAAGTTTGCTAGCTCACTTCCAATCTTGTAAGGTGATCATCCAACCTCAAGAAATCTTTGTTTCTTACAGTAGGTTATCATTCTAATACAAGGTAATAATCATATTCAAACTTTGGTTCAATTTCTATAACTATAACAATCTTATTTCAAGTGATGATCTTACTTGAACTTGTTTTCGTGTCATGATTCTGCTTCAAGAACTTCGAGCCATCCAAGGATCCATTGAAGCTAGATCTATTTTTCTATTTTCTAGTAGGTTTATCCAAGGAACTTAAGGTAGTAATGATGTTCATAACATCATTCGATTCATACATATAAAGCTATCTTATTCGAAGGTTTAAACTTGTAATCACTAGAACATAGTTTAGTTAATTCTAAACTTGTTCGCAAACAAAAGTTAATCCTTCTAACTTGACTTTTAAAATCAACTAAACACATATTCTATATCTATATGATATGCTAACTTAATGATTTAAAACTTGGAAACACCAAAAACACCGTAAAACCGGATTTACGCTGTCGTAGTAACACCGCGGGCTGTTTTGGGTTAGTTAATTAAAAACTATGATAAACTTTGATTTAAAAGTTGTTATTCTGAGAAAATGATTTTTATTATGAACATGAAACTATATCCAAAAATTATGGTTAAACTCAAAGTGGAAGTATGTTTTCTAAAATGGTCATCTAGACGTCGTTCTTTCGACTGAAATGACTACCTTTACAAAAACGACTTGTAACTTATTTTTCCGACTATAAACCTATACTTTTTCTGTTTAGATTCATAAAATAGAGTTCAATATGAAACCATAGCAATTTGATTCACTCAAAACGGATTTAAAATGAAGAAGTTATGGGTAAAACAAGATTGGATAATTTTTCTCATTTAAGCTACGTGAAAATTGGTAACAAATCTATTCCAACCATAACTTAATCAACTTGTATTGTATATTATGTAATCTTGAGATACCATAGACACGTATACAATGTTTCGACCTATCATGTCGACACATCTATATATATTTCGGAACAATCATAGACACTCTATATGTGAATGTTGGAGTTAGCTATACAGGGTTGAGGTTGATTCCAAAATATATATAGTTTGAGTTGTGATCAATACTGAGATACGTATACACTGGGTCGTGGATTGATTCAAGATAATATTTATCGATTTATTTCTGTACATCTAACTGTGGACAACTAGTTGTAGGTTACTAACGAGGACAGCTGACTTAATAAACTTAAAACATCAAAATATATTAAAAGTGTTGTAAATATATTTTGAACATACTTTGATATATATGTATATATTGTTATAGGTTCGTGAATCAACCAGTGGCCAAGCCTTACTTCCCGACGAAGTAAAAATCTGTGAAAGTGAGTTATAGTCCCACTTTTAAAATCTAATATTTTTGGGATGAGAATACATGCAGGTTTTATAAATGATTTACAAAATAGACACAAGTACGTGAAACTACATTCTATGGTTGAATTATCAAAATCGAATATGCCCCTTTTTATTAAGTCTGGTAATCTAAGAATTAGGGAATAGACACCCTAATTGACGCGAATCCTAAAGATAGATCTATTGGGCTTAACAAACCCCATCCAAAGTACCGGATGCTTTAGTACTTCGAAATTTATATCATATCCGAAGGGTGTCCCGGAATGATGGGGATATTCTTATATATGCATCTTGTTAATGTCGGTTACCAGGTGTTCACCATATGAATGATTTTTATCTCTATGTATGGGATGTGTATTAAAATATGAAATCTTGTGGTCTATTATTATGATTTGATATATATAGGTTAAACCTATAACTCACCAACATTTTTGTTGACGTTTTAAGCATGTTTATTCTCAGGTGATTATTAAGAGCTTCCGCTGTCGCATACTTAAATAAGGACGAGATTTGGAGTCCATGCTTATATGATATTGTTTAAAAACTGCATTCAAGAAACTTATTTTGTTGTAACATATTTGTATTGTAAACCATTATGTAATGGTCATGTGTAAACAGGATATTTTAGATTATCATTATTTGATAATCTACGTAAAGCTTTTTAAACCTTTATTGATGAAATAAAGGTTATGGTTTGTTTTAAAAATGAATGCAGTCTTTGAAAAACGTCTCATATAGAGGTCAAAAACGAAATCAATTAATATGGAACGTTTTTAATCAATAAGAACGGGACATTTCAGTCGGTTACCAGGTGTTCACCATATGAATGATTTTTATCTCTATGTATGGGATGTGTATTGAAATATGAAATCTTGTGGTCTATTGTTACGATTTGATATATATAGGTTAAACCTATAACTCACCAACATTTTTGTTGACGTTTAAAGCATGTTTATTCTCAGGTGAATACTAAGAGCTTCCGCTGTTGCATACTAAAATAAGGACAAGAATTGGAGTCCATGTTTGTATGATATTGTTTAAAAACTGCATTCAAGAAACATATGTCGATGTAATATATTTCTATTGTAAACCATTATGTAATGGTCTTGTGTAAACAGTATATTTTAGATTATCATTATTTGATAATCTACGTAATGTTTTTTTTTAAACCTTTATTGATAAAATAAAGGTTATGGTTGTTTTAAAAATGAATGCAGTCTTTGAAAAACGTCTCATATAGAGGTCAAAACCTCGCAATGAAATCAATTAATATGGAACGTTTATAATCAATATGAACGGGACATTTCACCAATGGGGGTTGTATCTAACGTGGTCGTATAAAGTATTGAAATTAAAAAGTGTCCTAAAAGGTCATAAGATTATGACACCAATGATCAGGTCTTATAATATAATTAACAACCACAAAGATAAGTCCTTAAAATACATATTAAGAGACATTTTTTGAAATTGAGACATAAACAAGGCGTCTCAAAAAGTAAAAGTAGATGGCATAAGTACCAACAAAAGTGTCCTAATAAAAATTTATAATTCGTAAGGACCAAAAAAATGGTCCTATTGTAAAAAACTAGTACATTAATACCAATAAACAGAGTCTTAATCTAACGATATACTAGTTTGGTACCAAGGGAAAAAGTCCTAATATGCACAAATGTTACCTTAGTACGACATAAAAGGGTCCTAATATAATTACTTTTAAGGTTAGTACCATTAAAAAAAGTCCTAATATAAATATCTTAAACCTTAAAACCACAAAATGAGTCCTAATATATAGTGATACGTTACTTATACGGCGTCCTATCAAGTCATAGTATTGAAACCACAAAATGGGTTCTATCAAGTCATAGTAATTCCGGATCAGTTTCGGATCGGTATTCGGTTCTGCTTCGAATTCGGTTCCGATTCGGGTATTCGGATCGGGTTTGAATATTTGGGCGCGGCTCGAATATTCGGATCCGGTTCAATTATGCAATACCGGTTCGGATACTCAGATCCGGTTTGGTTTTCGGATTTTGTACTGTTTTATCAATTTCGGTTCTTATTTTATATTACATACACTCAAATAATAGATTGTACTAAAAATCAAATATGAAATAAAAGATAATTATATTTCACTAACTTATTCTCATAACATGAAAAACACCAAACATAAAAGTTCATAAATAATCCAACATGGATCAAATAACATTTGACAACGAAATTAAAAAGAATGAAAAGCAACGCAGAACGTCCTCTTGGATCAGCAAGTATCTTTATCAATCAAAATGTAACACCTACAAATAAACCAACCATATATTATATATTATATATTATATTTATAAGAATAAGAATAAAAGTCCATGTAATAAAAATTTATCTTATAACAAATTTATGGTACCGATGTGAAAATATATTGGTTCTTGATTTTGATAAATTTCGGTTTCGATAAATTTCGGTTTCGGTAAATTCGTTATCGGTACCGGCTCAGTACTACGTGGAAACCGAATTAGAAAACCGAATTTTGAAATTTCCAGTTATTTTAGTATTTCAATGACACACTGACTTTGTCTATATAGGAAATATGTATACAGTAATACTAATAATAATATGAAACATCACAGAACCTTCTTAAATCTTGATGGACGTCGACCTAACTTATTTGCTTAGTTGGTACATGATCTTTTTGTGACTAGGAAGTAGTTTCAAGTTCAGTGCAATTTCATCTATATGTTCATCTATATGGATGCCTTTCTCCATTTCTCTATATGGATGAAGATTATTCCATTCGTCCAACACTTAACTTTGAAAGAATAGTCATACCAACAGTGTCAAAACTTGTTGAGATAGGAATGATTCTCACATGAGAAACGGTACCATATCATGTCCTAAAACCAAGAACGCCAATGTCCAGCAGGTTGCCTCACCCCACCAACAGTATCAAACCTATTTCACATTGTTATCATCATAAGTGCATGGTCCAAAAGAACAGAAAAATATAAAACATATGATTAAATGCTAAAGCAATGGATTTTAAGATTCCAACTAGGAGGAACATACCCAAAGAGAAATCTTCTTCTTCCCTATCACCGCCATCAGCAATCACAGCTACTATTCATCCATTTCCATTAGTCACTGTACTATCACGCTGTTTCAAGTTCACCACCAACATGACTTCATAATTATTGCAAACGGCTTAATGTTTCATGCCAGAATATGTAACAAAAAATATAAATCTTTATATAAAATCAACTAAATTCAATATTGAATACTTCACTTTTTCTGACTTCATATCTTAATAATATAAGGAGTATTAATCAGATGGAATAATTAAGAAAATAAAACAAAAAAGTAATAACAAAGGGAATAAACCTCAACCAACATCATCAAGTTTTACCTCAACGTGATTCTTGAAATACACAATTATGCCCATTTGCAACCTCGATTTTAGAAACGGCAAAGGAAGGTGAGGTATCAGCAGCAGCAACGGTGGAAAGGTGTTGTTGGTGGTAGCAACAGCATCAGAAGCGCAGCAAAACCCTAACAAAAGCAACAAAAAACCCCTAAATTAAATAAAGAAAACCCTAAATTAAATAAAGAAGAATGCTGATTGAGAGGTGAAAAAGCGTGAACTTGAAGGGAAAGAAACAACAACGGTCGCGTTGGTGGTAGGAGAAGCGGCGTCGGTGGTGGTAGCAGAGGCGGCGCCGGCGATGGGAGTAGCGTCGATTTTGCCCCTTTTTCGTGTGTCGCACTTTGGGAAGACTGAAAAGAAAAGTTGGGAAATGGTAGGGGTTGATAACTGCCCCAATATATCACGGGATAAATGCGATTCAAATTTATTTAAATTAAAAAAAATTATTGTCAGCTACTCAAAATTAAAAAAAAATTTTGCCAAATCAAATTTAAATCTCCTAACACTTTTTCATTTTGCACCTATGAAAAGGAACGGTTGCTATGTTTTAGAATAAAAAAAAATGGCCAATAGCCTAGTGGTGAATGACTCACTCTCCCTTAGGGGAGGTGAGGGTTCGATTCCCACTAGGTGAGGATTTTCCAAATAATTGGATCAAAAACCATTCTTACCGGGCCAAATGATCCCTTGGTCCCACGCATGCAAAGATTGAAACAATGACAATGCAGGTTCGTTTATCGGGTCTGGCATGCTGTGGGAAAATGGGTGATGGTGTTTCGCCAGGCTCCAGTGGGCTACCGGGGACCACTGGATGGGTTGACAAAGTCAACACAGGGCTAACATGTCCCTGCCGATACACATGTTTTGAAACAATGTTTAAGAATAAAAGGCGGAATGAAAATTGGGGGAACAACTTAAGGGTTTTAAATTTTATGTGTTGTTTTAGCGGAAACTTTTATTTTTTTTTAACCAAATTATTTACTCCATATCTTTTTTCAGTAAAATCTCGGGGTGTTTAATATTTTATTTGACGCTGTTTACACTAAATATTGAACCGAAACCAAATCAAAAAAAATACTTAACCTGAATTTTAAAATTTGTTTTCAGATCGAACAAAATCGAAATCGAATTTGAAATCAGTTTCTGAGTTCGGTTTTTAAATTTGAGCATTCTGAATTTCGTTAACCGAAAACTGAATATCAAACCGAATTCAATTTATATGATATTAAATAAATATGTGCGCTAATGGTGTATCCTATCGTATACACGCATAAAAGGCATAATGGTTGCATAAAAGTAGCATCAGGAAGACTGGAAACAACAGTTTTGTGGAATTATCCGTCCAGCGTTCTCCGCTATACAAGTTGCTCCGTCATGCGTAAGCCCTGAAGGATGCCTAGCGCGTAAGCCCTGGCCGGAGAACGCCACTTTCAGCATAAATTTCGGATCACAAGTAACAGAACGTATCATCATCTGACACGTGTCCCCGAACAATCCGGTGGATCTGACACTATAAATAGACCCCTTGGGTCGTCATTTTACAGTGTTCAGACATTTTGACAAGCTTGAGAGCTGAGACTTCATCTCTCTCTCTAGCACTTTCTCTCACTAGAGTCATCCGGCTAGCACTTTTACGCTCTACGGACGACAGAATGATTAAGCCACCCCACAAGTTTCTACACTTGTGAACCAGGTCTGCAGGGATTATTTTCCAAGAGCAAACATCAATCGGTAACATTCGCCCACCTAAAGCTAGATTACTTCTAGTATCGTGTTGACACACTAAGCCTTACCTCATAAGGAAATAGGTGTTAATGGTGTATCATATCGTATACACACATAAAAGGCATAATAGTTGCATAAAAATAGCATCAGGAAGGCTGGAAACAACAGTTTTGTGGAGATTGTCCATCCAGCGTTCTCCGCTGTACAGGCTGCTCCGTCATGCGTAAGCCCTGAAGGCCGCCTAGCCCATAAGCCCTAGCCGGAGAGCGCCGCATTTAGCATAAATTTCGGAGCACATGTAACAGAACGTATCATCATTTGACACGTGTCCCCAAACAAATCTGGTAGATCTGACACTATAAATAGACCCCTTGGGTCGTCATTTTACACAAGTTCAGATATTCTGACAACTTTGAGAGTTGAGACTTCACTTCTGTTTCTCTCTCTACTTTCTCTCACTAGAAGTCATCCGGCTAGCACTCTTACGCTCTACGGACGACAGATTGATTAAGCCACCCCACAAGTTTCTACACTTGTGTACCGGGTGTGCAGGGATTATTTCCCGAGGGTAAAAATCAATCGGCAACACTCCGCCCTCCTAAAAGCTATATCACTTCTAGTTTCTTGTTGACATACTAAGCCTTACCTCATAAGAAAATAGGTGTTAACAATGGCGCCATCCATTAATGCAAAGAACACACGAAACGGAAAAGGAACGAAAGCAGCTGAAGCTCCATTTGTACTTGAAGCAGTCAATCATCCATCAACTGATGACATGGTCACTGTTGAAGATGTACCTATTTCACCACTAGATGGTACGATTGAAGAAACAGTTGCTGAAACTACAGAGAGGCTTAAACATTTGGCAACTAATTCGGAGAAAAGGCCAGTAATCGAAGAAGCGACAGCTAAAAGTGCAGAAAGACTTCCAAATTTTGTTACTAATCCAGAGCGACGACCATTGATGCAACCACGGCGATGTCTGTCATTTATACCTTTTCGGCAGATGGCGGATGGCAAAGACAAGCAGATAATGAAAAGGCAATCTATATCAAAGTACAAGTTATCCAGGCTACTTGACAAGCTGGGCAGTCTTATTGATGATTCTGGGGATGATAATGACCTGAGTTGTGATAATAATGACTCTGATGATGAAATTGACAAAGATGAGTTCATGTCAGAAAAGCAGGCAGTGTTGCTTTTAAATGACATTCTTAAGCAGACAGCTCCAGCAAAATACAAGCAACGCTTAGCGCAGCCCGCCGTCCGTGCTGTGGCTGTGGACAACTTTTTTGCCCTCATTACTGGAGAACAAGCCACCAAGCCACCAGCGATGGCAGAATCAACGCAGTGTTTCATTGATCGAATTGCTAATTATCCATTGCCCAGAAATCTTGCTATACCAGCAATTGGAGTTTATGACGGCACAACGGATCCGGAAGATTTTCTGACTATGTTTGAAGGTGTTATGAGGTTGCAGCATTGGGAGGATGAAACTGCGTGCCATATGTTTCCTATGGTATTGCAGAAAATGGCACGCGAATGGTTTGCTAGTTTGCCGCCAAGGAGTATTACCAGTTTTCTTGATTTGAGAGCAAAATTTGTGATGCAATACCAAAATCTACGGAGCTGTACTCTGACACATCTTGATGCACACGAGATCACAATGCATCATAACGAATCTTTGAGCAATTTTATGAAGCGTTATACACTTGAAGCACAGAAGATTCCTGATTGTCCAGAATCACAGCTTGTATCTGGTTTCATTTTCTGTTTGGACCAGCGACGGTTTAGTGCACTTGTTCATGCATTACGGTATGACTTGCCAAAAACATTGCATCAAGCTTTGGAGCTTGCATAGAGACATGTTCGAGCTGGTGAGTGTGGGTTGAACAAGTTTGATACTGGTAGTAGTAGCAAGCCGCACAACGGAGGACGGTATTTTGACAGAAATCAGAGAAGGAATGACAATTCAAATGGAGGATGGAGAGGAAACAATCACCCTAATGATTTTCACCACAACAGAAAGCCAATAGAAAGGCACCCGTTGATAATGGCGCTTACCAAAACGCCGAAAGAGATCCTTTTCACTGAACCAATTCGGACCACTTTCAATGCTCCAACACCTATGGAAGAGAGGGAGGGTCCAAAGAGTGAGTTGTGGTGTGATTTCCATGAGGCTTGGGGCCATGATACGGACAATTGTAAATCTTTGATGAGAGAAATTATAGCGAAAATCAAGGCAGGAGAACTGAATCATTTGTTGCCTGGAAAACAGTACAGGAGGAATGATCCTCGCAGGAAATTTGAGTGGCAAAGGAATGATGGTAGCAGAGGATGCCGTGGAGAGAACAGAAGAGAGCAGCATGGCGGAAGAGATAATCGGAACCAACCGCAGTACGGAGAACGGATCACAGAGTGTGAGACAACTCCAGAAGTTGTAATCAGGATGGTTTGGATTAATGATGGTCATTATGAAGAAGGTGAATCATCAAACAGCAATTTGGACAGCTGGAAATATGCCCCAATTATCTTTCAGCCAATTCAGAATTGGGCGTTGTCCGTCCAACCAGTGATCATTTCAGCAGAGATAGCAAATAAGTTTGTCAATTGTATCTACACAGATACAGGAAGTGAAGCTGACATCATCTACTGGCATTGTTTGAGAACTTTTCCAAGGCATGTGCAGAGCAGAGCTAGGCAAACGAGGTTGAAAGTTTATGGACTAACAGGAGCACCGATAAATGCCATGGGGCAGATTCGTTTTCAAGTTGTTATGGGCACATTACCATTGTTGAGAACGGAAACAATTGATTTCACAATCATAGATGGCAATTCTCGTTTTAATGTCCTTTTTGGAAGAACAGCTTTGGCTAAGTTTGGAGCAATAACATCGACGGCCCATGCAGAGGTCAGATTCCCCACTCCAAATGAAGTCGCAGCCATACATTCACAGTATGTGCAGCCAACAAGGGAAAGACCAACGTTTGCAAATGGGCCAGAAGGCAGAATGAATCAGAGAAGGCGTGATAGGTTATTCAACGAGGAAGAAGTTCAGGAGTTTTTCATTCCGTAAGCAAGAGTGAAGGCCGGACAGCGCTGGGCGCTCGGCATATGAAGAAGCAATTTGTCAACAAATTATCAAGAACAGTGTTTATCTTTTCAATAAAGAGTAGTTTCATTTAGCATTTCAATAAAAGCAGTCTTTTACAATCGTTGTACTCATGCCTGTTTGGCATTTGAAGAACACATTTCGAATTATATGATGAAGCAGCGTTTATCAAACTTACTGTGAACCATTGTGGTTATTTTGCAGTGCATACATTAGCAATTGAATACATTAAACATTCATGACGTACTAATTAGGCTTGATCCACCTAAAAGTCGTCATCAATTGTTTATGTACTGCACAGTACTGAACAATAATTTTATATTTTTCTTAAGCAAAGTGCTGCCCGTGACAAATGTAAAACATTACATTTATAACCTGCCCACAGAAGGATCGTATTTTTAAATACCTCCGATGGCGGAAGCTTTTGTGCCGGCCATTAAAGGCACAAGGGATCGGCTAGAAAACGTTTAAGTTTTACTAGAACGCACCGAGGCATGATACAAAACTCAGATACTTGTCATGACAAACATTATAAAAAATTACTTCACAGAACGAACATATATATTTTATGTATGAAGGCAAAATAATTAGCAATTCTTCCTCATATACTTTATGACGGAAGGCGTAAGACGGAGAGTTTATTGATTTATAGTCATTCTTCTAAAACACTTCATAATTCTTCCTCATTAATTTTATGATGGAAGGCGTAATCAGACATCGTATTCTTGATACTGCAAGGCATTTACGTATGAGTTACCTTATGCACTTTTCAAAATGATTTGCTCAAATTATACACTGTACAATTGTGTATAGAAATTTTATGCTCAGGTGCATAATTGATTGGTTTTAAATCGTTAAGCATAAAAATATTTGCAACAAGCATATAAGCACACATAGTCATCACAATAAAGTCAGTATATATATATAATGTTAAAGTCAGTAAGAAATTTATTACAAAACATTGTTTGAAATTTTTACAAAGATCAATTAAACTGCACGCCAAGCACATCTTGAGCAGAAGAGTCTTCTTTGCTGCATACTTCATCATAAACAGTTATCTTCAGATTTATCAATTTGTTCTTGGCCTCATCAACTTTTTCTTGAGTACCAGGAGGCATAAGTTTGGCAATGGCAGCAGAAGGAGTTTGGTTGGGAGCAAGGCGTTTGAACAGCTTGCCGGTCACATCAGCAATAGCATGGGCGTAGGCAGCATCAACATAATCATTGTAGGGATTCCCTACAAGACTGGATCCAAGCACCTTAGCTATCAGACCTGGCACACCTTTCTTAAGCTCAGCAAAATTGCCCTCGCCTTTCTCCGCCCTCCGGAGTAGCTCAACAGACTTCTCTCTCTCTCTGCACTCAGTTGTTTCTCCAGTTCACCCACTTTCACCTGCTCAGCATCCTTTTCCCCTTGCAGAACAGCAGCAACATCTTGAGCACTTTTTAACTCAACTTCTTTAGCCTTTATTATTTTCTACGCATCATTTAAGGCACGCTCAGCATCAGCAGCTCTTTTACGAGCATTTGCACTTTCAGCTATGTCTTTACGAGCAAAGGCAAGAATAGACTCTTGATGTTCCTGCAGTTGCAGCACAGAGTCCAGGTGGTTGGTTAGCAGTACATGAGCCGCCATAGTTGATTCCCTGAGTTGATGAGAACGAAGAGCAGAGAATTGGGGTTTCAGCTCAGGGATAACACAACCCTGTACATCAATAAAATTTTATGAGTTATTTCAAACAGCTCACATCAATAAATTACAAGCATATATATGCAGAGGGTCTTATCGTTCCTACCTGAATAAGAGTTGCAAATTCTTTATCTTTAGTGGCGGGGTTTGCAATGATGGCTTGCAAAGCCCTCACATGAGCAGGAAGAGTTGGATCTTGAACATTGGAGGAGGTGACAGCAGGATTAGTGATATTAGGAAGAGGAGAATCATAAGCAAAGTTGCCTTCAGGCCTATCTTCATGAAATTCAAATTCATCGAAGGGGGCAAAGTTTGGGTCAGGCATTTTCAGGCCCTTCTCTCCTCCACTTTCAAGATTCCTCTCCGGCCTCCGGTCACCGCCCTCCGTAGCCTTCCCTTGGCTATCATCCGACTCTGCTAAAATTACTAACAAAGACAAATTAGTATTATGAACAAACATAACAGTTATAAGCAAAAACATGTGCATTTTCAAAAGAGAGCAGAATGGACATACTTCTCCTACGTTTTTGCTTTTTGCCCTCCTCAGTACTATTCACCCTTTTAGAGACTATGCTCTTCTTTCTTGTCTTCTGGATTGGAGGAGGAGTAGGGTTGGTTTCACCCGTAATGTCAACTGATGCCGATGTTTGCTGATCGTCGGTGGTGGTATCATCCGTTGTCCGCTCAGTGTCTGTATAATCAGACCCGGATTCTCTATCTGAGCTGCTCACAGCAATTTCTTTCCCCTTTTCAGCATCAGCAGCAGCTTTAGCTTCAGCTGCAACTCTCTCCGCCTCAAGCTCTTCAATAGTTTTGTCACGAGCAGTGACCTCCACATCATCATCAAGATCAGGGGATAAAAGAGCAGAGCGGACCTGCATCACGGAGTTACCTACAAAGATTACACATTAATAGCAATATAAGTACACATGACATACAGTAGACAAAAATCTATATATATAATAGGATGATCATATCACATCCTACCCTGTTTTTTCTCACGAAGTACTGGCACAGAATTGCTTGGCCATTCTTGGCTCACTTTGCACAGCACAAGGATTCCCTCATACCTTTCGTATGATCTGGGTGGAATACGGAGTCCTTTCAAGCTATTTACTATCCGCTGTTCTGCGGGATAAATTTTAACACCCTTTCCTATGCCAGCATCAATAGCACCCCACTCCCGGACAACGGAGTATTCTTCCGGAATAACAGTTTCATCAACAAAGAAAAATGGACTTTTCCAGTCCTTCAAGTTTGAAACTCTATTTAGACCAACAAAATGATTATTTTTCTTACTATCAATAGTAAGCCAGCAATCGCTAATCGTGCGGATTCTAAACAAAAAGATAAAAACATTAATGCGAGGCTTTATATTAATAGCATTGCAGTACATTTCAAAAAGGATGATTTTTTGAAGACCATGGGGATGTATCTGACTAAGACAGGCCCCGTAATATCTAAGAAGGCGAAGAAGAAAGTTAGTAAGGGGAACATGGAGGTTGCCGTGGGTAATTTGTAAAGTGTATAAAGTAATTTTTCCCTCAGGAGGATTGTCAGCAGTTTGTCCGATAGTGGGAAGAACAGGGTTGTATTGATTGAGATTGCGAAAGGCAATCTTTAATCCATCTAAATATTCACTAGTCAATGATGAAGCCATCGTGCTAACTTCTGGAATGTTAGCAGTATTTGATGAAGAAGGCTTGGCGTGTTCTTGGCCAGTACTCCGTGAAGAAGCCATGATAATACAGTAACAGATATCAACAAGAAGAAAATAGCAGTAAGATGAAGTGTACTGACCCTGGAAGACGGTAAACCTTAAAAAGTTGAAGATTGAAGAAGGCGATGAAGATTTGGGAGAAATATGCTTTTTGGATCTTGGCAAAGGTAAAAAAGTGATGGTAACAGGGTTATGACGGTTTTTATAAGGGTTCATCGGTGCAATTTTTATGGTCATGATTGAGACACGTGTATGGGCGAGTTTAAACGAAGGGTACGAAATAATACTTTTTACAACTGGAGGCGCGTGGATGATCTCAGCCGTAAGAAGACAATCATAACAGTGTCAGTAAAATTCGTCTACATTTAATGCCTAAAATGTTTTCCCCGATGCAAGTGGGCAATGAACAGGCTGGTTTGGCATGCGTTATCAAAAGTTTAACAACTTAATCATTTTTCAAATGCTTAAGTCCTTAAACTGGGGGGACTTAATGGTGTATCCTATCGTATACACACATAAAAGGCATAATAGTTGCATAAAAATAGCATCAGGAAGGCTGGAAACAACAGTTTTGTGGAGATTGTCCGTCCAGCGTTCTCCGCTGTACAGGCTGCTCCGTCATGCGTAATCCCTGAAGGCCGCCTAGCGCATAAGCCCTGGCCTGAGAGCGCCGCATTTAGCATAAATTTCGGAGCACATGTAACAGAACGTATCATCATTTGACACGTGTCCCCAAACAAATCTGGTAGATCTGACACTATAAATAGACCCCTTGGGTCGTCATTTTACACAAGTTCAGATATTCTGACAACTTTGAGAGCTGAGACTTCACTTCTTTTTCTCTCTCTACTTTCTCTCACTAGAAGTCATCCGGCTAGCACTCTTACGCTCTACGGACGACAGATTGATTAAGCCACCCCACAAGTTTCTACACTTGTGTACCGGGTCTGCAGGGATTATTTCCCGAGGGTAAAAATCAATCGGCAACACTCCGCCCTCCTAAAAGCTAGATCACTTCTAGTTTCTTGTTGACATACTAAGCCTTACCTCATAAGGAAATAGGTGTTAATAGGTGTTAACATGCGCGATATATGATTTGAATAGATAACAATGGACATAATACTTGATCATTGAGTATCAATAAAAGGTAAGTAAAAAAATTAATGGCAGCAAAAAACAATTAAAATAGAGCAAGAAATCAATGAGAACAATTTATTATGAAGAAACGACTCACTTGGCATAACGATAACCCACAGCGAATAGGGCGACGTTAAGGGTTTGGAAAAAAAACTTTGATTTCGCCGGATCAGCAAACTAATTATTTAACATTTTATTGAATTTGTGTGTCTACAATAAGTCATATATACTTTCAGATTTGTTACGATGTTAATTATGTGTTAACAAAATAATTTGTTAAAAATAAATGTAACTATTCCAAGTAAAAACTTATAACTTATAATAATTTACTGAAACAAAATGTTAAATATTACATTTTTTAACTTTATTAAAAAATTAATTAACCACTCAGGACCACCACCCACCACCTCCCACTTACCACACCACCACCACCACCTTCGACCACCATCTATCACCAGCACCTACCAATTACCACCAACTACCAACCACCACGACCACCAATCACCACCACCACGTACTCACCACCACACCACCCCACCACCTACCACTACCAACTATCACCCACCATCCATCACTATCAACTACCAACCATCACGTCTGATGATACGCATATTGAATCCGTATCAAAAAGTCATATTTTCAATACGACTTACCATTTGTCAAAATTCCATCCGGAATCGAACTGGCATAAGGGTCCAGGAGAAAGTACCTTCTCTCGGACCCACCTAAACAAACCGGCCAGAAGACTATCCGAATATGCATCCGAGAACGAATATCCCAGACAAGTGTGCCAGATACCGGCACCACACACCCGGATATGAAGTACCGAGAGGTTATAGATCACATTTTCACATAAAGGTCTCATGCTCGGCAAAATGCGTTGACCGCCCGATAACCTCTACAAGAACATTACGAACAAACATATGAACCAGATGTAACCGCAAAGAAACACTTGGATAAATCGATGATTCTTGTTGATTCGATTATTACTACTATTATACTTACTGAAGAATACACTCGGTATATGATGGTGATGGATGGCCAATCATTCTTTCTTCACGACGTGTCTTGTCATGATGGTGACACATGCCCAATGTGTTAGTCGTGTGTATAAGAATAGTGTCTCGACGTCGTCTAGCATGATTTGGAGTTTAGGCTAAGGAGTTCAGGATATAGAGTTCAGGATATGGATTATAGAGCTTATGGTTGAGGGTATAGAGTTTAAGGTATATGGATTATGGTTTAATGTCTAAGGTTTAGGTTTAAGGTTTGGGTTTTAGAGTTTAGGGTTAAGGGTATAGGCATCCGAAGAATTATTAATGTTTATGAATGGTTCTAGTTTCGGTTATGGCGCTTTGTCTAAATTTTGTTGTTTGGTGGTGTTCCAGTGCGTATTTGGTGGACAGTCGTTCTTTAGTCTTGTTCTTTATTTGGGTTAGTTTTAAGGATGTATATGAGTCGAGCTACTCATCAGCTACTCGAATTTGACTAGTTAAACGAGCTCAAGCTTGAGTTTGAACATATTCTAAAGCTCGTTTAGTAAACGAGATTGACCTCGGGCTTTCTTTATCGAGCTCGCAAATGTCCGTGAGCTAGCCCACACGAATTTTTATATTTATATTTTTTATTATTTTATTATAATATAGTATTCTATATAGTTACATATTAATATTCATAACTTAGTTTAGTGGTTGTGTTGTGTTTTGTTAGTTTGGGGTTCTTTAATTTTAAATTTAATCAAAGATTTATTTTATAATATGTATCTAACACGTCTATATGACACAAAATTTCCTGCAAAATCATTTTTCATATCCAATTAAATTTTTTTTCATCTATATTTGTATCCATAACCGTTTAATTCTGATTTATCCATCGATATTAATATCCATTGGTTTAGCGGGTCAGTGGATTAACCATTATTTTTTTCCATACATAATTGGTGATATAGAATTTGAGCTTTAATGATTTCAAATTCGTTTATTGCGAAATCGTTTATTTTGAATTCAAGTTTTAACGATTTCAAACTCGTTTATTTAGAACTCGTTTATTTTTGAAATCAACATTTAACGATTTTAAACTCGAGTCAAGTTCGAACATAGAAAAATATTCGAGTTCAAACTCAGACAAAGTAGAAAACATTTTATCGAGTTTGAATTCAGACAAAGTAGAAAACATTTTATCGAGTTCGAACTGAGTAGTAAGTAAACAAGCCAAGATCAATTTCTTCCTGGTCGACTTGAGTTCGGTTCGATAATAGCCTATGCGTGACTAACTTTGTCCATGTTTTTTAAAAACCAATTTCAAGCTTTTTGTATTTACTATATTTTAATTTAAATTGTCATTTGTCAAACTTCATCGTTAGCGGGAGAGGAAAAGTTGAGCGGGATCTCTTCCCTCTAAAATAACCTTCTGGGAGTTTAGTTACAAAATTCTCCAAACTAAAAACCTAAATCACCACCACCATCTTCATCGCTTAATCCATCGTCTCCAAAATTCCTTTGGCCCTAATTTACGAATTGTTCGCACGAAATTAGCAACTTATTTCTTCGACGTTTTGACTGTAAGTGTCAATGATTACTATTTGTATTTCAGATTAATGATTGTATGTTCTTTAAACCGTTCTTAATTTGTATGACCAGATCTTAATTTGTTTATTGTCAATTTCTGATTCATCTTTATATCTATGTTATAGGGTTTCCGTCAGCTAAGATGTTAATGTGATTGATCAGGGGTTTTATATTTAAAGTGTTAATCTTCTAGATATTTAGTTATGGATACCCTAAATTTGATACTCATCAAATTAATTGTAGCTTCTCATATCGACACCATTGTCAATTTTAAGGATAATCGTTGTTTCCAGCCCTAATTGTTCTCGATTCAAAATTGGTCGTTGATTAAATCGAATAATCGTTATTTTGTACTTGTTTGAGTTATTTGCAGGAATAAGTACTAAACTTTGATTTTCATATATACGATTTTGATATATGGGTCGAGATTTGGGATAATTTTAGAATTTGGAACAACCATATTAGTCCTAAATATTCCAAATGGCTTATTGATGGAGCTTAAGGATTTGCAAAAGGACCCTTCTACTTCATGTAGTGCAGGGTTGAAAGTGCAAACAGGTTTATTTTTACATTGTCCTTCTATATTTATTCAAGCTTATTATTTAATCTGTTAATTGTATTTGATATAATTCTGAAATTACATTTATACATGTGTTTGGTTAGAATATTATAAATTCAATCGTGTAAATAGATATTTGTGTAGCGGTTTTTAGTATCATGTACACAGTAGAAAGTTTAGAGTAACTAAGAACAATCAAATTTATGTGTTTTTCACTTAGTAATATGATTACAAAAACTTGAAGGTAAAACTAGTAGTCCTTAATAAGAAGAAAATGCTTTTAGCAAATTCAGGTTCAACATTCAACTTGCATGATATTGCTAAGAGAAAGTCGAGCAAGCAGACTGATTGTGTTTCGTCATCTTTATCGGATGGTGGAATTAATGATGCTTGCTCAAGTAGTTCGGTTGTTATAAGGAACCGTGTTCGACGTACATTCATTACGGATGAAGGTAGTGCTAGCATATATTATGGCCAATCTAATCGTAAAGAATGTGCGGGTTCTTCGGCTTTGGTTACATCGTAGGTTTGTATTCATAACGATTCATCATTTGTCGGGCCTTCTAATTTTAGAGGTATGTTTATGTGTTTGAATTATTCTCACTTGGTACTCAGTATTCTATAACTTTACAAATTTTTTTTATACAAAATTAATTGGTGGTCAGACCATGTTCGAATCCGGGCTGCTCTTTTTTGAAGAGATTTTAGGTGTTTTTTTTGCAGCCATGTGTTAGATACCTATCTAAGTATGTGTCTGGCTTCTCTTTTTTATTCTTTATTTCCAGTTTTTATTTTCTTTATCCACTTAAAAATTCAAGGAGATTACTAAACCTCACCCACTCTACCCTATTGCATGACCTTAATTATGTGTCTCGATCAGCTGTTTTGCCTTCTGCATAGTCGCTATTTCCTGTTCGTCAGTTTTCAGCACGTCAATCGCTTGGATTTTGCTTATCGATTTATTGGCCAGGTATCGCGCCTTCTTTGATTGTTTGGCTTTTTCTTTATTTATCCTCTTTATCTGTTGTGTTCTTACTTATAGTCTGATTAGGTTTTCTTAGTTAGGTTTGTATTTTTGTTGAATGTATGAAATTTTAGGGGTGACTTTTGTTTACATTTCGGTTTTGCTATTCATGGACTTATTTTTGTCGGTATAAGTGGTTGTCACACCGTATTATAATGCCGCTCGAGAGAATTTCACCATCTGTACGTTATGGTGGAAGTGATGTTGGTTGCTCGACTTCTTCTTCGATGATAAAAAGAAATCGCATTACGTCGACTTCTTCGACGCTAATAAGAAATCGTTTAACAAGGTCGTCTATCAGACGTCCAAACCAAAACGTCGTTACTCCTTTCTCCGAAAGACCTGCAGCCCATAACGACGACAATGCGCGGTTGGTTGATGCTTCTAATAATGTAGGTATGTATTTGCTCTTTCATAATTGTTGTCTTTGATATTTAGTATTAGATACACATGTGCAGTTACCATCTGATAATTTGTTTATGTTTTTGACGTTTATCTTTATTTTGGCTATGGCGATTCAAACGATGATAGGTTAGTATTTAACAAATCAGACACTGTAGTTTACAACACAGTTTCAAAACAGATTCTAAGCGTCTGGCATCTCTTCAACCCATCTCTATTTCAATCAAGAAATCGAGGAATACCACCGCTTCCTACCACGGTAAGTCACCATACTAACAAAAGTTATACATGACAAAATAAACAATCTAACCATTTGTAACAGGTACAAAGCAAAGTTCGAAGAACGCCCACTACTAAACCTGGACGAGGAAACCCAAACACTAGCAGACCTAATGCTACAGAACCCCAAAACATACAAGGTTCATCACCTAATTACACTATTGATAATTATGTAACCATTGTCTTTGTGTTAAATAGGTGTAGAGAATACTGAAATATATATTTGAATTAAAAGAATACATAAAAGTGCACCGAAAACGATCATGATAAATGAACATAATAATGTGGATGATTTATGTTTAGTTTCCACCAACATGAACACTAAAAGTTCAGTTCACTATTTTGGGTAGTTAATGTTTTTATTGCTTTGGATATAGACTGATTAATCTCTTCTTTATATATGAGCATAAATACAGACATTTTTAGAAATAGTTAAGCTACACTGAATACGACTGTACTGTGTTGTCACTTTACCATTTAACATAAACCCATATTGCCTGACTATTTTGTTACAGAGTGTCTTATTTATGTTCAGGGAATACTGAAAATATTTGAAATTTAAAACATATAACAGGACAGAATACAATAATGCTAACTGAACATAACTATGTGAACGATGTATGTTTAGTTTCCTGCAAATTGAATACTAAACGTTTAGTTCAGTACTTTGGATATTGTGTACTGCACTTACGTGCGTGGTTAAATGGCTATATAGACCTTTTGTTTTCTATCTGTATGTATGGAGAAGCAGATTATTAACAAATAGAGTGAGTGAGTTATATTATTTCTTTGTTCCCCACTGTTTGTAATTTTGTGCTGTTAATAGGATCTTAGTTCTTACACCCTACTCCAAGAATGTTGTGGGTATCAAGCTTGCTGGAACATATATAGTCACTTCAAGTTGGATGGTGCTCTATGGTCTCTCGATCAAGCTAATTATGCAGGTAAATGATGAGAGTAGTTTATTGAAGAGATTAGAGGCCACGTCTTTAAGTAGATTTTGTTTTATAGTATTGAAAGAAAAGTAATCGTATCCTATTATGTTCTGAAGAGTTGTGGTGAGAACAAGTGTATATGTATGGTGTAAAGTGTTTGATACAAATTAGACTTATGGATTTGGGAATGCATACTAGCATCAAGCACATCAACGACTACGTTTGTAACCAAATAAATAAAATAATCATCGTAACCATTTTGCTTTTGTAAATAGCTAACGTTACAAAAAAAAACAACATTGGCGCAATCGAATAATATTAGACTATCGACCACTACTTTGACCAACCAAAACGTAAATGCCGCAACTCGTGGTCATACGATTGCCAATGAATGTATTTAATTAACTAAACAGCACAATAGTCATAGCTATTTTGTTTTTGTGAATATTTAATTAACTAAAACCTATAATATAAGTGTCATATATGAATAAGTATTTCAATACTTTGGAACTAGTATCTTTTGGATATTTTGTTTACTATCCTGGATTGTGGATCTTATTTATCACTGGTTATTTGATTTTTGGATCTTATTTATTACTGGTTTCAGTTATATTATTGGCCAGTCCACTTGTTCAATTTGTTATACTTTAGATTGAAAGTATTAGATATGACTCACTTGTTGACAATTGGTTGTGTTGACCCAACAAGCAACATTAGCTACTTGCCAAACATAACATGATGTGTGCACCTGAGACATAGTAGCAATGTCCGAATATTGTTCTATAGGAGCAACAATTGGCAAATATCAAAGCTCGTTTAGACAATATAACGAATTCATAATTGACTAAGGATTGCTTTTCATTTATTAAAAATACACCTTTTTATTCCCTGTTCATGTATGGTTCTCACCATTATTAGAACTGCATAAAAAACATAAAAAATAACTCGAAGAACTAAGCTTATATATAATTACTTAAAATTTAATACAAAATATTATGATTCATGTGTCATCTCTTTAAGTACGACACCGATAAGGAAAGTTACAAATACAAAATCATATTATTCTAGCAATGTTCATAAGATCACCAAATTCATTTCTTGTAAGTCCTTTTTATAATAATTAAGACACAAAAAACTCATTCGTCTTATTAAACAATCAACGTCTCCTAAAAACTTAGATTAATATGACCTAAATATAAAGTGTCTTATTATGTTTCGATCTAATACGACTAGGACAAATGAATGTCATATGATAGTATATTTTATATAAATTTTATATAAGGTGTTCTATTAAATTAATACATAATGCGACATCAAACGGTTAGATGTTGAGTAAAGTTCCCTTTTATGATTCACAATTAAAGTGTCATATGAAATCATACGATACTTAGGACCTCAACAACTCATCCGTCACATTAAAGAATCAAAGTGTCTTAAAAATTGACAATGATACGACATAAATATCACATGTCCTATTAGCTTATGATCTAATACGACTATGACAAATAAATGTCCTATGATAGTTTATTTCTTAAGACTTTTTTATAAAGTGTCATATTCAATAAACACATAAAGCGACACTAAATCGTAAAATGTCTTATAAAGTTTCATTTTATAATTCACAATTAAAGTGTTCTATGAAATGATATGACAATTAGGACCCCAAAAACTCATCTGTCGTATTAAAGAATCAATGTGTCCTAAAAATTTAAAATGATACGACATAAATATCAAATGTCCTATTAGCTGATGATATAATACGACTATGACAATTAAATGTCCTATGATATTTTATTTTATATGACTATTTTAAAAAGTGTCTTATTAAATAAATACATATTGCGACACTAAATCGTTAAATGTCTTATAAAGTTCCATTTGATGATTCACAATTAAAGTGTCCTATGAAATCATATGATATTTAGGACCTCAACAACTCATCCGTCACATTAAAGAATTAAAGTGTCCTAAATATTTATAATGATACGACATATATTTCACATGTCCTATTAGCTTATGATATAATACGACTATGAAAAAAAATGTCCTATGATAGTTTATTTCATATGACCTTTTTATAAAGTGTCCTATTAAATTCACACATAATGCGACACTAAATCGTTAACTGTCTTATAAAGTTCCATTTGATGATTCATATTTAAAGTGTCCTATGAAATCATATGATAATTATAATTAACGTGTCCTAAAATTTTACAATGATACAACAGAAATATCATATGTCCTGTTAGCTTATGTTATAATACGACTATGACAAATAAATGTCCTATTAGAGTTTATTTCATATGACTTTTATATAAGATGTTATATTCAATTAACATGTAATACTATACTATGCTGATAAATGTCTTATAAAGTACTATCTTATGGTTCACACTTAAAGTGTCCTATGAAATTATATGACCATTAAGCCAGAAAAATATCAATCAGTCATATTAAGTCCTATTATGTTATACTATGACACGACTCACAAAAATAAACGTCCAATAAAGGTACATTTCATATCACCGTCATATAATGTGTCTTAATAACATAAATTTATAGGACATAAGTACCAAAAGTCCTAACATGATACAATTTAATAAGACTCTCGGAAATAATTGGCCTCTAAAGATATATTTAATATGACGTTCATATTAAGTGTCCTATTACATAAACATATTATGAGACTCTATCAAATAAATGTCTTATAAGATCCTCTATTAGGATCTACTTTTTAAGTGTCCTATGAAAATATATGATTATGGGACCTACTCTAAAAGCGTATCTCATCATAGGACCCTACTCTAAAAGAGTACCTCATAATAGGACCATACTCTAAAAGCGTAGCTCATAAAAGGACCTAAATATTGTTTGGTCATATGTAAGTAGCATTTAGGACCATATTTTACTAGGTCCCAGAAAAAAAGGTCCTATAGGAGCATTTTTCTTGTAGTGGCTTTTTCTTCCTATTAGCGTTTTATAAGTTTTAATTCGGGTAATACCTACCCGTTAAGTTCATACTTAGTAGCTAACATACAATTCAACTACTACAATTCTATATGAAAACTGATTAAAATAATATTTCACATTCAAACTTTTATACAATATTTTGCAAACTTACAATACCGCTATTTTACATATACCATGAAATATAGCACATAAAAACTCTGATACAAAACAGTTGCGAAGACAATTCTAGTTAATACGCAAGTCGTTCAACAAAGGCAATAAAGACACGTAATTCATACATCCAGAAACAAGTCATGCATTCTGGTTTTACTATGACTACTTCCCATCCTTGGTCTTGCGGAACATAACCGTTGTGACCGTTGACAAGACAGCATGTTGTAATGTCGTCAAAAGGACGAGGGTTTCGTAATGTCCAATAGCCCCGTAATAATCTAAAAACCTTGTTTCTCATCTCACCTACCCAGTCCATCACTTGTGGGAATGTTTTATTTAAAAGTTGCAACCCAATGTTCTTTTTCTCAATTTGATGAGAAGTGAACATTATTAACCCGTAAGCATAACATGCTTCTTTATGTTGCATGTTAGAAGCTCTTTCTAACTCATGAAATCCTATGTTGGGATATGTTGAGTCAAAATAGGTTCTTAACCCGTAGCGTAAAATTGCATTTGGGTTCCCCGCATTTAACGCTTTAAAGAAAACACGGCGTAACTTATGGTCTCCCCAATGTGATATACCCCACCTATCAAAGGAAAGCCTTTTATAAACTAAGGCATTTCTGGAAAGTCTTTCAAATGTTTGACAAGTTAATTTCGCCATAACTAAATGTGCTGATGAATTCTGACCGACTCTAGACAAGATTTCCTCAATCATATCCTCTGGTAGGTCTTCTAAAATATTCGGTTGTCTACCCTTAACGTCCATTTTGTTTTTATACTGTAAAATAGACAAGGATTAGA
Organism: Rutidosis leptorrhynchoides; assembly: GCF_046630445.1. Classification (NCBI taxonomy): domain Eukaryota; kingdom Viridiplantae; phylum Streptophyta; class Magnoliopsida; order Asterales; family Asteraceae; genus Rutidosis; species Rutidosis leptorrhynchoides. The sequence continues at coordinate 281,404,023 of NC_092334.1, read as the reverse complement.
TTCGAAAAAGATAATTAACAAACAATACAAGCAATTTTTACATAGAACATAAAAGTACAAGCACACTATATTACATATATTACACAACATGATTACAACTCTTTAATCCGACTCACTCGTTTCTTCTTCTTCGAACTTGGTTCGTTTTGCTAATTTCCTAGGGATATATGATGCTCCCCTAATACGAGCTGTCGTTTTCCACAATGGTTTAGAAAAACCTGGTGGTTTAGAGGTTCCCGGGTCATTGTTACTGAAATGTCCCGTTCATATTGATTATAAACGTTCCATATTAATTGATTTCGTTGTGAGGTTTTGACCTCTATATGAGACGTTTTTCAAAGACTGCATTCATTTTTAAAACAACCATAACCTTTATTTTATCAATAAAGGTTTTAAAAACATTACGTAGATTATCAAATAATGATAATCTAAAATATACTATTTACACACGACCATTACATAATGGTTTACAATAGAAATATATTACATCGACATATGTTTCTTAAATGCAGTTTTTACACAATATCATACAAACATGGACTCCAAATCTTGTCCTTATTTTAGTATGCAACAGCGGAAGCTCTTAGTATTCACCTGAGAATAAACATGCTTTAAACGTCAACAAAAATGTTGGTGAGTTATAGGTTTAACCTATATATATCAAATCGTAACAATAGACCACAAGATTTCATATTTCAATACACATCCCATACATAGAGATAAAAATCATTCATATGGTGAACACCTGGTAACCGACATTAACAAGATGCATATATAAGAATATCCCCATCATTCCGGAACACCCTTCGGATATGATATAAATTTTGAAGTACTAAAGCATCCGGTACTTTGGATGGGGTTTGTTAGGCCCAATAGATCTATCTTTAGGATTCGCGTCAATTAGGATGTCTGTTCCCTAATTCTTAGATTACCAGACTTAATAAAAAGGGGCATATTCGATTTTGATAATTCAACCATAGAATGTAGTTTCACGTACTTGTGTCTATTTTGTAAATCATTTATAAAACCTGCATGTATTCTCATCCCAAAAATATTAGATTTTAAAAGTGGGACTATAACTCACTTTCACAGATATTTCCTTCCTCGGAAATAAGACTTGGCCACGGATCGATTCACGAACCTATACAAATATGTACATATATATCAAAGTATGATCAAAATATAATTACAACTATTTTTATTATATTTTAAAGATTTGAGTGTATTAAGTCAGCTGTCCTCGTTAGTAACCTACAACTAGTTGTCCACAGTTAGATGTACAGAAATAAATCGATATATATTATCTTGAATCAATCCACGACCCAGTGTATACACGTCTCAGGCTAGATCACAACTCAAAGTATATATATTTTTGGAATCAACCTCAACCCTGTATAGCTAACTCCAACATTACTGCATATAGAGTGTCTATGGTTGTTCCAAATAATATATATACATGGGTCGATATGATATGTCAAAACATTTGCATACGTGTCTATGGTATCCCAAGATTACATAATATATTAGAATACATGTATAATACAATATAAGTTAGCTAGGATATGATTTGTATAGATTTGTTAAACATTTCCCGTAGCTAAAAAGATCAAAAATATCCAATCTTGTTTTACCCATAACTTCTTCATTTTAAATCTGTTTTGAGTGAATAAAATTGCTATGGTTTCATATTGAACTCTATTTTATGAATCTAAACAGAAAAAGTATAGGTTTATAGTCAAAAATATAAGTTACAAGTCATTTTTGTAAAGGTAGTCATTTCAGTCGAAAGAACGACGTCTAGATGACCATTTTAGAAAACATACTTCAACTTTGAGTTTAACCTTGATTTTTGGATATAGTTTCATGTTCATATGAAAAATAATTTTACCAGAAGAACAACTTTTAAATCAAAGTTTATCATAGTTTTTAATTATCCAAACCAAAACAGCCCCCGGTTTCACTACGACGGCGTATATCCGATTTTATGGTGTTCATCGTGTTTCCAGGTTTTAAATCATTAAGTTAGCATATCATATAGATATAGAACATGTGTTTAGTTGATTTTAAAAGTCAAGTTAGAAGGATTAACTTTTATTTTCGAACAAGTTTAGAATTAACTAAACTATGTTCTAGTGATTACAAGTTTAAACCTTCGAATAAGATAGCTTTATATGTATGAATCGAATGATGTTATGAACATCATTACTACCTCAAGTTTTCTGGATAAAACTACTGAAAATGAGAAATATAGATCTAGCTTCAAAGGATCCTTGGATGGCTTGAAAGTTCTTGAATCAGAATCATGACACGAAAACAGTTCAAGTAAGATTTTCACTCGAAATAAGATTGTTATAGTTGTAGAAATTGAATCAAAGTTTGAATATAAATATTACCTTGAATTAGAAAGATAACCTACTGTAAATAACAAAGGTTCCTTGATCTTAGATGATTACTTGGAATGGATTAGAAAGCTTGGAAGTAGACTTGCAAACTTGGAAGTATTCTTGATTTTTATGAAACTATACTTATAGAATTTATGAAGAACACTTAGAACTTGAAGATGGAACTTGAGAGAGATCAATTAGATGAATAAAATTGAAGAATGAAAGTGTTTGTAGGTGTTTTTAGTCGTTGGTATATGGATTAGATATAAAGAATATGTAATTTTGTTTTCATGTAAATAAGTCATGAATGTTTACTCATATTTTTGTAATTTTATGAGATATTTCATGCTAGTTGCCAAATGATGGTTCCCACATGTGTTAGGTAACTCACATGGGCTACTAAGAGCTGATCATTAGAGTGTATATACCAATAGTACATACATCTAAAAGCTGTGTATTGTACGAGTACGAATACGGGTGCATACGAGTAGAATTGTTGATGAAACTGAACGAGGATGTAATTGTAAGCATTTTTGTTAAGTAGAAGTATTTTGATAAGTGTCTTGAAGTCTTTAAAAAGTGTATGAATACATATTAAAACACTACATGTATATACATTTTAACTGAGTCGTTAAGTCATCGTTAGTCGTTACATGTAAATGTTGTTTTGAAACCTTTAGGTTAACGATCTTGTTAAATGTTGTTAACCCATTGTCACGACCCGGAAAATTTCGACTAATTTTAAACCAAACTCTCAATACGATATTGTATTTTTGACACAATAAGAAAAGCCTGTTAGGTCGAGTCTCAAAAATTTTGAACTGATTCATACATTCATGTAACTTCGACTGTTCTCGACGATTCACAAACAACAAATTTAAAATTTAATATATATATATATATATATATATATATATATATATATATATATATATATATATATATATATATATATATATATATATATATATATATATATATATATATATATAATATAATATACTTAAAACCTCATATTTAGATCTTGTCATCAATATACGCATCCGTTTGTTGGGATTTCAGATTCATTAGTTGGCCTTTCTATGTTATATATACATAATAATTATAATACCCTATATTATATTAAGAATGATGGATGCCATATTTATGTAATAGCTTAAGTAGTACTCTGCTTGAATTGATGCATAAAGATAGAAAACAGTATATTAATTAATTAATTACTATTACATACTCCCTACCTAATGACTAATAACGTGTCTACAATTGATCCAACAAATAATTCACATAAAGTACCTTTATTGTTGTCCTAATCTAGTTATTTATTTGCATGTTACTTGTAACGACCCCGACAAATCGTCAAGTGACGGCGTCGTCTACGTAGGTCCCATTGCATGGTCATAAGTCTTTAAGACAAAGTTTGACCAAAATATGTCGCCTTCATTTCAAAATAAAGATTGTTCCCAAAGTTTACAAGAATTGTTCAACCAAAAGTTAAGTTACAAGGTTATAAGTACAAAGGAAATCTAGGCGACACGGTTTAAAGTAAAGTCATAAGACGCTCCATGAAAAACATGTATACTCGACATCCAATGCAAGTATCAAATAATGAGCGGAAGCATGTATCACATATCGTGCAAGACCTGAGAAAAACATAGAAATCTGTCAACGAAAACGTTGGTGAAATCATAGGTTTAGTAAGTATTAAACGTTGTTTTTGAACCACAAGATTTTGTATTTCCATAACGTAGATTATCCAAATCATTTGCATTCCAAAAGTGTTGTTATACGCGAGCACTCAATTATCAAAACTTAACCAACGTTACCCCATCACACAGTGCTAGAACCCGCACTAAAACACAAAAATATATTTCATCCGCATAACGGTAGCGAACCGTCCGAATGAGGGTTTGTTAAACCCGTATGGCCACACAATATAAGTTCTCGCTTACACCCTGCAAGTGTAACTAATGATAATCGAATTGAGGCATTTGTTCTAACTCGCACGTGGAATGTTTGTTTTCACACTTGTGTTCAAAACATAAAAGTAAGTAGTACAAGATGTAACAAAGTATATGTTTTCTCTGCCCACGATTTAAAAGTATAAAAGTTGTTGAAAAGGTGGGACTATGATCTCACCTTGAGCGCGAGAGTTAATAAAGTACTTCAACAAGTAGACGCGTGCAAAGACAAAGCTAGTCTTGACCTAAACATATAGGTTGTATCAATAACGGTAAACACAAACGGTCAAAGATGTTCAATTAGTCCTATGGCTCGTTACGACTCGATTATGTAGCATGTGAATCAATTAGTCAAGTTTCATGCACGATACAAGTAACTAAGCATGTTAGAACGATCGTATAATTGTTTGGTTAAGTTTGACTAAAAGTCAAACTTGGTCAAAGTCAAGGTTAACGGGGTCGGGTCGGGTATCCGACAATTTTCCCATGATGAGAAATCATTTATGAGCAGAATGGCCAAGTTTCATGTTAATCGGAGTTACGGTTAAGCGGGAAACATTTTGTGAAAGGAAAAAATAAAAACAAAAATGAGCTGGGCATATGCGCGGCGCGCAATGGGTTGCGCGGCGCGCACCCAAGTGTAAATCCTGGTCAGAACTTAACCACGAAGGCAAACATCTGGGATTTCTAATTCTGCGTGGCGCGCGGGTATATGCGCGGCGCGCAATACCTGGGAAACATGCAGTTTGCAGAAAAATGGTCCAAGTCACGAACCAAAACATTTTCCAACCCAACTCTTGACCCGCAAACACTTATAATGCCTATCATATATCGTCAAAAAGGTATTTTGACGAGGAATACAACTAACTACCTTTCACAAGCAAAAACATCAATTACAATAATCGAAAACTCGTCAATTGATCAAGAAAGGTTTATTTTCAAAGTTTCAAGTTCGTAAAACGTATTTTATGATTCGGGAATCCAATTTACACATACGATATGCCGTTTCGAAGGTAATTAAGCATACATTGCATCTAAACACTTACTAACAACATTAACAAGCATTCAACGCATCAAAAGTTCATTTCAAAGTCTAACAAACCCTAACCAAAATTCACAAAAATCAATAATCGGGTTTTTGAAGTTTTCTTAATCAACCTACGCATCAAAACGAAGCTAGTGATACTAGTAACATAATTAAAACATGAACTTGAACAATCAAACAACATTTAATCTTCCAAAATGCAAGATTAAGCAAACCCATTTCAAATGTTCAAACTAGTTACTCAAAACAACAAATCGAGCAAGTAAATCATATATTCATGCTAGACACGAGCCATAGACACTAACTAACACCATTTCAAATCAAAAACACGAATTTAGAGAAATCTAGAGTTTTAGAAATGTTATCCAAACGAGATGAAGTTGGTATCAAATTGTAGAGGATGAAGAGAGGATTCCAAATATGTAATTTGTTTTGTTGTAAGCCTCCTAGATCGAATTTAGATGATGAATGATTGAATTGGGTGTTTGTGTGTGTCTTCTTGCTAGAGAGAAAGAGAGAGAGATGGAGGTGATTGAATGGTGGTGATTGGGGTGGACTAGTTGACCTAGTCAACTAGTTTGCCCCGTGTCAATTTTAGTCCCTCGAGTTTAGAAGCGGGTGCGGGATTTAACCGATCGAATATTTTAAATTTCACGGGAGTACGGGAGATATTAAAATCCGATAACGAGAATATTTAAAATGTTACTTAACAAAGGATACGAATCTAGATACGAAGGGTATTATTTAAAAAGAAAAAGACGGGCGTTAAAATAATTTAACGGAAAAATGCGGGATGTTACATTATCCACACCTCAAAAGAAATTTCGTCCCGAAATTTAGTTGGAAGTAATAATCGATGCCTCTCACTCGAGACCGGAGATGTCAATGCTATGAATAAGTGAAGGTACGTCCTTGAGTGTTCTCATGAATTTGGATTTTTTTTTTTTTTTTTCACGATCCCCGGTTTCAACTGGTTTTCCTATGAAGAGAAGTTTGTCATCAATAGCTGGTGCATCTAGGAGGATTGCAAGTTCCTGTTCCGCAGGACACGTTTCTAAGTTTGTTTCACGAAATGTAAGGTAAATGGAAACTTAATTGAGTCGGCAGTTCTAAATGGTAGGAAGCGGCTCCAATACGCCCCAAGGTTTCAAAAGGTTCAATATTGCGGATATAACCTTCCTCGATTTCCCGAAATGAATTACACCTTTCCAAAGTGCGGTTTCTCAATACTACGCGGTCACACACTGGGCTTGGTGGGGTTTTCATCTAAGTTCGGCATAACTCTTCTGGCGACAATGGGTTGTCTCGAGCCCTTCTCGGACTTGAACGATCTCAATTGTTGTTTCTTGATGGAGTTCAGATTTCGGTGGTTGATGCTTTGGTTAAATGAACAGGGGTATGACATTAGCGGTCATATAGGGTTTCGGAAAGTGCTGCGTTAATATACGAGTGATAGCTGTCGTTGTAAGAGGAACTACTGAAGGTGACAATACCAGTCTGTAACATGTCTTTCCAAGATTGAATCGTACGTTTGCTCGGTTCGTCGGTTGTGGGAGATACGCGGTACCTGTGTCTAAGCGGGTTCCCAAGGTTTCTTGTAACACTAGAAGTGAAACGAGTATTTCGATACAGGATAAATGACGAAGATACACCGTGTTGGTGTAGAATCTCTTAAGATATGTTTGAACAAGTCAGTTAGGGTTCGAAAAATGTTCGTTAGGACTATTCACCCTCGTGGCGAATACTAATGTAATATGAGGAATTTCTCTATCCATGGAGGAATGTTACAAGGAGTTTCTTTAAACGGAAATGCGAGCGATAAAGATAGGAGTGAAATGAGGACTTAGAATAGGATGAGCTTGCATCTCGAGGTTGCCATAACGCGCCTCTAGTTGTCGAAAATTGAAGTCTGGAAGAGAAACAAGATAGTACACGTAATTGTATAGTTCGGGGTTGAATAATAGTTGGCCGATTATCAGAAACACAAGGACGTTAAGTCAAAGAAGAGTGAAGTATCGTTGGATTGTGTGTTATCTTAAATTCCAGTAATATCAGACGGTAACGGTGAAATAACATAGGTATGTAGTGTGGTACGGGATGACGAGAAAGTTGATCGGATCCACAATTTAGTATTCGAATTCTTCGCGCAAAATAACGAATTTTAGTTACGTTGATTTTGAGTCGAGAGAGTATGCCTTTCGGCGTTCAAGTAGAAATATTTCCATGTTTGAGTTCCATCTAGTGCTATACGAATTTAGCTAGGAAGGTTGGTGTGAAGAATCACGCTCAAGGTTCGAACACGGAGAGGTTTAAAGTTTTCCCTTAGTGAGTTAACGAGTTTAAAAGTCGTGTGACACGAGAAAAGTCAGAAATGAATCTTCGGTAACAACCGGTGAGATCTAAGATTTTTACGAATACAAGTCTGAGTTGGGAGAGTTTCCTGATTACATGTGGCTTGAGTTCGAGATTGATTGTAACGACCTGACCATAAACATCATGGTCTAGAAAATTGGACTTCGTTCAACAGAAATTCTCACTCAGAGACTTTGGTATAGAGTTGCTCTTTTCTCAAAAGTTCGAGCGTAAGATGGTGATGTTGTTCGTTTTCCTTCTTTACTTAAATAAGTTAAGATGTCATCTATAAATACGATAACAGATTTGTCTAGATAAGTTGCATACGTGGTTTAGGAGGTTCATGAATACGGACGGAGTCCTAAATAAATCAAACGGTACTAAGAGAGATTTACAACTAACGTTGCGAGTTCGGAATTGGCTTAGGAGACATCGTCTCCCTTAACCCCCAATTGATGATAACCAGAACGGAGGTCGATTTGGAATACACGGGATCCACGCAAATAATCATGAGGTAATGGATACGAGGAAGAGAGTATTGGTTTCCAACCGAAAGTTACTTAGTTCACAATAATCTATACATAAATGTAGGGCAACAATTTCTCCTTAATGAATAGGTTTTGAGTTCCTTAGTTCTATAGGTGTCGAGTCCAATTTCTTAACGCATATCCTCCGATAAAATTTATAGGCACACAATATATTCCGTCTGTCACTTAAATCGTCTAAGTAGTATCTGGGGGAAAGAGGTGGAATCTAAAGAGCACGAGTCAAATCCTTGGTTATAAAACGTCTAACGGTACTCGAATCGAATAAGTATGAAATATACGGTTTGTTGTGAAGAAACGTACCCGTGACTAGTCCATCATCGTCTCGGGCATCCTAGGTGTCGATGTTGTAAGTTCAACGGCGCGCGTTGGTTTTTGCTTTATTCTTTGGGCATTCATTTCTAAAATGACCCGATTGGCCACATTTGTAGCAAATACTCGGCTTTGGTGCGTCGGGCCCCTTTTGAGTGACGGGGGCAGTACTTCCACAATACTTGGCAATATGACCACTACCTTGGCACCGATGGCAAATTAGCTTGCCACATTCACCAAAATGATGCTTGTGGCATTTGTTGCAAAAAGGTCGTGTCCCGGCATAACTTTTCTTGCCGACGGGGGTGAGAGGTTCCTTGGAAAAGTTGTTGTTGTAGTTACTCGATTGGGGGGCTTCCCATTTTCTTTTGTTGTCACCCGACTCATCCTCGGCTTTAGGTGCCGGCACTTCAATCTCGTCTACCGTTTCGATCAATTGACGGGCCATATTCAGGGCCTCTTGGTGATTACTGGGTTTGGATGACATTACTCCTTGTTTGATGCTCTTGGGAAGACCATCCATGTAAAGTTCAACCCTTAGAGGTTCGGGGGTCACGAGGTTTGGGCACATCAAGGATAGCTCAGAAAATCGTTGATTATATGCCTTTAGGTCATTCCCGACCGCTTTTAAAGTTCTTAGTTCGTGTTCGAGCTTACGGGTCTCTTCGCGCGGGAAGTATTCGGTGATCATCTTTTTCTTTAAGTCGGCCCATGAGAGTGTGTGGGCTTCATCGATACCCACCGACAGCACATACGTATTCCACCATGTGAGGGCGATACCGGAAAAAGTGTGGGTGGAATATTTGACTTTGTCTTGGTCCCGACAACCGCTTATGCTAAAAACGGCTTCTGTTTGCTCAAACCATCGGGTGAGCACAACCGGTCCTCCGGTCCCATCGAAGGTGTGAGGTTTGCACCCCATGAAAGTTTTGTAGGAGCAATCCTCGTTTGAATTACCGGCTCCATGGTTGTTGTGGTTGTGGTTGTTATTGATGTCGGAGGAGATACTAGCCATAGCCGCACCTATGGCGGTGGCTATCATGCGTTGAAAAGCTTGTTCGGAAGTTTCATTACGTGGTCCGCGACGGGGAGGCATTGTTCCTTCAAGACACAAGAATATCGTTGATTAGTATTCTCAATAATACTAATCATGATAGGGAATGATGATGTAGAGAAACTTTTCCTTGACTCGCCTTAAATTCTTTATGTCATAATGTCGGAATGTCCATATGAATCACCGTAATATAATCCCGGAAATTATATTACCCTGATTCTCATGTGCATTTAACATTACCTCATAAAGTCAAGGTGGCGCGTCAACAAAATTTATCAACGTAAGATCAAGATCGAATACGAGTTAGATATGATTGAAGAGTTCGAGTATAAATGCACAATTAGTCAAGTAATTCCTACTTCAGTCTATATGCCGGTTGTAGTCTAGATTCACCTATGTACCCTATGACTCGGGGTGGACACAAATGAACTCTAAATCCCTACAACCAAGGCTCTGATACCACTTGTAACGACCCCGACAAATCGTCAAGTGACGGCGTCGTCTACGTAGGTCCCATTGCATGGTCATAAGTCTTTAAGACAAAGTTTGACCAAAATATGTCGCCTTCATTTCAAAATAAAGATTGTTCCCAAAGTTTACAAGAATTGTTCAACCAAAAGTTAAGTTACAAGGTTATAAGTACAAAGGAAATCTAGGCGACACGGTTTAAAGTAAAGTCATAAGACGCTCCATGAAAAACATGTATACTCGACATCCAATGCAAGTATCAAATAATGAGCGGAAGCATGTATCACATATCGTGCAAGACCTGAGAAAAACATAGAAATCTGTCAACGAAAACGTTGGTGAAATCATAGGTTTAGTAAGTATTAAACGTTGTTTTTGAACCACAAGATTTTGTATTTCCATAACGTAGATTATCCAAATCATTTGCATTCCAAAAGTGTTGTTATACGCGAGCACTCAATTATCAAAACTTAACCAACGTTACCCCATCACACAGTGCTAGAACCCGCACTAAAACACAAAAATATATTTCATCCGCATAACGGTAGCGAACCGTCCGAATGAGGGTTTGTTAAACCCGTATGGCCACACAATATAAGTTCTCGCTTACACCCTGCAAGTGTAACTAATGATAATCGAATTGAGGCATTTGTTCTAACTCGCACGTGGAATGTTTGTTTTCACACTTGTGTTCAAAACATAAAAGTAAGTAGTACAAGATGTAACAAAGTATATGTTTTCTCTGCCCACGATTTAAAAGTATAAAAGTTGTTGAAAAGGTGGGACTATGATCTCACCTTGAGCGCGAGAGTTAATAAAGTACTTCAACAAGTAGACGCGTGCAAAGACAAAGCTAGTCTTGACCTAAACATATAGGTTGTATCAATAACGGTAAACACAAACGGTCAAAGATGTTCAATTAGTCCTATGGCTCGTTACGACTCGATTATGTAGCATGTGAATCAATTAGTCAAGTTTCATGCACGATACAAGTAACTAAGCATGTTAGAATGATCGTATAATTGTTTGGTTAAGTTTGACTAAAAGTCAAACTTGGTCAAAGTCAAGGTCAACGGGGTCGGGTCGGGTATCCGACAATTTTCCCATGATGAGAAATCATTTATGAGCAGAATGGCCAAGTTTCATGTTAATCGGAGTTACGGTTAAGCGGGAAACATTTTGTGAAAGGAAAAAATAAAAACAAAAATGAGCTGGGCATATGCGCGGCGCGCAATGGGTTGCGCGGCGCGCACCCAAGTGTAAATCCTGGTCAGAACTTAACCACGAAGGCAAACATCTGGGATTTCTAATTCTGCGCGGCGCGCGGGTATATGCGCGGCGCGCAATACCTGGGAAACATGCAGTTTGCAGAAAAATGGTCCAAGTCACGAACCAAAACATTTTCCAACCCAACTCTTGACCCGCAAACACTTATAATGCCTATCATATATCGTCGAAAAGGTATTTTGACGAGGAATACAACTAACTACCTTTCACAAGCAAAAACATCAATTACAATAATCGAAAACTCGTCAATTGATCAAGAAAGGTTTATTTTCAAAGTTTCAAGTTCCTAAAACGTATTTTATGATTCGGGAATCCAATTTACACATACGATATGCCGTTTCGAAGGTAATTAAGCATACATTGCATCTAAACACTTACTAACAACATTAACAAGCATTCAACGCATCAAAAGTTCATTTCAAAGTCTAACAAACCCTAACCAAAATTCACAAAAATCAATAATCGGGTTTTTGAAGTTTTCTTAATCAACCTACGCATCAAAACGAAGCTAGTGATACTAGTAACACAATTAAAACATGAACTTGAACAATCAAACAACATTTAATCTTCCAAAATGCAAGATTAAGCAAACCCATTTCAAATGTTCAAACTAGTTACTCAAAACAACAAATCGAGCAAGTAAATCATATATTCATGCTAGACACGAGCCATAGACACTAACTAACACCATTTCAAATCAAAAACACGAATTTAGAGAAATCTAGAGTTTTAGAAATGTTACCCAAACGAGATGAAGTTGGTATCAAATTGTAGAGGATGAAGAGAGGATTCCAAATATGTAATTTGTTTTGTTGTAAGCCTCCTAGATCGAATTTAGATGATGAATGATTGAATTGGGTGTTTGTGTGTGTGTTCTTGCTAGAGAGAAAGAGAGAGAGATGGAGGTGATTGAATGGTGGTGATTGGGGTGGACTAGTTGACCTAGTCAACTAGTTTGCCCCGTGTCAATTTTAGTCCCTCGAGTTTAGAAGCGGGTGCGGGATTTAACCGATCGAATATTTTAAATTTCACGGGAGTACGGGAGATATTAAAATCCGATAACGAGAATATTTAAAATGTTACTTAACAAAGGATACGAATCTAGATAAGAAGGGTATTATTTAAAAAGAAAAAGACGGGCGTTAAAATAATTTAACGGAAAAATGCGGGATGTTACATTACTAGACCAAAAACATACTTCTATCTTTTCACATCAATAATTGTTTCTCTTATTTATAAAACCAAATTAATACATGGATCCAATGCAAGTTGTTACTCCCTATTTTTTTTCTCTAATTCTAATTCCTAAAGTAAATTCACGTACATAATCTTACTTTTATGACTTTTGTGTTTAGTAATCACTTACTGCTAAATTCATAAATTATTTCTATTCGTCTAATATTCAAATATTGAATTCATGGGATTACTGTGCTTTTTGCTTTTACTCACAATCAGATATGCAAAGTCTTTAAATTTGAAAAGTAATATATTGTGAATTTGGTGGAACACGTTACTTTCATCTTATTATCATTATTATATTTATTATTAATAGCTAGTAGGCTTAATATATATATCCATATTCCACAAGTAATTCAATCACCCGGCTGCTAATGGTTCTTTTAAATTGAATGATTGGCACTATTTTCCTTTTTGATTCAATCAATCATTCGGATGATTAACCTTTAACAATCATCTACCTAATACATTTATATATAACACATATACATGTTAGAGATATTTCATCACCATCTAAACATCCTGCCTTCTTTTCTTTTGTGGCGTCGAACACCCAAACAAGACCACCACCTCTCCAACACAAACCCGTCAACCACCACTACTACCTCCCTCATGGTCGATCAACACAAACCCATATCATCACTACAACCAAATCACCACCATAATTCACGATTAGCTACTATTTTAATTTCACTAAGTACTACACGCCTGCTATCTCTCTCTCTCCCCCTTCTATGATGTCTATTTCTTCACGACTACACAAAAAGAACTACCGTTGCAAACCATTGTAATTCTGCTGCTACTTATGTTGCTACCGTTTTCTGTTTAGATTGAAACAACTCAAAACCCACAAGAAAACCTATGATCATCTCTAAGACAACCATAATCACCACGACACCTTCATTTTCTCTTCTATTTGCAACTCCAGCGAACCAATAACCAACACCTTTAACCGGCTATCATCTTTTGTTTCTGTTTTTTTTTTATTACCCTCACTTTACTCTTGTTCCGATTATCAAAACCCGTTTGTTTATTTTTGTGTTCAACAAAGACCCAAAATAACCCAAAACACCATCTTCTTTCTTCTACTATTCGACTCCTGATCGACTACCACACACCACGCTCACCTCCTCAACCGTACACTTTCGGCCACCACCAACGAGTCACCATGTCCGACACCCTAGCCATCATCGCATCACCTTTCTATTTTATTTTTCTCACGTTGCAACCCACCTTCCTTCTTCCTCTTAATCACCAACATCACTCTCCCTCCTCTCATCATCTCTCTCTTAATCTCCCTCATAAATCATCATGTTTTCTATTTCTCCTCGATGGTTGCAGCTGAAATCTTGTTGTTGCTAAACCACTGGTTCGACAACCCATCAATAAACCATTAAACCTTAAACTGATATATATTCGTTTATCATACTAGTCGACTTAAACCTTGGATCATTGTGGGATATTAAAAGAAGTGTGGAGGGGTCAAGATAGGATTCTTCTTTCTTGGATTCCATTTGCAATGTACATCATGCTTCTATAATTGAAGCTTATGGCCGACCAAGGGGTCACTATAGATGGCTTTTAGTTATTTTTTTTTATGGTAAATTGAATTAAATATGAGCTGCAAGGATAAGCGACTGTTTCTGTCTCCATTACAAATTCTAAATGTGATTAAGATGGACCGTATATATTTTTCTGCAGTTTGGGCTTTGTGTTTTAAACTTGGGACAAATAAATTAATAATTGGGCTGTGCATTACATAATGGTTGGGCCGAAATGATGCAGATAAGAAATAGAAATTGTTTACTATATAGATTGCTGATGATGATTAGAATATACGTCGAAGTAGATGATAATTGGATGATGATTATGATCGACAAGTGACGATGATGATAATTATAAAAGAGATGATATACGTGATGATATAATAATGATTGTGTAATTCGAATCTATTAGTACTCGATTCTGTTAGGAGATTGATAAATGATAATACGATAATTTGAAGGGGAAGATAAACGAATATTTCATTTTTTTTTTAAACCAAGGAGTACATAGAATGAAGGGTGATGTATGTGAGAATATGATCATAATCTAAAATGATGATGATAATGAGTATAGTTTATGATGTCGTAGATGATGAGTATGATTTAGGAGATGATTAATGATGAAACGAGTGAATGATGTTAGTAACGAGAATGAGATTATGATACGGAGTAATAGTTAAGGATGTTTTTGGGTTAGCGGGACGTCGCGGGTTCAAACTCGGACTTGGGCATTTTCTTTTAAGACTACATCCTTGAGGTAGTTTACTTATTACTCATTATTATTATTATTATTATTATTATTATTATTATTATTATTATTATTATTATTATTATTATTATTATTATTATTATTATTATTATTATTATTATTATTATTATTATTATTATTATTATTATTATTATTATTAGTATTATTATTATTATTATTATTATTATTATTATTATTATTATTATTATTATTATTATTATTATTATTATTATTATTATCATCATCACTATTATGGTTATTATTACAAATTACAAATAAATATTATTTTACAAAAATACATTACAAATATATTAATATTAAATATTACTAAATTTTTATACTAAGTAAGCTATATATATAAAATATATTAATAATATAAATTTATATATTCTATTCATATATATAAATCTTGAAATTTAATTTCTATTTTTAATGTATTATGATAAATGATAAATATTATATTATTAAACTACTTTAATAAATATTTATTATATTAATATTAATAAATATATTATAGAAATAAATATTTACAACTTAAAGTATATAGGATAAATATAACTTAATATGATAAGTAAACTATTAATATATAAACTTATTAGTTGTTATTATATATGTGTTAATATACATAATTGATATAGGTTCGTGAATCCGAGGCCAACCCTATGGTTATTCAATATCGTCATATGTATTTTTACTACAAAATACATTATGTGAGTTTCATTTGCTCCCTTTTTATTTGCTTTTGCAATATATTTTTAGGCTGAGAATACATGCGCTGTTTTATAAATGTTTTACGAAATAGGCACAAGTACTAAAACTAATTCTACGTGGGTTTAAACCAGAAATATACCCTTAGCTTGGTAACATTAAACTACTTGTCTATGTACGGTAGGCGCGAATCCTAAAGATAGATCTATTGGGCCTGACAAACCCCATCCTGACTATGGGATGCTTTAGTACTTCGAGGTTATTTTAAACACACCTGATCTGGTGTACTTTAGAGGGTAAAACATGAACGTTAAGGCTTGTTACCGGGTGCCTACAACTTATAGAATAATTTTATACACTTGCGAGTGTACATATATTTATAAACGGAAATCTTGTGGTCTATTAATATATTGAAATGATTGTTATGATAAACCTATGAACTCACCAACCTTTTGGTTGACACTTTTAAGCATGTTTATTCTCAGGTACGAATTAAGTCTTCCGCTGTGAATTAGCTCATTTTAAGGATATTACTTGGAGTCGATCATCGCAATGGGACCAAATGTTGATGACTTCGTCCAGGTGGATAAGGACGGGTCTGTACAGGTGGTATCAGAGCGGTGGTCTTAGCGAACCAGGTCTTGCATTAGTGTGTCTAACTGATAGTTGTTTAGATGCATTAGTGGGTCTGGACTTCGACCGTGTCTGCATGTCAAAAGTTTCGCTTATCATTTCGTGTCAAAAATTAATTGTTTATCCTCCTTAAAGTCTAGACACGTCTTACTGCCTCTATTGCATAGATAGTGTATAGATAAATTCATATCTTAGCGTATCTGCTAATCCATATCTTTGTGTACCTGTTACTGTAAACTTTGCCTGTCGTATTCCGTAGATTCCTCTGTAACTTATGGGATTTTAGTATTATATACGCATATGTAAATTATGTATTGTAGGGTACTAATCTACATCATATAATTTTTTTTTTATATCAAAAATCCTTCATCTGATCGTACGAGATGAATCCCTCAACCAGTTCGAGTTCCTCAGATTCCGATAGCTATTCCGATAGTTATTTCGACAGTTTTTCCGACATGGATATTCACCCAAGCTCCGAAAGCAGTGTAACCGGAATGGATAAACCAATTAGTCATCACCAATTTATCTGATGGGTTCGTTGTCGACTTAATCAATGGAGACGCACAGAAGGTGATCCCTTCCACTAACCGAATTCACCTTTTGATGAAGAACCTGAAGCACTTACCGGTGAACCTGTTCGTAACACCATTTTCAGCCTCAGTTCCAGAGTAGTTCGACACGATTATATTCTATCCACAATTCTGAACCTTATTCATCCGCTCGTTTCGATCGACAATCATTCCGGAGTAATAGAAGAAGTCTACGAACTTCGCGCTCGAGTGGTATCTTTGGAAAATATGGTGCAAAACCTACCAGCTTCAGCAACATCATCGACACCAACAGTACCATCATTAACAGCACCTGTATCATCAACAATCCTTGCCTCAATATCACATTATTGTTCTATCTATTTTATCTTCGTTCTTCATGGCGATTAAGTAATCTCTAAATATTTTAGAGATTCTGTATTCTAGTTCTAACGGTAAACCAAATGAGTTTAATATCATATTAACTCATTAAATCCATAATCACATCTGAAGAAAATATATGTATATATGTTTTCATAAAGATTGAAATTAAAAATTCTTTTGTACAAACTGTTAATGGTGAAAATATTTTAACGGGTAGGTAATACTCGAGTAATATTTAGACTTCACATTAATAAGTTACATTGTACGTTCTTCGAATCTGATTCAACAATCATTTACTATCCTACTCACATCCACGGCTATATAAATCCATTCACCACAGAGTAACCATTTTCATTAAATTTCATATTTGGATTTTGACCTATCAGAATCCAACAAGTGGCATAATGAAGAAAACATTTGACAAAATAAAATTTATTAGAAACAAACAAATTAACTATGAGAAATTTTGTTAGGAATCCACGCTAACTGTTCCTAGCTAATTGTTCCTAGCTAACTGATTACATTTTATATTATCGCAATTTAATTATCGCAATTTACATTCTCGCAATTTTATTTATCGTCATTTAATTTCTGTTATTTACTTTACGCACTTTATTTATCGTTATTTAATTTCTGTTATTTATTTTACGCACTTTAAATATCGTGACACGTATACAAGGTTTTGACATATCATATCGACGCATCCATATATATTATTTGGAATAACCATAGACACTCTATATGCAGTAATGATTGAGTTCTCTATACAGGGTTGAGGTTGATTCTACAATAATATATATTGTTTGAGTTGTGATCGAGTCTGAGACGTATACGGGTCACGATACATATTAATTAATTCGAATATAATATATTAAACTATATATGAATTACTGGACTGTTAACTGTGAATTATCGACCTTGGACTAATGACATTGGACAATTAAAATGAATTAAAATATTGATTATAACATATGAAGTTAAATAATTCTTCAAATTTGCCACTTGATTTCATCTTAAACCTCAATTGTATCTTGGCAATTCCAATCTGCGTTCAAACCTTTCATGATTCTTGAAAACACCTCAATCGAGAGGTTGAATCAACCGCACTTCATCTACGGAAGAAAAGATTGATGCATATAGTTATGCACCTGAAAAACTCTCGAAAACTGAGTAATCATTTAACACGTAGCTGTGCAAATTCTTTTAGTGTTATTATTACCCAAAATAATTTGGTAATCACTTTCAAAGTGGCAAATTTCGTCACAGCTCCAGCAAGTCAACTTCAACCTTTCGTCCGAAATTATATACCTCTTCGTGCTACTGTATTACATTATATCGGAAATTTCGATAAAACCTAAGTGTGAATTATGAATGTTTCTGGAGTAGTGTTGGGAATTGAAGCATGAGTTAGTATCATATAATGCGCTTGGCCAACGTGATTATATTATAGTAAGTCATGCTAAATTTCTAATGTAATGTGATGATGATTCACAGACCTTATCCTCATCATGTGCCATGTTAAACGACTCTTTCATTCTACTTAAGCTCTAAGCATATCACGGAAATATTTCCTTGATATTTCTGTTCTTCCGTAATTCCAACAGTTTGCTAATAACTCGTGTGATTACATTTTCTTTCTGATTAGAAGCTTTCTTTAAATTCCATGAATTCCGGAAATCAACCGTGACTACGTCAAAAGTTAAGACGAACCTTAATTTTATCATTTCACTCTTTTGCGATAGCTTCACTCATACTCTTTGAGTAATTGATTTATTTTATCAATATTACTCAATGTTGATAAAACTCTATTTATCAACTCATATTCGTCATGAAAACATTTTTATTGTTAACCATGACGTCCTCGATCAAATTTCGGGACGAAATTTCTTTAACGGGTAGGTACTGTCACGACCCGGAAAATTTCGACTAATTTTAAACCAAACTCTCAATACGATATTGTATTTTTGACACAATAAGAAAAGCCTGTTAGGTCAAGTCTCAAAAATTTTGAACTGATTCATACATTCATGTAACTTCGACTGTTCTCGACGATTCACAAACAACAAATTTAAAATTTAATATATATATATATATATATATATATATATATATATATATATATATATATATATATATATATATATATATATATATATATATAATATACTTAAAACCTCATATTTAGATCTTGTTATCAATATACGCATCCGTTTGTTGGGATTTCAGATTCATTAGTTGGCCTTTCTATGTTATATATACATAATAATTATAATACCCTATATTATATTAAGAATGATGGATGCCATATTTATGTAATAGCTTAAGTAGTACTCTGCTTGAATTGATGCATAAAGATAGAAAACAGTATATTAATTAATTAATTACTATTACATACTCCCTACCTAATGACTAATAACGTGTCTACAATTGATCCAACAAATAATTCACATAAAGTACCTTTATTGTTGTCCTAATCTAGTTATTTATTTGCATGTTACTATACCAAAAACATACTTCTATCTTTTCACATCAATAATTGTTTCTCTTATTTATAAAACCAAATTAATACATGGATCCGATGCAAGTTGTTACTCCCTATTTTTTTTTCTCTAATTCTAATTCCTAAAGTAAATTCACATACATAATCTTACTTTTATGACTTTTGTGTTTAGTAATCACTTACTGCTAAATTCATAAATTATTTCTATTCGTCTAATATTCAAATATTGAATTCATGGGATTACTGTGCTTTTTGCTTTTACTCACAATCAGATATGCAAAGTCTTTAAATTTGAAAAGTAATATATTGTGAATTTGGTGGAACACGTTACTTTCATCTTATTATCATTATTATATTTATTATTAATAGCTAGTAGGCTTAATATATATATCCATATTCCACAAGTAATTCAATCACCCGGCTGCTAATGGTTCTTTTAAATTGAATGATTGGCACTATTTTCCTTTTTGATTCAATCAATCATTCGGATGATTAACCTTTAACAATCATCTACCTAATACATTTATATATAACACATATAAATGTTAGAGATATTTCATCACCATCTAAACATCCTGCCTTCTTTTCTTTTGTGGCGTCGAACACCCAAACAAGACCACCACCTCTCGTACACAAACCCGTCAACCACCACTACTACCTCCCTCATGGTCGATCAACACAAACCCATATCATCACTACAACCAAATCACCACCATAATTCACGATTAGCTACTATTTTGATTTCACTAAGTACTACACGCCTGCTATCTCTCTCTCTCCCCCTTCCATGATGTCTATTTCTTCACGACTACACAAAAAGAACTACCGTTGCAAACCATTGTAATTCTGCTGCTACTTATGTTGCTACCGTTTTCTGTTTAGATTGAAACAACTCAAAACCCACAAGAAAACCTATGATCATCTCCAAGACAACCATAATCACCACGACACCTTCATTTTCTCTTCTATTTGCAACTCCAGCGAACCAATAACCAACACCTTTAACCGGCTATCATCTTTTGTTTCTGTTTTTTTTATTACCCTCACTTTACTCTTGTTCCGATTATCAAAACCCGTTTGTTTATTTTTGTGTTCAACAAAGACCCAAAATAACCCAAAACACCATCTTCTTTCTTCTACTATTCGACTCCTGATCGACTACCACACACCACGCTCACCTCCTCAACCGTACACTTTCAGCCACCACCAACGAGTCACCATGTCCGCCACCCTAGCCATCATTGCATCACCTTTCTATTTTATTTTTCTCACGTTGCAACCCACCTTCCTTCTTCCTCTTAATCACCAACATCACTCTCCCTCCTCTCATCATCTCTCTCTTAATCTCCCTCATAAATCATCATGTTTTCTATTTCTCCTCGATGGTTGCAGCTGAAATCTTGTTGTTACTAAACCACTGGTTCGACAACCCATCAATAAACCATTGAACTTTAAACTGATATATATTCGTTTATCATACTAGTCGACTTAAACCTTGGATCATTGTGGGATATTAAAAGAAGTGTGGAGGGGTCAAGATAGGATTCTTCTTTCTTGGATTCCATTTGCAATGTACATCATGCTTCTATAATTGAAGCTTATGGCCGACCAAGGGGTCACTATAGATGGCTTTTAGTTATTTTTTTTTATGGTAAATTGAATTAAAGATGAGCTGTAAGGATAAGCGACTGTCTCTGTCTCCATTACAAATTCTAAATGTGATTAAGATGGACCGTATATATTTTTCTGCAGTTTGGGCTTTATGTTTTAAACTTGGGACAAATAAATTAATAATTGGGCTGTGCATTTCATAATGGTTGGGCCGAAATG
Source organism: Rutidosis leptorrhynchoides (assembly GCF_046630445.1). Taxonomy (NCBI): domain Eukaryota; kingdom Viridiplantae; phylum Streptophyta; class Magnoliopsida; order Asterales; family Asteraceae; genus Rutidosis; species Rutidosis leptorrhynchoides. The sequence goes on along the minus strand of NC_092334.1, from coordinate 281,382,505 downwards.
ATGCAGATAAGAAATAGAAATTGTTTACTATATAGATTGCTGATGATGATTAGAATATACGATGAAGTAGATGATAATTGGATGATGATTATGATCGACAAGTGACGATGATGATAATTATAAAAGAGATGATATACGTGATGATATAATAATGATTGTGTAATTCGAATCTATTAGTACTCGATTCTGTTAGGAGATTGATAAATGATAATACGATAATTTGAAGGGGAAGATAAACGAATATTTCATTTTTTTTAAACCAAGGAGTACATAGAATGAAGGGTGATGTATGTGAGAATATGATCATAATCTAAAATGATGATGATAATGAGTATAGTTTATGATGTCATAGATGATGAGTATGATTTAGGAGATGATTAATGATGAAACGAGTGAATGATGTTAGTAACGAGAATGAGATTATGATACGGAGTAATAGTTAAGGATGTTTTTGGGTTAGCGGGACGTCGCGGGTTCAAACTCGGACTTGGGCATTTTCTTTTAAGACTACATCCTTGAGGTAGTTTACCTATTACTCATTATTATTATTATTATTATTATTATTATTATTATTATTATTATTATTATTATTATTATTATTATTATTATTATTATTATTATTATTATTATTATTATTATTATTATTATTATTATTATTATTATTATTATTATTATTATTATTATTATTATTATTATTATTATTATTATTATTATTATTATTATTATTATTATCATCATCATCACTATTATGGTTATTATTACAAATTACAAATAAATATTATTTTACAAAAATACATTACAAATATATTAATATTAAATATTACTAAATTTTTATACTAAGTAAGCTATATATATAAAATATATTAATAATATAAATTTATATATTCTATTCATATATATAAATCTTGAAATTTAATTTCTATTTTTAATGTATTATGATAAATGATAAATATTATATTATTAAACTACTTTAATAAATATTTATTATATTAATATTAATAAATATATTATAGAAATAAATATTTACAACTTAAAGTATATAGGATAAATATAACTTAATATGATAAGTAAACTATTAATATATAAACTTATTAGTTGTTATTATATATGTGTTAATATACATAATTGATATAGGTTCGTGAATCCGAGGCCAACCCTATGGTTATTCAATATCGTCATATGTATTTTTACTACAAAATACATTATGTGAGTTTCATTTGCTCCCTTTTTATTTGCTTTTGCAATATATTTTTGGGCTGAGAATACATGCGCTGTTTTATAAATGTTTTACGAAATAGGCACAAGTACTAAAACTAATTCTACGTGGGTTTAAACCAGAAATATACCCTTAGCTTGGTAACATTAAACTACTTGTCTATGTACGGTAGGCGCGAATCCTAAAGATAGATCTATTGGGCCTGACAAACCCCATCCTGACTATGGGATGCTTTAGTACTTTGAGGTTATTTTAAACACACCTGATCTGGTGTACTTTAGAGGGTAAAACATGAATGTTAAGGCTTGTTACCGGGTGCCTACAACTTATAGAATACTTTTATACACTTGCGAGTGTACATATATTTATAAACGGAAATCTTGTGGTCTATTAATATATTGAAATGATTGTTATGATAAATCTATGAACTCACCAACCTTTTGGTTGACACTTTTAAGCATGTTTATTCTCAGGTACGAATTAAGTCTTCCGCTGTGAATTAGCTCATTTTAAGGATATTACTTGGAGTCGATCATCGCAATGGGACCAAATGTTGATGACTTCGTCCAGGTGGATAAGGACGGGTCTTTACACCCATTGTTTAATATATCAAATGAGATGTTAAATTATTACATTATCATGATATTATGATATATAATATATCTTAGTATGATATATATACAGTTAAATGTCGTTACAACGATAATCGTTACATATATAACTCGTTTCGAAATCATTAAGTTAGTAGTCTTATTTTTACATATGTAGTTCATTGTTAATACACTTAATGATATATTTACTTATCATTTAGCATAATTAACCAAGTGTATCAATATCTTAATATGATTCATATGTACCTAGTAAGACGTTGTTATAACGATAATCGTTATATATATCGTTTTCGAGTTTCTTAATTTAATAGTCTCATTTTTATGTATATAACTCATTGTTAAAATACCTAATGAGATACTTACTTATAATAAAATCATTTTAACTATATATATAACCATATAAATGTCATCGTATAGTTTTTACAAGTTTTAACGTTCGTGAATCACCGGTCAACTTGGGTGGTCAATTGTCTATATGAATCCTATTTCAATTAATCAAGTCTTAACAAGTTTGATTTCTTAACACGTTGGAAAAATTTAGTCATGTAAATATCAATCTCAATTAATATATATAAACATGGAATAGTTCGGGTCACTACAGTACCTACCCGTTAAATAAATTTCGTCCCGAAATTTTAAGCTGTTGAAGGTGTTGACGAATCTTCGGGAAATAGATGCGGGTATTTCTTCTTCATCTGATCTTCACGCTCCCAGGTGAACTCGGGTCCTCTACAAGCATTCCATCGAACCTTAACAATCGGTATCTTGTTTTGCTTAAGTCTCTTAACCTCACGATCCATTATTTCGACGGGTTCTTCAATGAACTGAAGTTTTTCATTGATTTGGATTTCGTCCAATGGAATAGTGAGATCTTCTTTAGCAAAACATTTCTTCAAATTCGAGATGTGGAAAGTGTTATGTACAGCCGCGAGTTGTTGAGGTAGCTCCAGTTGGTAAGCTACTGGTCCGACACGATCTATAATCTTGAATGGTCCAATGTACCTTGGATTTAGTTTCCTCCGTTTTCCAAATCGAACAACGCCTTTTCAAGGTGAAACCTTAAGCATGACCATTTCTCCAATTTCAAACTCTATATCTTTTCTTTTACTATTCGCGTAGCTCTTTTGTCCACTCTGGGCGATTTTCAATCGTTGTTGAATTTGGATGATTTTCTCGGTAGTTTCTTGTATTATCTCCGGACCCATAATCTGTCTATCCCCCACTTCATTCCAATAAATCGGAGACCTACACTTTCTATCATAAAGTGCCTCAAACGGCGCCATCTCAATACTAGAATGATAACTGTTGTTGTAGGAAAATTCTGCTAACGGTAGGTGTCGATCCCAACTGTTTCTGAAATCAATAACACATGTTCATAACATGTCTTCAAGCATTTGTATCGTCCTTTTGTTCTGCCCATCAGTTTGTGGATGATAGGAAGTACTCATGTCTAGACGAGTCCCCAATGCTTGTTGCAATGTCTGCCAGAACCTTGAAACAAATCTACCATCCCTATCAGAGATAATAGAGACGGGTATTCCCTGTCTGGAGACAACCTCCTTCAAATACAATCGCGCCAACTTATCCATTTTGTCATCTTCTCTCATTGGCAGGAAGTGTGCTGACTTGGTGAGACGATCAACTATTACCCAAATAGTATCATAACGACTTGCAGTCCTTGGCAATTTAGTAATGAAATCCATGGTAATATTTTCCCATTTCCATTCCTGGATTTCAGGTTGTTGTAGTAGACCTGATGGTTTCTGATGTTCAGCTTTGACCTTAGAACATGTCAAACATTCTCCTACATATTTAGCAATATCGGCTTTCATACCCGGCCACCAAAAGTGTTTCTTGAGATCTTTATACATCTTCCCTGCTCTGAGATGTATTGAATATCTGGTTTTATGTGCTTCTTTAAGTACCATTTCTCTCACATCTCCAAATCTTGGTACCCAAATTCTATCAGCCCTATATCGGGTTCCGTCTTCCCGAATATTAAGATGTTTCTCTGATCCTTTGGGTATCTCATTCTTCAACTTTCCTTCTTTTACAACCCCCTGTTGCGCCTCCTTTATTTGAGTAGTAAGGTTAGTACGAATAATTATATTCATAGCTTTTACCCGTATAGGTTCTCTGTCGTTTCTACTCAAAGCATCGGCTACCACATTCGCCTTCCCCGGGTGGTATCGAATCTCAAAATCATAATCATTCAATAGTTCAATCCACCTGCGTTGTCTCATATTCAGTTGCTTCTGATTAAATATATGTTGGAGACTTTTGTGGTCGGTATATATAATACTTTTGACCCCATATAAATAATGCCTCCAAGTCTTTAATGTAAAAACAACAGCACCCAATTCCAAATCGTGAGTTGTATAGTTTTGCTCGTGAATCTTCAATTGTCTAGACGCATAAGTAATCACCTTCGTTCGTTGCATTAATACACAACCAAGACCTTGCTTTGATGCGTCACAATAAATCACAAAATCATCATTCCCTTCAGGCAATGACAATATAGGTGCCGTAGTTAGCTTTTTCTTCAATAACTGAAACGCCTTCTCTTGTTCATCCTTCCATTCAAATTTCTTCCCTTTATGCGTTAATGCAGTCAAGGGTTTTGCTATTTTGGAGAAATCTTGGATGAATCTTCTGTAGTAACCAGCCAATCCTAAAAATTGACGTATATGCTTCGGAGTTTTTGGGGATTCCCACTTTTCAACGGTTTCGATCTTTGCCGGGTCCACCTGGATACCTTCTTTGTTCACTATGTGACCGAGGAATTGAACTTCTTCCAACCAAAATGCACACTTTGAAAACTTAGCGTACAGTTTTTCTTTTCTCAATACTTCTAGCACTTTTCTCAAATGTTCTTCGTGCTCTTGATCATTCTTTGAGTAAATAAGTATGTCATCGATGAAAACAATGACAAATTTGTCAAGATATGGCCCACACACTCAGTTCATAAGGTCCATGAACACAGCTGGTGCGTTAGTCAATCCAAACGGCATAACCATAAACTCGTAATGAACATAACGCATCCTAAAAGCAGTTTTTGGAATATCATCCTCCTTTACTCGCATTTGATGATATCCAGAACGTAAATCGATTTTCGAATAAACCGACGAGCCTTGTAGGTGATCAAATAAGTCGTCAATTCTCGACAGTGGATAACGATTTTTGATGGTAAGTTTATTCAACTCTCTGTAGTCAATACACAACCTAAATGTACCATCTTTATTCTTGACAAACAAAACAGGAGCTCCCCATGGTGATGTTCTAATAGTTCTTGCAGTTGGCTTTGCAGTTCTTTTATCTCCCTGGGTGCGAGTCTGTAAGGAGCACGAGCTATTGGTGCAGCTCCTGGTACAAGATCTATTTGAAATTCAACAGATAGATGTAGAGGTAGTCCCGGTAAATCTTTCGAAAATACATCGGGAAATTCTTTTGCGACAGGAACATCATTGATGCTCTTTTCTTCAGTTTGTACTTTCTCGACGCGTGCTAGAACAGCATAGCAACCTTTTCTTATTTGTTTTTGTGCCTTCAAATTACTAATAAGATGTAGCTTCGTGTTGCCCTTTTCTCCATACACCATTAAGGGTTCTCCTTCTTCTCGTACAATGCGAATTACATTTTTGTAACATACGATCTCTGCTTTCATCTCCTTCAGCCAGTCCATGCCAACTATTACATCAAAACTCCCTAACTCTACTGGTATCAAATCAATCTTAAATATTTCGCTACCCAGTTTAATTTCTCGATTCCAGCATATATAATCTGCTGAAATTAATTTACCGTTTGCTAATTCGAGTAAAAATTTACTATCCAACGGCGTCAATGGACAACTTAATTTAGCGCAAAAATCTCTACTCATATAGCTTCTATCCGCACCCAAATCAAATAAAACGTAAGCAGATTTATTGTCAATAAGAAACGTACCCGTAACAAGCTCCGGTTCTTCCTGTGCCTCTGTCGCATTAATATTGAAAACTCTTCCGCGGCCTTGTCCATTCGTGTTCTCCTGGTTCGGGAAATTTCTAATAATGTGGCCCCGTTTTCCACATTTATAACAAACTACATTGGCATAACTTGCTCCGACACTACTTGCTCCGCCATTACTCGTTCCGACACCATTTGTTCCTTTCGTTCTGTTAACCTCTGGTCCGTAGACCTCACACTTCACCGCGCTATGAAAATTTCTTTTACACTTGTTGCAAAATTTGGTGCAGAACCCCGAGTGATACTTTTCACACCTTTGGCATAGCTGCTTCTGATTGTTGTTGTTGTTGCAGTTGTTATTGTTGTTAGGATGATTGTTGTAGTTGTTGTTGTTGTTGTTGTTGTTGTTGTTGTGCCGTTTGTTGTAGTTGCGATTGATGTTGCTATTGTTGGGATAGTTGTTGTTGTTTTGGTGACTCTTATTACCGTTTTCCTCCCACTTTCTTTTGACTAACTTCACGCTGGCCTCTTCGGCCGCCTGTTCTTTAATTCTTCCCTCAATCTGGTTCACTAGTTTGTGAGCCATTCTACATGCCTTTTGTATGGAGGCAGGCTCGTGTGAATTTATATCTTCTTGGATTCTCTCCGATAACCCTTTCACAAACGCGTCGATCTTCTCTTCCTCATCTTCGAACGCTCTCAGACACAATAGGCACAATTCTGTAAATCGTCTTTCGTACGAAGTAATATCGAATCCCTGTGTTCGTAACCCTCTAAGTTCTGACTTGAGCTTATTGACCTCGGTTCTGGGACGGTACTTCTCGTTCATCAAGTGCTTGAATGCTGAGCACGGTAGTGCGTAAGCAGCATCTTGTCCCACTTGCTCTAGATATGTATTCCACCATGTTAACGCAATACCTGTGAAGGTATGCGTAGCGTACTTCACTTTGTCTCCTTCAGCACACTTACTTATGGCAAACATCGATTCAACTTTCTCGGTCAACCATTTCAATCCGATTGGTCCTTCGGTTCCATCAAATTCTGAAGGTTTGCAGGCAGTGAATTCCTTGTAGGAGCATCCTACACGATTTCTTGCGCCGTTAGCTGTATTGCTAGATTCAGAGTTATTGTTGGTATGTAGCGCAGCCTGTACTGCGGCTATGTTTGAAGCAAGAAAGGCACGGAATTCCTCTTCACTCATATTCAAGGTGTGTCGAGTAGTCGGTGCCATTTCCTTCAAAATAGTCAAATGAAACAATTTAATCATACAGAATATTAAGAGTAGTCAATAGTATCTCGTAGCATAATATGAACTCATTTATAAAAGCTTTTTTTCATATTAGCATTTTATAAGTTTAAATTCGGGTACTACCTACCCGTTAAGTTCATACTTAGTAGCTAATATACAATTCAACTACTACAATTCCATATGAAAAACTGATTATAATAATATAACACATACAAATATTCTTCAAACTTACAACTTCGTTATATTACATATAACATGAAATATAGTACACTATGATACATGACAGTTTTGAAGATAAATCTAGTTAATACGCAAGTTGTTCAGCAAAGGAAATAAAGACACGTAATTCATAAGTCCAGAAACAAGTCATGCATTCTGGTTTTACTAAGACGAATTCCCATCCTTGGTCTTGTGGAAAATAACCGTTATGACCATTAGCTAGGCAGCATGTTGTAATGTCGTCAAAAGTACGAGGATTTCGTAATGTCCAACAGCCCAGTAATAATCTAAAAACCTTGTTTCTCACCCCAACTACTGAATCCGTCACTTGTGGGAAAGTTTTATTTAAAAGCTGCAATCCGATGTTCTTTTTCTCACTTTGGTAAGAAGCGAACATCACTAACCCGTAAGCATAACATGCTTCTTTATGTTGCATGTTAGAAGCTCTTTCTAATTCACAAAATCCTATGTTGGGATATGTTGAGTCAAAATAGGTTCTTAACCCGTAGCGTAAAATTGCATTTGGGTTCCCCGCATTTAACGCTTTAAAGAAAACATGGCGTAACTTAAAGTCTCCCCAATGTGATATACCCCACCTATCAAAGGAAAGCCTTTTATAAACTAAGGCATTTCTGGAAAGTCTTTCAAATGTTTGACAAGTTAATTTCGCCATAACTAAATGTGCTGATGAATTCTGACCGACTCTAGACAAGATTTCCTCAATCATATCCCCTGGTAGGTCTTCTAAAATATTCGGTTGTCTACCCTTAACGTCCATTTTGTTTTTATACTATAAAATAGACAAGGATTAGATTCGTAAAAACAAATAATACAAGCAATTTTTACATAGAACATAAAAGTAAAAGTACACTACAATACATTTATTACACAACATGCTCACACCCCTCTAATCTGAATCACTGGTTTCTTCTTCTTCGGACTTGGTTCTTTTTCCTAATTTTCTAGGGATATATGATGTTCCTCTAATACGAGCCGTTGTTTTCCACATTGGTTTAGAAAAACCTGGTGGTTTAGAGGTTCCCAGGTTATTGTCACGATATTGAAAATACGGGTGTTGACGGTACATATAAAGTTCATCGGGGTCGGAATCAGATTTCTCTATTTTGATGCCTTTTCCCTTATTATTTTCTTTTGCCTCATTAAATTGGGTCGGGGTAATTTCTATAACATCATCAGAATCCTCATCAGGATCCGATTCATCGAAAAACTGGTAATTTTCCCAATATTTTGCTTCCTTAGCGGAAACACCATTGACCATTATTAACTTTGGTCCATTGGTTGAGGATTTTCTTTTATTTGACCGGTTTTCTGTGGTTCCTACTATTCCCCCCTCCGAAACCTCTTCTTCTTCCGGTTCCTCTTCTTCTGGTTCCTCTTCTTCCGTTTCCTCTTCTTCCGGTTCTTCGGGAACTTGTGAATCTTGCCAATATATATTCGACTCTTCGTTATTATTAGGTGAGTCAATGGGATTTGTGCTAGAGATAGACATCTATCACACAATATCAAACATGTTAAGAGATTAATATATCACATAATATTTACATGTTAATAATATATAGTTTCCAACAAAAATGTTAAGCAATCATTTTTAAAGAAAACATGGTCGAAGTCCAGACTCACTAATGCATCCTAACAAACTCGATAAGACACAATAATGCAAATTTTCTGGTTCTCTAAGACCAACACCCTGATACCAACTGAAATGTCCCGTTCATATTGATTATAAACGTTCCATATTAATTGATTTCGTTGTGAGTTTTTGACCTCTATATGAGACGTTTTTCAAAGACTGCATTCATTTTTAAAACAACCATAACCTTTATTTTATCAATAAAGGTTTTAAAAATATTACGTAGATTATTAAATAATGATAATCTAAAATATACTGTTTACACACGACCATTACATAATGGTTTACAATAGAAATATATTTCATCGACATATGTTTCTTGAATGCAGTTTTTACACAATATCATACAAACATTGACTCCAAATCTTGTCCTTATTTTAGTATGCAACATCGGAAGCTCTTAGTATTCACCTGAGAATAAACATGCTTTAAACGTCAACAAAAATGTTGGTGAGTTATAGGTTTAACCTATATATATCAAATCGTAACAATAGACCACAAGATTTCATATTTCAATACACATCCCATACATAGAGATAAAAATCATTCATATGGTGAACACATGGTAACCGACATTAACAAGATGCATATATAAGAATATCCCCATCATTCCGGGACACCCTTCGGATATGATATAAATTTCGAAGTACTAAAGCATCTGGTACTTTGGATGGGGTTTGTTAGGCCCAATAGATCTATCTTTAGGATTCGCGTCAATTAGGATGTCTGTTCCCTAATTCTTAGATTACCAGACTTAATAAAAAGGGGCATATTCGATTTCGATAATTCAACCATAGAATGTAGTTTCACGTACTTGTGTCTATTTTGTAAATCATTTATAAAACCTGCATGTATTCTCATCCCAAAAATATTAGATTTTAAAAGTGGGACTATAACTCACTTTCACAGATATTTCCTTCCTCGGAAATAAGACTTGGCCACGGATCGATTCACGAACCTATACAAATATGTACATATATATTAAAGTATGATCAAAATATAATTACAACTATTTTTATTATGTTTTAAAGATTTGAGTGTATTAAGTCAGCTGTCCTCGTTAGTAACCTACAACTAGTTGTCCACAGTTAGATGTACAGAAATAAATCGATATATATTATCTTGAATCAATCCACGACCCAGTGTATACACGTCTCAGGCTAGATCACAACTCAAAGTATATATATTTTTGGAATCAACCTCAACCCTGTATAGCTAACTCCAACATTACTGCATATAGAGTGTCTATGGTTGTTCCAAATAATATATATACATGGGTCGATATGATATGTCAAAACATTTGCATACGTGTCTATGGTATCCCAAAATTACATAATATATTAGAATACATGTATAATACAATATAAGTTAGCTAGGATATGATTTGTATAGATTTGTTAAACATTTCCCGTAGCTAAAAAGATCAAAAATATCCAATCTTGTTTTACCCATAACTTCTTCATTTTAAATCCGTTTTTAGTGAATCAAATTGATATGGTTTCATATTGAACTCTATTTTATGAATCTAAACAGAAAAAGTATAGGTTTATAGTCAGAAATATAAGTTACAAGTCATTTTTTAAAGGTAGTCATTTCAGTCGAAAGAACGACGTCTAGATGACCATTTTAGAAAACATACTTTCACTTTGAGTTTAACCTTGATTTTTGGATATAGTTTCATGTTCTAATGAAAAATCATTTTCCTAGAAGAACAACTTTTAAATCAAAGTTTATCATAGTTTTTAATTATTCAAACCAAAACAGCCCCCGGTTTCACTACGACGGCGTATATCCGATTTTATGGTGTTCATCGTGTTTCCAGGTTTTAAATCATTAAGTTAGCATATCATATAGATATAGAACATATGTTTAGTTGATTTTAAAAGTCTAGTTAGAAGGATTAACTTTTATTTGTGAACAAGTTTAGAATTAACTAAACTATGTTCTAGTGATTACAAGTTTAAACCTTCGAATAAGATAGCTTTATATGTATGAATCGAATGATGTTATGAACATCATTACTACCTCAAGTTTTCTGGATAAAACTACTAAAAATGAGAAATATGGATCTAGCTTCAAAGTATCCTTGGATGGCTTGAAAGTTCTTGAATCAGAATCATGACACGAAAACAGTTCAAGTAAGATTTTCACTCGAAATAAGATTGTTATAGTTGTAGAAATTGAATCAAAGTTTGAATATAAATATTACCTTGAATTAGAAAGATAACCTACTGTAAAAAACAAAGGTTCCTTGATCTTAGATGATTACTTGGAATGGATTAGAAAGCTTGGAAGTAGACTTGCAAACTTGGAAGTATTCTTGATTTTTATGAAACTATTCTTATGGAATTTATGAAGAACACTTAGAACTTGAAGATGGAACTTGAGAGAGATCAATTAGATGAAGAAAATTGAAGAATGAAAGTGTTTGTAGGTGTTTTTGGTCGTTGGTATATGGATTAGATATAAATGATATGTAATTTTGTTTTCATGTAAATAAGTCATGAATGATTACTCATATTTTTGTAATTTTATGAGATATTTCATGCTAGTTGCCAAATGATGGTTCCTAAATGTGTTAGGTGACTCATATGGGCTACTAAGAGCTGATAATTGGAGTGTATATACCAATAGTACATACATCTAAAAGCTGTGTATTGTACGAGTACGAATACGGGTGCATACGAGTAGAATTGTTGATGAAACTGAACGAGGATGTAATTGTAAGCATTTTTGTTAAGTAGAAGTATTTTGATAAGTGTCTTAAAATCTTTCAAAAGTGTATGAATACATATTAAAACACTACATGTATATACATTTTAACTGAGTCGTTAAGTCATCGTTAGTCGTTACATGTAAATGTTGTTTTGAAACCTTTAGGTTAACGATCTTGTTAAATGTTGTTAACCTATTGTTTATTATATCAAATGAGATGTTAAATTGTTACATTATCATGATATTATGATATATAATATATCTTAGTATGATATATTTACAGTTAAATGTCGTTACAACGATAATCGTTACGTATATGACTCGTTTCGAAATCATTAAGTTAGTAGTCTTATTTTTGCATATGTAGTTAATTGTTAATACACTTAATGATATATTTACTTATCATTTAGCATAATTAACCAAGTGTATCAATATCTTAATATGATTCATATGTACCTAGTAATTACTTATAATAAAATCATTTTAACTATATATATAACCATATATATGTCATCGTATAGTTTTTACAAGTTTTAACGTTCGTGAATCACCGGTCAACTTGGGTGGTCAATTGTCTATATGAAACCTATTTCAATTAATCAAGTCTTAACAAGTTTGATTGCTTAACACGTTGGATACATTTAGTCATGTAAATATCAATCTCAATTAATATATATAAACATGGAAAAGTTCGGGTCACTACAGTTACATTTTAGGAAATACGGATGTTGCCGATACATATAAAGTTCATCGGGGTTGAAATCGGGTTTCTCTATTTTTATACCTTTTTCCTTATTATTTTCTTTCGCTTTATTAAATTGGGTCGAGGTAATTTCTATAACATCATCGGAATCCTCATCGGGATCCGATTAATCGGAGAATTGGTAATCTTCCCAATATTTTGCTTCCTTAGCGAAAACACCATTGACCATTATTAACTTTGGTCCATTGGTTGAGGATTTTCTTTTATTTGACCTTTTTTCTACGGTTCCTAATATTTCTCCCTCCGGAACCTCTTCTTCTTCTGGTTCCTCTTCTTCTGGTTCTTCTTCTTCCGGTTCTTCTTCTTCTTCCGGTTCTTCTTCTTCTTTCGGTTCTTTGGGAATTTGTGAATCTTCCCAATATATATTCGACTCTTCATTATTATTAGGTGAGTCAATGGGATTCGTGCTAGAGGTAGACATCTATCACACAATATCAAACACGTTAAGAGATTAATATATCACATAATATTTACATGTTAATAATATATAGTTTCCAAAAAAATGTTAAGCAATCATTTTTAAAGAAAACAAGGTCGAAGTCCAGACTCACTAATGCATCCTAACAAATTCGATGAGACACACTAATGCAAATTTTCTGGTTCTCTAAGACCAATGCTCGGATACCAACTGAAATGTCCCGTTCATATTGATTATAAACGTTTCATATTAATTGATTTCGTCGCGAGGTTTTGACCTCTATATGAGACATTTTTCAAAGACTGCATTCATTTTTAAAACAACCATAACCTTTATTTTATCGATAAAGGTTTAAAAAGCATTACGTAGATTATCAAATAATGATAATCAAAAATATACCGTTTACACACGACCATTACATAATGGTTTACAATAAAAATATATTACATCAAAATAAGTTTCTTGAATGCAGTTTTTACACAATATCATACAAGCATGAACTCCAAATCTTGTCCTTATTTTAGTAGGCAACAGCGGAAGTGTAGTGACCCGAACTTTTCCATGTTTATATATATTAATTGAGATTGATATTTACATGATTAAATTTTTCCAACATGTTAAGCAATCAAACTTGTTAAGACTTGATTAATTGAAATATGTTTCATATAGACAATTGACCACCCAAGTTAACCGGTGATTCACGAACGTTAAAACTTGTAAAAACTATATGATGACATATATATGGATATATATATAGTTAACATAATACTATGATAAGTAAACATATCATTAAGTATATTAACAATGAACTACATATGTAAAAACAAGACTACTAACTTAATGATTTTTAAACGAGACATATATGTAACGATTATCGTTGTAAAGACATTCAATGTATATATATCATATTAAGAGATATTCATACATGATAATATCATGATAATATAATAATTTAAAATCTCATTTGATATTATAAACATTGGGTTAACAACATTTAACAAGATCGTTAACCTAAAGGTTTCAAAACAACATTTACATGTAACGACTAACGATGACTTAACGACTCAGTTAAAATGTATATACATGTAGTGTTTTAATATGTATTCATACACTTTTGAAAGACTTCAAGATACTTATCAAAATACTTCTACTTAACAAAAATGCTTACAATTACATCCTCGTTCAGTTTCATCAACAATTCTACTCGTATGCACCCGTATTCGTACTCGTACAATACACAGCTTTTAGATGTATGTACTATTGGTATATACACTCCAATGATCAGCTCTTAGCAGCCCATGTGAGTCACCTAACACATGTGGGAACCATCATTTGGCAACTAGCATGAAATATCTCATAAAATTACAAAAATATGAGTAATCATTCATGACTTATTTACATGAAAACAAAATTACATATCCTTTATATCTAATCCATACACCAACGACCAAAAACACCTACAAAAACTTTCATTCTTCAATTTTCTTCATCTAATTGATCTCTCTCAAGTTCTATCTTCAAGTTCTAAGTGTTCTTCATAAATTCCAAAAGTTCTAGTTTCATAAAATCAAGAATACTTTCAAGTTTGCTAGCTCACTTCCAATCTTGTAAGGTGATCATCCAACCTCAAGAAATCTTTGTTTCTTACAGTAGGTTATCATTCTAATACAAGGTAATAATCATATTCAAACTTTGGTTCAATTTCTATAACTATAACAATCTTATTTCAAGTGATGATCTTACTTGAACTTGTTTTCGTGTCATGATTCTGCTTCAAGAACTTCGAGCCATCCAAGGATCCATTGAAGCTAGATACATTTTTCTCTTTTCCAGTAGGTTTATCCAAGGAACTTAAGGTAGTAATGATGTTCATAACATCATTCGATTCATACATATAAAGCTATCTTATTCGAAGGTTTAAACTTGTAATCACTAGAACATAGTTTAGTTAATTCTAAACTTGTTCGCAAACAAAAGTTAATCCTTCTAACTTGACTTTTAAAATCAACTAAACACATGTTCTATATCTATATGATATTCTAACTTAATGATTTAAAACCTGGAAACACGAAAAACACCGTAAAACCGGATTTACGCCGTCGTAGTAACACCGCGGGCTGTTTTGGGTTAGTTAATTAAAAACTATGATAAACTTTGATTTAAAAGTTGTTATTCTGAGAAAATGATTTTTATTATAAACATGAAACTATATCCAAAAATTATGGTTAAACTCAAAGTGGAAGTATGTTTTCTAAAATGGTCATCTAGACGTCGTTCTTTCGACTGAAATGACTACCTTTACAAAAACGACTTGTAACTTATTTTTCCGACTATAAACCTATACTTTTCTGTTTAGATTCATAAAATAGAGTTCAATATGAAACCATAGCAATTTGATTCACTCAAAACGGATTTAAAATGAAGAAGTTATGGGTAAAACAAGATTGGATAATTTTTCTCATTTTAGCTACGTGAAAATTGGTAACAAATCTATTCCAACCATAACTTAATCAACTTGTATTGTATATTATGTAATCTTGAGATACCATAGACACGTATACAATGTTTCGACCTATCATGTCGACACATCTATATATATTTCGGAACAACTATAGACACTCTATATGTGAATGTTGGAGTTAGCTATACAGGGTTGAGGTTGATTCCAAAATATATATAGTTTGAGTTTTGATCAATACTGAGATACGTATACACTGGGTCGTGGATTGATTCAAGATAATATTTATCGATTTATTTCTGTACATCTAACTGTGGACAACTAGTTGTAGGTTACTAACGAGGACAGCTGACTTAATAAACTTAAAACATCAAAATATATTAAAAGTGTTGTAAATATATTTTGAACATACTTTGATATACATGTATATATTGTTATAGGTTCGTGAATCAACCAGTGGCCAAGTCTTACTTCCCGACGAAGTAAAAATCTGTGAAAGTGAGTTATAGTCCCACTTTTAAAATCTAATATTTTTGGGATGAGAATACATGCAGGTTTTATAAATGATTTACAAAATAGACACAAGTACGTGAAACTACATTCTATGGTTGAATTATCGAAATCGAATATGCCCCTTTTTATTAAGTCTGGTAATCTAAGAATTAGGGAACAGACACCCTAATTGACGCGAATCCTAAAGATAGATCTATTGGGCCTAACAAACCCCATCCAAAGTACCGGATGCTTTAGTACTTCGAAATTTATATCATATCCGAAGGGTGTCCCGGAATGATGGGGATATTCTTATATATGCATCTTGTTAATGTCGATTACCAGGTGTTCACCATATGAATGATTTTTATCTCTATGTATGGGATGTGTATTGAAATATGAAATCTTGTGGTCTATTATTATGATTTGATATATATAGGTTAAACCTATAACTCACCAACATTTTTGTTGACGTTTTAAGCATGTTTATTCTCAGGAGATTATTAAGAGCTTCCGCTGTCGCATACTTAAATAAGGACGAGATTTGGAGTCCATGCTTGTATGATATTGTGTAAAAACTACATTCAAGAAACTTATTTTGTTGTAACATATTTGTATTGTAAACCATTATGTAATGGTCGTGTGTAAACAGGATATTTTAGATTATAATTATTTGATAATCTACGTAAAGCTTTTTAAAACCTTTATCTATGAAATAAAGGTTATGGTTTGTTTTAAAAATGAATGCAGTCTTTGAAAAACGTCTCATATAGAGGTCAAAACCTCGCAACGAAATCAATTAATATGGAACGTTTTTAATCAATAAGAACGGGACATTTCAGTTGGTATCCGAGCGTTGGTCTTAGAGAACCAGAATTTTGCATTAGTGTGTCTTATCGAGTTTGTTAGGATGCATTAGTGAGTCTGGACTTCGACCGTGTTTATTTGAAAAATGATTGCTTAACAAATTTTGTTGGAAACTATATATTTTTAACATGTGAATATTATGTGATATATTAATCTCTTAACGCGTTTGATATTATGTGATAGATGTCTACCTCTAGAACAAGTCCCATTGACTCACCTAATAATAATGAAGAGTCAAATGTAAATTGGAATGATTCGTGGACTGATTCACAAGTTCCCGAAGAGGAACCGGAAGAAGAGTCGGAACCGGAAGAAGAATCGGAACCGGAAGAAGAATCGGAACCGGATGAAGAAATAGAACCGGTGGGGGAAATAATAAAACGGTTAAGTAAAAGAATATCCTCAACCAACCGACCAAGGTTAATTATGGTCAATGGTGTTTCCGCCAAGGAAGCAAAATATTGGGAGGATTACCAATTCTCCGATGAATCGGATTCCGACGAGAATTCCGATGATGTTATAGAAATTACCCCAACTGAATTTAAAAAGGCAAAAGAAAATAATAAGGGAAAGGGCATAAAAATAGAGAAATCTAATTCCAACCCCGATGAACTTTATATGTATCGTCAACGCCCGAAGTCCTTAAGTTGTAACAATGACCCGGGAACCTCTAAACCACCAGGTTTTTCTAAACCAATGTGGACAACGACGGCTCGTATTAGGGGAACATCATATATCCCTAGAAACTTGGAAAAACGAACCAAAACCGAAGAAGAAGAAACAAGCGAGTCGGAATAAGATAGTTGTATTCGTGTGGTGTAATATATGTAATATAGTAAGCTTATGCTTTATGATATATGTAAAAATCGCTTGTATTAATAAGTATTTTTTTTATGAATCTAACTCTTGTCTATTTTACAGTTTAAAAACACAAAATGGATAGACAACCCAATATTTTAAGAGACCAATCCGGAGACATGATTGATGAAATCTTGTCTAGAGTCGGCCAGGATTCCTCGGCACAACTATTTAAGGCGAGATCAGTTTGTAAGACATTCGAAGAACGTTCCAAGAATGTCTTGGTTTATAAGAAACTTTCGTTTGAAAGATGGGGGATATCACATTGGGAAACCCATAAGTTACGATGTGTTTACTTTGACGCATATATTGCGGGGAACCCAAATGCTATTTTACGCAACGGGTTAAGAAATTATTTTGACTCAATATATCCGAATATTGGACTTCGTGATTTAGAAAAAGCGGCTAGCATGAAACATAAAGAAGCATGTTATGCTTACGGATTAGTAATGTTCGCTTCTCACCAAAGTGAGAACAAGAACATCGGGCTACAACTATTAAACAAAACATTTCCACAAGTGACGGAGTCGGTAATTGGGGTAAGAAATGAGGTTTTTAGATTATTACGGGACTGTTGGACATTACGTAACCCTCGTCCCTTTGACGACGTTACAACACGCTGTCTTATCAACGGCCATAACGGTTATGTTGCACAAGACCAAGGATGGGAAGTAGTCCTAGTAAAACCAGAATGCATGACTTGTTTCTGGACGTATGAATTACGTGTCTTTATTGCCTTTGCTGAACGACTTGTGTACTAGCTAGAATTGTCTTCACAACTATCTTGTATCAAAGTTATTGTGTGCTATATTTCGTGCTTTATGTAAAATAAGCGGTATTGTAAGTTTGTAAAATATTGTATAAAAGTTTGAACGCGAAATATTATTATAATCAGTTTTTCATATAGAATTGTAGTAGTTGAATTGTATATTAGCTACTAAGTATGAACTTAACGGGTAGGTACTACCCGAATTTAAACTTATAAAACGCTAATATGAAGAAAAAGCTTTTATAAATGAGTTCATATTATGCTACGAAATACTATTAACTACTCTTAATATTCTGTATGATTAACTTGTTCCATTTAACTATTTTGAAGGAAATGGCACCGACTACTCGACACACCGTGAATATGAATGAAGAGGAATTCCGTACTTTTCTAGCTTCAAACATAGCCGCAGTACAGGCTACGCTACATACCAACAATAACCTTGGATCTAGCAGTACAGAAAATTGTGTAGGATGCACCTACAAAGAATTCACTGCCTGCAAACCTTTGGAATTTGTTGGAACCGAAGGACCGATCGGATTGAAACGGTGGACCGAGAAGGTCGAATCGGTGTTTGCCATAAGTAAGTGTACTGAAGAGGACAAAGTAAAGTACGCTACGCATACCTTCACAGGTTCTGCGTTAACATGGTGGAATACCTATCTAGAGCAAGTGGGACAAGACGATGCGTACGCACTACCGTGGTCAGCATTCAAGCACTTGATGAACGAGAAGTACCGTCCCAGAACCGAGGTCAATAAGCTCAAGACAGAACTTAGAGGGTTACGAACCCAAGGATTTGATATTACCACGTACGAAAGACGATTCACAGAATTGTGCCTATTGTGTCCGGGAGCATTCGAAGATGAGGAAGAGAAGATCGACGCGTTTGTGAAAGGATTACCGGAAAGAATCCAAGAAGATATAAGTTCACACGAGCCCGCCTCCATACAACAGGCATGTAGAATGGCTCACAAACTCGTGAACCAAATTGAAGAAAGAATTAAAGAACAGACTGCTGAAGAGGCCAATGTGAAGCAAGTCAAAAGAAAGTGGGAGGAAAAGGGTGATAAGAATCACCAATACAACAAAAACAACAATTACAACAATAATCGCAACAATTATCGCAACAATCGCAACATCAATCGCAACTACAACAAACGGCCCAACAACAACAACAACAACAACAACAGCAACTACAACAATCATCCCAACAACAATAATAACCGCAACAACAACAACAATCAGAAGCAGCTATGCCAAAGGTGTGAAAAGAATCACTCGGGGTTCTGCACCAAATTTTGCAACAAGTGTAAAAGAAATGGTCATAGCGCGGCGAAGTGTGAGGTCTACGGACCAGGGGTTAATAGAACGAAAGGAACAAATGGTGTCGGAACGAGTAATGGCGGAGCAAGTAGTGTCGGAGCAAGTTATGCCAATGTAGTTTGTTATAAATGTGGAAAACCGGGCCACATTATTAGAAATTGCCCTAACCAGGAGAACATGAATGGACAAGGCCGTGGAAGAGTTTTCAATATTAATGCGGCAGAGGCACAGGAAGACCCGGAGCTTGTTACGGGTACGTTTCTTATTGACAATAAATCTGCTTACGTTTTATTTGATTCGAGTGCGGATAGAAGCTATATGAGTAGAGATTTTTGTGCTAAATTAAGTTGTCCATTGACGCCTTTGGATAGTAAATTTTTACTCGAATTAGCAAATGGTAAATTAATTTCAGCAGATAATATATGTCGGAATCGAGAAATTAAACTGGTTAGCGAAACATTTAAGATTGATTTGATACCAGTAGAGTTAGGGAGTTTTGATGTGATAATCGGTATGGACTGGTTGAAAGAAGTGAAAGCAGAGATCGTTTGTTACAAAAATGCAATTCGCATTATACGAGAAAAAGGAAAACCCTTAATGGTGTACGGAGAAAAGGGCAACACGAAGCTACATCTTATTAGTAATTTGAAGGCACAAAAACTAATAAGAAAAGGTTGCTATGCTGTTCTAGCACACGTCGAGAAAGTACAAACTGAAGAAAAGAGCATCAATGATGTTCCCGTCGCAAAAGAATTTCCTGATGTATTTCCGAAAGAATTACCGGGATTACCCCCACATCGATCCGTTGAATTTCAAATAGATCTTGTACCAGGAGCTGCACCAATAGCTCGTGCTCCTTACAGACTCGCACCCAGCGAGATGAAAGAACTACAAAGCCAATTACAAGAACTTTTAGAGCGTGGTTTCATTCGACCAAGCACATCACCGTGGGGAGCTCCTGTTTTGTTTGTCAAGAAGAAAGATGGTACATTCAGGTTGTGTATCGACTACCGAGAGTTGAACAAACTTACCATCAAGAACCGCTACCCACTACCGAGAATCGATGACTTATTTGATCAACTACAAGGCTCGTCTGTTTATTCAAAGATTGACTTACGTTCCGGGTATCATCAAATGCGGGTGAAAGAAGATGATATTCCAAAGACTGCTTTCAGAACACGTTACGGTCATTACGAGTTTATGGTCATGCCGTTTGGTTTAACTAATGCACCAGCTGTGTTCATGGACCTTATGAACCGAGTGTGTGGACCATACCTTGACAAGTTTGTCATTGTTTTCATTGATGACATACTTATTTACTCAAAGAATGACCAAGAACACGGTGAACATTTGAGAAAGGTGTTAGAAGTATTGAGGAAGGAAGAATTGTACGCTAAGTTTTCAAAGTGTGCATTTTGGTTGGAAGAAGTTCAATTCCTCGGTCACATAGTGAACAAAGAAGGTATTAAGGTGGATCCGGCAAAGATAGAAACTGTTGAAAAGTGGGAAACTCCAAAAACTCCGAAACACATACGCCAGTTTTTAGGACTAGCTGGTTACTACAGAAGGTTCATCCAAGACTTTTCCAGAATAGCAAAACCCTTGACTGCATTAACGCATAAAGGGAAGAAATTTGAATGGAATGATGAACAAGAGAAAGCGTTTCAGTTATTGAAGAAAAAGCTAACTACGGCACCTATATTGTCATTGCCTGAAGGGAATGATGATTTTGTGATTTATTGTGATGCTTCAAAGCAAGGTCTCGGTTGTGTATTAATGCAACGAACGAAGGTGATTGCTTATGCGTCTAGACAATTGAAGATTCACGAACAAAATTATACGACGCATGATTTGGAATTAGGCACGGTTGTTTTTGCATTAAAGACTTGGAGACACTACTTATATGGGGTCAAAAGTATTATATATACCGACCACAAAAGTCTTCAACACATATTTAATCAGAAACAACTGAATATGAGGCAGCGTAGGTGGATTGAATTATTGAATGATTACGACTTTGAGATTCGTTACCACCTGGGGAAGGCAAATGTGGTAGCCGATGCCTTGAGCAGGAAGGACAGAGAACCCATTCGAGTAAAATCTATGAATATAATGATTCATAATAACCTTACTACTCAAATAAAGGAGGCGCAACAAGGAGTTTTAAAAGAGGGATATTTAAAGGATGAAATACCCAAAGGATCGGAGAAGCATCTTAATATTCGGGAAGACGGAACCCGGTATAAGGCTGAAAGGATTTGGGTACCAAAATTTGGAGATATGAGAGAAATGGTACTTAGAGAAGCTCATAAAACTAGATACTCAATACATCCTGGAACGGGGAAGATGTACAAGGATCTCAAGAAACATTTTTGGTGGCCGGGTATGAAAGCCGATGTTGCTAAATACGTAGGAGAATGTTTGACGTGTTCTAAGGTCAAAGCTGAGCATCAGAAACCATCAGGTCTACTTCAACAACCCGAAATCCCGGAATGGAAATGGGAAAACATTACCATGGATTTCATCACTAAATTGCCAAGGACTGCAAGTGGTTTTGATACTATTTGGGTAATAGTTGATCGTCTCACCAAATCAGCACACTTCCTGCCAATAAGAGAAGATGACAAGATGGAGAAGTTAGCACGACTGTATTTGAAGGAAGTCATCTCCAGACATGGAATACCAATCTCTATTATCTCTGATAGGGATGGCAGATTTATTTCAAGATTCTGGCAGACATTACAGCAAGCATTAGGAACTCGTCTAGACATGAGTACTGCCTATCATCCACAAACTGATGGGCAGAGCGAAAGGACGATACAAACGCTTGAAGACATGCTACGAGCATGTGTTATTGATTTCGGAAACAGTTGGAATCGACATCTACCGTTAGTAGAATTTTCCTACAACAACAGCTACCATTCAAGCATTGAGATGGCGCCGTTTGAAGCACTTTATGGTAGAAAGTGCAGGTCTCCGATTTGTTGGAGTGAAGTGGGGGATAGACAGATTACGGGTCCGGAGATTATACAAGAAACTACCGAGAAGATCATCCAAATTCAACAACGGTTGAAAACCGCCCAAAGTCGACAAAAGAGCTACGCTGACATTAAAAGAAAAGATATAGAATTTGAAATTGGAGAGATGGACATGCTTAAAGTTGCACCTTGGAAAGGCATTGTTCGATTTGGTAAACGAGGGAAATTAAATCCAAGGTATATTGGACCATTCAAGATTATTGATCGTGTCGGACCAGTAGCTTACCGACTTGAGTTACCTCAACAACTCGCGGCTGTACATAACACTTTCCACGTCTCGAATTTGAAGAAATGTTTTGCTAAAGAAGATCTCACTATTCCGTTAGATGAAATCCAAATCAACGAAAAACTTCAATTCATCGAAGAACCCGTCGAAATAATGGATCGTGAGGTTAAAAGACTTAAGCAAAATAAGATACCAATTGTTAAGGTTCGATGGAATGCTCGTAGAGGACCCGAGTTCACCTGGGAGCATGAAGATCAGATGAAGAAGAAATACCCGCATCTATTTCCAGAAGATTCGTCAACACCTTCAACAGCTTAAAATTTCGGGACGAAATTTATTTAACGGGTAGGTACTGTAGTGACCCGAACTTTTCCATGTTTATATATATTAATTGAGATTGATATTTACATGATTAAATGTTTCCAACATGTTAAGCAATCAAACTTGTTAAGACTTGATTAATTGAAATATGTTTCATATAGACAATTGACCACCCAAGTTGACCGGTGATTCACGAACGTTAAAACTTGTAAAAACTATATGATGACATATATATGGATATATATATATAGTTAACATGATACTATGATAAGTAAACATATCATTAAGTATATTAACAATGAACTACATATGTAAAAACAAGACTACTAACTTAATGATTTTTAAACGAGACATATATGTAACGATTATCGTTGTAAAGACATTCAATGTATATATATCATATTAAGAGATATTCATACATGATAATATCATGATAATATAATAATTTAAAATCTCATTTGATATTATAAACATTGGGTTAACAACATTTAACAAGATCGTTAACCTAAAGGTTTCAAAACAACATTTACATGTAACGACTAACGATGACTTAACGACTCAGTTAAAATGTATATACATGTAGTGTTTTAATATGTATTCATACACTTTTTAAAGACTTCAAGACACTTATCAAAATACTTCTACTTAACAAAAATGCTTACAATTACATCCTCGTTCAGTGTCATCAACAATTCTACTCGTATGCACCCGTATTCGTACTCGTACAATACACAGCTTTTAGATGTATGTACTATTGGTATATACACTCCAATGATCAGCTCTTAGCAGCCCATGTGAGTCACCTAACACATGTGGGAACCATCATTTGGCAACTAGCATGAAATATCTCATAAAATTACAAAAATATGAGTAATCATTCATGACTTATTTACATGAAAACAAAATTACATATCCTTTATATCTAATCCATACACCAACGACCAAAAACACCTACAAACACTTTCATTCTTCAATTTTCTTCATCTAATTGATCTATCTCAAGTTCTATCTTCAAGTTCTAAGTGTTCTTCATAAATTCCAAAAGTTCTAGTTTCATAAAATCAAGAATACTTTCAAGTTTGCTAGCTCACTTCCAATCTTGTAAGGTGATCATCCAACCTCAAGAAATCTTTGTTTATTACAGTAGGTTATCATTCTAATACAAGGTAATAATCATATTCAAACTTTGGTTCAATTTCTATAACTATAACAATCTTATTTCAAGTGATGATCTTACTTGAACTTGTTTTCGTGTCATGATTCTGCTTCAAGAACTTCGAGCCATCCAAGGATCCATTGAAGCTAGATCCATTTTTCTCTTTTCCAGTAGGTTTATCCAAGGAACTTAAGGTAGTAATGATGTTCATAACATCATTCGATTCATACATATAAAGCTATCTTATTCGAAGGTTTAAACTTATAATCACTAGAACATAGTTTAGTTAATTCTAAACTTGTTCGCAAACAAAAGTTAATCCTTCTAACTTGACTTTTAAAATCAACTAAACACATGTTCTATATCTATATGATATGCTAACTTAATGATTTAAAACCTGGAAACACAAAAAACACCGTAAAACCGGATTTACGCCGTCGTAGTAACACCGCGGGCTGTTTTGGGTTAGTTAATTAAAAACTATGATAAACTTTGATTTAAAAATTGTTATTCTGAGAAAATGATTTTTATTATGAACATGAAACTATATCCAAAAATTATGGTTAAACTCAAAGTGGAAGTATGTTTTCTAAAATGGTCATCTAGACGTCGTTCTTTCGACTGAAATGACTACCTTTACAAAAACGACTTGTAACTTATTTTTCCGACTATAAACCTATACTTTTCTGTTTAGATTCATAAAATAGAGTTCAATATGAAACCATAGCAATTTGATTCACTCAAAACGGATTTAAAATGAAGAAGTTATGGGTAAAACAAGATTGGATAATTTTTCTCATTTTAGCTACGTGAAAATTGGTAACAAATCTATTCCAACCATAACTTAATCAACTTGTATTGTATATTATGTAATCTTGAGATACCATAGACACGTATACAATGTTTCGACCTATCATGTCGACACATCTATATATATTTCGGAACAACCATAGACACTCTATATGTGAATGTTGGAGTTAGCTATACAGGGTTGAGGTTGATTCCAAAATATATATAGTTTGAGTTGTGATCAATACTGAGATACGTACACACTGGGTCGTGGATTGATTCAAGATAATATTTATCGATTTATTTCTGTACATCTAACTGTGGACAACTAGTTGTAGGTTACTAACGAGGACAGCTGACTTAATAAACTTAAAACATCAAAATATATTAAAAGTGTTGTAAATATATTTTGAACATACTTTGATATACATGTATATATTGTTATAGGTTCGTGAATCAACCAGTGGCCAAGTCTTACTTCCCGACGAAGTAAAAATCTGTGAAAGTGAGTTATAGTCCCACTTTTAAAATCTAATATTTTTGGGATGAGAATACATGCAGGTTTTATAAATGATTTACAAAATAGACACAAGTACGTGAAACTACATTCTATGGTTGAATTATCGAAATCGAATATGCCCCTTTTTATTAAGTCTGGTAATCTAAGAATTAGGGAACAGACACCCTAATTGACGCGAATCCTAAAGATAGATCTATTGGGCCTAACAAACCCCATCCAAAGTACCGGATGCTTTAGTACTTCGAAATTTATATCATATCCGAAGGGTGTCCCGGAGTGATGGGGATATTCTTATATATGCATCTTGTTAATGTCGATTACCAGGTGTTCACCATATGAATGATTTTTATCTCTATGTATGGGATGTGTATTGAAATATGAAATCTTGTGGTCTATTATTATGATTTGATATATATAGGTTAAACCTATAACTCACCAACATTTTTGTTGACGTTTTAAGCATGTTTATTCTCAGGAGATTATTAAGAGCTTCCGCTGTCGCATACTTAAATAAGGACGAGATTTGGAGTCCATGCTTGTATGATATTGTGTAAAAACTGCATTCAAGAAACTTATTTTGTTGTAACATATTTGTATTGTAAACCATTATGTAATGGTCGTGTGTAAACAGGATATTTTAGATTATCATTATTTGATAATCTACGTAAAGCTTTTTAAAACCTTTATCTATGAAATAAAGGTTATGGTTTGTTTTAAAAATGAATGCAGTCTTTGAAAAACGTCTCATATAGAGGTCAAAACCTCGCAACGAAATCAATTAATATGGAACGTTTTTAATCAATAAGAACGGGACATTTCAGGAAGCTCTTAATAATCACCTGAGAATAAACATGCTTAAAACGTCAACAAATGTTGGTGAGTTATAGGTTTAACCTATATATTATCAAATCATAATAATAGACCACAAGATTTCTCATTTTCATAAATATCATTACACTCGCAAGTGCATAAAAATCATTCATATGTTGAATACCTGGTAACCGACGTTAACTTAATGCATAGAATATCCCCAAAACAGAACCTCTTGTCTGTATAATAATCTCGAAGTACTAAACCATCCATAACCTGAATGGGGGTTGTTAAGCCCAATAGATCTATCTTTAGGATTCGCGTCAATTAGGGGTCATTTCCCTAATTCTTAGGCTACTAGACTTGAAGGGCGATATTCGGTTTAATAATCCAACCATAGAATGTAGTTTTGCTTACTTGTGTCTATTTTGTAAAACATTTATAAAGCTGCATGTATTCTCATTCCAAAATATTAGATTTTAAAAGTGGGACTATAGCTCACTTTCACAGATTTTTACTTCGTCGGGAAGTAAGACTTGGCCACTGGTCGATTCACGAACTTATAACAAATATGTACATATATATCAATGTATGTTTAAAATATATTTACAACATTTTTTAATACGTTTTAATGTTTTAAATATTTTCAGTCAGCTGTCCTGGTTAGTAACCTACAACTAGTTGTCCATAGTTAGATGTACAGAAATAAATTGATATATATTATCTTGACCCAATCCACGACCCAGTGTATACACGTCTCAGGCTAGATCACAACTCAAAGTATATATATTTTTGGAATCAACCTCAACCCAGTGTAGCTAACTCCAACATTACTGCATATAGAGTGTCTATGGTTGTTCCAAATAATATATATAGATGGATCGATATGATATGTCAAAATATTTGCATATGTGTCTATGGTATCCCAAGATTACATAATATATTAGAATACATGTATAATACAATATAAGTTAGCTAGGATATGATTTGTATAGATTTGTTACCAATTTTCACGTAGCTACAACAAGTAAAAATTATCCAATCTTGTTTTACCCATAACTTCTTCATTTTAAATCCGTTTTGAGTGAATCAAGTTGTTATGGTTTCATATTGACCTTAAGTTTATGAATCTGAACAGAAAAAATATAAGTTTATAGTCGAAAATGTAGGTTACAAGTCATTTTTGTAAAGGTAGTCATTTCAGTCGCAAGAACGACGTCTAGATGACCATTTTGGAAAACATACTTCCACTTTGAGTTTAACCATGATTTTTGGATATAGTTTCATGTTCATAAGAAAAATAATTTTCCCAGAAGAACAACTTTTAAATCAAAGTTTATCATAGTTTTTAATTAACTAACCCAAAACAGCCCGCGGTGTTACTACGACGGCGTATGTCATGTTTTACGGTATTTTTCGTGTTTTCAGGTTTTAAATCATTAAGTTAGCATATCATATAGATATAGAACATGCGTTTAGTTGATTTTAAAAGTCAAGTTAGAAGGATTATCTTTTGTTTGCGAACAAGTTTAGAATTAACTAAACTATGTTCTAGTGAATACAAGTTTAAACCTTCGAATAAGGTAGTTTTATATATATGAATCGAATGATGTTATGAACATCATTACTACCTCAGGTTTTGTGGATAAACCTACTGGAAATGAGAAAAATAGATCTAGCTTCAAAGGATCCTTGGATGGCTTGAAAGTTCTTGAAACAAAATCATGACACGAAAACAAGTTCAAGTAAGATTATCACTCGAATTAAGATAGTTATAGTTATAGGAATTGAATCAAAGTTTGTATATGAGTATTACCTTGATTTAGAATGATATCTTACTGTAAACAACAAGGATTTTTTGAGATTGGATGATCACTTAAAATGGATTTGCAAGATTGGAAGTAAGCTAGCAAGATTTCTTGAAGTGTTCTTGAATGGTTGTTTTTATGATGATTAAAGCTTGTAATTGAAGCTAAAAGATGGTAAAAATGCTTGGAGATGATCAAGTATGAAGTTAGGAGTATTTTGAGAGAGAATTTGGAGTGTAAGTATGAGAAAATGGAATGGAAAAATGGGGTGAAATCATAAAAACGAAATTACTTGTTATAAAGAAAAAAAAAGATCTTTAAGTTTGTTTTTATCTCATTAGTCATACAAGTTGTTAAATAATGGTTCCACATGTTTTTGATTCTAAGATGGCTGCTAAGAATGAACGATTAAAGGTGTTTATACCAATAGTAAATACATCTAGAAGCTGTGTATTGTACGAGTACAAATACGGGTGACCACGAGTAGAATTGTTGATGGAAACGAATGAGAATGTAATTTTGAGCATTTTTGCTAAGTAGAAATACTTTGATATATGTCTTGAAGTCTTTAAAAAGTGTATTAATACATCTTAATACACTACATGTATATACATTTTAACTGAGTCGTTAAGTCACCGTTAGTCATTACATGTAAGTGTTGTTTTAAGACCTTTAAGTTAACGATCTTGTTAAATGTAATTTATTCATTGTTATTATACTTAAATGAGATGTTAAATTATTACATTATCATGATATTATAATGTATGAATATATCTTAATATGATATATATACATTAAAATGTCGTTACAATGATAATCGTTACATATATGCCTCGTTTCGAAATTCTTAAGTTAGTAGTCTTGTTTTACATATGTAGTTCATTGTTAACACACTTAATGATATACTTAATTATCATTTTATCATGTTAAACATAGTGTATCAATATCTTAATATGATTCATATGTATTTAGTAAGACGTTGTTATAACGATAATCGTTATATATATCGTTTCGAATTTCTTAATTCAATAAACTCATTTTTATGTATATCACTCATTGTTAATATACTTAGTGAGATACTTACTTATCATAGTCTCATGTTAACCATATATATATATATCCATATATATATCATCATGTAGTTTTTACAAATTTTTAACGTTCGTGAATCGCCGGTCAACTTGGGTGGTCAATTGTCTATATGAAGCACATTTCAAATAATCAAGTCTTAACAAGTTTGATTGCTTAACATGTTGGAAACATTTAATCATACAAATATAGTTTTCATTTAATATATAACATGGAAAAGTTCGGGTCATTACAGTACAAAACCATCGTGTACGGATCATCAACAACAAGATCATTACAAGGTCAAACACTATATGCTGTTTTAAAATAAGTTTGCATTCATAAGAAAATGTAACGTCATAACCAACGCCAAATATTTAACATACGATAATGTGCCTCTACGAATAGAAGGCGATAATAATAGTATGTGACCCAATGGTCGTTACAAATTCATTGTTTCAAAAGTAACATAGTTTGAATGCAAAGTAAATGTTTCATGCGAAGACATCTCTAATAAGCGCAGCGGGAGTCTACAAAGCATAGCAACTACAACGGAAGCAATCAAACCTTAAGCACCTGAGAAAAAACATGCTTAAAAATGTCAACACGAATGTTGGTGAGCTATACTTTAAGTATAACAGTAATGTAAGGTAGGTCACGAGATTTCGGTGTTTCAAAACAGTATGAAAAGTATATGTATAACCGTGCGCACTTGGTAACTAACTTAACGTAAATAACACCCCCTAAAAGTACACTTGGCAAGTGCGTAAGTTTACGAAGTATTAAACACCCGTTAAATGCTAGCGCTACTAGCCCGAGTGGGGATGTCAAACCCTATGGATCCATATCTAAGATTCGCGTTCACCGGTTCAAAGACCAATGACTAAACGTTACCGAGCTAAAGGGAAAGTTTATGCCGTTGTATAACTTACACATATATAAAGTTTAAGTACTCGTGCCTAGTATGTAAAACGTAAAATGCGCATGTATTCTCAGTTCCCAAAAATAGTTAAAGTGAAAAGGGATGCTATAACTCACAGTGAAAAGTAGTAAAAGTGGATACGCGGGAATAGTAAGCAAGTGGTTGGTCCGAAAGGTCCTCAACCTAAGTCAAAAGTTACTAAGTCAGTAAATCGTTCCCAAAGGTTTAAAAGTATGTAAATTAGGTCTTAAGTACCATCATCATTCATCATTAAACAAAAAGTGTAAAGTAAGTTTTAAGTCAAGACTAGGGTTTGAAACAAGGGCTGAATTTGTTCAGTCGCCACGACCTCTATACAAACTGAAATGGGGTGAGACCAGTGGCCATGGCTCCGTATATGAGTCCCCTAGAGGCTGACCAATTTTCCGAACCAAAATCATCTTTGTTTGACCGTGATAACAGTTTAAGTGCGCGTAGGTCAGAAATTTCAGCACAACGTTCAAAGGGTGTAGTGACTTTCGGATGGCCATAAATCCTAAACCGTAACTCGGATTAAGATGAGGTCTAAATGGAAAATCATCTAATCGAACCAAAATAGCTAGAAATCAACTTTTCCAGTAGCCCAGGTTACTGATCAGTTCCAGAAAACAGTAAGTAAGGTGCTCCGGTGGGTTCTTGGTGCTTGATGCTCATCACGGTTCTCATCCTTGATGCGTATAGCTTCAAGTGTACAACTCGTTGATGTGTTTGCATCATATTAACCAAGTTTTGACCATCATAACACTAGTTTAAGTCTAAGATATGTAGCACAACTCAATTAAGGGTTGTAAGTAGTTTGATGAACCAAAGTTACATCAAGATCTTAGATCCGACACATACATGAGTTCTAATAGTAATATTAAGCTACAAACTTGAAAGTAAACTAAATAATCAAGATCTTAAGTTGTAGAACTTAGATCTTAGCTAGATGTTAAAGATCCTAGACTAGAAAGTCTAGATCTAGTATTCTTAAGTTAGATCCTAAGTTATAGAACTTGGATCTTCATTTTAATGAAATCATAAGTTATGAAACTTAGATTTTCAACTTGTAAAATGTATATAAGCTTATAAGCTCTTGTTTGCAACAAAATTAGAAGACCATAAGCTATAGAAAGTTAGATCTAACATAAGTGTATGAAGTTATAACTAGAAAGTTATACTTCCATGTTCTTGAACTTATAAAGTTAACTTTAGTTTCAAGAAATATGAGATCAAGTTTAACTAGTAATACTTGACCAATTTAACAACCTCACAACTTTAAAGTACTTACAAAAGAAAGAAATAAACTAAAGTTACAAGTATTATGTTCATGTTTGTTTCATACTTAAGAAGATTCGAGTCAAGCTTGGATCTTAAGAATTTAAGTCTACAAAACATGGACACAAGTATGATTATAAAGTTTATGAACTTTAAATCTTATAACATTTAAGTGTAGAACCATAAACTAACAAGTTTAGATTCTTGTTCTTGGTTCTTCATCAAACAAAGATGGAAGAACAAGATTACATGAAGATACAAGTTAGAAAACTTGATCTTTAACAACAACAAACAACAACAAGTAACTAAACAAGTAAGAAGTAAATTGATGATGATGATGTATGTTTCGGTTTTTAGAAAGAAAAAAGAAAGGAACTAAAGCTTTGTTACTTACAAGTTAGAGAGAAAAAGATGAGAGAAAGATAAGTGTAAAGTGAAGTGTGTGTGTGGAATGAAGAATACAAGTGAATAAGTAACACAAAAAAAAATTTTGAACTCATCCCTCACCCACACCTAGGCTGACGGTTTAAGGAGCTCAAAGGGGCAAGGTCAAAAGCCAACTTTCATGCATGGGGAGATGGTGAAAGCTAGAAATGGTATTAAAGTTAAATGGCATGAGAAAGAGGTGTAAGTATACTTGTAACAAGTATCCTCAATTAACTTAATTAAACCATATTTAGGCTTAATGTAACACTAGCATAAAAGATGGGCGAATTAGTCAATTAAGAAAGTAGGGTGGGCTTCCAAGTCCATGCCCATTAATAAAAGCCCAAGTATGTAACAAATTAAATAAATAAAGCACAATTAATTAACTAGTAACATTAGTTAATTAAAAATGTTTAATAATAATTAATCATGAACGTAAATAATATTCAAAATATTATTTGATCAATCCTTAATTAATGATGTTGCTTAATTACGGATTGAGTGCAATAAGATTATAATGGAAGATGGGATGTTCGATGATTATTTTGGGCTCCGATGATCGTTTTTCACTTTAACTATCAAGTGATCAACCACCCCGACCCGGTCTTCGTTATCGATTAGCATGATTCACCTTAACTCAATGTAAGAAGTCCTTGGGCAAAGTCACAAGTGAAATCTACAAAGGCTTAGGCAAATGGCAGAGAATCAACAACCTATAAATGAGAGGCCATGCTCCCTATTTATAGTATCCGTGATATCCGCGGTATGCGAGATGCTCGGCTCTCCGCGGAAAGTCAGCGGATCAAACCGCAGTTTGGCATTTCAGCGAATACATAACCGCAGTATTTATTTTCAGCGAATATTGCATAACTGTGCCTTATAATCCGCGTAGTTCTGTCCTTAGCTTTTTAGAAAATAAAATATACATATACAATGCTATGTATATGATCAAGTCCCCCCAGTTTATTATGATGCATTTTCGCGAAGCAAATGCATCATGGTAAACTCTAAAAATAAAGAAGTGCATCTTAAAATATCTCGCGAACTTTATTATAAATTTTTTAAAATATATAACGTTATGATCATTATTCGTGTAAAGTACGTGCGTGACAAAGACAAGTCGGGACTTGCAAAGTCAAAAACGGCAACAAGTAAATGTATAAAAACACATTTATTAAAGCACAAGTATTAATAATAAATATTAATAAATATAAGTCAAAAAATCCAGGGTCGTTACATTACCCACCTTTTAAAAAAAATTTCGTCCTGAAATTTTAAGCTGAGGTAGATGGAGGAGTTGGGAAAAGTTGAGGATACTTCTGCATCATTTGATCCTCTCGCTCCTAGGTAAACTTAGGTCCTCGTTTGGCATTCCATCGGACTCGGACGATTGGAATCCTGTTGTGTTTCAAAACTTTGACCTCACGGTCCATAATTTCGACAGGCTCTTCCACAAAGTGGAGTTTGTCATCAGTTGTAAGTTCCTCCAGTGGTATGACATGTTCTAGTTCAGCAAGACACTTCTTCAAATTCGATACACGAAAGGTAGGATGAACTGAGCTCAATTGAGTTGGAAGATCCAAACGGTAAGCAACGGGTCCAACACGCTCCAAGATTTTAAAAGGACCAATGTATCTCGGGTTGAGCTTCCCACGTTTTCCAAAACGGATCACACCTTTCCAAGGCGCGACCTTTAACATTACACGGTGACCCACGTTGAATTCAAAGTCTTTACGTTTAAGGTCTGCATAACTCTTTAGGCGATCACGGGCCGTCTTGAGTTTCGCTTGAATTTAGACAATCTTCTCAGTTGTTTCATGGACTATCTCGGGTCTGGTGATTTGCGTTTCTCCTACTTTGGCCCAACAAATAGGAGAACGGCACTTGCGGCCATACAACGCTTCAAAAGGTGCGGCATTAATACTCGAATGATAACTGTTGTTGTAAGAGAATTCGGTTAGCGGTAAATGCCTTTCCTAAGCCTTTCCAAAATCAATAACACAAGCACGCAACATGTCCTCCAAAGTCTGAATTGTGCGTTCGCTTTGTCCGTAGGTCTGTGGGAGATACGCAGTACTCATTTCGAGACGAGTCCCCAAGTCTTCTTGCAAGGAACACCAAAATCTGGAAGCAAAACGGGGATCGCGATCCGAGATGATCGATAAGGGCACACCATGACGAGATAGAACCTCTTTTATGTATAGTTGAGCGAGTCTCTCCATCGTATCAGTTTCCTTCATGGCTAAAAAGTGTGCAGATTTGGTAAGACGGTCAACGATAACCCAGATGGTATCGTATCAGCCCACCATCTTTGGTAGCTTCGTAATAAAGTCCATTGTTATCCTTTCCCATTTCCATTGCGGGATTTCCGGTTGTTGAATTAACCCAGAAGGCCTCTGATGTTCGGCCTTAACTTTCGAGCAAGTCAAACACTTCCCAACATATGTTGCAACATCCTTCTTAAGATTAGGCCACCAATACTGTTCCTTAAGATCGTGGTACATTTTGCTCGCTCCGGGGTGAATTGAATATCTCAACTTATGTTCTTCATCTAAAATAAGGCTCCGTAAATCTCCATAACGGGGTACCCAAATTCTTCCGGCATAGCATCGGAGTCCAGTTTCCTTAACTTCGAATCGAGAAACGAGAATGTTCAAGTATTCGTGAGAGATATTCTCCACTTTGAGAGCCTCATCTTAGGCTACTCGGATCTGGCTATTGAAGTTCGAATGAATGGTGATGTTCAGTGTCCGAACACGAAGAGGTTCCATCCTCTCCTTTTGGCTCAAAGCGTCAGCTACAACATTGGCCTTGCCAGGGTGATAACGAAGTTCACAATCATAGTTGTTCAGCATCTCAATCCATCGATGCTGTCTCATATTCAGTTGCTTCTGATTGAAGATGTGTTGGAGGCTTTTATGATCGGTGAAAATAGTGCTCTTATTTCCATAAAGATAGTGTCTCCAGCTTTAATGCAAAGACAACGACTCCAAGCTCGAGATCGTGAGTAGTGTAATTTCGATCGTGAATCTTCAGTTGTAGGGAGGTGTAAGCGATAACCTTTGTACGTTGCATCAGTACACAACCAAAACCACTTTTTGAAGCATCGCAATAAATGACGAAATCGTCACTGCCTTCAGGAAGTGATAAGATAGGTGCGGTGGTTAACTTCTTTTCCAAGGTTTGAAATGCTGATTCCTGTTCGGGTTCCCAAATGAACTTCTTCCCTTTCTGAGTCAGCGCAGTCAAAGGATGCGCAATCAGAGAGAAACCTTCAATAAATCTTCGGTAGTAACCGGCGAGGCCTAAAAATTGGCGGATGTGAGTCGGAGTAGTGGGGATTTCCCATTTGCTGATAGCTTCGATCTTTAAGGGATCAACTTTGATACCTTGATCACTCACAATATGGCCCAGAAATTGGACTTCCTTCAACCAAAACTCACACTTGGAGAATTTTGCATAAAGTTGCTCTTGTCTCAAGAGTTTCAACACTAGACAAAGATGTTGTTCATGTTCTTCTTCGCTTTTGGAGTAGATGAGGATATCATCTATGAAGACGATAACAAACTTATCTAGGTATGGCTTGCATACATGATTCATGAGGTCCATGAATACGGCAGGTGCGTTGGTTAAACCGAATGGAATCACGAGAAACTCATAATGACCATAATGAGTTCTGAATGCAGTCTTCATCACGTCGCTCTCTTTCACCCTCAACCGGTGATAACTGGATCGCAAATCGATCTTAGAGTAAACGCTCGATCCTTGTAGTTGATCAAAAAGATCATCAATTCGGGGAAGAGGATACCGATTCTTGATCGTCAATTTGTTGAGTTCACGGTAGTCGATACACATGCGGAATGATCCGTCCTTCTTCTTCACAAATAAAACTGGTGCGCCCCAAGGCGAAAAACTTGGTTGGATAAATCCACGGTCTAGCAGTTCTTGTAGTTGACTCTGCAACTCTTGCATTTCAGAAGGTGCGAGTCGATAAGGTGCGCGAGCTACAGGTGCAGCCCATGGCACTAAATCGATCTGAAACTCCACTGCTCTCGATAGCGGTAATCCAGGCAATTCTTCCGGAAAGACATCGGAAAATTTGTTCACAATTCGTACGTCATCCACGCTCTTCACCTCAGTTTCTAATGTTTTCACATGTGCTAAAACAGCAAGACGTCCTTTCTTCATGATCTTTTACGCTTTCATGCAACTAATGAGATTCAGTTTCGAGCTACTTCTCTCTCCGTAAATAATCAGTGGCTCACCATCTCCGTGTGGTATACGAAGAGCTTTATCTCCACAGATAATGTCAGCCCTTATCTTGGTCAACCAGTCCATACCGACAATAACATCAAAGCTTCCCAATTTAATGGGTATCAAGTCAATCTCGAAATCCACACCAGCTATATTGATAATAGCTCCTCGGCTAATTTGGTCAACTTTCTCAAGTTTTCCATTGGCTACCTCTACAAGCATACTCTCCTTTAAAGGAACTAACGACCAATTTATCTTAGTGCAAAAGTGTCTACATACATAACTTCTATCGGCACCAGTATCAAACAGAATAGAAGCTAATAGATTGTTGATAGTGAATATACCTGTGACCAAGTCGGGGTTCTCACGGGCATCCCTTGCATTTATGTTGAAAGCTCTGCCACGCGGTGGTCCGCCGTCCTTTCGCTTGTTAGGACACTCATTTCTAAAGTGGCCCGTCTGTCCACATTCATAACACTTTCTCGGTCCAGTAGCGTTTGTCTTCACATTCAGGGTGGTGATCTTGTAGTCTTTGCCAATATGCCCAGTCCTTTTACATTTTTCGCACACCACGTTGCAGTACCCGGTGTGATGCTTGTAGCATCTCTTGCACTGCGGCAGACTACCCTTGTAGTTAGAGTTCGAGCTAGGGTTCGGGTTGGGGTTGTTTCCCTTGAAACCTTCATGTCTCTTTGCCGGGTTTTGATCATAGACCCTTCCCTTGTTGTTGTCCCAATTACGCTTCTCACTACTACCCGATTCAGATTTAGCCTTTTTTGGTTCTTGGCTGGTGATTTGGTTCATCAGGGTATGCGTCATGCGTATAGCTTCCGGGACATCAGCTGGTTTTGAAGAGGTGACATTTCCCTGAATGGACTTGGGGAGTCCCCAGAAATACCGTTCCATTCGCTTAAATTCGAGGGTGACCATCGTAGGACACATCAGAGCTAGTTCCAGATACCTTCGGTTATAACTATCAAGATCGTTTCCTACCACTTTCAGTCCCCAAAACTCAGTTTCCATCTTCTGTATCTCTGTTCTGGGGCAGTACTCGTCGATCATAGCCCCCTTAAATTCCTCCCACGGGGTAGCATATGCCTCATCAATACCCTTAGCTTGAGCAAGTGTGTTCCACTAGGTTAGGGCGCCGTCCGACAGTGTACAAGAGGCATACTTAGTTTTGTTCATCTCTGAGCAGTTGCTTACACGGAACACAGCTTCTAGTTTCTCAAACCACCTAGTCAGTCCAACTGGCCCCTTAGTACCACTGAAGTTGTGGGGCTTGCAGCTTTGGAATTCCTTGTATGTGCACCCGTTATGATTGTGCTGGATAATCGGTGGAGCTTGGGGGTTCATTTCTGCTATAGCTGCAGCTACCCGTTCGGCTATCATTTCTTCAATCTGTGCTGCTGTGGGCGTTGATCTTCCGTTGGCCATTGATCTTCTAAATAAAAATTTTGACTCAAGTCAAAATCCAGTATTCAAATAATAATAATAATACAGTATATGGTAACCAACATGGAATCAACACAACACATGTTAACTAAGTAATGCAACTAGATTCAGATACCACAAAATCATCATACAGTAACGTAAATAGAACACCGTACAAAGATTAAACAACACTAAGTTCCATTCATTAATAAAAAGTTGCATACATTCGCATAAGATTCGTACAATACATGAGTGAAACATGAAACTACAAACGAGATTACATAAAGAAACCTAATACAAAAGCTCTTTGGTGATGGTGGGTAAAGGATGTCCATCATGTGGGACACCTGGTCCTCGAGCTCAGTTACCCGAGCACGGAGGGTATCCACCTCCCTCTTCAGTTCCTCGACAGAGGGAGAGGCTGGTGGTGCAAGTTGTGATGCAAGTGATGCCGGTGGTGTAGATGATGCTGGTGGAGCTGGTGGTGAAGACTGTCCAGCACCAGAAGTAGATGTTGCGTAACGGGGAGCCTTATGTATGAATGGATCAGCAGGATACGGCACAAGCTGCTTACGGGCGGTAACTCTACCCTTCAGTCCACGTGCGTTAACGAACGACCTACCTCCATTAACCTCTGGAATAACAGTACCGTCGAAACGATACTGCTTCTTCGGCGGGGTAGAGGGTGGCTGCACGGGTGACTTCTTAGGGTCCTCGTTGGAATCCTCGTCACTGGATTTGTCAGATGATGAGTCGTCGGATGATGAGTCATCGAAATCATCGGAAGGTGGATGTGCTCGGCCGGTAGTCATCAGTCGGTGTCTGCCGGGTGGAATCGGCACGACACGTCCATCAGGAAGGCGTCTAGCCAAATGACCATGCTCATTCCGGAAAGGAACGTCCCCATATTCTCCAAGAATCACAGCACCACCGGGATGGTGCTGTGGCTCCGAGGGTCCTGGGATGAGTGGAGCTGAAATCTCCAGTAGATCCTCATGTCCGTCTGAGATGATCACTGGATCGGTAAAGAGGACGGGATCTGTGTGTCGTCAGCAGTAGCAGGCGAGGGGGCAGATGAGTCTGAGTCGCTCTCCAAAATGATAACGGGCTGGATATCCGACATCTGAACAAGGAAAAATAACTTTTTCCATGTCAGTAAGTCATATAGCAAGCACGTATTAGGCAAAGTAACTAAGACAGTCTAGATCATCTATAGCAGTAAGTAGCATGACAATAACGACAAGTATCATGCAATCGAAAGCAGATAATAGCATGCAGTAGTGAAAGCAAGTAACTGTATACGGCATATAGCAGTAAAAGTAAACAGCGGCATGCAGCAAGTTCCGCAGAAACAAGTAAACTAGCAAGTTGTAGATTAGTCCTATTAGTGAATCCTACTCGGTCGGGTCTAGACTCACTAATGCAACCTAATTCCCTACAACCAATGCTCTGATACTAAATGTGATGCCCCGTACAAAACCATCGTGTACGGATCATCAACAACAGGATCATTACAAGGTCAAACAGTATATGCTGTTTTAAAATAAGTTTGCATTCATAAGAAAAGGTGACATCATAACCAACGCCAAATGTTTAACATACGATAATGTGCCTCTACGAATAGAAGGCGATAATAATAGTACGTGACCCAATGGTCGTTACAAATTCATTGTTTCAAAAGTAACATAGTTTGAATGCAAAGTAAATGTTTCATGCGAAGACATCTCTAATAAGCGCAGCGGGAGTCTACAAAGCATAGCAACTACAGCGGAAGCAATCAAACCTTAAGCACCTAAGAAAAAACCTGCTTAAAAACGTCAACACGAATGTTGGTGAGCTATAGTTTAAGTATAACAGTAACGTAAGGTAGGCCACGAGATTTCGGTGTTTCAAAACAGTATGAAAAGTATATGTATAACCGTGGGCACTTGGTAACTAACTTAACGTAAATAACACCTCCTAAAAGTACACTTGGCGAGTGCGTAAGTTTAAGAAGTATTAAACACCCGTTAAATGCTAGCGCTACTAGCCCGAGTGGGGATGTCAAACCCTAAGGATCCATATCTAAGATTCGCGTTCACCGGTTCAAAGACCAATGACTAAACGTTACCGAGTTAAGGGGAAAGTTTATGCCGTTGTATAACCCACACATATATAAAGTTTAAGTACTCGTGCCTAGTATGTAAAACGTAAAATGCGCATGTATTCTCAGTTCCCAAAAATAGTTAAAGTGAAAAGGGATGCTATAACTCACAGTGAAAAGTAGTAAAAGTCGATACGTGGGAATAGTAAGCAAGTGGTTGGTCCAAAAGGTCCTCAACCTAAGTCAAAAGTTACTAAGTCAGTAAATCGTTCCCAATGGTTTAAAA
Organism: Rutidosis leptorrhynchoides; assembly: GCF_046630445.1. Classification (NCBI taxonomy): domain Eukaryota; kingdom Viridiplantae; phylum Streptophyta; class Magnoliopsida; order Asterales; family Asteraceae; genus Rutidosis; species Rutidosis leptorrhynchoides. Next base: position 281,342,514 of record NC_092334.1, on the reverse strand, counting down.
GTATGTAAATTAGGTCTTAAGTACCATCATCATTCATCATTAAACAAAAAGTGTAAAGTAAGTTTTAAGTCAAGACTAGGGTTTGAAACAAGGGCTGAATTTGTTCAGTCGCCACGACCTCTATACAAACTGAAATGGGGTGAGACCAGTGGCCATGGCTCCGTATATGAGTCCCCTAGAGGCTGACCAATTTTCCTAACCAAACTCATCTTCGTTTGACCGTGATGACAGTTTAAGTGCGAGTAGGTCAGAAATTTAAGCACAACGTTCAAAGGGTGTAGTGACTTTCGGATGGCCATAAATCCTAAACCGTAACTCGGATTAAGACGAGGTCTAAATGGAAAATCATCTAATCGAACCAAACTAGCTAGAAATCAACTTTTCCAGTAGCCCAGGTTACTGATCAGTTCCAGAAAACAGTAAGTAAGGTGCTCCGGTGGGTTCTTGGTGCTTGATGCTCATCACGGTTCTCATCCTTGATGCGTATAGCTTCAAGTGTACAACTCGTTGATGTGTTTGCATCATATTAACCAAGTTTTGACCATCATAACACTAGTTTAAGTCTAAGATATGTAGCACAACTCAATTAAGGGTTGTAAGTAGTTTGATGAACCAAAGTTACATCAAGATCTTAGATCCGACACATACATGAGTTCTAATAGTAATATTAAGCTACAAACTTGAAAGTAAACTAAATAATCAAGATCTTAAGTTGTAGAACTTAGATCTTAGCTAGATGTTAAAGATCCTAGACTAGAAATTCTAGATCTAGTGTTCTTAAGTTAGATCCTAAGTTATAGAACTTGGATCTTCATTTTAATGAAACCATAAGTTATGAAACTTAGATTTTCAACTTGTAAAATGTATATAAGCTTATAAGCTCTTGTTTGCAACAAAATTAGAAGACCATAAGCTATAGAAAGTTAGATCTAACATAAGTGTATGAAGTTATAACTAGAAAGTTATACTTCCATGTTCTTGAACTTATAAAGTTAACTTTAGTTTCAAGAAATATGAGATCAAGTTTAACTAGTAATACTTGACCAATTTAACAACCTCACAACTTTAAAGTACTTACAAAAGAAAGAAATAAACTAAAGTTACAAGTATTATGTTCATGTTTGTTTCATAGTTAAGAAGATTCGAGTCAAGCTTGGATCTTAAGAATTTAAGTCTACAAAACATGGACACAAGTATGATTATAAAGTTTATGAACTTTAAATCTTATAACATTTAAGTGTAGAACCATAAACTAACAAGTTTAGATTCTTGTTCTTGGTTCTTCATCAAACAAAGATGGAAGAACAAGATTACATGAAGATACAAGTTAGAAAACTTGATCTTTAACAACAACAAACAACAACAAGTAACTAAACAAGTAAGAAGTAAATTGATGATGATGATGTATGTTTCGGTTTTTAGAAAGAAAAAAGAAAGGAACTAAAGCTTTGTTACTTACAAGTTAGAGAGAAAAAGATGAGAGAAAGATAAGTGTAAAGTGAAGTGTGTGTGTGGAATGAAGAATACAAGTGAATAAGTAACACAAAAAAAAATTTTGAACTCATCCCTCACCCACACCTAGGCCGACGGTTTGAGGAGCTCAAAGGGGCAAGGTCAAAAGCCAACTTTCATGCATGGGGAGATGGTGAAAGCTAGAAATGGTATTAAAGTTAAATGGCATGGGAAAGAGGTGTAAGTATACTTGTAACAAGTCTCCTCAATTAACTTAATTAAACCATGTTTAGTCTTAATGTAACACTAGCATAAAAGATGGGCGAATTAGTCAATTAAGAAAGTAGGATGGGCTTCTAAGTCCATGCCCATTAATAAAAGCCCAAGTATGTAACAAATTAAATAAATAAAGCACAAGTAATTAACTAGTAACATTAGTTAATTAAAAATGATTAATAATAATTAATCATGAACGTAAATAATATTCAAAATATTATTCGTGTAAAGTACGTGTGTCACAAAGACAAGTCGGGACTTGCAAAGTCAAAAACGGCAACAAGTAAATGTATAAAAACACATTTATTAAAGCACAAGTATTAATAATAAATATTAATAAATATAACTCGAAAAATCCAGGGTCGTTACAAAGTACCATTCCAGACATCTCGTCAAACTTAACATTGGTGCTTTCTTTAATGATTCGAGTTTGACGATTATACACACGATATGCCACACGATCCTGAGAGTAGCTGAAAGGACCGCTCCTAATCCATCTGGACGACGTCCATATCGATTTTAAATGATTTACAATAGTTGATTTCATCATGAGGTACTTGACCTCTAAATAATACATTTTACAAACGTTGCATTCATTTCTAAAAGGCAACCTTTCATTACATCACAAGTTGACATGTATGTCTACCATTTCATAATATCTAAACTATAAATGACCTAATCCGTCATCTACTTAATATTAATCTCTAATGAACTTCAATGACTCGAAATGCAACGTCTTTTGAAATATGTCATGAATGACTCCAAGTAATATCCTTAAAATGAGCTAATGCACAGCGGAAGTTTTCATGCAAACCTGAGAATAACATGCTTTAAAATGTCAACATAAAGTTGGTGAGATATAGGTTTAAGTGCTAGCAGCGTTATAAATATAGACCACAAGATTTCATATTCATAAACATAATACACTCGCAAGTGTATGTAAGCATTCTAAGCGGTTGAGCACTTGGTAACCATACTTAACTATTAATCAACGTCGCATATTCCCTTTATTATGAAATCTCACTACACTGTACCAAGTGTAGTCTACAAAACGAAGTACTGTGAAATCGTTGAATACTGGTCGTCCAGTCCGGTTGGGGTTGTCAGGCCCGATAGATCTATCAACAGGATTCGCGTTTACAATACCGCATGTAAATAGTAGTTACCAAGTTACAGGGAAGTATGCAGTGGTACAACTCAACGTAGAATATATATTTTTAATCACTTGTGTCCATAACGTAAATCATAAAATGCATGTATTCTCATCCCGAAATATTTAGAGTTTAAAAGTGGGACTATATACTCACCATACTGAATTTTGTAGTAAAAATACATATAACATCATTGATCATGTGTAAGGTTGGCCTCGGATTCACGAACCTATATCAGGTATATATATTAATACATAAACTCGTAATCAAATGAATATGTATGTAAGTTATTAGTAATATGAATTTTATATTAGTAACTTATATATATTTTATTATTAAATTAAAGGTATTCATTTTATATATATTAAACAAATTAAAGTATTAATATAGTTAAGTTATGTGTATTAAATATATTTTTATATAAAGATCATTTATTAACAATTGTAAACATACTAGATTAAGGATAATAATAATAATGATAATAATAATAATAATGAAAGTGATAACAATAATAATAATAATTATAATAATAATTATAGTAGTTATAATAATAATTATAATAATAATTATAATAGTAGTAACGTAAATGATATTAATCAAAATAATAATAATGATAATAATTATAATAATTTTATTAATTTATACCTTTGTAGAAACTTTTTAAAAAAACTCAACTGCCCGAGACGGGACTCGAACCCGCGACCTCACACTTCCCTGACACACACTTAAACCAGCTGGGCTATGCCCATTTTCCGAAATAACACAGCTATATTAATATTTAACCCGATTATTCTGTTGCTTTTTTCCTTATTCTTCATCTCTTAATACCAATCGGCCCAAGCTCAAATTAATTACCAACAACGAGTACTAGAATGTGTTTTTTTTTTGAACTTCCAACCGATACAACCTCTTATATTGTTTTTAAATTGATTGAATATATATATATATATATATATATATATATATATATATATATATATATATATATATATATATATATATATATATATATATATATATATATATATATATATATATATGCATAAACTGCTGTCGCTAATAATGAAAAAAAAATGGTTTTTCGATTTTTAACACTTAATGGACTCGGACTATAACACGAAAAAGATTTGTAATCATCATTAAAAACTTTCCCAGGTATCAATTTAACTTAATACGTAAAAACAAATTCGAATTTTTATCATGAACACGGATTTGACTTTTAAGTTCATAAACTTTGACTTGAAAATTAAAGCTCAATTTGATGAATTGGAAAACAAAAATTTGCAGAAAGATCACTCAATACATTCCTAACAAGATGGTATTTAGGGATTTTGCAATTGAATTCGATTTCAAGTTTTGGCAAAAAAAAAAAATCAAAAACAGGCGACGGTTTCTTTTCTTTTTATAAAAAAAAATTTGATTTTTGTCCTTCTTACAAAGCAGTTAATGATTGTTAACAAACCTGAGAGAAATCAATTTATATACTGGAGATATGGATCGACAGTCTTCAATTTAGAATAGGAAAAGAAGAAAAATTAAAATAAGACAAATAAAAAAAGATGATACAGATTGATAACTAATTTTTGGATGGATCTGATTTGGAAATCGACATATGCTCTAAATAATTACACAATTTACACAGAAAGAGAGTGACATGAAACAAAAGTTGTATCCGTCTATCTCTGTATCTGTAAATATATATCTATTTTTCTTTATCTGTATTTATGTTTACAGAAATATAAATATAAATATATATATATATATATATATATACATATATATATATATATATATATATCAGTTATTTATTATATCTGTTATATTAAATTCTATGATATTATTTAATAATATGACTCTATTTATAAAATCTATTGATATTATTAATTTATTATAAGTATATTAGCAATAATAACAATAGAAATTAATAGTAATAATATTAACAACTTTTATCAAAATTATACTAATAAGAATAGAAAGTAATTATAAAATGATAATAATAATATTATTAATACAGACTCTAATATTAATGTATCAACCATTTTTAAACTTGTAATGAATTTTAATATATTAATATTATGTCTTATTAGTTATGTATTATGTAATAATTATATAATCCAAAACATAAAATATCTATACCTTTGATATATATTCCAATATACATATCATAATAATTATTTATAGAAATCACATATATTTGTATATAGCTTTATTTTAATATTCACTTATTATTTTGTATATTATTTTACATATTTACTCTACATTATCAAATTATATCTTATTATTTTAATTTATTATATATATATATATATATATATATATATATATATGTATATATATATATATATATATATATATATATATATTTATACTTAGATACTTATTTATTTACAAACGTTTGTTCGTGAATCGTCGAGCACGGTCAAAAGGGTAATTGATTACATAAATATAGTTTTCAAAGTTGTCGAGACTCAACATTACAAACTTTGCTTATCGTGTTGGAAACATATAAAGATTAAAGTTTAAATTTGGTCGGAAATTTCCGGGTCATTACAGTACCTACCCGTTAAAGAAATTTCGTCCCCGAAATTTGATAGAGGTCGTCATGGATAACAATAAGAATGTTTTCATGACAACCATGAGTTGATAAATAGAATTTTATCATCATTGAGTGATATAGGTAAAACAATTTGATTACACGATGAGTATAAGTGAAACTATCACAAGAGAGTGAAATGAGTAAATATGGAATCGTTTTAACCGATGACGTAGTTATGATTGATTTTCGGGATTCACGGGATTTAAAGAAAATCTTTGTAATAAGATTTGATTCTTCGGCGATTAAGTAAATTAGGATCTTCTTTGATTTAATGCGGCAATCTGTTTCGATTTCTCTATCGGATATTTCACTATAAATCCACCTCCTTCGTTTCTGTACAACTCACATCTTCTATTCTTTTTCCTTAATTCCTACTTTAAGACATTCGTCAATATACTCCATCCCATTCTGATCCTTGATATACTCTTAATTTTCACATCTGTCATCCTTCTCTTTCATCTACCCCCGGAGGATCTTATTTACTTTTACTATTATCTTGGGATTATAGTGTTATTAATTTTCCCGTGCCTTTACGTGGCAATACGTATTGATATGCACGGTTTGTAGTTTCAGGGTTGTTATTGGGTTTTATATCTTCCCTTATATTTCAATGTTCCTTCTTCTGTCTTCCATAATCATTGTCATCCACAGTTAATACTCTCTCCTATTTGCTGCGATTTATACTCTAATTCCTATTTCGGAGCTTTGTCCCTTCGTTTCTTCTTCTTGCAATTGGCATCTCTTGTAATGGTCCAAAATTCGTAGATATGAGTTTCAGAGTGAACATTGTTAATGTTCTAAGAAAGAAACGGTAATAGCACAATTTGACTTGTCAAATTACCAGAATATCCGAGAAAAGACCGAATCATCAAGAAAAACTATTTTCTTGAAATGTTTAGAGGTTAAATAGAATACAAGAGTCGTGTAACATGGCACATGATGATGATACTGTGAATCATCTCGTTCCATTAAAAACTCAACATGACTTACTGTAATATAATGACGTTGATCAAGTGTCATTATATTATACTAACTCATGCTTCAGTTTCCAACACTACTTCAAGCATTCCTATTCGAATTTTTTAGAATTTAGAAACTAACACAGTTTCTTTTATGTTGCAGATATTGCGGAGAGATAATTGATCTCATATAAGATTGGTTGTGAAAATATCTCTAGAAATATGGAGAATATTTATAATGGAAGATACGAAGATATCTTATAATATCTAAGATAAGATGATGATGAAGAATATCATCTGGAAAGGTTTAGAATAAGACGTAATGTGTTTGCTAACTTTTTCAGCAGACACTGATTCATTTGGATCCTTTGAAGATGGGTTTAATCTTCGTGATTTGTCCACGGCCTCCTTCATACTTTGCTCAATCCGTTTTCCAGTACCAAATTTTTCGTTCGAGTTTTTTGGTCTGTTATTCCTTATTATCAAACTTCTGACCGTAATTGTTGTCTACTGTCTTTACCACTTCATCAGTATTTTCCAAAACTTCATAGTACTAATTCATAGGCTGGAGCGTTTTTCAGAAACTTCACATTCGAAATTCGAAATATGCAATTCTTGGGGATAGACGTTATATATATAACTGCTGAAATAGGAATGCTGTGAGGTTTCAAATACCGATTGTTGATTTCGCCAAAGGGTAACGAGTTGCTAGTACATCTCGAATGAAAATTCGAAATTGACTTGTTGAAGCTGTGACAAAATTGGCTACTTTGAAAAGGAATCGTAAGGTTGTTTTTGCTAATAAATGCTAAAGAATTCAACACGGGTATGTGTTAAACTATGACTTTGGGTCCGAGAGTTTTTCAGATGCATAACTATATGCAGAAATCTTTTCTTCCATAAATGAAGTGCGGTTGGTTCGACCTCTCGATTGAGGTATTTTCAAGGATCATGAAAGGTTTGAACGCGGATTGTAATCGTCAAGGTACAAATGAGGTTTAAGATGAAATCAAGTGGCAAACTTGAAGAATTGTTAAGTTTTATATGTTATAATCATTATTTTAATTCATTTTAACTGTCCAATAATGGCAGTCCTTAGTTGATAGTCCAATAGTTAGTTTATATATACATATAATCTTAGAATTTCCCAACGACGTATTGTATACGTATTGTCTTTGCATCAACCCAGAGACGTATTGTAGACGTATTGTCTTAGAATTAACTAAGACGTATTGTGTACGTATTGTCTTAGGATTTATCAAAATGTATTGTATACTTATTGTGTTAGGATGTACGATAAATAAAATTGCGAAAATGTAAATTGCGATATTTAAATTGCGATAAATAAAATGTAACCAGTTAGCTAGGAACAGTTAGCGTGGATTCTTAACAAAATTCTTCCCATAATTAAATTGTTTGTTTCTAACAAATTTTATTTTTGTCCAATGTTTTCTTCATTATGCCACTTGTTGAATTCTGATAGGTCAAAATCCAAATATGAAATTGAATGAGAATGGTTATTCTGCGGTGAACAGATACGTATATCGGTGATTACAGGTAGGATAGTAAATGACTGTTGAATTAGATTCGAAGAATGTATAAGGTAACTTATTAATGTGAAATCTAAATATTCCTCGGGTATTACCTACCCGTTAAAATATTTTCACCATTAACAGTTTGTACAAAAGAATTTTTAATTACAATCTTTATGAAAATATACATACATATATATTTTCTTCAGATGTAATCATGGATTTAATGAGTCAATAAGATTTTAAACTCATTTGATTTATCGTTAATACTAGATTACATAATCTCTAGAACTTTAGAAATTACATAATCACCATGTTGAGGGGAGATAATCGATGTAGAACGATATGTAGAACGAAGATAAAGTAGATAGAACGATACGTAGAACGATGATTATGCTCGAGGTACATAATGAGATGTTGAGGCGTGTGATGTTGAAACTTGGGTTGTTGGTGGTACTGGTGTTGATGTTGATGGTACTGTTGGTGCCGGTGATGTTGCTGAAGCTGGTAGGTTCTGCACCATATTTTCCAAAGTCACTACTCGAGTGCGAAGCTCGTTGACTTCTTCTATTACTCCAGGATGATTGTCGGCTGGAACAAGCGGGTGAATAAGGTTTTGAATTGGAGATAGTATATAATCATGGTGAGATATTCGGGAAATGAAGGTGAAAATGGTGTTTCAGATAAGTTTTCCGGTAAGTGCTTCAGGTTTTTCGCCAAGAGGTGAATTCGGTTGGTGGAAGGAAAGGATCGCCTTCTTCTCATCTCCATTGATTAAGTCAACTACGAATACATCAGATGAATTGGGGATGGATGACTGGATGATTCATTCTGGTGACGCTGCTTTCAGAGCTTAGGTGAAACTCCATATCGGAATCCGAGGGACTTGAACTAGTGGTGAGTTCCATTTCGTACGATTAGATAAAGGGTTTTCGATATGAAATGATTTTCGGATATCGAATGATATTCTAATTACATAGAATACCTATACATAGTACAGGAGATCTCGTAGATTACGGAGGGAATTAAGGAAACGTGTCAGACAAGACTTAATGTGATGGGATGTGAATTTGTCTGTATAGCGTCTATGCAATAATTGCAATAAGACGCGTCGAGACTGAAAATGACAAGTAGATATTTTTCAACAAATGGTGGTAAGCAAACACTTTTAACATGCAGACCAGGTTCAAGTCTAGACTCATTAACATAACCTAACAACTACTTGGTTGAAGTCCAGACTCATTAATGCATCCTAACAACTACTAGTTAGACACACTAATGCAAGACCTGGTTCGCTACGACCACTGCTCTGATACCAACTGAAAGGACCACTCCTAATTCATCTGGACGACGTCCATATCGATTTTAAATGATTTACAATAGTTGATTTCATCACGAGGTACTTGACCTCTAAATAATACATTTTACAAACGTTGCATTCATTTCTAAAAGGCAACATTTCATTACATCACAAGTTGACATGTATGTCTACCATTTCATAATATCCAAACTATAAATGACCTAATCTGTCATTTACTTAATACTAATCTCTAATGAACTTCAATGAATCGAAATGCAACATCTTTTGAAATATGTCATGAATGACTCCAAGTAATATCCTTAAAATGAGCTAATGCACAGCGGAAGTTTTCATGCAAACCTGAGAATAACATGCTTTAAAACGTCAACATAAAGTTGGTGAGATATAGGTTTAAGTGCTAGCAGCGCTATAAATATAGACCACAAGATTTCATATTCATAAACATAATACACTCGCAAGTGTATGTAAGCATTCTAAGTAGTTGAGCACTTGGTAACCATACTTAACTATTAATCAACGTCGCATATTCCCTTTATTATGAAATCTCACTACACTGTACCAAGTGTAGTCTACAAAATGAAGTACTGTGCAACTGTTGAATACTGGTCGTCCAGTCCGGTTGGGGTTGTCAGGCCCGATAGATCTATCAACAGGATTCGGGTTTACAATACCGCATGTAAATAGTAGTTACCAAGTTACAGGGAAGTATGCCAGTGGTACAACTCAACGTAGAATATATATTTTTAATCACTTGTGTCCATAATGTAAATCATAAAATGCATGTATTCTCATCCCGAAATATTTAGAGTTTAAAAGTGGGACTATATACTCACCATACTGTATTTTGTAGTAAAAATACATATAACATCATTGATCATGTGTAAGGTTGGCCTCAGATTCACGAACCTATATCAGGTATATATATTAATACATATACTCGTAATCGAATGAATATGTATGTAAGTTATTAGTGATATGATTTTTATATTAGTAACTTATATATATTTTATTATTAAATTAAAGGTATTCATTTTATATATATTAAACAAATTAAAGTATTAATATAGTTAAGTTATGTGTACTAAATATATTTTTATATAAAGATCATTTATTAACAATTGTAAATATACTAGATTAAGGATAATAATAATAATGATAATAATAATAATGATAATAATAATAATAATGAAAGTGATAACAATAATAATAATAATTATAATAATAATTATAGTAGTTATAATAATAATTATAATAATAATTATAATAGTAGTAACGTAAATGATATTAATCAAAATAATAATAATGATAATAATTATAATAATTTTATTAATTTATACCTTTGTAGAAACTTTTTAAAAAAACTGAACTGCCCGAGACGGGACTCGAACCCGCGACCTCACACTTCCCTGACACACACTTAAACCAGCTGGGCTATGCCCATTTTCCGAAATAACACAGCTAGTATTAATATTTAACCCGATTATTCTGTTGCTTTTTCCTTCTTCTTCATCTCTTATTACCAATCGGCCCAAGCTCAAATTAATTACCAACAACGAGTACTAGAATGTGTTTTTTTTTGAACTTCCAACCGATACAACCTCTTATATTGTTTTTAAATTGATTGAAATATATATATATATATATATATATATATATATATATATATATATATATATATATATATATATATATTTATGCATAAACTGCTGTCGCTAATAATGAAAAAAAATGGTTTTTCGATTTTTAACACTTAATGGACTCGGATTATAACACGAAAAAGATTTGTAATCATCATTAAAAACTTTCCCAGGTATAAAATTAACTTAATACATAAAAACGAATTCCAATTTTTATCATGAACACAGATTTGACTTTTAAGTTCATAAACTTTGACTTGAAAATTAAAGCTCAATTTGATGAATTGGAAAACAAAAATTTGCAGAAAGATCACTCAATACATTCCTAACAAGTTGGTATTTAGGGATTTTGCAATTGAATTCGGTTTCAAGTTTTGGCAACAAAAAAAAAAATCAAAAACAGGCGACGGTTTCTTTTCCTTTTATAAAAAAAATTTGATTTTTGTCCTTCTTACAAAGCAGTTAATGATTGTTAACAAAACTGAGAGAAATCAATTTATATACTGGAGATATGGATCGACAGTCTTCAATTTAGAACAGGAAAGGAAGAAAAATTAAAATAAGACAAATAAAAAAAAGATGATACAGATTGATAACTAATTTTTAGATGGATCTGATTTGGAAATCGACATATGCTCTAAATAATTACACAATTTACACAGAAAGAGAGTGACATGAAACAAAAGTTGTATCCATCTATCTCTGTATTTGTAAATATATATCTATTTTTTTATCTGTATTTATGTTTACAGAAATATATATATATATATATATATATATCAGTTATTTATTATATCTATTATATTAAATTCTATGATATTATTTAATAATATGACTCTATTTATAAAATCTATTGATATTATTAATTTATAATAAGTATATTAGCAATAATAACAATAGAAATTAATAGTAATAATATTAACAACTTTTATCAAAATTATACTAATAAGAATAGAAAGTAATTATAAAATGATAATAACAATATTATTAATACAGACTCTAATATTAATGTATCAACCATTTTTAAACTTGTAATGAATTTTAATATATTAATATTATTTATTATTAGTTATGTATTATGTAATAATTATATAATCCAAAACATAAAATATCTATGCCTTTGATATATATTCCAATATACATATCATAATAATTATTTATAGAAATCACATATATTTGTATATAGCTTTATTTTAATATTCACTTATTATTTTGTATATTATTTTACATATTTACTCTACATTATCAAATTATATCTTATTATTTTAATTTATTATATATATATATATATATATATATATATATATATATATATATATTTATACTTAGATACTTATTTATTTACAAACGTTTGTTCGTGAATCGTCGAGCACAGTCAAAAGGGTAATTGATTACATAAATATAGTTTTCAAAGTTGTCGAGACTCAACATTACAAACTTTGCTTATCGTGTTGGAAACAAATAAAGATTAAAGTTTAAATTTGGTCGGAAATTTCCGGGTCATTACAGTAGCCCATAAATATTGCTTCATCACCGCGAACATCAAACTTTTCAAGGTTTTCTTCATCGTTTAGGACATAGCAGACACATCCAAAGATGCGAAAGTTCTTCACATTTGGTCGACGATCGAAAAGAAGTTCATATGGAGTTTTGTCAAACCGTCGGGTGATGATGGACCGATTTTGAGTAAAACACGCAGTGTTGACAGCTTCTGCCCAGAGAGACGGAGGTAATTTGGAATAAACAAGCATTGTTCTTGCTGCTTCAACAAGAGTGCGATTTCGTCTTTCAACAATGCCATTTTGTTGTGGAGTGCGAGTGGCAGAGGTTTGATGGGTGATACCGGCCTGGTCTAGACATGAATTAAGAACCGAGTTTTGAAATTCTGTGCCGTTATCAGTTCTGAGGATTCGAACCAGTTTATTGGTGGAGAGTTAGATTCTTTTTAGGAATTCAATGATTATTTTAGAAGTTTCAGACTTGCTTTTTAGAAATCTGACCAAGTGTAACGAGAATAGTCATCAACAATCACCAGAATGTATTTTCGGCCGCCTAGACTGGAAACACGCATTGGTCCACAAAGATTCATATTTAGCATATGTAATGGACTGGTGGTGTTGAATTCGGTTTTTGATTTGTGGGAGGATTTATGAATCTTTCCCATAGCACAGGAAGGGCAAACGTGTGTGGAATCAAATGAGATGAGTGAAACACCGTCAATAAGATTATTGGAAACTAGTTTGTTGAGGTTCTAAGAGTGAAGGTGTGACATTCGATGATGCCATAGCCATGAGGTTTCAGAGGAAGCTTTGGAAACTAGGCAGAGTGGTTGTAAATTTGAAGACATGCTTTTCATGGCAAGAGAATAAAGAGTGGATTCACGTTTCCCTTCGAGTAAATTTTCTCCCTCCATGGTTTGGACACAGCACATGGACCTTTCAAAGATCACACGAAGATCACTGTCACAGAATTGACTAACACTAAAGAGACAGCATCCAAGGCCTCGAACATAGGACACGCGCTTGATGGTTATGTCGTTGAACACATAGTCTCCATACCCTTCGATGGTTGCAATTTCATCATTTACAAAGCGAACTGTGTAGTGACCCGAACTTTTCCATGTTTATATATATTAATTGAGATTGATATTTACATGATTAAATGTTTCCAACATTTTAAGCAATCAAATTTGTTAAGACTTGATTAATTGAAATATGTTTCATATAGACAATTGACCACCCAAGTTGACCGGTGATTCACGAACGTTAAAACTTGTAAAAACTATACGATGACATATATATGGTTATATATATAGTTAACATGTTTTTATTATAAGTATGTATCTCATTAGGTATATTAACAATGAGTTATATACATAAAAATGAGACTATTAATTTAAGAAACTCGAAAACGATATATATAACGATTATCGTTATAACAACGTCTTACTAGGTACATATGAATCATATTAAGATATTGATACACTTGGTTAATTATGTTAAATGATAAGTAAATATATTATTAAGTGTATTAACAATGAAATACATATGTAAAAATAAGACTACTAACTTAATGATTTCGAAACGAGACATATATGTAACGATTATCGTTGTAACGACATTTAACTGTATATACATCATACTAAGATATATTATATATCATAATATCATGATAATATAATAATTTAACATCTCATTTGTTATAATAAACAATGGGTTAACAACATTCAACAAGATCGTTAACCTAAAGGTTTCAAAACAACATTTACATGTAATGACTAACGATGACTTAACGACTCAGTTAAAATGTATATACATGTAGTGTTTTAATATGTATTCATACACTTTTGAAAGACTTCAAGACACTTATCAAAATACTTCTACTTAACAAAAATGCTTACAATTACATCCTCGTTCAGTTTCATCAACAATTCTACTCGTATGCACCCGTATTCGTACTCGTACAATACACAGCTTTTAGATGTATGTACTATTGGTATATACACTCCAATGATCAGCTCTTAGCAGCCCATGTGAGTCACCTAACACATGTGGGAACCATCATTTGGCAACTAGCATGAAATATCTCATAAAATTACAAAAATATGAGTAATCATTCATGACTTATTTACATGAAAACAAAATTACATATCCTTTATATCTAATCCATACACCAACGACCAAAAACACCTACAAACACTTTCATTCTTCAATTTTCTTCATCTAATTGATCTCTCTCAAGTTCTATCTTCAAGTTCTAAGTGTTCTTCATATATTTTACAAATTCTAGTTACATAAAATCAAGAATACTTTCAAGTTTGCTAGCTCACTTCCAATCTTGTAAGGTGATCATCCAACCTCAAGAAATCTTTGTTTCTTACAGTAGGTTATCATTCTAATACAAGGTAATAATCATATTCAAACTTTGGTTCAATTTCTATAACTATAACAATCTTATTTCAAGTGATGATCTTACTTGAACTTGTTTTCGTGTCATGATTCTGCTTCAAGAACTTCGAGCCATCTAAGGATCCGTTGAAGCTAGATCCATTTTTCTCTTTTCCAGTAGGTTTATCCAAGGAACTTAAGGTAGTAATGATGTTCATAACATCATTCGATTCATACATATAAAGCTATCTTATTCGAAAGTTTAAACTTGTAATCACTAGAACATAGTTTAGTTAATTCTAAACTTGTTCGCAAACAAAAGTTAATCCTTCTAACTTGACTTTTAAAATCAACTAAACACATGTTCTATATCTATATGATATGCTAACTTAATGATTTAAAACCTGGAAACACGAAAAATACCGTAAAACCGGATTTACGCCGTCGTAGTAACACCGCAGGCTGTTTTGGGTTAGTTAATTAAAAACTATGATAAACTTTGATTTAAAAGTTGTTATTCTGAGAAAATGATTTTTATTATGAACATGAAACTATATCCAAAAATTATGGTTAAACTCAAAGTGGAAGTATGTTTTCTAAAATGGTCATCTAGACGTCGTTCTTTCGACTGAAATGACTACCTTTACAAAAACGACTTGTAACTTATTTTTCCAACTATAAACCTATACTTTTTCTATTTAGATTCATAAAATAGAGTTCAATATGAAACCATAGCAATTTGATTCACTCAAAACGGATTTAAAATGAAGAAGTTATGGGTAAAACAAGATTGGATAATTTTTCTCATTTTAGCTACGTGAAAATTGGTAACAAATCTATTCCAACCATAACTTAATCAACTTGTATTGTATATTATGTAATTTTGAGATACCATAGACACGTATACAATGTTTCGACCTATCATGTCGACACATCTATATATATTTCGGAACAACCATAGACACTCTATATGTGAATGTTGGAGTTAGCTATACAGGGTTGAGGTTGATTCCAAAATATGTATAGTTTGAGTTGTGATCAATACTGAGATACGTATACACTGGGTCGTGGATTGATTCAAGATAATATTTATCGATTTATTTCTGTATATCTAACTGTGGACAACTAGTTGTAGGTTACTAACGAGGACAGCTGACTTAATAAACTTAAAACATCAAAATATATTAAAAGTGTTGTAAATATATTTTGAACATACTTTGATATATATGTATATATTGTTATAGGTTCGTGAATCAACCAGTGGCCAAGTCTTACTTCCCGACGAAGTAAAAATCTGTGAAAGTGAGTTATAGTCCCACTTTTAAAATCTAATATTTTTGGGATGAGAATACATGCAGGTTTTATAAATGATTTACAAAATAGACACAAGTACGTGAAACTACATTTTATGGTTGAATTATCGAAATCGAATATGCCCCTTTTTATTAAGTCTGGTAATCTAAGAATTAGGGAACAGACACCCTAATTGACGCGAATCCTAAAGATAGATCTATTGGGCCTAACAAACCCCATCCAAAGTACCGGATGCTTTAGTACTTCGAAATTTATATCATATCCGAAGGGTGTCCCGGAATGATGGGGATATTCTTATATATGCACTTTGTTAATGTCGGTTACCAGGTGTTCACCATATGAATGATTTTTATCTCTATGTATGGGATGTTTATTGAAATATGAAATCTTGTGGTCTATTGTTACGATTTGATATATATAGGTTAAACCTATAACTCACCAACATTTTTGTTGACGTTTTAAGCATGTTTATTCTCAGTTGATTATTAAGAGCTTCCGCTGTCGCATACTTAAATGAGGACGAGATTTGGAGTCCATGCTTGTATGATATTGTGTAAAAACTGCATTCAAGAAACTTATTTTGTTGTAACATATTTGTATTGTAAACCATTATGTAATGGTCGTGTGTAAACGGGATATTTTAGATTATCATTATTTGATAATCTACGTAAAGCTTTTTAAACCTTTATTGATGAAATAAAGGTTATGGTTTGTTTTAAAATGAATGCAGTCTTTGAAAAACGTCTCATATAGAGGTCAAAACCTCGCAACGAAATCAATTAATATGGAACGTTTTTAATCAATAAGAACGGGACATTTCAGTTGGTATCAGAGCGTTGGTCTTAGAGAACCAGAATTTTGCATTAGTGTGTCTTATCGAGTTTGTTAGGATGCATTAGTGAGTCTGGACTTCGACCGTGTTTACTTGAAAAATGATTGCTTAACAAATTTTGTTGGAAACTATATATTTTTAACATGTGAATATTATGTGATATATTAATCTCTTAACGCGTTTGATATTATGTGATAGATGTCTACCTCTAGAACAAGTCCCATTGACTCACCTAATAATAATGAAGAGTCAAATGTAAATTGGAATGATTCGTGGACTGATTCACAAGTTCCCGAAGCGGAACCGGAAGAAGAGTCGGAACCGGAAGAAGAATCGGAACCGGAAGAAGAATCGGAACTGGATGAAGAAATAGAACCGGTGGGGGAAATAATAAAACGGTTAAGTAAAAGAAAATCCTCAACCAACCGACCAAGGTTAATTATGGTCAATGGTGTTTCCGCCAAGGAAGCAAAATATTGGGAGGATTACCAATTCTCCGATGAATCGGATTCCGACGAGAATTCCGATGATGTTATAGAAATTACCCCAACTGAATTTAAAAAGGCAAAAGAAAATAATAAGGGAAAGGGCATAAAAATAGAGAAATCTAATTCCAACCCCGATGAACTTTATATGTATCGTCAACCCCCGAAGTCCTTAAGTTGTAACAATGACCCGGGAACCTCTAAACCACCAGGTTTTTCTAAACCAATGTGGAAAACGACGGTTCGTATTAGGGGAACATCATATATCCCTAGAAACTTGGCAAAACGAACCAAAACCGAAGAAGAAGAAACAAGCGAGTCGGAATAAGATAGTTGTATTCGTGTGGTGTAATATATGTAATATAGTGTGCTTATGCTTTATGATATATGTAAAAATTGCTTGTATTAATAAGTATTTTTTTTATGAATCTAACTCTTGTCTATTTTACAGTATAAAAACACAAAATGGATAGACAACCCAATATTTTAAGAGACCTACCCGGAGACATGATTGATGAAATCTTGTCTAGAGTCGGTCAGAATTCTTCGGCACAACTATTTAAGGCGAGATCAGTTTGTAAGACATTCGAAGAACGTTCCAAGAATGCCTTGGTTTATAAAAGGCTTTCGTTCGAAAGATGGGGGATATCACATTGGGAAATCCATAAGTTACGATGTGTTTACTTTGACGCATATATTGCGGGGAACCCAAATGCTATTTTACGCAATGGGTTAAGAAATTATTTTGACTCAATATATCCGAATATTGGACTTCGTGATTTAGAAAAAGCGGCTAACATGCAACATAAAGAAGCATGTTATGCTTACGGATTAGTAATGTTCGCTTCTCACAAAAGTGAGAACAAGAACATCGGGCTACAACTATTAAACAAAACGTTCCCACAAGTGACGGAGTCGGTAATTGGGGTAAGAAATGAGGTTTTTAGATTGTTACGAGACTGTTGGACATTACGTAACCCTCGTCCCTTTGACGATGTTACAATACGCTGTCTTATCAACGGCCATAACGGTTATGTTCCACAAGACCAAGGATGGGAAGTAATCCTAGTAAAACCAGAATGCATGACTTGTTTCTGGACGTATGAATTACGTGTCTTTATTGCCTTTGCTGAACGACTTGTGTACTAGCTACAATTATCTTCACAACCATCTTGTATCAAATTTATTGTGTGCTATATTTCATGCTATATGTAAAATAAGCGGTATTGTAAGTTTGTAAAATATTGTGTAAAAGTTTGAACGCGAAATATTATTATAATCAGTTTTTCATATAGAATTGTAGTAGTTGAATTGTATATTAGCTACTAAGTATGAACTTAACGGGTAGGTACTACCCGAATTTAAACTTATAAAATGCTAATATGAAGAAAAAGCTTTTATAAATGAGTTCATATTATGCTACGAAATACTATTAACTACTCTTAATATTCTGTATGATTAACTTGTTCCATTTGACTATTTTGAAGGAAATGGTACCGACTACTCGACACACCGTGAATATGAATGAAGAGGAATTCCGTACTTTTCTAGCTTCAAACATAGCCGCAGTACAGGCTGTGCTACATACCAACAATAACCTTGGATCTAGCAGTACAGGAAATCGTGTAGGATGCACCTACAAAGAATTCACTGCCTGCAAACCTTTGGAATTTGATGGAACCGAAGGACCGATCGGATTGAAACGGTGGACCGAGAAGGTCGAATCGGTGTTTGCCATAAGTAAATGTACTGAAGAGGACAAAGTGAAGTACGCTACGCATACCTTCACAGGTTCTGCGTTAACATGGTGGAATACCTATCTAGAGCAAGTGGGACAAGACGATGCGTACGCACTACCGTGGTCAGCATTCAAGCACTTGATGAACGAGAAGTACCATCCCAGAACCGAGGTCAATAAGCTCAAGACAGAACTTAGAGGGTTACGAACCCAAGGATTTGATATTACCACGTACGAAAGACGATTCACAGAACTGTGCCTATTGTGTCCAGGAGCATTCGAAGATGAGGAAGAGAAGATCGACGCGTTTGTGAAAGGATTACCGGAAAGAATCCAAGAAGATATAAGTTCACACGAGCCCGCCTCTATACAGCAGGCATGTAGAATGGCTCACATACTAGTGAACCAGATTGAAGAAAGAATTAAAGAACAGACTGCTGAAGAGGCCAATGTGAAGCAAGTCAAAAGAAAGTGGGAGGAAAATGGTGATAAGAATCACCAATACAACAACAACAGCAATTACAACGATAATCGCAACAATTATCCCAACAATCGCAACATCAATCGCAACTACAACAAAAGGCCCAACAACAACAACAACAACAACAACAACAGCAACTACAACAATCATCCAATCATCCCAACAATAATAATAACCGCAACAACAACAACAATCAGAAGCAGCTATGCCAAAGGTGTGAAAAGTATCACTCAGGGTTCTGCACCAAATTTTTCAACAAGTGTAAAAGAAATGGTCATAGCGCGGCGAAGTGTGAGGTCTACGGACCAGGGGTTAATAGAATGAAAGGAACAAATGATGTCGGAACGAGTAATGGCGGAGCAAGTAGTGTCGGAGCAAGTTATGCCAATGTAGTTTGTTATAAAGTGGAAAACCGGGCCAAATTATTAGAAATTGCCCGAACCAGGAGAACACGAATGGACAAGGCCGCGGAAGAGTTTTCAATATTAATGCGGCAGAGGCACATGAAGACCCGGAGCTTGTTACGGGTACGTTTCTTATTGACAATAAATCTGCTTACGTTTTATTTGATTCGGGTGCGGATAGAAGCTATATGAGTAGAGATTTTTGTGCTAAATTAAGTTGTCCATTGACGCCTTTGGATAGTAAATTTTTTACTCGAATTAGCAAATGGTAAATTAATTTCAGCAGATAATATATGTCGGAATCGAGAAATTAAACTGGTTAGCGAAACATTTAAGATTGATTTGATACCAGTAGAGTTAGGGAGTTTTGATGTGATAATCGGTATGGACTGGATGAAAGAAGTGAAAGCAGAGATCGTCTGTTACAAAAATGCAATTCGCATTATACGAGAAAAAGGAAAACCCTTAATGGTGTACGGAGAAAAGGGCAACACGAAGCTACATCTTATTAGTAATTTGAAGGCACAAAAACTAATAAGAAAAGGTTGCTATGCTGTTCTAGCACATGTCGAAAAAGTACAAACTGAAGAAAAGAGCATCAATGATGTTCCCGTCGCAAAAGAATTTCCCGATGTATTTCCGAAAGAATTACCGGGATTACCCCCACATCGATCCGTTGAATTTCAAATAGATCTTGTACCAGGAGCTGCACCAATAGCTCGTGCTCCTTACAGACTCGCACCCAGCGAGATGAAAGAACTGCAAAGCCAATTACAAGAACTTTTAGAGCGTGGTTTCATTCGACCAAGCACATCACCGTGGGGAGCTCCTGTTTTGTTTGTCAAGAAGAAAGATGGTACATTCAGGTTGTGTATCGACTACCGAGAGTTGAACAAACTTACCATCAAGAACCGCTACCCACTACCGAGAATCGACGACTTATTTGATCAACTACAAGGCTCGTCTGTTTATTCAAAGATTGACTTACGTTCCGGGTATCATCAAATGCGGGTGAAAGAAGATGATATTCCAAAGACTGCTTTCAGAACACGTTACGGTCATTACGAGTTTATGGTCATGCCGTTTGGTTTAACTAATGCACCAGCTGTGTTCATGGACCTTATGAACCGAGTGTGTGGACCATACCTTGACAAGTTTGTCATTGTTTTCATTGATGACATACTTATTTACTCAAAGAATGACCAAGAACACGGTGAACATTTGAGAAAGGTGTTAGAAGTATTGAGGAAGGAAGAATTGTACGCTAAGTTTTCAAAGTGTGCATTTTGGTTGGAAGAAGTTCAATTCCTCGGTCACATAGTGAACAAAGAAGGTATTAAGGTGGATCCGGCAAAGATAGAAACTGTTGAAAAGTGGGAAACCCCGAAAACTCCGAAACACATACGCCAGTTTTTAGGACTAGCCGGTTACTACAGAAGGTTCATCCAAGACTTTTCCAGAATAGCAAAACCCTTGACTGCATTAACGCATAAAGGGAAGAAATTTGAATGGAATGATGAACAAGAGAAAGCGTTTCAGTTATTGAAGAAAAAGCTAACTACGGCACCTATATTGTCATTGCCTGAAGGGAATGATGATTTTGTGATTTATTGTGATGCATCAAAGCAAGGTCTCGGTTGTGTATTAATGCAACGAACGAAGGTGATTGCTTATGCGTCTAGACAATTGAAGATTCACGAACAAAAGTATACGACGCATGATTTGGAATTAGGCGCGGTTGTTTTTGCATTAAAGACTTGGAGGCACTACTTATATGGGGTCAAAAGTATTATATATACCGACCACAAAAGTCTTCAACACATATTTAATCAGAAACAACTGAATATGAGACAGCGTAGGTGGATTGAATTATTGAATGATTATGACTTTGAGATTCGTTACCACCCGGGGAAGGCAAATGTGGTAGCCGATGCCTTGAGCAGGAAGGACAGAGAACCCATTCGAGTAAAATCTATGAATATAATGATTCATAATAACCTTACTACTCAAATAAAGGAGGCACAACAAGGAGTTTTAAAAGAGGGAAATTTAAAGGATGAAATACCCAAAGGATCGGAGAAGCATCTTAATATTCGGGAAGACGGAACCCGGTATAGGGCTGAAAGGATTTGGGTACCAAAATTTGGAGATATGAGAGAAATGGTACTTAGAGAAGCTCTAAACCAGATACTCAATACATCCTGGAACGGGGAAGATGTATAAGGATCTCAAGAAACATTTTTGGTGGCCGGGTATGAAAGCCGATGTTGCTAAATACGTAGGAGAATGTTTGATGTGTTCTAAGGTCAAAGCTGAGCATCAGAAACCATCAGGTCTACTTCAACAACCCGAAATCCCGGAATGGAAATGGGAAAACATTACCATGGATTTCATCACTAAATTGCCAAGGACTGCAAGTGGTTTTGATACTATTTGGGTAATAGTTGATCGTCTCGCCAAATCAGCACACTTCCTGCCAATAAGAGAAGATGACAAGATGGAGAAGTTAGCACGACTGTATTTGAAGGAAGTCGTCTCCAGACATGGAATACCAATCTCTATTATCTCTGATAGGGATGGCAGATTTATTTCAAGATTCTGGCAGACATTACAGCAAGCATTAGGAACTCGTCTAGACATGAGTACTGCCTATCATCTACAAACTGATGGGCAGAGTGAAAGGATGATACAAATGCTTGAAGACATGCTACGAGCATGTGTTATTGATTTCGGAAACAGTTGGGATAGACATCTACCGTTAGCAGAATTTTCCTACAACAACAGCTACCATTCAAGCATTGAGATGGCACCGTTTGAAGCACTTTATGGTAGAAAGTGCAGGTCTCCGATTTGTTGGAGTGAAGTGGGGGATAGACAGATTACGGGTCCGGAGATTATACAAGAAACTACCGAGAAGATCATCCAAATTCAACAACGGTTGAAAACCGCCCAAAGTCGACAAAAGAGCTACGCTGACATTAAAAGAAAAGATATAGAATTTGAAATTGGAGAGATGGTCATGCTTAAAGTTGCACCTTGGAAAGGCGTTGTTCGATTTGGTAAACGAGGAAAATTAAATCCAAGGTATATTGGACCATTCAAGATTATTGATCGTGTCGGACCAGTAACTTACCGACTTGAGTTACCTCAACAACTCGCGGCTGTACATAACACTTTCCAGGTCTCAAATTTGAAGAAATGTTTTGCTAAAGAAGATCTCACTATTCCGTTAGATGAAATCCAAATCAACGAAAAACTTCAATTCATCGAAGAACCCGTCGAAATAATGGATCGTGAGGTTAAAAGACTTAAGCAAAACAAGATACCAATTGTTAAGGTTCGATGGAATGCTCGTAGAGGACCCGAGTTCACCTGGGAGCGTGAAGATCAGATGAAGAAGAAATACCCGCATTTATTTCCAGAAGATACGTCAACACCTCCAACTGCTTAAAATTTCGGGACGAAATTTATTTAACGGGTAGGTACTGTAGTGACCCGAACTTTTCCATGTTTATATATATTAATTGAGATTGATATTTACATTATTAAATGTTTCCAACATGTTAAGCAATCAAATTTGTTAAGACTTGATTAATTGAAATATGTTTCATATAGACAATTGACCACCCAAGTTGACCGGTGATTCACGAACGTTAAAACTTGTAAAAACTATACGATGACATATATATGGTTATATATATAGTTAAAATGTTTTTATTATAAGTATGTATCTCATTAGGTATTTTAACAATGAGTTATATACATAAAAATGAGACTATTAATTTAAGAAACTCGAAAACGATATATATAACGATTATCGTTATAACAACGTCTTACTAGGTACATATGAATCATATTAAGATATTGATACACTTGGTTAATTATGTTAAATGATAAGTAAATATATTATTAAGTGTATTAACAATGAAATACATATGTAAAAATAAGACTACTAACTTAATGATTTCGAAACGAGACATATATGTAACGATTATCGTTGTAACGACATTTAACTGTATATACATCATACTAAGATATATTATATATCATAATATCATGATAATATAATAATTTAACATCTCATTTGTTATAATAAACAATGGGTTAACAACATTCAACAAGATCGTTAACCTAAAGGTTTCAAAACAACATTTACATGTAATGACTAACGATGACTTAACGACTCAGTTAAAATGTATATACATGTAGTGTTTTAATATGTATTCATAAAATTTTGAAAGACTTCAAGACACTTATCAAAATACTTCTACTTAACAAAAATGCTTACAATTACATCCTCGTTCAGTTTCATCAACAATTCTACTCGTATGCACCCGTATTCGTACTCGTACAATACACAGCTTTTAGATGTATGTACTATTGGTATATACACTCCAATGATCAGCTCTTAGCAGCCCATGTGAGTCACCTAACACATGTGGGAACCATCATTTGGCAACTAGCATGAAATATCTCATAAAATTACAAAAATATGAGTAATCATTCATGACTTATTTACATGAAAACAAAATTACATATCCTTTATATCTAATCCATACACCAACGACCAAAAACACCTAAAAACACTTTCATTCTTCAATTTTCTTCATCTAATTGATCTCTCTCAAGTTCTATCTTCAAGTTCTAAGTGTTCTTCATATATTTTACAAGTTCTAGTTACATAAAATCAAGAATACTTTCAAGTTTGCTAGCTCACTTCCAATCTTGTAAGGTGATCATCCAACCTCAAGAAATCTTTGTTTCTTACAGTAGGTTATCATTCTAATACAAGGTAATAATCATATTCAAACTTTGGTTCAATTTCTATAACTATAACAATCTTATTTCAAGTGATGATCTTACTTGAACTTGTTTTCGTGTCATGATTATGCTTCAAGAACTTCGAGCCATCTAAGGATCCGTTGAAGCTAGATCCATTTTTCTCTTTTCCAGTAGGTTTATCCAAGGAAGTTAAGGTAGTAATGATGTTCATAACATCATTCGATTCATACATATAAAGCTATCTTATTCGAAGGTTTAAACTTGTAATCACTAGAACATAGTTTAGTTAATTCTAAACTTGTTCGCAAACAAAAGTTAATCCTTCTAACTTGACTTTTAAAATCAACTAAACACATGTTCTATATCTATATGATATGCTAACTTAATGATTTAAAACCTGGAAACACGAAAAACACCGTAAAACCGGATTTACGCCGTCGTAGTAACACCGCGGGCTGTTTTGGGTTAGTTAATTAAAAACTATGATAAACTTTGATTTAAAAGTTGTTATTCTGAGAAAATGATTTTTATTATGAACATGAAACTATATCCAAAAATTATGGTTAAACTCAAAGTGGAAGTATGTTTTCTAAAATGGTCATCTAGACGTCGTTCTTTCGACTGAAATGACTACCTTTACAAAAACGACTTGTAACTTATTTTTCCGACTATAAACCTATACTTTTTCTGTTTAGATTCATAAAATAGAGTTCAATATGAAACCATAGCAATTTGATTCACTCAAAACGGATTTAAAATGAAGAAGTTATGGGTAAAACAAGATTGAATAATTTTTCTCATTTTAGCTACGTGAAAATTGGTAACAAATCTATTCCAACCATAACTTAATCAACTTTTATTGTATATTATGTAATCTTGAGATACCATAGACACGTATACAATGTTTTGACCTATCATGTCGACACATCTATATATTTCGGAACAACCATAGACACTCTATATGTGAATGTTGGAGTTAGCTATACAGGGTTGAGGTTGATTCCAAAATATGTATAGTTTGAGTTGTGATCAATACTGAGATACGTATACACTGGGTCGTGGATTGATTCAAGATAATATTTATCGATTTATTTATGTATATCTAACTGTGGACAACTAGTTGTAGGTTACTAACGAGGACAGCTGACTTAATAAACTTAAAACATCAAAATATATTAAAAGTGTTGTAAATATATTTTGAACATACTTTGATATATATGTATATATTGTTATAGGTTCGTGAATCAACCAGTGGCCAAGTCTTACTTCCCGACGAAGTAAAAATCTGTGAAAGTGAGTTATAGTCCCACTTTTAAAATCTAATATTTTTGGGATGAGAATACATGCAGGTTTTATAAATGATTTACAAAATAGACACAAGTACGTGAAACTACATTCTATGGTTGAATTATCGAAATCGAATATGCCCCTTTTTATTAAGTCTGGTAATCTAAGAATTAGGGAACAAACACCCTAATTGACGCGAATCCTAAAGATAGATCTATTGGGCCTAACAAACCCCATCCAAAGTACCGGATGCTTTAGTACTTCGAAATTTATATCATATCTGAAGGGTGTCCCGGAATGATGGGGATATTCTTATATATGCATCTTGTTAATGTCGGTTACCAGGTGTTCACCATATGAATGATTTTTATCTCTATGTATGGGATGTGTATTGAAATATGAAATCTTGTGGTCTATTGTTACGATTTGATATATATAGGTTAAACCTATAACTCACCAACATTTTTGTTGACGTTTTAAGCATGTTTATTCTCAGGTGATTATTAAGAGCTTCCGCTGTCGCATACTTAAATAAGGACGAAATTTGGAGTCCATGCTTGTATGATATTGTGTAAAAACTGCATTCAAGAAACTTATTTTGTTGTAACATATTTGTATTGTAAACCATTATGTAATGGTCGTGTGTAAACGGGATATTTTAGATTATCATTATTTGATAATCTACGTAAAGCTTTTTAAACCTTTATTGATGAAATAAAGGTTATGGTTTGTTTTAAAATGAATGCAGTCTTTGAAAAACGTCTCATATAGAGGTCAAAACCTCGCGACGAAATCAATTAATATGGAACGTTTTTAATCAATAAGAACGGGACATTTCAAACTGTACCTAGGAACTTGTTGACATAGTTTGTGAACATGGATTTATCACCAGTCATGTGTCTGGAACAACCAGAATCCAGATACCAAACACATGCTGGGATAACCTGCAAAATAGAGTTAAGCACATGTTTTAGGGACCCCAGTTATCTCGGGTTCCCTGTAAGCAGACACATTCAGAGAATTTAAAGCATTAGGTTCATCAGATGAAACTTTCAACAAGGTCTGAACATTCATTACAACACACGAATCATGGTTTTGGTGACCAAAATACAGAAGTCCGTTACATCTATTACAATTTAATAACCCTGACTGAGAAGCAAGACTTGAGGATGCTTGGACTGTTCCAGTCTTGAGTTTCCATGCTTTCAAAATGCTTTGTTTTGGTTTAGGTCCTGTGAAATTTAAAACACCAAATTTAGACTCAGTTTGAAAACAATTCATGTTTTTAAGTAATGATTGTCTAGCCCTTTGTACTCTTTTACGACGGTTTCGCTTTTGAGTCTTAGTTAATCCATCATATACCCGCTTTGCAACATAGTTGAGATTTGGTCGTTGCGGATGTCTGATGGATTCGGGGTTGTGTTTCAATGTTCTACCACTATTTCTCTGGATAGAGTTAGAGTGGTTGATAATTCGGTGGACGTGAGGGCTGCTTGAATCACCCCTCCTATCTGGAAAAGGCGGTGCAGGGTGGTTATGGACTTTTCTTGCTGAGTGGTCATACATACCATGTTCTTAGATTATTCTTCGAACATGGTTGTTTGACTTTCTCATCAAGGTTGCGGAATGTGGTGGTTTGTGATCAGCACCCTTTTAGTGACAATCATCTCTAAACAAGAGCCATGATTAGGGTTTTTTAGGATGGTGATAGCTGGAATGACAGATTTCCTTGAGTTCACTACAGTAGTGAAAGGAACACCTTGGTGATGTGGGGGAAGAACTCGTTGAGAATAAGTGGGTACCCATGGTACAAATTTCTCTTGCGTTGATTTTGATTCCTTTTGTTGTGAATAGTCTTGTGTTAATGTTGGACCAAAATTCTTTTCGGGTTTTTCAAAATCACGATTCATTAAAACTTTTACTTGCAAATCAATGTTGTCTTTTTCAATAAGAGCAACATGTTTCCTATATCCTTTTAGTTCAAGTTTTAAGTCAATGATTTCTTCCTCGAGAGAATCAATAAGGGCATTTGATGATTCTTCAAGGTGGCAGGGTGGCAGTTCCTGAGGGGCTTTGGACTTTGAAATCATTTCACAGAAAGTAGTCGCTTGACTAGCAATTTGTTTTTCAAGTTCATGCACATCATGAGCAAGTTGATCATTTGTGGACACATGGAGTGAGATTTGGTGTTCCAGGGCCTTTATGATCATCAGAAATTTTCGTTCATTGTCAAAATATTTCATTTTGTTTTTGATTTCATTTTGTTTTCAAAAAGTTCCTTTTCTAAACTGATGATGTATTTTTCTAAGACCAGGGTTGGTAAGTAGACAACACGTTTTTGACCTTCCGAACTTTCACTCTCATTAAACAAATTAGGTAAACTTCCAAATGAAAATGAGTTTTTCTTTTTCAAGTAAAGAGCGTTGATTTTATCATCGATTAGAGCTATTTCTCGTTTCATTTTGGTTGATCTTTTAGCCAATGCTTCCTCAACCTCACTGTTGGATGTAAATGTGAGTCGTGCAGGTAGGCCAATCATCAAGTATCTACTATCATACAGACAGGGCTCAGCTTTGGCCATATTGGTCAAGGTGAGAGGATTTTCAAAGCCTAATCCTTTGTTCTCACGGAAGGAGTCCTTTGGTAGATTCATGAACAGGTTTTGTGTAAAGACCCGTCCTAATCCATCCGGACGAAGTACATATCGATTATACACGATTCACAACAGTTGATTACATCGCGAGGTACTTGACCTCTATATGATACATTTTACAAACATTGCACTCGTTTTTGAAAAGACAATCTTTCATTACATCAAAAGTTGACAACATGCATACTATTTCGTAATATATCTTACTATAATTAACTTAATAATAATCTTGATGAACTCAACGACTCGAATGCAACGTCTTTTGAAATAATAATCTTGTTGGGCCCGATAGATCTATCTTTAGGATTCGCGTCAATTAGGGTGTCTGTTCCCTAATTATTAGATTACCAGACTAAAAAGGGGCATATTCGGTTTAATAATCCAACCATAGAATGTAGTTTTAAGTACTTGTGTCTATTTCGTAAAACAGTTATAAAAGCAGCGCATGTATTCTCAGTCCCAAAAATATATATTACAAAAGCATTTAAAAAGGGAGTAATGAAACTCACTATACTGTATTTTGTAGTAAAAATACATATGACGGCATTGATCAAGTGTAGGGTTGGCCTCGGATTCACGAACCTATATCATTTGTATATATATTAAAACATATAATCGTATTTGAATAAGTTTATATATATATTATTATTAATATTATAATTGTTAAATTATATGTTATATAGATAAATTTAATATATCTAATATATATATTTTATATCACTAATATGTAACACCCGTTTTCAGTTACTTGTTATTTCGAACGACATTCGAAATACGAGGCATGTAAGCGTATATTAGGATCCCAAATAAAGTTATATTTGATGTTCTAAAACCTTACCATTGGATAGGAAATCTCATTACGTTTCCAACGATATTTGGTTCATCGAAAACGGAGTTACGGTCAAAAAGTTATGGCCAAAACAAGTTTGCTGAAGTTCAGATGAAACAGGCAAATGCCGCGGCGCGACCAGAAGGGCCACGGCGCGACAAATGCCTATGTTGAAGGTCAGAAAGCTTGAAAAACATGTTCTAAAATCACCCTTTGGGCCACGGCGCGACAAATTGCTCCGCGGCGCGACAATAGGCACGATCTGGTGCTGTTCAGCCTTTTAATGAGTTAAATGAAGGGCAAAGTTGGTATTTCACATATGGACGGGTTTTTGGCCATAAAACTGATCCCAATCTTATCCAAACCTCATTCTCTTCATTCTCCTTCCCTCCCACTCACACACCAAACCCTAGAGAGAGAGTAAAGGGTTTAGAGAGAGAAAGCTCAAATCGGGGAAGAAGAAGAGTGTTTTGGGTCGGGTCACAAGAGTTAAAGTTGTTCTCCTCGTTCACGGCTACGTTGTGGTAGTAATGGTATGTTCTAGTTCCGAAATTCATCTTTATGATTTAATATTCAAGTTAGGGTTTTTAGATTTTTAGTTGTAAAACCCATTTAGATGATGAAGTGGGTTTATGGAAACTAGTTATTTTTGATACATGGCGGGTTTTGGGTTGATTGACGTTTTGGCCATGATTAGGCTTTGGTTTTGGGTGTACTCACTTAGTTTAGTGATTTTGGAAGCGTTGGAACCCTTTTTGGGTGTATTTGAGTTGACTAATTTTGTAATGGGTCAAAATTAGGGTTTATGTGTCAAAATGGGTTTTGAGTCAAGTTTTGGTGAATTAAGTATGTAAATACTTGTTTTAGGTGTTATTTGGTGTTTTGGTAATATAATCACTAGTCGTTAGTGATTTTGGGCGTTTTTGAGACTTAGGTCAAAATGGGTCGACTTTGATTGGGTCAAATTTGGTAATGACACTAAATTGAATTAAATGGATGTTAAACACTTTTTGTTAAGTGTTAAATGGCATTTTTGAATGAAAGTGAACGTGAGAAATGATTTCGGGTTGAAATTGGTATTTTAACCATAAAGTCAAACTTGGTCAACCATGAAACGGGTTTTTGGGCAATATACAAGATAGTATGCATTTAATGGCTAAAGTTGATGTATTTGGGTATTTCGGGAACGCGGGAACTAGTCTCGTTAGTTTTGGACCTTCGGGTGTCGTTAAATGTATAAAAAGGTGTATTTTGCACTTAGGTGTCTAAATGGGTGGATTGTGGAGGTAGGTATAAACCCTTGGTTAAGGGTGTTTGCGTCAAATTCTCTTGAAGGGAATGTGTGTTGATTGTGTGAATACCTATATGTATATTATAGGTAAAAGCTTGCTCGGTTGCGTTTGGTGGCGACTTTACATACATGACTTGTGCATGCATCTCGAGGTGAGTGGAATAATTATGCGTGTACGTATATAATGTATTTATTTGTGTGATATGAATGTGGAATTGTCACGGTGTTCAAGACACCACATTCTAAGTAACGAGTAGCATTGTCGCGGTGCTCAAGACACTACTCATTGTTTGATTGACATGTGGTATTGTCGCGGTGTTCAAGACATCACATTGTCATGGGAGTGGAATTGTCGCGGTGTTCAAGACACCACTCATTGTTTTGATTGACATGTGGAATCGTCGCGGTGTTCAAGACGCCACATTGTCATGGGGGTGAGTTAGTCGCGGTGTTCAAGACATCACCCGGGGGATTAGTGATTACGCGGTGTTTAAGTAACACTAATGGATGTTATGAACTCCGATGGTCTTTCAAGTACCGTTCCCTTGTACGATTGGTTAACCATGGTTGAGTGAATTTGTATTTAGCATATTAAATTGTGAACTATATGCTATTGTTGTTGCTAGCTTCTTGTGAATTGTGGATAGTAGTTTATGCATGATGTTTGCATGGCTGTCGAATTGCTAGCTTGTATGCGGTATTGTGTAAGTGTTTGCAAGTAAGTAGATTATATATGTATATGTATAATTATTGCATTCACTAAGCGTTAGCTTACCCCTCTCGTTGTTTACCTTTTTACAGGTATTGTGATTGTGAAGCTAGCTAGTTGATAGACTAGTTGCGTAGTAGCGCTTGGGCTCTATGGGGTAGCTTTCGGATATGGATGTGGATTGGGGATTTTGTAGATCCTCGGGATTATGCTCTTGGTATTGGGTTGGGCTATTGTGTCTTAACCGTGGTGTTGTATAAATGTTTCGAGGTCGCATCGTTTCGTTGTGTCGAGTCAAACCTTGTATGTGAAATACATTCTCGTAAGGATGTATGGTGTCATTGTAAACCAAGAGTCGAGATAAAATGTTTAACGTGTTATTATGATAAATTGTATATGGATAACTATTTCGAAATGGTTTGTATACTTGGGTGATATTGGGACCTAACAAAAAAAAAAAAAAAAAGTACTCCGTTTTTGGTTAAACGGTTTGGGGTTGTTTCAAGTGGTATCAGAGCATAGTCTAAGGGAATTAGGTGACCTTGGAATAGGTGCCTAGTCTTAGACTTATTGACAGTGGTGCGTTATTTGCGAGACTTGTAGGAGTACGGGTTGGATTGAGATTTGTTAGTGCCTTAGAGTAGGTGACTAACTAGGACTTGTTTTTGTCCAAAGTGTGATTATGTGGAGCCTTATTTCGTGTGTAAATTAGTGCCTTAGATTACTAGTGCCTAATGTAAGTAGGCGAACTTGGACGTTGTTTTAGTAATAGTCACCTAGGATGTAGGTTGACTTGTGGGTGCGGTGTACTTGTGTGCATTTATTATTATATTGTATATAGGTGTATATATACAGGTATCTTTTGTGTGGTATCCTAGGGATGAATCTATTGGAGAGATTTGTATGTTTGGCGGTTTTGAGTGATCAAGTTCATGGTAAGGACTTTGGTCATTCGGGTACTAGGAGTTATCGCGTGTTATTTTGTGTGAATGTTGCGTCAGTCCGGGTAAAGTACCTTGCGTGACCATGTGGAAATGGTAAGGTACACATTTGTAATAATGACCGATCACCATTATTACGAAAGTGTATCTTGACACTAAGCATGACATGACAAGTACCGAACGGAGGAAACGTGGCATGGTTGGGGTAGAACGGGACGAATTAGGAATCTTTTATTGGTTCCTAGGATATAATAGTCTCGAGTGATGTACTTGTTGTCACATCGGGTTCTCTGTGAGTCGGGGAGTATTACGGTGGATTCGGTTAGTTAAGTGAGTGAGCCAACTCACGAGTTTGGTGCGTGCTTAGTCACCCTAAGTAGTGGGTGCACTATTGAGATTGTGACTGGTTGTAGTTACCCATCGTAACTGGGATGACGGAATTACGCTTACGTGTGTGCGACGAGGACTTGAATTCCGTAATGGAATGCGACAAGTCTAATGATTGTAGTTTTGGGTTACACTCGGTAGAGTGTGTAGTTAGAGAATCGTGTAAGGATTCTAGTTGTGAGTCGCCTTGGAATTGGTGAATCGGGGAGTCTTTAGGTCATTAAACTCATGTGAGTGGGACCCATATGACAATGGTTGCGTTAGTTTGTTGTGGATTATAGGGTAACATTCCTAACGGAATACCCCTTGTTGATGCGGTTGTGTCGATATGTGGAAGGGTGTAAGACTTGGTGTTTCCAAGCACCTTTTAGTGTTAGACGGAATGGTTCGTTAGGCTATATCGTTTGGCCTTGTGGAAATTGCAGGTAGCGTATGATTGCTAGTAACTTTTGATAAGACAGTAACCCGTAAGATTTATCGAGTAGGTATGACTTCGAGTCATTATTGTCAAGAGATGGGTGACGTTCGGGTGTATGGAACCCAAAGATCGAGTTTCCAAATCTCGTTAGATTGTGGTGGGAGTCTGCATGACACTGCGTCAGGTGCCCCTTATACCTGCTAGTGTGATGTTCAACTCCATTAATGGTGTGATCACTCTGTGCTTAGGGTGCCCGTGAGATACCTTTGGAAGCATCGGAGATTATAATAGTGATCGACGGGTGATGGTAATTCGATGGTTGCGAAAGTCGAAGTTTAAGAGCATTGCGGTGAATACTCCTTATGAAGTGACGGATGAGCGAATCTTGTTCCTCTTAAGTGATGGACGAGTAAGGATGACCGGTGATCCGGTGATGGGCTTAATGGTCGATTAGGTCGAAGGTTATGATGAAGCGTTGATATTGCGGTCGATGCAATTATTGTGTCGGATTAGTCACTCTTCCCCATGAGAGTGAGCAATTGTTGATAATGGTTCGTTGCGTAGAAGGTCGGGTGATCTCGACTGTGATGCACGACTGATTAAGCGGAGTGGCATATGCCTAGTCATAGAGGCGTGTGAGGGACTTTGGTGGAGTTCGCTTTGCGAACGATGAAGAGCTGTAAATTATGATTTGTGGTATGACGGTGCGATGTCGTCGCGTGTACGACGTCTCAAGTGATAGTACATGTCGGCTCTAAGAGCCTAAAGTGAATTTGCGGTGATTTGATGTTGATGACCAACGGTGAGAATGGTCAGGTATGACGTAAAATTACAATTCCGCGGGATGTTATCATCTTGGCGGTGAGAATGGAGAGATAAATCCTAAGTGGGGGAGTTTTTACTGCCGCCCGAGGAATATCCGGTGGTGTTAGATCAAGTGAAGCGTAAGTCTTCTTGTATAAGGTGGTCGTGCAGTACCAAGTGCGGTATGAGACCAAGTGTGAAGTTTGATATCACGGAAGTGAGAGAATGTAACTGTTATTGCAGGTGCTCTCGTGATATAAATTTTGGTTGGTGTGAAACTCGAATAGTACTGTCGAGTGAGTACGAGTTCGAGATGGTGGCGAATACTGTATTTTCCCTGTCGAGAAACGTGATCGTGAGGATTTTCGGTGGATTATTCCACTTTGTGGATGGTTATGAGGCGGGGAGTGCCAGTTCTCATTGTCTCACGTCGAGACACGCGGTTGTTGTTTATTTACGAGAGTGTGTTCCCTAGTGATGTGACCTGTTGGTTGTATCGAAATGTCGAAGCCATCCTCAATGGACGGTCTATGTAGGAGGATTCACCCGGCGTTGGTGAATATTTTGTGGGTCGTGTGGCGAATTGCGAATTGTTATGTTGATAATTCGCTGCTGACGGGATTCTAGTACACGAATAGTTTCCATGATAGTACTAGGAAGCCATTGTGTATGGTTGTGTTGTAGGGTTTAAGGGAGAAACCTTGTGTCGAGTGTTGATATTTTGTCTAAATCGTGGTGTATTATTGTCGTCCTGGATTAATCCAGTGACGGATGGTCATGCGTGGATCGATTGGTGGGAAAGTGGTGCTCCTAAGTGATTATTTTGGGGTTACCGAAATTTATTCGTTGAAGGAATGACCCAGTTGTGGAGCCGGAGGAATTTGGTACTCGGTCCAGAGAGTGTTCATGAATGACCGGTTGACTAGTACGTTTATGAACCGATGGAGCACGGAGTTTCAAGGAAGCATGAATCCTTCTCGATTGGGATTAATGCAAGACATGGTTCACGACGTGGTGGATTTAGTAGATCGCTTTGGGTGATATAGTTATGGATACAGCTTATTACGTGTTGTAGCCGAGAAAACTTGAAGGGATATGTGGTGTTGTACGTATTTTCCTAAATAGAAATTATGGACATTGAGTGTATGAAATATCGCATGTTGCGGTAGTGCACGCTAGTGATTATTAGCGTGTGGTGAGATCTTAAAATTCACAGTAGATGTTATGGATGTCGGGCTTGGTTGTGTTCCGTAGGATCGTGAGGCGTGATGACGAAGGTTATCGGTGATATGCTCTACTTTTAAGACGATTGTGAAGTGTATGGTACGAGGATACTCGGCGTAGGAGCAAACGGTTGCAGTTGTTTTGACTCGAGGGTTGATTACCCGATATTGTTGTTAAATGTTGAGTCAGTGCACGAAGCGGGAATTCGGGTGCGTGATTACTACATGTGTGACTTCGCGTTGGAAGCGAAAATGTTCGAGGGAGAAGTTCTTATCTTCTAGTGTTGGTGCGGATCACGAGGACGTGATCCAATTTAAGTGAGGGAGAGTTGTAACACCCGTTTTCAGTTACTTGTTATTTCGAACGACATTCGAAATACGAGGCATGTAAGCGTATATTTGGATCCCAAATAAAGTTAGATTTGATATTCTAAAACCTTACCATTGGATAGGAAATCTCATTACGTTTCCAACGATATTTGGTTCATCGAAAACGGAGTTACGGTCAAAAAGTTATGGCCAAAACAAGTTTGCTGAAGTTCAGATGAAACAGGCAAATGCCGCGGCGCGACCAGAAGGGCCACGGCGCGACAAATGCCTATGTTGAAGGTCAGAAAGCTTGAAAAACATGTTCTAAAATCACCCTTTGGGCCACGGCGCGACAAATTGCTCCGCGGCGCGACAATAGGCACGATCTGGTGCTGTTCAGCCTTTTAATGAGTTAAATGAAGGGCAAAGTTGGTATTTCACATATGGACGGGTTTTTGGCCATAAAACTGATCCCAATCTTATCCAAACCTCATTCTCTTCATTCTCCTTCCCTCCCACTCACACACCAAACCCTAGAGAGAGAGTAAAGGGTTTAGAGAGAGAAAGTTCAAATCGGGGAAGAAGAAGAGTGTTTTGGGTCGGGTCACAAGAGTTAAAGTTGTTCTCCTCGTTCACGGCTACGTTGTGGTAGTAATGGTATGTTCTAGTTCCGAAATTCATCTTTATGATTTAATATTCAGGTTAGGGTTTTTAGATTTTTAGTTGTAAAACCCATTTAGATGATGAAGTGGGTTTATGGAAACTAGTTATTTTTGATACATGGCGGGTTTTGGGTTGATTGACGTTTTGACCATGATTAGGCTTTGGTTTTGGGTGTACTCACTTAGTTTAGTGATTTTGGAAGCGTTGGAACCCTTTTTGGGTGTATTTGAGTTGACTAATTTTGTAATGGGTCAAAATTAGGGTTTATGTGTCAAAATGGGTTTTGAGTCAAGTTTTGGTGAATTAAGTATGTAAATACTTGTTTTAGGTGTTATTTGGTGTTTTGGTAATATAATCACTAGTCGTTAGTGATTTTGGGCGTTTTTGAGACTTAGGTCAAAATGGGTCGACTTTGATTGGGTCAAATTTGGTAATGACACTAAATTGAATTAAATGGATGTTAAACACTTTTTGTTAAGTGTTAAATGGCATTTTTGAATGAAAGTGAACGTGAGAAATGATTTCGGGTTGAAATTGGTATTTTAACCATAAAGTCAAACTTGGTCAACCATGAAACGGGTTTTTGGGCAATATACAAGATAGTATGCATTTAATGGCTAAAGTTGATGTATTTGGGTATTTCGGGAACGCGGGAACTAGTCTCGTTAGTTTTGGACCTTCGGGTGTCGTTAAATGTATAAAAAGGTGTATTTTGCACTTAGGTGTCTAAATGGGTGGATTGTGGAGGTAGGTATAAACCCTTGGTTAAGGGTGTTTGCGTCAAATTCTCTTGAAGGGAATGTGTGTTGATTGTGTGAATACCTATATGTATATTATAGGTAAAAGCTTGCTCGGTTGCGTTTGGTGGCGACTTTACATACATGACTTGTGCATGCATCTCGAGGTGAGTGGAATAATTATGCGTGTACGTATATAATGTATTTATTTGTGTGATATGAATGTGGAATTGTCACGGTGTTCAAGACACCACATTCTAAGTAACGAGTAGCATTGTCGCGGTGCTCAAGACACTACTCATTGTTTGATTGACATGTGGTATTGTCGCGGTGTTCAAGACATCACATTGTCATGGGAGTGGAATTGTCACGGTGTTCAAGACACCACTCATTGTTTTGATTGACATGTGGAATCGTCGCGGTGTTCAAGACGCCACATTGTCATGGGGGTGAGTTAGTCGCGGTGTTCAAGACATCACCCGGGGGATTAGTGATTACGCGGTGTTTAAGTAACACTAATGGATGTTATGAACTCCGATGGTCTTTCAAGTACCGTTCCCTTGGACGATTGGTTAACCATGGTTGAGTGAATTTGTATTTAGCATATTAAATTGTGAACTATATGCTATTGTTGTTGCTAGCTTCTTGTGAATTGTGGATAGTAGTTTATGCATGATGTTTGCATGGCTGTCGAATTGCTAGCTTGTATGCGGTATTGTGTAAGTGTTTGCAAGTAAGTAGATTATATATGTATATGTATAATTATTGCATTCACTAAGCGTTAGCTTACCCCTCTCGTTGTTTACCTTTTTACAGGTATTGTGATTGTGAAGCTAGCTAGTTGATAGACTAGTTGCGTAGTAGCGCTTGGGCTCTATGGGGTAGCTTTCGGATATGGATGTGGATTGGGGATTTTGTAGATCCTCGAGATTATGCTCTTGGTATCGGGTTGGGCTATTGTGTCTTAACCGTGGTGTTGTATAAATGTTTCGAGGTCGCATCGTTTGGTTGTGTCGAGTCAAACCTTGTATGTGAAATACATTCTCGTAAGGATGTATGGTGTCATTGTAAACCAAGAGTCGAGATAAAATGTTTAACGTGTTATTATGATAAATTGTATATGGATAACTATTTCGAAATGGTTTGTATACTTGGGTGATATTGGGACCTAACAAAAAAAAAAAAAAAAAGTACTCCGTTTTTGGTTAAACGGTTTGGGGTTGTTTCATAATATTCAGTATAACATATTAATAATACTGCTTTATATTTAAGGCTTATAAAAGAAAATGTATATATATTTGTATTTTACTTGATATATTTTTACACATAGCTTAGTTAATATTTAATAACAAAAATATAGTGATATGTAATATTAAAATTATTGTAATGTGTTTTGTTATAAAAATATATATTCGTAATAATACTAACATGGTAAGAATGATGATACTAATGATAGTAATATTAATAACAATAATAGTGTTAGTTTTATTAATGATAAAGATACTAACTTTACTAATTTTTGATAAAAATGGCAGTTTTACAAAAAAATAATAACTTTGATAATTTTTAATTGCAATGATATTTTATGATAATAATAACCTTGTTAATAATAATAAATTTCACAATAAACTTCGTGTTGAATTTCTAAACTTATAGTTACAGTTTCTATAGCTTAAGTTCACCATCATATACATAATTGTACAGGTATTCGTGTAGTTTATAATCAGCTTCCGAATTATCCTATAATAACTTTTATTACTAACTTCATAGTTGTTATTAATATGTTTGTAATCATAATATTTAATAATAACAATAATATTACAATAATAATACTAATAATAATACTAATAATAA
Organism: Rutidosis leptorrhynchoides; assembly: GCF_046630445.1. NCBI lineage: Eukaryota > Viridiplantae > Streptophyta > Magnoliopsida > Asterales > Asteraceae > Rutidosis > Rutidosis leptorrhynchoides. The sequence goes on along the minus strand of NC_092334.1, from coordinate 281,303,565 downwards.
TAATAATAATAATAATAATAATAATAATAATAATAATAATAATAATAATAATAATAATAATAATAATAATAATTATAATAATAATAATAATAGTAATAATAATAATAATAATAATAATAATAATAATAATAATAATAATAATAATAATAATAATAATAATAATAATAATAATAATAATAATAATAATAGTGTTAGTACTAATAATATTAATAGATGATAATAATTAGTAATATAATGATATACTAATAAGTAATAATAATAGCATAACAATAATAATCATAATAACAATAATAATAATAATAATAATAATAATAATAATAATAATAATAATAATAATAATAATAATAATAATAATAATAATAATAATAATAATAATAATAATAATTACATAATTAATAAAAATAAGAGTAACAAATAAAAACTACCTCAAAAAGAATACTGTCGCGAACCAGACTCGAACCCTCAACCTCTCGCTAACCCGCAAACACCACAAACCACTCCACCAATTTTATTTTTCTGATATAATACGAAATTCATATTTATTTAACCCGAAATTCTTTTCTGTTCTTCATTTTCTTCAACAGATTAAATCGACCAAGTCACAACCAATCATAACCACTAGTTTAAAGTTTGAATCAGGGTGATATTGAAACGAAAATAATTTACTGGTCTGTTGAATTGATTTTAACAGAAAGAAAAAGAAAAGAAAATGCAGTAGCAGTAACTCGATATGAACACTTGAACTCAATACCTGATTTAAAATTTAAGACCGTTTTAGGTTATGTTTATAACATGAAATAGGTTTTAAAACAATCCTAGAAACTTTATGGATCATCAATTTAACTTAAAACTTAAAAATGAATCCGAATTTTATCAAGAACAAAAGGTTGACTTTTTGGAAACCAAACTTTGACTCAAAAATTAGAAATCGTTATGAGGAATTAGAAGCTCAAACTTTGCAGAAAGTTTTATTGAAGGATTCCTAACCACTCTACATTAACAGATTTTTGAATTTAATTACGAAGTATAGCTTTTGACTTAAATGAATAAAAACAGAGGTACCGTCGGGGTTGTTGAGTTTTCTTGATGAATTTGGTCAGATTACAAGTGTTAAATGATATTTGTAAATGATAGTTGATAATGTAAGTTCATTGTCTTCTTTTAACAACTGGCATTGATCGAATTAAAGAGAATTTGAAGGTCGACATAATTATAAATCCGGTACCGAAAATAATAAAAAAAATAAAAGAAGAAAGGGATTGCTAACTGATTTGTTTGTATTAGAGATCGAGATTTGATCTTTATAGACAGGAAACAAAAATTAGAATAGTATGATTATGATATGGAACTGATTTTGATTCCAAGATTGTACGTATGAATTTTTTATGATTATTAATAATAATTAATAATTATAATTATTAAATATAATCTAAATACTAATAATATCAATAATCAATAATAATAATTATAATAAAAGTAATAATAATAATAAGTCACAAAAATAACAAATTTGGTGAAATTCATAATAATAATAATAATATTAATGGTGACTGTATTAATAATACTAATAATAATAATTTTTATAGTATTTATAATACTAATAAATAAAAATAATGATATTAGCTATAATACTGATAAATATAATTTTATTCATGATAATAATACTATTTGTATTATTATATATTAATAATGATAAATATAAAAATAATAATCATAATTTTAATTAAAATTTTACTATTAACTATAATGATAACTATAATATTAATAATAATATAATAAGTTAATCGTATCAAATTTTATGTCTATATGTTATTTTGTAATATTAATAATACTGATATTAATATTGATATTAATAATTATTTTTAATCATAATGAAAGTAATAATAATAATTTCAATAACTATATTTTAACTTGTAATTACTTCAAATATATAAATGTTACGATTTATTATTTATGCAATGTTTACTAATTATATAATAATAAATAATTGAATATTTATACACTATGTATATTACAATATACATTTAATTACACATAGAATCATATCTATTTATATATAGATTCATCTTAAATTATAACATAATTATTTCGTATTTTATTTACCTTTTAAATTCTAATGTTTAAATTATATTTTATTATTTCAAATCATTATATATACTTACATTTACATACATATATATATACATATTTATTTACAAATAAACATTGGTAAATCATCAGGCTTGGTCAAAGGGTAATTGATTACATGAATATAGATTTCAAAACTTTCGAGACTCAACATTACAGATTTTTGCTTATCGTGTCAGATACATATAAAGATTAAAGTTTAAATTTGGTCGAAAATTTTCGGGTCATCACAGTACCTACCCATTAAAGAAATTTCGTCCCTGAAATTTGATACAGGTCGTCATGGATAACAATAAGAATGTTTTCATGACAAATATGAGTTGATAAATAGAGTTTTATCATCATTGAGTAATATAGATAAAACAATTTGATTACGCGAAGAGTATAAGTGAAGTTATCGCAAGAGAGTGAAATGAGTAAATGTAGATTCGTGTTAAACGATGACATAGTTATGATTAATTTCCGGAATTCATGGGATTTAAAGAAAATCTTCGTAATAAGATTTGATTCTTCAGTAATTAAGGAGATTAGGATCCTCTTAAATGCAATAATCTATTTTGATTGTTCTGTCGGATTTCTCACTATAAATCCACCTTCTTTGTTTCCTTATTTCCACAGCTCACACCTTCTATTCTTTCTCCCTCAATTTATACTTTAAAACATTCGTCAATATGCTCCATCCCGTTTTGATCCTTGATATACTTCTAACCTTCATATCTATCATTCTTCTCTTTCATCTACCACCGAAGGATTTTATTTACTTCTACTATTATCTTGGGGTTATAGTGTTATTAATTTTTTTCCCGTGCCTTTACGTGGCATTACGTATTGATATGCACGGTTTGTAATTTATGTGTTGTTGTCGAGCTTTATATTTTCTTTTATATTCAAGGGTTCCATACTTTTGTCCCCTCTTCCCGACTACAAGTCAAGCGAATAATGGTCAGGAATTCGTAGGTATGGATTTTGAAATGAACATAGTTAATGTTCTAAGAAGGAAATCGTAATGGCACAATCTTGATTTGGTAAATTACCAGAATATCCGAAAAGATAGAATTATCAAGAAGATATGTTCTTATTATGTTTGAAGATTAGGTAAAATGTAAGAGTCGTGTAAATGGCACATGATGACGGTATGTTATGTGAATCATCACGTTCCATTAGAAACTCAGCATGAACTACTGTAATATAATCACGTTGATCAAGTGTCATTATATTATACTAACTCATGCTTCATTTACCAACACTACTTTAAAAACATTCATATTTTAAATTCGAAGGTTCGCAGAATATAGAAACTAAAACAGTTTCCTTTTATGATATACTACGGATAACGCATAAAGATAATTAATATCGAACGAGAATATTTATGAAGATATCTTCAGAAATATTAAGGATATTAATAAAGAAAGGTACGATGATATCTTAGAATTTTAGAATCAAATTGTGATGAAGAAATTCATTCACGATGATTTAGAGTGGTTAATGAGTAAAGTATTCGTTAAAGATTTCACAAGAAACAGAATCATCTGGATTCTTTATGTACAAGTTTAGTCCTTGTAATTTGTTCAGAGTCTCCTTCACGGTTTGCTCAATCCAGTTTCCAGTTCCAACTTTTTTTTTTTTAGCTTTGCCAATATACTATTCTTTATCTTTATACCTTCGACGGTTAAGGTTGTGTACAGTTTTTGCTGCTGTATTCAGCTTTTTCAGAATTCGAAGAACTGATTCGTAGACTAGAGTGATGTTCAGAATTTCAGAATAGGAGATCATAATTCTAAGAGATAAATGTTATATGTATACATATAACTATTGATGTAGAAATGCTGCGAGATTCAAAATACTGATTGCTGATTCTCGGTAACTGGTATGTCAATTCTCGTTACAAGATGCGGATGCGTATATGATAGGGTTTTAATGAACAATTATAATGGTTCTTCGGAAAGTCAGAGATCAATGAAGTTGCTGGTAAGTTTACTGCTAATGTGGTGTAATATAAACGGTTCTCCGTTAACGATGATGAAGGGTAATCTTTATAATAAGGTTTATTCGAATGAAAAATTGAAGTTGATTTGCTGGAGCTGTGACAAAATTGACTAATTTAGAAAGGGATTGCAAAGTGATTTTCGGTAATAACAACGTCAAAGGAGCTAGCACAGATACTTGGCTTACTCAGGTTCCGAGTGTTTTTCAGGTGCATAACTATATGCGTACATCTTTTCTTCCGTAGATGAAGTGCGGTTGATTCATCCTCTCGATTTAGGTGTTTTCAAGAATCACAAAAGGTTTGAACGCAGATTGTAATCATCAAGATACAACTGAGTTTTAAGATGAAATCAAGTGGCAAACTTGAAGAATTGTTTAGTTTCATATGTTATAATCAATATTTTAATTCATTTTAATTGTTCAATGTTATTAGTCCACAGTCGATAGTCCACAGTCGACAGTCCAATAATTCATATATAGTTTAATATATAATATTCGAATTAATTAATACGTGTCGTGACCCGTATACGTCTCAGACTCGATCACAACTCAAACTATATATATTATTGTAGAATTAACCTCAACCCTGTATAGAGAACTCGATCATTACTGCATATAGAGTGTCTATGGTGATTCCAAATAATATATATAGATGTGTCGATATGATATGTCAAAACCTTGTATACGTGTCCCGATATTTAAAGTGCGTAAAATAAATAACAGAAATTAAATAACGATAAATAAAGTGTGTAAAGTAAATAACAGAAATTAAATGAAGATAAATAAAATTGCGAGAATGTAAATTGCGATAAATAAAATGTAATCAGTTAGCTAGGAACAATTAGCTAGGAATAGTTAGCGTGGATTCTTAACAAAATTTTTCATAGTTAATTTGTTTGTTTCTAACAAATTTTATTTTGTCAAATGTTTTCTTCATTATGCCACTTGTTGAATTCTGATAAATCAAAATCCAAATATGAAATTGGATGAAAATGGTTATTCTGCAGTGAACGGATTCGTATATCTGTGGATATAAGTAGGATAGTGAATGACTGTTGAATCAGATTCGAAGATTGTACAGTGTAACTTATTAATGTGAAATCTAAATATCCCTCGGGTATTACCTGCCCGTTAAAATATTTTCACCATTAACAGTTTGTACGAAAGAATTTTTAATTACAATCTTTATGAAAATATATACATATGTATATTTTCTTCAGATGTAATCTTGGATTTAATGAGTCAATGTGATATTAAACTCATCAGATTTACGATTAGAACTAGAGTACATAATCTCTACAACATTAGAGATTGCATAATTGCCATGAAGGACGAAGATAGTTTATGTAGCACGATTCTTAGAACGATGATTATGATTGAGGTATAGATTGCGAGGTTGAGACTTGTGATAATGTTGTTGTTGTTAGTACTGGTTATGCTGCTGGTGCTGTGGATGGTGGCACTATTGCTCTCAGTGCTACAAATGTTGTTGGTGCTGAGGTTGATAATGACGTTGGTGTAGTAAGTATAGCTTATAGATCACGCACCAACCTCGTCAAGTTTTCTATCCTACCCTCTATCATTTCTATCCATCCACTCATTTGATTCGATAGATCTTGATTATCAATTCGAAGTTCCCTAACTTCTTCTAATATTCCCCTTCTATTGGTATTCGGAAGTAGAGGTTGAATATTTTCTGAGATTGCAGTAATGCGACCTTCGAGTGGAAAACTTTAGCAAGAAGGGTGAATACAGTGTTGCGCATAGGTTCACCGGTGAGTTCATCGTTTTCTCCGATGTTAGGAGGTAAGTTTGGTTCGCGGTAGGGCTCGCCTTCTTCATTTCTCCATCGAGTGAGTAAGTCTCGGACCCACCCCCATCTTCTCCAGAAATAAAAATAACTAAATGGTTGAGGCACTTCTGGTTCATTGACTTCGGAGTCTGCTTCAATATACATCTCGAAATCGCTTCCGAAACTAATGGAATCCAAGCTAGGTGTAGGATCCATTTCTCACGATCAGTTAAAGGGTTTTGATATGAAATGATTTTCGAATATCGAATGATATTCTAATTATATATAAAATATCTATACATACTTCCAAAGATCCCATGAATTACGGAGAAAATTAAGGAAACGTGTTAGATAAAGTCTACAGTGACAGATACGCTAAGATATGGATTAGTAGATATGCTAAGATATGAATTTTGTCTATACACTATTTATGCAATCATTGCAGTAAGATGTGTCTAGACTAAGAATGATAAGAAGGTAATTTCCTAAGGATGATAAACTGATGATTTCCGACAAAAATGATAAGCAAAACTTTAACATGCAGACACAGTCAAAGTCCAGACTCACTAATGCATCCTAACGACTTATCAGTTATACACACTAATGCAGACCTGGTTCGCTAAGACCACCGCTCTGATACCAACTGTAAAGACCCGTCCTAATTCATCCAGACGAAGTCCATATCGATTATAAACGATTCACAACAGTTGATTACATGGCGAGGTACTTGACCTCTATATGATACATTTTACAAACATTGCACTCGTTTTTAAAAAGACAATCTTTCATTACAACGAAAGTTGACAACATGCATACCATTTCGTAATATATCTTACTATAATTAACTTAATAATAATCTTGATTAACTCAACGACTCGAATGCAACGTCTTTTGAAATATGTCATGAATGACTCCAAATAATATCTCTAAGATGAAAAAATGCACAGCGGAAGATTTCTTTCGTACCTGAGAATAAACATGCTCTAAAGTGTCAACCAAAAGGTTGGTGAGTTCATTAGTTTAACATAAATAATCATTTCATAATTTTTAATAGACCACAAGATTTCATATTTCCATTTCTCATAAACATACATCCCATGCATAGAGACAAAAATATCATTCATATGGATTGAACACCTGGTAATCGACATTCACAATATGCATATAAGAATATCCCCATCATTCCAGGATCCTCCTTTGGACATGATATAAATTTTGAAGTACTAAAGCATCCGGTACTTTGGATGGGGCTTGTTGGGCCCGATAGATCTATCTTTAGGATTCGCGTCAATTAGGGTGTCTGTTCCCTAATTCTTAGATTACCAGACTAAAAAGGGGCATATTCGGTTTAATAATCCAACCATAGAATGTAGTTTTAAGTACTTGTGTCTATTTCGTAAAACAGTTATAAAAGCAGCGCATGTATTCTCAGTCCCAAAAATATATATTGCAAAAGTATTTAAAAAGGGAGTAATGAAACTCACTATACTGTATTTTGTAGTAAAAATACATATGACGGCATTGATCAAGTGTAGGGTTGGTGAAATGTCCCGTTCTTATTGATTAAAAACGTTCCATATTAATTGATTTCGTTGCGAGGTTTTGACCTCTATATGAGACGTTTTTCAAAGACTGCATTCATTTTTAAAACAAACCATAACCTTTATTTCATAGATAAAGGTTTTAAAAAACTTTACGTAGATTATCAAATACTGATAATCTAAAATATCCTGTTTACACACGACCATTACATAATGGTTTACAATACAAATATGTTACAACAAAATAAGTTTCTTGAATGCAGTTTTTACACAATATCATACAAGCATGGACTCCAAATATCGTCCTTATTTAAGTATGCGACAGCGGAAGCTCTTAATAATCACCTGAGAATAAACATTCTTAAAACGTCAACAAAAATGTTGGTGAGTTATAGGTTTAACCTATATATATCAAATCATAATAATAATAGACCACAAGATTTCATATTTCAATACACATCCCATACATAGAGATAAAAATCATTCATATGGTGAACACCTGGTAACCGACATTAACAAGATGCATATATAAGAATATCCCTATCATTCCGGGACACCCTTCGGATATGATATAAATTTCAAAGTACTAAAGCATCCGGTACTTTGGATGGGGTTTGTTAGGCCCAATAGATCTATCTTTAGGATTCGCGTCAATTAGGGTGTCTGTTCCCTAATTCTTAGATTACCAGACTTAATAAAAAGGGGCATATTCGATTTCGATAATTCAACCATAGAATGTAGTTTCACGTACTTGTGTCTATTTTGTAAATCATTTATAAAACCTGCATGTATTCTCATCCCAAAAATATTAGATTTTAAAAGTGGGACTATAACTCACTTTCACAGATTTTTACTTCGTCGGGAAGTAAGACTTGGCCACTGGTTGATTCACGAACCTATAACAATATATACATATATATCAAAGTATGTTCAAAATATATTTACAACACTTTTAATATATTTTGATGTTTTAAGTTTATTAAGTCAGCTGTCCTCGTTAGTAACCTACCACTAGTTATCCACAGTTAGATATACAGAAATAAATCGATAAATATTATCTTGAATCAATCCACGACCCAGTGTATACGTATCTCAGTATTGATCACAACTCAAACTATATATATTTTGGAATCAACCTCAACCCTGTATAGCTAACTCCAACATTCACATATAGAGTGTCTATGGTTGTTCCGAAATATATATAGATGTGTCGACATGATAGGTCGAAACATTGTATACGTGTCTATGGTATCTCAAGATTACATAATATACAATACAAGTTGATTAAGTTATGGTTGGAATAGATTTGTTACCAATTTTCACGTAGCTAAAATGAGAAAAATTATCCAATCTTGTTTTACCCATAACTTCTTCATTTTAAATCCGTTTTGAGTGAATCAAATTGATATGGTTTCATATTGAACTCTATTTTATGAATCTAAACATAAAAGTATAGGTTTATAGTCGGAAAAATAAGTTACAAGTCGTTTTTGTAAAGGTAGTCATTTCAGTCGAAAGAACGACGTCTAGATGACCATTTTAGAAAACATACTTCCACTTTGAGTTTAACCATAATTTTTGGATATAGTTTCATGTTCATAATAAAAATCATTTTCTCAGAATAACAACTTTTAAATCAAAGTTTATCATAGTTTTTAATTAACTAACCCAAAACAGCCCGCGGTGTTACTACGACGGCGTAAATTCGGTTTTACGGTGTTTTTCGTGTTTCCAGGTTTTAAATCATTAAGTTAGCATATCATATAGATATAGAACATGTGTTTAGTTGATTTTAAAAGTCAAGTTAGAAGGATTAACTTTTGTTTGCGAACAAGTTTAGAATTAACTAAACTATGTTCTAGTGATTACAAGTTTAAACCTTCGAATAAGATAGCTTTATATGTATGAATCGAATGATGTTATGAACATCATTACTACCTTAAGTTCCTTGGATAAACCTACTGGAAAAGAAAAAAATGGATCTAGCTTCAACGGATCCTTGGATGGCTCGAAGTTCTTGAAGCAGAATCATGACACGAAAACAAGTTCAAGTAAGATCATCACTTGAAATAAGATTGTTATAGTTATAGAAATTGAACCAAAGTTTGAATATGATTATTACCTTGTATTAGAATGATAACCTACTATAAGAAACAAAGATTTCTTGAGGTTGGATGATCACCTTACAAGATTGGAAGTGAGCTAGCAAACTTGAAAGTATTCTTGATTTTATGTAACTAGAACTTGTAGAATATATGAAGAACACTTAGAACTTGAAGATAGAACTTGAGAGAGATCAATTAGATGAAGAAAATTGAAGAATGAAAGTGTTTGTAGGTGTTTTTGGTCGTTGGTATATGGATTAGATATAAAGGATATGTAATTTTGTTTTCATGTAAATAAGTCATGAATGATTACTCATATTTTTGTAAATTTTATGAGATATTTCATGCTAGTTGCCAAATGATGGTTCCCACATGTGTTAGGTGACTCACATGGGCTGCTAAGAGCTGATCATTGGAGTGTATATAGCAATAGTACATACATCTAAAAGCTGTGTATTGTACGAGTACGAATACGGGTGCATACGAGTAGAATTGTTGATGAAACTGAACGAGGATGTAATTGTAAGCATTTTTGTTAAGTAGAAGTATTTTGATAAGTGTCTTGAAGTCTTTCAAAAGTGTATGAATACATATTAAAACACTACATGTATATACATTTTAACTGAGTCGTTAAGTCATCGTTAGTCGTTACATGTAAATGTTGTTTTGAAACCTTTAGGTTAACGATCTTGTTGAATGTTGTTAACCCATTATTTATTATAACAAATGAGATGTTAAATTGTTATACTATCATGATATTATGATATATAATATATCTTAGTATGATATATATACAGTTAAATGTCTTTACAACGATAATCGTTACATATATGTCTCGTTTTGAAATCATTAAGTTAGTAGTCTTATTTTTTACATATGTATTTCATTGTTAATACACTTAATAATATATTTAATTATCATTTAACATAATTAACCAAGTGTATCAATATCTTAATATGATTCATATGTACCTAGTAAGACGTTGTTATAACGATAATCGTTATATATATCGTTTTCGAGTTTCTTAAATTAATAGTCTCATTTTTATGTATATAACTCATTGTTAAAATACCTAATGAGATACATACTTATAATATAATCATGTTAACTATATATATAACCATATATATGTCATCGTATAGTTTTTACAAGTTTTAACGTTCGTGAATCACCGGTCAACTTGGGTGGTCAATTGTCTATATGAAACATATTTCAATTAATCAAGTCTTAACAAGTTTGATTGCTTACCATGTTGGAAACATTTAATCATGTAAATATCAATCTCAATTAATATATATAAACATGGAAAAGTTCGGGTCACTACAGTACCTACCCGTTAAATAAATTTCGTCCCGAAATTTTAAGCTGTTGAAGGTGTTGACGAATCATCTGGAAATAGATGCGGGTATTTCTTCTTCATCTGATCTTCACGCTCCCAGGTGAACTCGGGTCCTCTACGAGCATTCCATTGAACCTTAACAATTGGTATCTTGTTTTGCTTAAGTCTTTTAACCTCACGATCCATTATTTCGACGGGTTCTTCGATGAATTGAAGTTTTTCGTTGATTTGGATTTCATCTAACGGAATAGTGAGATCTTCTTTAGCAAAACATTTCTTCAAATTCGAGACGTGGAAAGTTTTATGTACAGCCGCGAGTTGTTGAGGTAACTCTAGTCGGTAAGCTACTGGTCTGACACGATCAATAATCTTGAATGGTCCAATATACCTTGGATTTAATTTCCCTCGTTTACCAAATCGAACAACGCCTTTCCAAGGTGCAACTTTAAGCATGAACATCTCTCCAATTTCAAATTCTATATCTTTTCTTTTAATGTCAGCGTAGCTCTTTTGTCGACTTTGGGCGGTTTTCAACCGTTGTTGAATTTGGATGATCTTCTCGGTAGTTTCTTGTATAATCTCCGGACCCGTAATCTGTCTATCCCCCACTTCACTCCAACAAATCGGAGACCTGCACTTTCTACCATAAAGTGCTTCAAACGGCGCCATCTCAATGCTTGAATGGTAGCTGTTGTTGTAGGAAAATTCTGCTAATGGTAGATGTCGATCCCAACTGTTTCCGAAATCAATAACACATGCTCGTAGCATGTCTTCAAGCGTTTGTATCATCCTTTCGCTCTGCCCATCAGTCTGTGGATGATAGGCAGTACTCATGTCTAGACGAGTTCCTAATGCTTGCTGTAATGTCTGCCAGAATCTTGAAATAAATCAGCCATCCCTATCAGAGATAATAGAGATTGGTATTCCATGTCTGGAGACGACTTCCTTCAAATACAGTCGTGCTAACTTCTCCATCTTGTCATCTTCTCTTATTGGCAGGAAGTGTGCTGATTTGGTGAGACGATCAACTATTACCCAAATAGTATCAAAACCACTTGCAGTCCTTGGCAATTTAGTGATGAAATCCATGGTAATGTTTTCCCATTTCCATTCCGGGATTTCGGGTTGTTGAAGTAGACCTGATGGTTTCTGGTGCTCAGCTTTGACCTTAGAACACGTCAAACATTCTCCTACGTATTTAGCAACATCGGCTTTCATACCCGGCCACCAAAAATGTTTCTTGAGATCCTTGTACATCTTCCCCGTTCCAGGATGTATTGAGTATCTGGTTTTATGAGCTTCTCTAAGTACCATTTCTCTCATATCTCTAAATTTTGGTACCCAAATCCTTTCAGCCCTATACCGGGTTCCGTCTTCCCGAATATTAAGATGCTTCTCCGATCCTTTGGGTATTTCATCCTTTAAATTTCCCTCTTTTAAAACTCCTTGTTGCGCCTCCTTTATTTGAGTAGTAAGGTTACTATGAATCATTATATTCATAGATTTTACTCGAATGGGTTCTCTGTCCTTCCTGCTCAAGGCATCGGCTACCACATTTGCCTTCCCCGGGTGGTAACGAATCTCAAAGTCGTAATCATTCAACAATTCAATCCACCTACGCTGCCTCATATTCAGTTGTTTCTGATTAAATATGTGTTGAAGACTTTTGTGATCGGTATATATAATACTTTTGACCCCATATAAGTAGTGCCTCCAAGTCTTTAATGCAAAAACAACCGCGCCTAATTCCAAATCATGCGTCGTATAATTTTGTTCGTGAATCTTCAATTGTCTAGATGCATAAGCAATCACCTTCGTTCGTTGCATTAATACACAACCGAGACCGTGCTTTGATGCGTCACAATAAATCACAAAATCATCATTCCCTTCAGGCAATGACAATATAGGTGCCGTAGTTAGCTTTTTCTTCAATAACTGAAACGCTTTCTCTTGTTCATCATTCCATTCAAATTTCTTCCCTTTATGCGTTAATGCAGTCAAGGGTTTTGCTATTCTGGAAAATTCTTGGATGAACCTTCTGTAGTAACCAGCTAGTCCTAAAAACTGGCGTATGTGTTTTGGAGTTTTCGGGGTTTCCCACTTTTTAACAGTTTCTATCTTTGCCGGATCCACCTTAATACCTTCTTTGTTCACTATGTGACCGAGGAATTGAACTTCTTCCAACCAAAATGCACACTTTGAAAACTTAGCGTACAATTCTTCCTTCCTCAATACTTCTAACACCTTTCTCAAATGTTCACCGTGTTCTTGGTCATTCTTTGAGTAAATAAGTATGTCATCAATGAAAACAATGACAAACTTGTCAAGGTATGGTCCACACACTCGGTTCATAAGGTCCATGAACACAGCTGGTGCATTAGTTAAACCAAACGTCATGACCATAAACTCGTAATGACCGTAACGTGTTCTGAAAGCAGTCTTTGGAATATCATCTTCTTTCACCCGCATTTGATGATACCCGGAACGTAAGTCAATCTTTGAATAAACAGACGAGCCTTGTAGTTGATCAAATAAGTCGTCGATTCTCGGTAGTGGGTAGCGGTTCTTAATGGTAAGTTTGTTCAACTCTCGATAGTCGATACACAACCTGAATGTACCATCTTTCTTCTTGACAAACAAAACAGGAGCTCCCCACGGTGATGTGCTTGGTCGAATGAAACCACGCTCTAAAAGTTCTTGTAATTGGCTTTGCAGTTCTTTCATCTCGTTGGGTGCGAGTCTGTAAGGAGCACGAGCTATTGGTGCAGCTCCTGGTACAAGATCTATTTGAAATTCAACGGATCGATGTGGGGGTAATCCTGGTAATTCTTTCGGAAATACATCGAGAAATTCTTTTGCAATGGGAACATCATTGATGCTCTTTTCTTCAGTTTGTACTTTCTCGACGTGTGCTAGAACAGCATAGCAACCTTTTCTTATTAGTTTTTGTGCCTTCAAATTACTAATAAGATGTAGCTTCGTGTTGCCCTTTTCTCCGTACACCATTAAGGGTTTTCCTTTTTCTCGTATAATGCGAATTGCATTTTTGTAACAAACGATCTCTGCTTTCGCTTCTTTCAACCAGTCCATACCGATTATCACATCAAAACTCCCTAACTCTACTGGTATCAAATCAATCTTAAATGTTTCGCTAACCAGTTTAATTTCTCGATTCTGACATATATTATCTGCTTAAATTAATTTACCATTTGCTAATTCGAGTAAAAATTTACTATCCAAAGGCGTCAATGGACAACTTAATTTAGCACAAAAATCTCTACTCATATAGCTTCTATCCGCACCCGAATCAAATAAAACGTAAGCAGATTTATTGTCAATAAGAAACGTACCCGTAACAAGCTTCGGGTCTTCCTGTGCCTCTGCCGCATTAATATTGAAAACTCTTCCGCGGCCTTGTCCATTCGTGTTCTCCTGGTTCGGGCAATTTCTAATAATGTGGCCCGGTTTTCCACATTTATAACAAACTACATTGGCATAACTTGCTCCGACACTACTTGCTCCGCCATTACTCGTTCCGACACCATTTGTTCCTTTCGTTCTATTAACCCCTGGTCCGTTGACTTCACACTTCGCCGCGCTATGACCATTTCTTTTACACTTGCTGCAAAATTTGGTGCAGAACCCCGAGTGATACTTTTCACACCTTTGGCATAGCTGCTTCTGATTGTTGTTGTTGTTGTTGCGGTTATTATTGTTGTTGGGATGATTGTTGTAGTTGCTGTTGTTGTTGTTGTTGTTGTTGTTGTTGGGCCATTTGTTGTAGTTGCGATTGATGTTGCGATTGTTGGGATAGTTGTTGCGATTATTGTTGTAATTGCTGTTGTTGTTGTATTGGTGATTCTTATCACCGTTTTCCTCCCACTTTTTTTTGACTTGCTTCACATTGGCCTCTTCAGCAGTCTGTTCTTTAATTCTTTCTTCAATCTGGTTCACTAGTTTGTGAGCCATTCTACATGCCTGTTGTATGGAGGCGGGCTCGTGTGAACTTATATCTTCTTGGATTCTTTTCGGTAATCCTTTCACAAACGCGTCGATCTTCTCTTCCTCATCTTCGAATGCTCCCGGACACAATAGGCACAATTCTGTGAATCGTCTTTCGTACGTGGTAATATCAAATCCTTGGGTTCGTAACCCTCTAAGTTCTGTCTTGAGCTTATTGACCTCGGTTCTGGGACGGTACTTCTCGTTCATCAAGTGCTTGAATGCTGACCACGGTAGTGCGTACGCATCGTCTTGTCCCACTTGCTCTAGATAGGTATTCCACCATGTTAACGCAGAACCTGTGAAGGTATACGTAGCGTACTTCACTTTGTCCTCTTCAGTACACTTACTTATGGCAAACACCGATTCGACCTTCTCGGTCCACCGTTTCAATCCGATCGGTCCTTCGGTTCCATCAAATTCCAAAGGTTTGCAGGCAGTGAATTCTTTGTAGGTGCATCCTACACGATTTCCTGTACTGCTAGATCCAAGGTTATTGTTGGTATGTAGCGCAGCCTGTACTGCGGCTATGTTTGAAGCTAGAAAAGTACGGAATTCCTCTTCATTCATATTCACGGTGTGTCGAGTAGTCGGTGCCATTTCCTTCAAAATAGTCAAATGGAACAAGTTAATCATACAGAATATTAAGAGTAGTTAATAGTATTTCGTAGCATAATATGAACTCATTTATAAATCTTTTTCTTCATATTAGCATTTTATAAGTTTAAATTCGGGTAGTACCTACCCGTTAAGTTCATACTTAGTAGCTAATATACAATTCAACTACTACAATTCTATATGAAAAACTGATTATAATAATATTTCGCGTTCAAACTTTTATACAATATTTTACAAACTTACAATACCACTTATTTTACATAAAGCATGAAATATAGCACACAATAACTTTGATACAAGATAGTTGTGAAGATAATTCTAGCTAGTACACAAGTCGTTCAGCAAAGGCAATAAAGACACGTAATTCATACGTCCAGAAATAAGTCATGCATTCTGGTTTTACTAGGACTACTTCCCATCCTTGGTCTTGTGGAACATAACCGTTATGGCCGTTGATAAGACAGCGTGTTGTAACGTCGTCAAAGGGACGAGGGTTACGTAATGTCCAACAGTCCCGTAACAATCTAAAAACCTCATTTCTTACCCCAATTACCGACTCCGTCACTTGTGGGAATGTTTTGTTTAATAGTTGTAGCCCGATGTTCTTGTTCTCACTTTGGTGAGAAGCGAACATTACTAATCCGTAAGCATAACATGCTTCTTTATGTTGCATGTTAGCTGCTTTTTCTAAATCACGAAGTTCAATATTCGGATATATTGAGTCAAAATAATTTCTTAACCCATTGCGTAAAATAGCAGTTGGGTTCCCCGCAATATATGCGTCAAAGTAAACACATCGTAACTTATGGATTTCCCAATGTGATATCCCCCATCTTTCGAACGAAGGCCTTTTATAAACTAAGGCATTCTTGGAACGTTCTTCGAATGTCTTACAAACTGATCTCGCCTTAAATAGTTGTGCCGAAGAATTCTGACCAACTCTAGACAAGATTTCATCAATCATGTCTCCGGATAGGTCTCTTAAAATATTGGGTTGTCTATCCATTTTGTATTTTTATACTGTAAAATAGACAAGAGTTAGATTCACAAAAAAAAAAAATACTTATTAATACAAGCAATTTTTACATATATCATAAAGCATAAGCACACTATATTACATATATTACACCACACGAATACAACTATCTTATTCTGACTCGCTTATTTCTTCTTCTTCGGTTTTGGTTCGTTTTGCCAAGTTTCTAGGGATATATGATGTTCCCCTAATACGAGCCGTCGTTTTCCATATTGGTTTAGAAAAACCTGGTGGTTTAGAGGTTCCCGGGTCATTGTTACAACTTAAGGACTTCGGGGGTTGACGATACATATAAAGTTCATCGGGGTTGGAATTAGATTTCTCTATTTTTATGCCCTTTCCCTTATTATTTTCTTTTGCCTTTTTAAATTCAGTTGGGGTAATTTCTATAACATCATCTGAATTCTCGTCGGAATCCGATTCATCGGAGAATTGGTAATCCTCCCAATATTTTGCTTCCTTGGCGGAAACACCATTGACCATAATTAACCTTGGTCGGTTGGTTGAGGATTTTCTTTTACTTAACCGTTTTATTATTTCCCCCACCGGTTCTATTTCTTCATCCGGTTCCTCCTCTTCCGGTTCTGATTCTTCTTCCGGTTTCGACTCTTCTTCCGGTTCCTCTTCGGGAACTTGTGAATCAGTCCACGAATCATTCCAATTTACATTTGACTCTTCATTATTATTAGGTGAGTCAATGGGACTTGTTCTAGAGGTAGACATCTATCACATAATATCAAACGCGTTAAGAGATTAATATATCACATAATATTCACATGTTAAAAATATATAGTTTCCAACAAAATTTGTTAAGCAATCATTTTTCAAGTAAACACGGTCGAAGTCCAGACTCACTAATGCATCCTAACAAACTCGATAAGACACACTAATGTAAAATTCTGGTTCTCTAAGACCAACGCTCGGATACCAACTGAAATGTCCCGTTCTTATTGATTAAAAACGTTCCATATTAATTGATTTCGTTGCGAGGTTTTGACCTCTATATGAGACGTTTTTCAAAGACTGCATTCATTTTTAAAACAAACCATAACCTTTATTTCATAGATAAAGGTTTTAAAAAACTTTACGTAGATTATCAAATACTGATAATCTAAAATATCCTGTTTACACACGACCATTACATAATGGTTTACAATACAAATATGTTACAACAAAATAAGTTTCTTGAATGCAGTTTTTACACAATATCATACAAGCATGGACTCCAAATCTCGTCCTTATTTAAGTATGCGACAGCGGAAGCTCTTAATAATCACCTGAGAATAAACATTCTTAAAACGTCAACAAAAATGTTGGTGAGTTATAGGTTTAACCTATATATATCAAATCATAATAATAATAGACCACAAGATTTCATATTTCAATACACATCCCATACATAGAGATAAAAATCATTCATATGGTGAACACCTGGTAACCGACATTAACAAGATGCATATATAAGAATATCCCTATCATTCCGGGACACCCTTCGGATATGATATAAATTTCGAAGTACTAAAGCATCCGGTACTTTGGATGGGGTTTGTTAGGCCCAATAGATCTATCTTTAGGATTCGCGTCAATTAGGGTGTCTGTTCCCTAATTCTTAGATTACCAGACTTAATAAAAAGGGGCATATTCGATTTCGATAATTCAACCATAGAATGTAGTTTCACGTACTTGTGTCTATTTTATAAATCATTTATAAAACCTGCATGTATTCTCATCCCAAAAATATTAGATTTTAAAAGTGGGACTATAACTCACTTTCACAGATTTTTACTTCGTCGGGAAGTAAGACTTGGCCACTGGTTGATTCACGAACCTATAACAATATATACATATATATCAAAGTATGTTCAAAATATATTTACAACACTTTTAATATATTTTGATGTTTTAAGTTTATTAAGTCAGCTGTCCTCGTTAGTAACCTACCACTAGTTGTCCACAGTTAGATATACAGAAATAAATCGATAAATATTATCTTGAATCAATCCACGGCCCAGTGTATACGTATCTCAGTATTGATCACAACTCAAACTATATATATTTTGGAATCAACCTCAACCCTGTATAGCTAACTCCAACATTCACATATAGAGTGTCTATGGTTGTTCCGAAATATATATAGATGTGTCGACATGATAGGTCGAAACATTGTATACGTGTCTATGGTATCTCAAGATTACATAATATACAATACAAGTTGATTAAGTTATGGTTGGAATAGATTTGTTACCAATTTTCACGTAGCTAAAATGAGAAAAATTATCCAATCTTGTTTTACCCATAACTTCTTCATTTTAAATCCGTTTTGAGTGAATTAAATTTCTATGGTTTCATATTGAACTCTATTTTATGAATCTAAACAGAAAAAGTATAGGTTTATTGTCGGAAAAATAAGTTACAAGTCGTTTTTGTAAAGGTAGTCATTTCAGTCGAAAGAACGACGTCTAGATGACCATTTTAGAAAACATACTTCCACTTTGAGTTTAACCATAATTTTTGGATATAGTTTCATGTTCATAATAAAAATCATTTTCTCAGAATAACAACTTTTAAATCAAAGTTTATCATAGTTTTTAATTAACTAACCCAAAACAGCCCGCGGTGTTACTACGACGGCGTAAATCCGATTTTACGGTGTTTTTCGTGTTTCCAGGTTTTAAATCATTAAGTTAGAATATCATATAGATATAGAACATGTGTTTAGTTGATTTTAAAAGTCAAGTTAGAAGTATTAACTTTTGTTTGCGAACAAGTTTAGAATTAACTAAACTATGTTCTAGTGATTACAAGTTTAAACCTTCGAATAAGATAGCTTTATATGTATGAATCGAATGATGTTATGAACATCATTACTACCTTAAGTTCCATGGATAAACCTACTGGAAAAGAGAAAAATGGATCTAGCTTCAACGGATCCTTGGATGGCTCGAAGTTCTTGAAGCAGAATCATGACACGAAAACAAGTTCAAGTAAGATCATCACTTGAAATAAGATTGTTATAGTTATAGAAATTGAACCAAAGTTTGAATATGATTATTACCTTGTATTAGAATGATAACCTACTGTAAGAAACAAAGATTTATTGAGGTTGGATGATCACCTTACAAGATTGGAAGTGAGCTAGCAAACTTGAAAGTATTTTTGATTTTATGTAACTAGAACTTGTAGAATATATGAAGAACACTTAGAACTTGAAGATAGAACTTGAGAGAGATCAATTAGATGAAGAAAATTGAAGAATGAAAGTGTTTGTAGGTGTTTTTGGTCGTTGGTGTATGGATTAGATATAAAGGATATGTAATTTTATTTTCATGTAAATAAGTCATGAATGATTACTCATATTTTTGTAATTTTATGAGATATTTCATGCTAGTTGCCAAATGATGGTTCCCACATGTGTTAGGTGACTCACATGGGCTGCTAAGAGCTGATCATTGGAGTGTATATAGCAATAGTACATACATCTAAAAGCTGTGTATTGTACGAGTACGAATACTGGTGCATACGAGTAGAATTGTTGATGAAACTGAACGAGGATGTAATTGTAAGCATTTTTGTTAAGTAGAAGTATTTTGATAAGTGTCTTGAAGTCTTTCAAAAGTGTATGAATACATATTAAAACACTACATGTATATACATTTTAACTGAGTCGTTAAGTCATCGTTAGTCGTTACATGTAAATGTTGTTTTGAAACCTTTAGGTTAACGATCTTGTTGAATGTTGTTAACCCATTATTTATTATAACAAATGAGATGTTAAATTGTTATATTATCATGATATTATGATATATAATATATCTTAGTATGATATATATACAGTTAAATGTCGTTACAACAATAATCGTTACATATATGTCTCGTTTTGAAATCATTAAGTTAGTAGTCTTATTTTTTACATATGTATTTCATTGTTAATACACTTAATAATATATTTACTTATCATTTAACATAATTAACCAAGTGTATCAATATCTTAATATGATTCATATGTACCTAGTAAGACGTTGTTATAACGATAATCGTTATATATATCGTTTTCGAGTTTCTTAAATTAATAGTCTCATTTTTATGTATATAACTCATTGTTAAAATACCTAATGAGATACATACTTATAATAAAATCATGTTAACTATATATATAACCATATATATGTCATCGTATAGTTTTTACAAGTTTTAACGTTCGTGAATCACCGGTCAACTTGGGTGGTCAATTGTCTATATGAAACATATTTCAATTAATCAAGTCTTAACAAGTTTGATTGCTTACCATGTTGGAAACATTTAATCATGTAAATATCAATCTCAATTAATATATATAAACATGGAAAATTTCGGGTCACTACAGTTGGCCTCGGATTCACGAACCTATATCATTTGTATATATATTAAAACATATAATCGTATTTGAATAAGTTTATATATATTATTATTAATATTATACTTGTTAAATTATATGTTATATAGATAAATTTAATATATCTAATATATATATTTTATATCACTAATATTCAGTATAACATATTAATAATACTGCTTTATATTTAAGGCTTATAAAAGAAAATGTATATATATTTGTATTTTACTTGATATATTTTTACACATAGCTTAGTTAATATTTAATAACAAAAATATAGTGATATGTAATATTAAAATTATTGTAACGTGTTTTGTTATAAAAATATCTATTCGTAATAATACTAACATGGTAAGAATGGTGATACTAATGATAGTAATATTAATAACAATAATAGTGTTAGTTTTATTAATGATAAAGATAATAACTTTACTAATTTTTGATAAAAATGGCAGTTTTACAAAAAAATAATAACTTTGATAATTTTTAACTGCAATGATATTTTATGATAATAATAATAACCTTGTTAATAATAATAAATTTCACAATAAACTTCGTGTTGAATTTCTAAAATTATAGTTATAGTTTCTATAACTTAAATTCACCATCATATACATAATTGTACAGGTATTCGTGTAGTTTATAATCAGCTTCCGAATTATCCTATAATAACTTTTATTACTAACTTCATAGTTGTTATTAATATGTTTGTAATCATAATATTTAATAATAACAATAATATTACAATAATAATACTAATAATAATAATAATAATAATAATAATAATAATAATAATAATAATAATAATAATAATAATAATAGTGTTAGTACTAATAATATTAATAGATGATAATAATTAGTAATATAATGATATACTAATAAGTAATAATAATAGCATAACAATAATAATCATAATAACAATAATAATAATAATAATAATTACATAATTAATAAAAATTAGAGTAACAAATAAAAACTACCTCAAAAAGAATACTGTCGTGAACCAGACTCGAACCCTGAACCTCTCGCTAACCCGCAAACACCACAAACCACTCCACCAATTTTATTTTTCTGATATAATACGAAATTCATATTTATTTAACCCGAAATTCTTTTCTGTTCTTCATTTTCTTCAACAGATTAAATCGACCAAGTCACAACCAATCATAACCACTAGTTTAAAGCTTGAATCAGGGTGATATTGAAACAAAAATAATTTACTGGTCTGTTGAATTGATTTTAACAGAAAGAAAAAGAAAAGAAAATGCAGTAGCAGCAACTCGATATGAACACTTGAACTCAATACCTGATTTAAAATTTAAGACCGTTTTAGGTTATGTTTATAACATGAAATAGGTTTTAAAACAATCCTAGAAACTTTATGGATCATCAATTTGACTTAAAACTTAAAAACGAATCCGAATTTTATCAAGAACAAAAGGTTGACTTTTTGGAAACCAAACTTTGACTCAAAAATTAGAAATCGTTATGAGGAATTAGAAGCTCAAACTTTGCAGAAAGTTTTATTGGAGGATTCCTAACCATCTACATTAACAAATTTTTGAATTTAATTACGAAATATAGCTTTTGACTTAAATGAATAAAAACAGAGGTACCGTCGGGGTTGTTGAGTTTTCTTGATGAATTTGGTCAAAGTACAAGTGTTAAATGATATTTGTAAATGATAGTTGATAATGTAAGTTCATTGTCTTCTTTTAACAACTGGCATTGATCGAATTAAACAGAATTTGAAGGTCGACATAATTATAAATCCGGTACCGAAAATAATAAAAAAATAAAAGAAGAAAGGGATTGCTAACTGATTTGTTTGTATTAGAGATTGAGATTCGATCTTTATAGACAGGAAACAAAAATTAGAATAGTATGATTATGATATGGAACTGATTTTGATTCCAAGATTGTACGTATGAATTTTTTATGATTATTATTAATAATTAATAATTATAATTATTAAATATAATCTAAATACTAATAATATCAATAATCAATAATAATAATTATAATAAAAGTAATAATAATAATAAGTCACAAAAATAATAAATTTGGTGAAATTCATAATAATAATAATAATAATATTAATGGTGACTATATTAATAATACTAATAATAATTATTTTTATAGTATTTATAATACTAATAAGTAAAAATAATGATATTAGCTATAATACTGATAAATATAATTTTATTCATGATAATAATACTATTTGTATTATTATATATTAATAATGATAACTATAAAAATAATAATCATAATATTAATTAAAATTTTACTATGAACTATAATGATAACTATAATATTAATAATAATATAATAAGTTAATCGTATCAAATTTTATGTCTATATGTTATTTTGTAATATTAATAATACTGATATTAATATTGATATTAATAATTATTTTTAATCATAATGAAAGTAATAATAATAATTTCAATAACTATATTTTAACTTGTAATTACTTCAAATATATAAATGTTACGATTTATTATTTATGCAATGTTTACTAATTATATAATAACAAATAATTGAATATTTATACACTATGTATATTTCAATATACATTTAATTACACATAGAATCATATCTATTTATATATAGATTCATCTTAAATTATAACATAATTATTTCGTATTTTATTTACCTTTTAAATTCTAATGTTTAAATTATATTTTATTATTTCAAATCATTATATATACTTACATTTACATACATATATATATACATATTTATTTACAAATAAACATTCGTGAATCGTCAGGCATGGTCAAAGGGTAATTGATTACATGAATATAGGTTTCAAAACTTTCGAGACTCAACATTACAGATTTTTGCTTATCGTGTCGGATACATATAAAGATTAAAGTTTAAATTTGGTCGGAAATTTCCGGGTCATTACAGTTTGATTCGAGATATGTCCAGCTAAAACAACCTTAGACTGTTCGGTCCTGTAAAGCTTCTCTTCAAATTGACCTAGGCAAGTTTGAAGCTCTAGATTATGTGCAAAAAGTTTAGAACATTCAGAGGTTTACTTAGCAAGGTCGAAAAGGGGTTCTCTTATCTTTTCTTCTAAGGTATCTAGAAGAGTTTTCTTAGAGGCAGTGAGTTTCTTAATTTCTTTCTCAGCATTGTCTACTTTCTCACTAAGAACTTCATTTCTTAACCTAAAGTCTGTCCTTTCTATGCGTAACGTTCTCACACTAGATTCTAGCTCCTTCAATTGTGTTACTTTTTCAGCTAGATCCTTCTGAAGGGTTAGGTATGCATTGTTTGACACTTTGATCTTCAACTCAGCTTTCAACCTATGGTTCTCATTTTGTAGTCCACTAACTTGACTAGCAAGAGATCTAAGGTCCTTACTGATCAATCCTTAATTAATGATGTTGCTTAATTACGGATTGAGTGCAATAAGATTATAACGGAGGATGGGATGTTCGATGATTATTTTAGGCCCCGATGATCGTTTTTCACTTTAACTATCAAGTGATCAACCACCCCGACCCGGTCTTCGTTATCGATTAGCATGATTTACCTTAACTCAATGTAAGAAGTCCTTGGGCAAAGCCATAAGTGAAATCTACAAAGGCTTAGGCAAATGGCAGAGAATCAACAACCCATAAATGAGAGGCCAAGCTCCCTATTTATAGTATCCGTGATATCCGCGGTCTGCGAGATGCTCGGCTCTCCGCGGAAAGTCAGCGGATCAAACCGCAGTTTGGTATTTCAGCGAATACATAACCGCAGTATTTATTTTCAGCGAATATTGCATAACTGTGCCTTATAATCCGCGTAGTTCTGTCCTTAGCTTTTAGAAAATAAAATATACATATACAATGCTATGTATATGATCAAGTCCCCCCAGTTTATTATGATGTATTTTCGCGAAGCAAATGCATCATGATAAACTCTAAAATTCGCAATGTTCGCAGTTATTTTCCGCTTTAATTAATGTCGCGTTAGCATAGTTACCGTTGTAAAAGTTACCGTTGTTTCCTGCTAACTCAAATATTACCGTTTGAGTTTTTTACAACGGATAATTAAAACACTTGATTACCCCTTGCATTCACCTATATATATTGTGGTTCATAATCACCAACGTCACACTTACCCTCACTATTCTCACTTTCTTTCGCTTATTCTCAATTCATTTGTTCTCTTTGAAACATTATCAAGTCGGCAATCACAACCTTCAATCATTAATCATGAAGATGGATGAAGTTGATCGAAAGGTGGACCCAAAAACGCTAATTAACAAGCTACTCGTAAGCCCGGAGGCGAAGTCAGTATTATCCGGCCGTCAAATTAAACAAGAGAAGCCTGACATTCCTCTTGTGGATTTGACGGTAAAGTCACCACAGCCCCAGTCAAGTACTGGTAAACGACCGCTCGAAAACCCGCCTTCTACGCAAAGCAAGAGGGCCAAACAAAGTTCTCCCCTTTTCGATAATCCGATATCAGCGGATTATGAAGGAGAACAACAAACAAGTATAAATCTAATAACCATGATCTCATACCTTTATCTAAAATATTTATTGTTATGATTATAATCCGCGTTTCTTTTTTTGTTTGCAGAAGGCGCATCCTTCAATCCTTTATTTCCCAGCCCGAACACTGTGGCGCAGATCACAGAGCTTCTTCGCACTCCTCCTGATTCATATGGAGTGCGAATTGATGGGTTATCGGGATATACTTACGCTTCTCCCGACGCTGCTGCAGATCAGTGCGAACAAATGAAGCTTGCAATTCTGAGCGAACTTCGTCGTGAATTTGCCAAACGTTCTGCCGTTGATGCACATAATAGTTTTGTACAAAACTTTTACATGTGCTTTAACTCGACATATGATATGATTTTGCGCGAAGAAAAATTCTTCGACATCCTCGACACTGAGCAGCAAAAATATAACTCTGAGCGGATCAGAGCTGAAAATAGCGAGAAGCGCGCTGTTGACTTAGCTTATCAACTTACTGCGGCGAAGACTACCGCAGAGGATTTGCAATCTCAAGTTTTAGCCGCTGCTGAAAATGAGAAGAAACTGGAATCTTCTATTTCCTCACTCAAGTTTCAGCTCACCGTAGAGCGGGATAATGCTCTAGCTAAAGCGGCTGCTGCAAAGCATGAATTTTCTCTACTCCGCCAACACTTACCGGAGTTTTCGAAAAAGGTGCTTAATTCAGCACCCGTGAACGCGCAGTTCACAACTTATGCATCTGCCTTGCAATTGCGCGAAAGGGTAGAGTTTCTGCATGAAATTGCACCGCTTTGCACCATACCAGACCCTCTTCCCTCCGTAATTAGTGACCGCATTTGTGCTCTTGAAGACGTACGGAACGCAGCTGCTGTGGCAGAAGCTAAGTTAGTGGATATCCCTATTGACAAAGTCGTTGCTATTAGTTATGCAGAGGATGCTACTGCTCAAGACATCATAGCACTTGACTTGTCAAAATTAGATTAGGGATATGTAATATAGCACGCAGCTATCTCTGCGGTTTTGTTAATAAAATTTCAGCGTTTTATCTTTATTTGCGAGTACTCAATATTTATATAGCGCTTTTTATTTTAGCAATATTCATAACACAAACTTGTCCTTTGCAATTTCCAACACTTTATTATTGTGCACATAATAAGCGCGTACTTTCGCGAAACAATTTGTATGCGTATATACTTATACGTTATGAATCTTCTAAGTCCGTCGTAACGATCCTTAGGTATGTAATCAGCATTGCGAAGCATCTAAATATTGGCAAGATCAAATATTTAGGAGATAATATTCCTTTCGCAATAATTCGCGTGTAAAAGTGGGCAATTTCATCACTTTGTTATATAAACAATGCAGAATATAAAAATATGAAATTAACTGCAAAACATATCATATTTATTCGCATTAGAACTTTCGCATACTTTTACAAGTGAGTATTCTTAAAATTTTAACAAGCGTGATCAAGACTTGCAAAAAATTAAAAACAAGGACACTTAATAAGTATTTCAGCCATGTGTATTGAATATAATTTTCGCGATTTTTTACATATACAATTGTTAATTTCGGCAAAACTATGCATAATATCGCTTTAAAAGAACAGCATGCCATGCATTAGGCAAAGTTCGCCCTTCCACGTCCGCGAGCTTATATGTGCCTGCCGCATTAATTGCCACAATTTGATAAGGGCCTTCCCAATTAGGACCCAATTTGCCTAGCTTTTCTGCTCTGCTTGCCTCATTATTACGCAACACCCATTCACCTATAGCGAATGATAAAGCTCGCACTCTTTTATTATAATACTTAGCAATTTGCTGTTTATTATTCGCTTCTCTGATAGCAGCTATTAATCTCCGCTCTTCTATAAAATTGAGATTTTCGCACAACGCAGCATCATTTGCTTCTTCATCAAAGTTAGCGATTCGATGCGTTGGTACTAAAATTTCAGCGGGGATTACTGCCTCAGAGCCATAAACCAGGCTAAATGGTGTTTCACCTGTACTCTTTTTGAAAGTTGTACGATGTGCCCATAAGACATTGGGTAATTCATCTACCCAACCAGTTCGCCTTTCGCACAACCTCTTTTTTATTCCGCTTACAATATCGCGATTTGTTACCTCGCATAAACCATTAGCTTGCGGGTGCGCTACTGACGTGAACTTTTGTATTATGTTTAAGTCAGTGCACCACATCTTAAATGGATCTTTCGCTATTTGTGCGCCATTATCGCTAACCAATTCTCGCGGAATACCAAATCTGCACACAATGTATTCCCACACAAAATTTCGCACCTGCATACCAGTGACTGTGCGAACCACTTTCGCTTCAACCCATTTAGTAAAATAATCAATTGCAACGATTAGGAATTTAACATTGCCAGGTCCTGCAGGAAATGGCCCCACAATGTCAATGGCCCATTTACTAAACGGCCATGGCGAATTAACAGGGATCATATCATGCCGCGGCATTCGATTCTGCGGAGCATGCCTTTGGCAACTTTTACAGCGTTTAACAATTTTTGTCACATCGCGGTATAGGGATGGTCAAAAGTATCCCATCCGCATAATTTTCGCAGCAATAGTCTTGTATCCTGAATGTAGCGCACAAGTACCATTATGCACTTCTTCAACAAGCATTTCCGCCTCAATTGGTCCAACACACCGCATCATCGGTCCGCAGTACGATTTGCGATATAAGACATCATCTTGTATGAGATACATCGGCGTTCGCTCTCGCACTAAACGAGCTTCGCGACTATCCTCTGGAAAAATATCATTGCGAATATATTGCAGGATTGGTTCCATCCAATTTGGCTGCGCCTCTGTAACAGATGCTACCATTAAATCACTATCAATTGACTTACTTGGCAATTCCTCAACCCATACTTGTTTTTGAAAATGCGAAAATGTTAGAGCGGCTAATTTGCTCAAAGCATCTGCCTTTTTGTTTTGACTTCTAGGCACTTGCGCGAGTTCAAAGTATTCGAACCGCGCAGTAGTTTCTTTTAGCAGTTGCAAGTACTTCTGCATAGAAGGATCATGCACTTCAAAAGATCCGCTAAACTGATTCGCTACTAGTTGCGAATCTGTAAATGCACGCAACTTAACAATATTCATTTTTTGCGCGATATTTAAGCCTGCAAGCAATGCTTCATATCCTGCCTCATTGTTTGTCACATCAAAATTAAACCGCAGTGCGTAAGTGTGCTCTTCGCTGTTAGAACTTACCAAAACTAAACCCGCACCTGCACCTTTCGCACAAGAAGCACCATCTGTATATAACTCCTAAGTTTCATTAACTGCTGGTTTTAGCGCGGTTCGCTCATTAATTACTTCCAACTCTCCAGACAGCTCTGCGAGATAATCTATCATAACTTGACCTTTTTCCGCACTTCGCGGAAAGTAGGATATTTGATAGGCACCCAACTCCACTGCCCATAATGCGAGTCTACCGGAAATCTCCGGTTTTGTTAAGACTTGCCTGATTGGCAGATTGGTTAGCACATGCACTGGATGCCCCTGAAAATATCTACGTATCCTTCGCGTTGTTAAAATGAGCGCATATACAAACTTTTCGATCGGCGCATAGTTTATTTCGCTTCCCGTAAGAGCTTTGCTAACAAAATACACTGGCTTTTGTATTTTGTTCCTTTCCGCTATCAAGACTGAGCCAAACGCTTCATTTGCTACTGAAATATATAGATAGAGAATTTCGCCATGAATTGGCGCTGTTAGTGTAGGCAAAGTTTTCAACAGGTTTTTCATCTCTTGAAACGCAGAATCTGCTTCAGCGGTCCAAACAAAATTCTTCTGCTTCAAGCAACCTTTTAAAGTTTTGAAAAATGGCAATTGTCGCTCAGCAGCTTTAGACAAAAAACGCGTTAGGGCGGCCAATTTGCCTGTTAAAATTTGCACTTCCTTAACCGTATTTGGCGCGGTCATATTTTCGATAGCCGCGATCTTTTTTGGATTAGCTTGAATACCTTGTTCCGTAACGAGATATCCTAAAAACTTTCCTTCAGTTTTGCCGAAACTGCATTTCAGCGGATTGAGCTTCATGTTTATCTCACGCAGTTTATCAAATATTTCGCGTATATCTTCAACGATTCGCTCTTGCGTTGTACCTTTGATGACTAAATCATCGACATAGGCCTCAAGATTACGCCCTATTTGCTTATCAAACGCGGTGTCAATCAAGCGCTGATATGTCGCACCCGCATTGATTAGTCCAAAAGGCATCATTATATAACAATATATGCCTTTGCCTGTGTGAAACGCGGTTTTATCTGCATCCTCTTGCGCCATAGGGATTTGATGATAACCTCTTGCCGCATCCAGAAAACATTTATATGGAAATGCATGCAAAGATTCCACCTTTAAATCAATTTCTGACAGCGGATAATTATCTTTGGTGCACGCTTTATTCAGATCTTTGTAGTCAATACACATTCGCCAGGAATTATCTGGTTTTTTCACCAATACTGGATTCGCGATCCATGACTGATATTGTACTTCGCTCAAAATTCCAGCTCGGACTAATTTTGTGACTTCTTCGCACAACCATTTGACGCGATCTGGGGCCATACCCCTTCGCTTTTGCACTACTGGTTTTAGAGCTGGATTTACATTTAGCTTATGTTCCACAATGTGACGCGGAACACCGGTCATATCGTTTTTGCACCAGGCAAAAACATCCATATATTCATCAAGTAATTGCACAATTTGCTTTCGAGTATCCGCACTAAGATTGTGACCTACTTTGATTTTCTGTTCTGGATATGCAGGATTAACTATTTCCATGCTATCCTCCTTATCCGCAGTATCCTCAGGTTTCTGACCTGCGGTTTTTACATTGACAGCCGCGCAAATAGGCACTATGCTCGCTGAACATATTGCGGCGATTCCTTTATATGTTGGAAATTTAATCATGCCATGAATTGTGGACGGTACAATTCCAAATTTGCTTATAGCGGTCCTTCCTAGCAACATGTTATAGCGAGAAGAAGCTCGCATAACATAGAAATCTAGCCGTGCTTGTCGCGCTAAAGCATTATCATTTACATCGGCTAGCTCGATGTTCAGCGACAAGACACCGATTGGTAGCGAAAATTCTCCTGCAAAACCGGTTAGCGAAACCGCAGTCGTTTGCAGATTTGCTTTAATATCCTCTGGCAACTGAGCGAAACATTGTTCGTAAATAATATCAACGCTACTACCATTATCAACATGAACTTTCATCACTGTGATATTAGCGTCCGCAATTTTACACGATACTATTATCGGCATTTCAGAAAAATCGTCGCTCTGCATTTTTGAAAAGCTAATTGTCGCTGATTGCCAATTATGATACATTTTGGCAGATTTTCGCTTCTTTCCTCTTTTTTGGACATTCATTCGCATAGTGGCCATGTTATCACTATTATCGCCAATGTTATTCATTATTGACTGCCAATTTGAAAACACGCACCTGCAAATCATCGCAACAAAAACACGATTGAAATTAAACCGCCTAATTAATTGTTTAACAGCGTAAAACAAAAATTTTCAGTTTAATTCGTAAAACGTGTCCCACGGATGGCGCCAATTGATCAATCCTTAATTAATGATGTTGCTTAATTACGGATTGAGTGCAATAAGATTATAACGGAGGATGGGATGTTCGATGATTATTTTGGGCCCCGATGATCGTTTTTCACTTTAACTATCAAGTGATCAACCACCCCGACCCGGTCTTCGTTATCGATTAGCATGATTTACCTTAACTCAATGTAAGAAGTCCTTGGGCAAAGTCACAAGTGAAATCTACAAAGGCTTAGGCAAATGGCAGAGAATCAACA
Source organism: Rutidosis leptorrhynchoides (assembly GCF_046630445.1). NCBI lineage: Eukaryota > Viridiplantae > Streptophyta > Magnoliopsida > Asterales > Asteraceae > Rutidosis > Rutidosis leptorrhynchoides. Next base: position 281,272,321 of record NC_092334.1, on the reverse strand, counting down.
ACCCATAAATGAGAGGCCAAGCTCCCTATTTATAGTATCCGTGATATCCGCGGTCTGCGAGATGCTCGGCTCTCCGCGGAAAGTCAGCGGATCAAACCGCAGTTTGGTATTTCAGCGAATATTGCATAACTGTGCCTTATAATCCGCGTAGTTCTGTCCTTAGCTTTTAGAAAATAAAATATACATATACAATGTTATGTATATGATCACTTACTCATTTTAGCAAAGTTGTCAACATACATATCAGGCAATTCAGGGAGCATTCTATCATGATTATTAGAGGCAGGTTCATTTCTAATGGACACATTAATTTGGACAGGTGGGTCATTAGGTTTCTCAGAGGGTGCATGCAATACATCAGAAACACATCCAGAGTTGTTATTTACAGAATTATAATATTCATGAATTATGTCGGTGTAAAGTTGTACCTCTTCCTCATCATCGGAAGAGACATTGTCAGGAGCACGATTCATGTTGGTGAGTTTCACTACATTAGCTCGTTCAGGCTCCTGTTCACTATCTTACCAGTTTAGCCAAACATCATCTAAGGCTTTGAGGACCTTCCCCTTTTCGGCATCTTGGGCGAGTAACATCTTTTTCTTGTAGTACTCGGCATCCTTTCGTTTGGGTAGTCTGCATTCTCGTGCAAAGTGACCTGTTTTACCACAGTTGAAACAAACATTATCTAGGTCCTTGTTGTCAGGACCCCGTTATTGAGTGGTTGAGGTTTCGGGTTTTTTTGTAGTATGAGGAGCTGTATGAAGTTCGATTGTTGTTGTTTTTGTTAAAACCTCCAGATGATCTCCCGAGGTTCAGTTGCTTGCTGAACATTACGGCAGCCTTGACGAGATCTTGATGTTCTTCATCAACATCAGAATATGTGTCCTATCAGAGGAAATGGTTTGTTTATCTTTGTGTGAGTTGGAGCGGTTGGAAGGGGTTTTGGTGGAGCTTTTGTTAACAAACAGAGCCATTGGATCACTGGTTTCAGTGAGGTTGGATTTAGGGTTTTGGACGACTAGAACATCAGGTTGATGATTCATTAGTTTCCCTACAACTTCATGGATGTTGTACTTCTTGGTGTTTTTGGAAGCACGGAAGTTGTTTCCGTATGGTGTCCAGGTGGCATTTAGTTTCTTCAGGAATTTCATGTTCAGCTCTTGATTTTCCTTTTTCACTTCAACCTTTTTTAGTTCATTAATGACTTCACAGAAATGTATGTAGCAGTCCTTTAGAGGTTCGTCAGGTTTCTGAAAGTAATCCTCATACATTGCGAGAGCAATGTAAAGTTTTGTCTGGTCGGATTGGCTGTATCCTTCCTGTTGATGAGTGATTTCATCTAGAAGTTCTTTTTCGGATTTTAGAGAGCTGATGGATTTGTACATGTCATGAGGAAGAGCTTGCATGATAATGGACCTGGAATCAATATCGGCTTGAGCTCTCTTGGCTTCTTCACCCTGGAGTTCATAGGGTTTTAGAACCACGCCGGTGTCAGGATGAAGTGAGATCTTAGGTCCATTGAGAAATGACTCCCAGAGGTATTTGGTTTGTTCTCCCTTTCCATCGATGAAGTTGTCAAATCTTCCTTTCCATTCATCAAACAATCCCTCGAACAGCATGGGAGGACGAGTATCCGAGCCCACGACCAAAGCATCACGGTTTGCAGTAGCCATCTTAACTAAGAGTGTAAACTGAGTGGTGCAAAAGAGAGGAGGTTTAACAAGATATTGTTAAGAAGAAGTTTTGAGGATGGGCAATCAAGAAAATTGGATAGTGAAATTAGGGTTTTGGTGTAAAATCACTTTTAAGAACAGAGTGGTTTTTGAGCAAAGCCAAATTTCGAAACATATTGTGTTTTCGAGCAGCAATAATATAGTTATGAAAGGAAAGTCTTCAAGCAGATATGAGAGTAAGCACCTAGATTTCGAGCTGGCAAGATAACTGAGCACTAGCTTATTTTTTGGGCAGGCCAAGTATTCGAGCAATAAAGGTATTCGAGCAACTAAGGTATTTGAGCATTATCCTAGTTCTAGAGCACTTAAGTTTTTTGAGCAGACAACTAGGGTTTCAAACAAAAACCAAGCCTTCTAAACAGGTTGGTTTTCGAGCAAAACCAGGTTTTCTAACAGCTAAGTTTTCGAGCACTATGAGACAAAAGCTAAGAATTTCGAGTAGCAAGAGACTTTTCGTGCAAGGTTTTCGGGCAGTAAAAACCACTGTTTTTAGACAATCTTTTAAATTTAGGACACAATTTTTGAGCTAAGACTCAAATTACACACTGTTTTCGAGCAAAAATCTCACTTTTCTCACTGTTTTCGAGCAATTTTGACTGAGAACACTTTAATCAGATTTTTTAAGTTCAAATAGTTTGACTTATAAGTGAGAGAACACCTATGCACGTGATTTCTTACATAATAGTACAAGCTTATGCATAAAAGGACAAGTCCTTTGTCCTTTATGACATGAATCAAGGGATTATGTCAAGGACAAGTCATTTTAACTTCTAAAAACTATCGGGTAAAAGCAAATCGGTGGGTATTAACCAAAAGTCCAACTTTTGGAGCCAAAACGAAGTAAACACGTGGGTCAATGATCAGGATTTTCGAGCAAAAACCTTAGGGTTTCACTGTTGTGATGAAACCCTGAGAGGTTTTCGAGCAGAATCAAACCCAGAAGGGGTTTTCGAGCATCTGATCTGGGAGAAAACTTAAGAAAATAGAATGATTTTATGCAGATTTAGCAGAATTTGAAGGCAACACAATAGTGAATCAAGTAAATTTAGGGCCTTTAATTAACCTTAACACATATGTAGTGATCATTGTAATGCAAGTCTCGATTAAATCATGTTATAAAGTGACAAATTCATAGCAACTCAGACATGGCAGCAGAAACATGAACATTTAAACATGAAATATGAACAAAATACATGAACTAAGCACTAAATCAACAGAAAGCTTCATGAGTTTCATACCATTTTGACATACATAACGTTTTCATGGAATAAAACATGTTAAACTCGCTTCAACATAAGATAATCATGACAGATTAGAGCCTGATATAAATTTTCATGCATAGATCTTTAATAAACAAACTAATCTAAGTTAGAGCATGAAGATTTCAGTTCTTGTTAAGCATTTTAGACAGATTTCAAGCAGATAAAACGAATATACTTAACAAATAACAAGCAAAGCCGTGACCAAATAAAGGATAATCGTGATACCAAAACCGAAGAACACCAAACACTTCAAAACACGAATCTAGATGCTTCAATCCTTGGATCTACAAGCAAGACAGCAAGTCCCGCTCTGATACCAATTGTTAGTCCCTAAAGAAGCCTAGATCGACCGGTTTGTATATTGATTAGTGGGTTAGAGGTATTAGTTATGCAAGAACACTTGAGAGAATAAGATAAGGTTTGTAGGTGCAAAATGGATAACTAGTTACAATAGTTGAGGGGAGGTTGTTTATATATGACAACCTCCCTAATTACAAAAGTTACATTGTCACCATGGTAAAACAGTAAATACATTACATAGTAAAGATAAAATCGTGCGCCACTAATCTATTACATAAACATATGTTAACAATTTTAATTTTGATTCAAAAGCCGAAGACGAAATTATAACGGATTTCGTTCAATATTACTTTGGTCAATTTTCGCAACTACGAACATCGCATACATGACTCTACATTACTGAGAGAATGAAATTGCAGCTCATCGATTATGGGAGAATTATTTTTCGGAGGCGCATAAGTATCAATCGAAGATCTTTCGAAGACGTTTTCATTTGTGCTGCTAGTTGTTTCTCCGAATCACACAAGGTATATATAAGTTTTATGGGGAATCAATTTCCAAGCACTTTAATTTTTTAAAAGAAACTTACGATGCGACCGATTGGCAATCTTTGAGTACACTTCAAAATTGTACATCCGTCTTACGCCATTTGGCGCAAGGCTCATCCGCATAAATGTTTGATGAATACTTACAGATTAGCGAGACAACTTCGATTAACTGTTTAAATAGTTTCTATAAGTGTATTGTTGAGTTATACCGTCCTAAGTATTCAGCAAACTCAATGCACAAGATATTGTATTTTTATTTAGTGCACACGAAGAACAACATGGTTTTACGGGGCTCGGGAGTATGGACTATATGCACTGGAATTGAAAAATTGTCCAAATGCATTGAAAGGTCAATACATAAAGGGTTATTGTTGATACCTATTTCCGGCCAGCGGCTACAAGTATCAGTACATGTCTAGAACTAAGCGTGATAAGGTAGATTTCTGATTGATGTTTACCCTCGGGAAAGAACCCTACAGACCCGGATCACGGCCAGAGTTTCGTGGTGTGGCTTAATCAATCTTGCAGAGCCAAAATGTGAGTTGGTATGTCTGGCGCTTTGCGGCTAAGTCTTCAAGTTCTAGAGTGAGAAAGTACCGTGTGAAAGAGAAAGTGTGTTCTCTGTCACAAGTTCAAATATCCAAAAAGTGATGGCCCATGTGGCCTATTAATAGGCGTGAAAGCTCCAGAATGTTCGGAGATACATATGTCATGCTATTAGTGATTACTTTAAGCGAAAAGTGTGTAACCGACTTTAAGCTTTACGCTCACGTAGCATATGTACTGCTCACGTGTTTTCTTTAGGTCTTAGGCATAGAAAGCTGCCTGCAGGGATTATGCAAGATGGTGGGCAGCCTGTTTTATACTTTAAAATGATTTCTAGCCGAAGTACGTTGAACGCCTATATATCAAAATTTTTGATGATGCTATTTGTTATGTCTTATAAGAGATTTTTCAGCTTATATTGATCATTTCATTCTCGTAAACCATAGGGCACACCCTTAAGTCCCCCGAGTGTGATGCCTTGATTTTGTAAAAACAAAGACATTTTAAACTATAAAAAAGAAACAAAGTATTCTTGTCTTGGAAAAGGATCTGGGCGTCGTTTTTTATTGAGCTGATTTGATTACTAATAATGACTTTTGGCGGTTGATTAGACCGTTTAAAACGTTTCATTTAAAAAAAAAAAAATTTGAATTTCGAATTTTCTTTGAGAAAAACTTCTTGTTAATCTTAACTATCCACGTTTCCTCATCTGAATCATTTACGTGTTTTCTCTGATCCATTAAATACTCCATATATTTATTTTATTTTTTACAAATTTTTATCTTTTATCTTGTGTGCGATTTCATCATCTTCTTCTCCGTAACATACTTTTAAAGCTTTTAGGTTTCATCTTTGCCACTTCAAGGTTAGTGTCTTACGTTCTCGTCTTTTTTATTATTTTCCCTAAAATTTTACCATGACCATGACTTCAAGTACGGTTGACAGAAAGGATAACAAAAGGCACCATTTGTAGTTCAATGAGTCAATGACCCAAGAGAGATTAGAACTGCCAATGAATGGTTATGCAAAATGAGGATATTGAAAAGAGGCAAAGAAGGTTATTGAAGTTACATTATAAGCAAGTGATTGATCGTCTTCTAGTTGGGGAAGATACTGAAAGTAACTGAGTTGGTGAAAGATATTACTACGTATTAATATTAAATGCCCCCCAAGACTCAACTGTGAGCTTTGTTCAATGCCACCACAGTTTTAGATTGGAACTAGTTTAGGAGCCCTCGCCTTACGTCGGGGGCTCCGTTTTGAATGTAATTTAATGTGTTTAGTTCGTAAAATGATTTCGGTTTAACGGTGATTTCGGTGAAACATAACTTGAGTCCAGCGAAAAGATATAGCACGTCAAAGATTTAGATAGTGGGGTTTTTTACGAAAATATAGAGAAGTTACCGTTTAGCCCCTTGTAGTTTTATGTTGGACCCTTATTGGTTCATTATGATATTTATTTTTTGGCCAAAAAAATTTGCGGTTTAGCCCTTGTAGTTTTAGAAGGTTGTCATATTTTAGTGAGGCAACCTTGTGTGTACAACATATAAAGCGAAGTGTACAAACGTTTAGTGTGGAAAATGTTACTATTCGTAACTTGTATGTGTTTTAGATAATGGGGATAATTTGAATGTTATCAATTTTTATATAAAGTTATCGATTTTGGAATGTGATGAATGAATTGTAGGTGAAAGATATGCGACATGCTTTAGATCGAAACCTATTCAAGAGGATAGGTCAATTACAATATTCCTATATACATTACATACTAGTGAAATGGTCCGTGAAATCACGGGTTTGGTTAAACGAAACAGTTTAATAATATGTTTTAGGAACTAAGTGAATGTAAATGCCAAAATCGTTTAGTTTAATGACCCGTAAAATCACGGATTCCGACTAAGAAACTTGTCGTTGTTTTTACAAACATATAGAGACATATATTTTCGCATGTAATAGAAAATCCATATTTGAATATTAATGTTATAATAATAATTATAATTATTATAATTATAATAATAATAATAATAATAATAATTAATAATAATAATAATAATAAAATTTGCTTAAAAATAGAGTATTTATATTTTTAATAATAATTATTACTAATAACAAATGCCTTTTGAAAAAAAAAATTAAAATACAATTATTATATGAAAGTTGTACGATATGCTTTAAAATTTGTACATTTGTTCATTGAGTATTTTGTAGAATATTATAGAATTTGTTTTAAAGTTTGTGCATATGATCATGTGATTGTTTTATCATAAGGTTCGATGATAATATGAAGAGAGTTTGTTCGGGGGGTTTGATTACCCGAGGTTTTACCTTCTATGTGGAGCCAATGTGCTCGTTCATAGGAGGGTTTTTTTGCTTACCAAAAAAAAATATTATTTTGTTAATTTATATCTTAATCATAATTAATAGTAAGATTAAATTTTAATTGTAAAATAAATTAATTTATGATGTCATTCAAGTGAGTTAAATTTTTTTCTATTTTCTTTTTTATTTTTTTCAATAAAAAAAATAACTAATTGTGATTTCATCATTATAGCAATTTAATATTAACTATAGATATAGATAGATTTATATTGAAAATTAAATTAAATTAATTTACAGAAAAAATAGAAAGAATACTATCACAACAGACTACAGACCCGGATATATTAGGCCAAATAATAACCGGTGGTGACAACATAACATTTCGAGCTTATAACCCGGGTAACTTGTGACCAATTTATTCAATAGCATGAAATACCCGTTTATCTCAAATAATGCCCCATTTTCTTCACAGTATGTTGCCACTGTACTTCAAAAATGTTTGAAATCAAAATCCTTAACACCATGCAAACAAATTCATGCGTTAATTCTAACGTCAGGCATTGACATGAACTCATTCTCCCTACATTCAAAATTAGTGGGTGTCTACGCAAGCTGTGGCTGTTTCACTTCTGCTAATTCAATGTTCCAAATCACTCCTAATTTAAATGTTTTTGCATACAATTGGATGATTTCAGCTTTAACATTTAATGGGTATTTCAAAGAAGCTATAAAGTTCTTTACTTTACTTCAGAAATCAAGAGTTTGTGTTCCTAATACTTTTACTTTTTTGTTTTTATTAAAATGTTGTGTTGGTTTAAGGGATATAAACAAAGGTAAATCGGTTCACTGTGTGATTTATAAATTGGGGCTGCAATTTGATCCACAATTTGTAAATGGTTTGATTGATATGTATTGTAAATGTGGGTATGTATTTTACGCACGTAAACTGTTCGATAAAATGCCTGAACCAGATGTCGTGTCTTGTACGAATATGATTTCTGCATATTCTAACGCTGGATGGGTCCAGGAATCATTAGTGTTGTTTCAAAGGATGAAATTAAAAGGATTGGAACCTAATGAGTTCACTTGGAATGCATTGATTACGGGGTTTGCTAAAATTGGTGATTGTGATGGAGCGTTAACTTTGTTTACTGAAATGAGGCACGCTGGTTTAGTTCCTGATGTAGTTACTTGGAATGCTATTGTTTCTGGTTTTGTACAAAGTCAACAAACTATTAAAGCAGTAGAAATATTTAGAGACATGTTGGTAGCTGGGGTTAATCCCAACCCGGTGACCATCACTGGTTTACTCCCTGCAATTGGATCCATTGGATCGGTTAATAGCGGGAGAGAAATTCACGGATTAATCTGTAGAACAGATATGTATGACAATGTATTTGTTGCTAGTGCACTTATCGATATGTACTCAAAATGTGGATGTGTGAATCATGCAAGAAACGTGTTTGACACCATACCGTCCAAAAACATAGCTTCATGGAATTCAATGATCGGATGTTATGGAAAACACGGGATGGCTGATTCCGCCATTGATTTGTTAGACAAAATGGAAGAAGAAAAAATAAAGCCAAATCAAGTGACATTGACATGTGTTCTTGCTTCTTGTAGTCATAGTGGGTTGGTAAACAAAGGTTTGACTATATTTAAGTCAATGAGAGAAAGTCAACGGGTTGAGATAAGAGTAGAGCATTATGCTTGTGTTATTGATATTCTTTGTCGTTCTGGGAAGATTGAAGAAGCGTACGATTTGTTGCAAGAGTTGAATACAAAAGTGACTGATTCAATGCTTGGTGCGTTCTTAAACGGGTGTGTGGTTTATAATAGGTCAGATTTGGCTAAAAAAATGGCTAATGTGATAAAGATGGAGTTTAAGAGACCTGGAGGGTTCGTTACTCTGTCTAATATTTATGCTGGTGAAGGAGAGTGGGCAAAAGTTGAGAGGTTGAGAAATATAATGAAGTTACAAAGTATTCATAAGCAATTTGGATTCAGTTCTGTTGTTAAAAATGTATAATTCTTTTGAATATGATGTGGCGTCCTTAGATTTTGTTGTTGTTATTTATTAAATTCATTCATATCATAAAACGGTTTGCTATTTCTTACAGATGAAATTAACAACATGCGTCTATTAAAGTAGAATTCGGTATGAATAAAACCTCCTAGTTCGTTTAAGTTAAAAATGTGGATTTGAAGTTTTAACATTTGAGCATGTCTTGATCAACTTCTAATAAACTATCAGAGTGTAATGGAAAATTAAAAGCTAGTGTTGATCTTGAAATGGGATGTGCATCTGGAATTGTTCCTACAGTTTGTGCAATAGCCAGAAGCCATTGTAAGGCTGTGCCTGCTTACACAAAGTGATGAACGTTGCACAATATCAATAAGCAGATAATGAAAATAAATGTATGAAAACCATTTAATCGTTACAAACTCAATTGAAGAATAAGGTACAACCCACTATGCAAATAAGATCAATGATTTCCCAATACTATTCTGACAGTCCTCATTCATATTGTAAAGGGTATTTACTATCAAGATTCTCAGTAGTTAGCATGAAAGAAAACGGACCATTAACAGTGGCGGATCTAGGATTGGTAGTTACTGCTGTCACCGGTTAAAACCCCCCAAAAAATTCTACTTGCGTGAAGCTTTATCTCATCATTGTCATGCTGCTGTTGAATCAGAGGAATTAAATGACCAAATACGTTGGCAACAAGTGGAGCAAATATGGAATTCGGGACTGTGCAGATTGAGATCGGCAATAGTGTTGGTGGTGTTGAGCAACAATTCGTGACTGAGCAAGTTAATTCTTCTGTTTGTAATGTTGATTCTATGCATGTTGGTAATGAAGGTTGCTTTGTTTTGAGTGAGGTTTATTCAGTGGGTTTTGATAAAACCAAAAACAAAATAGGCAATAAGGTTAACAGTAGAGGTGTTTTGTTTGAAGATAGTAGAAATAATATGAGCAACAGTGGAGGTGATAAGAAATTGTGATGTGGTCCAGCGGTTGGTGGCCTGCCTCCTTTAGGGGAGGTCAGGAGTTCGACCCCCGTTGGCGACATAATAAAAACACAATTTCATCCCTGCCATGAAGTATCCACCCATGGCACCTTTCCCATATTGTTTGGGGGGGTAAAGGGGAGGGGGTTTTACTTGGCCGTGCCCTTGGATCGGTTTCAAGGTTTCCTCCCGGGCAGCGATGGGGGCGGGGTTTATCGCTGCATCGGCATAGTCAAAACGGGAGATGATCGCAACGGGTGGTTAAAGTCTCCCTCGGGTGATCCCAATCGCTGTTAAAAAAAAACAGTGGAGATGATAACTTCATTCACAATGTGTCTGTGAAGGTGATTTGGAGTCAAATGATGATAACACAACGTTTGCGGTTAGATTGGACCGATTGAAGAAGGCGAAGAAGGAAAAGAAAGAAGAGTTGTTAGCTAAAAGTAACTTAGAATCGAACGAAGATAGCCCGCTACCGATTTTGCTTGGTCGTAGCGGAATATGTTATTGCGATTGCGAGGTACATCGTTTGAAGGTTTTTGTAAAGCGTGGTACGTTTTGAATAAAGATGTTCCAAGGAGTTTATTTAGAGAAGCTAATCCGAGGTGTAGAAAGAAGGTGTATGAGGCTTCCACTTAAGAAACTTTTAAGCTTAGAGATCACATCGATGACTTGGATTGCGGGGACGCGATCCAAAACTTGTTTACGGGTGCTCTTGAGGGAAGAGACGGTGGTTCATCGGTTAACGGGATAAGAAATATGTCCAAGGAGGCTTTTGCGGCTTTTGATGTCATGATGACACGTTTGGCCGAGGAGAGTGCACCGGGTGATGGATCCACCAATGTGTTATCTTATAAGATACATAATCGATCCGGGAAGAACACTTTGAAAGAGACAGTAAATGATAAGTTGAAAAGAGCAGGACTTAGAGGTTGAGATCTTGAGGTGGTCTCGAGTTCCTTTGTTTTTCTTTTTGTGTTTGTTGATTTCTATTTAGATCGCTGAGTTTGGATGTTGGACCGGTTAGGATTGTTTAGTTTGTTTTTAGTTTTTCGGGTAGTTAGGGGAGGCTGGTTTATAGATTGTTCTTTTGTTTTAGATGGTTGCTTTCTAGGCGCAAGCTTCCGTTCCCCCCGTTTCTTTTGTATTCTCTGTTGAGGGCGTTTTCCTTTGGAAAACGGTCTCGTTTCCATATGAGTTCTCGTTTTTTTCGCAAAAAAAAAGATGTTTTATTTCAATGGTGTCACTCAAAAAAATTTACACTATTCAGTGGTGTCGCTAGTTAAAAACTCAAAAAAATTTCCGTACCACCACTGGACTCATAGTAGATCCTTTCCTGACCATACTGATGGACATCCTTTAATTGTATATGGTAGTTAAAAGCAAGAGATTTGTGGATAAAGTGTGAATACTGTAGACAGGCAACACACCTCAACCTGAAGGAGCAAATTAACATTTGTTGAACAAAACCAAATATCCTTATCCAATACTGTCTACTAAAACCCTTAGGGACTCAAAGGAGCAAGAGTTTATTAGGGCCATGTGTATATGAAGGGTTATCAGGCACCTACTACAGTAATGATTTTGAAGCAAAGTTGAGCACCAAATAGAATTGACCAAGTGAAAATGAATGGTTATTCGGCCGCTACTGCGAGGGGAGGGGGGACTTAGTGGTACCCGGAGGGGTACCCTCGCCCCACCCGCGAGAAAATTTTTAGTGTAATGTTTTATAGATTTTAGGGTTACATTTATTTTACACTATACGCCCCGAAGTTGTTATTTTCGCCCCCATATTACGATCTCCAAGTTCCGCTACTGGTCTCTCTAATAGTATTGTATTACAAAATCCATCAGCATAAATTTACTCAAGTTTAATTGTTAATTATAAGAGAATTATTAGTTAAACTAAAATGAATGATGTAATGCTATCAGAAGAAACAAAATATAAATTTGAATATAAAGGAATTTGTAGTTGCTTTCTCAATACATGACTATTTGGGGTTTGTCCCCATATTGCCTCACTAATCGATTCTATAGTATTGTATATATCAAACTAAAGAAGATATCAATCAATCAATCAGCTATTAAAATGAAACAAAATAACCTTCTTTTTTCCTTCCAGATTTCTATATGTTTTCTCTTCTCTTAATCTTTCTATAATTAGTAATCTCATCATCTCTTGATTGCTTTCAAGGATGCATGCATGCAGGCATATATGGCCACCTTCAAACCTTCTGTTGATGACTATTTACCCCATCTTTTTCTGTTTCTTCTATTCTTCCAGATTCAATAATCATATTGTCACTATCAACATGATGATGAGGCTTCACTGATCCATCTGAAAACCGATAGTTACGTTCAAGGTATGCCTCAACGGTCCAAGTAAGAACTAAAAACACCATTACAATCGATAGGAACAATAGTCCGGCCCATACAATCTTTACATCTCTTTTTACAGGTTTGCAATGATTTTCAACGATTTCAGAGAAAGCGTCTTTCACTGTTTGACAATGAAGGAGACTTTCCATTCCTGGATAAGAGTTTAAAAGAATTTGAATTGAACTTGTGTATGCAACCGCTGTCCTGAAGTCGTTTCCTGAAATTGGAATACCTCCGTTGCATACTCCGTTCACGGGGTCCACACAAGTGATCAATCTTAACAGCTTCAATTAAAAAAAAAAAAAAAAAAAAAAAAACCTTAATGTAAAGAAACTGAAAGGAGAGAAGATAAAGGGGAAAAAAAAAAGCAAAAAAAATTTACCATTATTTTTGAATTTGATTGATAAATAAATTTAAGTATTGGCTAAAGTTATGTGTATATTATATAGTACCTCAGGGATGTCGCCTATCTTAATATCATTCTCTGAGCAGTTGTTTGGCTGGTAATTGTACTCTGGTGGCCCTGAGAACGGATTGCATACTCCAAAAGACGAATCTTGTTGTATTCGAGATATGTTTGCATTAATCTGCAGTTTTTAATTTCGAAAATTGATTAATTTGTTATAATCTGTTGCAAGTATCTGGTATAGGTGACTGTTTTGACTTATTAATGGGTTGTGTTATATATCAAACAAATCAAATAGGTATGAAATGCCCCAAACAACAAAGTTAATCCCAAAAAATTCTAAAATTTAAAGTTTAGATAAGGTAATATATTTCTTAAGGAATTTTCAAGCATTAAGTAGTAGTATTAAAAAAAGTCGGAGATGAAGTGTCGGGCCATTTCAACCCGTAATAAAAGTCGACCCGTTTAGAAACATGTTACACACGAGTAGTAAATAAACGAAATATAGTAGTAGTAAGTACCTGAGTGACTAGGTTGAAAACTCCGGCGCTGACATCAGTAAGGGCAGATTCTGCCGAAAGCAGTTCATCACAAGGAAGGATTGAACTCAAGCTGTTGTTGTAAGGATCTTGTTGAAAATCTTCAAGGGCAGTGCATGTATCACCCGCAAATCTGGATATATAATTTATAACCCTCATATATTATTAGTCCTTAATTTGTTGTTTGCTTAATTACTAGTTTCTAGTAGCTTTTACCAAGTGAAATTAAGGGAAAACAAACTTTATTTATTACTGTACCTTGATAAGAAAAAGTACGCCCCGAAGAACACCCAACAGAGAACGGTGATTAACCAACACAGCACAATCAATCTGCATTCGTTACAATAAGAAATTAATTGATGTGAGGAAGTTGATTATATTTCTTTAAAGAGTCTGATTAAAAAAAAAAAAAAAAAACAGAGTTGTCTTTTTAGGCTTACATGTGAAGAGCTCGCCTTAGTTTAATGACTCCAACAACTGCATTACACAACCAGAGAGAGTTATGAGTTTACACTATGAATTCTAAAAGATAAAAAAAAGGGGTCACACTATATTGCTGCACACCTGTTAAGGCAATCACAGCAACCAAATTCAGTGCGAAGATGACACTACTTACAATGTACCTGCAATCATCATTAAATATCGCTGTTAGCAACATGAACAGACATAATATATTATAAGTAAAGGTCGAAGTTAGACCATTTAATTAGGGAATGCAAATCTTATACAATATTAAATTGACATTTACTACGTACAACTTTTCTAATCACATATATATATTTGATGACTTGGCATTTTGCAACCTGTAGTTGGGAAAATGAAATGAAACTTACAGAATACGAAGACCTAAATCAATCTTATGCCGATTCTTTCTAGCTTGATATTGTATATCATTAGCTGTAGAGTTAAGCTGCCTAGAAGTGGATTGAAGAAAGCGTGTGGTGCTTGGTTCAACATTTGTTCCTTGTAAGTTGGTTTGTGTCATTTTCATTGCTCCAGTTGTATTATATATTGTCTCTGAAGCACCATCAGCTGTATCAATGATGATATCTATTATCTTATCAGCCCTCGAATGAAATTTTGCATTCCCTCCAAGTACTAACCCTGTTCCAACTCTGAATATATAAACAATGCAAGAAAAATGTCTCAGTATTCGTAATAAATAGATTACAACCCACCCAGTGTGTTTTGCAATAAATGGCATAGAATTGAAGAAGCTAGGCTAGCTTACATGGCAAGTAATGTGAAAAAATCTGCAAGAATAATATGCCATAGGTAATATTGCTTGTGGGATGCTGGTTTCTTTTGTTTCTTTACCAGTTTCCTGTTTGTTTTGCAACAAATGGGCGTTGACAAAAGGAATATTCCATATACAAGGCCACATAAGAGCCATAAGGCACCCATTACATATCCTGCTATTCCTGTATATGCAGTTGACTGCAATGACATTACAAGATATAAAATGTTATACCGAACTTAATATTTAAATTTTTAGAGTGTTAAAAACATGAACTAAGAGTCGTGAAAAAATTCTTACACTCCAGTAATGAATATTGGTAATGTCATATCCTCCCTTGTATTTTTTAAGGTTTTCCAAGGGGTCAGGCCTAACCGTGTCATCTGATAACTGCCTCACTTCTACTGCACAAAAAAACAGGTTGTACGTTAAATTAAATTACGTGGAAAGCTAATGTGACATTGACGCGATTAAAAAAAGAAAGTATATGAAGTATCTTGTAATGTTGTAAGATTGCATTTTGGGCGCTAAAATAGTATATATGATGAACCAAATATGAGCTTAAAATAATGCACTTTGTATCTTTTTGTCCTAAGATATAACAAACGAGTCACGAGTGTGGGCTTATTACCTTGTTGAGTAGTGGTAGTAGGTTGTGCCTGAATATGAGAAAACCTTGAAACCAAAAGTAGTAGTAGTAGCATTATGAACCAAATTCTGCTCCATCCGCCTCTCATTTTTTTTTGTCCTGCATTTTTGTAACATAAATCACTTTTAAGTATTAATTTTAGCCTTTTTAAAATAAAAATACAAAACTCATAGATATATTATTAAAAGAGCTCATATTATCATAATGTTGTACGTGTTCTTAATTTCAAGAGGAAAATATATACGAAAGTTTTTAAACTACATATTTTTGAATAATACAATTTTAGAAAACTTAAAATGTGTCATTACATATGTTGCTATTTGATTTATCTATTAATTTGATAATAATTGTGTTTCATATCGCTATCATCATTTATCTAATGGTCAAATTTGTTCTTATTTTTGTGTAATTATGCAATACAAAAGGTCTGATCAATCATATTTACAAATAGATTTTCCATGCAGTATTTGTAATATGTTTTATCAAATATATTTATCTAAATAATGATGCTGATCGTTGAAATAAATAATCTACTGATGTTAAAAAAATTGTCGTTTAAGAAAAAAAAAAAATTAATCTTTGAAATTATATGCTGTTCAAAAATAAAAATTAAAAAAATAACCTTTGGTATTAGGTCTAGTACTAGTATTACTAATATCAAGTTTGAATATAATTAGTAGAATTTATCAAGTATTTATTAAAACAAGTTGTTTAGATTTTTCAGAATGAAGTTGAACGTGTGCATAAATTAACATTATTACAGTATTAGTAAAGATAAAAGATGAAGTGAAAACCACTAAAGCTTGACTCCGTATGTTGAAAATCGTATTGTTATAAATTAATTTAGGAAAATGCTAACGACAGCCCTAAGGGTTGTCGTTAACATGCATTAATTTATTACTAATTTTTCTAGAGATAGTTAGAGGCCGTGTGTTTGTGATTGCTTTATCAAAGCGAAGTTTCTAATAAAACATGCATGCACTTGTTTTTTTTTTTTTTTTTTTTTTTCAAACTACATTATATATCTCGTAACAAAACATAAAGTAATTACCTTTTGTCGAAAAAAAATTACTGATTAATTACATTTTGTTAACTCAATAATTAAATAATCGTTTCAAATCGCAACACTCTTAGCCTTACAAATACTCTCTCCGTAAATATAAATGTCCAACTTATACTATTCTTAGACATCAGTTTGGGATCTTCCACAGGGAACTAAACCACTCACGCGTTCATCTCTCGTAGCTGTATAACCCGCCTCCAACAACTACTCTCGATGGATATTTCATGTTAGGGAAAACATTGAGTACAATGTTGCAGTCCAGCGGAGTCGAACTCCTAAAGTAGTGAAAAAACCAACTTGTACTATTTATATTAGCCATGTAATAATTTTTCACTTCTAAAAATAACAATAATATCATTAAATTAAACTCCTCATATTTACTCTAGTTTATTACTATCAATCATTTATTTTATAAATTAATTTTTAATAATAAAACCTAATATAGGAAATAAACTGAAATCAGAGTCATTGATCTAATAGTATTGAGGTAACTTCTTCAATTAACAGGTTGGGAACTTTCTATAAACAATTTTTTACAAACAAAAAGAAACTTAAAAGCAAGCAAAGCCTATAAAGGTGCACTATATGGTAAAAAAAGTCATATGCATCCCAACTTTGACAAAAGCCTTGTTTTAGTTGGTCATGGTGTATATATATATATATATATATATATATATATATATATATATATATATATATATATATATATATATATATATATATATATTCTTTAATCATTATCAATCTTATGTTAAGTTTTGAAAAAACGGTATGTATAGATAATTAGGTGATCTGAGGTAGTACTGTAGTAGTAAGAAAGCATTCAAATAGTAAAAAATGATGCAAAGAGCAAACACAAGTTATTGCGATAGTACAAATTGTATTACTACTCCATTACGTATAAATTGTATTACTCCATTACTTTACTAATTAACAGCAAGTAAAGACCTTTCACCTTTATTTTTTTGATGAGATGTAAAAACAAGCAACCTTACTAAGCGAGTTATGTCACGTATATTTAAATATATAACAGATCAAATGTTAAGCTTTAGAGAATTGAACTCACCGGATTGAAAAGTACGAATTTTCCGGCAGCCGTTAAGTGTTGGCCGGAAAAGTAGGTATATATCAACTGGTTGTGAATTACCAGATAAACATTGATGAAGATGATGATGATGATCTCTAATACTTGATTAACACTTTCCCAGAAGCAATCACTTTTCTTTTTTGTATAGATTTAATACAAACAATTTACTAAAATGAATAAAAGGCTCTATATGTAAACCAAAATTCAAATGGTGTGGTCTGTGAGGAAGAAAATATTTATGCTTGTGTACACATATATACATACATATCTAGAACGTTAAACAGGAAATTGTTGATATGAGTCCTCAAAAGGCACGGGTCAAACACTCAAACTTATATATTTAATTTTCAACAAAATACAGTTTGTTGACTTGACGTCCTGTTCTCCTTTTGCATATTTATAAGACAATATTACGCAAACACTCCCTGTAATTCGCACAGAATACAGGCTCAGTTCCTAAACTATCATTATTGCATGGACAATCCTCATAATTTGCAGTTATTTTGCATACAGTTCCTGAGACTAACATCCGTTAAAAAACTATGTTAAGTGATAGCACATGCCATTCATGTGAGGGTATTTTAGTCAATTTATGTAACAACCCGAACCTTCATCCTTCATATTTTAGTTTAAATCGTACATCTTAAGAGATTCTCAGCATAACATTTATCATTTGTTCATCTATTATATTAAATTACATGAAATCATTATCATTTTGGTTTATGTAGGTCATTACATAACGTATCATTTTAATACACTCTTAAGTCTTAGAAATACCTTTATCATTTAGGAATGCCTATGTACTTAAGCCTAAAAAATTAGAGATAAACGTATACTAGTTATCGTGCTTATTCACCTTGAATTTTTTTAACCAAACACCCCTTTATACCATCCTTTTAGCCGGCTCCCCTCCACCCCTCCATTCCCTCATTTATTCAAAACAACTTATCAAATTACTCAAAATTCTATCTTAAAAACACACAAATTTCTTCTTCATTTTATCTTAAAAATTAAAGAACAAACACAATCACCATCACAAAAAATTGCCATCATCATCAAATTCTGCTATCTTATATCTTCTTATCATCTTCTCTTTGAAGGAATTATCATCCACATCTTTATCCCTCTTGAAAAATCCTAGAGACCTTTCAAATAACTTGGTATGAACACATCAATTTACTGATTTTTCATTGTATTTACATATGTTTTAAAGTTTTATTAGTCATTTAATCATCATCTATTCTAGAAATGGATGTGTTAGAACTCCGAGATGAGCTAATCATGTTCCTATAAGATCCTATAGACGAGGGCTATATATAGGATCTAGGGACTCCATAGAAACTAACAATAGTCAAGCTTTGTAAAGAGTTCAAGAGAGGCGTGGAAGTAAATTTACACATTTATGAAACGTTCTCTAGCATTTGGTAACTAAAGAGATCCGCATGAATACGATGAATGTTCCTTCATATCTTCACACCCGAACACATACACTTTTAAACCTTCAACATGAAGATATGCATATCTTCAAACGTTCTTCATGAAGATCTTCATATCTTCGTGAAGATCTTCATACCTTCAACCGAAAATTTTAGAAAATTCAAAATTATCAAAACAGCTAACCTAAACACAAACACATCTGGAGTATCATATTCGTCAGTTTTTTATAATCCGTCCATTTTTATGAAAAATGGACATCAATTTCTCAAATTCCAAAACACAATCTCATTTCAAATCACAAAAAAAACATCCTATTATAGAATATCACTTTCATTAAATCAATTTAATATTCAAAAAATTAGATTACAAGGTCAAAAATGCTACTGTATTCATACGTTCTTCATTATTCATCATCATTAAAATTGAACTTTTCAAATTGATGATCAACAACATGATTTGAGCTTAGAAAAACGTTAACTAATAGAAATCTAAACTTCGTGATTCATCAGAGAGCTTTAACAACAACATATTCATGATGAATCAAATCAAGTTCGTCGTTCATGATCCTCTTATGGTGATTTGGTCTCTGGAACGATTCGGTATCATATTCCGAAAAGTAAAAATTCAAAGTTGATTAGATCATCTCATGATGCTCTCTGCAAAAACTCACATCTCAATTAGTATAATCGAATTCGAATTCGACAGTCAAAGGTTAAGAAGAAATAGGCAACTATTTATTCTTTGCTCAACTAAAGAATGATATCACTCAAAATGATCATGTTTTTACTAATGGTATCACCCATATTTTAACCTTAATATCAAAAAAATATCTATAAACATGCAAAAACATAAAAATTATAATATTAAGAGGGCAAAAGGCATAATTGCCAAAATAAGGCCAAAATAGAGTTTTTTAACAAGGTTTTTAGCAATTTTTCTATCCAAGAGGTATACTATACCCACTTAGCCTTAAAATACGTATTTCAGACTCATAAACATCCATGGAGAACTCTTAGAGTCCGAATCCACAAGCGTAAACTAAAGAACAAGGCAAAGCCCAAATTAGGGTTTCCTAAAACCTAATTTCAGAGATCACTCTAAAACACTACTTCGGAAGATCAAGAAGACTAGCAGACTTACCAGTACTTAATTGAAGCTCATTTATGAAGACCTAACCATGACTTAGATCCTTTATGCATCCGGTTGAAGAGATTAAGAACATACAAGACTTACACACACTGAAACATACACTAAAACCTAATAGGTCCTACAGTCATATCCGGCCAACAAGAGCTTTAGAGACTGACCACGGGACTT
Organism: Rutidosis leptorrhynchoides; assembly: GCF_046630445.1. NCBI lineage: Eukaryota > Viridiplantae > Streptophyta > Magnoliopsida > Asterales > Asteraceae > Rutidosis > Rutidosis leptorrhynchoides. The sequence continues at coordinate 281,252,481 of NC_092334.1, read as the reverse complement.
GTGTACACTTAAGATCAAGCTTAAAGACCTTCCAGAAGACTTATTTACCTACTACAAGTCGATTGTACATTGCACCGGGCAAGATAAAGCGCAACTATGAAAGAAACTCATCCGTATAATCAACCACCTAAAGAGTAATTAAATAACTAAAATGTAACTAAATAATTACTACAAGCTAATTGTCATATGGTGTAGTGACCCGAACTTTTCCATGTTTATATATATATTAAATGAAATTGATATTTATATGATTAAGTGTTTCCAACATGTTAAGCAATCAAACTTGTTAAGACTTGATTAATTGAAATAGGTTTCATATAGACAATTAACCACCCAAGTTGACCGGTGATTCACGAATTAAAACTTGTAAAAACTATATGATGACATATATATGGATATATATATAGTTAACATGATATTATGATAAGTAAACATATCATTAAGTATATTAACAATGAACTACATATGTAAAAACAAGACTACTAACTTAATGATTTTGAAATGAGACATATATGTAACGATTATCGTTGTAACGACATTTAATGTATATATATCATATTAAGATATATTAATACATCATGATATCATGATAATGTAATAATTTATCATCTCACTTGATTTAATAAACAATGGGTTAACAACATTTAACAAGATCGTTAACCTAAAGGTTTCAAAACAACACTTACATGTAACGACTAACGATGACTTAACGACTCAGTTAAAATGTATATACATGTAGTGTTTTAATATGTATTCATACACTTTTGAAAGACTTCAAGACACTTATCAAAATACTTCTACTTAACAAAAATGCTTACAATTACATCCTCGTTCAGTTTCATCAACAATTCTACTCGTATGCACCCGTATTCGTACTCGTACAATACACAGCTTTTAGATGTATGTACTATTGGTATATACACTCCAATGATCAGCTCTTAGCAGCCCATGTGAGTCACCTAACACATGTGGGAACCATCATTTAGCAACTAGCATGAAATATCTCATAAAATTACAAAAATATGAGTAATCATTCATGACTTATTTACATGAAAATAAAATTACATATCCTTTATATCTAATCCATACACCAACGACTAAAAACACCTACAAACACTTTCATTCTTCAATTTTCTTCATCTAATTGATCTCTCTCAAGTTATATCTTCAAGTTCTAAGTGTTCTTCATAAATTCTACAAGTTCTAGTTTCATAAAATCAAGAATACTTCCAAGTTTGCTAGCTTACTTCCAATCTTGTAAGGTGATCATCCAACCTCAAGAAATCTTTGTTTCTTACAGTAGATTATCATTCTAATACAAGGTAATAATCATACTCAAACTTTGGTTCAATTTCTATAACTATAACAATCTTATTTCAAGTGATGAGCTTACTTGAACTTGTTTTCGTGTCATGATTCTGCTTCAAGAACTTCGAGCCATCCAAGGATCCGTTGAAGCTAGATTCATTTTTCTCTTTTCCAGTAGGTTTATCCAAGGAACTTAAGGTAGTAATGATGTTCATAACATCATTCGATTCATACATAAAAAGCTATCATATTCGAAGTGGTAAACTTGTAATCACTAGAACATAGTTTAGTTAATTCTAAACTTGTTCGCAAATAAAGTTAATCCTTCTAACTACACTTTTAAAATCAACTATACAAATGATCTATATCTATATGATATGCTAACTTAATGATTTAAAACCCGGAAACACGATAAACACCATAAAACCGGATTTACGCCGTCATAGTTACAACCGGGGGCTGTTTTGGTTTGGATAATTAAAAACTATTAAAAACTTTGATTTAAAAGCTATAATTCTGGAAAAATGATTTTTCTTATGAACATGAAACCATATTCAAAAATCATGGTTAAACTCAAAGTGAAAGTATGTTTTTCAAAACAGTCATCAAGATGTCGTTCTTTCGACGGAAATGACTACCTCTTTCAAAAACGACTTGTAACTTGTATTTCTGACTATAAACCTATACCTTTTCTGTTTAGTTTCATAAATTCAAGTTCAATACGAAACCGTGGCCGCTTAAATCACTCGAAACGGATTAGAAACGAAGAAATGGCGAGCAAAACAAAATTGGTAAAAACTACTCATTTTAGCTACGTGAAAATTGGTAACAAATCTATTCCAACCATAACTTAATCAACTTGTATTGTATATTATGTAATCTTGAGATACCATAGACACGTATACAATGTTTCGACCTATCATTTCGACACATCTATATATATTTCGGAACAACCATAGACACTCTATATGTGAATGTTGGAGTTAGCTATACAGGGTTGAGGTTAATTTCAAAATATATATAGTTTGAGTTGTGATCAATACTGAGATATGTATACACTGGGTCGTGGATTGATTCAAGATAATATATATCAATTTCTTTTCTGTACATCTAACTGTGGACAACTAGTTGTAGGTTACTAACGAGGACAGCTGACTTAATAAACTTAAAACATCAAAATTTATTAAAAGTATTGTAAATATATTTTGAACATATTTTGATATATATGTACATATTTGTTATAGGTTCGTGAATCGACCAGTGGCAAAGTCTTACTTCCCGACGAAGTAAAAAATCTGTGAAAGTGAGTTATAGTCCCACTTTTAAAATCTAATATTTTTGGGATGAGAATACATGCAGGTTTTATAAATGATTTACAAAATAGACACAAGTACGTGAAACTACATTCTATGGTTGAATTATCAAAATCGAATATGCCCCTTTTTATTAAGTCTGGTAATCTAAGAATTAGGGAACAGACACCCTAATTGACGCGAATCCTAAAGATAGATCTATTGGGCCTAACAAACCCCATCCAAAGTACCAGATGCTTTAGTACTTCGAAATTTATATCATATCCGAAGGGTGTCCCGGAATGATGGGGATATTCTTATATATGCATCTTGTTAATGTCGGTTACCAGGTGTTCACCATATGAATGATTTTTTTATCTCTATGTATGGGATGTGTATTGAAATATGAAATCTTGTGGTCTATTATTATGATTTGATAATATATAGGTTAAACCTATAACTCACCAACATTTTTGTTAACGTTTTAAGCATGTATATTCTCAGGTGATTATTAAGAGCTTCCGCTGTCGCATACTTAAATAAGGACGAGATTTGGAGTCCATGCTTGTATGATATTGTGTAAAAACTGCATTCAAGAAACTTATTTCGTTGTAACATATTTGTATTGTAAACCATTATGTAATGGTCGTGTGTAAACAGGATATTTTAGATTATCATTATTTGATAATCTACGTAAAGCTTTTTAAACCTTTATTGATGAAATAAAGGTTATGGTTTGTTTTAAAATGAATACAGTCTTTGAAAAACGTCTCATATAGAGGTCAAAACCTCGCAACGAAATCAATTAATATGGAACGTTTTTAATCAATAAGAACGGGACATTTCAGTTGGTATCCGAGCGTTGGTCTTAGAGAACCAGAATTTTGCATTAGTGTGTCTTATCGAGTTTGTTAGGATGCATTAGTGAGTCTAGACTTCGACCGTGTTTACTTGAAAAATGATTGCTTAACAAATTTTGTTGGAAACTATATATTTTTAACATGCGAATATTATGTGATATATTAATCTCTTAACATGTTTGATATTATGTGATAGATGTCTACTTCTAGAACAAGTCCCATTGACTCACCTAATAATAATGAAGAGTCAAATGTAAATTAGAATAATTCGTGGACTGATACACAAGTTCCCGAAGAGGAACAGGAAGAAGAGTCAGAACCGGAAGAAGAATCGGAACCGGAAGAAGAATCGGAACTGGAAGAAGAAATAGAACCAGTGGGGGAAATAATAAAACGGTTAAGTAGAAGAAAATCCTCAACCAACCGACCAAAGTTAATTATGGTCAATGGTGTTTCGGCATCTTGGGCGAGTAACATCTTTTTCTTGTAGTACTCGGCATCCTTTCGTTTGGGTAGTCTGCATTCTCGTGCAAAGTGACCTGTTTTACCACAGTTGAAACAAACATTATCTAGGTCCTTGTTGTCAGGACCCCGTTATTGAGTGGTTGAGGTTTCGGGTTTTTTTGTAGTATGAGGAGCTGTATGAAGTTCGATTGTTGTTGTTTTTGTTAAAACCTCCAGATGATCTCCCGAGGTTCAGTTGCTTGCTGAACATTACGGCAGCCTTGACGAGATCTTGATGTTCTTCATCAACATCAGAATATGTGTCCTATCAGAGGAAATGGTTTGTTTATCTTTGTGTGAGTTGGAGCGGTTGGAAGGGGTTTTGGTGGAGCTTTTGTTAACAAACAGAGCCATTGGATCACTGGTTTCAGTGAGGTTGGATTTAGGGTTTTGGACGACTAGAACATCAGGTTGATGATTCATTAGTTTCCCTACAACTTCATGGATGTTGTACTTCTTGGTGTTTTTGGAAGCACGGAAGTTGTTTCCGTATGGTGTCCAGGTGGCATTTAGTTTCTTCAGGAATTTCATGTTCAGCTCTTGATTTTCCTTTTTCACTTCAACCTTTTTTAGTTCATTAATGACTTCACAGAAATGTATGTAGCAGTCCTTTAGAGGTTCGTCAGGTTTCTGAAAGTAATCCTCATACATTGCGAGAGCAATGTAAAGTTTTGTCTGGTCGGATTGGCTGTATCCTTCCTGTTGATGAGTGATTTCATCTAGAAGTTCTTTTTCGGATTTTAGAGAGCTGATGGATTTGTACATGTCATGAGGAAGAGCTTGCATGATAATGGACCTGGAATCAATATCGGCTTGAGCTCTCTTGGCTTCTTCACCCTGGAGTTCATAGGGTTTTAGAACCACGCCGGTGTCAGGATGAAGTGAGATCTTAGGTCCATTGAGAAATGACTCCCAGAGGTATTTGGTTTGTTCTCCCTTTCCATCGATGAAGTTGTCAAATCTTCCTTTCCATTCATCAAACAATCCCTCGAACAGCATGGGAGGACGAGTATCCGAGCCCACGACCAAAGCATCACGGTTTGCAGTAGCCATCTTAACTAAGAGTGTAAACTGAGTGGTGCAAAAGAGAGGAGGTTTAACAAGATATTGTTAAGAAGAAGTTTTGAGGATGGGGAATCAAGAAAATTGGATAGTGAAATTAGGGTTTTGGTGTAAAATCACTTTTAAGAACAGAGTGGTTTTTGAGCAAAGCCAAATTTCGAAACATATTGTGTTTTCGAGCAGCAATAATATAGTTATGAAAGGAAAGTCTTCAAGCAGATATGAGAGTAAGCACCTAGATTTCGAGCTGGCAAGATAACTGAGCACTAGCTTATTTTTTGGGCAGGCCAAGTATTCGAGCAATAAAGGTATTCGAGCAACTAAGGTATTTGAGCATTATCCTAGTTCTAGAGCACTTAAGTTTTTTGAGCAGACAACTAGGGTTTCAAACAAAAACCAAGCCTTCTAAACAGGTTGGTTTTCGAGCAAAACCAGGTTTTCTAACAGCTAAGTTTTCGAGCACTATGAGACAAAAGCTAAGAATTTCGAGTAGCAAGAGACTTTTCGTGCAAGGTTTTCGGGCAGTAAAAACCACTGTTTTTAGACAATCTTTTAAATTTAGGACACAATTTTTGAGCTAAGACTCAAATTACACACTGTTTTCGAGCAAAAATCTCACTTTTCTCACTGTTTTCGAGCAATTTTGACTGAGAACACTTTAATCAGATTTTTTAAGTTCAAATAGTTTGACTTATAAGTGAGAGAACACCTATGCACGTGATTTCTTACATAATAGTACAAGCTTATGCATAAAAGGACAAGTCCTTTGTCCTTTATGACATGAATCAAGGGATTATGTCAAGGACAAGTCATTTTAACTTCTAAAAACTATCGGGTAAAAGCAAATCGGTGGGTATTAACCAAAAGTCCAACTTTTGGAGCCAAAACGAAGTAAACACGTGGGTCAATGATCAGGATTTTCGAGCAAAAACCTTAGGGTTTCACTGTTGTGATGAAACCCTGAGAGGTTTTCGAGCAGAATCAAACCCAGAAGGGGTTTTCGAGCATCTGATCTGGGAGAAAACTTAAGAAAATAGAATGATTTTATGCAGATTTAGCAGAATTTGAAGGCAACACAATAGTGAATCAAGTAAATTTAGGGCCTTTAATTAACCTTAACACATATGTAGTGATCATTGTAATGCAAGTCTCGATTAAATCATGTTATAAAGTGACAAATTCATAGCAACTCAGACATGGCAGCAGAAACATGAACATTTAAACATGAAATATGAACAAAATACATGAACTAAGCACTAAATCAACAGAAAGCTTCATGAGTTTCATACCATTTTGACATACATAACGTTTTCATGGAATAAAACATGTTAAACTCGCTTCAACATAAGATAATCATGACAGATTAGAGCCTGATATAAATTTTCATGCATAGATCTTTAATAAACAAACTAATCTAAGTTAGAGCATGAAGATTTCAGTTCTTGTTAAGCATTTTAGACAGATTTCAAGCAGATAAAACGAATATACTTAACAAATAACAAGCAAAGCCGTGACCAAATAAAGGATAATCGTGATACCAAAACCGAAGAACACCAAACACTTCAAAACACGAATCTAGATGCTTCAATCCTTGGATCTACAAGCAAGACAGCAAGTCCCGCTCTGATACCAATTGTTAGTCCCTAAAGAAGCCTAGATCGACCGGTTTGTATATTGATTAGTGGGTTAGAGGTATTAGTTATGCAAGAACACTTGAGAGAATAAGATAAGGTTTGTAGGTGCAAAATGGATAACTAGTTACAATAGTTGAGGGGAGGTTGTTTATATATGACAACCTCCCTAATTACAAAAGTTACATTGTCACCATGGTAAAACAGTAAATACATTACATAGTAAAGATAAAATCGTGCGCCACTAATCTATTACATAAACATATGTTAACAATTTTAATTTTGATTCAAAAGCCGAAGACGAAATTATAACGGATTTCGTTCAATATTACTTTGGTCAATTTTCGCAACTACGAACATCGCATACATGACTCTACATTACTGAGAGAATGAAATTGCAGCTCATCGATTATGGGAGAATTATTTTTCGGAGGCGCATAAGTATCAATCGAAGATCTTTCGAAGACGTTTTCATTTGTGCTGCTAGTTGTTTCTCCGAATCACACAAGGTATATATAAGTTTTATGGGGAATCAATTTCCAAGCACTTTAATTTTTTAAAAGAAACTTACGATGCGACCGATTGGCAATCTTTGAGTACACTTCAAAATTGTACATCCGTCTTACGCCATTTGGCGCAAGGCTCATCCGCATAAATGTTTGATGAATACTTACAGATTAGCGAGACAACTTCGATTAACTGTTTAAATAGTTTCTATAAGTGTATTGTTGAGTTATACCGTCCTAAGTATTCAGCAAACTCAATGCACAAGATATTGTATTTTTATTTAGTGCACACGAAGAACAACATGGTTTTACGGGGCTCGGGAGTATGGACTATATGCACTGGAATTGAAAAATTGTCCAAATGCATTGAAAGGTCAATACATAAAGGGTTATTGTTGATACCTATTTCCGGCCAGCGGCTACAAGTATCAGTACATGTCTAGAACTAAGCGTGATAAGGTAGATTTCTGATTGATGTTTACCCTCGGGAAAGAACCCTACAGACCCGGATCACGGCCAGAGTTTCGTGGTGTGGCTTAATCAATCTTGCAGAGCCAAAATGTGAGTTGGTATGTCTGGCGCTTTGCGGCTAAGTCTTCAAGTTCTAGAGTGAGAAAGTACCGTGTGAAAGAGAAAGTGTGTTCTCTGTCACAAGTTCAAATATCCAAAAAGTGATGGCCCATGTGGCCTATTAATAGGCGTGAAAGCTCCAGAATGTTCGGAGATACATATGTCATGCTATTAGTGATTACTTTAAGCGAAAAGTGTGTAACCGACTTTAAGCTTTACGCTCACGTAGCATATGTACTGCTCACGTGTTTTCTTTAGGTCTTAGGCATAGAAAGCTGCCTGCAGGGATTATGCAAGATGGTGGGCAGCCTGTTTTATACTTTAAAATGATTTCTAGCCGAAGTACGTTGAACGCCTATATATCAAAATTTTTGATGATGCTATTTGTTATGTCTTATAAGAGATTTTTCAGCTTATATTGATCATTTCATTCTCGTAAACCATAGGGCACACCCTTAAGTCCCCCGAGTGTGATGCCTTGATTTTGTAAAAACAAAGACATTTTAAACTATAAAAAAGAAACAAAGTATTCTTGTCTTGGAAAAGGATCTGGGCGTCGTTTTTTATTGAGCTGATTTGATTACTAATAATGACTTTTGGCGGTTGATTAGACCGTTTAAAACGTTTCATTTAAAAAAAAAAAAATTTGAATTTCGAATTTTCTTTGAGAAAAACTTCTTGTTAATCTTAACTATCCACGTTTCCTCATCTGAATCATTTACGTGTTTTCTCTGATCCATTAAATACTCCATATATTTATTTTATTTTTTACAAATTTTTATCTTTTATCTTGTGTGCGATTTCATCATCTTCTTCTCCGTAACATACTTTTAAAGCTTTTAGGTTTCATCTTTGCCACTTCAAGGTTAGTGTCTTACGTTCTCGTCTTTTTTATTATTTTCCCTAAAATTTTACCATGACCATGACTTCAAGTACGGTTGACAGAAAGGATAACAAAAGGCACCATTTGTAGTTCAATGAGTCAATGACCCAAGAGAGATTAGAACTGCCAATGAATGGTTATGCAAAATGAGGATATTGAAAAGAGGCAAAGAAGGTTATTGAAGTTACATTATAAGCAAGTGATTGATCGTCTTCTAGTTGGGGAAGATACTGAAAGTAACTGAGTTGGTGAAAGATATTACTACGTATTAATATTAAATGCCCCCCAAGACTCAACTGTGAGCTTTGTTCAATGCCACCACAGTTTTAGATTGGAACTAGTTTAGGAGCCCTCGCCTTACGTCGGGGGCTCCGTTTTGAATGTAATTTAATGTGTTTAGTTCGTAAAATGATTTCGGTTTAACGGTGATTTCGGTGAAACATAACTTGAGTCCAGCGAAAAGATATAGCACGTCAAAGATTTAGATAGTGGGGTTTTTTACGAAAATATAGAGAAGTTACCGTTTAGCCCCTTGTAGTTTTATGTTGGACCCTTATTGGTTCATTATGATATTTATTTTTTGGCCAAAAAAATTTGCGGTTTAGCCCTTGTAGTTTTAGAAGGTTGTCATATTTTAGTGAGGCAACCTTGTGTGTACAACATATAAAGCGAAGTGTACAAACGTTTAGTGTGGAAAATGTTACTATTCGTAACTTGTATGTGTTTTAGATAATAGGGATAATTTGAATGTTATCAATTTTTATATAAAGTTATCGATTTTGGAATGTGATGAATGAATTGTAGGTGAAAGATATGCGACATGCTTTAGATCGAAACCTATTCAAGAGGATAGGTCAATTACAATATTCCTATATACATTACATACTAGTGAAATGGTCCGTGAAATCACGGGTTTGGTTAAACGAAACAGTTTAATAATATGTTTTAGGAACTAAGTGAATGTAAATGCCAAAATCGTTTAGTTTAATGACCCGTAAAATCACGGATTCCGACTAAGAAACTTGTCGTTGTTTTTACAAACATATAGAGACATATATTTTCGCATGTAATAGAAAATCCATATTTGAATATTAATGTTATAATAATAATTATAATTATTATAATTATAATAATAATAATAATAATAATAATTAATAATAATAATAATAATAAAATTTGCTTAAAAATAGAGTATTTATATTTTTAATAATAATTATTACTAATAACAAATGCCTTTTGAAAAAAAAAATTAAAATACAATTATTATATGAAAGTTGTACGATATGCTTTAAAATTTGTACATTTGTTCATTGAGTATTTTGTAGAATATTATAGAATTTGTTTTAAAGTTTGTGCATATGATCATGTGATTGTTTTATCATAAGGTTCGATGATAATATGAAGAGAGTTTGTTCGGGGGGTTTGATTACCCGAGGTTTTACCTTCTATGTGGAGCCAATGTGCTCGTTCATAGGAGGGTTTTTTTGCTTACCAAAAAAAAATATTATTTTGTTAATTTATATCTTAATCATAATTAATAGTAAGATTAAATTTTAATTGTAAAATAAATTAATTTATGATGTCATTCAAGTGAGTTAAATTTTTTTCTATTTTCTTTTTTATTTTTTTCAATAAAAAAAATAACTAATTGTGATTTCATCATTATAGCAATTTAATATTAACTATAGATATAGATAGATTTATATTGAAAATTAAATTAAATTAATTTACAGAAAAAATAGAAAGAATACTATCACAACAGACTACAGACCCGGATATATTAGGCCAAATAATAACCGGTGGTGACAACATAACATTTCGAGCTTATAACCCGGGTAACTTGTGACCAATTTATTCAATAGCATGAAATACCCGTTTATCTCAAATAATGCCCCATTTTCTTCACAGTATGTTGCCACTGTACTTCAAAAATGTTTGAAATCAAAATCCTTAACACCATGCAAACAAATTCATGCGTTAATTCTAACGTCAGGCATTGACATGAACTCATTCTCCCTACATTCAAAATTAGTGGGTGTCTACGCAAGCTGTGGCTGTTTCACTTCTGCTAATTCAATGTTCCAAATCACTCCTAATTTAAATGTTTTTGCATACAATTGGATGATTTCAGCTTTAACATTTAATGGGTATTTCAAAGAAGCTATAAAGTTCTTTACTTTACTTCAGAAATCAAGAGTTTGTGTTCCTAATACTTTTACTTTTTTGTTTTTATTAAAATGTTGTGTTGGTTTAAGGGATATAAACAAAGGTAAATCGGTTCACTGTGTGATTTATAAATTGGGGCTGCAATTTGATCCACAATTTGTAAATGGTTTGATTGATATGTATTGTAAATGTGGGTATGTATTTTACGCACGTAAACTGTTCGATAAAATGCCTGAACCAGATGTCGTGTCTTGTACGAATATGATTTCTGCATATTCTAACGCTGGATGGGTCCAGGAATCATTAGTGTTGTTTCAAAGGATGAAATTAAAAGGATTGGAACCTAATGAGTTCACTTGGAATGCATTGATTACGGGGTTTGCTAAAATTGGTGATTGTGATGGAGCGTTAACTTTGTTTACTGAAATGAGGCACGCTGGTTTAGTTCCTGATGTAGTTACTTGGAATGCTATTGTTTCTGGTTTTGTACAAAGTCAACAAACTATTAAAGCAGTAGAAATATTTAGAGACATGTTGGTAGCTGGGGTTAATCCCAACCCGGTGACCATCACTGGTTTACTCCCTGCAATTGGATCCATTGGATCGGTTAATAGCGGGAGAGAAATTCACGGATTAATCTGTAGAACAGATATGTATGACAATGTATTTGTTGCTAGTGCACTTATCGATATGTACTCAAAATGTGGATGTGTGAATCATGCAAGAAACGTGTTTGACACCATACCGTCCAAAAACATAGCTTCATGGAATTCAATGATCGGATGTTATGGAAAACACGGGATGGCTGATTCCGCCATTGATTTGTTAGACAAAATGGAAGAAGAAAAAATAAAGCCAAATCAAGTGACATTGACATGTGTTCTTGCTTCTTGTAGTCATAGTGGGTTGGTAAACAAAGGTTTGACTATATTTAAGTCAATGAGAGAAAGTCAACGGGTTGAGATAAGAGTAGAGCATTATGCTTGTGTTATTGATATTCTTTGTCGTTCTGGGAAGATTGAAGAAGCGTACGATTTGTTGCAAGAGTTGAATACAAAAGTGACTGATTCAATGCTTGGTGCGTTCTTAAACGGGTGTGTGGTTTATAATAGGTCAGATTTGGCTAAAAAAATGGCTAATGTGATAAAGATGGAGTTTAAGAGACCTGGAGGGTTCGTTACTCTGTCTAATATTTATGCTGGTGAAGGAGAGTGGGCAAAAGTTGAGAGGTTGAGAAATATAATGAAGTTACAAAGTATTCATAAGCAATTTGGATTCAGTTCTGTTGTTAAAAATGTATAATTCTTTTGAATATGATGTGGCGTCCTTAGATTTTGTTGTTGTTATTTATTAAATTCATTCATATCATAAAACGGTTTGCTATTTCTTACAGATGAAATTAACAACATGCGTCTATTAAAGTAGAATTCGGTATGAATAAAACCTCCTAGTTCGTTTAAGTTAAAAATGTGGATTTGAAGTTTTAACATTTGAGCATGTCTTGATCAACTTCTAATAAACTATCAGAGTGTAATGGAAAATTAAAAGCTAGTGTTGATCTTGAAATGGGATGTGCATCTGGAATTGTTCCTACAGTTTGTGCAATAGCCAGAAGCCATTGTAAGGCTGTGCCTGCTTACACAAAGTGATGAACGTTGCACAATATCAATAAGCAGATAATGAAAATAAATGTATGAAAACCATTTAATCGTTACAAACTCAATTGAAGAATAAGGTACAACCCACTATGCAAATAAGATCAATGATTTCCCAATACTATTCTGACAGTCCTCATTCATATTGTAAAGGGTATTTACTATCAAGATTCTCAGTAGTTAGCATGAAAGAAAACGGACCATTAACAGTGGCGGATCTAGGATTGGTAGTTACTGCTGTCACCGGTTAAAACCCCCCAAAAAATTCTACTTGCGTGAAGCTTTATCTCATCATTGTCATGCTGCTGTTGAATCAGAGGAATTAAATGACCAAATACGTTGGCAACAAGTGGAGCAAATATGGAATTCGGGACTGTGCAGATTGAGATCGGCAATAGTGTTGGTGGTGTTGAGCAACAATTCGTGACTGAGCAAGTTAATTCTTCTGTTTGTAATGTTGATTCTATGCATGTTGGTAATGAAGGTTGCTTTGTTTTGAGTGAGGTTTATTCAGTGGGTTTTGATAAAACCAAAAACAAAATAGGCAATAAGGTTAACAGTAGAGGTGTTTTGTTTGAAGATAGTAGAAATAATATGAGCAACAGTGGAGGTGATAAGAAATTGTGATGTGGTCCAGCGGTTGGTGGCCTGCCTCCTTTAGGGGAGGTCAGGAGTTCGACCCCCGTTGGCGACATAATAAAAACACAATTTCATCCCTGCCATGAAGTATCCACCCATGGCACCTTTCCCATATTGTTTGGGGGGGTAAAGGGGAGGGGGTTTTACTTGGCCGTGCCCTTGGATCGGTTTCAAGGTTTCCTCCCGGGCAGCGATGGGGGCGGGGTTTATCGCTGCATCGGCATAGTCAAAACGGGAGATGATCGCAACGGGTGGTTAAAGTCTCCCTCGGGTGATCCCAATCGCTGTTAAAAAAAAACAGTGGAGATGATAACTTCATTCACAATGTGTCTGTGAAGGTGATTTGGAGTCAAATGATGATAACACAACGTTTGCGGTTAGATTGGACCGATTGAAGAAGGCGAAGAAGGAAAAGAAAGAAGAGTTGTTAGCTAAAAGTAACTTAGAATCGAACGAAGATAGCCCGCTACCGATTTTGCTTGGTCGTAGCGGAATATGTTATTGCGATTGCGAGGTACATCGTTTGAAGGTTTTTGTAAAGCGTGGTACGTTTTGAATAAAGATGTTCCAAGGAGTTTATTTAGAGAAGCTAATCCGAGGTGTAGAAAGAAGGTGTATGAGGCTTCCACTTAAGAAACTTTTAAGCTTAGAGATCACATCGATGACTTGGATTGCGGGGACGCGATCCAAAACTTGTTTACGGGTGCTCTTGAGGGAAGAGACGGTGGTTCATCGGTTAACGGGATAAGAAATATGTCCAAGGAGGCTTTTGCGGCTTTTGATGTCATGATGACACGTTTGGCCGAGGAGAGTGCACCGGGTGATGGATCCACCAATGTGTTATCTTATAAGATACATAATCGATCCGGGAAGAACACTTTGAAAGAGACAGTAAATGATAAGTTGAAAAGAGCAGGACTTAGAGGTTGAGATCTTGAGGTGGTCTCGAGTTCCTTTGTTTTTCTTTTTGTGTTTGTTGATTTCTATTTAGATCGCTGAGTTTGGATGTTGGACCGGTTAGGATTGTTTAGTTTGTTTTTAGTTTTTCGGGTAGTTAGGGGAGGCTGGTTTATAGATTGTTCTTTTGTTTTAGATGGTTGCTTTCTAGGCGCAAGCTTCCGTTCCCCCCGTTTCTTTTGTATTCTCTGTTGAGGGCGTTTTCCTTTGGAAAACGGTCTCGTTTCCATATGAGTTCTCGTTTTTTTCGCAAAAAAAAGATGTTTTATTTCAATGGTGTCACTCAAAAAAATTTACACTATTCAGTGGTGTCGCTAGTTAAAAACTCAAAAAAATTTCCGTACCACCACTGGACTCATAGTAGATCCTTTCCTGACCATACTGATGGACATCCTTTAATTGTATATGGTAGTTAAAAGCAAGAGATTTGTGGATAAAGTGTGAATACTGTAGACAGGCAACACACCTCAACCTGAAGGAGCAAATTAACATTTGTTGAACAAAACCAAATATCCTTATCCAATACTGTCTACTAAAACCCTTAGGGACTCAAAGGAGCAAGAGTTTATTAGGGCCATGTGTATATGAAGGGTTATCAGGCACCTACTACAGTAATGATTTTGAAGCAAAGTTGAGCACCAAATAGAATTGACCAAGTGAAAATGAATGGTTATTCGGCCGCTACTGCGAGGGGAGGGGGGACTTAGTGGTACCCGGAGGGGTACCCTCGCCCCACCCGCGAGAAAATTTTTAGTGTAATGTTTTATAGATTTTAGGGTTACATTTATTTTACACTATACGCCCCGAAGTTGTTATTTTCGCCCCCATATTACGATCTCCAAGTTCCGCTACTGGTCTCTCTAATAGTATTGTATTACAAAATCCATCAGCATAAATTTACTCAAGTTTAATTGTTAATTATAAGAGAATTATTAGTTAAACTAAAATGAATGATGTAATGCTATCAGAAGAAACAAAATATAAATTTGAATATAAAGGAATTTGTAGTTGCTTTCTCAATACATGACTATTTGGGGTTTGTCCCCATATTGCCTCACTAATCGATTCTATAGTATTGTATATATCAAACTAAAGAAGATATCAATCAATCAATCAGCTATTAAAATGAAACAAAATAACCTTCTTTTTTCCTTCCAGATTTCTATATGTTTTCTCTTCTCTTAATCTTTCTATAATTAGTAATCTCATCATCTCTTGATTGCTTTCAAGGATGCATGCATGCAGGCATATATGGCCACCTTCAAACCTTCTGTTGATGACTATTTACCCCATCTTTTTCTGTTTCTTCTATTCTTCCAGATTCAATAATCATATTGTCACTATCAACATGATGATGAGGCTTCACTGATCCATCTGAAAACCGATAGTTACGTTCAAGGTATGCCTCAACGGTCCAAGTAAGAACTAAAAACACCATTACAATCGATAGGAACAATAGTCCGGCCCATACAATCTTTACATCTCTTTTTACAGGTTTGCAATGATTTTCAACGATTTCAGAGAAAGCGTCTTTCACTGTTTGACAATGAAGGAGACTTTCCATTCCTGGATAAGAGTTTAAAAGAATTTGAATTGAACTTGTGTATGCAACCGCTGTCCTGAAGTCGTTTCCTGAAATTGGAATACCTCCGTTGCATACTCCGTTCACGGGGTCCACACAAGTGATCAATCTTAACAGCTTCAATTAAAAAAAAAAAAAAAAAAAAAAAAACCTTAATGTAAAGAAACTGAAAGGAGAGAAGATAAAGGGGAAAAAAAAAAGCAAAAAAAATTTACCATTATTTTTGAATTTGATTGATAAATAAATTTAAGTATTGGCTAAAGTTATGTGTATATTATATAGTACCTCAGGGATGTCGCCTATCTTAATATCATTCTCTGAGCAGTTGTTTGGCTGGTAATTGTACTCTGGTGGCCCTGAGAACGGATTGCATACTCCAAAAGACGAATCTTGTTGTATTCGAGATATGTTTGCATTAATCTGCAGTTTTTAATTTCGAAAATTGATTAATTTGTTATAATCTGTTGCAAGTATCTGGTATAGGTGACTGTTTTGACTTATTAATGGGTTGTGTTATATATCAAACAAATCAAATAGGTATGAAATGCCCCAAACAACAAAGTTAATCCCAAAAAATTCTAAAATTTAAAGTTTAGATAAGGTAATATATTTCTTAAGGAATTTTCAAGCATTAAGTAGTAGTATTAAAAAAAGTCGGAGATGAAGTGTCGGGCCATTTCAACCCGTAATAAAAGTCGACCCGTTTAGAAACATGTTACACACGAGTAGTAAATAAACGAAATATAGTAGTAGTAAGTACCTGAGTGACTAGGTTGAAAACTCCGGCGCTGACATCAGTAAGGGCAGATTCTGCCGAAAGCAGTTCATCACAAGGAAGGATTGAACTCAAGCTGTTGTTGTAAGGATCTTGTTGAAAATCTTCAAGGGCAGTGCATGTATCACCCGCAAATCTGGATATATAATTTATAACCCTCATATATTATTAGTCCTTAATTTGTTGTTTGCTTAATTACTAGTTTCTAGTAGCTTTTACCAAGTGAAATTAAGGGAAAACAAACTTTATTTATTACTGTACCTTGATAAGAAAAAGTACGCCCCGAAGAACACCCAACAGAGAACGGTGATTAACCAACACAGCACAATCAATCTGCATTCGTTACAATAAGAAATTAATTGATGTGAGGAAGTTGATTATATTTCTTTAAAGAGTCTGATTAAAAAAAAAAAAAAAAAACAGAGTTGTCTTTTTAGGCTTACATGTGAAGAGCTCGCCTTAGTTTAATGACTCCAACAACTGCATTACACAACCAGAGAGAGTTATGAGTTTACACTATGAATTCTAAAAGATAAAAAAAAGGGGTCACACTATATTGCTGCACACCTGTTAAGGCAATCACAGCAACCAAATTCAGTGCGAAGATGACACTACTTACAATGTACCTGCAATCATCATTAAATATCGCTGTTAGCAACATGAACAGACATAATATATTATAAGTAAAGGTCGAAGTTAGACCATTTAATTAGGGAATGCAAATCTTATACAATATTAAATTGACATTTACTACGTACAACTTTTCTAATCACATATATATATTTGATGACTTGGCATTTTGCAACCTGTAGTTGGGAAAATGAAATGAAACTTACAGAATACGAAGACCTAAATCAATCTTATGCCGATTCTTTCTAGCTTGATATTGTATATCATTAGCTGTAGAGTTAAGCTGCCTAGAAGTGGATTGAAGAAAGCGTGTGGTGCTTGGTTCAACATTTGTTCCTTGTAAGTTGGTTTGTGTCATTTTCATTGCTCCAGTTGTATTATATATTGTCTCTGAAGCACCATCAGCTGTATCAATGATGATATCTATTATCTTATCAGCCCTCGAATGAAATTTTGCATTCCCTCCAAGTACTAACCCTGTTCCAACTCTGAATATATAAACAATGCAAGAAAAATGTCTCAGTATTCGTAATAAATAGATTACAACCCACCCAGTGTGTTTTGCAATAAATGGCATAGAATTGAAGAAGCTAGGCTAGCTTACATGGCAAGTAATGTGAAAAAATCTGCAAGAATAATATGCCATAGGTAATATTGCTTGTGGGATGCTGGTTTCTTTTGTTTCTTTACCAGTTTCCTGTTTGTTTTGCAACAAATGGGCGTTGACAAAAGGAATATTCCATATACAAGGCCACATAAGAGCCATAAGGCACCCATTACATATCCTGCTATTCCTGTATATGCAGTTGACTGCAATGACATTACAAGATATAAAATGTTATACCGAACTTAATATTTAAATTTTTAGAGTGTTAAAAACATGAACTAAGAGTCGTGAAAAAATTCTTACACTCCAGTAATGAATATTGGTAATGTCATATCCTCCCTTGTATTTTTTAAGGTTTTCCAAGGGGTCAGGCCTAACCGTGTCATCTGATAACTGCCTCACTTCTACTGCACAAAAAAACAGGTTGTACGTTAAATTAAATTACGTGGAAAGCTAATGTGACATTGACGCGATTAAAAAAAGAAAGTATATGAAGTATCTTGTAATGTTGTAAGATTGCATTTTGGGCGCTAAAATAGTATATATGATGAACCAAATATGAGCTTAAAATAATGCACTTTGTATCTTTTTGTCCTAAGATATAACAAACGAGTCACGAGTGTGGGCTTATTACCTTGTTGAGTAGTGGTAGTAGGTTGTGCCTGAATATGAGAAAACCTTGAAACCAAAAGTAGTAGTAGTAGCATTATGAACCAAATTCTGCTCCATCCGCCTCTCATTTTTTTTTGTCCTGCATTTTTGTAACATAAATCACTTTTAAGTATTAATTTTAGCCTTTTTAAAATAAAAATACAAAACTCATAGATATATTATTAAAAGAGCTCATATTATCATAATGTTGTACGTGTTCTTAATTTCAAGAGGAAAATATATACGAAAGTTTTTAAACTACATATTTTTGAATAATACAATTTTAGAAAACTTAAAATGTGTCATTACATATGTTGCTATTTGATTTATCTATTAATTTGATAATAATTGTGTTTCATATCGCTATCATCATTTATCTAATGGTCAAATTTGTTCTTATTTTTGTGTAATTATGCAATACAAAAGGTCTGATCAATCATATTTACAAATAGATTTTCCATGCAGTATTTGTAATATGTTTTATCAAATATATTTATCTAAATAATGATGCTGATCGTTGAAATAAATAATCTACTGATGTTAAAAAAATTGTCGTTTAAGAAAAAAAAAAAATTAATCTTTGAAATTATATGCTGTTCAAAAATAAAAATTAAAAAAATAACCTTTGGTATTAGGTCTAGTACTAGTATTACTAATATCAAGTTTGAATATAATTAGTAGAATTTATCAAGTATTTATTAAAACAAGTTGTTTAGATTTTTCAGAATGAAGTTGAACGTGTGCATAAATTAACATTATTACAGTATTAGTAAAGATAAAAGATGAAGTGAAAACCACTAAAGCTTGACTCCGTATGTTGAAAATCGTATTGTTATAAATTAATTTAGGAAAATGCTAACGACAGCCCTAAGGGTTGTCGTTAACATGCATTAATTTATTACTAATTTTTCTAGAGATAGTTAGAGGCCGTGTGTTTGTGATTGCTTTATCAAAGCGAAGTTTCTAATAAAACATGCATGCACTTGTTTTTTTTTTTTTTTTTTTTTTTCAAACTACATTATATATCTCGTAACAAAACATAAAGTAATTACCTTTTGTCGAAAAAAAATTACTGATTAATTACATTTTGTTAACTCAATAATTAAATAATCGTTTCAAATCGCAACACTCTTAGCCTTACAAATACTCTCTCCGTAAATATAAATGTCCAACTTATACTATTCTTAGACATCAGTTTGGGATCTTCCACAGGGAACTAAACCACTCACGCGTTCATCTCTCGTAGCTGTATAACCCGCCTCCAACAACTACTCTCGATGGATATTTCATGTTAGGGAAAACATTGAGTACAATGTTGCAGTCCAGCGGAGTCGAACTCCTAAAGTAGTGAAAAAACCAACTTGTACTATTTATATTAGCCATGTAATAATTTTTCACTTCTAAAAATAACAATAATATCATTAAATTAAACTCCTCATATTTACTCTAGTTTATTACTATCAATCATTTATTTTATAAATTAATTTTTAATAATAAAACCTAATATAGGAAATAAACTGAAATCAGAGTCATTGATCTAATAGTATTGAGGTAACTTCTTCAATTAACAGGTTGGGAACTTTCTATAAACAATTTTTTACAAACAAAAAGAAACTTAAAAGCAAGCAAAGCCTATAAAGGTGCACTATATGGTAAAAAAAGTCATATGCATCCCAACTTTGACAAAAGCCTTGTTTTAGTTGGTCATGGTGTATATATATATATATATATATATATATATATATATATATATATATATATATATATATATATATATATTCTTTAATCATTATCAATCTTATGTTAAGTTTTGAAAAAACGGTATGTATAGATAATTAGGTGATCTGAGGTAGTACTGTAGTAGTAAGAAAGCATTCAAATAGTAAAAAATGATGCAAAGAGCAAACACAAGTTATTGCGATAGTACAAATTGTATTACTACTCCATTACGTATAAATTGTATTACTCCATTACTTTACTAATTAACAGCAAGTAAAGACCTTTCACCTTTATTTTTTTGATGAGATGTAAAAACAAGCAACCTTACTAAGCGAGTTATGTCACGTATATTTAAATATATAACAGATCAAATGTTAAGCTTTAGAGAATTGAACTCACCGGATTGAAAAGTACGAATTTTCCGGCAGCCGTTAAGTGTTGGCCGGAAAAGTAGGTATATATCAACTGGTTGTGAATTACCAGATAAACATTGATGAAGATGATGATGATGATCTCTAATACTTGATTAACACTTTCCCAGAAGCAATCACTTTTCTTTTTTGTATAGATTTAATACAAACAATTTACTAAAATGAATAAAAGGCTCTATATGTAAACCAAAATTCAAATGGTGTGGTCTGTGAGGAAGAAAATATTTATGCTTGTGTACACATATATACATACATATCTAGAACGTTAAACAGGAAATTGTTGATATGAGTCCTCAAAAGGCACGGGTCAAACACTCAAACTTATATATTTAATTTTCAACAAAATACAGTTTGTTGACTTGACGTCCTGTTCTCCTTTTGCATATTTATAAGACAATATTACGCAAACACTCCCTGTAATTCGCACAGAATACAGGCTCAGTTCCTAAACTATCATTATTGCATGGACAATCCTCATAATTTGCAGTTATTTTGCATACAGTTCCTGAGACTAACATCCGTTAAAAAACTATGTTAAGTGATAGCACATGCCATTCATGTGAGGGTATTTTAGTCAATTTATGTAACAACCCGAACCTTCATCCTTCATATTTTAGTTTAAATCGTACATCTTAAGAGATTCTCAGCATAACATTTATCATTTGTTCATCTATTATATTAAATTACATGAAATCATTATCATTTTGGTTTATGTAGGTCATTACATAACGTATCATTTTAATACACTCTTAAGTCTTAGAAATACCTTTATCATTTAGGAATGCCTATGTACTTAAGCCTAAAAAATTAGAGATAAACGTATACTAGTTATCGTGCTTATTCACCTTGAATTTTTTTAACCAAACACCCCTTTATACCATCCTTTTAGCCGGCTCCCCTCCACCCCTCCATTCCCTCATTTATTCAAAACAACTTATCAAATTACTCAAAATTCTATCTTAAAAACACACAAATTTCTTCTTCATTTTATCTTAAAAATTAAAGAACAAACACAATCACCATCACAAAAAATTGCCATCATCATCAAATTCTGCTATCTTATATCTTCTTATCATCTTCTCTTTGAAGGAATTATCATCCACATCTTTATCCCTCTTGAAAAATCCTAGAGACCTTTCAAATAACTTGGTATGAACACATCAATTTACTGATTTTTCATTGTATTTACATATGTTTTAAAGTTTTATTAGTCATTTAATCATCATCTATTCTAGAAATGGATGTGTTAGAACTCCGAGATGAGCTAATCATGTTCCTATAAGATCCTATAGACGAGGGCTATATATAGGATCTAGGGACTCCATAGAAACTAACAATAGTCAAGCTTTGTAAAGAGTTCAAGAGAGGCGTGGAAGTAAATTTACACATTTATGAAACGTTCTCTAGCATTTGGTAACTAAAGAGATCCGCATGAATACGATGAATGTTCCTTCATATCTTCACACCCGAACACATACACTTTTAAACCTTCAACATGAAGATATGCATATCTTCAAACGTTCTTCATGAAGATCTTCATATCTTCGTGAAGATCTTCATACCTTCAACCGAAAATTTTAGAAAATTCAAAATTATCAAAACAGCTAACCTAAACACAAACACATCTGGAGTATCATATTCGTCAGTTTTTTATAATCCGTCCATTTTTATGAAAAATGGACATCAATTTCTCAAATTCCAAAACACAATCTCATTTCAAATCACAAAAAAAACATCCTATTATAGAATATCACTTTCATTAAATCAATTTAATATTCAAAAAATTAGATTACAAGGTCAAAAATGCTACTGTATTCATACGTTCTTCATTATTCATCATCATTAAAATTGAACTTTTCAAATTGATGATCAACAACATGATTTGAGCTTAGAAAAACGTTAACTAATAGAAATCTAAACTTCGTGATTCATCAGAGAGCTTTAACAACAACATATTCATGATGAATCAAATCAAGTTCGTCGTTCATGATCCTCTTATGGTGATTTGGTCTCTGGAACGATTCGGTATCATATTCCGAAAAGTAAAAATTCAAAGTTGATTAGATCATCTCATGATGCTCTCTGCAAAAACTCACATCTCAATTAGTATAATCGAATTCGAATTCGACAGTCAAAGGTTAAGAAGAAATAGGCAACTATTTATTCTTTGCTCAACTAAAGAATGATATCACTCAAAATGATCATGTTTTTACTAATGGTATCACCCATATTTTAACCTTAATATCAAAAAAATATCTATAAACATGCAAAAACATAAAAATTATAATATTAAGAGGGCAAAAGGCATAATTGCCAAAATAAGGCCAAAATAGAGTTTTTTAACAAGGTTTTTAGCAATTTTTCTATCCAAGAGGTATACTATACCCACTTAGCCTTAAAATACGTATTTCAGACTCATAAACATCCATGGAGAACTCTTAGAGTCCGAATCCACAAGCGTAAACTAAAGAACAAGGCAAAGCCCAAATTAGGGTTTCCTAAAACCTAATTTCAGAGATCACTCTAAAACACTACTTCGGAAGATCAAGAAGACTAGCAGACTTACCAGTACTTAATTGAAGCTCATTTATGAAGACCTAACCATGACTTAGATCCTTTATGCATCCGGTTGAAGAGATTAAGAACATACAAGACTTACACACACTGAAACATACACTAAAACCTAATAGGTCCTACAGTCATATCCGGCCAACAAGAGCTTTAGAGACTGACCACGGGACTTGTGTACACTTAAGATCAAGCTTAAAGACCTTCCAGAAGACTTATTTACCTACTACAAGTCGATTGTACATTGCACCGGGCAAGATAAAGCGCAACTATGAAAGAAACTCATCCGTATAATCAACCACCTAAAGAGTAATTAAATAACTAAAATGTAACTAAATAATTACTACAAGCTAATTGTCATATGGTGTAGTGACCCGAACTTTTCCATGTTTATATATATATTAAATGAAATTGATATTTATATGATTAAGTGTTTCCAACATGTTAAGCAATCAAACTTGTTAAGACTTGATTAATTGAAATAGGTTTCATATAGACAATTAACCACCCAAGTTGACCGGTGATTCACGAATTAAAACTTGTAAAAACTATATGATGACATATATATGGATATATATATAGTTAACATGATATTATGATAAGTAAACATATCATTAAGTATATTAACAATGAACTACATATGTAAAAACAAGACTACTAACTTAATGATTTTGAAATGAGACATATATGTAACGATTATCGTTGTAACGACATTTAATGTATATATATCATATTAAGATATATTAATACATCATGATATCATGATAATGTAATAATTTATCATCTCACTTGATTTAATAAACAATGGGTTAACAACATTTAACAAGATCGTTAACCTAAAGGTTTCAAAACAACACTTACATGTAACGACTAACGATGACTTAACGACTCAGTTAAAATGTATATACATGTAGTGTTTTAATATGTATTCATACACTTTTGAAAGACTTCAAGACACTTATCAAAATACTTCTACTTAACAAAAATGCTTACAATTACATCCTCGTTCAGTTTCATCAACAATTCTACTCGTATGCACCCGTATTCGTACTCGTACAATACACAGCTTTTAGATGTATGTACTATTGGTATATACACTCCAATGATCAGCTCTTAGCAGCCCATGTGAGTCACCTAACACATGTGGGAACCATCATTTAGCAACTAGCATGAAATATCTCATAAAATTACAAAAATATGAGTAATCATTCATGACTTATTTACATGAAAATAAAATTACATATCCTTTATATCTAATCCATACACCAACGACTAAAAACACCTACAAACACTTTCATTCTTCAATTTTCTTCATCTAATTGATCTCTCTCAAGTTATATCTTCAAGTTCTAAGTGTTCTTCATAAATTCTACAAGTTCTAGTTTCATAAAATCAAGAATACTTCCAAGTTTGCTAGCTTACTTCCAATCTTGTAAGGTGATCATCCAACCTCAAGAAATCTTTGTTTCTTACAGTAGATTATCATTCTAATACAAGGTAATAATCATACTCAAACTTTGGTTCAATTTCTATAACTATAACAATCTTATTTCAAGTGATGAGCTTACTTGAACTTGTTTTCGTGTCATGATTCTGCTTCAAGAACTTCGAGCCATCCAAGGATCCGTTGAAGCTAGATTCATTTTTCTCTTTTCCAGTAGGTTTATCCAAGGAACTTAAGGTAGTAATGATGTTCATAACATCATTCGATTCATACATAAAAAGCTATCATATTCGAAGTGGTAAACTTGTAATCACTAGAACATAGTTTAGTTAATTCTAAACTTGTTCGCAAATAAAGTTAATCCTTCTAACTACACTTTTAAAATCAACTATACAAATGATCTATATCTATATGATATGCTAACTTAATGATTTAAAACCCGGAAACACGATAAACACCATAAAACCGGATTTACGCCGTCATAGTTACAACCGGGGGCTGTTTTGGTTTGGATAATTAAAAACTATTAAAAACTTTGATTTAAAAGCTATAATTCTGGAAAAATGATTTTTCTTATGAACATGAAACCATATTCAAAAATCATGGTTAAACTCAAAGTGAAAGTATGTTTTTCAAAACAGTCATCAAGATGTCGTTCTTTCGACGGAAATGACTACCTCTTTCAAAAACGACTTGTAACTTGTATTTCTGACTATAAACCTATACCTTTTCTGTTTAGTTTCATAAATTCAAGTTCAATACGAAACCGTGGCCGCTTAAATCACTCGAAACGGATTAGAAACGAAGAAATGGCGAGCAAAACAAAATTGGTAAAAACTACTCATTTTAGCTACGTGAAAATTGGTAACAAATCTATTCCAACCATAACTTAATCAACTTGTATTGTATATTATGTAATCTTGAGATACCATAGACACGTATACAATGTTTCGACCTATCATTTCGACACATCTATATATATTTCGGAACAACCATAGACACTCTATATGTGAATGTTGGAGTTAGCTATACAGGGTTGAGGTTAATTTCAAAATATATATAGTTTGAGTTGTGATCAATACTGAGATATGTATACACTGGGTCGTGGATTGATTCAAGATAATATATATCAATTTCTTTTCTGTACATCTAACTGTGGACAACTAGTTGTAGGTTACTAACGAGGACAGCTGACTTAATAAACTTAAAACATCAAAATTTATTAAAAGTATTGTAAATATATTTTGAACATATTTTGATATATATGTACATATTTGTTATAGGTTCGTGAATCGACCAGTGGCAAAGTCTTACTTCCCGACGAAGTAAAAAATCTGTGAAAGTGAGTTATAGTCCCACTTTTAAAATCTAATATTTTTGGGATGAGAATACATGCAGGTTTTATAAATGATTTACAAAATAGACACAAGTACGTGAAACTACATTCTATGGTTGAATTATCAAAATCGAATATGCCCCTTTTTATTAAGTCTGGTAATCTAAGAATTAGGGAACAGACACCCTAATTGACGCGAATCCTAAAGATAGATCTATTGGGCCTAACAAACCCCATCCAAAGTACCAGATGCTTTAGTACTTCGAAATTTATATCATATCCGAAGGGTGTCCCGGAATGATGGGGATATTCTTATATATGCATCTTGTTAATGTCGGTTACCAGGTGTTCACCATATGAATGATTTTTTTATCTCTATGTATGGGATGTGTATTGAAATATGAAATCTTGTGGTCTATTATTATGATTTGATAATATATAGGTTAAACCTATAACTCACCAACATTTTTGTTAACGTTTTAAGCATGTATATTCTCAGGTGATTATTAAGAGCTTCCGCTGTCGCATACTTAAATAAGGACGAGATTTGGAGTCCATGCTTGTATGATATTGTGTAAAAACTGCATTCAAGAAACTTATTTCGTTGTAACATATTTGTATTGTAAACCATTATGTAATGGTCGTGTGTAAACAGGATATTTTAGATTATCATTATTTGATAATCTACGTAAAGCTTTTTAAACCTTTATTGATGAAATAAAGGTTATGGTTTGTTTTAAAATGAATACAGTCTTTGAAAAACGTCTCATATAGAGGTCAAAACCTCGCAACGAAATCAATTAATATGGAACGTTTTTAATCAATAAGAACGGGACATTTCAGTTGGTATCCGAGCGTTGGTCTTAGAGAACCAGAATTTTGCATTAGTGTGTCTTATCGAGTTTGTTAGGATGCATTAGTGAGTCTAGACTTCGACCGTGTTTACTTGAAAAATGATTGCTTAACAAATTTTGTTGGAAACTATATATTTTTAACATGCGAATATTATGTGATATATTAATCTCTTAACATGTTTGATATTATGTGATAGATGTCTACTTCTAGAACAAGTCCCATTGACTCACCTAATAATAATGAAGAGTCAAATGTAAATTAGAATAATTCGTGGACTGATACACAAGTTCCCGAAGAGGAACAGGAAGAAGAGTCAGAACCGGAAGAAGAATCGGAACCGGAAGAAGAATCGGAACTGGAAGAAGAAATAGAACCAGTGGGGGAAATAATAAAACGGTTAAGTAGAAGAAAATCCTCAACCAACCGACCAAAGTTAATTATGGTCAATGGTGTTTCCGCCAAGGAAGCAAAGTATTGGGAGGATTACCAATTCTCCGATGAATCGGATCCCGACAAGGATTCCGATGATGTTATAGAAATTACCCCAACACAATTTAATAAGGCAAAAGAGAACAATAAGGGAAAGGGCATAAAAATAGAGAAATTTGTTTCCAAACCCGATGAACTTTATATGTATCGTCAACACCCGTATTTCCTAAGTTGTGACAATAACCCGGGAACCTCTAAACCACCTGGTTTTTCTAAACCAATGTGGAAAATGACGGCTCGTATTAGGGGAACATCATATATACCTAGAAACTTAGTAAAACGAACCAAAACCGAAGAAGAAGAAACGAGCGAGTCGGAATAAGATAGTTGTATTCGTGTGGTGTAATATATGTAATATAGTGTGCTTATGCTTTATGATATATGTAAAAATTGCTTGTATTAATAAGTATTTTTTTTATGAATCTAACTCTTGTCTATTTTACAGTATAAAAACACAAAATGGATAGACAACCCAATATTTTAAAAGACCTACCCGGAGACATGATTGATGAAATCTTGTCTAGAGTCGGTCAGAATTCCTCGGCACAACTATTTAAGGCGAGATCAGTTTGTAAGACATTCGAAGAACGTTCCAAGAATGCCTTGGTTTATAAAAGGCTTTCGTTCGAAAGATGGGGGATATCACATTGGGAAATCCATAAGTTACGATGTGTTTACTTTGACGCATATATTGCGGGGAACCCAAATGCTATTTTACGCAACGGGTTAAGAAATTATTTTGACTCAATATATCCGAATATTGGACTTCATGATTTAGAAAAAGTGGCTAACATGCAACATAAGGAAGCATGTTATGCTTACGGGTTAGTAATATTCGCTTCTCACCAAAGTGAGAACAAGAACATCGAGCTACAACTATTAAAGAAAACATTCCCACAAGTGACGGAGTCGGTAATTGGGGTAAGAAATGAGGTTTTTAGATTGTTAAGGGACTGTTGGATATTACGTAACCCTCGTCCCTTTGACGACGTTACAACACGCTGTCTTATCAACGGCCATAACGGTTATGTTCCACAAGACCAAGGATGGGAAGTAGTCCTAGTAAAACCAGAATGCATGACTTGTTTCTGGACGTATGAATTACGTGTCTTTATTGCCTTTGCTGAACGACTTGTGTACTAGCTAGAATTATCTTCACAACCATCTTGTATCAAATTTATTGTGTGCTATATTTCATGCTATATGTAAAATAAGCGGTACTGTAAGTTTGTAAAATATTGTGTAAAAGTTTGAACGCGAAATATTATTATAATCAGTTTTTCATATAGAATTGTAGTAGTTGAATTGTATATTAGCAACTAAGTATGAACTTAACGGGTAGGTACTACCCGAATTTAAACTTATAAAACGCTAATATGAAGAAAAAACTTTTATAAATGAGTTCATATTATGCTACGAGATACTATTGACTACTCTTAATATTCTATATGATTAACTTGTTTCATTTGACTATTTGAAGAAAATGGCACCGACTACTCGACAAACCTTGAATATGAGCGAAGAGGAATTTCGTGCCTTTCTTGCTTCAAACATAGCCGCAGTACAGGCTGCGCTACATACCAACAATAACCTTGGATATAGTAGTACAGGAAATCGTGTAGGATGCACCTACAAAGAATTCACTACCTGCAAACCTTTGGAATTTGATGGAACTGAAAGACCAATCGGATTGAAACGGTGGACCGAGAAGGTCGAATCGGTGTTTGCCATAAGTAAGTGTACCGAAGAGGACAAAGTGAAGTACGCTACGCATACCTTCACAGGTTATGCGTTAACATGGTGGAATACCTATCTAGAGCAAGTGGGACAAGATGATGCTTACGCACTACCGTGGTCAGCATTCAAGCACTTGATGAACGAGAAGTACCGTCCCAGAACCGAGGTCAATAAGCTCAAGACAGAACTTAGAGGGTTACGAACCCAAGGATTTGATATTACCACGTACGAAAGACGATTCACAGAATTGTGCCTATTGTGTACGGGAGCGTTCGAAGACGAGGAAGAGAAAATCGACGCGTTTGTGAAAGGATTACCGGAAAGAATCCAAGAAGATATAAGTTCACACGAGCCCGCCTCCATACAACACGCATGTAGAATGGCTCACAAACTAGTGAACCAGATTGAAGAAAGAATTAAAGAACAGACTGCTGAAGAGGCCAATGTGAAGCATGTAAAAAGAAAGTGGGAGGAAAACGGTGATAAGAATCACCAATACAACAACAACAGCAATTACAACAATAATCGCAACAACTATCCCAACAATCGCAACATCAATCGCAACTACAATAAATGGCCCAACAACAACAACAGCAGCAGCAGCAACTACACCAATCATCCCAACAACAATAATAACCGCAACAACAATAACAACAATCAGAAGCAGCTATGCCAAAGGTGTGAAAAGTATCACTCGGGGTTCTGCACAAAATTTTGCAACAAGTTTAAAAGAAATGGTCATAGCGCGGCGAAGTGTGAGGTCTATGGACCAGGGGTTAACATAACGAAAGGAACAAATGGTGTCGGAACGAGTAATGGCGGAGCAAGTAGTGTCGGAGCAAGTTATGCCAATGTAGTTTGTTATAAATGTGGAAAACCGGGCCACATTATTAGAAATTGCCCGAACCAGGAGAACACGAATGGACAAGGCCGTGGAAGAGTTTTCAATATTAATGCGGCAGAGGCACATGAAGACCCAGAGCTTGTTACGGGTACGTTTCTTATTGACAATAAATCTGCTTATATTTTATTTGATTCGGGTGCGGATAGAAGCTATATGAGTAGAGTTGTTTGTGCTAAATTAAGTTGTCCGTTGACGCCTTTGGATAGTAAATTTTTACTCGAATTAGCAAATGGTAAATTAATTTCAGCAGATAATATATGTCGGAATCGAGAAATTAAACTGGTTAGCGAAACATTTAAGATTGACTTGATACCAGTAGAGTTAGGGAGTTTTGATGTGATAATCGGTATGGACTGGTTGAAAGAAGTGAAAGCAGAGATCGTTTGTTATAAAAATGCAATTCGCATTATACGAGAAAAAGGAAAACCCTTAATGGTGTACGGAGAAAAGGGCAACACGAAGCTACATCTTATTAGTAATTTAAAGGCATAAAAACTAATAAGAAAAGGTTGCTATGCTGTTCTAGCACAAGTCGAGAAAGTACAAACTGAAGAAAAGAGCATCAATGATGTTCCCGTCTCAAAAGAATTTCCCGATGTATTTCCGAAAGAATTACCGGGATTACACCCACATCGATCCGTTGAATTTCAAATAGATCTTGTACCAGGAGCTGCACCAATAGCTCGTGCTCCTTACAGACTCGCACCCAGCGAGATGAAAGAACTGCAAAGCCAATTACAAGAACTTTTAGAGCGTGGTTTCATTCGACCAAGCACATCACCGTGGGGAGCTCCTGTTTTGTTTGTCAAGAAGAAAGATGGTACATTTAGGTTGTGTATTGACTACAGAGAGTTGAACAAACTTACTGAAATGTCCCGTTCTTATTGATTAAAAACGTTCCATATTAATTGATTTCGTTGCGAGGTTTTGACCTCTATATGAGACGTTTTTCAAAGACTGCATTCATTTTTAAAACAAACCATAACCTTTATTTCATAAATAAAGGTTTAAAAAGCTTTACGTAGATTATCAAATAATGATAATCTAAAATATCCTGTTTACACACGACCATTACATAATGGTTTACAATACAAATATGTTACATCGAAATCATTTTCTTGAATGCAGTTTTTACACAGTATCATACAAACATGGACTCCAAATCTTGTCCTTATTTTAGTATGCAACAGCGGAAGCTCTTAGTATTCACCTGAGAATAAACATGCTTTAAACGTCAACAAAAATGTTGGTGAGTTATAGGTTTAACCTATATATATCAAATCGTAACAATAGACCACAAGATTTCATATTTCAATATACATCCCATACATAGAGATAAAAATCATTCATATGGTGAACACCTGGTAACCGACATTAACAAGATGCATATATAAGAATATCCCCATCATTCCTGGACACCCTTCGGATATGATATAAATTTCGAAGTACTAAAGCATCCGGTACTTTGGATGGGGTTTGTTAGGCCCAATAGATCTATCTTTAGGATTCGCGTCAATTAGGGTGTCTGTTCCCTAATTCTTAGATTACCAGACTTAATAAAAAGGGGCATATTCGATTTCGATAATTCAACCATAGAATGTAGTTTCACGTACTTGTGTCTATTTTGTAAATCATTTATAAAACCTGCATGTATTCTCATCCCAAAAATATTAGATTTTAAAAGTGGGACTATAACTCACTTTCACAGATTTTTACTTCGTCGGGAAGTAAGACTTGGCCACTGGTTGATTCACGAACCTATAACAATATATACATATATATCAAAGTATGTTCAAAATATATTTACAACACTTTTAATATATTTTGATGTTTTAAGTTTATTAAGTCAGCTGTCCTCGTTAGTAACCTACAACTAGTTGTCCACAGTTAGATGTACAGAAATAAATCGATAAATATTATCTTGAATCAATCCACGACCCAGTGTATACGTATCTCAGTATTGATCACAACTCAAACTATATATATTTTGGAATCAACCTCAACCCTGTATAGCTAACTCCAACATTCACATATAGAGTGTCTATGGTTGTTCCGAAATATATATAGATGTGTCGACATGATAGGTCGAAACATTGTATACGTGTCTATGGTATCTCAAGATTACATAATATATAATACAAGTTGATTAAGTTATGGTTGGAATAGATTTGTTACCAATTTTCACGTAGCTAAAATGAGAAAAATTATCCAATCTTGTTTTACCCATAACTTCTTCATTTTAAATCCGTTTTGAGTGAATCAAATTGCTATGGTTTTATATTGAACTCTATTTTATGAATCTAAACAAAAAAAGTATAGGTTTCTAGTCGGAAAAATAAGTTACAAGTCGTTTTTGTAAAGGTAGTCATTTCAGTCGAAAGAACGACGTCTAGATGACCATTTTAGAAAACATACTTCCACTTTGAGTTTAACCATAATTTTTTGGATATAGTTTCATGTTCATAATAAAAATCATTTTCTCAGAATAACAACTTTTAAATCAAAGTTTATCATAGTTTTTAATTAACTAACCCAAAACAGCCCGCGGTGTTACTACGACGGCGTAAATCCGGTTTTACGGTGTTTTTCGTGTTTCCAGGTTTTAAATCATTAAGTTAGCATATCATATAGATATAGAACATGTGTTTAGTTGATTTTAAAAGTCAAGTTAGAAGGATTAACTTTTGTTTGCGAACAAGTTTAGAATTAACTAAACTATGTTCTAGTGATTACAAGTTTAAACCTTCGAATAAGATAGCTTTATATGTATGAATTGAATGATGTTATGAACATCATTACTACCTTAAGTTCCTTGGATGAACCTACTGGAAAAGAGAAAAATGGATCTAGCTTCAATGGATCCTTGGATGGCTCAAAGTTCTTGAAGCAAAATCATGACACGAAAACAAGTTCAAGTAAGATCATCACTTGAAATAAGATTGTTATAGTTATAGAAATTGAACCAAAGTTTGAATATGATTATTACCTTGTATTAGAATGATAACCTACTGTAAGAAACAAAGATTTCTTGAGGTTGGATGATCACCTTACAAGATTGGAAGTGAGCTAGCAAACTTGAAAGTATTCTTGATTTTATGAAACTAGAACTTTTGGAATTTATGAAGAACACTTAGAACTTGAAGATAGAACTTGAGAGAGTTCAATTAGATGAATAAAATTGAAGAATGAAAGTGTTTGTAGGTGTTTTTGGTCGTTGGTGTATGGATTAGATATAAAGGATATGTAATTTTGTTTTCATGTAAATAAGTCATGAATGATTACTCATATTTTTGTAATCTTATGAGATATTTCATGCTAGTTGCCAAATGATGGTTCCCACATGTGTTAGGTGACTCACATGGGCTGCTAAGAGCTGATCATTGGAGTGTATATACCAATAGTACATACATCTAAAAGCTGTGTATTGTACGAGTACGAATACGGGTGCATACGAGTAGAATTGTTGATGAAACTGAACGAGAATGTAATTGTAAGCATTTTTGTTAAGTAGAAGTATTTTGATAAGTGTATTGAAGTCTTTCAAAAGTGTATAAATACATATTAAAACACTACATGTATATACATTTTAACTGAGTCGTTAAGTCATCGTTAGTCGTTACATGTAAGTGTTGTTTTGAAACCTTTAGGTTAACGATCTTGTTAAATGTTGTTAACCCAATGTTTATAATAACAAAAGAGATTTTAAATTATTATATTATCATGATATTATGATGTACGAATATCTCTTAATATGATATATATACATTAAATGTCGTTACAACGATAAACGTTACATATATGTCTCGTTTCAAAATCATTAAGTTAGTAGTCTTGTTTTTACATATGTAGTTCATTGTTAATATAATTAATGATATGTTTACTTATCATAATATCATGTTAACTATATATATAACCATATATATGTCATCATATAGTTTTTTACAAGTTTTAACGTTCGTGAATCACCGGTCAACTTGGGTGGTCAATTGTCTATATGAAACCTATTTCAATTAATCAAGTCTTAACAAGTTTGATTGCTTAACATGTTGGAAACATTTAATCATGTAAACATCAATCTCAATTAATATATATAAACATGGAAAAGTTCGGGTCACTACAGTACCTACCCGTTAAATAAATTTCGTCCCGAAATTTTAAGCTGTTGAAGGTGTTGACGAATCTTCTGGAAATAGATGCGGGTATTTCTTCTTCATCTGATCTTCACGCTCCCAGGTGAACTCGGGTCCTCTACGAGCATTCCATCGAACCTTAACAATTGGTATCTTGTTTTGCTTAAGTCTTTTAACCTCACGATCCATTATTTCGACGGGTTCTTCGATGAATTGGAGTTTTTCGTTGATTTGGATTTCATCTAACGGAATAGTGAGATCTTCTTTAGCAAAACATTTCTTCAAATTCGAGACGTGGAAAGTGTTATGTACAGCTGCGAGTTGTTGAGGTAACTCAAGTCGGTAAGCTACTGGTCCGACACGATCAATAATCTTGAATGGTCCAATATACCTTGGATTTAATTTCCCTCGTTTACCAAATCGAACAACGCCTTTCCAAGGTGCAACTTTAAGCATGACCATCTCTCCAATTTCAAATTCTATATCTTTTCTTTTAATGTCAGCGTAGCTCTTTTGTCGACTTTGGGCGGTTTTCAACCGTTGTTGAATTTGGATGATCTTCTCGGTAGTTTCTTGTATAATCTCCGGACCCGTAATCTGTCTATCCCCCACCTCACTCCAACAAATCGGAGACCTGCACTTTCTACCATAAAGTGCTTCAAACGGCGCCATCTCAATGCTTGAATGGTAGCTGTTGTTGTAGGAAAATTCTGCTAACGGTAGATGTCGATCCCAACTGTTTCCGAAATCAATAACACATGCTCGTAGCATGTCTTCAAGCGTTTGTATCGTCCTTTCGCTCTGCCCATCAGTTTGTGGATGATAGGCAGTACTCATGTCTAGACGTGTTCCTAATGCTTGCTGTAATGTTTGCCAGAATCTTGAAATAAATCTGCCATCCCTATCAGAGATAATAGAGATTGGTATTCCATGTCTGGAGACGACTTCCTTCAAATACAGTCGTGCTAACTTCTCCATCTTGTCATCTTCCCTTATTGGTAGGAAGTGTGCTGATTTGGTGAGACGATCAACTATTACCCAAATAGTATCAAAACCACTTGCAGTCCTTGGCAATTTAGTGATGAAATCCATGGTAATGTTTTCCCATTTCCATTCCGGGATTTCGGGTTGTTGAAGTAGACCTGATGGTTTCTGATGCTCAGCTTTGACCTTAGAACACGTCAAACATTCTCCTACGTATTTAGCAACATCGGCTTTCATACCCGGCCACCAAAAATGTTTCTTGAGATCCTTGTACATCTTCCCCGTTCCAGGATGTATTGAGTATCTGGTTTTATGAGCTTCTCTAAGTACCATTTCTCTCATATCTCCAAATTTTGGTACCCAAATCCTTTCAGCCCTATACCGGGTTCCGTCTTCCCGAATATTAAGATGCTTCTCCGATCCTTTGGGTATTTCATCCTTTAAATTTCCCTCTTTTAAAACTCCTTGTTGCGCCTCCTTTATTTGAGTAGTAATGTTATTATGAATCATTATATTCATAGTTTTTACTCGAATGGGTTCTCTGTCCTTCCTGCTCAAGGCATCGGCTACCACATTTGCCTTCCCCGGGTGGTAACGAATCTCAAAGTCGTAATCATTCAATAATTCAATCCACCTACGCTGCCTCATATTCAGTTGTTTCTGATTAAATATGTGTTGAAGACTTTTGTGGTCGGTATATATAATACTTTTGACCCCATATAAGTAGTGCCTCCAAGTCTTTAATGCAAAAACAACCGCGCCTAATTCCAAATCATGCGTCGTATAATTTTGTTCGTGAATCTTCAATTGTCTAGATGCATAAGCAATCACCTTCGTTCGTTGCATTAATACACAACCGAGACCTTGCTTTGATGCATCACAATAAATCACAAAATCATCATTCCCTTCAGGCAATGACAATATAGGTGCCGTAGTTAGCTTTTTCTTCAATAACTGAAACGCTTTCTCTTGTTCATCATTCCATTCAAATTTCTTCCCTTTATGCGTTAATGCAGTCAAGGGTTTTGCTATTCTGGAAAAGTCTTGGATGAACCTTCTGTAGTAACCAGCTAGTCCTAAAAACTGGCGTATGTGTTTCGGAGTTTTCGGGGTTTCCCACTTTTCAACAGTTTCTATCTTTGCCGGATCCACCTTAATACCTTCTTTGTTCACTATGTGACCGAGGAATTGAACTTCTTCCAACCAAAATGCACACTTTGAAAACTTAGCGTACAATTCTTCCTTCCTCAATACTTCTAACACCTTTCTCAAATGTTCACCATGTTCTTGGTCATTCTTTGAGTAAATAAGTATGTCATCAATGAAAACAATGACAAACTTGTCAAGGTATGGTCCACACACTCGGTTCATAAGGTCCATGAACACAGCTGGTGCATTAGTTAAACCAAACGGCATGACCATAAACTCGTAATGACCGTAACGTGTTCTGAAAGTAGTCTTTGGAATATCATCTTCTTTCACCCGCATTTGATGATACCCGGAACGTAAGTCAATCTTTGAATAAACAGACGAGCCTTGTAGTTGATCAAATAAGTCGTCGATTCTCGGTAGTGGGTAGCGGTTCTTGATGGTAAGTTTGTTCAACTCTCGGTAGTCGATACACAACCTGAATGTACCATCTTTCTTCTTGACAAACAAAACAGGAGCTCCCCACGGTGATGTGCTTGGTCGAATGAAACCACGCTCTAAAAGTTCTTGTAATTGGCTTTGTAGTTCTTTCATCTCGCTGGGTGCGAGTCTGTAAGGAGCACGAGCTATTGGTGCAGCTCCTGGTACAAGATCTATTTGAAATTCAACGGATCGATGTGGGGGTAATCCCGGTAATTCTTTCGGAAATACATCGGGAAATTCTTTTGCAATGGGAACATCATTGATGCTCTTTTCTTCAGTTTGTACTTTCTCGACGTGTGCTAGAACAGCATAGCAACCTTTTCTTATTAGTTTTTGTGCCTTCAAATTACTAATAAGATGTAGCTTCGTGTTGCCCTTTTCTCCGTACACCATTATGGGTTTTCCTTTTTCTCGTATAATGCGAATTGCATTTTTGTAACAAACGATCTCCGCTTTCACTTCTTTCAACCAGTCCATACCGATTATCACATCAAAACTCCCTAACTCTACTGGTATCAAATCAATCTTAAATGTTTCGCTAACCAGTTTAATTTCTCGATTCCGACATATATTATCTGCTGAAATTAATTTACCATTTGCTAATTCGAGTAAAAATTTACTATCCAAAGGCGTCAATGGACAACTTAATTTAGCACAAAAATCTCTACTCATATAGCTTCTATCCGCACCCGAATCAAATAAAACGTAAGCAGATTTATTGTCAATAAGAAACGTACCCGTAACAAGCTCCGGGTCTTCCTGTGCCTCTACCCCATTAATATTGAAAACTCTTCCACGGCCTTGTCCATTCGTGTTCTCCTGGTTCGGGCAATTTCTAATAATGTGGCCTGGTTTTCCACATTTATAACAAGCTACATTGGCATAACTTGCTCCGACACTACTTGCTCCGCCATTACTCGTTCCGACACCATTTGTTCCTTTCGTTCTATTAACCCCTGCTCCGTAGACCTCACACTTCGCCGCGCTATGACCATTTCTTTTACACTTGTTGCAAAATTTGGTGCAGAACCCCGAGTGATTCTTTTCACACCTTTGGCATAGCTGCTTCTGATTGTTGTTGTTGTTGCGGTTATTATTGTTGTTGGGATGATTGTTGTAGTTGCTGTTGTTGTTGTTGTTGTTGTTGTTGGGCCGTTTGTTGTAGTTGCGATTGATGTTGCGATTGTTGGGATAATTGTTGCGATTATTGTTGTAATTGCTGTTGTTGTTGTATTGGTGATTCTTATCACCGTTTTCCTCCCACTTTCTTTTGACTTGCTTCACATTGGCCTCTTCAGCAGTCTGTTCTTTAATTCTTTCTTCAATCTGGTTCACTAGTTTGTGAGCCATTCTACATGCCTGTTGTATGGAGGCGGGCTCGTGTGAACTTATATCTTCTTGGATTCTTTCCGGTAATCCTTTCACAAACGCGTCGATCTTCTCTTCCTCATCTTCGAATGCTCCCGGACACAATAGGCACAATTCTGTGAATCGTCTTTCGTACGTGGTAATATCAAATCCTTGGGTTCGTAACCCTCTAAGTTCTGTCTTGAGCTTATTGACCTCGGTTCTGGGACGGTACTTCTCGTTCATCAAGTGCTTGAATGCTGACCACGGTAGTGCGTACGCATCATCTTGTCCCACTTGCTCTAGATAGGTATTCCACCATGTTAACGCAGAACCTGTGAAGGTATGCGTAGCGTACTTTACTTTGTCCTCTTCAGTACACTTACTTATGGCAAACACCGATTCAACCTTCTCGGTCCACCGTTTCAATCCGATCGGTCCTTCGGTTCCATCAAATTCCAAAGGTTTGCAGGCAGTGAATTCTTTGTAGGTGCATCCTACACGATTTCCTGTACTGCTAGATCCAAGGTTATTGTTGGTATGTAGCGCAGCCTGTACTGCGGCTATGTTTGAAGCTAGAAAAGTACGGAATTCCTCTTCATTCATATTCACGGTGTGTCGAGTAGTCGGTGCCATTTCCTTCAAAATAGTTAAATGGAACAAGTTAATCATACAGAATATTAAGAGTAGTTAATAGTATTTCGTAGCATAATATGAACTCATTTATAAAAGCTTTTTCTTCATATTAGCGTTTTATAAGTTTAAATTCGGGTAGTACCTACCCGTTAAGTTCATACTTAGTAGCTAATATACAATTCAACTACTACAATTCTATATGAAAAACTGATTATAATAATATTTCGCGTTCAAACTTTTACACAATATTTTACAAACTTACAATACCGCTTATTTTACATATAGCATGAAATATAGCACACAATAAATTTGATACAAGATGGTTGTGAAGATAATTCTAGCTAGTACACAAGTCGTTCATCAAAGGCAATAAAGACACGTAATTCATACGTCCAGAAACAAGTCATGCATTCTGGTTTTACTAGGATTACTTCCCATCCTTGGTCTTGTGGAACATAACCGTTATGGCCGTTGATAAGACAGCGTGTTGTAACGTCGTCAAAGGGACGAGGGTTACGTAATGTCCAACAGTCCCGTAACAATCTAAAAACCTCATTTCTTACCCCAATTACCGACTCCGTCACTTGTGGGAACGTTTTGTTTAATAGTTGTAGCCCGATGTTCTTGTTCTCACTTTGGTGAGAAGCGAACATTACTAATCCGTAAGCATAACATGCTTCTTTATGTTGCATGTTAGCCGCTTTTTCTAAATCACGAAGTCCAATATTCGGATATATTGAGTCAAAATAATTTCTTAACCCATTGCGTAAAATAGCATTTGGGTTCCCCGCAATATATGCGTCAAAGTAAACACATCGTAACTTATGGATTTCCCAATGTGATATCCCCCATCTTCCGAACGAAAGCCTTTTATAAACCAAGGCATTCTTGGAACGTTCTTCGAATGTCTTACAAACTGATCTCGCCTTAAATAGTTGTGCCGAAGAATTCTGACCGACTCTAGACAAGATTTCATCAATCATGTCTCCGGGTAGGTCTCTTAAAATATTGGGTTGTCTATCCATTTTGTGTTTTTATACTGTAAAATAGACAAGAGTTAGATTCATAAAAAAAAATACTTATTAATACAAGCAATTTTTACATATATCATAAAGCATAAGCACACTATATTACATATATTACACCACACGAATACAACTATTTTATTCCGTCTCGCTTGTTTCTTCTTCTTCGGTTTTGGTTCATTTTGCCAAGTTTCTAGGGATATATGATGTTCCCCTAATACGAGCCGTCGTGATCCACATTGGTTTAGAAAAACCTGGTGGTTTAGAGGTTCCCGGGTCATTGTTACAACTTAAGGACTTCGGGGGTTGACGATACATATAAAGTTCATCGGGGTTGGAATTAGATTTCTCTATTTTTATGCCCTTTCCCTTATTATTTTCTTTTGCCTTTTTAAATTCAGTTGGGGTAATTTCTATAACATCATCGGAATTCTCGTCGGAATCCGATTCATCGGAGAATTGGTAATCCTCCCAATATTTTGCTTCCTTGGCGGAAACACCATTGACCATAATTAACCTTGGTCGGTTGGTTGAGGATTCTCTTTTACTTAACCGTTTTATTATTTCCCCCACCGGTTCTATTTCTTCTTCCGGTTCCGATTCTTCTTCCGGTTCCGATTCTTCTTCCGGTTCCGACTCTTCTTCCGGTTCCTCTTCGGGAACTTGTGAATCAGTCCACGAATCATTCCAATTTACATTTGACTCTTCATTATTATTAGGTGAGTCAATGGGACTTGTTCTAGAGGTAGACATCTATCACATAATATCAAACGCGTTAAGAGATTAATATATCACATAATATTCACATGTTAAAAATATATAGTTTCCAACAAAAATGTTAAGCAATCATTTTTAAAGAAAACACGGTCGAAGTCCAGACTCACTAATGCATCCTAACAAACTCGATAAGACACACTAATGCAAATTTTCTGGTTCTCTAAGACCAACGCTCGGATACCAACTGAAATGTCCCGTTCTTATTGATTAAAAACGTTCCATATTAATTGATTTCGTTGCGAGGTTTTGACCTCTATATGAGACGTTTTTCAAAGACTGCATTCATTTTTAAAACAAACCATAACCTTTATTTCATAAATAAAGGTTTAAAAAGCTTTACGTAGATTATCAAATAATGATAATCTAAAATATCCTGTTTACACACGACCATTACATAATGGTTTACAATACAAATATGTTACATCGAAATCATTTTCTTGAATGCAGTTTTTACACAGTATCATACAAACATGGACTCCAAATCTTGTCCTTATTTTAGTATGCAACAACGGAAGCTCTTAGTATTCACCTGAGAATAAACATGCTTTAAACGTCAACAAAAATGTTGGTGAGTTATAGGTTTAACCTATATATATCAAATCGTAACAATAGACCACAAGATTTCATATTTCAATATACATCCCATACATAGAGATAAAAATCATTCATATGGTGAACACCTGGTAACCGACATTAACAAGATGCATATATAAGAATATCCCCATCATTCCTGGACACCCTTCGGATATGATATAAATTTCGAAGTACTAAAGCATCCGGTACTTTGGATGGGGTTTGTTAGGCCCAATAGATCTATCTTTAGGATTCGCGTCAATTAGGGTGTCTGTTCCCTAATTCTTAGATTACCAGACTTAATAAAAAGGGGCATATTCGATTTCGATAATTCAACCATAGAATGTAGTTTCACGTACTTGTGTCTATTTTGTAAATCATTTATAAAACCTGCATGTATTCTCATCCCAAAAATATTAGATTTTAAAAGTGGGACTATAACTCACTTTCACAGATTTTTACTTCGTCGGGAAGTAAGACTTGGCCACTGGTTGATTCACGAACCTATAACAATATATACATATATATCAAAGTATGTTCAAAATATATTTACAACACTTTTAATATATTTTGATGTTTTAAGTTTATTAAGTCAGCTGTCCTTGTTAGTAACCTACAACTAGTTGTCCACAGTTAGATGTACAGAAATAAATCGATAAATATTATCTTGAATCAATCCACGACCTAGTGTATACGTATCTCAGTATTGATCACAACTCAAACTATATATATTTTGGAATCAACCTCAACCCTGTATAGCTAACTCCAACATTCACATATAGAGTGTCTATGGTTGTTCCGAAATATATATAGATGTGTCGACATAATAGGTCGAAACATTGTATACGTGTCTATGGTATCTCAAGATTACATAATATATAATACAAGTTGATTAAGTTATGGTTGGAATAGATTTGTTACCAATTTTCACGTAGCTAAAATGAGAAAAATTATCCAATCTTGTTTTACCCATAACTTCTTCATTTTAAATCCGTTTTGAGTGAATGAAATTGCTATGGTTTTATATTGAACTCTATTTTATGAATCTAAACAAAAAAAGTATAGGTTTCTAGTCGGAAAAATAAGTTACAAGTCATTTTTGTAAAGGTAGTCATTTCAGTCGAAAGAACGACGTCTAGATGACCATTTTAGAAAACATACTTCCACTTTGAGTTTAACCATAATTTTTTGGATATAGTTTCATGTTCATAATAAAAATCATTTTCTCAGAATAACAACTTTTAAATCAAAGTTTATCATAGTTTTTAATTAACTAACCCAAAACAGCCCGCGGTGTTACTACGACGGCGTAAATCCGGTTTTACGGTGTTTTTCGTGTTTCCAGGTTTTAAATCATTAAGTTAGCATATCATATAGATATAGAACATGTGTTTAGTTGATTTTAAAAGTCAAGTTAGAAGGATTAACTTTTGTTTGCGAACAAGTTTAGAATTAACTAAACTATGTTCTAGTGATTACAAGTTTAAACCTTCGAATAAGATAGCTTTATATGTATGAATTGAATGATGTTATGAACATCATTACTACCTTAAGTTCCTTGGATGAACCTACTGGAAAAGAGAAAAATGGATCTAGCTTCAATGGATCCTTGGATGGCTCAAAGTTCTTGAAGCAAAATCATGACACGAAAACAAGTTCAAGTAAGATCATCACTTGAAATAAGATTGTTATAGTTATAGAAATTGAACCAAAGTTTGAATATGATTATTACCTTGTATTAGAATGATAACCTACTGTAAGAAACAAAGATTTCTTGAGGTTGGATGATCACCTTACAAGATTGGAAGTGAGCTAGCAAACTTGAAAGTATTCTTGATTTTATGAAACTAGAACTTTTGAAATTTATGAAGAACACTTAGAACTTGAAGATAGAACTTGAGAGAGTTCAATTAGATGAAGAAAATTGAAGAATGAAAGTGTTTGTAGGTGTTTTTGGTCGTTGGTGTATGGATTAGATATAAAGGATATGTAATTTTGTTTTCATGTAAATAAGTCATGAATGATTACTCATATTTTTATAATCTTATGAGATATTTCATGCTAGTTGCCAAATGATGGTTCCCACATGTGTTAGGTGACTCACATGGGCTGCTAAGAGCTGATCATTGGAGTGTATATACCAATAGTACATACATCTAAAAGCTGTGTATTGTACGAGTACGAATACGGGTGCATACGAGTAGAATTGTTGATGAAACTGAACGAGAATGTAATTGTAAGCATTTTTGTTAAGTAGAAGTATTTTGATAAGTGTATTGAAGTCTTTCAAAAGTGTATAAATACATATTAAAACACTACATGTATATACATTTTAACTGAGTCGTTAAGTCATCGTTAGTCGTTACATGTAAGTGTTGTTTTGAAACCTTTAGGTTAACGATCTTGTTAAATGTTGTTAACCCAATGTTTATAATAACAAAAGAGATTTTAAATTATTATATTATCATGATATTATGATGTACGAATATCTCTTAATATGATATATATACATTAAATGTCGTTACAACGATAAACGTTACATATATGTCTCGTTTCAAAATCATTAAGTTAGTAGTCTTGTTTTTACATATGTAGTTCATTGTTAATATAATTAATGATATGTTTACTTATCATAATATCATGTTAACTATATATATAACCATATATATGTCATCATATAGTTTTTTACAAGTTTTAACGTTCGTGAATCACCGGTCAACTTGGGTGGTCAATTGTCTATATGAAACCTATTTCAATTAATCAAGTCTTAACAAGTTTGATTGCTTAACATGTTGGAAACATTTAATCATGTAAACATCAATCTCAATTAATATATATAAACATGGAAAAGTTCGGGTCACTACACTTACCATCAAAAACCGTTATCCACTGCCGAGAATTGACGACTTATTTGATTAACTACAAGGCTCTTCTGTTTTTTCAAAGATTGACTTACGTTCCGAGTATCATCAAATGC
The DNA here is from genome assembly GCF_046630445.1 of Rutidosis leptorrhynchoides. Lineage (NCBI taxonomy): Eukaryota > Viridiplantae > Streptophyta > Magnoliopsida > Asterales > Asteraceae > Rutidosis > Rutidosis leptorrhynchoides. Next base: position 281,208,639 of record NC_092334.1, on the reverse strand, counting down.
GGGTGAAAGAATATGATATTCCAAAGACTGCTTTCAGAACACGTTACGGTCATTACGAGTTTATGGTCATGCCGTTTGGTTTAACTAATGCACCAGCTGTGTTCATGGACCTTATGAACCAAGTGTGTGGACCATACCTTGACAAGTTTGTTATTGTTTTCATTGATGATATACTTATTTACTCAAAGAATGACCAAGAACACGGTGAACATTTGAGAAAGGTGTTAGAAGTATTGAGGAAGGAAGAATTGTACGCTAAGTTTTCAAAGTGTGCATTTTGGTTGGAAGAAGTTCAATTCCTCGGTCACATAGTGAACAAAGAAGGTATTAAGGTGGATCCGGCAAATATAGAAACTGTTGAAAAGTGGGAAACCCCGAAAACTCCAAAACACATACGCCAGTTTTTAGGACTAGCTGGCTACTACAGAAGGTTCATCCAAGACTTTTCCTGAATAGCAAAACCCCTGACTTCATTAATGCATAAAGGGAAGAAATTTGAATGGAAGGATGAACAAAAGAAAGCGTTCCAGTTATTGAAGAAAATGCTAACTACGGCACCTATATTGTCATTACCTGAAGGGAATGATGATTTTGTGATTTATTGTAACGCATCAAAGCAAGGTCTCGGTTGTGTATTAATGCAATGAACGAAGGTGATTGCTTATGCGTCTAGACAATTGAAGATTCACGAACAAAATTATACGACGCATGATTTGGAATTAGGCGCAGTTGTTTTTGCATTAAATACTTGGAGGCACTACTTATATGGGATCAAAAGTATTATATATACCGACCACAAAAGTCTTCAACACATAATAATCAGAAACAACTGAATATGAGGCAGCGTAGGTGGATTGAATTGTTGAATGATTACGACTTTGAGATTCGTTACCACCCGGGGAAGGCAAATGTGATAGCTGACGCCTTGAGCAGGAAGGACAGAGAACCCATTCGAGTAAAATCTATGAATATAATGATTCACAATAACCTTACTACTCAAATAAAGGAGGCGCAACAAGGAGTTTTAAAAGAGGGAAATTTAAAGGATGAAATACCCAAAGTATCGGAGAAGCATCTTAATATTCAGGAAGACGGAACCCGGTATAGGGCTGAAAGGATTTGGGTACCAAAATTTGGAGATATGAGAGAAATGGTACTTAGAGAAGCTCATAAAACAAGATACTCAATACATCCTGGAACGGGGAAGATGTACAAGGATCTCAAGAAACATTTTTGGTGGCCGGGTATGAAAGCCGATGTTGCTAAATACGTAGGAGAATGTTTGACGTGTTCTAAGGTCAAAGCGGAGCATCAGAAACCATCAAGTCTACTTCAACAACCCGAAATCCCGGAATGGAAATGGGAAAACATTACCATGGATTTCATCACTAAATTGCCAAGGACTGCAAGTGGTTTTGATATTATTTGGGTAATAGTTGATCGTCTCACCAAATCAGCACACTTCCTGCCAATAAGAGAAGATGACAAGATGGAGAAGTTAGCACGACTATATTTGAAGGAAGTCGTCTCCAGACATGGAATACCAATCTCTATTATCTCTGATAGGGATGGCAGATTTATTTCAAGATTCTGGCAGACATTACAGCAAGCATTAGGAACTTGTCTAGACATGAGTACTGCCTATCATCTACAAACTGATGGGCAGAGCGAAAGGATGATACAAACGCTTGAAGACATGCTACGAGCATGTGTTATTGATTTTGGAAACCGTTGGGATCGACATCTACCGTTAGCAGAATTTTCCTACAACAATAGCTACCATTCCAGTATTGAGATGGCTCCGTTTGAAGCACTTTATGGTAGAAAGTGCAGGTCTCTGATTTGTTGGAGTGAAGTGGGGGATAGACAGATTACGGGTCCGGAAATAATACAAGAAACTACCGAGAAGATCATCCAAATTCAACAACGGTTGAAAACCGCCCAAAGTCGACAAAAGAGCTACGCTGACATTAAAAGAAAAGATATAGAATTTGAAATTGGAGAGATAGTCATGCTTAAAGTTGCACCTTGGAAAGGCGTTGTTCGATTTGGTAAACGAGGGAAATTAAATCCAAGGTATATCGGATCATTCAAGATTATTGATCGTGTCGGACCAGTAGCTTACCGACTTGAGTTACCTCAACAACTCGCGGCTGTACATAATACTTTCCACGTCTCGAATTTGAAGAAATGTTTTGCTAAAGAAGATCTCACTATTCCGTTAGACAAAATCCAAATCAATGAAAAACTTCAATTCATCGAAGAACCCGTCGAAATAATGGATCGTGAGGTTAAAAGACTTAAACAAAACAAGATACTAATTGTTAAGTTTCGATGGAATGCTCGTAGAGGACCTGAGTTCACCTGGGAACTAGAAGATCAGATGAAGAAGAAATACCCGCACTTATTTCCAGAAGATACGTCAAAACCTCCAACTGCTTAAAATTTTGGGACGAAATTTATTTAACGGGTAGGGACTGTAGTGACCCGAACTTTTCCATGTTTATATATATATTAAATGAAATTGATATTTATATGATTAAGTGTTTCCAACATGTTAAGCAATCAAACTTGTTAAGACTTGATTAATTGAAATAGGTTTCATATAGACAATTAACCACCCAAGTTTACCGGTGATTCACGAACGTTAAAACTTGTAAAAACTATATGATGACATATATATGGATATATATATATATATATATATATATATATATAGTTAACATGATATTATGATAAGTAAACATATCATTAAGAATATTAACAATGAACTACATATGTAAAAACAAGACTACTAACTTAATGATTTTGAAACGAGACATATATGTAACGATTATCATTGTAACGACATTTAATGTATATATATCATATTAAGATATATTAATACATCATGATATCATGATAATGTAATAATTTAACATCTCACTTGATTTAATAAACAATGGGTTAACAACATTTAACAAGATCGTTAACCTAAAGGTTTCAAAACAACACTTACATGTAACGACTAACGATGACTTAACGACTCAGTTAAAATGTATATACATGTAGTGTTTTAATATGTATTCATACACTTTTGAAAGACTTCAAGACACTTATCAAAATACTTCTACTTAACAAAAATGCTTACAATTACATCCTCGTTCAGTTTCATCAACAATTCTACTCGTATGCACCCGTATTCGTACTCGTACAATACACAGCTTTTAGATGTATGTACTATTGGTATATACACTCCAATGATCAGCTCTTAGCAGCCCATGTGAGTCACCTAACACATGTGGGAACCATAATTTGGCAACTAGCATAAAATATCTCATAAAATTACAAAAATATGAGTAATCATTCATGACTTATTTACATGAAAACAAAATTACATATCTTTTATATCTAATCCATACACCAACGACCAAAAACACCTACAAACACTTTCATTCTTCAATTTTATTCATTTAATTGATCTCTCTCAAGTTCTATCTTCAAGTTCTAAGTGTTCTTCATAAATTCTACAAGTTCTAGTTTCATAAAATCAAGAATACTTCCAAGTTTGCTAGCTTACTTTCAATCTTGTAAGGTGATCATCCAACCTCAAGAAATCTTTGTTTCTTACAGTAGATTATCATTCTAATACAAGGTAATAATCATACTCAAACTTTGGTTCAATTTCTATAACTATAACAATCTTATTTCAAGTGATGAGCTTACTTGAACTTGTTTTCGTGTCATGATTCTGCTTCAAGAACTTCGAGCCATCCAAGGATCCGTTGAAGCTAGATCCATTTTTCTCTTTTCCAGTAGGTTTATCCAAGGAACTTAAGGTAGTAATGATGTTCATAACATCATTCGATTCATACATAAAAAGCTATCATATTCGAAGTGGTAAACTTGTAATCACTAGAACATAGTTTAGTTAATTCTAAACTTGTTCGCAAATAAAGTTAATCCTTCTAACTACACTTTTAAAATCAACTATACACATGATCTATATCTATATGATATGCTAACTTAATGATTTAAAACCCGAAAACACGATAAACACCATAAAACCGGATTTACGCCGTCATAGTTACAACCGGGGGCTGTTTTGGTTTGGATAATTAAAAACTATGAAAAAATTTGATTTAAAAGCTATACTTTTGGGAAAATGATTTTTATTATGAACATGAAACCATATTCAAAAATCATGGTTAAACTCAAAGTGAAAGTATGTTTTTCAAAACAGTCATCAAGATGTCGTTCTTTCGACGGAAATGACTACCTCTTTCAAAAATGACTTGTAACTTGTATTTCCGACTATAAACCTATACCTTTTCTATTTAGTTTCATAAATTCAAGTTCAATACGAAACCGTGGCCACTTAAATCACTCAAAACGGATTAGAAACGAAGAAATGGCGAGCAAAACAAAATTGGTAAAAACTACTCATTTTAGCTACGTGAAAATTGGTAACAAATCTATTCCAACCATAACTTAATCAACTTGTATTGTATATAATGTAATCTTGAGATACCATAGACAAGTATACAATGTTTCGACCTATCATGTCGACACATCTATATATATTTCGGAACAACCATAGACACTCTATATGTGAATGTTGGAGTTAGCTATACAGGGTTGAGGTTGTTTCCAAAATATATATAGTTTGATTTGTGATCAATACCGAGATATGTATACACTGGTTCGTGGATTGATTCAAAATAATATATATCGATTTCTTTTCTGTACATCTAACTGTGGACAACTAGTTGTAGGTTACTAATGAGGACATCTGACTTAATAAACTTAAAACATCAAAATGTATTAAAAGTATTGTAAATATATTTTGAACATATTTTGATATATATGTACATATTTTTTATAGGTTCGTGAATCGACCAGTGGCCAAGTCTTACTTCCCGACGAAGTAAAAAATCTGTGAAAGTGAGTTATAGTCCCACTTTTAAAATCTAATATTTTTGGGATGAGAATACATGCAGGTTTTATAAATGATTTACAAAATAGACACAAGTACGTGAAACTACATTCTATGGTTGAATTATCGAAATCGAATATGCCCCTTTTTATTAAATCTGGTAATCTAAGAATTAGGGAACAGACACCCTAATTGACGCGAATCCTAAAGATAGATCTATTGGGCCTAACAAACCCCATCCAAAGTACCGGATGCTTTAGTTGAAATGTCCCGTTCTTATTAATTAAAAACGTTCCATATTAATTGATTTCATTGCAAGGTTTTGACCTCTATATGAGACGTTTTTCAAAGACTGCATTCATTTTTAAAACAAACCATAACCTTTATTTCATAAATAAATGTTTAAAAAGCTTTACGTAGATTATCAAATAATGATAATCTAAAATATCCTGTTTCATACGACCATTACATAATGGTTTACAATACAAATATATTACATCGAAATCAGTTTCTTGAATGCAGTTTTACACAATATCATACAAACATGGACACCAAATCTTGTCCATATTTTAGTATGCAACAGCGGAAGCTCTTAGTATTCACCTGAGAATAAACATGCTTTAAACGTCAACAAAAATGTTGGTGAGTTATAGGTTTAACCTATATATATCAAATCGTAACAATAGACCACAAGATTTCATATTTCAATACACATCCCATACATAGAGATAAAAATCATTCATATGGTGAACACCTGGTAACCGACATTAACAAGATGCATATATAAGAATATCCCCATCATTCCGGGACACCCTTCGGATATGATATAAATTTCGAAGTACTAAAGCATCCGGTACTTTGGATGGGGTTTGTTAGGCCCAATAGATCTATCTTTAGGATTCGCGTCAATTAGATTGTCTGTTCCCTAATTCTTAGATTACAAGACTTAATAAAAAGGGCATATTCGATTTCGATAATTCAACCATAGAATGTAGTTTCACGTACTTGTGTCTATTTTGTAAATCATTTATAAAACCTGCATGTATTCTCATCCCAAAAATATTAGATTTTAAAAGTGGGACTATAACTCACTTTCACAGATTTTTACTTCGTCGGGAAGTAAGACTTGGCCACTGGTTGATTCACGAACCTATAACAATATATACATATATATTAAAGTATGTTCAAAATATATTTACAACACTTTTAATATATTTTGATGTTTTAAGTTTATTAAGTCAGCTGTCCTCGTTAGTAACCTACAACTAGTTGTCCACAGTTAGATGTACAGAAATAAATTGATAAATATTATCTTGAATCAATCCACGACCCAGTGTATACGTATCTCAGTATTGATCACAACTCAAACTATATATATTTTGGAATCAACCTCAACCCTGTATAGCTAACTCCAACATTCACATATAGAGTGTCTATGGTTGTTCTGAAATATATATAGATGTGTCGACATGATAGGTCGAAACATTGTATACGTGTCTATGGTATCTCAAGATTACATAATATACAATACAAGTTGATTAAGTTATGGTTGGAATAGATTTGTTACCAATTTTCACGTAGCTAAAATGAGAAAAATTATCCAATCTTGTTTTACCCATAACTTCTTCATTTTAAATCTGTTTTGAGTGAATCAAATTGCTATGGTTTCATATTGAACTCTATTTTATGAATCTAAACAGAAAAAGTATAGGTTTATAGTCAGAAAAATAAGTTACAAGTAGTTTTTGTAAAGGTAGTCATTTCAGTGGAAAGAACGACGTCTAGATGACCATTTTAGAAAACATACTTCCACTTTGAGTTTAACCATAATTTTTGGATATAGTTTCATGTTCATAATAAAAATCATTTTCCCAGAATAACAACTTTTAAATCAAAGTTTATCATAGTTTTTAATTAACAAACCCAAAACAGCTCACGGTGTTACTACGACGGCGTAAATCCGGGTTTACGGTGTTTTTCGTGTTTCCAGGTTTTAAATCATTAAGTTAGCATATCATATAGATATAGAACATGTGTTTAGTTGATTTTAAAAGTCAAGTTATAAGGATTAACTTTTATTTGCGAACAAGTTTAGAATTAACTAAACTATGTTCTAGTGATTACAAGTTTAAACCTTCGAATAAGATAGCTTTATATGTATAAATCGAATGATGTTATGAACATCATTACTACCTCAAGTTCCTTGGATAAACCTACTGGAAATGAGAAAAATAGATCTAGCTTCAAAGGATCCTTGGATGGCTTGAAAGTTCTTGAAGCAGAATCATGACACGAAAACAATTTCATGTAAGATTTCCACTCGAAATAAGATTGTTATAGTTATAGAAATTGAATTAAAGTTTGAATATGATTATTACCTTGTAATAGAAAGATAACCTACTGTAAGTAACAAAGGTTTCTTGATCTTGGATGATTACTTGGAATGGATTTAGAAAACTTGGAAGTAAACTTGCAATCTTGGAAGTATTCTTGATTTTATGAAACTAGAACTTTTGGAATTTATGAAGAACACTTAGAACTTGAAGATAGAACTTGAGAGAGATCAATTAGATGAAGAAAATTGAAGAATGAAAGTGTTTGTAGGTGTTTTTGGTCGTTGGTGTATGGATTAGATATAAAGGATATGTAATTTTGTTTTCATGTAAATAAGTCATGAATGATTACTTATATTTTTGTAATTTTATGAGATATTTCATGCTAGTTGCCAAATGATGGTTCCTACATGTGTTAGGTGACTCACATGGGCTGCTAAGAGCTGATCATTGGAGTGTATATACCAATAGTACATACATCTAAAAGCTGTGTATTGTACGAGTACGAATACGGGTGCATACGAGTAGAATTGTTGATGAAACTGAACGAGGATGTAATTGTAAGCATTTTTGTTAAGTAGAAGTATTTTGATAAGTGTCTTGAAGTCTTTCAAAAGTGTATGAATACATATTAAAACACTACATGTATATACATTTTAACTGAGTCGTTAAGTCATCGTTAGTCGTTACATGTAAATGTTGTTTTGAAACCTTTAGGTTAACGATCTTGTTGAATGTTGTTAACCCATTATTTATTATAACAAATGAGATGTTAAATTGTTATATTATCATGATATTATGATATATAATATATCTTAGTATGATATATATATACAGTTAAATGTCGTTACAACGATAATCGTTACATATATGTCTCGTTTCGAAATCATTAAGTTAGTAGTCATATTTTTACATATGTATTTCATTGTTAATACACTTAATAATATATTTACTTATCATTTAACATAATTAACCAAGTGTATCAATATCTTAATATGATTCATATGTACCTAGTAAGACGTTGTTATAACGATAATCGTTATATATATCGTTTTCGAGTTTCTTAAATTAATAGTCTCATTTTTATGTATATAACTCATTGTTAAAATACCTAATGAGATACATACTTATAATAAAATCATGTTAACTATATATATAACCATATATATGTCATCGTATAGTTTTTACAAGTTTTAACGTTCGTGAATCACCGGTCAACTTGGGTGGTCAATTGTCTATATGAAACCTATTTCAATTAATCAAGTCTTAAAAAGTTTGATTGCTTAACATGTTGGAAACACTTAATCATGTAAATAACAATTTCATTTAATATATATATAAACATGGAAAAGTTCGGGTCGCTACAGTACCTACCCGTTAAATAAATTTCGTCCCGAAATTTTAAGCAGTTGGAGGTGTTGACGTATCTTCTGGAAATAAATGCGGGTATTTCTTCTTCATCTGATCTTCACGCTCCAAGGTGAACTCGGGTCCTCTACGAGCATTCCATCGAACCTTATCAATTGGTATCTTGTTTTGTTTAAGTCTCTTAACCTCACGATCCATTATTTCGACGGGTTCTTCAATGAATTGAAGTTTTTCATTGATTTGGATTTCGTCCAACGGAAAAGTGAGATCTTCTTTAGCAAAACATTTCTTCAAATTTGAGACGTGGAAAATGTTATGTACAGCCGTGAGTTGTTGAGGTAGCTCCAGTTGGTAAGCTACTGGTCTGACACGATCTATAATCTTGAATGGTCCAATGTACCTTGGATTTAGTTTCCCCCGTTTACCAAATCGAACAACACCTTTCTAAGGTGAAACCTTAAGCATGACCATTTCTCCAATTTCAAACTCTATATCTTTTCTTTTACTGTCCGCGTAGCTCTTTTTGTCGACTCTTGGCGGTTTTCAATCTTTGTTGAATTTGGATGATTTTCTCGGTAGTTTCTTGTATTATACTATCCCCCACTTCACTCCAACAAATCGGAGACCTGCACTTTCTACCATAAAGTGCTTCAAATGGCGCCATCTCAATGCTTGAATGGTAGCTGTTGTTGTAGGAAAATTCTGCTAACGGTAGATGTCGATCCCAACTGTTTCCGAAATCAATAACACAAGCTCGTAGCATGTCTTCAAGCGTTTGTATCGTCCTTTCGCTCTGCCCATCAGTTTGTGGATGATAGGCAGTACTCATGTCTAGACGACTTCCCAATGCTTGCTGTAATGTCTGCCAGAATCTTGAAATAAATCTGCCATCCCTATCAGAGATAATAGAGATTGGTATTCCATGTCTGGAGACGACTTCCTTCAAATACAGTCGTGCTAACTTCTCCATCTTGTCATCTTCTCTTATTGGCAGGAAGTGTGCTGACTTGGTGAGACGATCAACTATTACCCAAATAGTATCATAACCACTTGCAGTCCTTGGCAATTTAGTAATGAAATCCATGGTAATGTTTTCCCATTTCCATTCCGGGATTTCAGGTTGTTGTAGTAGACCTGATGGTTTCTGATGTTCAGCTTTGACCTTAGAACACGTCAAACATTCTCCTACATATTTAGCAATATCGACTTTCATACCTGGCCACCAAAAATGTTTCTTGAGATCCTTGTACATCTTCCCCGTTCCAGGATGTATTGAGTATCTGGTTTTATGAGCTTCTCTAAGTACCATTTCTCTCATATCTCCAAATTTTGGTACCCAAATTCTTTCTGCCCTATACCGGGTTCCGTCTTCCCGAATATTAAGATGCTTCTCCGATCCTTTGGGTATTTCATCCTTTAAATTTCCCTCTTTTAAAACTCCTTGTTGCACCTCCTTTATTTGAGTAGTAAGGTTAGTGTGAATCATTATATTCATAGATTTTACTCGAATGGGTTCTCTGTCCTTTCTACTCAAGGCGTCGGCTACCACATTTGCCTTCCCCGGGTGGTAACGAATCTCAAAATCGTAATCATTCAACAATTCAATCCACCTACGCTGCCTCATATTCAGTTGTTTCTGATTAAATATGTGTTGAAGACTTTTGTGGTCGGTATATATAATACTTTTGACCCCATATAAGTAGTGCCTCCAAGTCTTTAATGCAAAAACAACCGCGCCTAATTCCAAATCATGCGTCTTATAATTTTGCTCGTGAATCTTCAATTGTCTAGACGCATAAGCAATCACCTTCGTCCGTTGCATTAATACACAACCGAGACCTTGCTTTGATGCGTCACAATAAATCACAAAATCATCATTCCCTTCAGGCAATGACAATATAGGTGCCGTAGTTAGCTTTTTCTTCAATAATTGAAACGCCTTTTCTTGTTCATCCTTCCATTCAAATTTCTTCCCTTTATGCATTAATGCAGTCAAGGGTTTTACTATTTTGGAGAAATCTTGGATGAATCTTCTGTAGTAACCAGCCAATCCTAAAAATTGACGTATATGCGTCGGAGTTTTTGGGGTTTCCCACTTTTCAACGGTTTTGATCTTTGCCGGGTCCACCTGGATACCTTCTTTGTACACTATGTGACTGAGGAATTGAACTTCTTCCAACCAAAATGCACACTTTGAAAACTTAGCGTACAGTTTTTCTTTCCTCAATACTTCTAGCACTTTTCTCAAATGTTCTTCGTGCTCTTGATCATTCTTTGAGTAAATAAGTATGTCATCTATGAAAACAATGACAAACTTGTCAAGATATGGCCCACACACTCGATTCATAAGGTCCATGAACACAGCTGGTGCGTTAGTCAATCCAAACGGCATAACCATAAACTCGTAATGACCATAACGCGTCCTAAAAGCAGTTTTTGGAATATCATCCTCTTTTACTCGCATTTGATGATATCCAGAACGTAAATCGATCTTCGAATAAACCGACGAGCCTTGTAGTTGATCAAATAAGTCGTCAATTCTCGGCAGTGGATAACGGTTTTTGATGGTAAGTTTGTTCAACTCTCTGTAGTCAATACACAACCTAAATGTACCATCCTTCTTCTTGACAAACAAAACAGGAGCTCCCCACGGTGATGTGCTTGGTCGAATGAAACCATGTTCTAATAGTTCTTGCAGTTGGCTTTGCAGTTCTTTCATCTCGCTGGGTGCGAGTCTATAATGAGCACGAGCTATTGGTGCAGCTCCTGGTACAAGATCTATTTGAAATTCAACAGATCGATGTGGAGGTAGTCCCGGTAATTCTTTCGGAAATACATCGGGAAATTCTTTTGCGACGGGAACATCATTGATGCTCTTTTCTTCAGTTTGTACTTTGTCGACGTGTGCTAGAACATCATAGCAACCTTTTCTTATTAGTTTTTGTGCCTTCAAATTACTAACAAGATGTAGCTTCATGTTGCCCTTTTCTCCGTACACCATTAAGGGTTCTCCTTCTTCTCGTACAATGCGAATTGCATTTTTATAACATACGATCTCTGCTTTCACCTTCTTCAGCCAGTCCATGCTAACTATTACATCAAAACTCCCTAACTCTACTGGTATCAAATCAATCTTAAATATTTCGCTACCAAGTTTAATTTCTCGATTCCGGCATATATTATCTGCTGAAATTAATTTACCGTTTGCTAATTCGAGTAAAAATTTACTATCCAACGACGTCAATGGACAACTTAATTTAGCACAAAAATCTCTACTCATATAGCTTCTATCCGCACCCGAATCAAATAAAACGTAAGCAGATTTATTGTCAATAAGAAACGTACCCGTAACAAGCTCCGGGTCTTCCTGTGCCTCTGCCGCATTAATATTGAAAACTCTTCCGTGGCCTTGTCCATTCGTGTTCTCCTGGTTCGGGTAATTTCTAATAATGTGGCCCGGTTTTCCACATTTATAACAAACTACATTGGCATAACTTGCTCCGACACTACTTGCTCCGCCATTACTCGTTCCAACACCATTTGTTCCTTTCGTTCTGTTAACCCCTGGTCCGTAGACCTCACACTTCACTGCGCTATGACCATTTCTTTTACACTTGTTGCAAAATTTGGTGCAGAACCCCGAGTGATACTTTTCACACCTTTGGCATAGCTGCTTCTGATTGTTGTTGTTGTGGCGGTTGTTATTGTTGTTGGGATGATTGTTGTAGTTGTTGTTGTTGTTGTTGTTGTTGTTGGGCCGTTTGTTGTAGTTGCGATTGATGTTGCGTTTGTTGGGATAATTGTTGCGATTATTATTGTAATTGCTGTTGTTGTTGTATTGGTGATTCTTATCACCGTTTTCCTCCCACTTTCTTTTGACTTGCTTCACATTGGCCTCTTCAGCCGTCTGTTCTTTAATTCTTTCCTAAATCTGGTTCACTAGTTTGTGAGCCATTCTACATGCCTGTTGTATGGAGGCGGGCTCATGTGAACTTATATCTTCTTAGATTCTTTCCGGTAATCCTTTCACAAACGCGTCGATCTTCTCTTCCTCATCTTCAAACGCTCTCGGACACAATAGGCACAATTCTGTGAATCGTCTTTCGTACGTGGTAATATCAAATCCTTGGGTTCGTAACCCTCTAAGTTCTGTCTTGAGCTTATTGACCTCGGTTCTGGGACGGTACTTCTCGTTCATCAAGTGCTTGAATGCTGACCACGGTAGTGCGTACGCATCATCTTATCCCACTTGCTCTAGATAGGTATTCCACCATGTTAACGCAGAACCTGTGAAGGTATGCGTAGCGTACTTCACTTTGTCCTCTTCAGTACACTTACTTATGACAAACACCGATTCGACCTTCTCGGTCCACCATTTCAATCCGATCGGTCCTTCGGTTCCATCAAGGTGCATCCTACACGATTTCCTGTACTGCTAGATCCAAGGTTATTGTTGGTATGTAGCGCAGCCTGTACAGCGGCTATGTTTGAAGCTAGAAAAGTACGAAATTCCTCTTCATTCATATTCACGGTGTGTCGAGTAGTCGGTGCCATTTCCTTCAAAATAGTCAAATGGAACAAGTTAATCATACAGAATATTAAGAGTAGTTAATAGTATTTCGTAGCATAATATGAACTCATTTATAAAAGCTTTTTCTTCATATTAGCATTTTATAAGTTTAAATTCGGGTAGTACCTACCCGTTAAGTTCATACTTAGTTGCTAATATACAATTCAACTACTACAATTCTATATGAAAAACTGATTATAATAATATTTCGCGTTCAAACTTTTATACAATATTTTACAAACTTACAATACCGCTTATTTTACATAAAGCATGAAATATAGCACACAATAACTTTGATACAAGATAGTTGTGAAGATAATTCTAGCTAGTACACATGTCGTTCTGCAAAGGCAATAAAGACACCTAATTCATACGTCCAGAAACAAGTCATGCATTCTGGTTTTACTAGGACTACTTCCCATCCTTGGTCTTGTGGAACATAACCGTTATGGTCGTTGATAAGATAGCGTGTTGTAACGTCGTCAAAGGGATGAGGGTTACGTAATGACCAACAGTCTCGTAATAACCTAAAAACCTCATTTCTTACTCCAATTACCGACTCCGTCACTTGTGGGAACGTTTTGTTTAATAGTTGTAGCCCGATGTTCTTTTTCTCACTTTGGTGAGAAGCGAACATTACTAACCCGTAAGCATAACATGCTTCTTTATGTTGCATGTTAGCCGCTTTTTCTAAATCATGAAGTCCTATATTCGGATACATTGAGTCAAAATAATTTCTTAACCCGTTGCGTAAAATAGCATTTGGGTTCCCCGCAATATATGCGTCAAAGTAAACACATCGTAACTTATGGGTTTCCCAATGTGATATCCCCCATCTTTCAAACGAAAGTCTCTTATAAACCAAGACATTCTTGGAACGTTCTTCGAATGTCTTACAAACTGATTTCGTCGTAAATAGTTGTGCCGAAGAATTCTGACCGACTCTAGACAAGATTTCATCAATCATGTCTCCGGGTAGGTCTCTTAAAATATTGGGTTGTCTATTCATTTTGTGTTTTTATACTGTAAAATAGACAAGAGTTAGATTCATAAAAAAAATACTTATTAATACAAGCAATTTTTACATATATCATAAAGCATAAGCACACTATATTACATATATTACACCACACGAATACAACTATCTTATTCTAACTCGCTCGTTTCTTCTTCTTCGGTTTTGGTTCATTTTGCCAAGTTTCTAGGGATATATGATGTTCCCCTAATACGAGCTGTCGTTTTCCACAACGATTTAGAAAAACCCGGTGGTTTAGAGGTTCCCGGGTCATTGTTACAACTTAAGGGCTTCGGGGGTTGACGATACATATAAAGTTCATCGGGGTTGGAATTAGATTTCTATATTTTTATGCCCTTTCCCTTATTATTTTCTTTTTCCTTTTTAAATTCAGTTGGGGTAATTTCTATAACATCATCGGAATTCTCATCGGAATCCGATTCATCGGAGAATTGGTAATCCTCCCAATATTTTGCTTCCTTGGCGGAAACACCATTGACCATAATTAACCTTGGTCGGTTGGTTGAAGATTTTCTTTTACTTAACCGTTTTATTATTTCCCCCACCGGTTCTATTTTCTCCTCCGGTTCCTCCTCTTCCGGTTCTGATTCTTCTTCCGGTTCTGATTCTTCTTCCGGTTCTTCTTCGGAAACTTGTGAATCAGTCCAATATATATTCGACTCTTCGTTATTATTAGGTGAGTCAATGGGATTTGTGCTAGAGGTAGACATCTATCACACAATATCAAATATGTTAAGAGATTAATATATCACATAATATATACATGTTAATAATATATAGTTTCCAACAAAAATGTTAAGCAATCATTTTTAAAGAAAACACGGTCGAAGTCCAGACTCACTAATGCATCCTAACAAACTCGATAAGACACACTAATGCAAATTTTCTGGTTCTCTAAGACCAACGCTCGGATACCAACTGAAATGTCCCGTTCTTATTGATTAAAAACATTCCATATTAATTGATTTCGTTGCGAGGTTTTGACCTCTATATGAGACGTTTTTCAAAGACTGCATTTATTTTTAAAACAAACCATAACCTTTATTTCATAAATAAAGGTTTAAAAAGCTTTACGTAGATTATCAAATAATGATAATCTAAAATATCCTGTTTTATACGACCATTACATAATGGTTTACAATACAAATATGTTACAACGAAATAAGTTTCTTGAATGCAGTTTTTACACAATATCATACAAGCATGGACTCCAAATCTCGTCCTTATTTAAGTATGCGACAACGGAAGCTCTTAATAATCACCTGAGAATATACATGCTTAAAACGTCAACAAATATGTTGGTGAGTTATAGGTTTAACCTATATATTATCAAATCATAATGATAGACCACAAGATTTCATATTTCAATACACATCCCATACATAGAGATAAAAATCATTCATATGGTGAACACCTGGTAACTGACATTAACAAGATGCATATATAAGAATATCCCCATCATTCCGGGACACCCTTCGGATATGATATAAATTTCAAAGTACTAAAGCATCCGGTACTTTGGATTGGGTTTGTTAGGCCCAATAGATCTATCTTTAGGATTCGCGTCGATTAGGGTGTCTGTTCCCTAATTCTTAGATTACCAGACTTAATAAAAAGGGCATATTCGATTTCGATAATTCAACCATAGAATGTAGTTTCACGTACTTGTGTCTATTTTGTAAATCATTTATAAAACCTGCATGTATTCTCATCCCAAAAATATTAGATTTTAAAAGTGGGACTATAACTCACTTTCACAGATTTTTACTTCATCGGGAAGTAAGACTTGGCCACTGGTTGATTCACGAACTTATAACAATATATACATATATATCAAAGTATGTTCAAAATATATTTACAATACTTTTAATATATTTTGATGTTTTAAGTTTATTAAGTCAGCTGTCCTCGTTAGTAACCTACAACTAGTTGTCCACAGTTAGATGTACAGAAATAAATTGATAAATATTATCTTGAATCAATCCACGACCCAGTGTATACGTATCTCAGTATTGATCACAACTCAAACTATATATATTTTGGAATCAACCTCAACCCTGTATAGCTAACTCCAACGTTCACATATAGAGTGTCTATGGTTGTTCCGAAATATATATAGATGTGTCGACATGATAGGTCGAAACATTGTATACGTGTCTATGGTATCTCAAGATTACATAATATACAATACAAGTTGATTAAGTTATGGTTGGAATAGATTTGTTACCAATTTTCACGTAGCTAAAATGAGAAAAATTATCCAATCTTGTTTTACCCATAACTTCTTCATTTTAAATCCGTTTTGAGTGAATCAAATTTCTATGGTTTCATATTGAACTCTATTTTATGAATCTAAACAGAAAGAGTATAGGTTTATTGTCGGAAAAATAAGTTACAAGTCATTTTTGTAAAGGTAGTCATTTCAGTCGAAAGAACGACGTCTAGATGACCATTTTAGAAAACATACTTCCACTTTGAGTTTAACCATAATTTTTGGATATAGTTTCATGTTCATAATAAAAATCATTTTCCCAGAATAACAACTTTTAAATCAAAGTTTATCATAGTTTTTAATTAACTAACCCAAAACAGCCCGCGGTGTTACTACGACGGCGTAAATCCGGTTTTACGGTCTTTTTTGTGTTTCCAGGTTTTAAATCATTAAGTTAGCATATCATATAGATATAGAACATGTGTTTAGTTGATTTTAAAAGTCAAGTTAGAAGGATTAACTTTTATTTGCGAACAAGTTTAGAATTAACTAAACTATGTTCTAGTGATTACAAGTTTAAACCTTCGAATAAGATAGCTTTATATGTATGAATCGAATGATATTATGAACATCATTACTAACTCAAGTTCCTTGGATAAACCTACTGGAAATGAGAAAAATAGATCTAGCTTCAAAGGATCCTTGGATGGCTTGAAAATTCTTGAAGCAGAATCATGACACGAAAACAATTTCAAGTAAGATTTCCACTCGAAATAAGATTGTTATAGTTATAGAAATTGAATTAAAGTTTGAATATGATTATTACATTGTATTAGAAAGATAACCTACTGTAAGTAACAAAGGTTTCTTGATCTTGGATGATTACTTGGAATGGATTTAGAAAACTTGGAAGTAAACTTGCAATCTTGGAAGTATTCTTGATTTTATGAAACTAGAACTTTTAGAATTTATGAAGAACACTTAGAACTTGAAGATAGAACTTGAGAGAGATCAATTAGATGAAGAAAATTGAAGAATGAAAGTGTTTTTAGGTGTTTTTGGTCGTTGGTGTATGGATTAGATATAAAGGATATGTAATTTTATTTTCATGTAAATAAGTCATGAATGATTACTTATATTTTTGTAATTTTATGAGATATTTCATGCTAGTTGCCAAATGATGGTTCCCACATGTGTTAGGTAACTCACATGGGCTACTAAGAACTGATCATTGGAGTGTATATACCAATAGTACATACATCTAAAAGCTGTGTATTGTACGAGTACGAATACGGGTGCATACGAGTAGAATTGTTGATGAAACTGAACGAGGATGTAATTGTAAGAATTTTTGTTAAGTAGAAGTATTTTGATAAGTGTCTTGAAGTCTTTCAAAAGTGTATAAATACATATTAAAACACTACATGTATATACATTTTAACTGAGTCGTTAAGTCATCGTTAGTCGTTACATGTAAATGTTGTTTTGAAACCTTTAGGTTAACGATCTTGTTGAATGTTGTTAACCCATAATTTATTATAACAAATGAGATGTTAAATTGTTATATTATCATGATATTATGATATATAATATATCTTAGTATGATATATATACAGTTAAATGTCGTTACAACGATAATCCTTACATATATGCCTCGTTTCGAAATCATTAAGTTAGTAGTCTTATTTTTACATATGTATTTCATTGTTAATACACTTAATAATATATTTACTTATCATTTAACATAATTAACCAAGTGTATCAATATCTTAATATGATTCATATGTACCTAGTAAGACGTTGTTATAACGATAATCGTTATATATATCATTTTCGAGTTTCTTAACTTAATAGTCTCATTTTTATGTATATAACTCATTGTTAAAATACCCAATAAGATACATACTTATAATAAAATCATGTTAACTATATATATAACCATATATATTTCATCGTATAGTTTTTACAAGTTTTAACGTTCGTGAATCACCGGTCAACTTGGGTGGTCAATTGTCTGTATGAAACCTATTTCAATTAATCAAGTCTTAACAAGTTTGATTGCTTAACATGTTGGAAACACTTAATCATGTAAATGACAATTTCATTTAATATATATATAAACATGGAAAAGTTCGGGTCACTACATTAGTACTTCGAAATTTATATCATATCCGAAGTGTGTCCCGGAATGATGGGGATATTCTTATATATGCATCTTGTTAATGTCGGTTACCAGGTGTTCACCATATGAATGATTTTTTTATCTCTATATATGGGATGTGTATTGAAATATGAAATCTTGTGGTCTATCATTATGATTTGATAATATATAGGTTAAACCTATAACTCACCAACATTTTTGTTGACGTTTTAAGCATGTATATTCTCAGGTGATTATTAAGAGCTTCCGCTGTCGCATACTTAAATAAGGACGAGATTTGGAGTCCATGCTTGTATGATATTGTGTAAAAACTGCATTCAAGAAACTTATTTCGTTGTAACATATTTGTATTGTAAACCATTATGTAATGGTCGTGTGTAAACAGGATATTTTAGATTATCATTATTTGATAATCTACGTAAAGCTTTTTAAACCTTTATTGATGAAATAAAGGTTATGGTTTGTTTTAAAATGAATGCAGTCTTTTAAAAACGTCTCATATAGAGGTCAAAACCTCGCAACGAAATCAATTAATATGGAACATTTTTAATCAATAAGAACGGGACATTTCATATGGATGTAATCTAAAATTGTAAACTAAAATGTAATTAAATAACTAAAAGTATCTGGAAAGCAAGTAAACAAATGGGGGGTTTTCCTTTTAATGACCGGAATGTCAGTGATGTGACGACCCAGGAATTTCCGACCAAATTCATACTTAACTTCATCTGATTTCGATACGATAAGCAAAGTCTGTAAAGTTGAGTCTCAAAATTCTTGGAACTATTTACATGAATTCATTTACCCTTTGACTAATCTCGACGATTCACGAACAATTGTTGAAAATAAATATATAAATATAAATATAAATATAAATATAAGTGTATATGTATTAACTTGGATTAACAAAATATAAATTAATCATTAGAAATCGGTATGTACAATAAAATACAAGATAAGAAGTTGTTATTAAAATAAATCTATGTATAAGATATATATGAATTCTATACAAAATTATTAGATGTATATTGGAATATATAAAAGTTATAGATATTATGTAATTATTCAATATTACATAATTAATAATATGAAATATTAATATATTAGATATAATCACAAATTAAGGATATAGTATCATAATATTATTATTACTTTCATTATTATTAATAATACTAATATCAATAGTAGTATTAATTATATTATTATTATTGTTATAATTGTAATTAATAAATTCTAATAGTTTTAGAGTTATCATAATAAAGATTTTTATTATAAAGATTTTTATGAGAAAGATTGAAATTACAAATTAATCATGATTTAAATAAATTGTTAGTTATTATCATCTTTAAAAATTATAATTCTTATTATTATGTTTATCATTACTATTAATAAATACTATTAACATTATTATGTTAAAAAAAATTAAATAAATAAACATGAAATTAATATGTATAAATATTATTATCAATATTAATATAATAATAATAATAATAATTATTATTATTATTATAATTATCATTAATAATACAAGTATTGTCAAATACACTAAAATTAATATTATTGAGACTTATTATTCTTTTATCATTATTATTGTTATTAATATTAATATTATTAATATTAATATTAAATTATTATTAATATAATTATAATTATTTATTATTAATAAAATTTATATAAAATCTTACGTAAGGAGCTTTAGGAATCAAATTTCCTTGCATATCTCAATCAGAGCTGTAGCTGATTCTTGTTTCTTGTCTCTAATAATGCTATCAATCGATTTCAACTCCACAGAACACACCAAAATTAGTTGTATGTCACAATCCCTTTTCATTTTTTTATTTATTAAATTGATGCTGTCGATTACATTAAGCTATAAAACAAATCATTAAGAAAGGTTATGTATTAAACCATTCTCTTTTACATCAGCACCACCAACTATCAATTTACTGCTTCCATCTGTAGAAAGGAGTAGAAACAAAGTTGCCTATCTCTGTTCTTTCATAATTTTGTCAAAGCAACGAATTTGAGTTTTATTTTAAAATCTAATAATGCAGTTTCGTTAGAAAAATTTCATTTAAACTAACTGGAAAATCTTAGCTTCCAATTTTTAATAAAGAAGTCGAATTTTGGAGTCCAAGTTTAAATTGAAAAAGTCAACCGATGTGTTCATCACAAGAATTCGTAACTGTTTTGATAGTTCTGATCAAATTATTGATTCGCTTAGTTTATAGAAGGGAAATGCAAACTTTTTCATGTTGAAGTCATGGTCCAAAACGTTCTTAATCTCACAATCAAACTCTGAGTTCATGAGGGAGTCGTCGAGTCTGTTATGATTATTTTTTTTATTTTTCGTTTTCTAATAATTAAAACATCTATCATTAATCATTTCCAGTTTCATTTAAATGTCTTAAAACTAAAACAATTAACTCAACTGGAGGAAAGGATTTGTATTTGATCGATCGGTTTGAATGGAAAGAGATGAAGAAAATGGAAATAATTTAATACGGGTTTTATATAATTGAATTTGGTATTAAATCAGAAAAACGAGCTTGGTTGAATGGTTAAGGGTGTAGACGAGTTTTCGAGAGGTCGCGGGTTCGAGCCCCGTCGTGGGCAATTCTTTTTAGGAAAGCTTTCAAAAGGGTATACACATTTATATTCTTATTTGTTTTCATTATTATTATTATTATTATTATTATTATTATTATTATTATTATTATTATTATTATTATTATTATTATTATTATTATTATTATTATTATTATTATTATTATTATTAATGTTATTATTATTATTTAGTGTTATTTCAAGTATTATAATTATCATAATTATTATTAGTATTATTATAGTTATTATTAATACTAGTTATCGAACACTAATTGTTATTATTATTATTATAAGTATTAGTTAGCATTTATAATTATAATTTCCATTATGGTGATTATTGATATTATTATCATTACTAATATTATTACCATTAGTAGTATTAGTAAGTATTATCGTCATTGTTAGGATTATTGTTAAGTATGATAAGTATTAAGGTTATTATTATAATTATAATTATAATTATTAGTATTGATTATTGTTATTGTTACAAGTATTATTATTATTATTATTATTATTATTATTACTAGTAGTATAATTGGTAATGTAACTTTTATTATTATCATAACTATCAGTATCATGACTATTACTATTATTATTATCATCATAAGTATTATAATTAATATCATTATTATTATTAGTATTACTAATATATGTATTATTATTATTATTAATAAAAGTAATGGGATTAGTATTATTATTATCATCAGTACTAAATGTATCATTATTGTTAAAGTTACAATTTTTGTTAAAATCAGTATCACCATTGAAATTAACATTTTTAACAAAATCATCAATTTATTATTGAAATTATTATTACTATTATTATTAAGAATTATCATGAGTTTGTCAAAATTAGTGTTATTTCATCATCATTATTATTATAACTTTTAACATTAATAATATTATTATTATTATTACAATAAAATTTGTTATTAAAATACTTATATAAAACATATATAAAAATATATAGATATAAAAATATAACCAATTGAAATAATATAAATATTAATATATAACTTATTCGATTACAAATATGTATATTAATAAATATACAAAT
The DNA here is from genome assembly GCF_046630445.1 of Rutidosis leptorrhynchoides. Classification (NCBI taxonomy): domain Eukaryota; kingdom Viridiplantae; phylum Streptophyta; class Magnoliopsida; order Asterales; family Asteraceae; genus Rutidosis; species Rutidosis leptorrhynchoides. The sequence continues at coordinate 281,186,380 of NC_092334.1, read as the reverse complement.
GGTATAGGTTCGTGAATCCGAGGCCAACCCTACTTTTGTTCAATGACGTCATATGTATTTTTACTACAAAATACAGTATGGTGAGTTTCATTTGCTCCCTTTTTAAATGTTTTTGCAATATATATTTTTGGGACTGAGAATACATGCACTGCTTTTATAAATGTTTTACGAAATAGAAACAAGTAATCGAAACTACATTCTATGGTTGGATTATCGAACCGAATATGCCCCTTGTTGAACTTGGTAGCCTAAGAATTGGTGTTTATTATAATTTCCACCAATTGACGAAAATCCTAAAGATAAATCTATGGGCCTTGACAAGCCCCAGTCAGAGAATTTGAACTGCTTTAGTACTTCGATTTATCATGTCCGATGAGAGTCCCGGAATGATGGGGATATTCTATATGCATCCTGTTAAGGTCGGTTACCAGGTGTTCAATCCATATGAATGATTTTTATGCAGATTGCATGTTATTGAAAAATGGAAATATGAAATCTTGTGGTCTATTAAAATTATGGAAATGGTTGATTATGATAAACTAATGAACTCACCAACCTTTTGGTTGACACTTGAAAGCATGTTTATTCTCAGGTATGAAAGAAATCTTCCGCTGTGCATTTGCTCATTTTAGAGATATTACTTGGAGTCATTCATGACATATTTCAAAAAACGTTGCATTCGAGTTGTTGAGTTCATCAAGATTATTACTAAGTCAATTATAGTTGGATATATTATGAAATGGTATGCATGCAGTCAATTTTCGATGTAAAAAAAGTTTGTCTTTTAAAAACGAATGCAATGTTGTAAAATGTATCATATAGAGGTCAAATACCTCGTGATGAAATCATATGTTCTTGTATTCGTCCTTATGGATTAGGACGGGTTGCTTCATGTGGTATCAGAGCGGTGGTCTTAGCGAACCAGGTCTTGCATTAGTGTGTCTAACTGATAGTTGTTTAGATGCATTAGTGAGTCTGGACTTCGACCGTATCTGCATGTCAAAAGTTTTGCTTATCATTTCGTGTCGAAAATTACCTACTTATCAACCTTAGGAAATTACCTGTTTATCATCCTTAAAGTTTAGACACGTCTTAATGCCTCTATTGCATAGACAGTGTATAGATAAATTCATATCTTAGCGTATCTATTATTGTTACCTTTGCCTGACCGTTTCCGTAGATTCCTCCGTAACTTATGGGATTTTAGTATTATATATACATATATAAATTATGTATTACAGGGGACTAATCTACATCCTATAATCTATTTCTTATCGAAAATCCTTCATCTGATCGTACTAGATGAATCCCTCAACCAGTTCGAGTCCCTCAGATTTTGATAGCTATTCCGATAGTTATTCCGACAGCTATTCCGACATGGATATTCACCTAAGCCCTGAAAGCGGTGTCACCAGAATGAATCAATCAATCAGCCATCTCCAATTCATTTGATGGGTTCGTAGCCTCCTCAATCATTGGAGACAAGAAGAAGGTGATCCTTTTCATCCACCACATTGTCCTCTTGGCGAAGAACCTGAAGCGCTTATCGGTGAACCTGTTCAAGACACCATTTTCTCTCTCATTTCCAGAGTATCTTGTCACGATCATATACTATCTCAGATTCTAAACCTCATTCATCCGCTCTTCCGAACCGACAATCATCCCGGTGTAATAGAAGAAGTCAACGAGCTTCGCGTCGAGTTGTAGCCTTGGAAAATATAGTGCAAAACGTACCAGCTTCTTCATCACCGGCACCAACAGTATCACCAATATCAATACCAGTACCACCAACAACCCAAGCTTCAACATCACATGCCTCAACATCTAAATCTGTACCTCGAGTATAATCAACGTTCTACATATCGTTCTACATCATTTATCTTCGTTCTACCTGGCGATTATGTAATCTCTAATGTTTTAGAGATTATGTATTCTAGTTCTAACGATAAATCAGATGATATTAATATCATATAAATTCATCAAATCCAAGATTACATCTGAAGAAAATAAATATGTATATATATTTTCATAAAGATTGTAATTAAAAATTCTTTTATACAAACTGTTAATGGTGAAAATATTTTAACGGGTAGGTAATACCCCAGGAATATTTAGATTTCACATTAATAAGTTGCACTGTACATTCTTCGAATCTGATTCAACGGTCATTTACTATCCTACTTACACCCAAAGATATACATATCCATTCACCGCAGAATAACCATTTTCATTCAATTTCATATTTGGATTTTGACCTATCAGAATCTAACAAGTGGCATAATGAAGAAAACATTTGACAAAATAAAATTTGTTAGAAACAAACAAATTAACTATGAGAAATTTTGTTATGAATCCACGCTAACTGTTCCTAGCTAACTAATTACATTTTATTTATCGCAATTTTTAATTATCGCAATTTTATTTATCGTCATTTAATTTCTGTTATTTATTTTATGCACTTTATTTATCGTCATTTAAATACTGTTATTTACGCATTTTAAATATCGGGACACGTATACAAAGTTTTGACATATCATATCGACGCATCTATATATATTATTTGGAATAACCATAGACACTCTATACGCAGTATTGTTCGAGTGAGCTATACAGGGTTGAGGTTGATTCTACAATAATATATATACTTTGAGTTGTGATAGAGTCTGAGACATGTACACGGGTCACGATACGTATTAATTAATTCGAATATTATATATATATGAATTATTGGACTGTTACTGTGGACTATCGACTGTGGACTAATAACATTGGACAATTAAAATGAATTAAAATATTGATTATAACATATGAAACTAAACATTTCTTCAAGTTTGCCACTTGATCTCATCTTAAACCTCATTTGTATCTTGACGATTACAATCTGCATTCAAACCTTTCATGATTCTTGAAAACACCTCAATCGAAAGGATGAACCAACCGCACTTTACCTACGGAAGAAAAGATTGATGCATATAGTTATGCACCTGAAAAACTCTCGAAAACTGAGTAAACGTTTAACACGTAGCTGTGCTAATTCCTTTAACGTTGTTATTACCGAAAATAACTTTTCAATCTCTTTCCAAATTAGCAAATCTTGTCACAGCTCCAGCAAGTCAACTTCGACTTTCATTCGGATTAGTCTTATTATAACTTTGATATATAAGTTGCATTTCGTCATCGATACCGGGAAACTGTTTATATTCCACCACATTAGCAGTAAACCTACCAGCAATTTCATTACTCATTAACTTAAGTCTCTCCGAAGAACCATTATACCTGTTCATTAAAACCCTATCATATACTCATCCGTATCTTGTAACGAGAATTGCCATGCCAAATACCGAGTAGCATTAATCATTAATTCTCGAATTTCGCAGCGTTTCTACATCAATAGTTATATACCTATAAATAACGTATATCTCCTGAACTGATGAATTTCAATGCGGAATCTCTGAATTCCTGAAAAGCACTCTAGCTTACAAATCAGATCTCTGAGTTCTGAAAAAGCTGATGAAGCAGTAAAAACTGAAAACTGCCTTAACAGTCAAAAGTTTGATGATAAAGAATGGAGTGTTGAAAAAGCTAAAAAAAAATTTTGAGACTGAAAAATGAATTGAGCAAACCATGAAGGAGACTCTGAACAAATCACAAGGACTAAACTTGTACATGAAGATCCAGATGATTCTATTTCTGATGAAATATTTAACAAATACTTTTTTCTGTAATTGTTCTAAATCATTGTGAATGAATTTCTTCATCACATTTTGATTGTCGAATTAAAAGATATTATCGTATCTTTCATTATAAATATCCTCAATATTTCTGAAGAAATCTTCATAAATATTCTCATCCGATATTAATTATCTCTCCGCGTTATCTGTATTACCACATAAAAGAAACTGTTTTAGTTTCTAAATTCTGAAACCTTCGAATTTAAAATATGAATGTTATTGAAGTAGTTTTGGGAACTGAAACATGAGTTAGTATAATATAATGACACTTGATCAACATGATTATATTACAATAAGTCATGCTGAGTTTCTAATGGGACATGATGATTCACAGATCATAACATCATCATGTGCCATGTTACATAACTCTTTCATTCTACTTAATTTCTGAACATATCAAGAAAGTATATTCTTGATAGTTCTATTCTCAGTGATTCAAGTAATTTGACAAATCAAATCATGCGATTACATTCTTTCTTGTTTAGAACATTAAGATCATTCGAAACTCCATACTTACGAATTCTGGACCATTACTCGATTTACTTGAGATCGAGAAGAGAATAAAAAGGCAAAGAGCTCCAAAATATAAGAGAAAATATAAAGCCCAATTACAACACGTAGGTTACAAACCGTGGATATTAATACGAATAGCAATATAAAAATACGGTATAATTAAGAATAGTATCACCCCAAGGTAATAGTAGAAGTAAACAGATTTTTCTGGTGGAAGATTAAAAAGAAGGATGACAGGAATGATAATTAGGAAAATATCAAGGATTAGAACTGGATTAAACATTTCCATCATCTTTTGGATGTATGAACTAAGAAAGAAAGTATAGGAATGGTGAGATGGAACGAAAGAGTTTAATTTATAATGGAAATACCAGACAGAGTAAACGAGGTAGATCATCGTATTTAATTATAGAGATCTTAATTTCCTTACTCGCCGAAGAATCAAATCTTTTAGATTTCAAAGATTTTCTTTAAATCCCTTGAATTCCGGAATTCAACCAAGACAACGCCAAAAGTTAAGACGCACCTTATTTTCTAAATTCAACCACGACTACGTCAAAAGTTATGATGAAACTTATTTTCCTCATTCCACTAACTTGTGATAGCTTCACCTATACACTTTAAGAAACCGAATCGTTTTATCTACATTACTCATTAATGATAAAACTCTATTTATCAACTCGTATTCGTTATAAAAACCTTTTTATGGTTAACCATGATGACCTCACTCAAATTTTGGGATGAAATTTCTTTAACGGGTAGGTACTGTGACGACCCGAGAATTTTTGACCAAATTTAAACTTAACTTCATCTGATTTCGATACGATAAGCAAAGTCTGTAAAGTTGAGTCTCAAAATTCTTGAAACTATTTACATGAATTCATTTACCCTTTGACTAATCTCGACAATTCACGAACAATTGTTGAAAATAAATATATAAATATAAATATAAATATAAGTGTATATGTATTAACTTGGATTAACAAAATATAAATTAATCATTAGAAATCAATATGTAAAATAAAATACAAGATAAGAAGTTGTTATTAAAATAAATCTATGTATAAGATATATATGAATTCTATACAAAATTATTAGATGTATATTGGAATATATAAAAGTTATAGATATTATGTAATTATTCAATATTACATAATTAATAATATGAAATATTAATATATTAGATATAATCACAAATTAAGGATATAGTATCATAATATTATTATTACTTTCATTATTAATAATAATACTAATATCAATACTAGTATTAATTATATTATTATTATTGTTATAATTGTAATTAATAAATTCTAATAGTTTTAGAGTTATAATTATCATAATTATTATTAGTATTATTATAGTTATTATTAATACTAGTTATGGAACACTAACTGTTATTATTATTATAAGTATTAGTTAGCATTTATAAATATAATTTCCACTATGGTGATTATTGATATTATTATCATTACTAATATTATTACCATTAGTAGTATTAGTAAGTATTATCATCATTGTTAGGATTATTATTAAGTATGATAAGTATTAAGGTTATTATTATAATTATCATTATTAGTATTGATTATTGTTATTGTTACAAGTATTATTATTATTATTATTATTATTACTAGTAGTATAATTGGTAATGTAACTTTTATTATTATCATAACTATCAGTATCATGACTATTACTATTATTATTATCATCATAAGTATTATAATTAATATCATTATTATTATTAGTATTACTAATATATGTATTATTATTATTAATAAAAGTAATGGGATTAGTATTATTATTATTATCATCAGTACTAAATGTATCAATATTGTTAAAGTTACAATTTTTGTTAAAATCAGTATCACCATTGAAATTAACATTTTTAACAAAATCATCAATTTATTATTGAAATTATTATTACTATTATTATTAAGAATTATCATGAGTTTGTCAAAATTAGTATTATTTCATCATCATTATTATTATAACTTTTAACATTAATAATATTATTATTATTATTACAATAAAATTTGTTATTAAAATACTTATATAAAACATATATAAAAATATATAGATATAAAAATATAACCAATTGAAATAATATAAATATTAATATATAACTTATTCGATTACAAATATGTATATTAATAAATATACAAATGGTATAGGTTCGTGAATCCGAGGCCAACCCTACTTTTGTTCAATGACGTCATATGTATTTTTACTACAAAATACAGTATGGTTAGTTTCATTTGCTCCCTTTTTAAATGCTTTTGCAATATATATTTTTGGGACTGAGAATACATGCGCTGATTTTATAAATGTTTTACGAAATAGACACAAGTAATCGAAACTACATTCTATGGTTGGATTATCGTACCGAATATGCCCCTTGTTGAACTTGGTAGCCTAAGAATTGGTGTTTATTATAATTGCCACCAATTGACGCGAATCCTAAAGATAGATCTATGGGCCTTGACAAGCCCCAGTCAGAGAATTTGAACTGCTTTAGTACTTCGATTTATCATGTCCGATGAGAGTCCCAGAATGATGGGGATATTCTATATGCATCCTGTTAAGGTCGGTTACCAGGTGTTCAATCCATATGAATGATTTTTATGCAGATTGCATGTTATTGAAAAATGGAAATATGAAATCTCGTGGTCTATTAAAATTATGGAAATGGTTGATTATGATAAACTAATGAACTCACCAACCTTTTGGTTGACACTTGAAAGCATGTTTATTCTCAGGTATGAAAGAAATCTTCCGCTGTGCATTTGCTCATATTAGAGATATTAATTGGAGTCATTTATGACATATTTCAAAAGACATTGCATTCGAGTCGTTGAGTTCATCAAGATTATTACTAAGTCAATTATAGTTGGATATATTATGAAATGGTATGCATGCCATTAATTTTCGATGTAAAGAAAGTTTGTCTTTTAAAAACGAATGCAATGTTGTAAAATGTATCATATAGAGGTCAAATTGCGACAACCCGGAAATTTCCAATCAAATTTAAACTTTATCTTTATATTATTCCGACACGATAAGCAAAGTTTGTTAAGTTAAATCTCAAGAATTTTAAACCGTGTTCATACATTCATTATAACCTCGACCAAATTCCGACGATTCATGAACCGTTATATATAAATAGATATGTATATATATATATATATATATATATATATATATATATATATATATATATATATATATATATATATATATATATATATATATTATAACTTGAGAATATTAATAAAGTATTAAACGTATATTACTTTACACGAACACATTTGTTTCAATATGTTTATCGATGGAATTAGAAGATAATATCAAATGATTGATTTATCAGATACATTGTGATATGATTACGGGTCTATGTTATGAGGTCCACTGTGATTTAAGAAATCTATTCTTTTTGACAACATTCGGAAAATGGTAAAGTGATTTATAAGTAAGAACGTGGAGTGTAAATAACTTAGATGTTGGATATCGACAAGTTAAGTAACTCGACATTTTTCATACGTTTATTTAACCTTTGGACTTTATCCCATGCTTCACCAACAGACCGTAATTTAAAAACTTGAAACCTATTATGAATATATATGATTCTACTTTTCTAAAACGTTTTATGATATAACGATTTCCATTATTTTAACCTTTTAACAAAATGGTTCTTAAATATATTTAGTTTTGGAAAACAAAATTATCATATTTATTTGATTTATTTTCAAACGTACAAAAACGTTTTTAGTTTAAAAAGAACTTTATTATTAAAACGTATATAACTTTTATAAATATCTAGAACCACTTTTGACAACTCATTACTTAACCAGTATGATAAAGATAACGATATTTATATTTTATTTTATTAAATATATATAACGATTTAAATTAATATTATATATATTTATACGCGTATTATACGTACATAGTTTTATACTTTTACTATACTTAAACTTAACCTTTACTTTATTTTTACTTTACTTTAACTTTAATAATTCACTTTAATAATTCATACTTTAATAATTCACTTTAATAATTCATACTTTAATAATTCACTTTAATAATTCATACTTTAATAATTCACTTTAATAATTCATACTTTAATAATTCACTTTAATAATTCATACTTTAATAATTCACTTTAATAATTCAAAAATCTATTATAAATAGAATTCAATAGGTTTCATTATTTCATAGAAACTTGAAATATATTTCTCTAAACTCTCTCAATCGACTTACATATATATATTTACTCAGTATTATTTCAAGATATTATTAGTATACATAAAATACTACGACGAGGTCATGAGCGTATTATTTCAAAATGGATTTTTCGAGCGGGATAGAGCTAAGGAAAACATGGGTTAGCTATGGAGGTGATGTGTATGGTTCATGGGTATGCTTGTGAGGTCAATCTAGTGTTTATCATCTCCGTTACGTCTACGTACCTTTCCTGCAATATTGAATCTCAATATTGATACGTGAGTACTCGTAAATTATTTTTACATATTAATAGTGTATCCCTGACTAGTGCTCGAGAATATAGGATTATGCATGCTTGTACTTTTGATATTGCCCTTAGATAGGTTATGTTGAATCCTGAATTAGTTACACTTGCGGTTGAGATAAGGTATAAGATATGCATGTCCTTGGAAGGCTAGCGAAAAATTGAGAACTTTTCATTTAGATATCGAATGGGTTCGATGAACGGATTAGAAGTTATAGTCAATTGAATTTTTATAAAAATGATTATTATTATCGTCGTTATTATCGTCGTTCTAGTTTTATCTTATTATTATCATTATTAATAAAAGGAATTATCATTAAAAATTGTTATTTTTATTATTATTACTATTGTTATCATCGTTAAAGTTATAATTAGTATTATTATTATTATTATTATTATTATTATTATTATTATTATTATTATTATTATTATTATTATTATTATTATTATTATCTTATTATTATTATTATTATTATTATTATTATTATTATTATTATTATTATTATTATTATTATTATTATTATTATTATTATTATTATTATTATTATTATTATTATTATTATCATTATTAATATATATATCACTATTTAAAAATGGTTATTGTTATTGTTATTATTATTATTATTATCATTAAAATAGTTATTAGTATTATTAATAATATCATAGTAATTATCATTATTAGTATTATTGTAATTAAAACTAATATTAGTAACACCTAATTCTTTTTAGTACTATTATTATTAGTATTATAAACACAATATAAAAGACGATTAAAAGCTATTAAACGGAACGATTAGGAAATAATGAGTATGAGTATCATGATGAAATTAAAATATTATAAGATATTGATCTAGATAAAATTATCATTCTTATTATTTTTATCATTACTATTATTATTAAAAGTATCGTTAGTATTAAAACTATCATTTTAACAAAAAATATCATTTTAATAGAAATGTCATTGTTATTATAAAATATCATTATTATTATCAATTTAAATAGAATTATTATTTTAAAGTTAATATTAAAAAGTATCATAAATATTAAAGTTATCATAATTAGAATTATCGTTTTATTATAATATCATTATTAGTAAATATAAATATTGATATTTTTAAAAGAATAATAATAATTATTATTGCAAAATAATACAACTTTTACTTATTATTATTATCAATGTTATTTTATCAAATAAATATGTAATACAAATAATATAATTACCTTAATAAAACCTATCATAATATTATTTTTTAGATTAACTTTATAAATTTTATTACTTAAGATATATAAAAGTATATTTTTATATAAAATTTTATTTATTAATAAATGAATTATATTATTTACTCTATTAAATCTTTTAAAAATATTTAAAAATATAAAACGACGATATTTAAACTATATAATAATCATGTATAAATTTTGGAAATCATTTTGAGTCAAATTAACTTTTGTTGATCTTTGCATATTAGTCTCGAGCATTAGGATTGTGGTACACTATGACTTGACCTAATTTGTTAGACAAATATTGACCAGCACATATATATACATAATTAATTTAGGTTCGTGAATCCGAGGCCAACCTTGCACTTGTTCAATGACGTTATATGTATTTTTACTACGAAATACAGTATGGTGAGTTTCATTTGCCTTTTTACCCTTTATATTTTTGGGCTGAGAATACATGCGCAATTTTTATAAATGATTTACAAAATAGACACAAGTACGTGAAACTACATTCTATGGTTGAATTATCGAAATCGAATATGTCCCTTTTTATTAAGTCTGGTAATCTAAGAATTAGGGAACAGACACCCTAATTGACGCGAATCCTAAAGATATATCTATTGGGCCTAACAAACCCCATCTAAAGTACCGGATGCTTTAGTACTTCGAAATTTATATCATGTCCGAAGGAGGATCCCGGAATGATGGGGATATTCTTATATGCATATTGTTAATGTCGGTTACCAGGTGTTCAATCCATGTGAATGATTATTTTTGTCTCTATGCATGGGACGTATATTTATGAGAACTGGAAATGAAATTCTTGTGGTCTATTAAAATGATGGAAATGAATGATTATGATAAACTAATGAACTCACCAACCTTTTGGTTGACACTTTAAAGCATGTTTATTCTCAGGTATAAAAGAAATCTTCCGCTGTGCATTTGCTTGTTTTAAAGATATTACTTGGAGTATTTCATGGCATATTTCGAAGAACGTTGCATTCGAGTCATTGAGTTCATCAAAGATTACTATTAAGTTAATTTATTATTAGATAGTGGATATTATGAAATGGTATGCATGCCTGTCAATTTTCGATGTAAAGAAAGTTTGTGTTTTAAAAACAAATGCAATGTTTGTAATATGTATCATATAGAGGTCAAATACCTCGCGATGTAATCAACTATTGTGAATCGTTTATAATGTATATGAACGGGTCCTTTCAGTTGGTATAAGAGCGGTGGTCTTAGCGAACCAGGTCTGCATTAGTGTGTCTAACTGATAAGTCGTTAGGATGCATTAGTGAATCTGGACTTCGACCGTGTCTGCATGTCAAAAGTTTTGCTTATCATTTCTAGTCAGAAATCATCTGCTTATCATCCTTAGGAAATTACCTACTTATCATTATTAGTCTAGACACGTCTTGCTACATTAATTGCATGAGTAGTGTATAGACAAAATTCATATCTTAGCGTATCTGCTAAATCATATCTTATCGTATCTATTACTGTAAACTTTGCCTGACAAATTCCGTAAATTCCTCTGTAATCTACGAAATCTTTTGATCTATATACATATATAGATATCCTATGTAAATAGAATACCACCCGATAGCCGGAAAATCATTTTATATCGAAAAATCCTGTATCCAATCGTACGAAATGGAAGTTGTCATCAGTTCAAGTCACTCGGATTCAGAAATGGAATCTCACTCAAGCTCCGAAAGCAGTGTGACCGGAATGGATCAACCAATCAGTCATCATCTATTCTGGATGAATTGGGGATGGGTTCGTAGTCTCCTCAATCATTGGAGACAAGAAGAAGGCTATCCTTTCCATCCACCACATTGCCCTCTTGGCGAAGAACCTGAAGCACTTGTGACGACCCGGAAATTTCCGACCAAATTTAAACTTAACCTTTATATGTTTCCGACACGATAAGCAGAATTTGTAATGTTGAATCTTAAAAAGTTTGGAACTACATTCATGTAATCAATTACCCTTTGACCGTGTTCGACGATTCACGAACAATTATGTGTATATAGATATGTATATATAATATATAATATTAACTGAAAACATTAACAAAGTATTAGATATATGATACTTTACATGAACATATTTGTTTCGATATATTTATCGACAGAATTAAGAGATAATATCAAATGATTGAATTATCAGATACATTATGATATGATTACGGGCCTATGTTATGAGGTCCACTGTGATTTATGAAATCTATTCTTTTTGATAACTCATTACTTAACCAGTATGATAAAGATAACGATATTTATATTTTATTTTATTAAATATATATAACAATTTAATTTAATATTATACATTTTTATACGCGTATTATACGTACATAGTTTTATACTTTTACTATACTTTAACTTTAACTTTACCTTTACTTTACTTTTACTTTACTTTAACTTTAATAATTCATACTTTAATAATTCACTTTAATAATTCATACTTTAATAATTCACTTTAATAATTCATACTTTAATAATTCACTTTAATAATTCATACTTTAATAATTCACTTTAATAATTCATACTTTAATAATTCACTTTAATAATTCATACTTTAATAATTCACTTTAATAATTCACTTTAATAATTCATACTTTAATAATTCACTTTAATAATTCATACTTTAATAATTCACTTTAATAATTCATACTTTAATAATTCACTTTAATAATTCAAAAATCTATTATAAATAGAATTCAATAGGTTTTATTATTTCATAGAAACTTGAAAATATATTTTTCTAAACTCTCTCAATCGAATTACATATATATATATATATATATATATATATATATATATATATATATATATATATATATATATATATATATATATATATATATATATATATATATATATATATATATATATATATATATATATATATTTACTTAGTACTATTTCAAGATATTATTAGTATACATAAAATACTACGACGGAGTTATATTCAGACGATTTCAAAATAAGTTTTCAAATGGGATATAGCTAAGGAAATTATGGGTTATAACTATGAAGGTTATGGGTATTGATCGAGGGTATTGCTCGTGAGGTCAACCTAACGTTTATCATTTTCGTTACATCTACGTACTTTCCTGCAATATTGAATCACAATATTGATACGTGAGCATTCATATCTTATCTTTTATATATTAATAGTGTATCCCTGACTAGTGCTCGAGTATATATGATTATGCATGTTTGTATGCTTAGTTTCGTCGTTAAATAGTTTATGATAAATCACGAATTTGATACATATGCTACTGAGATAAGTTATATAATATGCATGTCGTTGAAAATCTGAAGAAAAAAATTAATAACTTTTCATTTAGAAATCGTGTGGTTTCGATGAACGGATTAAAAGATATGGTCAACTGAATTATCAATAATTTTAATATTATTATTAAAACAATTATTATAACTGTTATCAGTTGATGTTATTACTAAAATTATCTTTATTACTAAAAATTAATATTTTTATTGAAACTATCATTTTATTATTTTTATCATTATTATTATTATCAATATTATTTTATCAAATAAATATGCGTACAAATATATTTTTACCACACGTAATGTAATTACATTAATAATACATACCACTATATTTTTATGATATTAAGTGAATTTTATAAATTTTATTACTTGAGATATATAAAAGTATATTTTTATCATATATGAATTTTAATATAAATTTTTATTTATTAATAAATGACTTGTATTATTTAGTATAATAAGATCTGATAAATATATTTAAATATATAAAACTACTATATATAAGTTATATAATAAACATGTATAGATTTTGAAAGTCATTTTGGGTCAAGTTGACTTTTGTTGACTTTTGCATGTCGGTCTCGAGCATTAGGATTGTGATACACTACGACTTGACCTAAATTGTTAGACAGAGATTGACCAACATATAAATATATATACTTAATATAGGTTCGTGAATCCGAGACAAACCCTGCACTTGTTCAGTGCCGTCATATACATAATTGCTACGAAATACAGTATTGTGAGTTTCATTTGCTCCCTTTTTATATATATTTTTGGGCTGAGAATACATGCGCTGATTTATAAATGTTTTACGAAATAGGCACAAGTACTAAAACTAATTCTATGTGGGTTTAAACCAGAAATATACCCTTAGCTTGGTAACATTAAACTACTTGTCTATGTACGGTAGGCGCGAATCCTAAAGATAGATCTATTGGGTCTGACAAACCCCATCCTGACTATGGGATGCTTTAGTACTTCGAGGTTATTTTAAACACACCTGATCTGGTGTACTTCAGAGGGTAAAACATGAATGTTAAGGCTTGTTACCGGGTGCCTACAACTTATAGAATACTTTTATACACTTGCGAGTGTACGGATATTTATAGAAACTGAAATCTTGTGGTCTATTACTATTACGGAAATGATGGATTATGATAAACTAATGAACTCACCAACCTTTTGGTTGACACTTTAAAGCATGTTTATTCTCAGGTATTAAAGAAATCTTCCGCTGTGCATTAGCTCATTTTAAGGATATTACTTGGAGTCATTCAAGACATACTTTGAAAGACGTTGCATTCGAGTCGTTGAGTTCATCAAGATTAATATTAAGTCAATTATAGTTGGATGTAATATGAAATGGTATGCATGCCGTCAATTTTTGATGTAAAGAAAGTTTGTTTTTTTAAAAACGAATGCAATGTTTGTAAAACGTATCATATAGAGGTCAAATACCTCGCGATGTAATCAACTATTGTGAATCGTTTATAATGTATATGAACGGGTCCTTTCAGTTGGTATCAGAGCTGGTTTAATGCCGTTTATTAGCGGGTTAATCGTATAGGGGGTTCTCACAGTGTTACCTGTGACGAAGCATTGGCTCTTACTCCTCGCGGTCCCTATTAGGGTTGGCTGTACTGCCGAGAGGCGGGCCGTAAAATCAGTGTCTGAGGTACGCTCAGTGGTCACAGGCGGTTAGCTGAGAAGGCACTGAGTGGGATGCGTCCCCAACTTTCAGTTGGTATCAGAGCGGTGGTCTTAGCGAACCAGGTCTTGCATTAGTGTGTCTAACTGATAGTTGTTAAGATGCATTAGTGAGTCTGGACTTCAACCGTGTCTGCATGTCAAAATTTTTGCTTATCATTTATAGTCGGAAATCATCTACTTACCATCCTTAGGAAATTACCTGCTTATTATTCTTAAGTCTAGACGCGTTTTCCTACATTTATTGCATAATAGTGTATAGACGAATTCTTATCTTAACATATCTGTTACTGTGAACTTTGACTGACATCTTTCAAAGATTCCTCCGTAATTTATGGGATTTTGGTATTATATATACATATGTAAATTATATATTGAAGAATACCAAATCTAAATTCTACAATCTATTTTTTACCAAAAAAAAATTCTTTTCCTGATCATACAAGATGGATCCCTCAACCAGTTCGAGTTCCTCGGATTCCGACAGCTATGCCGATATGGATTTCCACATGAGCTCCGAAAGCAGCGTGACCGGAATGAATCAACCAATTAGCCATCATCTATTCTGGATGAATTGGGGATGGGTTCGTAATCTACTTAACCATTGGAGACAAGAAGAATTCGATCCCTTTCATCCACCACATTGCCCTCTTGGCAATGAACCTGAAGCACTTACCGGCGAACCTGTCCGAAACACCATTTTCTCTCTCATTTCCAGAGTATCTCATCATGATTGTATACTACACCAAATTCTAGATCTTATTTATCCGCTCGTCCGAACCGACAATTACCCCGGTGTAATAGAAGAAGTCAACGAGCTTCGCGCTCAGGTAGTGGCTTTGGAGAATATGGTGCAAAGGTTACAAACACCAGCAGCAGCACCAACAGCATAACCAGTACCACCATCAACAACATCAACAGTACCATTACCACCACCAACAACAACCGCATCGCAAACCTCAACTTCACAATCTGTCCCACGAGCATCGACGTCATACCACAACCATGTAGATACCAAGGAATACCACAACGATGAAGTATTGATTCATTGGGGAATCATTCTACGGCGATTATGTAATTCCTAAAGTTTAGAAATTATCTATCCTCGCCTTAACCATAAATCAAATGAGTTTAATTTAATATTAACTCATTAAATCAATATTACATCTGAAGAAATATACACATATATATTTCCATAAAGACTGTAATAAAATTCTTTTGTACAAAATATTAATTGTGAATTTTTTTTAACGGGTAGGTAATACCCGAGAGATATATAAATTCACAATTAATATGTTACATTCTTCGAATCTGATTCAGCAAATCATCCATTATACTCCCTACTTTCATAACAATATACATTCTTTTATAAAATCAAAACAACCATACTCATTCAAAATCTAATTACATATTCTGATTTTGAAATCTCAGAATTCGATTCAAGATATAACCGAAATCGTCACTCTTAAATTCCTACATCTTTCAAAACTATACTTTGACTTTAAAACTGTCCTAGAACCTCATTTCTATTCATGGAACTCACAAAAATATTTGTATCATTCAAAATCTTAGAACATCATATGTATATTAACAATTACAATATGTGTTCAAACACTTCGAAATTCCTAAAGACATGCGAGATGATGATCCAACCACATATTACCCACTCTCATGCATCTGAAAAGCTCTCGAAACCAAAGTTATAGTTTAACACTTATCCATGTCAGATCCTTTGATATTTATTACCAAATATAATTTTTCAATCTCTTTCCAAAATAGACAGTTTTGTCACAGCTCCAGCAAATTACCTTCATTTGTTTATACGAATAAACCTTATTATAACAATTACCCCTTCATCATTGTTA
Organism: Rutidosis leptorrhynchoides; assembly: GCF_046630445.1. NCBI lineage: Eukaryota > Viridiplantae > Streptophyta > Magnoliopsida > Asterales > Asteraceae > Rutidosis > Rutidosis leptorrhynchoides. The sequence goes on along the minus strand of NC_092334.1, from coordinate 281,169,507 downwards.
CCGGGGAACCTTTCATATCTCGCCACATTAGCAGTAAACTTATCAACAACTTCATTAACCTTCGACTTAAGCCTCTCCGAAAAGCCACTATACTTATTCATTAAAACCCCATCATGTACTCACCTACATCCTGTAACAATAATTGTCACACCAACTACTGGGAATTAGCAATCAGTATTTTGAATTTCGCGACAATTTTACGTCAAAAGTTATACATATAACGTCTATCTCCTAGACTTACATACTTCGAATGTGAATTTTCTGAAAAACATCCCAAACCATGAACTAGTTCTCTAAAATTGGAAAAATGCGGATGAAGCAGCAAAAACTGTAAACGACTTTAACAGTCAAAAGTTTGATGATAAAGAATAGTATGGTGGTAAAGCTGAGAAAAAGAGAAGGTTTGAAACTGGAAAACGGATTGAGCAGACCATGAAGGAGGCTGTGGACAAATCACAAAGACTAAACCTGCCTTCAAAAGATCCAAATGATTCAGTGTCTACTGAAATCGTTAGCAAACAACTTACTTCTTATTCTAAACCTTCACAGACAAATCTTCTTCATCATCCATATTATCGTATCTTTTATTATAATATCTTCGATATTCCTGAAGATATTTTCACAACTATTCTTATATGAAATCTTTTATCTCTTCGCAATATCTGCGTTACAACATAAAAAGAAACTGTGTTAGTTTCTAAATTCTAAAAAAAAAATTTGAATTTAAAATAGGAATGTTTTTGAAGTAGTGTTGGGAACTGAAGCATGAGTTAGTATAATATAATGACACTTGATCAACGTGATTATATTACAGTAAGTCATGCTGAGTTTCTAATGGAACGTGATGATTCACAGAACATACTGTCATCATGTACTGTTTACACGTCTCTTACATTCTACCCAAAACCCCATCCATATTAAGAACATATCATCTTGATAGCTCTATATTTTCGGATATTCTGATATTTTGCCAAATCAAGATCGTGCCATTACGATTTTCTTCTTGGAACATTAACTATGTTCATCCAAAAATTCATATCTACGAATTCTGGACCATTATCCGCTTGACTTAAGGTCGGAAAGAGAAAACGAAAGCATGAAGCTCCGAAATATAATGGAGAATATAAAGCCCGATAACAACCCCGAAATTACAAACCGTGTATATCAATGCGTATAGCAATATAAAGACACGGGAGAATGAAAAACACAATAACCCCAAGGTAATGGTAGAAGAAAATAACTTCCTCCGGTGGTAGATGAAAAAGAAGAATGACATATATGAAAGTTAAGAGTATATCAAGAATCAATACTGGATGAAGCATATTAACGAATGCTTTAAAGTATGAATTGGGGAGAAAGACTAGAAGGTGTGAGATGTGGAAATAAAGAAACGAAGGGGGTGGAATTATAGTAAAATATCAGACAGAGAAATCGAGACAGATTATCGCATTTAATCAAAGAAGATCCTGATTTCCTTAATCGCCGAAGAACCAAATCTTATTGCAAAGATTTTCTTTAAATCCCATGAATTCCGAAAATCAATCATAACTACGTCATCGGTTAAAACGAATATACGTTTACTCATTTCACTCTCTTGCGATAGCTTCACTTATACTCTTCGCGTAATCAAATTATTTTATCTATATTACTCAATGATGATAAAACTCTATTTATCAACTCATATTCATCATGAAAACATTTTTATAGTTAGCCATGATGACCTCGATCAAATTTCGGGACGAAATTTCTTTAACGGGTAGGTACTGTGACGACCCGGAAATTTCCGACCAAATTTAAACTTAACCTTTATATGTTTCCGACACGATAAGCAGAATTTGTAATGTTGAATCTTAAAAAGTTTGGAACTACATTCATGTAATCAATTACCCTTTCACCGTGTTCGACGATTCACGAACAATTATGTGTATATAGATATGTATATATAATATATAATATTAACTGAAAACATTAACAAAGTATTAGATATATGATACTTTACATGAACATATTTGTTTCGATATATTTATCGACAGAAATAAGAGATAATATCAAATGATTGAATTATCAGATACATTATGATATGATTACGGGCCTATGTTATGAGGTCCACTGTGATTTATGAAATCTATTCTTTTTGACAACTCATTACTTAACCAGTATGATAAAGATAACGATATTTATATTTTATTTTATTAAATATATATAACAATTTAAATTAATATTATATATTTTTATACGCGTATTATACGTACATAGTTTTATACTTTTACTATACTTTAACTTTACCTTTACTTTACTTTTACTTTACTTTAACTTTAATAATTCATATTTTAATAATTCACTTTAATAATTCATACTTTAATAATTCACTTTAATAATTCATACTTTAATAATTCACTTTAATAATTCATACTTTAATAATTTACTTTAATAATTCATACTTTAATAATTCACTTTAATAATTCATACTTTAATAATTCACTTTAATAATTCATACTTTAATAATTCACTTTAATAATTCATACTTTAATAATTCACTTTAATAATTCATATTTTAATAATTCACTTTAATAATTCATACTTTAATAATTCACTTTAATAATTCAAAAATCTATTATAAATAGAATTCAATAGGTTTCATTATTTCATAGAAACTTGAAAATATATTTTTTTAAACTCTCTCAATCGAATTACATATATATATATATTTACTTAGTACTATTTCAAGATATTATTAGTATACATAAAATACTACGACGGAGTTATATTCAGACGATTTCAAAATAAGTTTTCAAATGGGATATAGCTAAGGAAATTATGGGTTATAACTATGAAGGTTATGGGTATTGATCGAGGGTATTGCTCGTGAGGTCAACCTAACGTTTATCATTTTCGTTACGTCTTCGTACTTTCCTGCAATATTGAATCACAATATTGATACGTGAGCATTCATATCTTATCTTTTATATATTAATAGTGTATCCCTGACTAGTGCTCAAGTATATATGATTATGCATGTTTGTATGCTTAGTTTCTGAAATGTCCCGTTCTTATTGATTAAAAACGTTCCATATTAATTGATTTCGTTGCGAGGTTTTGACCTCTATATGAGACGTTTTTCAAAGACTGCATTCATTTTTAAACAAACCATAACCTTTATTTCATCAATAAAGGTTTAAAAAGCTTTACGTAGATTATCAAATAATGATAATCTAAAATATCCTGTTTACACACGACCATTACATAATGGTTTACAATACAAATATGTTACAACAAAATAAGTTTCTTGAATGCAGTTTTTACACAATATCATACAAGCATGGACTCCAAATCTTGTCCTTATTTAAGTATGCGACAGCGGAAGCTCTTAATAATCACCTGAGAATAAACATGCTTAAAACGTCAACAAAAATGTTGGTGAGTTATAGGTTTAACCTATATATATCAAATCGTAACAATAGACCACAAGATTTCATATTTCAATACACATCCCATACATAGAGATAAAAATCATTCAAATGGTGAACACCTGGTAACCGACATTAACAAGATGCATATATAAGAATATCCCCATCATTCCGGGACACCCTTCGGATATGATATAAATTTCGAAGTACTAAAGCATCCGGTACTTTGGATGGGGTTTGTTAGGCCCAATAGATCTATCTTTAGGATTCGCGTCAATTAGGGTGTCTGTTCCCTAATTCTTATATTACCAGACTTAATAAAAAAGGGCATATTCGATTTCGATAATTCAACCATAGAATGTAGTTTCACGTACTTGTGTCTATTTTGTAAATCATTTATAAAACCTGCATGTATTCTCATCCCAAAAATATTAGATTTTAAAAGTGGGACTATAACTCACTTTCACAGATTTTTACTTCGTCGGGAAGTAAGACTTGGCCACTGGTTGATTCACGAACCTATAACAATATATACATATATATCAAAGTATGTTCAAAATATATTTACAACACTTTTAATATATTTTGATGTTTTAAGTTTATTAAGTCAGCTGTCCTCGTTAGTAACCTACAACTAGTTGTCCACAGTTAGATGTACAGAAATAAATCGATAAATATTATCTTGAATCAATCCACGACCCAGTGTATACGTATCTCAGTATTGATCACAACTCAAACTATATATATTTTGGAATCAACCGCAACCCTGTATAGCTAACTCCAACATTCACATATAGAGTGTCTATGGTTGTTCCGAAATATATATAGATGTGTCGACATGATAGGTCGAAACATTGTATACGTGTCTATGGTATCTCAAGATTACATAATATATAATACAAGTTGATTAAGTTATGGTTGGAATAAATTTGTTACCAATTTTCACGTAGCTAAAATGAGAAAAATTATCCAATCTTGTTTTACCCATAACTTCTTCATTTTAAATCCGTTTTGAGTGAATCAAATTGCTATGGTTTCATATTGAACTCTATTTTATGAATCTAAACAAAAAAAGTATAGGTTTATAGTCGGAAAAATAAGTTACAAGTCGTTTTTGTAAAGGTAGTCATTTCAGTCGAAAGAACGACGTCTAGATGACCATTTTAGAAAACATACTTCTACTTTGAGTTTAACCATAATTTTTGGATATAGTTTCATGTTCATAATAAAAATCATTTTCTCAGAATAACAACTTTTAAATCAAAGTTTATCATAGTTTTTAATTAACTAACCCAAAACAGCCCGCGGTGTTACTACGACGGCGTAAATCCGGTTTTACGGTGTTTTTCGTGTTTCCAGGTTTTAAATCATTAAGTTAGCATATCATATAGATATAGAACATGTGTTTAGTTGATTTTAAAAGTCAAGTTAGAAGGATTAACTTTTGTTTGTGAACAAGTTTAGAATTAACTAAACTATGTTCTAGTGATTACAAGTTTAAACCTTCGAATAAGATAGCTTTATATGTATGAATCGAATGATGTTATGAACATCATTACTACCTTAAGTTCCTTGGATGAACCTACTGGAAAAGAGAAAAATGGATCTAGCTTCAATGGATCCTTGGATGGCTCAAAGTTCTTGAAGCAAAATCATGACACGAAAACAAGTTCAAGTAAGATCATCACTTGAAATAAGATTGTTATAGTTATAGAAATTGAACCAAAGTTTGAATATGATTATTACCTTGTATTAGAATGATAACCTACTGTAAGAAACAAAGATTTCTTGAGGTTGGATGATCACCTTACAAGATTGGAAGTGAGCTAGCAAACTTGAAAGTATTCTTGATTTTATGAAACTAGAACTTTTGGAATTTATGAAGAACACTTAGAACTTGAAGATAGAACTTGAGAGAGTTCAATTAGATGAAGAAAATTGAAGAATGAAAGTGTTTGTAGGTGTTTTTGGTCGTTGGTGTATGGATTAGATATAAAGGATATGTAATTTTGTTTTCATGTAAATAAGTCATGAATGATTACTCATATTTTTGTAATCTTATGAGATATTTCATGCTAGTTGCCAAATGATGGTTCCCACATGTGTTAGGTGACTCACATGGGCTGCTAAGAGCTGATCATTGGAGTGTATATACCAATAGTACATACATCTAAAAGCTGTGTATTGTACGAGTACGAATACGGGTGCATACGAGTAGAATTGTTGATGAAACTGAACGAGAATGTAATTGTAAGCATTTTTGTTAAGTAGAAGTATTTTGATAAGTGTATTGAAGTCTTTCAAAAGTGTATAAATACATATTAAAACACTACATGTATATACATTTTAACTGAGTCGTTAAGTCATCGTTAGTCGTTACATGTAAGTGTTGTTTTGAAACCTTTAGGTTAACGATCTTGTTAAATGTTGTTAACCCAATGTTTATAATATCAAAAGAGATTTTAAATTATTATATTATCATGATATTATGATGTACGAATATCTCTTAATATGATATATATACATTAAATGTCGTTACAACGATAAACGTTACATATATGTCTCGTTTCAAAATCATTAAGTTAGTAGTCTTGTTTTTACATATGTAGTTCATTGTTAATATAATTAATGATATGTTTACTTATCATAATATCATGTTAACTATATATATAACCATATATATGTCATCATATAGTTTTTTTTTACAAGTTTTAACGTTCGTGAATCACCGGTCAACTTGGGTGGTCAATTGTCTATATGAAACCTATTTCAATTAATCAAGTCTTAACAAGTTTGATTGCTTAACATGTTGGAAACATTTAATCATGTAAACATCAATCTCAATTAATATATATAAACATGGAAAAGTTCGGGTCACTACAGTACCTACCCGTTAAATAAATTTCGTCCCGAAATTTTAAGCTGTTGAAGGTGTTGACGAATCTTCTGGAAATAGATGCGGGTATTTCTTCTTCATCTGATCTTCACGCTCCCAGGTGAACTCGGGTCCTCTACGAGCATTCCATCGAACCTTAACAATTGGTATCTTGTTTTGCTTAAGTCTTTTAACCTCACGATCCATTATTTCGACGGGTTCTTCGATGAATTGGAGTTTTTCGTTGATTTGGATTTCATCTAACGGAATAGTGAGATCTTCTTTAGCAAAACATTTCTTCAAATTCGAGACGTGGAAAGTGTTATGTACAGCCGCGAGTTGTTGAGGTAACTCAAGTCGGTAAGCTACTGGTCCGACACGATCAATAATCTTGAATGGTCCAATATACCTTGGATTTAATTTCCCTCGTTTACCAAATCGAACAACGCCTTTCCAAGGTGCAACTTTAAGCATGACCATCTCTCCAATTTCAAATTCTATATCTTTTCTTTTAATGTCAGCGTAGCTCTTTTGTCGACTTTGGGCGGTTTTCAACCGTTGTTGAATTTGGATGATCTTCTCGGTAGTTTCTTGTATAATCTCTGGACCCGTAATCTGTCTATCCCCCACTTCACTCCAACAAATCGGAGACCTGCACTTTCTACCATAAAGTGCTTCAAACGGTGCCATCTCAATGCTTGAATGGTAGCTGTTGTTGTAGGAAAATTCTGCTAACGGTAGATGTCGATCCCAACTGTTTCCGAAATCAATAACACATGCTCGTAGCATGTCTTCAAGCGTTTGTATCATCCTTTCGCTCTGCCCATCAGTTTGTGGATGATAGGCAGTACTCATGTCTAGACGAGTTCCTAATGCTTGCTGTAATGTCTGCCAGAATCTTGAAATAAATCTGCCATCCCTATCAGAGATAATAGAGATTGGTATTCCATGTCTGGAGACGACTTCCTTCAAATACAGTCGTGCTAACTTCTCCATCTTGTCATCTTCTCTTATTGGTAGGAAGTGTGCTGATTTGGTGAGACGATCAACTATTACCCAAATAGTATCAAAACCACTTGCAGTCCTTGGCAATTTAGTGATGAAATCCATGGTAATGTTTTCCCATTTCCATTCCGGGATTTCGGGTTGTTGAAGTAGACCTGATGGTTTCTGATGCTCAGCTTTAACCTTAGAACACGTCAAACATTCTCCTACGTATTTAGCAACATCGGCTTTCATACCCGGCCACCAAAAATGTTTCTTGAGATCCTTGTACATCTTCCCCGTTCCAGGATGTATTGAGTATCTGGTTTTATGAGCTTCTCTAAGTACCATTTCTCTCATATCTCCAAATTTTGGTACCCAAATCCTTTCAGCCCTATATCGGGTTCCGTCTTCCCGAATATTAAGATGCTTCTCCGATCCTTTGGGTATTTCATCCTTTAAATTTCCCTCTTTTAAAACTCCTTGTTGCGCCTCCTTTATTTGAGTAGTAATGTTATTATGAATCATTATATTCATAGATTTTACTCGAATGGGTTCTCTGTCCTTCCTGCTCAAGGCATCGGCTACCACATTTGCCTTCCCCGGGTGGTAACGAATCTCAAAATCGTAATCATTCAATAATTCAATCCACCTACGCTGCCTCATATTCAGTTGTTTCTGATTAAATATGTGTTGAAGACTTTTGTGGTCGGTATATATAATACTTTTGACCCCATATAAGTAGTGCCTCCAAGTCTTTAATGCAAAAACAACCGCGCCTAATTCCAAATCATGCGTCGTATAATTTTGTTCGTGAATCTTCAATTGTCTAGACGCATAAGCAATCACCTTCGTTCGTTGCATTAATACACAACCGAGACCTTGCTTTGATGCGTCACAATAAATCACAAAATCATCATTCCCTTCAGGCAATGACAATATAGGTGCCGTAGTTAGCTTTTTCTTCAATAACTGAAACGCTTTCTCTTGTTCATCATTCCATTCAAATTTCTTCCCTTTATGCGTTAATGCAGTCAAGGGTTTTGCTATTCTGGAAAAGTCTTGGATGAACCTTCTGTAGTAACCGGCTAGTCCTAAAAACTGGCGTATGTGTTTCGGAGTTTTCGGCGTTTCCCACTTTTCAACAGTTTCTATCTTTGCCGGATCCACCTTAATACCTTCTTTGTTCACTATGTGACCGAGGAATTGAACTTCTTCCAACCAAAATGCACACTTTGAAAACTTAGCGTACAATTCTTCCTTCCTCAATACTTCTAACACCTTTCTCAAATGTTCACCGTGTTCTTGGTCATTCTTTGAGTAAATAAGTATGTCATCAATGAAAACAATGACAAACTTGTCAAGGTATGGTCCACACACTCGGTTCATAAGGTCCATGAACACAGCTGGTGCATTAGTTAAACCAAACGGCATGACCATAAACTCGTAATGACCGTAACGTGTTCTGAAAGCAGTCTTTGGAATATCATCTTCTTTCACCCGCATTTGATGATACCCGGAACGTAAGTCAATCTTTGAATAAACAGACGAGCCTTGTAGTTGATCAAATAAGTCGTCGATTCTCGGTAGTGGGTAGCGGTTCTTGATGGTAAGTTTGTTCAACTCTCGGTAGTCGATACACAACCTGAATGTACCATCTTTCTTCTTGACAAACAAAACAGGAGCTCCCCACGGTGATGTGCTTGGTCGAATGAAACCACGCTCTAAAAGTTCTTGTAATTGGCTTTGCAGTTCTTTCATCTCGCTGGGTGCGAGTCTGTAAGGAGCACGAGCTATTGGTGCAGCTCCTGGTACAAGATCTATTTGAAATTCAACGGATCGATGTGGGGGTAATCCCGGTAATTCTTTCGGAAATACATCGGGAAATTCTTTTGCAATGGGAACATCATTGATGCTCTTTTCTTCAGTTTGTACTTTCTCGACGTGTGCTAGAACAGCATAGCAACCTTTTCTTATTAGTTTTTGTGCCTTCAAATTACTAATAAGATGTAGCTTCGTGTTGCCCTTTTCTCCGTACACCATTAAGGGTTTTCCTTTTTCTCGTATAATGCGAATTGCATTTTTGTAACAAACGATCTCCGCTTTCACTTCTTTCAACCAGTCCATACCGATTATCACATCAAAACTCCCTAACTCTACTGGTATCAAATCAATCTTAAATGTTTCGCTAACCAGTTTAATTTCTCGATTCCGACATATATTATCTGCTGAAATTAATTTACCATTTGCTAATTCGAGTAAAAATTTACTATCCAAAGGCGTCAATGGACAACTTAATTTAGCACAAAAATCTCTACTCATATAGCTTCTATCCGCACCCGAATCAAATAAAACGTAAGCAGATTTATTGTCAATAAGAAACGTACCCGTAACAAGCTCCGGGTCTTCCTGTGCCTCTACCGCATTAATATTGAAAACTCTTCCACGGCCTTGTCCATTCGTGTTCTCCTGGTTCGGGCAATTTCTAATAATGTGGCCTGGTTTTCCACATTTATAACAAACTACATTGGCATAACTTGCTCCGACACTACTTGCTCCGCCATTACTCGTTCCGACACCATTTGTTCCTTTTGTTCTATTAACCCCTGGTCCGTAGACCTCACACTTCGCCGCGCTATGACCATTTCTTTTACATTTGTTGCAAAATTTGGTGCAGAACCCCGAGTGATTCTTTTCACACCTTTGGCATAGTTGCTTCTGATTGTTGTTGTTGTTGCGGTTATTATTGTTGTTGGGATGATTGTTGTAGTTGCTGTTGTTGTTGTTGTTGTTGTTGGGCCGTTTGTTGTAGTTGCGATTGATGTTGCGATTGTTGGGATAATTGTTGCGATTATTGTTGTAATTGCTGTTGTTGTTGTATTGGTGATTCTTATCACCGTTTTCCTCCCACTTTCTTTTGACTTGCTTCACATTGGCCTCTTCAGCAGTCTGTTCTTTAATTCTTTCTTCAATCTGGTTCACTAGTTTGTGAGCCATTCTACATGCCTGTTGTATGGAGGCGGGCTCGTGTGAACTTATATCTTCTTGGATTCTTTCCGGTAATCCTTTCACAAACGCGTCGATCTTCTCTTCCTCATCTTCGAATGCTCCCGGACACAATAGGCACAATTCTGTGAATCGTCTTTCGTACGTGGTAATATCAAATCCTTGGGTTCGTAACCCTCTAAGTTCTGTCTTGAGCTTATTGACCTCGGTTCTGGGACGGTACTTCTCGTTCATCAAGTGCTTGAATGCTGACCACGGTAGTGCGTACGCATCATCTTGTCCCACTTGCTCTAGATAGGTATTCCACCATGTTAACGCAGAACCTGTGAAGGTATGCGTAGCGTACTTCACTTTGTCCTCTTCAGTACACTTACTTATGGCAAACACCGATTCAACCTTCTCGGTCCACCGTTTCAATCCGATCGGTCCTTCGGTTCCATCAAATTCCAAAGGTTTGCAGGCAGTGAATTCTTTGTAGGTGCATCCTACACGATTTCCTGTACTACTAGATCCAAGGTTATTGTTGGTATGTAGCGCAGCCTGTACTGCGGCTATGTTTGAAGCTAGAAAAGTACGGAATTCCTCTTCATTCATATTCACGGTGTGTCGAGTAGTCGGTGCCATTTCCTTCAAAATAGTTAAATGGAACAAGTTAATCATACAGAATATTAAGAGTAGTTAATAGTATTTCGTAGCATAATATGAACTCATTTATAAAAGCTTTTTCTTCATATTAGCGTTTTATAAGTTTAAATTCGGGTAGTACCTACCCGTTAAGTTCATACTTAGTAGCTAATATACAATTCAACTACTACAATTCTATATGAAAAACTGATTATAATAATATTTCGCGTTCAAACTTTTATACAATATTTTACAAACTTACAATACAGCTTATTTTACATAAAGCATGAAATATAGCACACAATAACTTTGATACAAGATAGTTGTGAAGACAATTCTAGCTAGTACACAAGTCGTTCAGCAAAGGCAATAAAGACACGTAATTCATACGTCCAGAAACAAGTCATGCATTCTGGTTTTACTAGGACTACTTCCCATCCTTGGTCTTGTGCAACATAACCGTTATGGCCGTTGATAAGACAGCGTGTTGTAACGTCATCAAAGGGACGAGGGTTACGTAATGTCCAACAGTCCCGTAATAATCTAAAAACCTCATTTCTTACCCCAATTACCGACTCCGTCACTTGTGGAAACGTTTTGTTTAATAGTTGTAGCCCGATGTTCTTGTTCTCACTTTGGTGAGAAGCGAACATTACTAATCCGTAAGCATAACATGCTTCTTTATGTTGCATGTTAGCCGCTTTTTCTAAATCACGAAGTCCAATATTCGGATATATTGAGTCAAAATAATTTCTTAACCCGTTGCGTAAAATAGCATTTGGGTTCCCCGCAATATATGCGTCAAAGTAAACACATCGTAACTTATGGGTTTCCCAATGTGATATCCCCCATCTTTCAAACGAAAGTCTCTTATAAACCAAGACATTCTTGGAACGTTCTTCGAATGTCTTACAAACTGATCTCGCCTTAAATAGTTGTGCCGAAGAATTCTGGCCGACTCTAGACAAGATTTCATCAATCATGTCTCCGGGTAGGTCTCTTAAAATATTGGGTTGTCTATCCATTTTGTGTTTTTAAACTGTAAAATAGACAAGAGTTAGATTTATAAAAAAATACTTATTGATACAAGCAATTTTTACATATATCATAAAGCATAAGAACACTATATTACATATATTACACCACACGAATACAACTATCTTATTCCGACTCGCTCGTTTCTTCTTCTTCGGTTTTGGTTCGTTTTGCCAAGTTTCTAGGGATATATGATGTTCCCCTAATACGAGCCGTCGTTGTCCACATTGGTTTAGAAAAACCTGGTGGTTTAGAGGTTCCCGGGTCATTGTTACAACTTAAGGACTTCGGGGGTTGACGATACATATAAAGTTCATCGGGGTTGGAATTAGATTTCTCTATTTTTATGCCCTTTCCCTTATTATATTCTTTTGCCTTTTTAAATTCAGTTGGGGTAATTTCTATAACATCATCGGAATTCTCGTCGGAATCCGATTCATCGGAGAATTGGTAATCCTCCCAATATTTTGCTTCCTTGGCGGAAACACCATTGACCATAATTAACTTTGGTCGGTTGGTTGAGGATTTTCTTTTACTTAACCGTTTTATTATTTCCCCCACCAGTTCTATTTCTTCATCCGGTTCCGATTCTTCTTCCGGTTCCGATTCTTCTTCCGGTTCCGACTCTTCTTCCGGTTCCTCTTCGGGAACTTGTGAATCAGTCCACAAATCATTCCAATTTACATTTGACTCTTCATTATTATTAGGTGAGTCAATGGGACTTGTTCTAGAGGTAGACATCTATCACATAATATCAAACACGTTAACAGATTAATATATCACATAATATTCATATGTTAAAAATATATAGTTTCCAACAAAAATGTTAAGCAATCATTTTTAAAGAAAACACGGTCGAAGTCCAGACTCACTAATGCATCCTAACAAACTCGATAAGACACACTAATGCAAATTTTCTGGTTCTCTAAGACCAACGCTCGGATACCAACTGAAATGTCCCGTTCTTATTGATTAAAAACGTTCCATATTAATTGATTTCGTTGCGAGGTTTTGACCTCTATATGAGACGTTTTTCAAAGACTGCATTCATTTTTAAACAAACCATAACCTTTATTTCATCAATAAAGGTTTAAAAAGCTTTACGTAGATTATCAAATAATGATAATCTAAAATATCCTGTTTACACACGACCATTACATAATGGTTTACAATACAAATATGTTACAACAAAATAAGTTTCTTGAATGCAGTTTTTACACAATATCATACAAGCATGGACTCCAAATCCTGTCCTTATTTAAGTATGCGACAGCGGAAGCTCTTAATAATCACCTGAGAATAAACATGCTTAAAACGTCAACAAAAATGTTGGTGAGTTATAGGTTTAACCTATATATATCAAATCGTAACAATAGACCACAAGATTTCATATTTCAATACACATCCCATACATAGAGATAAAAATCATTCAAATGGTGAACACCTGGTAACCGACATTAACAAGATGCATATATAAGAATATCCCCATCATTCCGGGACACCCTTCGGATATGATATAAATTTCGAAGTACTAAAGCATCCGGTACTTTGGATGGGGTTTGTTAGGCCCAATAGATCTATCTTTAGGATTCGCGTCAATTAGGGTGTCTGTTCCCTAATTCTTAGATTACCAGACTTAATAAAAAAGGGCATATTCGATTTCGATAATTCAACCATAGAATGTAGTTTCACGTACTTGTGTCTATTTTGTAAATCATTTATAAAACCTGCATGTATTCTCATCCCAAAAATATTAGATTTTAAAAGTGGGACTATAACTCACTTTCACAGATTTTTACTTCGTCGGGAAGTAAGACTTGGCCACTGGTTGATTCACGAACCTATAACAATATATACATATATATCAAAGTATGTTCAAAATATATTTACAACACTTTTAATATATTTTGATGTTTTAAGTTTATTAAGTCAGCTGTCCTCGTTAGTAACCTACAACTAGTTGTCCACAGTTAGATGTACAGAAATAAATCGATAAATATTATCTTGAATCAATCCACGACCCAGTGTATACGTATCTCAGTATTGATCACAACTCAAACTATATATATTTTGGAATCAACCGCAACCCTGTATAGCTAACTCCAACATTCACATATAGAGTGTCTATGGTTGTTCCGAAATATATATAGATGTGTCGACATGATAGGTCGAAATATTGTATACGTGTCTATGGTATCTCAAGATTACATAATATATAATACAAGTTGATTAAGTTATGGTTGGAATAAATTTGTTACCAATTTTCACGTAGCTAAAATGAGAAAAATTATCCAATCTTGTTTTACCCATAACTTCTTCATTTTAAATCCGTTTTGAGTGAATCAAATTGCTATGGTTTCATATTGAACTCTATTTTATGAATCTAAACAAAAAAAGTATAGGTTTATAGTCGGAAAAATAAGTTACAAGTCGTTTTTGTAAAGGTAGTCATTTCAGTCGAAAGAACGACGTCTAGATGACCATTTTAGAAAACATACTTCTACTTTGAGTTTAACCATAATTTTTGGATATAGTTTCATGTTCATAATAAAAATCATTTTCTCAGAATAACAACTTTTAAATCAAAGTTTATCATAGTTTTTAATTAACTAACCCAAAACAGCCCGCGGTGTTACTACGACGGCGTAAATCCGGTTTTACGGTGTTTTTCGTGTTTCCAGGTTTTAAATCATTAAGTTAGCATATCATATAGATATAGAACATGTGTTTAGTTGATTTTAAAAGTCAAGTTAGAAGGATTAACTTTTGTTTGTGAACAAGTTTAGAATTAACTAAACTATGTTCTAGTGATTACAAGTTTAAACCTTCGAATAAGATAGCTTTATATGTATGAATCGAATGATGTTATGAACATCATTACTACCTTAAGTTCCTTGGATGAACCTACTGGAAAAGAGAAAAATGGATCTAGCTTCAATGGATCCTTGGATGGCTCAAAGTTCTTGAAGCAAAATCATGACACGAAAACAAGTTCAAGTAAGATCATCACTTGAAATAAGATTGTTATAGTTATAGAAATTGAACCAAAGTTTGAATATGATTATTACCTTGTATTAGAATGATAACCTACTGTAAGAAACAAAGATTTCTTGAGGTTGGATGATCACCTTACAAGATTGGAAGTGAGCTAGCAAACTTGAAAGTATTCTTGATTTTATGAAACTAGAACTTTTGGAATTTATGAAGAACACTTAGAACTTGAAGATAGAACTTGAGAGAGTTCAATTAGATGAAGAAAATTGAAGAATGAAAGTGTTTGTAGGTGTTTTTGGTCGTTGGTGTATGGATTAGATATAAAGGATATGTAATTTTGTTTTCATGTAAATAAGTCATGAATGATTACTCATATTTTTGTAATCTTATGAGATATTTCATGCTAGTTGCCAAATGATGGTTCCCACATGTGTTAGGTGACTCACATGGGCTGCTAAGAGCTGATCATTGGAGTGTATATACCAATAGTACATACATCTAAAAGCTGTGTATTGTACGAGTACGAATACGGGTGCATACGAGTAGAATTGTTGATGAAACTGAACGAGAATGTAATTGTAAGCATTTTTGTTAAGTAGAAGTATTTTGATAAGTGTATTGAAGTCTTTCAAAAGTGTATAAATACATATTAAAACACTACATGTATATACATTTTAACTGAGTCGTTAAGTCATCGTTAGTCGTTACATGTAAGTGTTGTTTTGAAACCTTTAGGTTAACGATCTTGTTAAATGTTGTTAACCCAATGTTTATAATATCAAAAGAGATTTTAAATTATTATATTATCATGATATTATGATGTACGAATATCTCTTAATATGATATATATACATTAAATGTCGTTACAACGATAAACGTTACATATATGTCTCGTTTCAAAATCATTAAGTTAGTAGTCTTGTTTTTACATATGTAGTTCATTGTTAATATAATTAATGATATGTTTACTTATCATAATATCATGTTAACTATATATATAACCATATATATGTCATCATATAGTTTTTTTTTACAAGTTTTAACGTTCGTGAATCACCGGTCAACTTGGGTGGTCAATTGTCTATATGAAACCTATTTCAATTAATCAAGTCTTAACAAGTTTGATTGCTTAACATGTTGGAAACATTTAATCATGTAAACATCAATCTCAATTAATATATATAAACATGGAAAAGTTCGGGTCACTACAGTTTCGTCGTTAAATAGTTTATGATAAATCACGAATTTGATACATATGCTACTGAGATAAGTTATATGATATGCATGTCGTTGAAAATCTGAAGAAAAAAATTAATAACTTTTCATTTAGAAATCATGTGGTTTCAATGAACGGATTAAAAGATATGATCAACTGAATTATCATTAATTTTAATATTATTATTAAAACAATTATTATAACTGTTATCAGTTGATGTTATTACTAAAATTATCTTTATTACTAAAAAGTAATATTTTTATTGAAACTATCATTTTATTATTTTTATCATTATTATTATTATCAATATTATTTTATCGCGTACAAATATATTTTTACCACACGTAATGTAATTACATTAATAATACATACCACTATATTTTTATGATATTAAGTGAATTTTATAAATTTTATTACTTGAGATATATAAAAGTATATTTTTATCATATATGAATTTTAATATAAATTTTTATTTATTAATAAATGACTTGTATTATTTAGTATAATAAGATCTGATAAATATATTTAAATATATAAAACTACTATATATAAGTTATATAATAAACATGTATAGATTTTGAAAGTCATTTTGGGTCAAGTTGACTTTTGTTGACTTTTGCATGTCGGTCTCGAGCATTAGGATTGTGATACACTACGACTTGACCTAAATTGTTAGACAGAGATTGACCAACATATAAATATATATACTTAATATAGGTTCGTGAATCCGAGACAAACCCTGCACTTGTTCAGTGCCGTCATATACATAATTGCTACGAAATACAGTATTGTGAGTTTCATTTGCTCCCTTTTTATATATATTTTTGGGCTGAGAATACATGCGCTGATTTATAAATGTTTTACGAAATAGGCACAAGTACTAAAACTAATTCTATGTGGGTTTAAACCAGAAATATACCCTTAGCTTGGTAACATTAAACTACTTGTCTATGTACGGTAGGCGCGAATCCTAAAGATAGATCTATTGGGTCTGACAAACCCCATCCTGACTATGGGATGCTTTAGTACTTCGAGGTTATTTTAAACACACCTGATCTGGTGTACTTCAGAGGGTAAAACATGAATGTTAAGGCTTGTTACCGGGTGCCAACAACTTATAGAATACTTTTATACACTTGCGAGTGTACGGATATTTATAGAAACTGAAATCTTGTGGTCTATTACTATTACGGAAATGATGGATTATGATAAACTAATGAACTCACCAACCTTTTGGTTGACACTTTAAAGCATGTTTATTCTCAGGTATTAAAGAAATCTTCCGCTGTGCATTAGCTCATTTTAAGGATATTACTTGGAGTCATTCAAGACATACTTTGAAAGACGTTGCATTCGAGTCGTTGAGTTCATCAAGATTAATATTAAGTCAATTATAGTTGGATGTAATATGAAATGGTATGCATGCCGTCAATTTTTGATGTAAAGAAAGTTTGTTTTTTAAAAACGAATGCAATATTTGTAAAACGTATCATATAGAGGTCAAATACCTCGCGATGTAATCAACTATTGTGAATCGTTTATAATGTATATGAACGGGTCCTTTCAGCACTTACCGGCGAACCTGTCCGAAACACCATTTTCTCTCTCATTTCCAGAGTATCTCGTCACGATTATATACTCCATTAAATTCTAGATTTTATTTATCCGCTCGTCCGAACCGACAATCACCCCGGTGTAATAGAAGAAGTCAACGAGCTTCGCGCTCAGGTAGTGGCTTTGGAGAATATGGTGCAAAAATTACAAACACCAGTAGCAGCACCAGCAGCAACACCAGCAGCATAACCAGTACCACCATCATCAACGCCAACAGTACCATTACCACCTCCAACCACAACCGAGTCGTAAACCTCAACTTCACAATCTATCCCACGAGCATCAACGTCATACGCACCATAGATATCAAGGAATACCAGCAACAATAACTGACGATGTATTAATTCATAACTTCATTGGAGAAACATTCCATGGAGATTATGTAATCTCTAAAGTCTTAGAGATTATCTAATCTAGCCGTAACCATAAATCAGTTAAGCGAACCAAAATGATAGAAGGAAGAGTAGAAACCCTGACAAAAATGGTGTGTGATTAACAAGCTAAACTTGTTTTACCAACAGCATCAACAGTACCGTCAGCGTCACCAGCATCGTCAGTACAGTCAACATCAGAATTAACAACACCTATAACATCACAAACTCCGTCAGTTCAAGAATCACTGTAGACATCATTACGAATCAATAACGCGTATATTGTATCAAGGAGTTATGAAGAGTTAACTCATTCCCTCTGAAGAAATTATATGTATATTTTATATATACATATTTTGAAATAAAAATAAATCTTTCCGTGCTAAGCTATTGTGTGTGAATCTTAACTACTCGATTAATTCATCTTACAAATATGCAATAATGTACGTCCTTCACCCGCAACTTAACCATCGTTAACTACAATCTCTGTCTCAATTCAACAAATTCCAATTCATAATAAATCAAGTATATATTTGATTTTACACTTTCATCATCGATGTAACCGAAACTTCTCAGATACCATCACTCGTACTTTGCGAAGTTCACAAGAATTTAACAAAAATCAACATCACGCCTCAACAAATAACGAAGTATTGATTCGTAATTTCAATATTATTGAAGAAATACTTATGTAATCTCTAAAGCCTTCAAGGGATTATTCAATTCTGATTTCAACCGTAAATCGAATGAGTTTAATTTAGTATTAACTCATTAAAATTTATGTTATATCTGAGGAGAATATATACATATATATTTTCACAAAGACTGTAATAAAATTCTTATGTACAAAATATTAATTGTGAAATTTTTTTAACGGGTAGGTAATACCCGAGAGATACTTATTCATTAAAACCCCATCCATATTAAGAACATATCATCTTGATAGCTCTATATTTTCGGATATTATGATATTTTGCCAAATCAAGATCGTGCCATTACGATTTTCTTCTTGGAACATTGACTATGTTCATCCAAAAATTCATATCTACGAATTCTGGACCATTATCCGCTTGACTTAAGGTCGGAAAGAGAAAACGAAAGCATGAAGCTCCGAAATATAATGGAGAATATAAAGCCCGATAACAACCCCGAAATTACAAACCGTGTATATCAATGCGTATAGCAATATAAAGACACGGGAGAATGAAAAACACAATAACCCCAAGGTAATGGTAGAAGAAAATAACTTCCTCCGGTGGTAGATGAAAAAGAAGAATGACATATATGAAAGTTAAGAGTATATCAAGAATCAATACTGGATGAAGCATATTAACGAATGCTTTAAAGTATGAATTGGGGAGAAAGACTAGAAGGTGTGAGATGTGGAAATAAAGAAACGAAGGGGGTGGAATTATAGTAAAATATCAGACAGAGAAATCGAGATAGATTATCGCATTTAATCAAAGAAGATCCTGATTTCCTTAATCGCCGAAGAACCAAATCTTATTGCAAAGATTTTCTTTAAATCCCATGAATTCCGAAAATCAATCATAACTACGTCATCGGTTAAAACGAATATACGTCATAGGTAATACCCGAGAGATATATATATTCACAATTAATATGTTACATTCTTCGAATCTGATCAAGTAAATTATCAACTATACTTCCTACTTTCACAATAATATACATTCTTTCATAGAGATCAAAACAACCATACTCATTCAAACCCAATTACAAATTTTGATTTTGAAACCTCAGAATTCAATTTGAGATATAACCGGTATCATCACTTTTAGATTCCTACATCTTTCAAAGCTATACTTTGACTTCAAAACTGTGTTAGAACATCAAATGTATATTAACGATTACAATCTGTGTTCAAACCCTTCGAAAATATCTGAAGACACTTCAAATAATGAGCAATCGAGATGATGATCCAACCACATATTACCCACGGTTAGGTACTTAAAAAGCACTCGAAACCAAAGTCATAATTCCACACATATCTGTGTCAAATTCTTTGGCATTTATTAGCAAAAATAACTTTGCAATTCCTTTTCAAAGTAGCCAATTTTGTCACAGCTCCAGCAAGTCAACTTCGACTTTTCAGTCAGACTAACCTTATTATAACCTTGAGATATACACCATCGTTACCAGGGAACCTTTTACATCCCACCACATTATTAGCAGATGTACCAACAACTTCATTACCCTTTGAATTTAACCTCTCCAAAAAGTCATTATAGTTATTCATTGAAACCCCACCATTTACTCATTCGCATCTTGTAACAAGAATTGCCATACGAATCATCGGGAATTAGCAATCATTAATTTGAAATCTCGCAGCATGTCTACGCCAACAGTTATATGTGTACGTACAACGTCTATCTCCTGGACTTACATACTTTGAATGTGAAGTTTCTAAAAAACACCTTGAACTGTGAACTAGTTCTTGAAATGCTGACGAAGCAGCAACAACTATAAACGATCTTAACAGTAAAAAGTTTGATGATAAAGAATAGTGTATTGGCAAAGCTTAGAAAAAGAGAAGTTTTGGAACTGGAAAACGGATTGAGCAAAGTATGAAAGAGGCTGTGGACAAATCACAAGGGCAAAACATGCTTTCAAAGAATCTAAATGATTCAGTACCTGCTGAAGTCATTAAAGGAATACCTTGCTCTTGACTCTAAACCCCTGCGGACAATATTCTTCATCATCCTCTGATATTAGAAATTCTAAGATATCATCATATCTTTCATTATAAATATCCTCCATATTTCTGAAGATATTTTCTTAATTATTCTTATCCGAAATCATTTACCTCTTCGCGCTATCTGTATTACATCATAAAAGAAACTATTTTAGTTTCTAAATTCTGAAACATTCGAGTTTAAAATAGGAATATTTTTTTTTTTTTGAAGTAGTGTTGGGAGCTGAAGCATGAGTTAGTATAATATAATGACACTTGATCAACGTGATTATATTACAGTAATTCATGCTGAGTTTCTAAATGGAACGTGATGATTCACAGATCATAAAGTCATCATGTGCCATGTTACACGACTCCTATATTCTATTTAATCTCTAAAATATCAAGAAAATATTTATTGATGATTCGGTCTTTTCTAGGGTATTCTGGTAATTTAATAAATCAAGATCGTGCCATTACAATTTCCTTCTTAGAACATTAACTATGTTCATTCAGAAATTCATATCTACGAATTCTGGACCATTACATATGGTGCTTAATCTCAAGAAGAGGAAACGAAAGAATGAAGCTCCGAAATAGAAATAGGAGTATAAATCGCAGCAAATAGAAGGGAGCATTAACTGTGGATGACAATAATTATAGAAGACAGAAGCAGGGACTTCGAAATATAAAGGAGGATATAAAGCCCAACGACGACCCAGAAATTATAAACCATATATATCGATGCATATAGCAATATAAAGACATGGGAGAACTAAAAATACTATAAAACTAAGAGTATAGTAAAAGTAAATAGATTCTTCCGGTGGCAGATGAAAGAAAAGAATGACAGATATGAAAGTTAGGAGTATATCAAGAATCAGAACTGGATGGAGCATATTAGTGAATAAAAGGTGTGAGTTGTGGAAATAAGGAAACGAAGGGGGTGGATATATAGTAAAATATCCGACAGAGCAATCAAAACATATTATCGCATTTAATCAAAGCTGATCTTAACTTCCTTAATTTTTGAAGAACTAAATCTTATTACGAAGATTTTCTCTAAATTCCTTGAATTTCGAAAATCAACCGTGACTATGTCATTGGTTAAAAAGAACGTGCATTTACTCATTTCATTCTTTTGTGATAACTTCACTTGTACCCTTCACAAAAATTAAATTGCTTTATCTATATTACTTGATGATAATAAAACTCTAATTTTCAACTCGTATACGTCATGAAAACATACTTATTGTCAGCCATGACCATTCCATTCAAATTTCGGGACGAAATTTCTTTAACGGGTAGGTACTGTGACAACCCAGAAATTTCCAATTAAATTTAAACTTTATCTTTATATTATTTCGACACGATAAGCAAAGTTTGTTAAGTTAAATCTCAAGAATTTTAAACTGTGTTCATACATTCATTATAACCTCGACCAAATTCCGACGGTTCATGAACCGTTATATATAAATAGATATGTATATATATGTATATATATATATATATATATATATATATATATATATATATATATATATATATATATATATATATATATATATATATATATATATATATATATATTATAACTTGAGAATATTAATAAAGTATTAAACGTATATTACTTTACACGAACACATTTGTTTCAATATGTTTATCGATGGAATTAGAAGATAATATCAAATGATTGATTTATCAGATACATTGTGATATGATTACGGGTCTATGTTATGAGGTCCACTGTGATTTAAGAAATCTATTCTTTTTGACAACATTCGGAAAATGGTAAAGTGATTTATAAGTAAGAACGTGGAGTGTAAATAACTTAGATGTTGGATATCGACAAGTTAAGTAACTCGACATTTTTCATACGTTTATTTAACCTTTGGACTTTATCCCATGCTTCACCAACAGACCGTAATTTAAAAACTTGAAACCTATTATGAATATATATGATTCTACTTTTCTAAAACGTTTTATGATATAACGATTTCCATTATTTTAACCTTTTAACAAAATGGTTCTTAAATATATTTAGTTTTGGAAAACAAAATTATCATATTTATTTGATTTATTTTCAAAC
This sequence comes from Rutidosis leptorrhynchoides, assembly GCF_046630445.1. Taxonomy (NCBI): domain Eukaryota; kingdom Viridiplantae; phylum Streptophyta; class Magnoliopsida; order Asterales; family Asteraceae; genus Rutidosis; species Rutidosis leptorrhynchoides. The sequence goes on along the minus strand of NC_092334.1, from coordinate 281,146,600 downwards.
GTACAAAAACGTTTTTAGTTTAAAAAGAACTTTATTATTAAAACGTATATAACTTTTATAAATATCTAGAACCACTTTTGACAACTCATTACTTAACCAGTATGAAAAAGATAACGATATTTATATTTTATTTTATTAAATATAAATAATGATTTAAATTAATTTTATATATATTTATATGCGTATTATACGTACATAGTTTTATACTTTTACTATACTTTAACTTTACCTTTACTTTACTTTTACTTTACTTCAACTTTAATAATTTACTTTAATAATTCATACTTTAATAATTCACTTTAATAATTCATACTTTAATAATTCACTTTAATAATTCATACTTTAATAATTCACTTTAATAATTCATACTTTAATAATTCACTTTAATAATTCATACTTTAATAATTCACTTTAATAATTCAAAAATCTATTATAAATAGAATTCAATAGGTTTCATTATTTCATAGAAACTTGAAATATATTTCTCTAAACTCTCTCAATCGACTTACATATATATATTTACTCAGTATTATTTCAAGATATTATTAGTATACATAAAATACTACGACGAGGTCATGAGCGTATTATTTCAAAATGGATTTTTTGAGCGGGATAGAGCTAAGGAAAACATGGGTTATAGCTATGGAGGTGATGGGTATGGTTCATGGGTATGCTTGTGAGGTCAATCTAGTGTTTATCGTCTCCGTTGCGTCTACGTACCTTTCCTGCAATATTGAATCTCAATATTGATACGTGAGTACTCGTAAATTATTTTTACATATTAATAGTGTATCTCTGACTAGTGCTCGAGAATATAGGATTATGCATGCTTGTACTTTTGATATTGCCCTTAGATAGGTTATGTTGAATCCTGAATTAGTTACACTTGCGGTTGAGATAAGGTATAAGATATGCATGTCCTTGGAAGGCTAGCGAAAAATTGAGAACTTTTCATTTAGATATCGAATGGGTTCGATGAACTGATTAGAAGTTATAGTCAATTGAATTTTTATAAAAATGATTATTATTATCGTCGTTATTATCGTCGTTCTAGTTTTATCTTATTATTATCATTATTAATAAAAGGAATTATCATTAAAAATTGTTATTTTTATTATTATTACTATTGTTATCATCGTTAAAGTTATAATTAGTATTATTATTATTATTATTATTATTATTATTATTATTATTATTATTATTATTATTATTATTATTATTATTATTATTATCTTGTTATTATTATTATTATTATTATTATTATTATTATTATTATTATTATTATTATTATTATTATTATTATCATCATTATTAATATATATATCACTATTTAAAAATGGTTATTGTTATTGTTATTATTATTATTATCATTAAAATAGTTATTAGTATTATTAATAATATCATAGTAATTATCATTATTTGTATTATTGTAATTAAAACTAATATTAGTAACACCTAATTCTTTTTAGTACTATTATTATTAGTATTATAAACACAATATAAAAGACGATTAAAAGCTATTAAACGAAACGATTAGGAAATAATGAGTATGAGTATCATGATGAAATTAAAATATTATAAGATATTGATCTAGATAAAATTATCATTCTTATTATTTTTATCCTTACTATTATTATTAAAAGTATCGTTAGTATTAAAACTATCATTTTAACAAAAAATATCATTTTAATAGAAATGTCATTGTTATTATAAAATATCATTATTATTATCATTTTAAATAGAATTATTATTTTAAAGTTAATATTAAAAAGTATCATAAATATTAAAGTTATCATAATTAGAATTATCGTTTTATTATAATATCATTATTAGTAAATATAATTATTGATATTTTTAAAAGAATAATAATAATTATTATTGCAAAATAATACAACTTTTACTTATTATTATTATCAATGTTATTTTATCAAATAAATATGTAATACAAATAATATAATTACCTTAATAAAACCTATCATACTATTTTTTTTTAAATTAGCTTTATAAATTTTATTACTTAAGATATATAAAAGTATATTTTTATATAAAATTTTATTTATTAATAAATGAATTATATTATTTACTCTATTAAATCTTTTAAAAATATTTAAAAATATAAAACGACGATATTTAAACTATATAATAATCATGTATAAATTTTGGAAATCATTTTGAGTCAAATTAACTTTTGTTGATCTTTGCATATTAGTCTCGAGCAGTAGGATTGTGGTACACTATGACTTGACCTAATTTGTTAGACAAATATTGACCAGCACATATATATACATAATTAATTTAGGTTCGTGAATCCAAGGCCAACCTTGCACTTGTTCAATGACGTTATATGTATTTTTACTATGAAATACAGTATGGTGAGTTTCATTTGCCTTTTTACCCTTTATATTTTTGGGCTGAGAATACATGCGCAATTTTTATAAATGATTTACAAAATAGACACAAGTACGTGAAACTACATTCTATGGTTGAATTATCGAAATTGAATATGCCCCTTTTTATTAAGTCTGGTAATCTAAGAATTAGGGAACAGACACCCTAATTGACGCGAATCCTAAAGATAGATCTATTGGGCCTAACAAACCCCATCCAAAGTACCGGATGCTTTAGTACTTCGAAATTTATATCATGTCCGAAGGAGGATCCCGGAATGATGGGGATATTCTTATATGCATATTGTTAATGTCGGTTACCAGGTGTTCAATCCATATGAATGATTATTTTTGTCTCTATGCATGGGACGTATATTTATGAGAACTGGAAATGAAATTCTTGTGGTCTATTAAAATGATGGAAATGAATGATTATGATAAACTAATGAACTCACCAACCTTTTGGTTGACACTTTAAAGCATGTTTATTCTCAGGTATAAAAGAAATCTTCCGCTGTGCATTTGCTTGTTTTAAAGATATTACTTGGAGTATTTCATGGCATATTTCGAAGAACGTTGCATTCGAGTCATTGAGTTCATCAAAGATTACTATTAAGTTAATTTATAATTAGATAGTGGATATTATGAAATGGTATGCATGCCTGTCAATTTTCGATGTAAAGAAAGTTTGTGTTTTAAAAACGAATGCAATGTTTGTAATATGTATCATATAGAGGTCAAATACCTCGCGATGTAATCAACTATTGTGAATCGTTTATAATGTATATGAACGGGTCCTTTCACAAATACCTCGCGATGAAATCATATGTTATTGTATTCATCCTTATGGATTAGGATAGGTCGCTTCAAGTGAAGGCGATTTTAATATAAAAATAACTAAAAAGCAATAAAACTTACAAGCACTCAAACAATCAACTAGGTTGAGACATATATGTTTATCCAGGCATTATTCTCTTCAGATGCTGAGAATTTAGATAAAGATAAATATTCTACTTCTTATGCGTGAGTCTAAAGTTGACTACATATTCCAGATGCAAGTATAAATAAATTACTATTTAGGAATGTCACTCAATTTAACATTAATTCATATACCATACCGTCTATATGTAAGCCTATCTTATTCTCAACTAACTTAATAACTTAAATGCCTAACGTTGTACGTTGCAGTCATCAGTGATTGCGCTAATTGGTCATCATAACAATCTATCCCTACTAGTTTCTCTAATCAATCAATCTCGATTAATTGTCAGATAGCATGCACAACCCTGTGTCATCTAGTTGCAAATCACTGCACATATTCTATGAGTTGTCAATTTAATCAAATAAGCATAGCAACCAAATTTCTCCTTTAAGTAATACTAGCAAGAATTGTTCTTTTGTCTAAGCATTAAATTAAAACATAAGTCATATCAATATTAATAAATACATCCCAACTGAAATGTCCCGTTCATATTGATTATAAACGTTCCATATTAATTGATTTCGTCGCGAGGTTTTGACCTCTATATGACGTTTTTCAAAGACTGCATTCATTTTTAAAACAACCATAACCTTTATTTTATCTATAAAGGTTTAAAAAGCATTACGTAGATTATCAAATAATGATAATCTAAAATATACCGTTTACACACGACAATTACATAATGGTTTACAATAAGAATATATTATATCAAAAATAAGTTTCTTGAATGCAGTTTTTACATAATATCATACAAGCATGGACTCCAAATCTTGTCCTTATTTTAGTATGCAACAGCAGAAGCTCTTAATAATCACCTGAGAATAAACATGCTTAAAACGTCAACAAAAATGTTGGTGAGTTATAGGTTTAACCTATGTATTATCAAATCATAATAATAGACCACAAGATTTCATATTTCAATATACATCCCATACATAGAGATAAATTCATTCATACGGTGAACACCTGGTAACCGACATTAACAAGATGCATATAAGAATATCCCCTATCATTCCGGGAAATCCATCAGACATGATAAAACAACATCGAAGTACTAAAGCATCCGCAACCATGGATGGGGTTCGTTAGGCCCAATAGATATATCTTTAGGATTCGCGTCAATTAGTAGACTGGTTTACTAATTCTTAGGTTACCAAGTAAAAGGGGCATATTCGGCTTCGATCGTTCAACCATAGAAAGTAGTTTCTTGTACTTGTGTCTATTTTGTAAAACATTTATAAAGCTGCATGTATTCTCATCCCAAAAATATTAGATTTTAAAAGTGGGACTATAACTCACTTTCACAGATTTTTACTTCTTCGGGAAGTAAGACTTGGCCACTGGTCGATTCACGAACCTATAACAAATATGTACATATGTATATCAAAGTATGTTCAAAATATATTTACAACATTTTTAATACATTTTGATGTTTTAAGTTTATTAAGTCAGCTGTCCTCGTTAGTAACCTACAACTAGTTGTCCATAGTTAAATGTACAGAAATAAATTGATATATATTATCTTGAATCAATCCACAACCCAGTGTATACACGTCTCAGGCTAGATCACAACTCAAAGTATATATATTTTTGGAATCAACCTCAACCCTGTATAGCTAACTCCAACATTACTGCATATAGAGTGTCTATGGTTGTTCCAAATAATATATATACATGGGTGTAACACCCCGTTTTTCTAAACATGACACTCGGGGCATCATTTGAAGTCCAAGAATGATTATTTAATAGTTTGGATATAATGTATTAACCAAAATTGACTTTGAGATGTTTTAAAAGTGAAATTGGAGTACATCAGGTAAACTGTCGAGTTTGAGTGCAGTTTGTCACGTTCTGGTGCGTCGCGTTCTGTGACAAACATGCTTGAAATGAGACAACTTCTGATGGTGATTTCTGTCCACTTTGTCTAGTTTGAGTGTTGTGTGTCGCGTATTGGTGTTGTGAAACGCGATAAGGTGTCCTGAAACGCGACTAATGTCGCTGTAATGACATTATTAACCCATTTTAATGGAATCTTTTGAGGGTGTTTTGGTAAATTCACTTATGGCCGGTTCTAGAGCCATAAGACTGATTCAAGGCTCATATTATCCTCATTTTCACTCAAAAACACTTTCACCTTCAAACCCTAGAGAGAGAGGAGAGTTTTAGAGAGAGAGAACTCCATTTGGAGAAGAAGGAGGTTTTTTTTCGGGTTAAACCTCAAGTGTTAAAGTTGTTCCACTCGTCAACGGCATCATTTTGGCGGTATTGGTAAGTTCTAACTCCGAATTTCATCTTGGTGATTTGATATTCAAGTTTAGGATTTTGAGCTAGTTAGTTGTAAAACCCATTTAGGAGGTGAAATGGGTAATTGTAACTAGTTATTGTTGATGTTGGTAGGTTTTGGGTTGGTTAATGATTTAACCATGTTTAGGACTTGTATGTTGTGTGTAATCACTAGTATTAGTGATTATAGAAGTGTTGGAACCACTTTGGGTGTATTTTGGTAAACTAATTTTGAAATGGGTCAAAATTAGGGTTAAGGTGTCATATTGGGCAAGATTGGTGTTTAACGCTTATGCTTGGGTTTAATTGGCTTATTAGGACCATTTTCACTTGTGTTAGTGATTGTTGGTTAGTTTTGGCGTGCTTTGAGCTTGGAAGTGCAATTTGGGTCAAATTTGCACTAGTTGTCAATTTGTGTCGATTTGTAAATCCACCCAAATTGTGTTGTTGTATTTGTGTTAATGGAATAGGTACTTTCCATTGACGAGTTGTGGATTACTTAGAAGCATTCATCAAGGCGACAAAGTGAGTGTTAATATCCTATGTGCATATGTATGTGTAGGATGGGTGCGGGTCGGGTGAAGTGGTTCTCGGTTATAGAGCTCACTTCACATATAGGTGGATTTGATGGACTTGTGTATAGGTCCAATTGGCACGGTTGTGCGTTTTGGTTGACCACCTTTGGTGAAGTACACGTTTTGTGTGTACATTATCACACGTGGTTGTGATGTGGATGATATAACACCAATGGCGAAGGGTTTTGATGTTAAGAAGTGAGTTGCGTGTGGTTTCGAATTCACGATGACGCGTGTAGTTTCGGTCATCTTATTGTATCATGAAAGTGAATCTCGTGTAGTTCGAATTCACGATGACGCGTGTAGTTCGGTCATCTTATTGAGGTAGTGATCTCGTGTGGTTTCGGATTACTAAGGCTCGTGTAGTTCGGCCAACCTCGATGTTGTGTTGTTGAAGATAGTATTCTCGTGTGTATGCGGATCTACTAAGGCTCGTGTAGTTTGGCCAATCTTCATTGTGGAAATTGGGTTTCGGTATTGGGTTAAGGGGTTAACCTTGGACGTTTATATATTGTTATATATATATATATATATATATATATATATATATATATATATATATATATATATATATATATATATATATATATATATATATATATATATATATATATATATATATATATATATATATATATATATATATATATATATATATTGTTGTATTGTCGTGATGTAGCTAACCCTCCGGGTGTAGTTTCTTGGCGTTGTTCACATTGTCGTGGGTGAACTTATATTTGTTGATATTATTAACTTGTTGCTTAGTGATCGTATGGTATGCCTAGCTTAGCTTGCCTTAACACTTGGATGCTCATGTATGCGGTATTTGATTATTTATGTGGCGTGTCCATTTTATACATATATATGTATGTAATATATTCTCACTCACTAAGCATTAGCTTACCCTCTCGTTGTTGATTTTTTTATAGGTTTGCGTGATGGCGGCTCGGGTAAGCATGGGGATTAGAGATCTTGGCTAGGTTGCTTTAGAAGATCTAGCTTTTGGACTCGATTAGGATTTGGGTAATGTAGTCCCAAATCACCATGCTCGGTTTTGTGTAAACGTAACTAGTCGGGTCATAATGATTATAACCGGTTTACGATTTAATTAATGAACCATTGTATTAGGGAGTTTAAATTATTAATGTATGTTTTAAGTTCGTTGAACTTACTTTGGTAACAAATATGTTTTGGAAATTGTGTAATGGGACCTAAAGTATTATTTAACGCGTATTAAAAGGAAAAATTTTTATGGGCCGGTTTTAATACGGGTTGGGTTGTTTCAAGTGGTATTAGAGCATGGTCTAAGGGATTTAGGCGACTTGAGATAGGTGCCTAGACTTAGACTTTTGTGTGTGCTTATTTGTTGTGGGACTTGTAGGTGAACGGCTTGGAACGGGTTATAGTTAGTGCCTTGTTTGTTGGTGGACTAACTAGGATTTTTGGCTTGTGTTGTGATGCTATTCCCTTGCGTGTGTTTATATCGCGTGGAATTGTCGTTGTGTTGGTTATATCATCGAGTGAGGCGGTCGTTGTACTAACGAGTTGAGACGACATGTGTGCGTAATAAGGACTTGCAAACCTTATTACGGGTGCAAATCGTGTCTTACAAGTGATGCACGACGAGTGTTGAGCAAGATGGGGCGATGTTATGCGTGTTGTTTTATACGTTCGTGGACTAATCATTTTGCATTCTTTAGAATGACGACGCGAAACGAGATCGAGATGAACAACGAGGAGTTTAACTCTAGAGTTGCGGCCGCGGTTGCGGAGCAAATGAGTGCATTTCGAGAAGAAATGGATAGGAAGTATTCCGAATTTCAGGGTAGTAGTGAAATGGAGCGTTGTCTTAAGAGCTTCATGAGGACTAAACCCCCGATGTATGATGGAAAACCGGATCCTTTTGAAATGTCCCGTTCTTATTGATTAAAAACGTTCCATATTAATTGATTTCGTTGCGAGGTTTTGACCTCTATATGAGACGTTTTTCAAAGACTGCATTCATTTTTAAACAAACCATAACCTTTATTTCATCAATAAAGGTTTAAAAAGCTTTACGTAGATTATCAAATAATGATAATCTAATATATCCTGTTTACACACGACCATTACATAATGGTTTACAATACAAATATGTTACAACAAAATAAGTTTCTTGAATGCAGTTTTTACACAATATCATACAAGCATGGACTCCAAATCTTGTCCTTATTTAAGTATGCGACAGCGGAAGCTCTTAATAATCACCTGAGAATAAACATGCTTAAAACGTCAACAAAAATGTTGGTGAGTTATAGGTTTAACCTATATATATCAAATCGTAACAATAGACCACAAGATTTCATATTTCAATACACATCCCATACATAGAGATAAAAATCATTCATATGGTGAACACCTGGTAACCGACAATAACAAGATGCATATATAAGAATATCCCCATCATTCCGGGACACCCTTCGGATATGATATAAATTTCGAAGTACTAAAGCATCCGGTACTTTGGATGGGGTTTGTTAGGCCCAATAGATCTATCTTTAGGATTCGCGTCAATTAGGGTGTCTGTTCCCTAATTCTTAGATTACCAGACTTAATAAAAAGGGGCATATTCGATTTCGATAATTCAACCATAGAATGTAGTTTCACGTACTTGTGTCTATTTTGTAAATCATTTATAAAACCTGCATGTATTCTCATCCCAAAAATATTAGATTTTAAAAGTGGGACTATAACTCACTTTCACAGATTTTTACTTCGTCGGGAAGTAAGACTTGGCCACTGGTTGATTCACGAACCTATAACAATATATACATATATATCAAAGTATGTTCAAAATATATTTACAACACTTTTAATATATTTTGATGTTTTAAGTTTATTAAGTCAGCTGTCCTCGTTAGTAACCTACAACTAGTTGTCCACAGTTAGATGTACAGAAATAAATCGATAAATATTATCTTGAATCAATCCACGACCCAGTGTATACGTATCTCAGTATTGATCACAACTCAAACTATATATATTTTGGAATCAACCTCAACCCTGTATAGCTAACTCCAACATTCACATATAGAGTGTCTATGGTTGTTCCGAAATATATATAGATGTGTCGACATGATAGGTCGAAACATTGTATACGTGTCTATGGTATCTCAAGATTACATAATATATAATACAAGTTGATTAAGTTATGGTTGGAATAGATTTGTTACCAATTTTCACGTAGCTAAAATGAGAAAAATTATCCAATCTTGTTTTACCCATAACTTCTTCATTTTAAATCCGTTTTGAGTGAATCAAATTGCTATGGTTTCATATTGAACTCTATTTTATGAATCTAAACAAAAAAAGTATAGGTTTCTAGTCGGAAAAATAAGTTACAAGTCGTTTTTGTAAAGGTAGTCATTTCAGTCGAAAGAACGACGTCTAGATGACCATTTTAGAAAACATACTTCCACTTTGAGTTTAACCATAATTTTTGGATATAGTTTCATGTTCATAATAAAAATCATTTTCTCAGAATAACAACTTTTAAATCAAAGTTTAACATAGTTTTTAATTAACTAACCCAAAACAGCCCGCGGTGTTACTACGACGGCGTAAATCCGGTTTTACGGTGTTTTTCGTGTTTCCAGGTTTTAAATCATTAAGTTAGCATATCATATAGATATAGAACATGTGTTTAGTTGATTTTAAAAGTCAAGTTAGAAGGATTAACTTTTGTTTGCGAACAAGTTTAGAATTAACTAAACTATGTTCTAGTGATTACAAGTTTAAACCTTCGAATAAGATAGCTTTATATGTATGAATCGAATGATGTTATGAACATCATTACTACCTTAAGTTCCTTGGATGAACCTACTGGAAAAGAGAAAAATGGATCTAGCTTCAATGGATCCTTGGATGGCTCAAAGTTCTTGAAGCAAAATCATGACACGAAAACAAGTTCAAGTAAGATCATCACTTGAAATAAGATTGTTATAGTTATAGAAATTGAACCAAAGTTTGAATATGATTATTACCTTGTATTAGAATGATAACCTACTGTAAGAAACAAAGATTTCTTGAGGTTGGATGATCACCTTACAAGATTGGAAGTGAGCTAGCAAACTTGAAAGTATTCTTGATTTTATGAAACTAGAACTTTTGGAATTTATGAAGAACACTTAGAACTTGAAGATAGAACTTGAGAGAGTTCAATTAGATGAAGAAAATTGAAGAATGAAAGTGTTTGTAGGTGTTTTTGGTCGTTGGTGTATGGATTAGATATAAAGGATATGTAATTTTGTTTTCATGTAAATAAGTCATGAATGATTACTCATATTTTTGTAATCTTATGAGATATTTCATGCTAGTTGCCAAATGATGGTTCCCACATGTGTTAGGTGACTCACATGGGCTGCTAAGAGCTGATCATTGGAGTGTATATACCAATAGTACATACATCTAAAAGCTGTGTATTGTACGAGTACGAATACGGGTGCATACGAGTAGAATTGTTGATGAAACTGAACGAGAATGTAATTGTAAGCATTTTTGTTAAGTAGAAGTATTTTGATAAGTGTATTGAAGTCTTTCAAAAGTGTATAAATACATATTAAAACACTACATGTATATACATTTTAACTGAGTCGTTAAGTCATCGTTAGTCGTTACATGTAAGTGTTGTTTTGAAACCTTTAGGTTAACGATCTTGTTAAATGTTGTTAACCCAATGTTTATAATAACAAAAGAGATTTTAAATTATTATATTATCATGATATTATGATGTACGAATATCTCTTAATATGATATATATACATTAAATGTCGTTACAACGATAAACGTTACATATATGTCTCGTTTCAAAATCATTAAGTTAGTAGTCTTGTTTTTACATATGTAGTTCATTGTTAATATAATTAATGATATGTTTACTTATCATAATATCATGTTAACTATATATATAACCATATATATGTCATCATATAGTTTTTTTACAAGTTTTAACGTTCGTGAATCACCGGTCAACTTGGGTGGTCAATTGTCTATATGAAACCTATTTCAATTAATCAGGTCTTAACAAGTTTGATTGCTTAACATGTTGGAAACATTTAATCATGTAAACATCAATCTCAATTAATATATATAAACATGGAAAAGTTCGGGTCACTACAGTACCTACCCGTTAAATAAATTTCGTCCCGAAATTTTAAGCTGTTGAAGGTGTTGACGAATCTTCTGGAAATAGATGCGGGTATTTCTTCTTCATCTGATCTTCACGCTCCCAGGTGAACTCGGGTCCTCTACGAGCATTCCATCGAACCTTAACAATTGGTATCTTGTTTTGCTTAAGTCTTTTAACCTCACGATCCATTATTTCGACGGGTTCTTCGATGAATTGGAGTTTTTCGTTGATTTGGATTTCATCTAACGGAATAGTGAGATCTTCTTTAGCAAAACATTTCTTCAAATTCGAGACGTGGAAAGTGTTATGTACAGCCGCGAGTTGTTGAGGTAACTCAAGTCGGTAAGCTACTGGTCCGACACGATCAATAATCTTGAATGGTCCAATATACCTTGGATTTAATTTCCCTCGTTTACCAAATCGAACAACGCCTTTCCAAGGTGAAACTTTAAGCATGACCATCTCTCCAATTTCAAATTCTATATCTTTTCTTTTAATGTCAGCGTAGCTCTTTTGTCGACTTTGGGCGGTTTTCAACCGTTGTTGAATTTGGATGATCTTCTCGGTAGTTTCTTGTATAATCTCCGGACCCGTAATCTGTCTATCCCCCACCTCACTCCAACAAATCGGAGACCTGCACTTTCTACCATAAAGTGCTTCAAACGGCGCCATCTCAATGCTTGAATGGTAGCTGTTGTTGTAGGAAAATTCTGCTAACGGTAGATGTCGATCCCAACTGTTTCCGAAATCAATAACACATGCTCGTAGCATGTCTTCAAGCGTTTGTATCGTCCTTTCGCTCTGCCCATCAGTTTGTGGATGATAGGCAGTACTCATGTCTAGACGAGTTCCTAATGCTTGCTGTAATGTCTGCCAGAATCTTGAAATAAATCTGCCATCCCTATCAGAGATAATAGAGATTGGTATTCCATGTCTGGAGACGACTTCCTTCAAATACAGTCGTGCTAACTTCTCCATCTTGTCATCTTCTCTTATTGGTAGGAAGTGTGCTGATTTGGTGAGACGATCAACTATTACCCAAATAGTATCAAAACCACTTGCAGTCCTTGGCAATTTAGTGATGAAATCCATGGTAATGTTTTCCCATTTCCATTCCGGGATTTCGGGTTGTTGAAGTAGACCTGATGGTTTCTGATGCTCAGCTTTGACCTTAGAACACGTCAAACATTCTCCTACGTATTTAGCAACATCGGCTTTCATACCCGGCCACCAAAAATGTTTCTTGAGATCCTTGTACATCTTCCCCGTTCCAGGATGTATTGAGTATCTGGTTTTATGAGCTTCTCTAAGTACCATTTCTCTCATATCTCCAAATTTTGGTACCCAAATCCTTTCAGCCCTATACCGGGTTCCGTCTTCCCGAATATTAAGATGTTTCTCCGATCCTTTGGGTATTTCATCCTTTAAATTTCCCTCTTTTAAAACTCCTTGTTGCGCCTCCTTTATTTGAGTAGTAATGTTATTATGAATCATTATATTCATAGATTTTACTCGAATGGGTTCTCTATCCTTCCTGCTCAAGGCATCGGCTACCACATTTGCCTTCCCCGGGTGGTAACGAATCTCAAAATCGTAATCATTCAATAATTCAATCCACCTACGCTGCCTCATATTCAGTTGTTTCTGATTAAATATGTGTTGAAGACTTTTGTGGTCGGTATATATAATACTTTTGACCCCATATAAGTAGTGCCTCCAAGTCTTTAATGCAAAAACAACCGCGCCTAATTCCAAATCATGCGTCGTATAATTTTGTTCGTGAATCTTCAATTGTCTAGACGCATAAGCAATCACCTTCGTTCGTTGCATTAATACACAACCGAGACCTTGCTTTGATGCGTCACAATAAATCACAAAATCATCATTCCCTTCAGGCAATGACAATATAGGTGCCGTAGTTAGCTTTTTCTTCAATAACTGAAACGCTTTCTCTTGTTCATCATTCCATTCAAATTTCTTCCCTTTATGCGTTAATGCAGTCAAGGGTTTTGCTATTCTGGAAAAGTCTTGGATGAACCTTCTGTAGTAACCAGCTAGTCCTAAAAACTGGCGTATGTGTTTCGGAGTTTTCGGGGTTTCCCACTTTTCAACAGTTTCTATCTTTGCCGGATCCACCTTAATACCTTCTTTGTTCACTATGTGACCGAGGAATTGAACTTCTTCCAACCAAAATGCACACTTTGAAAACTTAGCGTACAATTCTTCCTTCCTCAATACTTCTAACACTTTTCTCAAATGTTCACCGTGTTCTTGGTCATTCTTTGAGTAAATAAGTATGTCATCAATGAAAACAATGACAAACTTGTCAAGGTATGGTCCACACACTCGGTTCATAAGGTCCATGAACACAGCTGGTGCATTAGTTAAACCAAACGGCATGACCATAAACTCGTAATGACCGTAACGTGTTCTGAAAGCAGTCTTTGGAATATCATCTTCTTTCACCCGCATTTGATGATACCCGGAACGTAAGTCAATCTTTGAATAAACAGACGAGCCTTGTAGTTGATCAAATAAGTCGTCGATTCTCGGTAGTGGGTAGCGGTTCTTGATGGTAAGTTTGTTCAACTCTCGGTAGTCGATACACAACCTGAATGTACCATCTTTCTTCTTGACAAACAAAACAGGAGCTCCCCACGGTGATGTGCTTGGTCGAATGAAACCACGCTCTAAAAGTTCTTGTAATTGGCTTTGCAGTTCTTTCATCTCGCTGGGTGCGAGTCTGTAAGGAGCACGAGCTATTGGTGCAGCTCCTGGTACAAGATCTATTTGAAATTCAACGGATCGATGTGGGGGTAATCCCGGTAATTCTTTCGGAAATACATCGGGAAATTCTTTTGCAATGGGAACATCATTGATGCTCTTTTCTTCAGTTTGTACTTTCTCGACGTGTGCTAGAACAGCATAGCAACCTTTTCTTATTAGTTTTTGTGCCTTCAAATTACTAATAAGATGTAGCTTCGTGTTGCCCTTTTCTCCGTACACCATTAAGGGTTTTCCTTTTTCTCGTATGATGCGAATTGCATTTTTGTAACAAACGATCTCCGCTTTCACTTCTTTCAACCAGTCCATACCGATTATCACATCAAAACTCCCTAACTCTACTGGTATCAAATCAATCTTAAATGTTTCGCTAACCAGTTTAATTTCTCGATTCCGACATATATTATCTGCTGAAATTAATTTACCATTTGCTAATTCGAGTAAAAATTTACTATCCAAAGGCGTCAATGGACAACTTAATTTAGCACAAAAATCTCTACTCATATAGCTTCTATCCGCACCCGAATCAAATAAAACGTAAGCAGATTTATTGTCAATAAGAAACGTACCCGTAACAAGCTCCGGGTCTTCCTGTGCCTCTACCGCATTAATATTGAAAACTCTTCCACGGCCTTGTCCATTCGTGTTCTCCTGGTTCGGGCAATTTCTAATAATGTGGCCTGGTTTTCCACATTTATAACAAACTACATTGGCATAACTTGCTCCGACACTACTTGCTCCGCCATTACTCGTTCCGACACCATTTGTTCCTTTCATTCTATTAACCCCTGGTCCGTAGACCTCACACTTCACCGCGCTATGACCATTTCTTTTACACTTGTTGCAAAATTTGGTGCAGAACCCCGAGTGATTCTTTTCACACCTTTGGCATAGTTGCTTCTGATTGTTGTTGTTGTTGCGGTTATTATTGTTGTTGGGATGATTGTTGTAGTTGCTGTTGTTGTTGTTGTTGTTGTTGTTGTTGGGCCGTTTGTTGTAGTTGCGATTGATGTTGCGATTGTTGGGATAATTGTTGCGATTATTGTTGTAATTGCTGTTGTTGTTGTATTGGTGATTCTTATCACCGTTTTCCTCCCACTTTCTTTTGACTTGCTTCACATTGGCCTCTTCAGCAGTCTGTTCTTTAATTCTTTCTTCAATCTGGTTCACTAGTTTGTGAGCCATTCTACATGCCTGTTGTATGGAGGCGGGCTCGTGTGAACTTATATCTTCTTGGATTCTTTCCGGTAATCCTTTCACAAACGCGTCGATCTTCTCTTCCTCATCTTCGAATGCTCCCGGACACAATAGGCACAATTCTGTGAATCGTCTTTCGTACGTGGTAATATCAAATCCTTGGGTTCGTAACCCTCTAAGTTCTGTCTTGAGCTTATTGACCTCAGTTCTGGGACGGTACTTCTCGTTCATCAAGTGCTTGAATGCTGACCACGGTAGTGCGTACGCATCATCTTGTCCCACTTGCTCTAGATAGGTATTCCACCATGTTAACGCAGAACCTGTGAAGGTATGCGTAGCGTACTTCACTTTGTCCTCTTCAGTACACTTACTTATGGCAAACACCGATTCAACCTTCTCGGTCCACCGTTTCAATCCGATCGGTCCTTCGGTTCCATCAAATTCCAAAGGTTTGCAGGCAGTGAATTCTTTGTAGGTGCATCCTACACGATTTCCTGTACTGCTAGATCCAAGGTTATTGTTGGTATGTAGCGCAGCCTGTACTGCGGCTATGTTTGAAGCTAGAAAAGTACGGAATTCCTCTTCATTCATATTCACGGTGTGTCGAGTAGTCGGTGCCATTTCCTTCAAAATAGTTAAATGGAACAAGTTAATCATACAGAATATTAAGAGTAGTTAATAGTATTTCGTAGCATAATATGAACTCATTTATAAAAGCTTTTTCTTCATATTAGCGTTTTATAAGTTTAAATTCGGGTAGTACCTACCCGTTAAGTTCATACTTAGTAGCTAATATACAATTCAACTACTACAATTCTATATGAAAAACTGATTATAATAATATTTCGCGTTTAAACTTTTATACAATATTTTACAAACTTACAATACCGCTTATTTTACATAAAGCATGAAATATAGCACACAATAGCTTTGATACAAGATAGTTGTGAAGACAATTCTAGCTAGTACACAAGTCGTTCAGCAAAGGCAATAAATACACGTAATTCATACGTCCAGAAACAAGTCATGCATTCTGGTTTTACTAGGACTACTTCCCATCCTTGGTCTTGTGCAACATAACCGTTATGGCCGTTGATAAGACAGCGTGTTGTAACGTCATCAAAGGGACGAGGGTTACGTAATGTCCAACAGTCCCGTAATAATCTAAAAACCTCATTTCTTACCCCAATTACCGACTCCGTCACTTGTGGAAACGTTTTGTTTAATAGTTGTAGCCCGATGTTCTTGTTCTCACTTTGGTGAGAAGCGAACATTACTAATCCGTAAGCATAACATGCTTCTTTATGTTGCATGTTAGCCGCTTTTTCTAAATCACGAAGTCCAATATTCGGATATATTGAGTCAAAATAATTTCTTAACCCGTTGCGTAAAATAGCATTTGGGTTCCCCGCAATATATGCGTCAAAGTAAACACATCGTAACTTATGGGTTTCCCAATGTGATATCCCCCATCTTTCAAACGAAAGTCTCTTATAAACCAAGACATTCTTGGAACGTTCTTCGAATGTCTTACAAACTGATCTCGCCTTAAATAGTTGTGCCGAAGAATTCTGGCCGACTCTAGACAAGATTTCATCAATCATGTCTCCGGGTAGGTCTCTTAAAATATTGGGTTGTCTATCCATTTTGTATTTTTAAACTGTAAAATAGACAAGAGTTAGATTCATAAAAAAAATACTTATTAATACAAGCAATTTTTACATATATCATAAAGCATAAGAACACTATATTCCATATATTACACCACACGAATACAACTATCTTATTCCGACTCGCTCGTTTCTTCTTCTTCGGTTTTGGTTCGTTTTGCCAAGTTTCTAGGGATATATGATGTTCCCCTAATACGAACCGTCGTTGTCCACATTGGTTTAGAAAAACCTGGTGGTTTAGAGGTTCCCGGGTCATTGTTACAACTTAAGGACTTCGGGGGTTGACGATACATATAAAGTTCATCGGGGTTGGAATTAGATTTCTCTATTTTTATGCCCTTTCCCTTATTATTTTCTTTTGCTTTTTTAAATTCAGTTGGGGTAATTTCTATAACATCATCGGAATTCTCGTCGGAATCCGATTCATCGGAGAATTGGTAATCCTCCCAATATTTTGCTTCCTTGGCGGAAACACCATTGACCATAATTAACTTTGGTCGGTTGGTTGAGGATTTTCTTTTACTTAACCGTTTTATTATTTCCCCCACCGGTTCTATTTCTTCATCCGGTTCCGATTCTTCTTCCGGTTCCGATTCTTCTTCCGGTTCCGACTCTTCTTCCGGTTCCTCTTCGGGAACTTGTGAATCAGTCCACAAATCATTCCAATTTACATTTGACTCTTCATTATTATTAGGTGAGTCAATGGGACTTGTTCTAGAGGTAGACATCTATCACATAATATCAAACACGTTAAGAGATTAATATATCACATAATATTCATATGTTAAAAATATATAGTTTCCAACAAAAATGTTAAAAAATCATTTTTAAAGAAAACACGGTCGAAGTCCAGACTCACTAATGCATCCTAACAAACTCGATAAGACACACTAATGCAAATTTTCTGGTTCTCTAAGACCAACGCTCGGATACCAACTGAAATGTCCCGTTCTTATTGATTAAAAACGTTCCATATTAATTGATTTCGTTGCGAGGTTTTGACCTCTATATGAGACGTTTTTCAAAGACTGCATTCATTTTTAAACAAACCATAACCTTTATTTCATCAATAAAGGTTTAAAAAGCTTTACGTAGATTATCAAATAATGATAATCTAATATATCCTGTTTACACACGACCATTACATAATGGTTTACAATACAAATATGTTACAACAAAATAAGTTTCTTGAATGCAGTTTTTACACAATATCATACAAGCATGGACTCCAAATCTTGTCCTTATTTAAGTATGCGACAGCGGAAGCTCTTAATAATCACCTGAGAATAAACATGCTTAAAACGTCAACAAAAATGTTGGTGAGTTATAGGTTTAACCTATATATATCAAATCGTAACAATAGACCACAAGATTTCATATTTCAATACACATCCCATACATAGAGATAAAAATCATTCATATGGTGAACACCTGGTAACCGACAATAACAAGATGCATATATAAGAATATCCCCATCATTCCGGGACACCCTTCGGATATGATATAAATTTCGAAGTACTAAAGCATCCGGTACTTTGGATGGGGTTTGTTAGGCCCAATAGATCTATCTTTAGGATTCGCGTCAATTAGGGTGTCTGTTCCCTAATTCTTAGATTACCAGACTTAATAAAAAGGGGCATATTCGATTTCGATAATTCAACCATAGAATGTAGTTTCACGTACTTGTGTCTATTTTGTAAATCATTTATAAAACCTGCATGTATTCTCATCCCAAAAATATTAGATTTTAAAAGTGGGACTATAACTCACTTTCACAGATTTTTACTTCGTCGGGAAGTAAGACTTGGCCACTGGTTGATTCACGAACCTATAACAATATATACATATATATCAAAGTATGTTCAAAATATATTTACAACACTTTTAATATATTTTGATGTTTTAAGTTTATTAAGTCAGCTGTCCTCGTTAGTAACCTACAACTAGTTGTCCACAGTTAGATGTACAGAAATAAATCGATAAATATTATCTTGAATCAATCCACGACCCAGTGTATACGTATCTCAGTATTGATCACAACTCAAACTATATATATTTTGGAATCAACCTCAACCCTGTATAGCTAACTCCAACATTCACATATAGAGTGTCTATGGTTGTTCCGAAATATATATAGATGTGTCGACATGATAGGTCGAAACATTGTATACGTGTCTATGGTATCTCAAGATTACATAATATATAATACAAGTTGATTAAGTTATGGTTGGAATAGATTTGTTACCAATTTTCACGTAGCTAAAATGAGAAAAATTATCCAATCTTGTTTTACCCATAACTTCTTCATTTTAAATCCGTTTTGAGTGAATCAAATTGCTATGGTTTCATATTGAACTCTATTTTATGAATCTAAACAAAAAAAGTATAGGTTTCTAGTCGGAAAAATAAGTTACAAGTCGTTTTTGTAAAGGTAGTCATTTCAGTCGAAAGAACGACGTCTAGATGACCATTTTAGAAAACATACTTCCACTTTGAGTTTAATCATAATTTTTGGATATAGTTTCATGTTCATAATAAAAATCATTTTCTCAGAATAACAACTTTTAAATCAAAGTTTAACATAGTTTTTAATTAACTAACCCAAAACAGCCCGCGGTGTTACTACGACGGCGTAAATCCGGTTTTACGGTGTTTTTCGTGTTTCCAGGTTTTAAATCATTAAGTTAGCATATCATATAGATATAGAACATGTGTTTAGTTGATTTTAAAAGTCAATTTAGAAGGATTAACTTTTGTTTGCGAACAAGTTTAGAATTAACTAAACTATGTTCTAGTGATTACAAGTTTAAACCTTCGAATAAGATAGCTTTATATGTATGAATCGAATGATGTTATGAACATCATTACTACCTTAAGTTCCTTGGATGAACCTACTGGAAAAGAGAAAAATGGATCTAGCTTCAATGGATCCTTGGATGGCTCAAAGTTCTTGAAGCAAAATCATGACACGAAAACAAGTTCAAGTAAGATCATCACTTGAAATAAGATTGTTATAGTTATAGAAATTGAACCAAAGTTTGAATATGATTATTACCTTGTATTAGAATGATAACCTACTGTAAGAAACAAAGATTTCTTGAGGTTGGATGATCACCTTACAAGATTGGAAGTGAGCTAGCAAACTTGAAAGTATTCTTGATTTTATGAAACTAGAACTTTTGGAATTTATGAAGAACACTTAGAACTTGAAGATAGAACTTGAGAGAGTTCAATTAGATGAAGAAAATTGAAGAATGAAAGTGTTTGTAGGTGTTTTTGGTCGTTGGTGTATGGATTAGATATAAAGGATATGTAATTTTGTTTTCATGTAAATAAGTCATGAATGATTACTCATATTTTTGTAATCTTATGAGATATTTCATGCTAGTTGCCAAATGATGGTTCCCACATGTGTTAGGTGACTCACATGGGCTGCTAAGAGCTGATCATTGGAGTGTATATACCAATAGTACATACATCTAAAAGCTGTGTATTGTACGAGTACGAATACGGGTGCATACGAGTAGAATTGTTGATGAAACTGAACGAGAATGTAATTGTAAGCATTTTTGTTAAGTAGAAGTATTTTGATAAGTGTATTGAAGTCTTTCAAAAGTGTATAAATACATATTAAAACACTACATGTATATACATTTTAACTGAGTCGTTAAGTCATCGTTAGTCGTTACATGTAAGTGTTGTTTTGAAACCTTTAGGTTAACGATCTTGTTAAATGTTGTTAACCCAATGTTTATAATAACAAAAGAGATTTTAAATTATTATATTATCATGATATTATGATGTACGAATATCTCTTAATATGATATATATACATTAAATGTCGTTACAACGATAAACGTTACATATATGTCTCGTTTCAAAATCATTAAGTTAGTAGTCTTGTTTTTACATATGTAGTTCATTGTTAATATAATTAATGATATGTTTACTTATCATAATATCATGTTAACTATATATATAACCATATATATGTCATCATATAGTTTTTTTACAAGTTTTAACGTTCGTGAATCACCGGTCAACTTGGGTGGTCAATTGTCTATATGAAACCTATTTCAATTAATCAGGTCTTAACAAGTTTGATTGCTTAACATGTTGGAAACATTTAATCATGTAAACATCAATCTCAATTAATATATATAAACATGGAAAAGTTCGGGTCACTACACCTTTGGTAAGCACCACATGGATCTCGGATGTCGAAGGGTGTTTTTGTACTATTGAATGCCCTCCCAAGAAAAAGATGAGACTCGCTACTAGTTTGTTGCGGGGTAAGGCGAGGGATTGGTTGGATGGTAAGATTGACCTTGTCGGTGGTGAAACGTTTATGGCTTTGTCGTGGGACGAATTTAAGGAGGAATTCTTCGAGGAGTTCCGGACTTCAGCTAATTTGTGGGAGTTGCGTAATGAGTTACGAAATTTGGGACAAGGATCTACGGATTTGAATACCCTCAAGACGTCCTTTATGGCGAAGGCTCGTTTTTGCCCGGAGTATTTGGGGAATGATCGTTTATTGATGGGGGATTTCTATCGGACCTTGAATGATGACTTGAAGAGTAAAATTAGCCGGGGTCAAGCGAAATCGTTTACGGAATTATTCGACTTGGCTAGAGGTTTCGAGTCGTACTCGCGATTCAAGAAGGGTGAACCTTCGAGTGAGAGAAGCGTCGTTTCGTATGGTGCTCCGAGTAAGAGGACTAAGGGTCCGAGTGTGAGCACGGGTGGTACACGGACGGGTATACCGGATTCTAGTGCGTCTAGATGTTACAATTGTGGCATGAGGGGTCACAAGTCTTGGGAATGTTCGGTACCAAAGGGTGATGGCATGGTGTGCTTCAATTGCCAAGAAGAAGGACATCGTAAGTCGGAATGTCCCAAGTTAGCGGGGACGGGTGCGGCAAGGAGACGTTAAGGTACATTTCATTTTAATAAACATGTCCTTGATTATTTATTATGTGCCGTTGAGTTTGATTTGGTTAAATGCATTGTGTTGTGCGTGTTATTGATATGGGTGACGTTCCTAATGGAAGTACCCTAAGGTGACGTTTTGATTGATGGGCGAAGGGCGTAAGACTTGGTGCAACCAAGCATTCCTTAGTATTGGCAAATGTTTCTACCAAGCCGCGTGTGTGGGCTTTGGTGTTCGACTCCGATTTTGTTGCGGTTACATTGTACTTGGGGTAGCGAAGTGAAACCCCTAGGTACATGAGTGAACGGGTGGAATTTGACAAACTATAGCAATTGGATGATTGCGAGAGTAAAGTTTGCGTAGTGGTGATGAACTCTTCGTTCGAAGTGTGTATGGATTGGTTGAAATCCTTCGTGTGCTCAAGGTTGGAGCAAGATGTGGTGATGGGTCGTGTGAGCCCAATTGTTGGTAAAGTCTGCCTTTGGTAGCGTTGTACGGTTGTATGAGTTGTGGATATGGAGCGTAGTTCCAAGTGGGGGAGTTACACTGCCGCACGAGGAGACCTTAAGGTGAGAATTCAGATAATGCTTATGGTAGATCCGAAACTTGTGTTGGGACCTAGTTTTGGTCGATTTGTGGTAGAGTACAATTTTGGTTAAATTGTACTTATGGTTTTGGATGTAAATTGTCACTGAGGTGATAATGTGGTAATCTCGTTGAGAGATAATGGACGTGGTTGACGAGCAAGGTGAAATCCCTCGGTTCAGGGATGTGCGTGGTAGATTCTCTTTTAGAGAATTATTGTTTTGTGCCTATGTTTGATATAGCTGGTTCTTGCTCGATTGTGTGGATGGTTAGTGGTATCCGTTAAGGTTCACTATAGTGTAGCAGAGCGCGATGTTGCACTACTCGTTGTTTGAGGCCAAAAGTACGTATGTGATTGGTGAAGTATGACCTTCGGGGTCCGCTGACTTCATCATGGGATTATTGATTGGTGAAGCATGACCTTCATGGTCCGCTGGCTTCATCATGGCAGTGGTGTAATATCGGTGAAGCATGACCTTCGGGGCCCACTGACTTCATCCGGTGTTGAGATTGGGAAGTGGATCGCGTGTGTTTGAGAATTCACGATGACGCGTGTGGTTTCGGTCATCTTATTGTGGAAGTGAGTCGCGTGTAGTTCGGATTCATAAATGACTCGTGTGGTTTCGGTCATTGTATTGTGTAAGTGAGTCGCGTGTAGTTCGGATTCACAAATGACTCGTGTGGTTTCGGTCATTGTATTGAGGAGTGAGTCTCGTGTAGTTCGGATTCACAAGTGATGCATGTGGTTGCGGTCATTCTTTTGGGATAGTGACTCTCGTGTAGTTTGGATTCACTAAGGTGCGTATAGTTCGGCCAAACCCGATTGTTGTTGCGAGGAAGGTAGTGAGTCGCGTGTAGTTCGGATTCACTAAGGCGCGTGTAGTTTTCGGCCAACCTTCGTGTTGTGTGATCTATCGGTTGTTTTATACACCGATGGTGGGGTCGTAAGGACCGTGTGGTGTGATCTATCGGTTGTTTTATACACCGATGGTGGGGTCATGAGGACCATGTTGTATGATTAGTGATGCGATAGCCGTGTTTCGCTCACATGTTGTTACGGGTGTGACGATAGTCGATCTTGTTCACCTTTGGATTAGCGTTGCCATAGTCATTTTGGGCGCTATCGGTTCTAGGCATTTGTTTATGATGGTGCGGTAGTTGCGTATTGGTCGTATTGCGCACTAGAAGGGATGTTAAGTGGTAAGTGTTATCCGTAAGGATTCACTTTTATTCGGTCTTCTTCGGTTTGATGGTTGACTTTATTTTGGCTTGTGGTTGTTACTAGCGATGTACTTGGCATAGTACGCTAGAAGTTGATATCTCGGTACGAGATTGGTTGAGTTTTTACCGATGTGAGGGATTGAGTTAGTGTTAGTGCTCGGAATTGTGGACTTGATAAATCGCAGGTGACGATTTAGTTGTTAAGGGTAACTCTTTGAGAAGGATTACCTAGAGGAGTTAGAAGAATACATGGTGATTCCTTGTATTCTAAGTGATTGTTGTAAACTTCGGTTGTTGCGTGTATTGCACGGCTCAGAATGCGTGCAAGTATGTGTCTTAGTTAATGGATTAGTCCTTGGGTCAATGAGTAATGTGATGAAAGTCAGATTGAAACGTTTGTTGAGAACTGTAGTGTGTCGGTTTGGATTGATTAAGTGATTAGGATCACGAGGACGTGATCGAATCTAAGTGGGGGAGAGTTGTAACACCCCGTTTTTCTAAACATGACACTCGGGGCGTCATTTGAAGTCCAAGAATGATTATTTAATAGTTTGGATATAATGCATTGACCACGATTGACTTTGAGATGTTTTAAAAGTGAAATTGGAGTACATCAGGTAAACTGTCGAGTTTGAGTGCAGTTTGTCGCGTTCTGGTGCGTCGCGTTCCGTGACAAACATGCTTGAAATGAGACAACTTCTGATGGTGATTTCTGTCCACTTTGTCGCGTTTGAGTGTTGTGTGTCGCGTATTGGTGTCGCGAAACGCGACTAATGTCGCTGTAATGACATTATTAACCCATTTTAATGGAATCTTTTAAGGGTGTTTTGGTAAATTCACTTATGGCCGGTTCTAGAGCCATAAGACTGATTCAAGGCTCATATTATCCTCATTTTCACTCAAAAACACTTTCACCTTCAAACCCTAGAGAGAGAGAGGAGAGTTTTAGAGAGAGAGAACTCCATTTGGAGAAGAGGGAGGTTGTTTCGGGTTAAACCTCAAGTGTTAAAGTTGTTCTACTCGTAAACGGCATCATTTTGGCGGTATTGGTAAGTTCTAACTCCGAAGTTCATCTTGGTGATTTGATATTCAAGTTTAGGGTTATGAGCTAGTTAGTTGTAAAACCCCATTTAGGAGGTGAAATGGGTAATTGTAACTAGTTATTGTTGATGTTGGTAGGTTTTGGGTTGGTTAATGATTTAACCATGTTTAGGACTTGTATGTTGTGTGTAATCACTAGTATTAGTGATTATAGAAGTGTTGGAACCACTTTGGGTGTATTTTGGTTAAGTAATTTTGAAATGGGTCAAAATTAGGGTTAAGGTGTCATATTGGGCAAGATTGGTGTTTAACGCTTATGCTTGGGTTTAATTGGCATATTAGGACCATTTTCACTTGTGTTAGTGATTGTTGGTTAGTTTTGGCGTGCTTTGAGCTTGGAAGTGCAATTTGGGTCAAATTTGCACTAGTTGTCAATTTGTGTTGATTTGTAAATCCACCCTAATTATGTTGTTGTATTTGTGTTAATGGAATAGGTACTTTCCATTGACGAGTTGCGGATTATTTGGAAGCATTCATCAAGGTGACAAAGTGAGTGTTAATATCCTATGTGCATATGTATGTGTAGGATGGGTGCGGGTCGGGTGAAGTGGTTCTCGGTTATAGAGCTCACTTCATATATAGGTGGATTTGATGGACTTGTGTATAGGTCCAATTGGCACGATTGTGTGTTTTGGTTGACCACCTTTGGCGAAGTACACGTTTTGTGTGTACATTATCACACGTGGTTGTGATGTGGATGATATAAACCCAATGGCGAAGGGTTTTGATGTTAAGAAGTGAGTCGCGTGTGGTTTTGAATTCACGATGACGCGTGTAGTTTCAGTCATCTTATTGTATCATGAAAGTGAATCTCGTGTAGTTCGGATTCACGATGACGCGTATAGTTCGGTTATCTTATTGAGGTAGTGATTTCGTGTGGTTTCGGATTACTAAGGCTCGTGTAGTTCGGCCAACCTCGATGTTGTGTTGTTGAAGATAGCAGTCTCGTGTGTATGCGGATCTACTAAGGCTCGTGTAGTTCGGCCAATCTTCATTGTGGAAATTGGGTTTCGGTATTGGGTTAAGGGGTTAACCTTGGACGTTTATACATATATATATATATATATATATATATATATATATATATATATATATATATATTGTTGTATTGTCGTGATGTAGCTAACCCTCCGGGTGTAGCTTCTTGGCGTTGTTCACATTGTCGTGGGTGAACTTATATTTGTTGATATTATTAACTTGTTGCTTAGTGATCATATGGTATGCCTAGCTTAGCTTGCCTTTACACTTGGATGCTCAGGTATGCGGTATTTGATTATTTGTGTGGCGTGTCCATTTTATACATATATATGTATGTAGTATATTCTCACTCACTAAGCATTAGCTTACCCTCTCGTTGTTGATATTTTTATAGGTTCGCGTGATGGCGGCTCGGGTAAGCATGGGGATTAGAGATCTTGGCTAGGTTGCTTTAGAAGATCTTGCTTTTGGACTCGATTATGATTTGGGTAGCGTAGTCCCAAATCACCATGCTCGGTTTTGTGTAAACGTAACTAGTCGGGTCATAATGATTATAACCGGTTTATGATTTAATTAATGAACCATTGTATTAGGGAGTTTAAATTATTAATGTATGTTTTAAGTTCGTTGAACTTACTTTGGTAACAAATATGTTTTGGAAATTGTGTAATGGGACCTAAAGTTTTATTTAACGCATATTAAAAGGAAAAATTTTTATGGGCCGGTTTTAATACGGGTTGGGTTGTTTCAAGTGGTATTAGAGTATGGTCTAAGGGATTTAGGCGACTTGAGATAGGTGCCTAGACTTAGACTTTTGTGTGTGCTTATTTGTTGCGGGACTTGTAGGTGAACGGGTCGGAACGGGTTATAGTTAGTGCCTTGTTTGTAGGTGGACTAACTAGGATTTTTGGCTTGTGTTGTGATGTTATTCCCTTGCGTGTGTTTATATCGCGTGGAATTGTCGTTGTGTTGGTTATATCATCGAGTGAGGCGGTCGTTGTACTAACGAGTTGAGACGACGTGTGTGCGTAATAAGGACTTGCAAACCTTATTACGGGTGCAAATCGTGTCTAACAAGTGATGCACGACGAGTGTTGAGCAAGATGGGGCGGTGTTATGCGTGTTGTTTTATACGTTCGTGGACTAATCGTTTTGCATTCTTTACAATGACGACGCGAAACGAGATCGAGATGAATGACGAGGAGTTTAACTCTAGAGTTGCGGCTGCCGTTGCGGAGCAAATGAGTATGTTTCGAGAAGAAATGGATAGGAAGTATTCCGAATTTCGGGGTAGTAGTGAAATAGAGCGTTGTCTTAAGAGCTTCATGAGGACTAAACCCCCGATGTATGATGGGAAACCGGATCCTTTTGTAAGGACCACATGGATCTCGGATGTCGAAGGGTGTTTTTGTACTATTGAATGCCCTCCCAAGAAAAAGACGAGACTCGCTACTAGTTTGTTGCGGGGTAAGGCGAGGGATTGGTTGGATGGTAAGATTGACCTTGTCGGTGGTGAAACATTTATGGCTTTGTCGTGGGACGAATTTAAGGAGAAATTCTTCGAGGAGTTCCGGACTTCAGCCGATTTGTGGGAGTTGCGTAATGAGTT
The DNA here is from genome assembly GCF_046630445.1 of Rutidosis leptorrhynchoides. Classification (NCBI taxonomy): domain Eukaryota; kingdom Viridiplantae; phylum Streptophyta; class Magnoliopsida; order Asterales; family Asteraceae; genus Rutidosis; species Rutidosis leptorrhynchoides. The sequence continues at coordinate 281,119,131 of NC_092334.1, read as the reverse complement.
ACGAAATTTGCGACAAGGATCTATGGATTTGAATACCCTCAAGACGACCTCTATGGCGAAGGCTCGTTTTTGCCCGGAGTATTTGGGGAATGATCGTTTATTGATGGGGGATTTCTATCGGACCTTGAATGATGACTTGAAGAGTAAAATTAGCCGGGGTCAAGCGAAATCGTTTACGGAATTATTCAACTTGGCTAGAGGTTTCGAGTCGTACTCGCAATTCAAGAAGGGTGAACCTTCGAGTGAGAGAAGGGTCATTTCGTATGGTGCTCCGAGTAAGAGGACTAAGGGTCCGAGTGTGAGCACGGGTGGTACACGGACGGGTATACCGGATTCTAGTGCGTCTAGATGTTACAATTGTGGCACGAGGGGTCACAAGTCTTGGGAATGTTTGGTACCAAAGGGTGATGGCATGGTGTGCTTCAATTGCCAAGAAGAATGACATCGTAAGTCAGAATGTCCCAAGTTAGCGGGGACGAGTGCGGCAAGGAGACGTTAAGGTACGTTTCATTTTAATAAATATGTCCTTGATTATTTATTATGTGCCGTTGAGTTTGATTTGGTTAAATGCATTGTGTTGTGCGTGTTATTGATATGGGTGACGTTCCTAATGGAAGTACCCTAAGGTGACGTTTTGATTGATGGGCGAAGGGCGTAAGACTTGGTGCAACCAAGCATTCCTTAATATTGGCAAATGTTTCTACCAAGCCACGTGTGTGGGCTTTGGTGTTCGGATGTTAGAGCGTGTTCGCTCTCATGTTAAAGTTGATGAACCATGAGGTTCGTTGGGTGGATTGAAACCCTTGAAATCGAGTGTTTTTGATCTCGATGTATGTTGGTGAAGGAGTCTACGTGACGCGACATTAGGTGCCTCTTTTATACCTACTAGCGTGATGTTCGACTCCGATTGTGTTGCGGTTACATTGTACATGGGGTAGCGAACTGAAACCCCTAGGTACATGAGTGAACGGGTGGAATTTGACAAACTATAGCAATTGGATGATTGCGAGAGTAAAGTTTGCATAGTGGTGATGAACTCTTCGTTCGAAGTGTGTAGGGATTGGTTGAAATCCTTTGTGTGCTCAAGGTTGGAGCAAGATGTGGTGATGGGTCGTGTGAGCCCAATTATTGGTAAAGTCTGCCTTTGGTAGCGTTGTACGGTTGTACGAGTTGTGGATATGGAGCGTAGTTCCAAGTGGGGGAGTTACACTCCCGCAGAAGGAGACCTTAAGGTGAGAATTCAGATAATGCTTATGGTAGATCCGATACTTGTGTTGGGACCTAGTTTTGGTCGATTTGTGGTAGAGTACAATTTTGGTTAAATTGTACTTATGGTTTTGGATGTAAATTGTCACCGAGGTGATAATGTGGTAATCTCGTTGAGAGATAATGGACGTGGTTGACGAGCAAGGTGAAATCCCTCGGTTCAGGGATGTGCGTGGTAGATTCTCTTTTAGAGAATTATTGTTTTGTGCCTATGTTTGATATAGCTGGTTCTTGCTCGATTGTGTGGATGGTTAGTGGTATCCGTTAAGGTTCATTATAGTGTAGCAGAGCGCGATGTTGCACTACTCGTTGTTTGAGGCTAAAAGTGCGTATGTGATTGGTGAAGCATGACCTTCGGGGTCCGCTAACTTCATCATGGGATTATTGATTGGTGAAGCATGACCTTTAGGGTCTGCTGACTTCATCATGACAGTGGTGTAATATCGGTGAAGCGTGACCTTCGGGGTCCGCTGACTTCATCCGGTGTTGAGATTGGGAAGTGGATCGCGTGTGTTTGCGGATTCACGATGACGCGTGTGGTTTCGGTCATCTTATTGTGGAAGTGAGTCGCGTGTAGTTCGGATTCATAAATGACTCGTGTGGTTTCGGTCATTGTATTGTGTAATTGAGTCGCGTGTAGTTTGGATTCACAAATGACTCGTGTGGTTTCGGGCATTATACTGAGGAGTGAGTCTCATGTAGTTCGGATTCACAAGTGACTCATGTGGTTGCGGTCATTCTTTTGGGATAGTGACTCTCGTGTAGTTCGGATTCACTAAGGCGCGTGTAGTTCGGCCAATCCCGATTGTTGTTGCGAGGAAGGTAGTGAGTCGCGTGTAGTTCGGATTCACTAAGGCGCGTGTGGTTTTCGGCTAACCTTCGTGTTGTGTGATCTATCGGTTGTTTTATACACCGATGGTGGGGTCGTAAGGACCGTGTGGTGTGATCTATCGGTTGTTTTATACACCGATGGTGGGGTCATGAGGACCCTGTTGTATGATTAGTGATGCGATAGCCGTGTTTCGCTCACATGTTGTTACGGGTGTGACGATAGTCGATCTTGTTCACCTTTGGATTAGCGTTGCCATAGTCGTTTTGGGCGCTATCGGTTCTAGGCGTTTGTTTATGATGGTGCGGTAGTTGCGTATTGGTCGGATTGCGCACTACAAGGGATGTTAAGTGGTAAGTGTTATCCGTAAGGATTCGCTTTTATTCGGTCTTCTTCGGTTTGATGGTTGACTTTATTTTGGCTTGTGGTTGTTACTAGCGATGTACTTGGCATAGTACGCTAGAAGTTGATATCTCGGTACGAGATTGGTTGAGTTTTTCGCGATGTGAGGGATTGAGTTAGTGTTAGTGCTCGGAATTGCGGACTTGATAAATCGCAGGTGACGATTTAGTTGTTAAGGGTAACTCTTTGAGAAGGATTACCTAGAGGAGTTAGAAGAATACATGGTGATTCCTTGTATTCTAAGTGATTGTTGTAAACTTCGGTTGTTGCGTGTATTGCACGGCTCAGAATGCGTGCAAGTATGTGTCTTAGTTAATTGATTAGTCCTTGGGTTAATGAGTAATGTGATGAAAGTCAGATTGAAACGTTTGTTGAGAACCGTAGTGTGTCGGTTTGGATTGATTAAGTGATTAGGATCACGAGGACGTGATTGAATCTAAGTGGGGGAGAGTTGTAACACCCCATTTTTCTAAACATGACACTCGGGGCGTCATTTGAAGTCCAAGAATGATTATTTAATAGTTTGGATATAATGCATTGACCATGATTGACTTTGAGATGTTTTAAAAGTGAAATTGGAGTACATCAGGTAAACTGTCGAGTTTGAGTGCAGTTTGTCGCGTTCTGGTGCGTCGCGTTCCGTGACAAACATGCTTGAAATGAGACAACTTCTGATGGTGATTTCTTTCCACTTTGTCGCGTTTGAGTGTTTTGTGTCGCGTATTGGTGTCGTGAAACGCGACTAATGTCGCTGTAATGACATTATTAACCCATTTTAATGGAATCTTTTGAGGGTGTTTTGGTTAATTCACTTATAGCCGGTTCTAGAGCCATAAGACTGATTCAAGGCTCATATTATCCTCATTTTCACTCAAAAACACTTTCACCTTCAAACCCTAGAGAGAGAGGAGAGTTTTAGAGAGAGAGAACTCCATTTGGAAAAGAAGGAGGTTGTTTCGGGTTAAACCTCAAGTGTTAAAGTTGTTCCACTCGTCAACGGCATCATTTTGGCGGTATTAGTAAGTTCTAACTCCGAATTTCATCTTGGTGATTTGATATTCAAGTTTAGGGTTTTGAGCTAGTTAGTTGTAAAACCCATTTAGGAGGTGAAATGGGTAATTGTAACTAGTTATTGTTGATGTTGGTAGGTTTTGGGTTGGTTAATGATTTAACCATGTTTAGGACTTGTATGTTGTGTGTCATCACTAGTATTAGTGATTATAGAAGTGTTGGAACCACTTTGGGTGTATTTTGGTTAACTAATTTTGAAATGGGTCAAAATTAGGGTTAAGGTGTCATATTGGGCAAGATTGGTGTTTAACGCTTATGCTTGGGTTTAATTGGCATATTAGGACCATTTTCACCTGTGTTAGTGATTGTTGGTTAGTTTTGGCGTACTTTGAGCTTGGAAGTGCAATTTGGGTCAAATTTGCAATAGTTGTCCATTTGTGTCTATTTGTAAATCCACCCTAATTGTGTTGTTGTATTTGTGTTAATGGAATAGGTACTTTCCATTGACGAGTTGCGGATTACTTGGAAGCGTTCATCAAGGCGACAAAGTGAGTGTTAATATCCTATGTGCATATGTATGTGTAGGATGGGTGCGGGTCGGGTGAAGTGGTTCTCGGTTATAGAGCTCATTTCATATATAGGTGGATTTGATGGACTTGTGTATAGGTCCAATTGGCACGGTTGTGCGTTTTGGTTGACCACCTTTGGCGAAGTACACGTTTTGTGTGTACATTATCACACGTGGTTGTGATGTGGATGATATAACCCCAATGGCGAAGGGTTTTGATGTTAAGAAGTGAGTCGCGTGTGGTTTCAAATTCACGATGACGCGTGTAGTTTCGGTCATCTTATTGTATCATGAAAGTGAATCTCATGTAGTTCGGATTCAAGATGACGCGTATAGTTCGGTCATCTTATTGAGGTAGTGATCTCGTGTGGTTTCGGATTACTAAGGCTCGTGTAGTTCGGCCAACCTCGATGTTGTGTTGTTGAAGATAGTAGTCTCGTGTGTATGCGGATCTACTAAGGCTCGTGTAGTTCGGCCAATCTTCATTGTGGAAATTGGGTTTCGGTATTGGGTTAAGGGGTTAAGCTTAGACGTTTATATATTGTTATATATATATATATATATATATATATATATATATATATATATATATATATATATATATATATATATTGTTGTATTGTCGTGATGTAGCTAACCCTCCGGGTGTAGCTTCTTGGCGTTGTTCACATTGTCGTGGGTGAACTTATATTTGTTGATATTATTAACTTGTTGCTTAGTGATCATATGGTATGCCTAGCTTAGCTTGCCTTTACACTTGGATGCTCAGGTATGCGGTATTTGATTATTTATGTGGCGTGTCCATTTTATACATATATATGTATGTAGTATATTCTCACTCACTAAGCATTAGCTTACCCTCTCGTTGTTGATATTTTTATAGGTTCGCGTGATGGCGGCTCGGGTAAGCATGGGGATTAGAGATCTTGGCTAGGTTGCTTTAGAAGATCTTGCTTTTGGACTTGATTAGGATTTAGGTAGCGTAGTCCCAAATCACCATGCTCGGTTTTGTGTAAACGTAACTAGTCGGGTCATAATGATTATAACCGGTTTACGATTTAATTAATGAACCATTGTATTAGGGAGTTTAAATTATTAATGTATGTTTTAAGTTCGTTGAACTTACTTTGGTAACAAATATGTTTTGGAAATTGTGTAATGGGACCTAAAGTATTATTTAACGCGTATTAAAGGGAAAATTTTTTATGGGACGGTTTTAATACGGGTTGGGTTGTTTCAATGGGTCGATATGATATGTCAAAACATTTGCATACGTGTCTATGGTATCCCAAGATTACATAATATATTAGAATATATGTATTATACTATATAAGTTAGCTAGGATATGATTAATATAGATTTGTTACCAATTTTCACGTAGCTACAACAAGTAAAAATATCCAATCTTGGTTTACCCATAACTTCTTCCTTTTTAAATCCGTTTTGAGTGAATCCAATTGCTATGGTTTCATATTGAACTTAAGTTTATGAATCTATACAGAAAAAGTATAAGTTTATAGTCGGAAATACAGGTTACAGGTCATTTTTGTAAAGGTAGTCATTTCAGTCGAAAGAACGACGTCTAGATGACCATTTTGGAAAACATACTTCCACTTTGAGTTTAATCATGATTTTTGGATATAGTTTCATGTTCATAAGAAAAATTATTTTCCCAGAAGAACAACTTTTAAATCAAAGTTTATTATATTTTTTAATTAACTAACCCAAAACAGCCCGCGGTGTTACTACGACGGCGTATATCCAGTTTTACGGTGTTTTTCGTGTTTTCAGGTTTTAAAACATTAAGTTAGCATATCATATAGATATAGAACATGTGTCTATTTGATTTTAAAAGTCAATTTAGAAGGATTAACTTTTGTCTGCGAACAAGTTTAGAATTAACTAAACTATGTTCTAGTGATTTCAAGTTTAAGCCTTCGAATAAGGTAGTTTTATATATATGAATCGAATGATGTTATGAACATCATTACTACCTCAGGTTTTGTGGATAAACCTACTGGAAATTAGAAAAATAGATCTAGTTTCAAAGGATCCTTGGATGGCTTGAAAGTTCTTGAAGCAGAATCATGACACGAAAACAAGTTCAAGTACGATTTCCACTCGAAATAAGATTGTTATACTTATAGAAATTGAATCAAAGTTTGAATATGAGTATTAACTTGTATTAGAAAGATATCTTACTATAAATAAGAAAGATTTCTTGAGGTTGGATGATCACTTTACAATATTGGAAGTAAGCTAGCAAACTTGGAAGTATTCTTGATTTTATGAAACTAGAACTTATAGAATTTATGAAGAACACTTAGAACTTGAATATAGAACTTGAGAGAGATTAATTAGATGAAGAAAATTGAAGAATTAAAGTGTTTTTAGGTGTTTTTGGTCGTTTGTATATGGATTAGATATAAAGGATGTGTAATTTTGTTTACATGTAAATAAGTCATGAATGATTACTAATATTTTTGTAATTTTATGAGATATTTCATGCTAGTTGCCAAATTATGGTTCCTACATGTGTTAGGTGACTCACATGGGCTGCTAAGAGCTGATCATTGGAGTGTATATACTAATAGTACATACATCTAAAAGCTGTGTATTGTACGAGTACGAATACGAGTGCATACGAGTAGAATTGTTGATGAAACTGAACGAGGATGTAATTGTAAGCATTTTTGTTAAGTAGAAGTATTTTGATAAGTGTCTTGAAGTATTTTAAAAGTGTATGTATACATATTAAAACACTACATGTATATACATTTTAACTGAGTCGTTAAGTCATCGTTAGTCGTTACATGTAAGTGTTGTTTTGAAACCTTAAGGTTAACGATCTTGTTAAATATTGTTAACCCATTGTTTATTATATCTAAAGAGATGTTAAATTATTATATTATCTTGATATTATGATATATTAATATATCTTAATATGATATATATACAGTTAAATGTTGTTACAATGATAATCGACGAATTGAAGTTTTTCGTTGATTTGGATTTCGTCTAACGGAATAGTGAGATCTTCTTTAGAAAAACATTTCTTCAAATTTGAGACGTGGAAAGTGTTATGTACAGCCGCGAGTTGCTGTGGTAATTCAAGTCGGTAAGCTACTGGTCCGACAAGATCAATAATCTTGAATGGTCCTATATACCTTGGATTTAATTTTCCTCGTTTACCAAATCGAACAACGCCTTTCCAAAGTGTAACCTTAAGCATGACCATCTCTCCAATTTCAAATTCTATATCTTTTCTTTTAATGTCGGCGTAGATCTTTTGTCGACTTTGGGCGGTTTTCAACCGTTGTTGAATTTGGATGATCTTCTCGGTAGTTTCTTGTATTATCTCCGGACCTGTAATCTGTCTATCCCCCACTTCACTCCAACAAATCGGAGTCCTGCACTTTCTACCATAAAGTGCTTCAAACGGCGCCATCTCAATGCTTGAATGGTAGCTGTTATTGTAGGAAAATTCTGCTAACGGAAGGTGTCGATCCCAATTGTTTTCGAAATCAATAACACATGCTCGTAGCATGTCTTCAAGCGTTTGTATCATCCTTTTGCTTTGCCCATCAGTTTTTAGATGATAAGCAGTACTCATGTCTAGACGAGTTCCTAATGCTTGCTGTAATGTCTGCCAGAATCTTGAAATAAATCTGCCATCCCTATCAGAGATAATAGAGATTGGTATTCCATGTCTGGAGATGACTTCCTTCAAATACAATCGTGTTAACTTCTCCATCTTGTCATCTTCTCTTATTGGCAGAAAGTGTGCTGATTTGGTGAGACGATCAAAACCACTTGCTGTCCTTGGCAATTTAGTGATGAAATCCATGGTAATGTTTTCCCATTTCCATTCCGGGATTTCGGGTTGTTGAAGTAGACCTGATGGTTTTTGATGCTCAGCTTTGACCTTAGAACACGCCAAACATTCCCCTACGTATTTAGCAACATCGGCTTTCATACCCGGCCACCAAAAACGTTTCTTGAGATCCTTGTACATCTTCCCCGTTCCAGGATGTATTAAGTATCTAGTTTTATGAGCTTCTCTAAGTACCATTTCTCTCATATCTCCAAATTTTGGTACCCAAATCCTTTCAGCCCTATATCGGGTTCTGTCTTCCCGAATATTAAGATGCTTCTCCGATCCTTTGGGTATTTCATCCTTTAAATTTCCCTCTTTTAAAACTCCTTGTTGCGCCTCCTTTATTTGAGTGGTAAGGTTATTGTGAATCATTATATCCATAGCTTTTACTCGAATGGGTTCTCTTTCCTTTCTACTCAAAGCGTCGGCTACCACAATTCGCCTTCCCTGGGTGGTAACGAATCTAAAAGTCATAATCATTCAACAATTCAATCCACCTGCACTGCCTCATGTTTAGTTGTTTCTGATTAAATATATGTTGAAGACTTTTGTGGTCGGTATATATAATAGTTTCAACCCCATATAAGTTGTACCTCCAAGTCTTTAATGCAAAAACAACCGCGCCTATTTCCAAATTATGCGTTGTATAATTCTGCTCGTGAATCTTCAATTGTCTAGACGCATAAGCAATTACCTTCGTTCGTTGCATTAATACACAACTGAGACCTTTCTTTAAAGCGTTACAATATATCACAAAATCATCATTCCCTTCAGGTAATGATAATATAGGTGCCGTAGTTAACTTTTTCTTTAACAATTGAAACGCTTTCTCTTGTTCATCATTCCCTTCAAGGGTTTTGCTATTCTGGAAAAATCTTGGATGAACCTTCTGTAGTTACCAGCTAGTCCTAAAAATTGGCGTATATGCTTCAGAGTTTTCGGGGTTTCCCATTTTTCAACGGTTTCAATCTTTGCTGGATCCACCTGAATACCTTCTTTGTTCACTATGTGATCGAGGAATTGAACTTCTTCCAACCAAAATGCACACTTTGAAAACTTAGCGTATAATTTTTCCTTCCTTAACAACTCTAGCACTTTTCTCAAATGTTATTCATGCTCTTGGTCATTCTTTGAGTAAATAAGTATGTCATCGATGAAAACAATGACAAACTTGTCAAGGTATGGTCCACAAACTTGGTTCATGAGGTCGATGAACACAGCTGGTGTGTTAGTCAACCCAAACGGCATAACCATAAACTCATAATGACCGTAACGCGTCCTAAAAGCAGTCTTTGGAATATCATCCTCCTTCACCCGCATTTGATGATACCCAGAACGTAAATCAATCTTAGAATAAACCGATGAGCCTTGTATTTGATTAAATAAGTCTTCGATTCTCGGTAGTGGTAGCGGTTCTTGATGGTAAGTTTGTTCAACTCTCGGTAGTCGATACATAACCTAAATGTACCATCCTTCTTCTTGACAAACAAAACAGGAGCTCCCCATGGTGATGTGCTTGGTCGAATGAAACCACGCTCTAAAAGTTCTTGTAATTGGATCTGAAGTTCCTTCATTTCGCTGGGTGCGAGTCTGTATGGAGCACGAGCTATTGGTGCAGCTCCCGGTACAAGGTCTATTTGAAATTCAACAGATCGGTGTGGAGGTAGTCCCGGTAATTCTTTCGGAAATACATTGGGAAATTCTTTTGCGACGGGAACATCATTGATGTTCTTTTCTTCGAAATTAACTTTCTCGACATGTGCTAGCACAACATAGCAACCTTTTCTTATTAGTTTTTATGCCTTTAGGTTATAGGTTACTAATAAGATTTAACTTCGCGTTGCTCTTTTCTCCGTACACCATTAAGGGTTTTCCTTTTTCTCGTATAATGCGAATTGCATTTTTGTAACAAACGATCTCTGCTTTTACTTCTTTCAACCAGTCCATACCGATTATCACATCAAAACTCCCTAACTCTACTGGTATCAAGTCAATCTTAAATGTTTCGCTAACCAGTTTAATTTCTCGATTCTGACATATATTATCTGCTGTAATTAATTTACCGTTTGCTAATTCGAGTAAAAATTTGTTATCCAAGGGCGTCGGTGAACAACTTAGTTTAGCACAAAAATCTCTACTTATATAGCTTCTATCCGCACCCGAATCAAATAAAACATAAGCAGATTTATTGTCAATGAGAAACGTACCCGTAACAAGCTCCGGGTCTTCCTGCGCTTTTGCTGTATTAATATTGAAAACTCTTCCGCGGCCCTGCCCATTAGTATTCCCCTAATTGGGGCAATTTCTACTAAAGTGGCCCGATTTTCCACATCCAAAACAAACTATGGCGGTGTTATTGGTTCTGACATTATTTGTTCCTTTAGTTCTGTCATGCAATGGTCCGTAGATTTCGCACTTCTTCGCGCTATGACCATTTCTTTTACACCTATTGCAAAATGTCGTGTAGAACCCCAGGTGATGCTCTTCACATCTTTGGCATGGCTGTTTTTGATTTTTGTTGCCATTGTTGTTATTTGTTGTTGGGATTGTTATTATTGCTGTTGTTGTTATTGCTGTTGTTATTGTTGTTAGGACGGTTATTGTAGTTGTTGTTGGGATATTTGTTGAAGTTGTTGTTACGATTGATGTTGCGGTTATTGGGATAGTTATTGCGATTTTGGTTGTGATTGTTGTTGTTGTTGTTATATTGGTGACTCTTGTCATTGGTTTCTTCCCACTTTCTCTTGACTTGTTTCATGTTAGCCACTTCGGTCGCCTGCTCTTTAATCCTTCCTTCGATCTGGTTCACTAATTTGTGAGCCATTCGACTTGCCTTTTGAATGGAGGCGGGCTCGTGTGAACTCACATCTTCTTGAATTCTTTCCGGTAACCCTTTTACAAATGCGTCTATCTTCTCATCTTCGTCTTCAAATGTTCTGGGACACAATAGGCACAATTCTGTGAATCGTCATTCGTACGTGGTGATATCGAAACCTTGCGTTCATAATCCTCTAAGCTCTACCTTGAGCTTATTGAACTCGTTCCTGGGACGATACTGCTCGTTCATCAATTGCTTGAATGCTGACCATGGTAGTGCGTAAGCAGCATCTTGTCCTATCTGCTCGAGATAGGTATTCCACCACGTTAATGCCGTACCTGTGAAGGTATGCATAGCGTACTTAACTTTGTCCTCTTCAGTACACTTACTTATGGCAAACAAAGATTCGACCTTCTCGGTCCACCGTTTCAATCCAATTGGTCCTTCGATTCCATCAAATTCCAAAGGTTTACAGGCAGTGAATTCTTTGTAGGAGCATCCGACACGATTTATTGTGGAATTAGTTCCACTGCTAGATCCAGAGTTATTGTTATTTTGCATCGCAGCCTGTACTGCGGCAATGTTTGCTGTAAGGAAAACACGGAAGTCTTCCTCGCTCATGTTCAAATTCTGACGAGTCACCGGTGCCATTTCCTTCAAAATAGCCAACTGAATCGAGTTAATCATACAGAATATTAAGAGTAGTCAATAGTATTTCGTAGCATAATATGAAGTCATTTATAAAAGCTTTTTCTTCATATTAGCGTTTTATAAGTTTAAATTCGGGTACTACCTACCCGTTAAGTTCATACGTAGTAGCTAATATACAATTCAACTACTACAATTCCATATGAAAAACTGATTATAATAATATATCACATATAAATATTCTTCAAACTTACAACATCGCTATATTACATATAACATGAAATATAGTACACTTTGATACATGACAGTTTTGAAGATAAATCTAGTTAATACGCAAGTTGTTCAGCAAAGGAAATAAAGAGACTTAATTCATAAGTCTAGAAACAAGTCATGCATTCTGGTTTTACTAAGACGACTTCCCATCCTTGGTCTTGTGGAAAATAACCGTTATGACCATTGGCTAGGCAGCATGTTGTAATGTCGTCAAAAGGACGAGGGTTTCGTAATGTCCAACATCCCCGTAATAATCTAAAAACCTTGTTTCTCACCTCAACTACTGAATACGTCACTTGTGGGAAGGTTTTATTTAAAAGCTGCAATTCGATGTTCTTTTTCTCACTTTGGTAAGAAGCGAACATCACTAACCCGTAAGCATAACATGCTTCTTTATGTTGCATGTTAGAAGCTCTTTCTAGTTCACGAAATCCTATGTTGGGATATGTTGAGTCAAAATAGGTTCTTAACTCGTAGCGTAAAATTGCATTTGGGTTCCCCGCATTTAACGCTTTAAAGAAAACACGGCGTAACTTATGGTCTCCCCAATGTGATATACCCCACCTATCAAAGGAAAGCCTTTTATAAACTAAGGCATTTCTGGAAAGTCTTTCAAATGTTTGACAAGTTAATTTCGCCATAACTAAATGTGCCAATGAATTCTGACCGACTCTAGACAAGATTTCCTCAATCATATCCTCTGGTAGGTCTTCTAAAATATTTGGTTGTCTACCCTTAACGTCCATTTTGTTTTTATACTGTAAAATAGACAAGGATTAGATTCGTAAAAGATAATTAACAAACAATACAAGCAATTTTTACATAAAACATAAAAGTACAAGCACACTACAATACATATAATACACAACATGATTACAACCCTCTAATCTGAATCACTGGTTTCCTCTTCTTCGGACTTGGTTCGTTTTCCTAATTTTCTAGGAATATATGGTGTTCCTCTAATACGAGCCGTAGTTTTCCACAATGGTTTAGAAAAACCTGGTGGTTTAGAGATTCCCGGGTCATTGTTACATTTTAGAAAATACGGATGTTGCCGATACATATAAAGTTCATCGGGATTGGAATCGGGTTTCTCTAGTTTTATACCTTTTCCCTTATTAATTTCTTTCGCTTTATTAAATTGGGTCGTGGTAATTTCTATAACATCATTGGAATCTTCATCGGGATCCGATTCATCGGAAAATTGGTAGTCTTCCCAATATTTTGCTTCCTCGATGGAAACACCATTGACCATTATTAACTTTGGTCCGTTGTTTGAGGATTTTCTTTTATTTAATCGATTTACTATAGGTATCAATATTTCTTCCTCCGGAACCTCTTCTTCTTTCGGTTCCTCCTCTTCTGATTCCTCTTCTTCCGGTTCCTCTTCTTCCGGTTCTCCTTCTTCCGGTTCTTCTTCTTCCGGTTCCTCTTCGGGAATTTGTGAATCTTCCCAAATTATATTCGACTCTTCATTATTATTAGGTGAGTCGATGTGATTTGTACTAGTGGTAGACATCTATCACACAATATCAAACACATTAAGAGGTTAATATATCACATAATATTTACATGTTAATAATATATAGTTTCCAACAAAAGTGTTAAGCAATCATTTTTAAAGAAAAAACAGTCGAAGTCCAGACTCACTAATGTATCCTAACAAACTCGATAAGACACACGAATGAAAATTTCTGGTTCTCTAAGACCAACGCTCGGATACCAACTGAAATGTCCCGTTCATATTGATTATAAACGTTCCATATTAATTGATTTCGTCGCGAGGTTTTGACCTCTATATGAGATGTTTTTCAAAGACTGCATTAATTTTTAAAACAACCATAACCTTTATTTTATCTATAAAGGTTTAAAAAGCATTACGTAGATTATCAAATAATGATAATCTCAAATATACCGTTTACACACGACCATTACATAATGGTTTACAATAAGAATATATTACATCAAAAATAATTTTCTTGAATGCAGTTTTTACATAATATCATACAAGCATGGACTCCAAATCTTGTCCTTATTTTAGTATGCAACAGCGGAAGCTCTTAATAATCACCTGAGAATAAACATGCTTAAAACATCAACAAAAATGTTGGTGAGTTATAGGTTTAACCTATGTATTATCAAATCATAATAATAGACCACGAGATTTCATATTTCAATATACATCCCATACATAGAGATAAAAATCATTCATACGGTGAACACTGGTAACCGACATTAACAAGATGTATATAATAATATCCCCTATCATTCCGGGAAATCCATCAGATATGATAAAACAACATCGAAGTACTAAAGCATCCGCAACCATGGATGGGGTTCGTTAGGCCCAATAGATCTATCTTTAGGATTCACGTCAATTAGTAGACTGGTTTACTAATTCTTAGGTTACCAAGTAAAAGGGGCATATTCGGCTTCGATCGTTCAACCATAGAAAGTAGTTTCATGTACTTGTGTCTATTTTGTAAAACATTTATAAAGATGCATGTATTCTCATCCCAAAAATATTAGATTTTAAAAGTGGGACTATAACTCACTTTCACAGATTTTTACTTCGTCGGGAAGTAAGACTTGGCCACTGGTTGATTCACGAACCTATAACAAATATGTACATATATATATCAAAGTATGTTCAAAATATATTTACAACATTTTTAATACATTTTGATGTTTTAAGTTTATTAAATCAGCTGTCCTCGTTAGTAACCTACAACTAGTTATCCAAAGTTAAATGTACGGAAATAAATTGATATATATTATCTTGAATCAATCCACGACCCAGTGTATACACGTCTTAGGCTAGATCACAACGCAAAGTATATATATATTTGGAATCAACCTCAACCCTGTATAGCTAACTCCAACATTACTGCATATAGAGTGTCTATGGTTGTTCTTAATAATATATATACATGGGTCGATATGATATGTCAAAACATTTGCATACGTGTCTATGGTATCCCAAGATTACATTATATATTAGAATATATATATTATACAATATAAGTTAGCTAGGATATGATTAATATAGATTTGTTACCAATTTTCACGTAGCTACAACAAGTAAAAATATTCAATCTTGGTTTACCCATAACTTCTTCCTTTTTAAATCCGTTTTGAGTGAATCCAATTGCTATGGTTTCATATTGAACTTAAGTTTATGAATCTATACAGAAAAAGTATAAGTTTATAGTCGGAAATACAGGTTACAGGTCATTTTTGTAAAGGTAGTCATTTCAGTCGAAAGAACGACGTCTAGATGACCATTTTGGAAAACATACTTCCACTTTGAGTTTAATCATGATTTTTGGATATAGTTTCATGTTCATAAGAAAAATAATTTTCCCAGAAGAACAACTTTTAAATCAAAGTTTATTATATTTTTTAATTAACTAACCCAAAACAGCCCGCGGTGTTACTACGACGGCGTATATCCAGTTTTACGGTGTTTTTCGTGTTTTCAGGTTTTAAATCATTAAGTTAGCATATCATATAGATATAGAACATGTGTCTATTTGATTTTAAAAGTCAATTTAGAAGGATTAACTTTTGTTTGCGAACAAGTTTAGAATTAACTAAACTATGTTCTAGTGATTTCAAGTTTAAACCTTCGAATAAGGTAGTTATATATATATGAATCGAATGATGTTATGAACATCATTACTACCTCAGGTTTTGTGGATAAACCTACTGGAAATGAGAAAAATAGATCTAGTTTCAAAGGATCCTTGGATGGCTTGAAAGTTCTTGAAGCAGAATCATGACACGAAAACAAGTTCAAGTACGATTTCCACTCGAAATAAGATTGTTATAGTTATAGAAATTGAATCAAAGTTTGAATATGAGTATTAACTTGTATTAGAAAGATATCTTACTATAAATAAGAAAGATTTCTTGAGGTTGGATGATCACTTTACAAGATTGGAAGTAATCTAGCAAACTTGGAAGTATTCTTGATTTTATGAAACTAGAACTTATAGAATTTATGAAGAACACTTAGAACTTGAAGATAGAACTTGAGAGAGATCAATTAGATGAAGAATATTGAAGAATAAAGTGTTTGTAGGTGTTTTTGGTCCTTGGTATATGGATTAGATATAAAGGATGTGTAATTTTGTTTACATGTAAATAAGTCATGAATGATTACTAATATTTTTGTAATTTTATGAGATATTTCATGCTAGTTGCCAAATGATGGTTCCCACATGTATTAGGTGACTCACATGGGCTGCTAAGAGCTAATGATTGGAGTGTATATACCAATAGTACATACATCTAAAAGCTATGTATTGTACGAGTACGAATACGGGTGCATACGAGTAGAATACATATTAAAACGAGGATGTAATTGTAAGCATTTTTGTTAAGTAGAAGTATTTTGATAAGTGTCTTGAAGTCTTTTAAAAGTGTATGAATACATATTAAAACACTACATGTATATACATTTTAACTGAGTCGTTAAGTCATCGTTAGTCGTTACATGTAAGTGTTGTTTTGAAACCTTTAGGTTAACGATCTTGTTAAATGTTGTTAACCCATTGTTTATTATATCTAAAGAGATGTTAAATTATTACATTATCATGATATTATGATATATTAATATATCTTAGTATGATATATATACAGTTAAATGTTGTTACAACGATTATCGTTACATATATGTCTCGTTTCGAAATCATTAAGTTAGTAGTCTTATTTTTTTACATATGTAGTTTATTGGTAATATACTTTATGATATTTTTACTTATCATAATATCATTTTAACTATATATATATATATATATATATATATATATATATATATATATATATATATATATATATATATATATATATATATATATATATATATATTTATCCATATATATGACATCATATAGTTTTTACAAGTTTTAACGTTCGTGAATCACCGGTCAACTTGGGTGGTCAATTGTCTATATAAAACCTATTTCAATTAATCAAGTCTTAACAAGTTTGATTGCTTAACATGTTGGAAACACTTAATCATATAAATATCAATTTCATTTAATATATATAAACATGGAAAAGTTCGGGTCACTACACCAACATCATCAATATTTAGCCTAGATAAACATAATTAAACTAGCCAACAATCATGTTCATCAATGAAATCAAAACAATAATAAAGGAAAAATTGTCCATAGACAAAGAATTAAACCTAAAACTTGAATGATCTTCACTTAAATCCGTGTTTGTAGCTTGTATCTCGATGATTAAAGGGTGTTAAACAACTTGAAAAACCATAAAAGAACTCCCCAAAATCGCTCCCATAGGGCTCCCAAACGACCAATATATATTAGTTTATTTAGGGTTGAAAACTGGGTTTAAATAGGCTTTTTCGCACAGGCTTGACCGACCGCGCAGGTTCCGCATGCTCCCTCTAGGCGTCGCTTGCTTCTAAAGTCAGAAAATGTGTTTTTCAGCGTCCAGGTGGCACATGCCCCTTTGATGCGGTGCATGGCCCCTATTTCTCAGCACACTCCGAAAATGAAAGTTCTAGAGCTATGAGTTACGGGCGTCTGGGCTTTAGATTCACCTCAATCCGACTCCGTACGACCGAGATATGCCCAATTTGGTGAAGGCGCATAAATCAGAATCTGAACATCATCTAGCGATCATCCTTTAACTCCAAAACCACATCTTAACTACCAAATACCTGAAATCAATCCCAACATGATTACGTATCGAAAGTTCATGAAATTGATCCAAATATACACAAAATAACAACGATAGTGCCTATAAAAGATATATAAAAACATATATAAAATAGGTACTATCAAATCCTCCACACTTGGTCTTTGCTTGTCCTCAAGCAAATTAAGGCAAAACAATTTAGAATCATACTCCATAGGCCTCAAAAGCATCAAATTTTTAAATTCGAAAGCCATCAGCTTTAGTCTTTACAGCCGGCGGCTATGATTACTAAATTCGATTCTGATACAGTTTATTAAATTTATAGTTAATTGCAATAATCAGGGTATTACTTTATTCAAGCATGTGTTTAAGGGTTTTATCCCATTATTAAATAATTCAAGCTAACTAAAATACATGAATGCAATGAAGTAAACATACCTTTTTAGAGCTAAAGAACAAAGAGAAAAGAAGTGTACTAATATAGCTTGAATGAATTTGGAAGCAAGAAAGAATTACGTCCAATCTTAAACTGATAATTAACTAAATAATAGAAAACTATATATTTTATCTTATGTAAAAACTCAACGTAAAACTCTATTCCGCCTCTCAAAAACTGGAGAATTAGCCTTCTATTTATAATCTTGGGCAGTCGGCTTGGATAGCCGACGACTATAGTGAATATAGCCGGCGACTGTGGCAGTTTTTCATCAATCTGGACTCGCTCCTTGATCACTGATGTGCTAGATCAGGTAATATAATTTAAAAACATAGCAAAATGCCTAATTAAGAGCTAAAACACAAATACAGACAAGCGTACCCGATTGTGTAATAGTATAACTAACTTAAATTCCTAAGTTCATTCCATGGACAACTTAATTGATAATTAGTATGATTAAAGTCATGCAATATTCTAATTAAACATGAAATAAACAATTCTGGGGGTGGTACCATTTAATGACCGATATGTCAAAGAAATGATTAAACACTTAATAATATGCAAACTTTTGAAATAGCAAAGTTCAATAATTAAACAAATATGTTCACTTAGACACTCTTCACTTCCTAATGTTGGGATTTCTAAACTAGAGTAGATAACTTCCTATCATGCATGTGATTTATAGATTAATGGTATATTCCAGAAGCAACTACATATTCTAGCCTACAAAAATGTCACTCAATGTTGGCTAAACCACATACCAGACCGTCTATATACTTTCAGATATCCATCAACTAAATTACTAATTTATAGTAAATGTGCTAGCTGATCGTAGCAACAATTCACACCTGCTTGTTTCTCTTAATTAATTAGCTTCGGCTAGTTGTAAGTTAGCATGCATAACCCTTTGTCACTTAGTTACAAACTATTAATTAAATCCCATGAGTTGTTAATTCATATAGATAAAATCAATAACCAAGCCTTTTAATATAGATAATATGATGCAAGAGTCGTTCTATACTAAACAGTAATTTATCATGCAATCAAATCCATCATCATTGAAATAAAACTAATCCCAACATAATGAATATTTGTCCTAAGTAATCTTAATAAACTTAGCCACCAATCATTATGAAATCAACAAAATAATTATCCAAAGTAAAATCCATACTCAATGAAAATAAGAAATAAACTTAGATAAAAGTGTTTATGAAATCAACCGATGTTTCTTGCTTCCTCTTGATGATTGGAAGGCGTTAGAATGCTCCAATCCTCTTGAAACCTTCAAAAATCACCTACTACCAGCTTTGAAACGTAACTCTCTTCCAAATTCGTATATGGCGTCAAACCCTAAGCCTCGTATTTATAGTTTTCTAAAATCGATAGAAGCAAACGGCGCTTGGGAAGTCCAAGCAGCACTTTTGCGGCAGATTTCCAATCATACCCTAGCATAAAGATGCTCTTAACAAATGATTTTTGATCTCAGGCGGTGCTTCCCTTAGTACAGGCAGCACTTTGTTCATCATCTTCAATCATCACCTGAGCACCCAAGCGGTGCTTTCATTGGTTTAAGTGGAGCTTGACTCTGATCTTCGAAACTTCTGAATTATCTATTTGACAGTTCATGCGGCGCTTGAAGCTTAGGCGGCGCTTTCATCAAACATTTTCTCGAGCTTTTGATTTTACAACAGCACTTGAAGCTTGCAAGAGGTGCGTGAATGGTATTTATCAGCAGATAAGCTTTCTTCTCTTTCTCACCCGGCTCCTCCTATCCAAATCTTCCATTTAACTCGACATTTTCCTGTTATCAATCACAATTCATTAAGTACCAAAATTTCATGCAACTGACTAGAATATCCTCAAAATTATACATAATAATGCCTTAAAATGATATGAAAGACATGTATAATTTAGGCACTATCAATCACCAAGCACCTTCACGCCTAAGTTTTCTACTATAGCTGATATCGGCTAAAAAGTCATGTTTTCACCCTGGTATTAAGGTCAAAAAAAGAAAGATTCGAACTTTATCAGCAAAATACCCACTTCGTCAGTTTAAATTGAAGATCAAGTAATTATGAAGACGGTGCAAAAAGAATCAAGAGAATCAGAGCTAAAACGAAGATTCTAGAGTGAAAACGGTGAAAGACAAGAAATCAAGTTACGATCCAGCGAATCAGCAAGCTAAACTGCCTGCCAAACGGTTTGCCAGTATGGCAAACGGCCTGCCATATGCCCAGATCAAAAGGGCACATTAAACGGGCTGGCCTGGCAAATGACCCCTGCAAACGGCCTGCCAAACGGCCTGCCAGACGTTTGCAGGCAAATTTCAAACTTATTTAAAGAGTCTTTGTCATTCATTCCAACACACACTTCAATTCACTTCTTTCTCTCTCTTATACAATATTAGTCATACTTTCAAGGTCTTCGACTCCGTGCGGGAAATCTAGTACCCGGAGAAGAACGCCGAAGATTGTATTAGGAGCGGTCTGGAGTTTGAAATTGTCACCTTTGTATTCGGAACTCGTTTAATCTACTGGTACTTCTATCCTTTATCTTTATATAATGTCTTCTATCAATATGTTCTGTGATGTTGTTGCCATGAATAGCGAGTAGTTATCTTTAGTGTATGGTATGATATAACTAGTTATAATGCCGAAATAATATTATTGTTTGTGTAGGTTGTCAAAATGCTTTTCGTTTATGCTTTAAACTCAATCGCTTTTCCAACTAATAGAACGTAGTTATTGGCTCTGTTATTGGGAAGTCGCGAACCCCGATTCAGAGTACACTGTGTGTGTCACCCTTTGGTAAGAGAAGTCTATCGGATACAACGTAAGATCTACTGAGGCACACCGGTTGTAGTAAGTCTATCAAGCTTTGGATTATGACTGAGGACTCTTTCGTAGTGAAACTTCTGACTAGACCCTTAGTACATTGTCGGTCCCAGACCATGCTAGTGTAGTCACCAAGCATATAAGCTTCGTACGTGCATGCTGAAGCACAACGGTTGTTGTAAGCTGTACCTCTGCAAAGTAAGGCCATGGAACCCGGTCAGTGCTGATTAGTATACTGCACCATAACGCGGTCTCAAGCATTGCACCCCGCTTGAGGGATTCTTGGTTAATTAAGGAATTGTTTGTTTAAACACATAAAGGATTGAACTGTTAGGATAACTGAACGTGTTCATGGAAGTCAACTTGACTTGGCCATGGTGTTCTTTATGGTTGAACTCTTTTTAAGGGCCTAACTATCTTTTAAAACCAATCATTAATGAAAGCATTGAAACGCATCATGTCTCTCAGATATGGTAAACTCTGTATTCTATTATACTTAAGAAAGTTTAGACCTTTGTGGAATGTTAATACGTCACCCAATCGAGTCGATCAATTGAATGAGCTGTCTGAACGTGTATGCCTGTAGTCAGACTGCACAGGCGTCAGGGGTAAGGGACATTGCTGTCTATTCAGAATCTTCAAGCCTATCGCATTACCCAGTGACATATCTTAAGACAAGGGCGTTTAGCACCAGTGTAATGAATACAAGGTATCTACCTATTCATGAGCCAGCATTCTATAATCTCGGTAGAATAACTGATGAAATGATAGTATGCACTTGTTTTAACTCTATCTGAATTACGAATTT
Source organism: Rutidosis leptorrhynchoides (assembly GCF_046630445.1). Classification (NCBI taxonomy): domain Eukaryota; kingdom Viridiplantae; phylum Streptophyta; class Magnoliopsida; order Asterales; family Asteraceae; genus Rutidosis; species Rutidosis leptorrhynchoides. Next base: position 281,097,685 of record NC_092334.1, on the reverse strand, counting down.
TATTGCATTTACTTTATCTATCTTATAAACTAGAAAAACCCAAAATTAGGCAACCACTACTCCTTTATAACTATCTTGAGCTTTAAATATAGGTTCGATTCTACTGATATCTTAAAAATACGACCCTAGGTCACACTTCCCTTACTCATAATAAGGAGTAATATGATATAGGCCCTGCTAAATATAAATTTAAAACAGTACCCTCTCTTGGTAGCTGATTCTGACGTGTTGCGACGTAACGACACCGCACAAATAAAACCCACCATTTTGGCCATATCAAAGGGAAGTAGTATAGTTTTTGGCGCCGAAGCAGGGGACTGGTATCAGATAATACTGCTTTCTATCAAACTCATTCACAAGCATTTAGTGGTGTCGAAGAAAGACAATTATACACGGACTTGGTTGTTGGATTTTTCAAACAGTCTCCAATTATATTGGAACCAAAAGGATCCTGTCTCTCCATAGTCGGCCTGGCCACTTGGTTTGTTGAATAGTTCGTATGAAGCTCTGTTATCAAAATATCAGGGAATCAGTAGCAAGAACCAAAAACATATTCAACCTTAGGATAGTTAGATTATCTTAGATTAAATTAGATCACTTTAAATTAGACTACCTTAGATTAAGATTACCTTAGATTGCATTAGAATTTCCTTAGATTACCTTAGAAATTTAGTTTATCTGCTTAAAATTAAAAACAAAAAGGCATACCCAGTGTATGACCCAAACCCGATCTAGACCAGGGCCGTTGTTATTCATACCTGATCCAGAAGAAATAATCTCTAAAGCACGCAAGGAAGCACGAATCAGAAATCAAATGGCGTTACGCGTTACTTTAGCAAAAAATACCAAACCCTTGATTGAAGGTCGAGGATGACCGATCAGATTTCCAGAGATTCAAGGACATTCGTTCGAGTTAAAACATCACATCATACAGCTCATTCAAAACAGCTGTCAGTTTCATGGGTTACCGAACGACGATCCCAACTCTCACCTTGATAAATTCATATATCTTTCGAACTCCTACAAACAGCCAGGGATAGGACAAGATATAGTCCGGCTATACTTGTTTCCCTATTCTCTCACTCATCATGCTCAAACATGGTTCGAAGGACTGGAAAAAGATTCCATTACGTCATGGACGGAGATGGATACTAAATTCCTAACCAAATATTTCCCTCCTTCTAAACAAACCAAATTAAAAAATGACATCATTAACTTCAAACAAAGTTACGATGAATCTATTTACACTACATGGGAGCGATTCAAAACCCTGCTGAAGAAATGCCCTAATCACTGAAATGTCCCGTTCTTATTGATTAAAAACGTTCCATATTAATTGATTTCGTTGCGAGGTTTTGACCTCTATATGAGACGTTTTTCAAAGACTGCATTCATTTTTAAACAAACCATAACCTTTATTTCATCAATAAAGGTTTAAAAAGCTTTACGTAGATTATCAAATAATGATAATCTAAAATATCCTGTTTACACACGACCATTACATAATGGTTTACAATACAAATATGTTACAACAAAATAAGTTTCTTGAATGCAGTTTTTACACAATATCATACAAGCATGGACTCCAAATCTTGTCCTTATTTAAGTATGCGACAGCGGAAGCTCTTAATAATCACCTGAGAATAAACATGCTTAAAACGTCAACAAAAATGTTGGTGAGTTATAGGTTTAACCTATATATATCAAATCGTAACAATAGACCACAAGATTTCATATTTCAATACACATCCCATACATAGAGATAAAAATCATTCATATGGTGAACACCTGGTAACCGACAATAACAAGATGCATATATAAGAATATCCCCATCATTCCGGGACACCCTTCGGATATGATATAAATTTCGAAGTACTAAAGCATCCGGTACTTTGGATGGGGTTTGTTAGGCCCAATAGATCTATCTTTAGGATTCGCGTCAATTAGGGTGTCTGTTCCCTAATTCTTAGATTACCAGACTTAATAAAAAGGGGCATATTCGATTTCGATAATTCAACCATAGAATGTAGTTTCACGTACTTGTGTCTATTTTGTAAATCATTTATAAAACCTGCATGTATTCTCATCCCAAAAATATTAGATTTTAAAAGTGGGACTATAACTCACTTTCACAGATTTTTACTTCGTCGGGAAGTAAGACTTGGCCACTGGTTGATTCACGAACCTATAACAATATATACATATATATCAAAGTATGTTCAAAATATATTTACAACACTTTTAATATATTTTGATGTTTTAAGTTTATTAAGTCAGCTGTCCTCGTTAGTAACCTACAACTAGTTGTCCACAGTTAGATGTACAGAAATAAATCGATAAATATTATCTTGAATCAATCCACGACCCAGTGTATACGTATCTCAGTATTGATCACAACTCAAACTATATATATTTTGGAATCAACCTCAACCCTGTATAGCTAACTCCAACATTCACATATAGAGTGTCTATGGTTGTTCCGAAATATATATAGATGTGTCGACATGATAGGTCGAAACATTGTATACGTGTCTATGGTATCTCAAGATTACATAATATATAATACAAGTTGATTAAGTTATGGTTGGAATAGATTTGTTACCAATTTTCACGTAGCTAAAATGAGAAAAAATTATCCAATCTTGTTTTACCCATAACTTCTTCATTTTAGATCCGTTTTGAGTGAATCAAATTGCTATGGTTTCATATTGAACTCTATTTTATGAATCTAAACAAAAAAAGTATAGGTTTCTAGTCGGAAAAATAAGTTACAAGTCGTTTTTGTAAAGGTTGTCATTTCAGTCGAAAGAACGACGTCTAGATGACCATTTTAGAAAACATACTTCCACTTTGAGTTTAACCATAATTTTTGGATATAGTTTCATGTTCATAATAAAAAATCATTTTCTCAGAATAACAACTTTTAAATCAAAGTTTATCATAGTTTTTAATTAACTAACCCAAAACAGCCCGCGGTGTTACTACGACGGCGTAAATCCGGTTTTACGGTGTTTTTCGTGTTTCCAGGTTTTAAATCATTAAGTTAGCATATCATATAGATATAGAACATGTGTTTAGTTGATTTTAAAAGTCAAGTTAGAAGGATTAACTTTTGTTTGCGAACAAGTTTAGAATTAACTAAACTATGTTCTAGTGATTACAAGTTTAAACCTTCGAATAAGATAGCTTTATATGTATGAATCGAATGATGTTATGAACATCATTGCTACCTTAAGTTCCTTGGATGAACCTACTGGAAAAGAGAAAAATGGATCTAGCTTCAATGGATCCTTGGATGGCTCAAAGTTCTTGAAGCAAAATCATGACACGAAAACAAGTTCAAGTAAGATCATCACTTGAAATAAGATTGTTATAGTTATAGAAATTGAACCAAAGTTTGAATATGATTATTACCTTGTATTAGAATGATAACCTACTGTAAGAAACAAAGATTTCTTGAGGTTGGATGATCACCTTACAAGATTGGAAGTGAGCTAGCAAACTTGAAAGTATTCTTGATTTTATGAAACTAGAACTTTTGGAATTTATGAAGAACACTTAGAACTTGAAGATAGAACTTGAGAGAGTTCAATTAGATGAAGAAAATTGAAGAATGAAAGTGTTTGTAGGTGTTTTTGGTCGTTGGTGTATGGATTAGATATAAAGGATATGTAATTTTGTTTTCATGTAAATAAGTCATGAATGATTACTCATATTTTTGTAATCTTATGAGATATTTCATGCTAGTTGCCAAATGATGGTTCCCACATGTGTTAGGTGACTCACATGGGCTGCTAAGAGCTGATCATTGGAGTGTATATACCAATAGTACATACATCTAAAAGCTGTGTATTGTACGAGTGCGAATACGGGTGCATACGAGTAGAATTGTTGATGAAACTGAACGAGAATGTAATTGTAAGCATTTTTGTTAAGTAGAAGTATTTTGATAAGTGTATTGAAGTCTTTCAAAAGTGTATAAATACATATTAAAACACTACATGTATATACATTTTAACTGAGTCGTTAAGTCATCGTTAGTCGTTACATGTAAGTGTTGTTTTGAAACCTTTAGGTTAACGATCTTGTTAAATGTTGTTAACCTAATGTTTATAATAACAAAAGAGATTTTAAATTATTATATTATCATGATATTATGATGTACGAATATCTCTTAATATGATATATATACATTAAATGTCGTTACAACGATAAACGTTACATATATGTCTCGTTTCAAAATCATTAAGTTAGTAGTCTTGTTTTTACATATGTAGTTCATTGTTAATATAATTAATGATATGTTTACTTATCATAATATCATGTTAACTATATATATAACCATATATATGTCATCATATAGTTTTTTTACAAGTTTTAACGTTCGTGAATCACCGGTCAACTTGGGTGGTCAATTGTCTATATGAAACCTATTTCAATTAATCAAGTCTTAACAAGTTTGATTGCTTAACATGTTGGAAACATTTAATCATGTAAACATCAATCTCAATTAATATATATAAACATGGAAAAGTTCGGGTCACTACAGTACCTACCCGTTAAATAAATTTCGTCCCGAAATTTTAAGCTGTTGAAGGTGTTGACGAATCTTCTGGAAATAGATGCGGGTATTTCTTCTTCATCTGATCTTCACGCTCCCAGGTGAACTCGGGTCCTCTACGAGCATTCCATCGAACCTTAACAATTGGTATCTTGTTTTGCTTAAGTCTTTTAACCTCACGATCCATTATTTCGACGGGTTCTTCGATGAATTGGAGTTTTTCGTTGATTTGGATTTCATCTAACGGAATTGTGAGATCTTCTTTAGCAAAACATTTCTTCAAATTCGAGACGTGGAAAGTGTTATGTACAGCCGCGAGTTGTTGAGGTAACTCAAGTCGGTAAGCTACTGGTCCGACACGATCAATAATCTTGAATGGTCCAATATACCTTGGATTTAATTTCCCTCGTTTACCAAATCGAACAACGCCTTTCCAAGGTGAAACTTTAAGCATGACCATCTCTCCAATTTCAAATTCTATATCTTTTCTTTTAATGTCAGCGTAGCTCTTTTGTCGACTTTGGGCGGTTTTCAACCGTTGTTGAATTTGGATGATCTTCTCGGTAGTTTCTTGTATAATCTCCGGACCCGTAATCTGTCTATCCCCCACCTCACTCCAACAAATCGGAGACCTGCACTTTCTACCATAAAGTGCTTCAAACGGCGCCATCTCAATGCTTGAATGGTAGCTGTTGTTGTAGGAAAATTCTGCTAACGGTAGATGTCGATCCCAACTGTTTCCGAAATCAATAACACATGCTCGTAGCATGTCTTCAAGCGTTTGTATCGTCCTTTCGCTCTGCCCATCAGTTTGTGGATGATAGGCAGTACTCATGTCTAGACGAGTTCCTAATGCTTGCTGTAATGTCTGCCAGAATCTTGAAATAAATCTGCCATCCCTATCAGAGATAATAGAGATTGGTATTCCATGTCTAGAGACGACTTCCTTCAAATACAGTCGTGCTAACTTCTCCATCTTGTCATCTTCTCTTATTGGTAGGAATTGTACTGATTTGGTGAGACGATCAACTATTACCCAAATAGTATCAAAACCACTTGCAGTCCTTGGCAATTTAGTGATGAAATCCATGGTAATGTTTTCCCATTTCCATTCCGGGATTTCGGGTTGTTGAAGTAGACCTGATGGTTTCTGATGCTCAGCTTTGACCTTAGAACACGTCAAACATTCTCCTACGTATTTAGCAACATCGGCTTTCATACCCGGCCACCAAAAATGTTTCTTGAGATCCTTGTACATCTTCCCCGTTCCAGGATGTATTGAGTATCTGGTTTTATGAGCTTCTCTAAGTACCATTTCTCTCATATCTCCAAATTTTGGTACCCAAATCCTTTCAGCCCTATACCGGGTTCCGTCTTCCCGAATATTAAGATGCTTCTCCGATCCTTTGGGTATTTCATCCTTTAAATTTCCCTCTTTTAAAACTCCTTGTTGCGCCTCCTTTATTTGAGTAGTAATGTTATTATGAATCATTATATTCATACATTTTACTCGAATGGGTTCTCTATCCTTCCTGCTCAAGGCATCGGCTACCACATTTGCCTTCCCCGGGTGGTAACGAATCTCAAAATCGTAATCATTCAATAATTCAATCCACCTACGCTGCCTCATATTCAGTTGTTTCTGATTAAATATGTGTTGAAGACTTTTGTGGTCGGTATATATAATACTTTTGACCCCATATAAGTAGTGCCTCCAAGTCTTTAATGCAAAAACAACCGCGCCTAATTCCAAATCATGCGTCGTATAATTTTGTTCGTGAATCTTCAATTGTCTAGACGCATAAGCAATCACCTTCGTTCGTTGCATTAATACACAACCGAGACCTTGCTTTGATGCGTCACAATAAATCACAAAATCATCATTCCCTTCAGGCAATGACAATATAGGTGCCGTAGTTAGCTTTTTCTTCAATAACTGAAACGCTTTCTCTTGTTCATCATTCCATTCAAATTTCTTCCCTTTATGCGTTAATGCAGTCAAGGGTTTTGCTATTCTGGAAAAGTCTTGGATGAACCTTCTGTAGTAACCAGCTAGTCCTAAAAACTGGCGTATGTGTTTCGGAGTTTTCGGGGTTTCCCACTTTTCAACAGTTTCTATCTTTGCCGGATCCACCTTAATACCTTCTTTGTTCACTATGTGACCGAGGAATTGAACTTCTTCCAACCAAAATGCACACTTTGAAAACTTAGCGTACAATTCTTCCTTCCTCAATACTTCTAACACCTTTCTCAAATGTTCACCGTGTTCTTGGTCATTCTTTGAGTAAATAAGTATGTCATCAATGAAAACAATGACAAACTTGTCAAGGTATGGTCCACACACTCGGTTCATAAGGTCCATGAACACAGCTGGTGCATTAGTTAAACCAAACGGCATGACCATAAACTCGTAATGACCGTAACGTGTTCTGAAAGCAGTCTTTGGAATATCATCTTCTTTCACCCGCATTTGATGATACCCGGAACGTAAGTCAATCTTTGAATAAACAGACGAGCCTTGTAGTTGATCAAATAAGTCGTCGATTCTCGGTAATGGGTAGCGGTTCTTGATGGTAAGTTTGTTCAACTCTCGGTAGTCGATACACAACCTGAATGTACCATCTTTCTTCTTGACAAACAAAACAGGAGCTCCCCACGGTGATGTGCTTGGTCGAATGAAACCACGCTCTAAAAGTTCTTGTAATTGGCTTTGCAGTTCTTTCATCTCGCTGGGTGCGAGTCTGTAAGGAGCACGAGCTATTGGTGCAGCTCCTGGTACAAGATCTATTTGAAATTCAACGGATCGATGTGGGGGTAATCCCGGTAATTCTTTCGGAAATACATCGGGAAATTCTTTTGCAATGGGAACATCATTGATGCTCTTTTCTTCAGTTTGTACTTTCTCGACGTGTGCTAGAACAGCATAGCAACCTTTTCTTATTAGTTTTTGTGCCTTCAAATTACTAATAAGATGTAGCTTCGTGTTGCCCTTTTCTCCGTACACCATTAAGGGTTTTCCTTTTTCTCGTATAATGCGAATTGCATTTTTGTAACAAACGATCTCCGCTTTCACTTCTTTCAACCAGTCCATACCGATTATCACATCAAAACTCCCTAACTCTACTGGTATCAAATCAATCTTAAATGTTTCGCTAACCAGTTTAATTTCTCGATTCCGACATATATTATCTGCTGAAATTAATTTACCATTTGCTAATTCGAGTAAAAATTTACTATCCAAAGGCGTCAATGGACAACTTAATTTAGCACAAAAATCTCTACTCATATAGCTTCTATCCGCACCCGAATCAAATAAAACGTAAGCAGATTTATTGTCAATAAGAAACGTACCCGTAACAAGCTCCGGGTCTTCCTGTGCCTCTACCGCATTAATATTGAAAACTCTTCCACGGCCTTGTCCATTCGTGTTCTCCTGGTTCGGGCAATTTCTAATAATGTGGCCTGGTTTTCCACATTTATAACAAACTACATTGGCATAACTTGCTCCGACACTACTTGCTCCGCCATTACTCGTTCCGACACCATTTGTTCCTTTCGTTCTATTAACCCCTGGTCCGTAGACCTCACACTTCGCCGCGCTATGACCATTTCTTTTACACTTGTTGCAAAATTTGGTGCAGAACCCCGAGTGATTCTTTTCACACCTTTGGCATAGTTGCTTCTGATTGTTGTTGTTGTTGCGGTTATTATTGTTGTTGGGATGATTGTTGTAGTTGCTGTTGTTGTTGTTGTTGTTGTTGTTGGGCCGTTTGTTGTAGTTGCGATTGATGTTGCGATTGTTGGGATAATTGTTGCGATTATTGTTGTAATTGCTGTTGTTGTTGTATTGGTGATTCTTATCACCGTTTTCCTCCCACTTTCTTTTGACTTGCTTCACATTGGCCTCTTCAGCAGTCTGTTCTTTAATTCTTTCTTCAATCTGGTTCACTAGTTTGTGAGCCATTCTACATGCCTGTTGTATGGAGGCGGGCTCGTGTGAACTTATATCTTCTTGGATTCTTTCCGGTAATCCTTTCACAAACGCGTCGATCTTCTCTTCCTCATCTTCGAATGCTCCCGGACACAATAGGCACAATTCTGTGAATCGTCTTTCGTATGTGGTAATATCAAATCCTTGGGTTCGTAACCCTCTAAGTTCTGTCTTGAGCTTATTGACCTCGGTTCTGGGACGGTACTTCTCGTTCATCAAGTGCTTGAATGCTGACCACGGTAGTGCATACGCATCATCTTGTCCCACTTGCTCTAGATATGTATTCCACCATGTTAACGCAGAACCTGTGAAGGTATGCGTAGCGTACTTCACTTTGTCCTCTTCAGTACACTTACTTATGGCAAACACCGATTCAACCTTCTCGGTCCACCGTTTCAATCCGATCGGTCCTTCAGTTCCATCAAATTCCAAAGGTTTGCAGGCAGTGAATTCTTTGTAGGTGCATCCTACACGATTTCCTGTACTGCTAGATCCAAGGTTATTGTTGGTATGTAGCGCAGCCTGTACTGCGGCTATGTTTGAAGCTAGAAAAGTACGGAATTCCTCTTCATTCATATTCACGGTGTGTCGAGTAGTCGGTGCCATTTCCTTCAAAATAGTTAAATGGAACAAGTTAATCATACAGAATATTAAGAGTAGTTAATAGTATTTCGTAGCATAATATGAACTCATTTATAAAAGCTTTTTCTTCATATTAGCGTTTTATAAGTTTAAATTCGGGTAGTACCTACCCGTTAAGTTCATACTTAGTAGCTAATATACAATTCAACTACTACAATTCTATATGAAAAACTGATTATAATAATATTTCGCGTTCAAACTTTTATACAATATTTTACAAACTTACAATACCGCTTATTTTACATAAAGCATGAAATATAGCACACAATAACTTTGATACAAGATAGTTGTGAAGACAATTCTAGCTAGTACACAAGTCGTTCAGCAAAGGCAATAAAGACACGTAATTCATACGTCCAGAAACAAGTCATGCATTCTGGTTTTACTAGGACTACTTCCCATCCTTGGTCTTGTGCAACATAACCGTTATGGCCGTTGATAAGACAGCGTGTTGTAACGTCATCAAAGGGACGAGGGTTACGTAATGTCCAACAGTCCCGTAATAATCTAAAAACCTCATTTCTTACCCCAATTACCGACTCCGTCACTTGTGGAAACGTTTTGTTTAATAGTTGTAGCCCGATGTTCTTGTTCTCACTTTGGTGAGAAGCGAACATTACTAATCCGTAAGCATAACATGCTTCTTTATGTTGCATGTTAGCCGCTTTTTCTAAATCACGAAGTCCAATATTCGGATATATTGAGTCAAAATAATTTCTTAACCCGTTGCGTAAAATAGCATTTGGGTTCCCCGCAATATATGCGTCAAAGTAAACACATCGTAACTTATGGGTTTCCCAATGTGATATCCCCCATCTTTCAAACGAAAGTCTCTTATAAACCAAGACATTCTTGGAACGTTCTTCGAATGTCTTACAAACTGATCTCGCCTTAAATAGTTGTGCCGAAGAATTCTGGCCGACTCTAGACAAGATTTCATCAATCATGTCTCCGGGTAGGTCTCTTAAAATATTGGGTTGTCTATCCATTTTGTGTTTTTAAACTGTAAAATAGACAAGAGTTAGATTCATAAAAAAAATACTTATTAATACAAGCAATTTTTACATATATCATAAAGCATAAGAACACTATATTCCATATATTACACCACACGAATACAACTATCTTATTCCGACTCGCTCGTTTCTTCTTCTTCGGTTTTGGTTCGTTTTGCCAAGTTTCTAGGGATATATGATGTTCCCCTAATACGAGCCGTCGTTGTCCACATTGGTTTAGAAAAACCTGGTGGTTTAGAGGTTCCCGGGTCATTGTTACAACTTAAGGACTTCGGGGGTTGACGATACATATAAAGTTCATCGGGGTTGGAATTAGATTTCTCTATTTTTATGCCCTTTCCCTTATTATTTTCTTTTGCCTTTTTAAATTCAGTTGGGGTAATTTCTATAACATCATCGGAATTCTCGTCGGAATCCGATTCATCGGAGAATTGGTAATCCTCCCAATATTTTGCTTCCTTGGCGGAAACACCATTGACCATAATTAACTTTGGTCGGTTGGTTGAGGATTTTCTTTTACTTAACCGTTTTATTATTTCCCCCACCGGTTCTATTTCTTCATCCGGTTCCGATTCTTCTTCCGGTTCCGATTCTTCTTCCGGTTCCGACTCTTCTTCCGGTTCCTCTTCGGGAACTTGTGAATCAGTCCACAAATCATTCCAATTTACATTTGACTCTTCATTATTATTAGGTGAGTCAATGGGACTTGTTCTAGAGGTAGACATCTATCACATAATATCAAACACGTTAAGAGATTAATATATCACATAATATTCATATGTTAAAAATATATAGTTTCCAACAAAAATGTTAAGCAATCATTTTTAAAGAAAACACGGTCGAAGTCCAGACTCACTAATGCATCCTAACAAACTCGATAAGACACACTAATGCAAATTTTCTGGTTCTCTAAGACCAACGCTCGGATACCAACTGAAATGTCCCGTTCTTATTGATTAAAAACGTTCCATATTAATTGATTTCGTTGCGAGGTTTTGACCTCTATATGAGACGTTTTTCAAAGACTGCATTCATTTTTAAACAAACCATAACCTTTATTTCATCAATAAAGGTTTAAAAAGCTTTACGTAGATTATCAAATAATGATAATCTAAAATATCCTGTTTACACACGACCATTACATAATGGTTTACAATACAAATATGTTACAACAAAATAAGTTTCTTGAATGCAGTTTTTACACAATATCATACAAGCATGGACTCCAAATCTTGTCCTTATTTAAGTATGCGACAGCGGAAGCTCTTAATAATCACCTGAGAATAAACATGCTTAAAACGTCAACAAAAATGTTGGTGAGTTATAGGTTTAACCTATATATATCAAATCGTAACAATAGACCACAAGATTTCATATTTCAATACACATCCCATACATAGAGATAAAAATCATTCATATGGTGAACACCTGGTAACCGACAATAACAAGATGCATATATAAGAATATCCCCATCATTCCGGGACACCCTTCGGATATGATATAAATTTCGAAGTACTAAAGCATCCGGTACTTTGGATGGGGTTTGTTAGGCCCAATAGATCTATCTTTAGGATTCGCGTCAATTAGGGTGTCTGTTCCCTAATTCTTAGATTACCAGACTTAATAAAAAGGGGCATATTCGATTTCGATAATTCAACCATAGAATGTAGTTTCACGTACTTGTGTCTATTTTGTAAATCATTTATAAAACCTGCATGTATTCTCATCCCAAAAATATTAGATTTTAAAAGTGGGACTATAACTCACTTTCACAGATTTTTACTTCGTCGGGAAGTAAGACTTGGCCACTGGTTGATTCACGAACCTATAACAATATATACATATATATCAAAGTATGTTCAAAATATATTTACAACACTTTTAATATATTTTGATGTTTTAAGTTTATTAAGTCAGCTGTCCTCGTTAGTAACCTACAACTAGTTGTCCACAGTTAGATGTACAGAAATAAATCGATAAATATTATCTTGAATCAATCCACGACCCAGTGTATACGTATCTCAGTATTGATCACAACTCAAACTATATATATTTTGGAATCAACCTCAACCCTGTATAGCTAACTCCAACATTCACATATAGAGTGTCTATGGTTGTTCCGAAATATATATAGATGTGTCGACATGATAGGTCGAAACATTGTATACGTGTCTATGGTATCTCAAGATTACATAATATATAATACAAGTTGATTAAGTTATGGTTGGAATAGATTTGTTACCAATTTTCACGTAGCTAAAATGAGAAAAAATTATCCAATCTTGTTTTACCCATAACTTCTTCATTTTAGATCCGTTTTGAGTGAATCAAATTGCTATGGTTTCATATTGAACTCTATTTTATGAATCTAAACAAAAAAAGTATAGGTTTCTAGTCGGAAAAATAAGTTACAAGTCGTTTTTGTAAAGGTTGTCATTTCAGTCGAAAGAACGACGTCTAGATGACCATTTTAGAAAACATACTTCCACTTTGAGTTTAACCATAATTTTTGGATATAGTTTCATGTTCATAATAAAAAATCATTTTCTCAGAATAACAACTTTTAAATCAAAGTTTATCATAGTTTTTAATTAACTAACCCAAAACAGCCCGCGGTGTTACTACGACGGCGTAAATCCGGTTTTACGGTGTTTTTCGTGTTTCCAGGTTTTAAATCATTAAGTTAGCATATCATATAGATATAGAACATGTGTTTAGTTGATTTTAAAAGTCAAGTTAGAAGGATTAACTTTTGTTTGCGAACAAGTTTAGAATTAACTAAACTATGTTCTAGTGATTACAAGTTTAAACCTTCGAATAAGATAGCTTTATATGTATGAATCGAATGATGTTATGAACATCATTGCTACCTTAAGTTCCTTGGATGAACCTACTGGAAAAGAGAAAAATGGATCTAGCTTCAATGGATCCTTGGATGGCTCAAAGTTCTTGAAGCAAAATCATGACACGAAAACAAGTTCAAGTAAGATCATCACTTGAAATAAGATTGTTATAGTTATAGAAATTGAACCAAAGTTTGAATATGATTATTACCTTGTATTAGAATGATAACCTACTGTAAGAAACAAAGATTTCTTGAGGTTGGATGATCACCTTACAAGATTGGAAGTGAGCTAGCAAACTTGAAAGTATTCTTGATTTTATGAAACTAGAACTTTTGGAATTTATGAAGAACACTTAGAACTTGAAGATAGAACTTGAGAGAGTTCAATTAGATGAAGAAAATTGAAGAATGAAAGTGTTTGTAGGTGTTTTTGGTCGTTGGTGTATGGATTAGATATAAAGGATATGTAATTTTGTTTTCATGTAAATAAGTCATGAATGATTACTCATATTTTTGTAATCTTATGAGATATTTCATGCTAGTTGCCAAATGATGGTTCCCACATGTGTTAGGTGACTCACATGGGCTGCTAAGAGCTGATCATTGGAGTGTATATACCAATAGTACATACATCTAAAAGCTGTGTATTGTACGAGTGCGAATACGGGTGCATACGAGTAGAATTGTTGATGAAACTGAACGAGAATGTAATTGTAAGCATTTTTGTTAAGTAGAAGTATTTTGATAAGTGTATTGAAGTCTTTCAAAAGTGTATAAATACATATTAAAACACTACATGTATATACATTTTAACTGAGTCGTTAAGTCATCGTTAGTCGTTACATGTAAGTGTTGTTTTGAAACCTTTAGGTTAACGATCTTGTTAAATGTTGTTAACCCAATGTTTATAATAACAAAAGAGATTTTAAATTATTATATTATCATGATATTATGATGTACGAATATCTCTTAATATGATATATATACATTAAATGTCGTTACAACGATAAACGTTACATATATGTCTCGTTTCAAAATCATTAAGTTAGTAGTCTTGTTTTTACATATGTAGTTCATTGTTAATATAATTAATGATATGTTTACTTATCATAATATCATGTTAACTATATATATAACCATATATATGTCATCATATAGTTTTTTTACAAGTTTTAACGTTCGTGAATCACCGGTCAACTTGGGTGGTCAATTGTCTATATGAAACCTATTTCAATTAATCAAGTCTTAACAAGTTTGATTGCTTAACATGTTGGAAACATTTAATCATGTAAACATCAATCTCAATTAATATATATAAACATGGAAAAGTTCGGGTCACTACAATCACCAGTTAGAACGGTAAGCTCAAATCTGTACCTTCTACAATGGTCTTACGGTAAATCATAGGATGACGATCGATGCAACAGCTCAAGGAAATCTGATGAACCAAACCGCGGACGAAGCATGGGAATTGCTCGAGAACATGCATCATCATGACTGGAACAGTGGTGAAACAACTTCATCATCTGCCCCACTCTCTGCACTTAACAATCAGACGGAGGCCATCAAATCCCTCACGGATAAGATGGAATCTCTCGCTAAAAAACTTAGAGAATTGAAGACGCTGCCGCAGCAGGTTAACCATGCTCAAGCCTGTGTTAATTGTACCAACCCGCAACCCACTGAAGAATATTAAGTTGAGTACGAGAACCCTGATGGTTCAGTCTGTTACGTTCAATACCCAGCTCGTCAACCAAATCCCGAATTCAATCAACAACCTAGGGTTAATCAATTTCAACGAAGCAACCAGCCTTTTCGCTATCGCTACCCACCTTATCCAGCCCAACAATCTCAATTGTCCTACGATCAACCACTTCCACTCACTGGCCCACTAGTCGAGGAAAATTTCCCAACTACCCAAATTAAAAAAGTAACCAACCCCGCTCTCGGAGCTGATGATCAGTTGACTCAGTTCATTCATGGACAACAACAGCTAAATCAGATAACTGCATCCTGACAAGACCAGGCGGAGATACTTGTAGTGACCCAAACTTTTCCATGTTTATATATATATTAAATGAAATTGTTATTTACATGATTAAGTGTTTCCAACATGTTAAGCAATCAAACTTGTTAAGACTTGATTAATTGAAATAGGTTTCATATAGACAATAGACCACCGAAGTTGACCGGTGATTCACGAACGTTAAAACTTGTAAAAACTATACGATGACATATATATGGTTATATATATAGTTAACATGATTTTATTATAAGTATGTATCTCATTAGGTATTTTAACAATGAGTTATATACATAAAAATGAGACTATTAATTTAAGAAACTCGAAAACGATATATATAACGATTATCGTTATAACAACGTCTTACTATGTACATATGAATCATATTAAGATATTGATACACTTGGTTAATTATGTTAAATGATAAGTAAATATATTATTAAGTGTATTGACAATGAAATACATATGTAAAAATAAGACTACTAACTTAATGATTTTGAAACGAGACATATATGTAACGATTATCGTTGTAACGACATTTAACTGTATATACATCAAACTAAGATATATTATATATCATAATATAATGATAATATAACAATTTAACACCTCATTTGTTATAATAAACAATGGGTTAACAACATTCAACAAGATCGTTAACCTAAAGGTTTCAAAACAACATTTACATGTAACGACTAACGATGACTTAACGACTCAGTTAAAATGTATATACATGTAGTGTTTTAATATGTATTCATACACTTTTGAAAGACTTCAAGACACTTATCAAAATACTTCTACTTAACAAAAATTCTTACAATTACATCCTCGTTCAGTTTCATCAACAATTCCACTCGTATGCACCCGTATTCGTACTCGTATAATACACAGCTTTTAGATATATGTACTATTGGTATATAAACTCCAATGATCAGTTCTTAGCAGCCCATGTGAGTCACCTAACACATGTGGGAACCATCATTTGGCAACTAGCATGAAATATCTCATAAAATTACAAAAATATGAGTAATCATTCATGACTTATTTACATGAAAACAAAATTGCATATCCTTTATATCTAATCCATACACCAACGACCAAAAACACCTACAAACACTTTCATTCTTCAATTTTCTTCATCTAATTGATCTCTCTCAAGTTCTATCTTCAATATCTAAGTGTTTTTCATAAATTCCAAAAGTTCTAGTTTCATAAAATCAAGAATACTTCCAAGATTGCAAGTTTACTTCCATGTTTTCTAAATCCATTCCAAGTAATCATCCAAGATCAAGAAACCTTTGTTACTTACAGTAGGTTATCTTTCTAATACAAGGTAATAATCATATTCAAACTTTAATTCGATTTCTATAACTATAACAATCTTATTTCGAGTGGAAATCTTACTTGAAATTGTTTTCGTGTCATGATTCTGCTTCAAGAACTTTCAAGCCATCCAAGGATCCTTTGAAGCTAGATCTATTTTTCTCATTTCCAGTTGGTTTATCCAAGGAACTTGAGGTAGTAATGATGTTTATAACATCATTCGATTCATACATATAAAGCTATCTTATTCGAAGGTTTAAACTTGTAATCACTAGAACATAGTTTAGTTAATTCTAAACTTGTTGGCAAATAAAAGTTAATCCTTTTAACTTGACTTTTAAAATCAACTAAACACATGTTCTATATCTATATTATATGATAACTTAATGATTTAAAACCTGGAAACACAAAAAACACCGTAAAACCGGATTTACGCCGTCGTAGTAACACCGCGGGCTGTTTTAGGTTAGTTAATTAAAAACTATGATAAACTTTGATTTAAAAGTTGTTATTCTGGAAAAATGATTTTTATTATGAACATGAAACTATATCCAAAAATTATGGTTAAACTCAAAGTGGAAGTATGTTTTTTAAAATGGTCATCTAGACGTCGTTCTTTCGACTGAAATGACTACCTTTACAAAAATGACTTGTAACTTATTTTTCCGACTATAAACCTATACTTTTTCTGTTTAGATTCATAAAATAGAGTTCAATATGAAACCATAGAAATTTGATTCACTCAAAATGGATTTAAAATGAAGAAGTTATGGGTAAAACAAGATCGGATAATTTTTCTCATTTTAGCTACGTGAAAATTGGTAACAAATCTATTCCAACCATAACTTAATCAACTTGTATTGTATATTATGTAATCTTGAGATACCATAGACACGTATACAATGTTTCGACCTATCATGTCGACACATCTATATATATTTCGGAACAACCATAGACACTCTATATGTGAATGTTGGAGTTAGCTATACAGGGTTGAGGTTGATTCCAAAATATATATAGTTTGAGTTGTGATCAATACTGAGATACGTATACACTGGGTCGTGGATTGATTCAAGATAATATTTATCGATTTATTTCTGTACATCTAACTGTGGATAACTAGTTGTAGGTTACTAACGAGGACAGCTGACTTAATAAACTTAAAACATCAAAAAATATTAAAAGTGTTGTAAATATATTTTGAACATACTTTAATATATATGTATATATTGTTATAGGTTCGTGAATCAACCAGCGGCCAAGTCTTACTTCCCGACGAAGTAAAAATCTGTGAAAGTGAGTTATAGTCCCACTTTTAAAATCTAATATTTTTGGGATGAGAATACATGCAGGTTTTATAAATGATTTACAAAATAGACACAAGTACGTGAAACTACATTCTATGGTTGAATTATCGAAATCGAATATGCCCCTTTTTATTAAGTCTGGTAATCTAAGAATTAGGGAACAGACACCCTAATTGACGCGAATCCTAAAGATAGATCTATTGGGCCTAACAAACCCCATCCAAAGTACCAGATGCTTTAGTACTTCGAAATTTATATCATATCCGAAGGGTGTCCCGGAATGATGGGGATATTCTTATATATGCATCTTGTTAATGTCGATTACCAGGTGTTCACCATATGAATGATTTTTATCTTTATGTATGGGATGTTTATTGAAATATGAAATCTTGTGGTCTATTGTTACGATTTGATATATATAGGTTAAACCTATAACTCACCAACATTTTTGTTGACGTTTAAAGCATGTTTATTCTCAGGTGAATACTAAGAGCTTCCGCTGTTGCATACTAAAATAAGGACAAGATTTGGAGTCAATGTGAAATGTCCCGTTCTTATTGATTAAAAACGTTCCATATTAATTGATTTCGTTGCGAGGTTTTGACCTCTATATGAGACGTTTTTCAAAGACTGCATTCATTTTTAAAACAAACCATAACCTTTATTTCATAGATAAAGGTTTTAAAAAGCTTTACGTAGATTATCAAATAATGATAATCTAAAATATCCTGTTTACACACGACCATTACATAATGGTTTACAATACAAATATGTTACAACAAAATAAGTTTCTTGAATGCAGTTTTTACACAATATCATACAAGTATGGACTCCAAATCTCGTCCTTATTTAAGTATGCGACAGCGGAAGCTCTTAATAATCACCTGAGAATAAACATGCTTAAAACGTCAACAAAAATGTTGGTGAGTTATAGGTTTAACCTATATATATCAAATCATAATAATAGACCACAAGATTTCATATTTCAATACACATCCCATACATAGAGATAAAAATCATTCATATGGTGAACACCTGGTAACCGACAATAACAAGATGCATATATAAGAATATCCCCATCATTCCGGGACACCCTTCGGATATGATATAAATTTCGAAGTACTAAAGCATCCAGTACTTTGGATGGGGTTTGTTAGGCCCAATAGATCTATCTTTAGGATTCGCGTCAATTAGGGTGTCTGTTCCCTAATTCTTAGATTACCAGACTTAATAAAAAGGGGCATATTCGATTTCGATAATTCAACCATAGAATGTAGTTTCACGTACTTGTGTCTATTTTGTAAATCATTTATAAAACCTGCATGTATTCTCATCCCAAAAATATTAGATTTTAAAAGTGGGACTATAACTCACTTTCACAGATTTTTACTTCGTCGGGAAGTAAGACTTGGCCACTGGTTGATTCACGAACCTATAACAATATATACATATATATCAAAGTATGTTCAAAATATATTTACAACACTTTTAATATATTTTGATGTTTTATGTTTATTAAGTCAGCTGTCCTCGTTAGTAACCTACAACTAGTTGTCCACAGTTAGATGTACAGAAATAAATCGATAAATATTATCTTGAATCAATCCACGACCCAGTGTATACGTATCTCAGTATTGATCACAACTCAAACTATATATATTTTGGAATCAACCTCAACCCTGTATAGCTAACTCCAACATTCACATATAGAGTGTCTATGGTTGTTCCGAATTATATATAGATGTGTCAACATGATAGGTCGAAACATTGTATACGTGTCTATGGTATCTCAAGATTACATAATATATAATACAAGTTGATTAAGTTATGGTTGGAATAGATTTGTTACCAATTTTCACGTAGCTAAAATGAGAAAAATTATCCAATCTTGTTTTACCCATAACTTCTTCATTTTAAATCCGTTTTGAGTGAATCAAATTGCTATGGTTTCATATTGAACTCTATTTTATGAATCTAAACAAAAAAAGTATAGGTTTCTAGTCGGAAAAATAAGTTACAAGTCGTTTTTGTAAAGGTAGTCATTTCAGTCGAAAGAACGACGTCTAGATGACCATTTTAGAAAACATACTTCCACTTTGAGTTTAACCATAATTTTTGGATATAGTTTCATGTTCATAATAAAAATCATTTTCTCAGAATAACAACTTTTAAATCAAAGTTTATCATAGTTTTTAATTAACTAACCCAAAACAGCCCGCGGTGTTACTACGACGGCGTAAATCCGGTTTTACGGTGTTTTTTCGTGTTTCCAGGTTTTAAATCATTAAGTTAGCATATCATATAGATATAGAACATGTATTTAGTTGATTTTAAAAGTCAAGTTAGAAGGATTAACTTTTGTTTGCGAACAAGTTTAGAATTAACTAAACTATGTTCTAGTGATTACAAGTTTAAACCTTCGAATAAGATAGCTTTATATGTATGAATCGAATGATGTTATGAACATCATTACTACCTTAAGTTCCTTGGATGAACCTACTGGAAAAGAGAAAAATGGATCTAGCTTCAATGGATCCTTGGATGGCTCAAAGTTCTTGAAGCAAAATCATGACACGAAAACAAGTTCAAGTAAGATCATCACTTGAAATAAGATTGTTATAGTTATAGAAATTGAACCAAAGTTTGAATATGATTATTACCTTGTATTAGAATGATAACCTACTGTAAGAAACAAAGATTTCTTGAGGTTGGATGATCACCTTACAAGATTGGAAGTGAGCTAGCAAACTTGAAAGTATTCTTGATTTTATGAAACTAGAACTTTTGGAATTTATGAAGAACACTTAGAACTTGAAGATAGAACTTGAGAGAGTTCAATTAGATGAAGAAAATTGAAGAATGAAAGTGTTTGTAGGTGTTTTTGGTCGTTGGTGTATGGATTAGATATAAAGGATATGTAATTTTGTTTTCATGTAAATAAGTCATGAATGATTACTCATATTTTTGTAATCTTATGAGATATTTCATGCTAGTTGCCAAATGATGGTTCCCACATGTGTTAGGTGACTCACATGGGCTGCTAAGAACTGATCATTGGAGTGTATATACCAATAGTACATACATCTAAAAGCTGTGTATTGTACGAGTACGAATACGGGTGCATACGAGTAGAATTGTTGATGAAACTGAACGAGAATGTAATTGTAAGCATTTTTGTTAAGTAGAAGTATTTTGATAAGTGTATTGAAGTCTTTCAAAAGTGTATAAATACATATTAAAACACTACATGTATATACATTTTAACTGAGTCGTTAAGTCATCGTTAGTCGTTACATGTAAGTGTTGTTTTGAAACCTTTAGGTTAACGATCTTGTTAAATGTTGTTAACCCAATGTTTATAATATCAAATGAGATTTTAAATTATTATATTATCATTATATTATCATGTATGAATATCTCTTAATATGATATATATACATTAAATGTCTTTACAACGATAATCGTTACATATATGTCTCGTTTAAAAATCATTAAGTTAGTAGTCTTGTTTTTACATATGTAGTTCATTGTTAATATACTTTATGATATGTTTTCTTATCATAGTATCATGTTAACTATATATATATCCATTTATATGTCATCATATAGTTTTTACAAGTTTTAACGTTCGTGAATCACCGATCAACTTGGGTGGTCAATTGTCTATATGAAACATATCTCAATTAATCAAGTCTTAACAAGTTTGATTGCTTAACATGTTGGAAACATTTAATCATGTAAACATCAATCTCAATTAATATATATAAACATGGAAAAGTTCGGGTCACTACAGTACCTACCCGTTAAATAAATTTCGTCCCGAAATTTTAAGCTGTTGAAGGTGTTGACGAATCTTCTGGAAATAGATGCGGGTATTTCTTCTTCATCTGATCTTCACGCTCCCAGGTGAACTCGGGTCCTCTACGAGCATTCCATCGAACCTTAACAATTGGTATCTTGTTTTGCTTAAGTCTTTTAACCTCACGATCCATTATTTCGACGGGTTCTTCGATGAATTGGAGTTTTTCGTTGATTTGGATTTCATCTAACGGAATAGTGAGATCTTCTTTAGCAAAACATTTCTTCAAATTCGAGACGTGGAAAGTGTTATGTACAGCCGCGAGTTGTTGAGGTAACTCAAGTCGGTAAGCTACTGGTCCGACACGATCAATAATCTTGAATGGTCCAATATACCTTGGATTTAATTTCCCTCGTTTACCAAATCGAACAACGCCTTTCCAAGGTGAAACTTTAAGCATGACCATCTCTCCAATTTCAAATTCTATATCTTTTCTTTTAATGTCAGCGTAGCTCTTTTGTCGACTTTGGGCGGTTTTCAACCGTTGTTGAATTTGGATGATCTTCTCGGTAGTTTCTTGTATAATCTCCGGACCCGTAATCTGTCTATCCCCCACCTCACTCCAACAAATCGGAGACCTGCACTTTCTACCATAAAGTGCTTCAAACGGCGCCATCTCAATGCTTGAATGGTAGCTGTTGTTGTAGGAAAATTCTGCTAACGGTAGATGTCGATCCCAACTGTTTCCGAAATCAATAACACATGCTCGTAGCATGTCTTCAAGCGTTTGTATCGTTCTTTCGCTCTGCCCATCAGTTTGTGGATGATAGGCAGTACTCATGTCTAGACGAGTTCCTAATGCTTGCTGTAATGTCTGCCAGAATCTTGAAATAAATCTGCCATCCCTATCAGAGATAATAGAGATTGGTATTCCATGTCTGGAGATGACTTCCTTCAAATACAGTCGTGCTAACTTCTCCATCTTGTCATCTTCTCTTATTGGTAGGAAGTGTGCTGATTTGGTGAGACGATCAACTATTACCCAAATAGTATCAAAACCACTTGCAGTCCTTGGCAATTTAGTGATGAAATCCATGGTAATGTTTTCCCATTTCCATTCCGGGATTTCGGGTTGTTGAAGTAGACCTGATGGTTTCTGATGCTCAGCTTTGACCTTAGAACACGTCAAACATTCTCCTACGTATTTAGCAACATCGGCTTTCATACCCGGCCACCAAAAATGTTTCTTGAGATCCTTGTACATCTTCCCCGTTCCAGGATGTATTGAGTATCTGGTTTTATGAGCTTCTCTAAGTACAATTTCTCTCATATCTCCAAATTTTGGTACCCAAATCCTTTCAGCCCTATACCGGGTTCCGTCTTCTCGAATATTAAGATGCTTCTCCGATCCTTTGGGTATTTCATCCTTTAAATTTCCCTCTTTTAAAACTCCTTGTTGCGCCTCCTTTATTTGAGTAGTAATGTTATTATGAATCATTATATTCATAGATTTTACTCGAATGGGTTCTCTATCCTTCCTGCTCAAGGCATCGGCTACCACATTTGCCTTCCCCGGGTGGTAACGAATCTCAAAATCGTAATCATTCAATAATTCAATCCACCTACGCTGCCTCATATTCAGTTGTTTCTGATTAAATATGTGTTGAAGACTTTTGTGGTCGGTATATATAATACTTTTGACCCCATATAAGTAGTGCCTCCAAGTCTTTAATGCAAAAACAACCGCGCCTAATTCCAAATCATGCGTCGTATAATTTTGTTCGTGAATCTTCAATTGTCTAGACGCATAAGCAATCACTTTCGTTCGTTGCATTAATACACAACCGAGACCTTGCTTTGATGCGTCACAATAAATCACAAAATCATCATTCCCTTCAGGCAATGACAATATAGGTGCCGTAGTTAGCTTTTTCTTCAATAACTGAAACGCTTTCTCTTGTTCATCATTCCATTCAAATTTCTTCCCTTTATGCGTTAATGCAGTCAAGGGTTTTGCTATTCTGGAAAAGTCTTGGATGAACCTTCTGTAGTAACCAGCTAGTCCTAAAAACTGGCGTATGTGTTTCGGAGTTTTCGGGGTTTCCCACTTTTCAACAGTTTCTATCTTTGCCGGATCCACCTTAATACCTTCTTTGTTCACTATGTGACCGAGGAATTGAACTTCTTCCAACCAAAATGCACACTTTGAAAACTTAGCGTACAATTCTTCCTTCCTCAATACTTCTAACACCTTTCTCAAATGTTCACCGTGTTCTTGGTCATTCTTTGAGTAAATAAGTATGTCATCAATGAAAACAATGACAAACTTGTCAAGGTATGGTCCACACACTCGGTTCATAAGGTCCATGAACACAGCTGGTGCATTAGTTAAACCAAACGGCATGACCATAAACTCGTAATGACCGTAACGTGTTCTGAAATCAGTCTTTGGAATATCATCTTCTTTCACCCGCATTTGATGATACCCGGAACGTAAGTCAATCTTTGAATAAACATACGAGCCTTGTAGTTGATCAAATAAGTCGTCGATTCTCGGTAGTGGGTAGCGGTTCTTGATGGTAAGTTTGTTCAACTCTCGGTAGTCGATACACAACCTGAATGTACCATCTTTCTTCTTGACAAACAAAACAGGAGCTCCCCACGGTGATGTGCTTGGTCGAATGAAACCACGCTCTAAAAGTTCTTGTAATTGGCTTTGCAGTTCTTTCATCTCGCTGGGTGCGAGTCTGTAAGGAGCACGAGCTATTGGTGCAGCTCCTGGTACAAGATCTATTTGAAATTCAACGGATCGATGTGGGGGTAATCCCGGTAATTCTTTCAGAAATACATCGGGAAATTCTTTTGCAATGGGAACATCATTGATGCTCTTTTCTTCAGTTTGTACTTTCTCGACGTGTGCTAGAACAGCATAGCAACCTTTTCTTATTAGTTTTTGTGCCTTCAAATTACTAATAAGATGTAGCTTCGTGTTGCCCTTTTCTCCGTACACCATTAAGGGTTTTCCTTTTTCTCGTATAATGCGAATTGCATTTTTGTAACAAACGATCTCCGCTTTCACTTCTTTCAACCAGTCCATACCGATTATCACATCAAAACTCCCTAACTCTACTGGTATCAAATCAATCTTAAATGTTTCGCTAACCAGTTTAATTTCTCGATTCCGACATATATTATCTGCTGAAATTAATTTACCATTTGCTAATTCGAGTAAAAATTTACTATCCAAAGGCGTCAATGGACAACTTAATTTAGCACAAAAATCTCTACTCATATAGCTTCTATCCGCACCCGAATCAAATAAAACGTAAGCAGATTTATTGTCAATAAGAAACGTACCCGTAACAAGCTCCGGGTCTTCCTGTGCCTCTACCGCATTAATATTGAAAACTCTTCCACGGCCTTGCCCATTCGTGTTCTCCTGGTTCGGGCAATTTCTAATAATGTGGCCTGGTTTTCCACATTTATAACAAACTACATTGGCATAACTTACTCCGACACTACTTGCTCCGCCATTACTCGTTCCGACACCATTTGTTCCTTTCGTTCTATTAACCCCTGGTCCGTAGACCTCACACTTCGCCGCGCTATGACCATTTCTTTTACACTTGTTGCAAAATTTGGTGCAGAACCCCGAGTGATTCTTTTCACACCTTTGGCATAGTTGCTTCTGATTGTTGTTGTTGTTGCGGTTATTATTGTTGTTGGGATGATTGTTGTAGTTGCTGTTGTTGTTGTTGTTGTTGTTGTTGTTGGGCCGTTTGTTGTAGTTGCGATTGATGTTGCGATTGTTGGGATAATTGTTGCGATTATTGTTGTAATTGCTGTTGTTGTTGTATTGGTGATTCTTATCACCGTTTTCCTCCCACTTTCTTTTGACTTGCTTCACATTGGCCTCTTCAGCAGTCTGTTCTTTAATTCTTTCTTCAATCTGGTTCACTAGTTTGTGAGCCATTCTACATGCCTGTTGTATGGAGGCGGGCTCGTGTGAACTTATATCTTCTTGGATTCTTTCCGGTAATCCTTTCACAAACGCGTCGATCTTCTCTTCCTCATCTTCGAATGCTCCCGGACACAATAGGCACAATTCTGTGAATCGTCTTTCGTACGTGGTAATATCAAATCCTTGGGTTCTTAACCCTCTAAGTTCTGTCTTGAGCTTATTGACCTCGGTTCTGGGACGGTACTTCTCGTTCATCAAGTGCTTGAATGCTGACCACGGTAGTGCGTACGCATCATCTTGTCCCACTTGCTCTAGATAGGTATTCCACCATGTTAACGCAGAACCTGTGAAGGTATGCGTAGCGTACTTCACTTTGTCCTCTTCAGTACACTTACTTATGGCAAACACCGATTCAACCTTCTCGGTCCACCGTTTCAATCCGATCGGTCCTTCGGTTCCATCAAATTCCAAAGGTTTGCAGGTAGTGAATTCTTTGTAGGTGCATCCTACACGATTTCCTGTACTGCTAGATCCAAGGTTATTGTTGGTATGTAGCGCAGCCTGTACTGCGGCTATGTTTGAAGCTAGAAAAGTACGGAATTCCTCTTCATTCATATTCACGGTGTGTCGAGTAGTCGGTGCCATTTCCTTCAAAATAGTTAAATGGAACAAGTTAATCATACAGAATATTAAGAGTAGTTAATAGTATTTCGTAGCATAATATGAACTCATTTATAAAAGCTTTTTCTTCATATTAGCGTTTTATAAGTTTAAATTCGGGTAGTACCTACCCGTTAAGTTCATACTTAGTAGCTAATATACAATTCAACTACTACAATTCTATATGAAAAACTGATTAAAATAATATTTCGCGTTCAAACTTTTATACAATATTTTACAAACTTACAATACCGCTTATTTTACATAAAGCATGAAATATAGCACACAATAACTTTGATACAAGATAGTTGTGAAGACAATTCTAGCTAGTACACAAGTCGTTCAGCAAAGGCAATAAATACACGTAATTCATACGTCCAGAAACAAGTCATGCATTCTGGTTTTACTAGGACTACTTCCCATCCTTGGTCTTGTGCAACATAACCGTTATGGCCGTTGATAAGACAGCGTGTTGTAACGTCATCAAAGGGACGAGGGTTACGTAATGTCCAACAGTCCCGTAATAATCTAAAAACCTCATTTCTTACCCCAATTACCGACTCCGTCACTTGTGGAAACGTTTTGTTTAATAGTTGTAGCCCGATGTTCTTGTTCTCACTTTGGTGAGAAGCGAACATTACTAATCCGTAAGCATAACATGCTTCTTTATGTTGCATGTTAGCCGCTTTTTCTAAATCACGAAGTCCAATATTCGGATATATTGAGTCAAAATAATTTCTTAACCCGTTGCGTAAAATAGCATTTGGGTTCCCCGCAATATATGCGTCAAAGTAAACACATCGTAACTTATGGGTTTCCCAATGTGATATCCCCCATCTTTCAAACGAAAGTCTCTTATAAACCAAGACATTCTTGGAACGTTCTTCGAATGTCTTACAAACTGATCTCGCCTTAAATAGTTGTGCCGAAGAATTCTGGCCGACTCTAGACAAGATTTCATCAATCATGTCTCCGGGTAGGTCTCTTAAAATATTGGGTTGTCTATCCATTTTGTGTTTTTAAACTGTAAAATAGACAAGAGTTAGTTTCATAAAAAAAATACTTATTAATACAAGCAATTTTTACATATATCATAAAGCATAAGAACACTATATTACATATATTACACCACACGAATACAACTATCTTATTCCGACTCGCTCGTTTCTTCTTCTTCGGTTTTGGTTCGTTTTGCCAAGTTTCTAGGGATATATGATGTTCCCCTAATACGAGCCGTCGTTGTCCACATTGGTTTAGAAAAACCTGGTGGTTTAGAGGTTCCCGGGTCATTGTTACAACTTAAGGACTTCGGGCGTTGACGATACATATAAAGTTCATCGGGGTTGGAATTAGATTTCTCTATTTTTATGCCCTTTCCCTTATTATTTTCTTTTGCCTTTTTAAATTCAGTTGGGGTAATTTCTATAACATCATCGGAATTCTCGTCGGAATCCGATTCATCGGAGAATTGGTAATCCTCCCAATATTTTGCTTCCTTGGCTGAAACACCATTGACCATAATTAACTTTGGTCGGTTGGTTGAGGATTTTCTTTTACTTAACCGTTTTATTATTTCCCCCACCGGTTCTATTTCTTCATCCGGTTCCGATTCTTCTTCCGGTTCCGATTCTTCTTCCGGTTCCGACTCTTCTTCCGGTTCCTCTTCGGGAACTTGTGAATCAGTCCACAAATCATTCCAATTTACATTTGACTCTTCATTATTATTAGGTGAGTCAATGGGACTTGTTCTAGAGGTAGACATCTATCACATAATATCAAACACGTTAAGAGATTAATATATCACATAATATTCATATATTAAAAATATATAGTTTCCAACAAAAATGTTAAGCAATCATTTTTAAAGAAAACACGGTCGAAGTCCAGACTCACTAATGCATCCTAACAAACTCGATAAGACACACTAATGCAAATTTTCTGGTTCTCTAAGACCAACGCTCTGATACCAACTGAAATGTCCCGTTCTTATTGATTAAAAACGTTCCATATTAATTGATTTCGTTGCGAGGTTTTGACCTCTATATGAGACGTTTTTCAAAGACTGCATTCATTTTTAAAACAAACCATAACCTTTATTTCATAGATAAAGGTTTTAAAAAGCTTTACGTAGATTATCAAATAATGATAATCTAAAATATCCTGTTTACACACGACCATTACATAATGGTTTACAATACAAATATGTTACAACAAAATAAGTTTCTTGAATGCAGTTTTTACACAATATCATACAAGTATGGACTCCAAATCTCGTCCTTATTTAAGTATGCGACAGCGGAAGCTCTTAATAATCACCTGAGAATAAACATGCTTAAAACGTCAACAAAAATGTTGGTGAGTTATAGGTTTAACCTATATATATCAAATCATAATAATAGACCACAAGATTTCATATTTCAATACACATCCCATACATAGAGATAAAAATCATTCATATGGTGAACACCTGGTAACCGACAATAACAAGATGCATATATAAGAATATCCCCATCATTCCGGGACACCCTTCGGATATGATATAAATTTCGAAGTACTAAAGCATCCAGTACTTTGGATGGGGTTTGTTAGGCCCAATAGATCTATCTTTAGGATTCGCGTCAATTAGGGTGTCTGTTCCCTAATTCTTAGATTACCAGACTTAATAAAAAGGGGCATATTCGATTTCGATAATTCAACCATAGAATGTAGTTTCACGTACTTGTGTCTATTTTGTAAATCATTTATAAAACCTGCATGTATTCTCATCCCAAAAATATTAGATTTTAAAAGTGGGACTATAACTCACTTTCACAGATTTTTACTTCGTCGGGAAGTAAGACTTGGCCACTGGTTGATTCACGAACCTATAACAATATATACATATATATCAAAGTATGTTCAAAATATATTTACAACACTTTTAATATATTTTGATGTTTTAAGTTTATTAAGTCAGCTGTCCTCGTTAGTAACCTACAACTAGTTGTCCACAGTTAGATGTACAGAAATAAATCGATAAATATTATCTTGAATCAATCCACGACCCAGTGTATACGTATCTCAGTATTGATCACAACTCAAACTATATATATTTTGGAATCAACCTCAACCCTGTATAGCTAACTCCAACATTCACATATAGAGTGTCTATGGTTGTTCCGAATTATATATAGATGTGTCAACATGATAGGTCGAAACATTGTATACGTGTCTATGGTATCTCAAGATTACATAATATATAATACAAGTTGATTAAGTTATGGTTGGAATAGATTTGTTACCAATTTTCACGTAGCTAAAATGAGAAAAATTATCCAATCTTGTTTTACCCATAACTTCTTCATTTTAAATCCGTTTTGAGTGAATCAAATTGCTATGGTTTCATATTGAACTCTATTTTATGAATCTAAACAAAAAAAGTATAGGTTTCTAGTCGGAAAAATAAGTTACAAGTCGTTTTTGTAAAGGTAGTCATTTCAGTCGAAAGAACGACGTCTAGATGACCATTTTAGAAAACATACTTCCACTTTGAGTTTAACCATAATTTTTGGATATAGTTTCATGTTCATAATAAAAATCATTTTCTCAGAATAACAACTTTTAAATCAAAGTTTATCATAGTTTTTAATTAACTAACCCAAAACAGCCCGCGGTGTTACTACGACGGCGTAAATCCGGTTTTACGGTGTTTTTCGTGTTTCCAGGTTTTAAATCATTAAGTTAGCATATCATATAGATATAGAACATGTATTTAGTTGATTTTAAAAGTCAAGTTAGAAGGATTAACTTTTGTTTGCGAACAAGTTTAGAATTAACTAAACTATGTTCTAGTGATTACAAGTTTAAACCTTCGAATAAGATAGCTTTATATGTATGAATCGAATGATGTTATGAACATCATTACTACCTTAAGTTCCTTGGATGAACCTACTGGAAAAGAGAAAAATGGATCTAGCTTCAATGGATCCTTGGATGGCTCAAAGTTCTTGAAGCAAAATCATGACACGAAAACAAGTTCAAGTAAGATCATCACTTGAAATAAGATTGTTATAGTTATAGAAATTGAACCAAAGTTTGAATATGATTATTACCTTGTATTAGAATGATAACCTACTGTAAGAAACAAAGATTTCTTGAGGTTGGATGATCACCTTACAAGATTGGAAGTGAGCTAGCAAACTTGAAAGTATTCTTGATTTTATGAAACTAGAACTTTTGGAATTTATGAAGAACACTTAGAACTTGAAGATAGAACTTGAGAGAGTTCAATTACATGAAGAAAATTGAAGAATGAAAGTGTTTGTAGGTGTTTTTGGTCGTTGGTGTATGGATTAGATATAAAGGATATGTAATTTTGTTTTCATGTAAATAAGTCATGAATGATTACTCATATTTTTGTAATCTTATGAGATATTTCATGCTAGTTGCCAAATGATGGTTCCCACATGTGTTAGGTGACTCACATGGGCTGCTAAGAACTGATCATTGGAGTGTATATACCAATAGTACATACATCTAAAAGCTGTGTATTGTACGAGTACGAATACGGGTGCATACGAGTAGAATTGTTGATGAAACTGAACGAGAATGTAATTGTAAGCATTTTTGTTAAGTAGAAGTATTTTGATAAGTGTATTGAAGTCTTTCAAAAGTGTATAAATACATATTAAAACACTACATGTATATACATTTTAACTGAGTCGTTAAGTCATCGTTAGTCGTTACATGTAAGTGTTGTTTTGAAACCTTTAGGTTAACGATCTTGTTAAATGTTGTTAACCCAATGTTTATAATATCAAATGAGATTTTAAATTATTATATTATCATTATATTATCATGTATGAATATCTCTTAATATGATATATATACATTAAATGTCTTTACAACGATAATCGTTACATATATGTCTCGTTTAAAAATCATTAAGTTAGTAGTCTTGTTTTTACATATGTAGTTCATTGTTAATATACTTTATGATATGTTTTCTTATCATAGTATCATGTTAACTATATATATATCCATTTATATGTCATCATATAGTTTTTACAAGTTTTAACGTTCGTGAATCACCGATCAACTTGGGTGGTCAATTGTCTATATGAAACATATCTCAATTAATCAAGTCTTAACAAGTTTGATTGCTTAACATGTTGGAAACATTTAATCATGTAAACATCAATCTCAATTAATATATATAAACATGGAAAAGTTCGGGTCACTACAGAATGTTTGTATGATATTGTGTAAAAACTGCATTCAAGAAACTGATTTCGATGTAACGTATTTGTATTGTAAACCATTATGTAATGGTCGTGTGTAAACAGGATATTTTAGATTATCATTATTTGATAATCTATGTAAAGCTTTTTAAACCTTAATTTATGAAATAAAGGTTATGGTTTGTTTTAAAAATGAATGCAGTCTTTGAAAACGTCTCATATAGAGGTCAAAACCTCGCAACGAAATCAATTAATATGGAACGTTTTTAATCAATAAGAACGGGACATTTCAATACTAATGAGAAATCAATTGGCTCTGCTCAAAAGTCTAGAGACGCAGCTCAGACAGTTATCACAACGCCTTGAAACCCGACCACAAGGAAGGTTACCTAGTAATACTATCCAAAATCCCCATATAGAGGAAGCTAAGCAAATGGATTCTGTAATCCCAGAGGAAGAACCACGGAGAAGGTCAGCTAGGCTCAAGGACAAATTGACATATACTCAGAAGCTGCCCACTGCAACTCCAGTTCATGTACCATACCCTGGAAGGCTCTAGGAGGAACCATCCAAGCTTGATTCCTTCAAACTTGATGGAAGATTCCTGGACACCATGTCCAAAGCTCCTAACCAGAATAGATACATCAGAAGGCTTCTCTCTACTAAGGAGAGGATACCAAATTCTAACAAAATTTCACTGAGTGAAGAATGCTCGGCATTAATCAGAAACTCTCTACTACCAAAGCTAGGAGACACGGGCCAATTCATTTTCCCATGTTCGATCTATCAATCTGGAACCATTCATGTGCTAGCAGATTTAGGAGCAAGTATAAACCTAATCCCCTACTCTCTCAACAAGAGATTAGAGTTAGGAGACTTGTCACCAACTAAAATGACAATCAAACTTATTGATCACACAATTCGGTATCCTAAGGGCATAGTTGAGAACGTCTTGGTGAAAGTTGACAAATTCTTATATCCTACGGATTTCGTAGTGATGGACATTAAGGAAGACCTACACACAATAATAGTATTAGGAAGACCTTTCATGAATACGGCTAGGACTGTCATTGATGTGTACAATCAAACCTTGATCTTGCAATCACATGGGGAGAGCGTTACCTTCAAAATTGATCGACCTACCAATCTTTATGGACAGGCAGAGATGTTTGCTATTTCCACCAGACGGATCACTTCCGATGACGAGTCTTCACCACCAGCCAATGATATCGAAATGGGTGTCGAATCACAGTCTGCAGATGACCCAGAAATGGAAGAAGAGGATCCCAACGAAGAAATAGAGGAAGAGGAAGACTCCGAAGAGGAAGAGGAAATGGAAGACGTAAAGGAAACTGCGATAATACCCTTTCTAAGCATTAAGTGTCATGAAGAATTAATGAGGCTTGAGACAGAAGATCACAGTTTAATCATTCGTTTCAAGAAGAAGAATAATAAGGTTGAGGTTAAAGATATAAAAATTGATCCTGCAAGTATCAAATTAGAGAACCAGAATACTGAAGAAGCCCGTTCATCAGACAAATTCTCAGAAGAACATTATACCAATGATAACGAGGAAGAGCAACATGAAGACATTCTGGATAACTCACATTCTCTAACCGAACCAGATCAAGGGGAGCCGGACTCTTCTTCAGATCGGATTCCGGTCATATCTACACACGCCGACATGATAACTTTCATCAATGACACTGATGAATTTGAAGATATTCTCGAAGCCATCCGTAAATCAACAATAGATTTCACGCTATGCTTAACGGAACGAATCATGGCTATCCGAGAAGAATACATGTGACGACCCAGAAATTTCTGACCAAATTTAAACTTAATCTTTATATGATTTCGACAAGATACGCAAAGTCTGTAATGTTGAGTCTCGAAAATTTTGGAACTATGTTCATATATTCAATTACCCTTTGACTGTGCTCGATGATTCATGAACATTTACGTGTATATAGATATGTATATATATAATATATAGTTATATTAATTAAAAATGTTATCAAAGTATTAGATGTATAATACTTTACGTAAACATATTTGTTTCAATATATGTTTAATATAATTATCGACGGAAGTATATGATAATATCAAATGATTGAATTATCAGATACATTGTGTTATGATTACGAGTCTCTGTTGTGAGGTCCATTATGATTTAAGAAATCTATTCTTTTTAACGGTATTTGGAATAATTGGTAATGTGATTCACAAGTAAGAATAAAGTGCCAATTAACGAGTGTTAGACAAAAGTTAGTAGATGACTAAATTTCATAATAAACAATTGATTTAGTGTCAAATGTACGAAAACTTTTTTCGATATAATAGAACTTGATTATTAAAATGTCTTTGTTTAAATAACGTGAGTTGGAATATT
Source organism: Rutidosis leptorrhynchoides (assembly GCF_046630445.1). Classification (NCBI taxonomy): domain Eukaryota; kingdom Viridiplantae; phylum Streptophyta; class Magnoliopsida; order Asterales; family Asteraceae; genus Rutidosis; species Rutidosis leptorrhynchoides. The sequence continues at coordinate 281,063,946 of NC_092334.1, read as the reverse complement.
GGTTGTTAGATATATAAATAACTCGCAACGTGTATTTAAACATGTTTATGAATATTGAATATATATATGATTTCAAATTAGTTAAGTAAACAACAATAACACTTGTCTACTAATTCGATTGATATTTAGATTTAGAAGATTGAGAAATTAAAATAAACGTTAGGTGATATAATAATTCCTAGTATTTAAATGATTTTAAATTATATATATTAAACTTTAAAATATAATTAGTTTTAAAAAACTAAATATTATATTATTAAATAAATACTTTAAATATATATAATATGATTAAATTTATATTTCTAAATGAATATATATATATATATATATATATATATATATATATATATATATATATATATATATATTACAAAGTGATAAAATATAATATTAACTTAGTCATAAAACGTTTTGATTTAAAATAATATTATTAAATAAACTTTGATAAATAATGAGACATTGAGTTAAGAACGCAAATGACCAAAACACTCAAATGAATAAGTTACACTTTGAGTAGGATAGTTTTTCATTGATTTGAGTCTTGTTATTAATAAAGGTACTTGTCGCGAAATGTAATGTACCAGTTTTCTAAGCGTACGAAAATGCGTTTGAGAAACCGGAACCGGGACATGAGTCGAACGTCAACGTACGAATTATCGGAACTAAATTTACAAAGTAACTATGAACGAGATTTTAATATAATATATAAATAATTATATAAATTAAATATAATATATATATAATAATAATAAAAGAGTGTCGGCAACCCCTAAATTCCAAATGTGAGCTGGAGCATGAGGCCATGCGATCGCATGGAAAAATGCCCACAAGCCCATGCGATTGCATGGTGTGGTTAGGTGGGTGAAACATCTCTTTAAATATCGATTTCTGGTTCAGTTTAATTCACACTCTCAATCTCTTCTCTATATTGCTCCGTATTACTTATTTTATTTATTTATTTTAATTATTAATATTATTATTAAAGATTATTATTAATTTTATGATATTAGTAGAATTATTATTATTAGTATTATACATAAAAAACTTTTACGAGGTCATGAGCGAGTTATTTCAAAACGGGTTTTTCGAGCGGGATAGAGCTAAGGAAACTATGTGTTATAGCTATGGAGGTTATGGGTATTGTTCGGGGGTATGCTCGTAAGGTCAATCTAGTGTTTATCATTTACGTTGCGTCTACATACTTTCCTGCAATATTGAATCACAATATTGATACGTGAGCATTCATATCTTATCTTTTATATATTAATAGTGTATCCCTGACTAGTGCTCGAGTATATATGTTTATGTATGCTTGTATGCTTAATTATGTCATTAAATAGTTTATGATAAATCTCAAATTTGATACATATGTTACTGAGATAAGGTATATGATACGCATGTCATTGGAAAGTTGGCAAAAAATTAATAACTTTTCATTTAGATATCGTATGGTTTCGATGAATGGATTAAAAGATATGGTCAACTGAACTATCATTAATTCTAATATTATTATTATTATTACTATCGTTGTTATGATTATCGCCATTATTATTATCTAATAATTATTATTATTATTATCATTATCGTTATCAATATAAGTATTATCATTAAAATTGTTATTGTATTATTAATACTATCGTTATTATCACTAAGGTTATTATTAATATTATTATTATGATTATTATCATTATTATTATCATTATAATAATTATTAGTATTATCATTAGTAATATTATAATTATTATTATTAGTATCATTATCATTAAAACTAATATTAGTATCATCTAATTATTATGATTACTATTATTATCATTATTATGAATGCGATATAAAAGAGGACTAAAAGCTTTTAAACAAATCGATTAGGAAATAATGAGTATAAGTATCATGATGAAACTAAAATATTGTAAGATATTGATTTAGATAAAAATACCGTTTTCATTATTTTTTTATCATTATTATTATTATTATTATTATTATTATTATTATTATTATTATTATTATTATTATTATTATTATTATTATTATTATTATTATTATTATTATTATTATTATTATTATTATTATTATTATTATTATTATTATTAAAAGTATCATTAATATTAAAACTATCATTTTTAGTAAAACTTTCATTTTTTATAGAAATATCAGTGTTATTATAAATATCATTATTGTTATCATTTTAGCATTATTAGTAAAAATTATCATTTTGAATAGAATTATAATTTTTATATAAAATATTATTATTATTACAGTTAATATTAAAAAGTATCGTTATTATTAAAATTATCATGATTAGAATTATCATTTTATTATAATTGATATCATCATTAGTAAATATAAATATTGTTATTATTATTATTAGTAGAATAATAATAATTATTATTATTACAAAATAAGATAACTTTTACTCATTATTATTATTATCAATATTATTTTATCAAATAAATATGTGATACAAAGATATTTTTACCACACGTAATATAATTACATTAATAATACATACCACCATATTTTTATGATATTGAGTGAACTGTAAAAATTTTATTACTTGAAATATATAAATGTATATTTTTATATATAAATTTTGATATAAATTTTTATTTATTAATAAATGACTTGTATTATTTACTCTAATAAAATCTGATAAATATATTTAAATATATAAAACGACTATATTTAAGTTATATAATAAACATTTATAGATTTTGGAAGTCATTTTAGGTCAAGTTGACTTTTGTTGACTTTTGCATATCGGTCTCGAGCATTAGGATTGTGATACACTACGACTTGACCTAAATTGTTAGACAGATATTGACCAACATATAAATATATATACTTCATATAGGTTCGTGAATCCGAGGCCAACCCTGTAGTGACCCGAACTTTTCCATGTTTACATATATTAAATGAAATTGATTTTTAGATGATTAAGTGTTTCCAACATGTTAAGTAATCAAACTCGTTAAGACTTGATTATTTGAAATGAGTTTCATGTAGACAATTGACCACCCAAGTTGACCGGCGATTCACGAACGTTAAAACTTGTAAAAACGACATGACGATATATATATAGATATACATATAGTTAACATGAGATTATGATAAGTAAGTATCTCCATAAGTATATTAACAATGAGTTATATACATAAAAATGAGACTACTAAGTTAAGAAAGTCGAAACGATATATATAACGATTATCGTTATTACAACGTCTTACTAAATACATATGTATCATATTAAGATATTGTTACACTATATTTAACATGATAAAATGATAATTATATATATTAACAATGAACTACATATGTAAAAACAAGACTACTAACTTAAGGATTTCGAAACGAGACATATATGTAACGATTATCGTTGTAACGATATTTAAATGTATATATATCATATTAAGATATAATAATATATCATAATATCATGATAATATAATAATTTAACATATTATTAGATATAATAAATAATGGGTTAACAACATTAAATGAGATCGTTAACTTAAAGGTTTCAAAACAACACTTACATGTAACGACTAACGATGACTTAACGACTCAGTTAAAATGTATATACATGTAGTGTATTTAGATGTATTAATATACTTTTGGAAGACTTCAAGACATATATCAAAACACTCATACTTAACAAAAATGGGTACAGTTACATTCCCATTCTTTTTTTCATCAATAATTCTAGTCGTATTCATACCCGTATTATACACAGCTTCTAGATGTACTTACTGTGAGTATATACCAATAGGAACTAGCATGGGATTCCACTCTTAATTATGTCGTATATGACTAATCAATTTTAACTTCTACCATGAACTAGTCAACTAACTAGAACTCCTTTTAACCCCACTCACCACTCACCACTTACCACTCATCATTCACTCTATTTCACTTCCAATTCTCTTTCTAATTCTCTCTCAACACACACACACACACACACACACACACACTTATGAATGAATTTTTCCAGTAGCTAATCATCATCTTCATCAAAAATTACTTCAAGAATCAAGCTATAATCATCTTAGGAAGAACACTTCAAGAACACTTCGAAAATCCTTTCAAGTTTACTAGTTTACATCCAAGCTTTCTAATCCATTCCAAGTAATCATCTAAGATCAAGAAACCTTTGTTATTTACAGTAGGTTATCTTTCTTATTCAATGTAATAATCATATTCAAACTTTGATTCAATTTCTATAAGTATAAACTATCTTAATTCGAGTAAAAATCTTACTTGAACTTGTTTTGTGTCATGATCCTACTTCAAGAACTTTCAAGCCATCCAAGATCCTTTGAAGCTAGATCATTTCTTGTCACTTCCAGTAGGTTTATGAAAGGACCCGTCCTAATCCATCCGGACGAAGTCCACATCGATTATAAACGATTCACAACAGTTGATTACATCGCGAGGTACTTGACCTCTATATGATACATTTTACAAACATTGCATTCATTTTTGAAAAGACAATCTTTCATTACATCAAAAGTTGACAACATGCATACCATTTCGTAATATATCCTACTATAATTGACTTAATAATAATCTTGATGAACTCAACGACTCGAATGCAACATCTTTTGAAATATATCATGAATGACTCCAAGTAATATCTCTAAGATGAGCAAATGCACAGCGGAATATTTCTTTCGTACCTGAGAATAAACATGTTTTAAAGTGTCAACCAAAAGGTTGGTGAGTTCATTAGTTTAACATAAATAATCATTTCATAATTTTAATAGACCACAAGATTTCATATTTCCATTTCTCATAAACATACGTCCCATGCATAGAGACAAAAATATCATTCATATGGATTAAACACCTGGTAACCGACATTCACAATATGTATATAAGAATATCCCCATCATTCCGGGATCCTCCTTCGGACATGATATAAATTTCGAAGTACTAAAGCATCCGGTACTTTGAATGGGGTTTGTTGGGCCCGATAGATCTATCTTTAGGATTCGCGTCAATTAGGGTGTCTGTTCCCAAATTTTTAGATTACCAGACTTAATAAAAAGGGGCATATTCGATTTCAATCATTCAACCATATAATGTAGTTTCAATTACTTGTGTCTATTTCGTAAAACAGTTATAAAAAACAGCGCATGTATTCTCAGTCCCAAAAATATATATTGCAAAAGCATTTAAAAAGGGATTAATGAAACTCACTCATATAGATATTGTAAAACAGTTAATAAAGCATTTGCAAGTATTCTCGGCCCAAAAATGTAAAGAGTAAAATGGGTAAATGAAACTCACCTAATGTATTTTGTAGTAAAAATACATATCACTATATTAAATAATGCAGGGTTGGCCTCGGATTCACGAACCTATATCATTTGTATATATATTAATCAATAATTTATGTATTTTTCATTATATATTTATTTTATATATTTTAAATAAATAAAATATTAATTTTGTTATGTTATATGTATTAAATATATTTTTGTATTTATATGCATATCATTTGTTTGTTAAGACAGTATTTTAATAATACTAAGATAATATTAGTAGTGATAAAAGTAATAATAATGATAATAATAATAATAATGATAATGTTCATATTACTTAATAATAATATTGTTAATGTTAATAATACTAATACTTTGTAATAATACTAATAATAATACTGATAGTTCGATACCAGTACCTATATTAATGATATTAATAATAGTTTGTATTATTTTTATGATAACAATAATAATAATAATAATAATAATCATTTTCATAATAATAACCCTAATACATATATTCTTATTACTAATAATAATAATGCTAACTAAAGTGGTAATAATAATAATAATCATATTATTAATTTTTACATAAAGGTGTCAACAATCAATAATATAAATAATCATAATAATAATAATATTATTAATAATAATAATAATAATAATAATAATAATAATAATAATAATAATAATAATAATAATAATAATAATAATAATAATATTTATTTTTAATTATAAAACAAAACTCGCGTATGATGTGGTTTTCCCAATTCAGATCGAGGATAGCTAAAGCAATTCGCAGAGAGAGAGAGAGAGAGAGAGAGAGAAAAAGGAAAAAAAAATTAACATCTTCGCACAATCAATTGATAATCATCTTCATCATCAACAAATCAATTAAGTGAAAATCACCGACGAATAGCAGGATCTTTGATTTGTCATCATCCTCTTTCATCGATATCATTGGTCTGCATCATCCTCCATCAATCGATCAATTAATAGATCTATTAAATTGTGATGTAAGTACTTGGTTCATTGATAATCTGTTAATTTCTTCACTCCTCTATATATTTTCTACATTCTAATTTGATCGAACTCAATAAATAATCTAAAATAATCTGTATTTACTAATATGATTGATTTTATAATTTTTCCCCAATTTGGTTCCAAAAATCAATTCGTCAGTTAAACTGTCATCATCCTTTCTATTTTGCAGGTTCATCTTCTGGCTTGGTTCACCTAATTCGTTTCACTTATGGCTGCAACAATTCATCTGTAACTATTCTTACGTTTTGTAATATTTGTTAGGTATGCTTCTTGTACAATTTGAGTTATTTACTAATTCATTAAATCCTAGTTATTTAGTATACAATATACACTTGTTATTAAAGTTATTAAATTTGTTATGCTTTTTGAATTAGTTTGTAAAACTTTAATTTATTACTTCTGGTATGTTTTCTGTATATAATTTAGTTTGAACTTTGGAATTATTTAGTTGGAATCTAAGTTATTAAATTTTAGTTTATTAAAATATTTAGATGACAAAGATTTGTATATTAATGACCTGTTTATGGAGAGAAGATTGAACAGACAGTGATCCACGAGTAGTTGGTGGTTTTGGTTTTCCTTGCAGGTTGAACAGGAAGTAGATAACAACAGCAGCTTGGAATGATCGTGCAGCAGTCACACAGATGGTGGTGGTTTGTTGTGAAAACAGAACACAGAAAAATGAATATATACAGCAGTAGTTTACGATGATTATTGAATGTTATTTGTTGACAAGAAACAGAAATAATAAACATACAGTAGTTGTAGTCATTAACTTTATTAAAGAGATGACCAAATGATGTTTGAGGTGGTCGTTTGATGATTTCATGATCTATGGTTTGTTCAACATTTGGCAGAAGCAGAAAGGTAGTAGCAGTAACAGTTTGTATGTAGTTATGGTGATGATGGTTTGATTGAACAAGAATAAGTAGCAGCAACAACAAAGGTGAATGTTGAAGAAACTGGATGGTGTTGAGTTGAAGACGGTTTGATCATGAATGTAGTAGATTCAATGGTATTGGTGAGTAGCCTAAGAAACTAGTGATAGAATGAAATGTTTATTCATTGAAGTATTAATCTTAGGTGAATGGAAGGTGAGAGATGATTCAAAAGATGAATTGTCATATTATGATAATAATATAGGTAAGATGTAAAGTGATTTGAGTTGATGACAACTATAATTGGAAATGAGAGATAGTGATGTGTAACTTATTTTGTTTATGTCTAGTGTAATTATAATGTAAATCTATTAAATAAATCTGTTGATTTTATTAACACTAACAAGAGTACTAATAATAATAATAATAATAGAAATAATAATAATAAATGATGATAATTATAATAATAATAATAAAAATGATACTAATCATATTATTAACAATAATAATAAAAATAATGATTTTTAATGATAATACATAATAATAATACTAGTAATAACAAGCTATATGTTTCAATTTCTATATCCATATATAACATATAATTATAATATATTATAATAATACAAATAATAATATTAATATCAATATTAATAATGAGGGTAGTATAATAATTATATTTTAACTTGTAATTAAATTTATTATAATAATATTACATATTATTTATTATGTAATTACTTATACTATATAATAACATATTTGAATATTTCATATGTATATATATTATATATATTTCAACATACATATGATATTAATTGTATACAGAATTCCTATATAATAATATAACCTAACAACTACTAGGTCGAAGTCCAGACTTCACTAATGCATCCTAACAACTAGCTGTTAGTCACACTAATGCAGACTCACTAATGCATCCTAACAACTACCTGTTAGACACACTAATGCAGACTCATTAATGCGTCCTAACAACTACCTGTTAGACACACTAATGCAGACCTGGTTCGCTAAGACCACCGCTCTGATACCAACTGAAACACCCCGTCCTAATCCATCCGGATGAAGTCCATATTGATTATAAACGATTCATAATAGTTGATTACATCGCGAGGTACTTGACCTCTAAATGATACATTTTACAAACATTGCATTCGTTTTTAAAAGACAAACTTTCATTTCATCAAAAGTTGACAGGTATGCATACCATTTCATAATATCCAACTATAAATGACCTAATTCGTCATTTACTTAATAATCTCTAATGAACTTCAATGACTCGATTGCAACGTCTTTTGAAATATGTCATGAATGACTCCAAGTAATATCCTTAAAATGAGCTAATGCACAGCGGAAGATTTCTTTCAAACCTGAGAATAAACATGCTTTCAAGTGTCAACCAAAAGGTCGGTGAGTTCATCAGTTTATAGTAATCATTTCATTTTCATCATTTTAATAGACCACAAGATTTTAAATATTATAAAACGTGCAGAAGTCCCATTCTAACTGCAAAAAAAAATATCTTTCATATGAAGAACACCTGGTGAGGATTCAAAATATAATAGTAACATCTGTGCCGGTCTTTCACCCCACGGCTGAATACATGTGCCTTCAAAATATAGAACCTCTGTGCCGGTCTTTACACCCCACGGCTGAACACGTGTTTATAAAATATAGGACAACCGGTGCCAAAATGTCGTAAATAATAAACCATCTACCCGGCTCGGGAGCTCATACGCTCTAACGGAAATCGGGGGCTAAAGCGTGTCATAATAATCAACCCCAATCCCAAATAATTCTATCATAGAATGCAGTTAAGGTACTTATGTCTATTGCTTCAAACATTTATAAAAGCGAATGTATTCTCAGTCCCAAAAATGTAAAGAGTAAAAAAGGGAGCAAATGAAACTCACCATACTGTATTTCGTAGTAAAAATACATATAACATCATTGAACAAGTGTAAGGTTGACCTCGGATTCACGAACCTAAATATTTTGCGTATATATATATATATATATTAATACAAATAATCATAATCGAATAAGTTTATATATATATAACCTATTAATGATATTATTGTTATATTAATAATATATTTATTTTTTTCATTTATTTCTTTTATATAATAAAATATTTTGTTATGTTACATGTAGTGACCCGAACTTTTCCATGTTTATATATATATTAAATAAAATTGTTATTTACATGATTAAGTGTTTCTAACATGTTAAGCAATCAAAATTGTTAAGACTTGATTAATTGAAATAGGTTTCATATAGACAATTGACCACCCAAGTTGACCGGTGATTCACGAACGTTAAAACTTGTAAAAACTATATGATGACATATATATGGTTATATATATAGTTAACATGATATTATGATAAGTAAACATATCATTAAGTATATTAACAATGAACTTCATTTGTAAAAACAAGACTACTAACTTAATGATTTTGAAACGAGACATATATGTAACGATTATCGTTGTAACGACATTTAATGTATATATATCATATTAAGAGATATTAGTACATCATAATATCATGATAATATAATAATTTAAAATCTTATTTGATATTATAAACATTGGGTTAACAACATTTAACAAGATCGTTAACCTAAAGGTTTCAAAACAACACTTACATGTAACGACTAACGATGACTTAACGACTCAGTTATAATGTATATACATGTAGTGTTTTAATATGTATTCATACACTTTTGAAAGACTTCAAGACACTTATCAAAATACTTCTATTTAAAAAAAATGCTTACAATTACATCCTCGTTCAGTTTCATCAACAATTCTACTCGTATGCACCCGTATTCATACTCGTACAATACACAACTTTTAGATGTATGTACTATTAGTATATATACTCCAATGATCAGCTCTTAGCAGCCCATGTGAGTCACCTAACATATGTGGGAACCATCATTTGGCAACTAGCATGAAATATCTCATAAAATAACAAAAATATGAGTAATCATTCATGACTTATTTACATGAAAACAAAATTACATATCCATTATATCTAATCCATACACCAACGACTAAAAACACCTACAAACACTTTCATTCTTCAATTTTCTTAATCTAATTGATCTCTCTCAAGTTCTATCTTCAAGTTCTAAGTGTTCTTCATAAATTCTACAAGTTCTAGTTTTATAAAATCAAGAATACTTCCAAGTTTGCTAGCTTACTTCCAATCTTGTAGAGTGATCATCCAACCTCAAGAAATATTTCTTATTTACAGTAAGATATATTTCTAATATAAGGTAATACTCATATTCAAACTTTGAGTCAATTTCTATAACTATAACAATCTTATTTCGAGTGGAAATCTTACTTGAACTTGTTTTCGTGTCATGATTCTACTTCAAGAACTTTCAAGCCATCCAAGATCCTTTGAAGCTAGATCCATTTGTCTCTTTTCCAGTAGGTTTATCCACAAAACTTGAGGTAGTAATGATGTTCATAACATCATTCGATTCATACATATAAAGCTATCTTATTCGAAGGTTTAAACTTGAAATCACTAGAACATAGTTTAGTTAATTCTAAACTTGTTCGCAAACAAAAGTTAATCCTTCTAACTTGACTTTTAAAATCAACTAAACACATGTTCTATATCTATATGATATGCTAACTTAATGATTTAAAACCTGGAAACACGAAAAACACCGTAAAACTGGACATACGCCGTCGTAGTAACACCACGGGCTGTTTTGGGTTTGATAATTAAAAACTATGATAAACTTTGATTTAAAAGCTGTTCTTCTGGGAAAATGATTTTTCTTATGAACATGAAACTATATCCAAAAATCATGGTTAAACTCAAAGTGGAAGTATGTTTTTCAAAATGGTCATCAAGACGTCGTTCTTTCGACTGAAATGTCTACCTCTTACAAAAACGACTTGTAACTTATATTTCCTACTATAAACCTATACTTTTTCTGTTTAAATTCATAAAATAGAGTTCAATATGAAACCATAGCAATTTGATTCACTCAAAACGGATTTAAAATGAAGAAGTTATGGGTAAAACAAGATTGGATATTTTTTATTTTTGTAGCTACGGGAAATATTAACAATTCTATACAAATCATATCCTAGCTAACTTATATTGTATTATACATGTATTCTAATATATTATGTAATCTTGGGATACCATAGACACGTATGCAAATGTTTTGACATATCATATCGACCCATGTATATATATTATTTGGAACAACCATAGACACTCTATATGCAGTAATGTTGGAGTTAGCTATACAGGGTTGAGGTTGATTCCAAAAATATATATATTTTGAGTTGTGATCTAGCCTGAGACGTGTATACACTAGGTCATGGATTGATTCAAGATAATATATATCGATTTATTTCTGTACATCTAACTGTGGACAACTAGTTCTAGGTTACTAACGAGGACAGCTGACTTAATAAACTTAAAACATCAAAACGTATTAAAAGTGTTGTAAATATATTTTGAACATACTTTGATATATATGTACATATTTGTTATAGGTTCGTGAATCGACCAGTGGCCAAGTCATACTTCTCGACGAAGTAAAAGTCTGTGAAAGTGAGTTATATTCCCACTTTTAAAATCTAATATTTTTGGGATGAGAATACATGCAGGTTTTATAAATAATTTACAAAATAGACACAAGTACGTGAAACTACATTCTATGGTTGAATTATCAAAATCGAAAATGCCCCTTTTTATTAAGTCTGGTAATCTAAGAATTAGGGAACAGACACCCTAATTGACGTGAATCCTAAAGATAGATCTATTGGGCCTAACAAACCCCATCCAAAGTACCGGATGCTTTAGTACTTCGAAATTTATATCATATCCGAAGGGTGTCCCGGAATGATGGGGATATTCTTATATATGCATCTTTTTAATATCGGTTACCAGGTGTTCACCATATGAATGATTTTTATCTCTATGTATGGGATGTATATTGAAATATGAAATCTTGTGGTCTATTGTTACGATTTATATATATATAGGTTAAACCTATAACTCACCAACATTTTTGTTGACGTTTTAAGCATGTTTATTCTCAGGTGATTATTAAGAGCTTCCGCTGTCGTATACTTAAATAAGGACAAGATTTAGAGTCCATGCTTGTATGATATTGTGTAAAAACTACATTCAAGAAACTTATTTCGTTGTAACATATTTGTATTGTAAACCATTATGTAATAGTCATGTGTAAACAGGATATTTTAGATTATCATTATTTGATAATTTACGTAAAGCTTTTTAAACCTTTATTGATGAAATAAAGGTTTGGTTTGTTTTAAAATGAATGCAGTCTTTGAAAAACGTCTCATATAGAGGTCAAAACCTCGCAACGAAATCAATTAATATGGAACGTTTTTAATCAATAAGAATGGGACATTTCAGTTGGTATCCGAGCGTTGGTCTTAGAGAACCAGAATTTTGCATTAGTGTGTCTTATCGAGTTTGTTAGGATGCATTAGTGTGACGACCCAGAAATTTCCGACTAAATTTAAACTTTATCTTTATATTATTCTGACATGATAAGCAATGTTTGTTAAGTTAAATCTCAAGGATTTTAAACTATGTTTATACATTCATTTAAACCTCGACCAAATTCCAATGATTCACGAACCATTAAATGAACATATATGAATATGTATGTATATGTTTATATGTTATAAATTGAAAATGTCAACAAAGTATTTAAACGTATAATGCTTTATATGAACGTATTTGTTTCAATATGATTATCGACGAAATTAAAAAAATTTATTAAATGATTGAATTATCAGAAACATTGAATTATGATTACAAGTCTCTGTTGAGAGGTCCACTATGATTTGAGAAAATCTATTCCTCTTAACGATATTCAAAATAATTTGTAAAGCTATTTATAAATAAAAATAAAAAGTGTCATTTACGAAAGTTAGACAAAAGCTAGTGGAGAATTGGTTTCCATAATATTATATTAATCTATTTTCAAACGTACAAAAACGTATTCAGTTTAAAAAGAACTTTATTATTAAAATGTAAATAACTTTTATAAATATCTAGAATCACTTTTGACAACTCATTACTTAACCAGTATAATAAATATAACGATATTTATATTTTATTTTATTAAATATATATAACGATTTAAATTAATATTATATATATTTATACGCGTATTATACATACATAGTTTTTATACTTTTATTATACTTTAACTTTACCTTTACTTTACTTTTACTTTACTTTAACTTTAATAATTCACTTTAATAATTTATACTTTAATAATTTACTTTAATAATTCATACTTTAATAATTCACTTTAATAATTCATACTTTAATAATTCACTTTAATAATTCATACTTTAATAATTCACTTTAATAATTCATACTTTAATAATTCACTTTAATAATTCACTTTAATAATTCATACTTTAATAATTGACTTTAATAATTCATACTTTAATAATTCACTTTAATAATTCATACTTTAATAATTTACTTTAATAATTCAAAAATCTATTATAAATAGAATTCAATAGGTTTCATTATTTCATAGAAACTTGAAAATATATTTCTCTAAACTCTCTCAATCGATTTATATATATATATATATATATATATATATATATATATATATATATATATATATATATATATATATATATATATATTTGCTTTGTATTATTTCAAGATATTATTAGTATACATAAAATATTACGACGGAGTGATGTCCGAGTGGTTTCAAAATAGTTTTTTGAATGAGTCGAAGCTAAGGAAATTATGGGTTATAGCTATGGAGGTGATGGGTATGGTTCATGGGTATGCTCGTGAGGTCAATCTAGTATTTATCATCTCCGTTGCATCTACGTACTTTCCTGCAATATTGAATCTCAATATGGATACGTGAGCACTCATAACTTAACTTTTATATATCAATAGTGTATCCCTGACTAGTGCTCGAGTATATAGGATTATGCATGCTTGTACATTCGATATTGTCCTTAGATAGGTTTGTTGAATCCTGAATTAGATACATATGCTACTGAGATAGGTATATGATATGCATGTCATTGGAAAGCTAGCGAAAAATTAAGAACTTTTAATTTAGATATCGAATGGTTTCGATGAACGGATTAGAAGTTATAGTCAACTGAATTTTAGTATTATTGTTAAAATGATTATTATTACTATCGTCGTTATTATTTTAATAGAAATATCATTGTTATTATAAAATATCATTATTACTATTATGTTAGTATTATCATTTTATCATAATAACATTTTTAGTAAATATAAATATTGTTATTTTTTAATAGAATAATAATAATTATTATTACAAAAAAATACAACTTTTACTTATTATTATTATGATCAATATTATTTTATCAAATAAATAGGGGATACAAAGATATTTTTCACCACGCGTAATATAATTACATCAATAATACTTACCACTATAGTTTTACGATATTAAGTTAACTTTATAAATTTTACTACTTAAGATATATAATAGTATATTTTATCATATATAAACGTTAATATAAATTTTTATTAATAAATGACTTTTATTATTATAAAATCTAATAAATATATTTAAATATATAAAATGACTATAGTTAAGTTATATAATAAACACGTATAAATTTTAGAAGTCATTTTGAGTCAAGTTGACTTTTGTTGACTTTTGCATATTAGTCTCGAGCATTAGGATTGTGGTACACTATGACTTGACCAAAAATTGTTAGACAAATATTGACCAACATATAAATATATATAATTAATATAGGTTTGTGAATCCAAGGCCAACCTTGCACTTGTTAAATGACGTTATATGTATTTTTACTACGAAATACAGTATGGTGAGTTTCATTGCTCCCTTTTTAAATGCTTTTGCATTATATATTTTTGGGCTGAGAATACATGCTTATTTTATAACTGTTTTACGAAATAGGCACAAGTACTAAAACTAATTCTACGTGAGTTTAAACTAGAAATATCCCCTTAGCTTGGTAACTATAACTACTGGTGTATGACTGGTAGGCGCGAATCCTAAAGATAGATCTATTGGGCCTGACAAACCCCATCCTGACTATGGGATGCTTTAGTACTTCGAGGTTATTTTAAACACACCTGATTTGGTGTACTTCAGAGGGTAAAACATGAACGTTAAGGCTTGTTACCGGGTGCCTACAACTTATAGAATACTTTTATACACTTGCGAGTGTACATATATTTATAAACGGAAATCTTGTGGTCTATTAATATATTGAAATGATTGTTTTGATAAACCTATGAACTCACCAACATTTTGGTTGACACTTTAAAGCATGTTTATTCTCAGGTATTTAAGAAATCTTCCGCTGTGCATTAGCTCATTTTAAGGATATTACTTGGAGTCATTCATGGCATATTTTGAAAGACGTTGCATTCGAGTCATTGAGTTCATCAAGATTATTATTATGTCAATTATAGTTGGATGTATTATGAAATGGTGTGCATGCCGTCAACTTTCATTGTAAAGAAAGTTTGTCTTTTAAAAACGAATGCAATGTTTGTAAAATGTATCATATAGAGGTCAAATACCTCGCGATGTAATCAACTATTGTGAATCGTTTATAATGTATATGAACGGGTCCTTTCAGTTGGTATCAGAGCGGTGGTCTTAGCGAAACAGGTCTGCATTAGTGTGTCTAACTGATAGTCATTAGGATGCATTAGTGAGCCTGGACTTCGACCGTGTATGCATGTCAAAAGTTTTGCTTATCATTTTTGTCGGAAATTGCCTGCTTATCTGAAATGTCCCGTTCTTATTGATTAAAAACGTTCCATATTAATTGATTTCGTTGCGAGGTTTTGACCTCTATATGAGATGTTTTTCAAAGACTGCATTCATTTTTAAAACAAACCATAACCTTTATTTCATAGATAAAGGTTTTAAAAAGCTTTACGTAGATTATCAAATAATGATAATCTAAAATATCCTGTTTACACACGACCATTACATAATGGTTTACAATACAAATATGTTACAACAAAATAAGTTTCTTGAATGCAGTTTTTACACAATATCATACAAGCATGGACTCCAAATCTCGTCCTTATTTAAGTATGCGACAGCGGAAGCTCTTAATAATCTCCTGAGAATAAACATGCTTAAAACGTCAACAAAAATGTTGGTGAGTTATAGGTTTAACCTATATATATCAAATCATAATAATAGACCACAAGATTTCATATTTCAATACACATCCCATACATAGAGATAAAAATCATTCATATGGTAAACACCTGGTAATCGACATTAACAAGATGCATATATAAGAATATCCCCATCATTCCGGGACACCCTTCGGATATGATATAAATTTCGAAGTACTAAAGCATCCGGTACTTTGGATGGGGTTTGTTAGGCCCAATAGATCTATCTTTAGGATTCGCGTCAATTAGGGTGTCTGTTCCCTAATTCTTAGATTACCAGACTTAATAAAAAGGGGCATATTCGATTTCGATAATTCAACCATAGAATGTAGTTTCACGTACTTGTGTCTATTTTGTAAATCATTTATAAAACCTGCATGTATTCTCATCCCAAAAATATTAGATTTTAAAAGTGGGACTATAACTCACTTTCACAGATTTTTACTTCGTCGGGAAGTAAGACTTGGCCACTGGTTGATTCACGAACCTATAACAATATATACATGTATATCAAAGTATGTTCAAAATATATTTACAACACTTTTAATATATTTTGATGTTTTAAGTTTATTAAGTCAGCTGTCCTCGTTAGTAACCTACAACTAGTTGTCCACAGTTAGATGTACAGAAATAAATCGATAAATATTATCTTGAATCAATCCACGACCCAGTGTATACGTATCTCAGTATTGATCACAACTCAAACTATATATATTTTGGAATCAACCTCAACCCTGTATAGCTAACTCCAACATTCACATATAGAGTGTCTATGGTTGTTCCGAAATATATATAGATGTGTCGACATGATAGGTCGAAACATTGTATACATGTCTATGGTATCTCAAGATTACATAATATACAATACAAGTTGATTAAGTTATGGTTGGAATAGATTTGTTACCAATTTTCACGTAGCTAAAATGAGAAAAATTATCCAATCTTGTTTTACCCATAACTTCTTCATTTTAAATCCGTTTTGAGTGAATCAAATTGCTATGGTTTCATATTGAACTCTATTTTATGAATCTAAACAGAAAAGTATAGGTTTATAGTCGGAAAAATAAGTTACAAGTTGTTTTTGTAAAGGTAGTCATTTCAGTCGAAAGAACGACGTCTAGATGACCATTTTAGAAAACATACTTCCACTTTGAGTTTAACCATAATTTTTGGATATAGTTTCATGTTTATAATAAAAATAATTTTCTCAGAATAACAACTTTTAAATCAAAGTTTATCATAGTTTTTAATTAACTAACCCAAAACAGCCCGCGGTGTTACTACGACGGCGTAAATCCGGTTTTACGGTGTTTTTCGTGTTTCCAGGTTTTAAATCATTAAGTTAGCATATCATATAGATATAGAACATGTGTTTAGTTGATTTTAAAAGTCAAGTTAGAAGGATTAACTTTTGTTTGCGAACAAGTTTAGAATTAACTAAACTATGTTCTAGTGATTACAAGTTTAAACCTTCGAATAAGATAGCTTTATATGTATGAATCGAATGATGTTATGAACATCATTACTACCTTAAGTTCCTTGGATAAACCTACTGGAAAAGAGAAAAATGGATCTAGCTTCAATGGATCCTTGGATGGCTCGAAGTTCTTGAAGCAGAATCATGACACGAAAACAAGTTCAAGTAAGATCATCACTTGAAATAAGATTGTTATAGTTATAGAAATTGAACCAAAGTTTGAATATGATTATTACCTTGTATTAGAATGATAACCTACTGTAAGAAACAAAGATTTCTTGAGGTTGGATGATCACCTTACAAGATTGGAAGTGAGCTAGCAAACTTGAAAGTATTCTTGATTTTATGAAACTAGAACTTTTGGAATTTATGAAGAACACTTAGAACTTGAAGATAGAACTTGAGAGAGATTAATTAGATGAATAAAATTGAAGAATGAAAGTGTTTGTAGGTGTTTTTGGTCGTTGGTGTATGGATTAGATATAAAGGATATGTAATTTTGTTTTCATGTAAATAAGTCATGAATGATTACTCATATTTTTGTAATTTTATGAGATATTTCATGCTAGTTGCCAAATGATGGTTCCCACATGTGTTAGGTGACTCACATGGGCTGCTAAGAGCTGATCATTGGAGTGTATATACCAATAGTACATACATCTAAAAGCTGTGTATTGTACGAGTACGAATACGGGTGCATACGAGTAGAATTGTTGATGAAACTGAACGAGGATGTAATTGTAAGAATTTTTGTTAAGTAGAAGTATTTTGATAAGTGTCTTGAAGTCTTTCAAAAGTGTATGAATACATATTAAAACACTACATGTATATACATTTTAACTGAGTCGTTAAGTCATCGTTAGTCGTTACATGTAAATGTTGTTTTGAAACCTTTAGGTTAACGATCTTGTTAAATGTTGTTAACCCAATGTTTATAATATCAAATGAGATTTTAAATTATTATATTATCATGATATTATCATGTATGAATATCTCTTAATATGATATATATACATTGAATGTCTTTACAACGATAATCGTTACATATATGTCTCGTTTAAAAATCATTAAGTTAGTAGTCTTGTTTTTACATATGTAGTTCATTGTTAATATACTTAATGATATGTTTACTTATCATAGTATCATGTTAACTATATATATATCCATATATATGTCATCATATAGTTTTTACAAGTTTTAACGTTCGTGAATCACCGGTCAACTTGGGTGGTCAATTGTCTATATGAAACATATTTCAATTAATCAAGTCTTAACAAGTTTGATTGCTTAACATGTTGGAAACATTTAATCATGTAAATATCAATCTCAATTAATATATATAAACATGGAAAAGTTTGGGTCACTACAGTACCTACCCGTTAAATAAATTTCGTCCCGAAATTTTAAGCTGTTAAAGGTGTTGACGAATCTTCTGGAAATAGATGCGGGTATTTCTTCTTCATCTGATCTTCACGCTCCCAGGTGAACTCGGGTCCTCTACGAGCATTCCATCGAACCTTAACAATTGGTATCTTATTTTGCTTAAGTCTTTTAACCTCACGATCCATTATTTCGACGGGTTCTTCGATGAATTGAAGTTTTTCGTTGATTTGGATTTCATCTAACGGAATAGTGAGATCTTCTTTAGCAAAACATTTCTTCAAATTCGAGACGTGGAAAGTGTTATGTACAGCCGCGAGTTGTTGAGGTAACTCAAGTCGGTAAGCTACTGGTCCGACACGATCAATAATCTTGAATGGTCCAATATACCTTGGATTTAATTTCCCTCGTTTACCAAATCGAACAACGCCTTTCCAAGGTGCAACTTTAAGCATGACCATCTCTCCAATTTCAAATTCTATATCTTTTCTTTTAATGTCAGCGTAGCTCTTTTGTCGACTTTGGGCGGTTTTCAACCGTTGTTGAATTTGGATGATCTTCTCGGTAGTTTCTTGTATAATCTCCGGACCCGTAATCTGTCTATCCGCCACTTCACTCCAACAAATCGGAGACCTGCACTTTCTACCATAAAGTGCTTCAAACGGCGCCATCTCAATGCTTGAATGGTAGCTGTTGTTGTAGGAAAATTCTACTAACGGTAGATGTCGATCCCAACTGTTTCCGAAATCAATAACACATGCTCGTAGCATGTCTTCAAGCGTTTGTATCATCCTTTCGCTCTGCCCATCAGTTTGTGGATGATAGGCAGTACTCATGTCTAGACGAGTTCCTAATGCTTGCTGTAATGTCTGCCAGAATCTTGAAATAAATCTGCCATCCCTATCAGAGATAATAGAGATTGGTATTCCATGTCTGGAGATGACTTCCTTCAAATACAGTCGTGCTAACTTCTCCATCTTGTCATCTTCTCTTATTGGCAGGAAGTGTGCTGATTTGGTGAGACGATCAACTATTACCCAAATAGTATCAAAACCACTTGCAGTCCTTGGCAATTTAGTGATGAAATCCATGGTAATGTTTTCCCATTTCCATTCCGGGATTTCGGGTTGTTGAAGTAGACCTGATGGTTTCTGATGCTCAGCTTTGACCTTAGAACACGTCAAACATTCTCCTACGTATTTAGCAACATCGGCTTTCATACCCGGCCACCAAAAATGTTTCTTGAGATCCTTGTACATCTTCCCCGTTACAGGATGTAATGAGTATCTGGTTTTATGAGCTTCTCTAAGTACCATTTCTCTCATATCTCCAAATTTTGGTACCCAAATCCTTTCAGCCCTATACCGGGTTCCGTCTTCCCGAATATTAAGATGCTTCTCCGATCCTTTGGGTATTTCATCCTTTAAATATCCCTCTTTTAAAACTCCTTGTTGCGCCTCCTTTATTTGAGTAGTAAGGTTATTATGAATCATTATATTCATAGATTTTACTCGAATGGGTTCTCTGTCCTTCCTGCTCAAGGCATCGGCTACCACATTTGCCTTCCCCGGGTGGTAACGAATCTCAAAGTCGTAATCATTCAATAATTCAATCCACCTACGCTGCCTCATATTCAGTTGTTTCTGATTAAATATGTGTTGAAGACTTTTGTGGTTGGTATATATAATAATTTTAACCCCATATAAGTAGTGTCTCCAAGTCTTTAATGCAAAAACAACCGCGCCTAATTCCAAATCATGCGTCGTATAATTTTTTTCGTGAATCTTCAATTGTCTAGACGCATAAGCAATCACCTTCGTTCGTTGCATTAATACACAACCGAGACCTTGCTTTGATGCATCACAATAAATCACAAAATCATCATTCCCTTCAGGCAATGACAATATAGGTGCCGTAGTTAGCTTTTTCTTCAATAACTGAAACGCTTTCTCTTGTTCATCATTCCATTCAAATTTCTTCCCTTTATGCGTTAATGCAGTCAAGGGTTTTGCTATTCTGGAAAAGTCTTGGATGAACCTTCTGTAGTAACCAGCTAGTCCTAAAAACTGGCGTATGTGTTTCGGAGTTTTCGGGGTTTCCCACTTTTCAACAGTTTCTATCTTTGCCGGATCCACCTTAATACCTTCTTTGTTCACTATGTGACCGAGGAATTGAACTTCTTCCAACCAAAATGCACACTTTGAAAACTTAGCGTACAATTCTTCCTTCCTCAATACTTCTAACACCTTTCTCAAATGTTCACCGTGTTCTTGGTCATTCTTTGAGTAAATAAGTATGTCATCAATGAAAACAATGACAAACTTGTCAAGGTATGGTCCACACACTCGGTTCATAAGGTCCATGAACACAGCTGGTGCATTAGTTAAACCAAACGGCATGACCATAAACTCGTAATGACCGTAACGTGTTCTGAAAGCAGTCTTTGGAATATCATCTTCTTTCACCCGCATTTGATGATACCCGGAACGTAAGTCAATCTTTGAATAAACAGACGAGCCTTGTAGTTGATCAAATAAGTCATCGATTCTCGGTATTGAGTAGCAGTTCTTGATGGTAAGTTTGTTCAACTCTCGGTAGTCGATACACAACCTGAATGTACCATCTTTCTTCTTGACAAACAAAACAGGAGCTCCCCACGGTGATGTGCTTGGTCGAATGAAACCACGCTCTAAAAGTTCTTGTAATTGGCTTTGTAGTTCTTTCATCTCGCTGGGTGCGAGTCTGTAAGGAGCACGAGCTATTGGTGCAGCTCCTGGTACAAGATCTATTTGAAATTCAACGGATCGATGTGGGGGTAATCCCGGTAATTCTTTCGGAAATACATCAGGAAATTCTTTTGCGACGGGAACATCATTGATGCTCTTTTCTTCAGTTTGTACTTTCTCGACGTGTGCTAGAACAGCATAGCAACCTTTTCTTATTAGTTTTTGTGCCTTCAAATTACTAATAAGATGTAGCTTCGTGTTGCCCTTTTCTCCGTACACCATTAAGGGTTTTCCTTTTTCTCGTATAATGCGAATTGCATTTTTGTAACAAACGATCTCTGCTTTCACTTCTTTCAACCAGTCCATACCGATTATCACATCAAAACTCCCTAACTCTACTGGTATCAAATCAATCTTAAATGTTTCGCTAACCAGTTTAATTTCTCGATTCCGACATATATTATCTGCTGAAATTAATTTACCATTTGCTAATTCGAGTAAAAATTTACTATCCAAAGGCGTCAATGGACAACTTAATTTAGCACAAAAATCTCTACTCATATAGCTTCTATCCGCACCCGAATCAAATAAAACGTAAGCAGATTTATTGTCAATAAGAAACATACCCGTAACAAGCTCCGGGTCTTCCTGTGCCTCTGCCGCATTAATATTGAAAACTCTTCCACGGCCTTGTCCATTCGTGTTCTCCTGGTTCGGGCAATTTCTAATAATGTGGCCCGGTTTTCCACATTTATAACAAACTACATTGGCATAACTTGCTCCGACACTACTTGCTCCGCCATTACTCGTTCCGACACCATTTGTTCCTTTCGTTCTATTAACCCCTGGTCCGTAGACCTCACACTTCACCGCGCTATGACCATTTCTTTTACACTTATTGCAAAATTTGGTGCAGAACCCCGAGTGATTCTTTTCACACCTTTGGCATAGCTGCTTCTGATTGTTGTTGTTGTTGCGGTTATTATTGTTGTTGGGATGATTGTTGTAGTTGCTGTTGTTGTTGTTGTTGTTGTTGTTGGGCCGTTTGTTGTAGTTGCGATTGATGTTGCGATTGTTGGGATAATTGTTGCGATTATTGTTGTAATTGTTGTTGTTGTTGTATTGGTGATTCTTATCACCGTTTTCCTCCCACTTTCTTTTGACTTGCTTCACATTGGCCTCTTCAGCAGTCTGTTCTTTAATTCTTTCTTCAATTTGGTTCACGAGTTTGTGAGCCATTCTACATGCCTGTTGTATGGAGGCGGGCTCGTGTGAACTTATATCTTCTTGGATTCTTTCCGGTAATCCTTTCACAAACGCGTCGATCTTCTCTTCCTCATCTTCGAATGCTCCCGGACACAATAGGCACAATTCTGTGAATCGTCTTTCGTACGTGGTAATATCAAATCCTTGGGTTCGTAACCCTCTAAGTTCTGTCTTGAGCTTATTGACCTCGGTTCTGGGACGGTACTTCTCGTTCATCAAGTGCTTGAATGCTGACCACGGTAGTGCGTACGCATCGTCTTGTCCCACTTGCTCTAGATAGGTATTCCACCATGTTAACGCAGAACCTGTGAAGGTATGCGTAGCGTACTTTACTTTGTCCTCTTCAGTACACTTACTTATGGCAAACACCGATTCGACCTTCTCGGTCTACCGTTTCAATCCGATCGGTCCTTCGGTTCCAACAAATTCCAAAGGTTTGCTGGCAGTGAATTCTTTGTAGGTGCATCCTACACGATTTCCTGTACTGCTAGATCCAAGGTTATTGTTGGTATGTAGCGCAGCCTGTACTGCGGCTATGTTTGAAGCTAGAAAAGTACGGAATTCCTCTTCATTCATATTCACGGTGTGTCGAGTAGTCGGTGCCATTTCCTTCAAAATAGTTAAATGGAACAAGTTAATCATACAGAATATTAAGAGTAGTTAATAGTATTTCGTAGCATAATATGAACTCATTTATAAAAGCTTTTTCTTCATATTAGCGTTTTATAAGTTTAAATTCGGGTAGTACCTACCCGTTAAGTTCATACTTAGTAGCTAATATACAATTCAACTACTACAATTCTATATGAAAAACTGATTATAATAATATTTCGCGTTCAAACTTTTATACAATATTTTACAAACTTACAATACCGCTTATTTTACATAAAGCATGAAATATAGCACACAATAACTTTGATACAAGATAGTTGTGAAGACAATTCTAGCTAGTACACAAGTCGTTCAGCAAAGGCAATAAAGACACGTAATTCATACGTCCAGAAACAAGTCATGCATTCTGGTTTTACTAGGACTACTTCCCATCCTTGGTCTTGTGCAACATAACCGTTATGGCCGTTGATAAGACAGCGTGTTGTAACGTCGTCAAAGGGACGAGGGTTACGTAATGTCCAACAGTCCCGTAATAATCTAAAAACCTCATTTCTTACCCCAATTACCGACTCCGTCACTTGTGGAAACGTTTTGTTTAATAGTTGTAGCCCGATGTTCTTGTTCTCACTTTGGTGAGAAGCGAACATTACTAATCCGTAAGCATAACATGCTTCTTTATGTTGCATGCTAGCCGCTTTTTCTAAATCACGAAGTCCAATATTCAGATATATTGAGTCAAAATAATTTCTTAACCCGTTGCGTAAAATAGCATTTGGGTTCCCCGCAATATATGCGTCAAAGTAAACACATCGTAACTTATGGGTTTCCCAATGTGATATCCCCCATCTTTCAAACGAAAGTCTCTTATAAACCAAGACATTCTTGGAACGTTCTTCGAATGTCTTACAAACTGATCTCGCCTTAAATAGTTGTGCCGAGGAATTCTGGCCGACTCTAAACAAGATTTCATCAATCATGTCTCTGGATAGGTCTCTTAAAATATTGGGTTGTCTATCCATTTTGTGTTTTTAAACTGTAAAATAGACAAGAGTTAGATTCATAAAAAAAATACTTATTAATACAAGCGATTTTTACATATATCATAAAGCATAAGCATACTATATTACATATATTACACCACACGAATACAACTATCTTATTCCGACTCGCTTGTTTCTTCTTCTTCGGTTTTGGTTCATTTTGCCAAGTTTCTAGGGATATATGATGTTCCCCTAATACGAGCCGTCGTTGTCCACATTGGTTTAGAAAAACCTGGTGGTTTAGAGGTTCCCGGGTCATTGTTACAACTTAAGGACTTCGGGCGTTGACGATACATATAAAGTTCATCGGGGTTGGAATTAGATTTCTCTATTTTTATGCCCTTTCCCTTATTATTTTCTTTTGCCTTTTTAAATTCAGTTGGGGTAATTTCTATAACATCATCGGAATTCTCGTCGGAATCCGATTCATCGGAGAATTGGTAATCCTCCCAATATTTTGCTTCCTTGGCGGAAACACCATTGACCATAATTAACCTTGGTCGGTTGGTTGAGGATTTTCTTTTACTTAACCGTTTTATTATTTCCCCCACCGGTTCTATTTCTTCATCCGGTTCCGATTCTTCTTCCGGTTCCGATTCTTCTTCCGGTTCCGACTCTTCTTCCGGTTCCTCTTCGGGAACTTGTGAATCAGTCCACGAATCATTCCAATTTACATTTGACTCTTCATTATTATTAGGTGAGTCAATGGGACTTGTTCTAGAGGTAGACATGTATCACATAATATCAAACGCGTTAAGAGATTAATATATCACATAATATTCACATGTTAAAAATATATAGTTTCCAGCAAAATTTGTTAAGCAATCTTTTTTCAAATAAACACGGTCGAAGTCCAGACTCACTAATGCATCCTAACAAACTCGATAAGACACACTAATGCAAAATTCTGGTTCTCTAAGACCAACGCTCGGATACCAACTGAAATGTCCCGTTCTTATTGATTAAAAACGTTCCATATTAATTGATTTCGTTGCGAGGTTTTGACCTCTATATGAGACGTTTTTCAAAGACTGCATTCATTTTTAAAACAAACCATAACCTTTATTTCATAGATAAAGGTTTTAAAAAGCTTTACGTAGATTATCAAATAATGATAATCTAAAATATCCTGTTTACACACGACCATTACATAATGGTTTACAATACAAATATGTTACAACAAAATAAGTTTCTTGAATGCAGTTTTTACACAATATCATACAAGCATGGACTCCAAATCTCGTCCTTATTTAAGTATGCAATAGCGGAAGCTCTTAATAATCTCCTGAGAATAAACATGCTTAAAACGTCAACAAAAATGTTGGTGAGTTATAGGTTTAACCTATATATATCAAATCATAATAATAGACCACAAGATTTCATATTTCAATACACATCCCATACATAGAGATAAAAATCATTCATATGGTGAACACCTGGTAATCGACATTAACAAGATGCATATATAAGAATATCCCCATCATTCCGGGACACCCTTCGGATATGATATAAATTTCGAAGTACTAAAGCATCCGGTACTTTGGATGGGGTTTGTTAGGCCCAATAGATCTATCTTTAGGATTCGCGTCAATTAGGGTGTCTGTTCCCTAATTCTTAGATTACCAGACTTAATAAAAAGGGGCATATTCGATTTCGATAATTCAACCATAGAATGTAGTTTCACGTACTTGTGTCTATTTTGTAAATCATTTATAAAACCTGCATGTATTCTCATCCCAAAAATATTAGATTTTAAAAGTGGGACTATAACTCACTTTCACAGATTTTTACTTCGTCGGGAAGTAAGACTTGGCCACTGGTTGATTCACGAACCTATAACAATATATACATGTATATCAAAGTATGTTCAAAATATATTTACAACACTTTTAATATATTTTGATGTTTTAAGTTTATTAAGTCAGCTGTCCTCGTTAGTAACCTACAACTAGTTGTCCACAGTTAGATGTACAGAAATAAATCGATAAATATTATCTTGAATCAATCCACGACGCAGTGTATACGTATCTCAGTATTGATCACAACTCAAACTATATATATTTTGGAGTCAACCTCAACCCTGTATAGCTAACTCCAACATTCACATATAGAGTGTCTATGGTTGTTCCGAAATATATATAGATGTGTCGACATGATAGGTCGAAACATTGTATACGTGTCTATGGTATCTCAAGATTACATAATATACAATACAAGTTGATTAAGTTATGGTTGGAATAGATTTGTTACCAATTTTCACGTAGCTAAAATGAGAAAAATTATCCAATCTTGTTTTACCCATAACTTCTTCATTTTAAATCCGTTTTGAGTGAATCAAATTGCTATGGTTTCATATTGAACTATATTTTATGAATCTAAACAGAAAAGTATAGGTTTATAGTCGGAAAAATAAGTTACAAGTCGTTTTTGTAAAGGTAGTCATTTCAGTCGAAAGAACGACGTCTAGATGACCATTTTAGAAAACATACTTCCACTTTGAGTTTAACCATAATTTTTGGATATAGTTTCATGTTTATAATAAAAATCATTTTCTCAGAATAACAACTTTTAAATCAAAGTTTATCATAGTTTTTAATTAACTAACCCAAAACAGCCCGCGGTGTTACTACGACGGCGTAAATCCGGTTTTACGGTGTTTTTCGTGTTTCCAGGTTTTAAATCATTAAGTTAGCATATCATATAGATATAGAACATGTGTTTAGTTGATTTTAAAAGTCAAGTTAGAAGGATTAACTTTTGTTTGCGAACAAGTTTAGAATTAACTAAACTATGTTCTAGTGATTACAAGTTTAAACCTTCGAATAAGATAGCTTTATATGTATGAATCGAATGATGTTATGAACATCATTACTACCTTAAGTTCCTTGGATAAACCTACTGGAAAAGGGAAAAATGGATCTAGCTTCAATGGATCCTTGGATGGCTCGAAGTTCTTGAAGCAGAATCATGACACGAAAACAAGTTCAAGTAAGATCATCACTTGAAATAAGATTGTTATAGTTATAGAAATTGAACCAAAGTTTGAATATGATTATTACCTTGTATTAGAATGATAACCTACTGTAAGAAACAAAGATTTCTTGAGGTTGGATGATCACCTTACAAGATTGGAAGTGAGCTAGCAAACTTGAAAGTATTCTTGATTTTATGAAACTAGAACTTTTGGAATTTATGAAGAACACTTAGAACTTGAAGATAGAACTTGAGAGAGATCAATTAGATGAAGAAAATTGAAGAATGAAAGTGTTTGTAGGTGTTTTTGGTCGTTGGTGTATGGATTAGATATAAAGGATATGTAATTTTGTTTTCATGTAAATAAGTCATGAATGATTACTCATATTTTTGTAATTTTATGAGATATTTCATGCTAGTTGCCAAATGATGGTTCCCACATGTGTTAGGTGACTCACATGGGCTGCTAAGAGCTGATCATTGGAGTGTATATACCAATAGTACATACATCTAAAAGCTGTGTATTGTACGAGTACGAATACGGGTGCATACGAGTAGAATTGTTGATGAAACTGAACGAGGATGTAATTGTAAGCATTTTTGTTAAGTAGAAGTATTTTGATAAGTGTCTTGAAGTCTTTCAAAAGTGTATGAATACATATTAAAACACTACATGTATATACATTTTAACTGAGTCGTTAAGTCATCGTTAGTCGTTACATGTAAATGTGGTTTTGAAACCTTTAGGTTAACGATCTTGTTAAATGTTGTTAACCCAATGTTTATAATATCAAATGAGATTTTAAATTATTATATTATCATGATATTATCATGTATGAATATCTCTTAATATGATATATATACATTGAATGTCTTTACAACGATAATCGTTACATATATGTCTCGTTTAAAAATCATTAAGTTAGTAGTCTTGTTTTTACATATGTAGTTCATTGTTAATATACTTAATGATATGTTTACTTATCATAGTATCATGTTAACTATATATATATATATCCATATATATGTCATCATATAGTTTTTACAAGTTTTAACGTTCGTGAATCACCGGTCAACTTGGGTGGTCAATTGTCTATATGAAATATATTTCAATTAATCAAGTCTTAACAAGTTTGATTGCTTAACATGTTGGAAACATTTAATCATGTAAATATCAATCTCAATTAATATATATAAACATGGAAAAGTTCGGGTCACTACATTATCATTCTTAGTCTAGACACGTTTTACTACATTGATTGCATGAATAGTGTATAGACAAAATTCATATCTTAGCGTATCTGCTAATCCATATCTTAGCATATCTGTTACTGTAAACTTTGCCTGACATATTCCGTAAATTCCTCCGTAATCTACGAAATCTTTTGGGCTATATATATAGATATTCTATGTAATTAGAATACCACCCGATAGCCGAAAAATCATTTCATATCGAAAAATCCTTTATTCAATCGAACGAAATGGAATTCGTCATTAGTTCAAGTCCCTCGAATTTTGATATGGAATCCCACTCAAGCTCTGAAAGCAGTGTGACCGGAATGGATCAACCAATTAGCCATCATCTATTCTGGATGAATTGGGGATAGGTTCGTAGCCTCCTCAATAATTGGAGACAAGAGGAAGGTGATCCCTTCCATCCACCACATTGCCCTCTTGGCGATGAACCTGAAGCACTTACCGGCGAACCGGTCCGAAACACCATTTTCTCTCTCATTTCCAGAGTATCTCGTCACGATTATATACTACAATCTCTGCCTCAATTCAATAAATCCCAATTCATAATAAATCAAATGAATTATTCAAATATAAGTTTGATTTTTCACTTTCATCGTCGATGTACTCGAAACTTTTCAAATAACATTATTCGTACCTTGCAAAATTCACAAGAATTCCACAAACACCAACAAATAACGAATTATTAATTCATAATTTCAATTTTATTGAATAAATACTCCGTAAAAATTATGTAATTTCTAAAGTCTTTAGGGATTTTTCAGTTCTAGTTTCAACCGTAAATCAAATGAGTTTAATTTAATATTAACTCATTAAATATATGTTACATCTGAAGAAAATATGCACATATATATTTTCATAAAGACTGTAATAAAATTCTGTTGTACAAAATATTAATTGTGAATTTTTTTTAACGGGTAGGTAATACCCGAGAGATATATAAATTCACAATTAATATGTTACATTTTTCGAATCTGATTAAGCAAATCATCAACTATACTCCCAAAATCTCACAACAATATACATTCTTGTATATAAATCAAAACAACCATTCTCACCCAAATTTGATTACGCATTCTGATTTTCACAAATCAAAATCCAAGTCATGATTTAACAGAAGACATCACTCTTAAATTCCTACATCTTTCAAAGCTATACTTTGACTTCAAAACTGTGTTAGAACATCATATGTATATTAACGATTACAAACTGTGTTCAAACTCTTCGAAGTTTTCGAAGACACTTCAAACAATGAACAATCGAGATGATGATCCAACCACATATTACCCACATTTATGTACCTAAAAAGCTCTCGAAGCCAAAGTCATAGTTCGACGCGTATCCGTGTTAGACCCTTTGGCATTTATTAGCTAAAATGACTTTTCAATTCCTTTTCAAGTAGACAGTTTTGTCACAGCTCCAGCAAGTCAACTTCGACTTTTCAGTCGTACTAGTATTATTATAACCTCGATAGATACGTTGCCCTTTCATCATCGTTACTGGGGACCTTTCATATCTCGCCACCTTAGCAATAAACTTACCAACAACTTCAATTATCTTTAACTTTTCAAAAAATCATTATATTTGTTGAAATCACATCATTTACTCATTCGCATCTTGTAACAAGAATTGTCATACGAATCATCGGAAAACAGTAACCAGTATTTTGAAATCTCGCAGCATGTCTATGCCAACAGTTATATGTGTACGTAAAACGTCTATCTCCTGGACTTACATACTTTGAATGTCAAGTTCTGAAAAATATTTTGAACTGCAAACTAGTTCTTGAAATGTTGACGAAGCATCAAAAACTGTAAACGATCTTAACAGTAAAAAGTTTAAAGACAAAGAATAGTAAGGTGATAAAGCTGAGAAAAAGAGAAGGTTTGGAACTGGAAAACGGATTGAACAGACTATGAAGGAGGCTGTGGACAAATCACAAAGACTAAATCTGCCTTCAAAGAATCCAAATGATTCAGTGCCTGCTAAAGTCATTAACGAATACCTTACTCTTTATTCTAAACCTTTACAGACAAATCTTCATCATCATCCATCAATATTAGAAATTCTAAGATATTATCATATCTTTCATTATAAATATCCGCGATATTTCTGAAGATATTTTCATAACTAATCTTATCTGAAGTCATTTATCTCTTTGCGCTATCAGTGTTACATCATATAAGAAACTATTAGTTTCTATATTCTATAAACTTTTGAGTTTAAATTATGAATGTTTTGAAGTAGTGTTGGGAACTGAAGCATGATTTAGTATAATATAATGACACTTGATCAACGTGATTATATTACAGTAAGTCATGCTGAGTTTCTAATGGGCCATGATGATTCACAGACCATGCCGTCATCATGTTCCATGTTACACGACTCTTGTATTCTATTTAATCTCTAAAAATATCAAGAATATATTTTCTTGATGATTCGGTCTTTTCAGGGTATTCTGGTAAATTAACAAATCAAGATCGTGCCATTACCATTTCCTTCTTAGAACATTAACTATGTTCATTCTGAAATTCATATCTGCGAATACTGGACCATTACAAACGTTTCTTAATCGCAAGAAGAAGAAACGAAAGGACAAAACTCCGAAATAGAAATTGGAGTATAAATCGCAGCAAATAGAAGGGAGCATTAACTGTGGATGTCAATGATTATAGAAGACAAAAGTAGGGGCTTTGAAATATAAGGGAAGATATAAAACCCAACAACCACCCAAAAATTATAAACCGTATATATCGATGCATATAGCAGTATAAAGACACGGAAGAACTAAAAACACTATAAAACCGAGAGTATAGTAGAAGTAAATAGATTCTTCCGGAGGCAGATGAAAAAGAAGAACGACAGATATGAAAGTGAGGAGTATATCGAGAATCAGTACTGGATGAAGCATATTGACAAATACTTTAAAATATGAGTTGAGGGAGAAATAATAGAAGGTGTGAGTTGTAAGGAAATGAAGGAGGTGGATTTATAGTGAAATACCCGACAGAGAAATCAAGATGGATTATCGTATTAATTCGAAGAGAATCATAATCTCCTTAATCACCGAAGCATCAAAACCAACATAGATTACAAAGATTTTCTTTAAATTCGGATATCAATTATGATGACGTCAAAAGATATGACGAATCACTATAATCTTATTTTCTTCATTTACGATAACTTCCCTCATACGCTTCGAGTAATCGAATTATTTTATCCATACTTTTTAGACATGATAAAACTTCATAATTGTTATAATAACATTCTCATTGTTAGCCATAACGACCTCTATCAAATTTCGGGGACGAAATTTCTTTAACGGGTAGGTACTGTGACGACCCGGAAATTTCCGACTAAATTTAAACTTTATCTTTATATTATTCTGACACGATAAGCAATGTTTGTTAAGTTAAATCTCAAGGATTTTAAACTATGTTTATACATTCATTTAAACCTCGACCAAATTCCAATGATTCACGAACCATTAAATGAACATATATGAATATGTATGTATATGTTTATATGTTATAAATTGAAAATGTCAACAAAGTATTTAAACGTATAATGCTTTATATGAACGTATTTGTTTCAATATGATTATCGACGAAATTAAAAAAATTTATTAAATGATTGAATTATCAGAAACATTGAATTATGATTACAAGTCTCTGTTGAGAGGTCCACTATGATTTGAGAAAATCTATTCCTCTTAACGATATTCAAAATAATTTGTAAAGCTATTTATAAATATAAAAAAAAGTGTCATTTACGAAAGTTAGACAAAAGCTAGTGGAGAATTGGTTTCCATAATATTATATTAATCTATTTTCAAACGTACAAAAACGTTTTCAGTTTAAAAAGAACTTTATTATTAAAACGTATATAACTTTTATAAATATCTAGAATCACTTTTGACAACTCATTACTTAACCAGTATAATAAATATAACGATATTTATATTTTATTTCATTAAATATATATAACGATTTAAATTAATATTATATATATTTATACGCGTATTATACATACATAGTTTTTATACTTTTATTATACTTTAACTTTACCTTTACTTTACTTTTACTTTACTTTAACTTTAATAATTCACTTTAATAATTCATACTTTAATAATTCACTTTAATAATTCATACTTTAATAATTCACTTTAATAATTCATACTTTAATAATTCACTTTAATAATTCATACTTTAATAATTCACTTTAATAATTCACTTTAATAATTCATACTTTAATAATTCACTTTAATAATTCATACTTTAATAATTCACTTTAATAATTCATACTTTGATAATTCACTTTAATAATTCATACTTTAATAATTTACTTTAATAATTCAAAAATCTATTATAAATAGAATTCAATAGGTTTCATTATTTCATAGAAACTTGAAAATATATTTTTCTAAACTCTCTCAATCGATTTACATATATATATATATATATATATATATATATATATATATATATATATATATATTTGCTCTGTATTATTTCAAGATATTATTAGTATACATAAAATATTACGACGGAGTGATGTCCGAGTGATTTCAAAATAGTTTTTTGAATGAGTCGAAGCTAAGGAAATTATGGGTTATAGCTATGGAGGTGATGGGTATGGTTCATGGGTATGCTCGTGAGGTCAATCTAGTATTTATCATCTCCGTTGCGTCTACGTACTTTCCTGCAATATTGAATCTCAATATGGATACGTGAGCACTCATAACTTAACTTTTATATATCAATAGTGTATCCCTGACTAGTGCTCGAGTATATAGGATTATGCATGCTTGTACATTCGATATTGTCCTTAGATAGGTTTGTTGAATCCTGAATTAGATACATATGCTACTGAGATAGGTATATGATATGCATGTCATTGGAAAGCTAGCGAAAAATTAAGAACTTTTAATTTAGATATCGAATGGTTTCGATGAACGGATTAGAAGTTATAGTCAACTGAATTTTAGTATTATTGTTAAAATGATTATTATTACTATCGTCGTTATTATTTTAATAGAAATATCATTGTTATTATAAAATATCATTATTACTATTATGTTAGTATTATCATTTTATCATAATAACATTTTTAGTAAATATAAATATTGTTATTTTTTTATAGAATAATAATAATTATTATTACAAAAAAATACAACTTTTACTTATTATTATTATGATCAATATTATTTTATCAAATAAATAGGGGATACAAAGATATTTTTCACCACGCGTAATATAATTACATTAATAATACTTACCACTATAGTTTTACGATATTAAGTGAACTTTATAAATTTTACTACTTAAGATATATAAAAGTATATTTTATCATATATAAACGTTAATATAAATTTTTATTAATAAATGACTTTTATTATTATAAAATCTAATAAATATATTTAAATATATAAAATGACTATAGTTAAGTTATATAATAAACACGTATAAATTTTAGAAGTCATTTTGGGTCAAGTTGACTTTTGTTGACTCTTGCATATTAGTCTCGAGCATTAGGATTGTGGTACACTATGACTTGACCAAAAATTGTTAGACAAATATTGACCAACATATAAATATATATAATTAATATAGGTTTGTGAATCCAAGGCCAACCTTGCACTTGTTAAATGACGTTATATGTATTTTTACTACGAAATACAGTATGGTGAGTTTCATTGCTCCCTTTTTAAATGCTTTTGCATTATATATTTTTGGGTTGAGAATACATGCATATTTTATAACTGTTTTACGAAATAGGCACAAGTACTAAAACTAATTCTACGTGAGTTTAAACCAGAAATATCCCCTTAACTTGGTAACTACAACTACTGGTGTATGACTGGTAGGCGCGAATCCTAAAGATAGATCTATTGAGCCTGACAAACCCCATCCTGACTATGGGATGCTTTAGTACTTCGAGGTTATTTTAAACACACCTGATTTGGTGTACTTCAGAGGGTAAAACATGAATGTTAAGGCTTGTTACCGGGTGCCTACAACTTATAGAATACTTTTATACACTTGCGAGTGTACATATATTTATAAACGGAAATCTTGTGGTCTATTAATATATTGAAATGATTGTTTTGATAAACCTATGAACTCACCAACCTTTTGGTTGACACTTTAAAGCATGTTTATTCTCAGGTATTAAAGAAATCTTTCGCTGTGCATTAGCTCATTTTAAGGATATTACTTGGAGTCATTCATGGCATATTTTGAAAGACGTTGCATTCGAGTCATTGAGTTTATCAAGATTATTATTATGTCAATTATAGTTGGATGTATTATGAAATGGTGTGCATGCCATCAACTTTCGTTGTAAAGAAAGTTTGTCTTTTAAAAACGAATGCAATGTTTGTAAAATGTATCATATAGAGGTCGAATACCTCGCGATGTAATCAACTATTGTGAATCGTTTATAATGTATATGAACGGGTCCTTTCAATTAGTGAGTCTGGACATCGACCGTGTTTACTTGAAAAATGATTGCTTAACAAATTTTGTTGGAAACTATATATTTTTAACATGTGAATATTATGTGATATATTAATCTCTTAACATGTTTGATATTATGTGATAGATGTCTACCTCTAGAACAAGTCCCATTGACTCACCTAATAATAATGAAGAGTTAAATTTAAATTGGAATGATTCGTGGACTGATTCACAAGTTCCTGAAGAGGAACCAGAAGAAGAGTCGGAACCGGAAGAAGAATCGGAACCGGAAGAAGAATCGGAACCGGAAGAAGAAATAGAACCAGTGGGGGAAATAATAAAATGGTTAAGTAGAAGAAAATCCTCAACCAACCGACCAAAGTTAATTATGGTCAATGGTGTTTCCTCCAAGGAAGCAAAGTATTGGGAGGATTACCAATTCTCCGATGAATCGGATCCCGACAAGGATTCCGATGATGTTATAGAAATTACCCCAAAACAATTTAATAAGGCAAAAGAGAACAATAAGGGAAATGGCATAAAAATAGAGAAATTTGATTCCAAACCCGATGAACTTTATATGTATCGTCAACACTGTGACAATAACCCGGGAACCTCTAAACCACCAGGTTTTTCTATACCAATGTGGAAAAGACGGCTCGTATTAGGGGAACATCATATATCCTTAGAAACTTGGCAAAACGAATCAAAACCGAAGAAGAAGAAACGATCGAGTCAGAATAAGATAGTTGTATTCGTGTGGTGTAATATATGTAATATAGTGTGCTTATGCTTTATGATATATGTAAAAATTGCTTGTATTAATAAGTATTTTTTTTATGAATCTAACTCTTGTCTATTTTATAGTATAAAAACACAAAATGGATAGACAACCCAATATTTTAAGAGACCTACCCGAAGACATGATTGATGAAATCTTGTCTAGAGTCGGTCAGAGTTCCTTGACACAACTATTTAAGGCGAGATCAGTTTGTAAGACATTCGAAGAACGTTCCAAGAATGCCTTGGTTTATAAAAGGCTTTCGTTCAAAAGATGGGGGATATCACATTGGGAAATCCATAAGTTACGATGTGTTTACTTTGACGCATATATTGCGGGGAACCCAAATGCTATTTTACGCAACGGGTTAAGAAATTACTTTGACTCAATATATCTGAATATAGGACTTCATGATTTAGAAAAAGCGGCTAACATGCAACATAAAGAAGCATGTTATGCTTATGGGTTAATAATGTTCGCTTCTCACCAAAGTGAGAACAAGAACATCGGGCTACAACTATTAAACAAAACGTTCCCACAAGTGACGGAGTCGGTAATTGGGGTAAGAAATGAGGTTTTTAGGTTATTACGAGACTGTTGGTCATTACGTAACTTTCATCCTTTTGACGACGTTACAACACATTGTCTTACTATCGGTCACAACGGTTATGTTCCACAAAACCAAGGATGGGAAGTGGTATTAGTAAAACCAGAATGCATGACTTGTTTCTGGACGTATGAATTACGTATCTTTATTGCCTTTGCTGAACGCCTTATTTATTAACTAGAATTATCTTCGCAACTACTTTGTATCAAAGTTTTATGTGCTATATTTCATGCTATATGTAAAATAGCGGTATTGTAAGTTTGCAAGTTATTGTATAAAGGTTTGAATATGATATATATATATATTTTTTGTCGTGATTAGTTTTTCATATAGAATTGTAGTAGTTGAAATGGTATGTTAGCTACTAAGTATGAACTTAACGGGTAGGTACTACCCGAATTAAAGAGTATAAAACGGTAATATGAAGAAAGAGCTTTTATAAATAAGTTCATATTACGCTATGAAATACTATTGACTACTCTTGATATTCTATATGATTAACTCGTTTCATTTGACTATTTTGAAGGAAATGGCACCGACTACTCGACACACCTTGAATATAAGCGAAGAGGAATTTCGTGCCTTTCTTGCTTCAAACATAGCCGCAGTACAGGCCGCGCTACATACCAACAATAACTCTGAATCTAGCAATACAGCTAACGGCGCAAGAAATCGTGTAGGATGCTCCTACAAGGAATTCACTACCTGCAAACCTTCAGAATTTGATGGGACTGAAGGACCAATTGGATTGAAACGGTGGACCAAGAAAGTTGAATCGGTCTTTGCCATAAGTAAGTGTGCTGAAGGAGACAAAGTGAAGTACGCTACGCATATCTTCACATGTATTGCATTAACATGGTGGAATACCTATCTAGAGCAAGTGGGACAAGATGCTGCTTACGCGCTATCGTGGTCAGCATTCAAGCACTTGATGAATGAGAAGTACCGTCCTAGAACCGAGGTCAATAAGCTCAAGTCAGAACTTAGAGGGTTACGAACACAGGGATTCGATATTACTTCGTACGAAAGACGATTCACAGAATTGTGCCTATTGTGTTCGAGAGCGTTCGAAGATGAGGAAGAGAAGATCAACGCGTTTGTGAAAGGGTTACCGGAGAGAATCCAAGAAGAAATAAGTTCACACGAGCCTGCCTCCATACAAAAGGCATGTAGAATGGTTCACAAACTAGTGAACCAGATTGAGGGAAGAATTAAAGAACATGCGGCCGAAGAGTCCAACGTGAAGCTTGTCAAAAGAAAGTGGGAGGAAAACGGTGATAAGAGTCGCCAAAACAACAACAACTATCCCAACAATCGCAACATCAATCGCAATTACAACAAACGGCAAAACAACAACAACTACAACAATCATTCCAACAACAATAACAACTGCAACAACAACAACAATCAGAAGCAGCTATGCCAAAGGTGTGAAAAGTATCACTCGGGGTTCTGCACCAAATTTTGCAACAAGTGTAAAAGAAATGGTCATAGCGCGGCGAAGTGTGAGGTCTATGGACCAGGGGTTAACAGAACGAAAGGAACAAATGGTGTCGGAACGAGTAATGGCGGAGCAAGTAGTGTCGGAGCAAGTTATGCCAATGTAGTTTGTTATAAATGTGGAAAACCGGGCCACATTAT
Organism: Rutidosis leptorrhynchoides; assembly: GCF_046630445.1. Lineage (NCBI taxonomy): Eukaryota > Viridiplantae > Streptophyta > Magnoliopsida > Asterales > Asteraceae > Rutidosis > Rutidosis leptorrhynchoides. The sequence goes on along the minus strand of NC_092334.1, from coordinate 281,025,323 downwards.
TAGAAATTGCCTGAACCAGGAGAATACGAATGGACAAGGCCGCGGAAGAGTTTTCAATATTAATGCGGCAGAGGCACAGGAAGACCCGGAGCTTGTTACGGGTACGTTTCTTATTGACAATAAATCTGCTTACGTTTTATTTGATTCGGGTGCGGATAGAAGCTATATGAGTAGAGATTTTTGTGCTAAATTAAGTTGTCCATTGACGCCTTTGGATAGTAAATTTTTACTCGAATTAGCAAATGGTAAATTAATTTCAGCAGATAATATATGTCGGAATCGAGAAATTAAACTGGTTAGCGAAACATTTAAGATTGACTTGATACCAGTAGAGTTAGGGAGTTTTGATGTGATAATCGATATGGACTGGTTGAAAGAAGTGAAAGCAGAGATCGTTTGTTACAAAAATGCAATTCGCATTATACTAGAAAAAGGAAAACCCTTAATGGTGTACGGAGAAAAGGGCAACACGAAGCTACATCTTATTAGTAATTTGAAGGCACAAAAACTAATAAGAAAAGGTTGCTATGCTGTTCTAGCACACGTCGAGAAAGTACAAACTGAAGAAAAGAGCATCAATGATGTTCCCGTCGCAAAAGAATTTCCCGATGTATTTCTGAAAGAATTACCGGGATTACGCCCACATCGATCCGTTGAATTTCAAATAGATCTTGTACCAGGAGCTGCACCAATAGCTCGTGCTCCTTACAGAATCGCACCCAGCGAGATGAAAGAACTGCAAAGCCAATTACAAGAACTTTTAGAGCGTGGTTTCATTCGACCAAGCACATCACCGTGGGGAGCTCCTGTTTTGTTTGTCAAGAAGAAAGATGGTACATTCAGGTTGTGTATCGACTATCGAGAGTTGAACAAACTTACCATCTAGAACCGCTACCCACTACCAAGAATTGACGACTTATTTGATCAACTACAAGGCTCGTCTGTTTATTCAAAGATTGACTTACGTTCCGGGTATTATCAAATGCGGGTGAAAGAAGATGATATTCCAAAGACTACTTTCAGAACACGTTACGGTCATTACGAGTTTATGGTCATACCGTTTGGTTTAACTAATACACCAGCTGTGTTCATGGACCTTATGAACCGAGTGTGTGGACCATACCTTGACAAGTTTGTCATTGTTTTCATTGATGACATACTTATTTACTCAAAGAATGACCAAGAACACGGTGAACATTTGAGAAAGGTGTTAGAAGTATTGAGGAAGGAAGAATTGTACGCTAAGTTTTCAAAGTGTGCATTTTGGTTGGAAGAAGTTCAATTACTCGGTCACATAGTGAACAAAGAAGGTATTAAGGTGGATCCGGCAAAGATAGAAACTGTTGAAAAGTGGGAAACCCCGAAAACTCCGAAACACATACGCCAGTTTTTAGGACTAGTTGGTTACTACAGAAGGTTCATCCAAGACTTTTCCAGAATAGCAAAACCCTTGACTGCATTAACGCATAAAGGGAAGAAATTTGAATGGAAGGATGAACAAGAGAAAGCATTTCAGTTATTGAAGAAAATGCTAACTACGTCACCTATATTGTCATTGCCTGAGGGAATGATGATTTTGTGATTTATTGTGACGCATCAAAGCAAGTTCTCGGTTGTGTATTAATACAACGAACGAAGGTGATTGCTTATGCGTCTAGACAATTGAAGATTCACGAACAAAATTATACGACGCATGATTTGGAATTAGGCGTAGTTGTTTTTGCATTAAAGACTTGGAGGCACTACTTATATGGGGTCAAAAGTATTATATATACCGACCACAAAAGTCTTCAACACATATTTAATCAGAAACAACTGAATATGAGGCAGCGTAGGTGGATTGAATTGTTGAATGATTACGACTTTGAGATTCGTTTCCACTCGGGGAAATCAAATGTGGTAGCCAACGCCTTGAGAAGGAAGGACAGAGAACCCATTCGAGTAAAATCTATGAATATAATGATTCACAATAACCTTACTACTCAAATAAAGGAGGCACAACAAGGAGTTTTAAAAGAGGGAAATTTAAAGGATGAAATACCCAAAGGATCGGAGAGGCATCTTAATATTCGGGAAGACGGAACCCGGTATAGGGCTGAAAGGATTTGGGTACCAAAATTTGGAGATATGAGAGAAATGGTACTTAGAGAAGCTCATAAAACCAGATACTCAATACATCCTGGAACGGGGAAGATGTACAAGGATCTCAAGAAACATTTTTGGTGGCCGGGTATGAAAGCCGATGTTGCTAAATACGTAGGAGAATGTTTGACGTGTTCTAAGGTTAAAGCTGAGCATCAGAAACCATCAGGTCTACTTCAACAACCCGAAATCCCGGAATGGAAATGGGAAAACATTACCATGGATTTCATCACTAAATTGCCAAGGACTGCAAGTGGTTTTGATACTATTTGGGTAATAGTTGATCGTCTCACCAAATCAGCACACTTCCTGCCAATAAGAGAAGATGACAAGATGGAGAAGTTAGCACGACTGTATTTGAAGGAAGTCGTCTCCAGACATTGAATACCAATCTCTATTATCTCTAATAGGGATGGCAGATTTATTTCAAGATTCTGGCATACATTAAAGCAAGCATTAGGAACTCGTCTAGACATGTGTACTGCCTATCATCCACAAACTGATGGGCAGAGCGAAAGGACGATACAAATGCTTGAAGACATGCTACGAGCATGTGTTATTGATTTCGGAAACAGTTGGGATCGACATCTACCGTTAGCAGAATTTTCCTACAACAACAGCTACCATTCAAGCATTGAGATGGCACCGTTTGAAGCACTTTATGGTAGAAAGTGCAGGTCTTCGATTTGTTGGAGTGAAGTGGAGGATAGACAGATTACTGAAGGTTTTTTTTCGTATGACCGAGAGACATATTTAATTAATGTGGCTAATATGTTATGATCCAAGTCAGGTCATACCCAATAACAAGCTTACCGACACTTTAAATATATTTAATCTTAGCGTTTGGATCGTTAAGTAAATACGTGACACTTGAATTTTAGAAAATCGGTTTTCTAAAATATTATCACTTGAGATAAATTATTTGGATAATTTACACTATGAGGATTTAATTATTTATGAGTGTAAATAATGTGTTATATTTTATAAATGGATTTATAATATATGAAAGCAACAAAATAAATACATGGAATTTTACAAATTGTATTATATGCTTTCCTATTATATTAAAACCCATGATGGATGGCAAATTTTTGGGGTCTCCAAGGGAGCATCTCATGCTTATATTTTGTTGCTTTTGAGTGCACAACTTCATATAAACATGCTAGTCTCTAAAACCATGCATGGTACTCAAGTGAGAGAGTGATATACACATAAAACAACAACAAAAATTCTGCTTATGCAGCTGATTCTGGCCGAACTGTTTAGGCCTCAAGGAGAAAAGTTTTGCTTGTTATTTTAGCTCTCTCTAGTGTCTTAAATCCTAACTTATTAAAGGTAGTGTTGGTGCACAAAAGGCTTGTGGGTATTACACACTTGAGGCTTCAAGTTAGAAGCTTATTTGCCATCTTCTTCTTCATCATTGCAGCTGTCCAAATTCAGCTCCTAACTCATCTTAGAGGAGGTATAATCTTCTTCCTTCTTTGTTATATGTAAGCATTATTTCATAACTTGATAACTATATGGAATTCAATTAAAATGGTTATGCATATAAACTTGTTATAACTTAAAATGAATTGGTTTCATGATTTTATTAACATTAAGAAACTTGTTATTATGTTGAATTCCATCAATGGTATCTAGAGCCGAAGTCTATGAAATATGCTTCTTATATATGGTCTTTAAAACCCACCAACTTTGCATTCTATGTACATGCATGAAAGTAGAATGTAAAAATATTCGGGTTTGGGTGGGTTCATGATTTTGGCCGAATTTTAAGGGTTCCAAAAGTGGGTTTGGAACTTGCAAATTGGTCATATTTATTGTATATTGTAGTTCACAATCAATGCCTTGACCTTATGATGTATGCATGTGTGTTTGAATGGATATTTGTTTGGTTGAATGGTTGTAATATTCATTCAATTTGGTTTGTAAAATTAATTATTCATTTGGTATGTAATATTAATTTTGGTTATGTAATTTATTTTATATTTGGCATGTAAAATAGATTAGGATGTATTTTCATTTTCTAGACAAAATGTATTAGGATATATTTTGTAACAAGATGAAGATGCATGAAGATCACAAGGAAGAACACAAGAAGCATGTGGATGCAAGGTTAAGTGGGAGGTTAAAACCTCTTACTTTGTGTTTTACCCATTGACCAGTGGCATTTTGTTTTCGGCTAAATAAAATGTCTACCAAAAGGCTTGATTGTGAACATTTGTTTTGCATGCGTGGTTGTTTTAATTTCTTGTATGATTGTGGATTGTGCATGTTACTACAACAAGTTATCACACAAGTTAACAACAAGTAAAACTAAAATTTAATTGGTTAAGTTATTAACAACATGAAATTTACCAAACCACATTTTAATCGGTTAAATTGAAATGTCTAAAAGGACATTAATAAACGGTTATTAAGAACATGATAAGGATCATATGTATAAAATGGTTTATCAAGTAATTGGCTAAAATTACATGACTTGAAAATGGATTTCAAATGAACCATACACTAAATGCATGTTGGTGTATGGCATAAAAGTTTTCTCAAACTAGAAATAATGAAAACTTAAAATCCCTTTAACAAACAAGATAAACAAGTTAAACGCCATCCTTTTATGTGACACTTAGACATATTATGGAACTCATGATGGTATAAAGGTCACCTAACCATCATGAACAAACTAATATGATTAAGGTGAATTTCACATGCTTGTGGGATAAAGGTCACCTAACCACTTGTATGTTAAGTTTACATGTTTACACAAGTAGGACGACTTGATTTAGAAATCATGAACTTAGGGTCACCGAAGCATGATGAACAAATAGGCGTTGATGGGATAATATGCCATGCAAAAGGATTGCATGATCCCATAACTTAGAAGTTGCAAAAGGATTGCAATTGTCATATAATGACTACCTAGCTAAATCAAATGACGGGATAAAGGTCACCTAACCGAAATTTGGTTTACCGTTGGATTCTAAAATTTAATAAATATCAATTGGATTTAAAGGGTATTGATTGTTAAATTAAAATTGATACTTAAACAACTTTGTTACATTTTGTAGATGGCCGCCAATAACAACAACAACATTCCTAACGCACCTATTAACTTTAACAACCTATCGTTGAGGTCAATCCTCGAAAAGGAAAAACTCAACCATACAAACTTCATGGATTGGTTCCACAATCTAAGAATCATCCTCAAACTAGAGGACAGGGCGTATGTGTTGGAAGACCCCATTCCCGATCAACCGGACGAGGATGATACGGAAGCCATGGCTTATTGGGAGAAATATTGCACCGATTCGTTGCAAGTTTCTTGCCTCATGCTTGGGACTATGATACCCGAACTCCAAAAGGATTTTGAGCATCATAGTGCATATGACATGATCACACAGTTGAAGGAGATGTTCCTTCAACAAGCTCGTGTCGAGCGCTTTGAAACGGTCCGAGCGCTTCATGCATGTCAGATGGACGACACCCAATCCGTTTCATCTTATGTCCTTAAGATGAAAAGCCTTATTGATCGAGCAAACCATCTAAATTGCAACATGTCTAATGAATTAGCCACGTACCTTATCCTTAACTCATTGTCAAAGAGGTTTGACACATTCGTGTTAAACTATAACATGAATGGTTGGGATAAAAGCATTGGCGAATTACATGCCATGCTTAAGACGGCAGAAGCAAGCATGTGTAAAAGGGCTTCACCCGTGTTTACGATCAATGAAGGCGGGTCCAAAAACAATAACACTCCTAAGCCGAAGGCGGCTAAGAGGAAAGGACCCGCCTACCAAGGCAAGGGCAACGGAAAGGGGAAGATGGTTACCCCAACCAACAACAAGAAGCAAAAGGTTACCAGTAAAGTGAACCCCAAGGAAGATCCGTGCTTCGGTTGCGGTGAAATGGGTCACTGGAAACGAAACTGCCCGGTCTACCTTAAGGAGTTGAAGGAATAGAGGGATGCAGGGCAAACCTCAGGTAATGTATATATGGTATATATTGAGCTTAGTATTACTTCTTCTAATACATGGGTATTAGACACAGGATGTGGAACTCATATTTTCAATTCTTTGCAGGGGTTCAAAAGAAGTGATCAAGAAGCGGGAACGACAAGTCTCTTCATGGGAAATGGAACAAGGGTGCAAGTGAAAGCTCAAGGAGACTTTGTTTTAAAGCTACCAAGTGGTTTGGAGCTTATTTTGAAAAATGTTTTGTATGCACCCGATTTATCTCGAAACATTATTTCTGTATCCCGTTTGAAACAATATGGTTTTAATCTTAATTTCATTAATGATGATATCCATGTTTCTTTAGATAATGTGTTCTGTTTTAAGGCTTCGCCTTCGAATGGTATTTATGAATTGGTTCATGATGACACATCATGCAGTAGCTCAATGTTCCATACGAACACCAAGAAACTCAAAAGGGATTTGAGTGATTCCTACTTATGGCATTGTCGCCTTGGTCACATAAACAAGAATCTAATACATACACTTCAAAAGAATGGACTTTTGAAATCAAATGAACTGGACTCGTTTGATGTATGTGAATCTTGTTTACAAGGAAAAATGACTAAAGCACCTTTCAACGGGACCTATGAAAGGGCTAAAGACTTATTGGGATTAATACATTCGGATGTATGTGGACCCTTTAAGCCCATAACTAGAAATGGTGAAAGATACTTCGTTACTTTCATTGATGACTTCAGTAGTTTCGGATATGTCTACTTATTAAGACACAAGGACGAAACTTTTGAGGCATTCAAGGAATATCAAAACGAAGTACAAAATCAACTCAATAAGACAATCAAGGTACTTCGTACCGATAGAGGAGGTGAATACCTAAGCGATGCTTTCCAAGATCATCTTAAAAGTTGTGGAATTATCTCGCAACTTACTCCTCCTGGAACACCCCAACTAAATGGAGTTTCCAAAAGGAGGAACCAAACGCTAATGGATATGGTTCGATCTATGATGGCTAGAAGCTCGTTACCTCTATCATTTTGGGGTTATTGTCTATGCTCCGCGGCTCGTATTTTAAATATGGCCCCAACCAAGAAAGTGGAACGAACTCCTCATGAGATGTGGTTTGGAAAACCTCCATCTCTATCATACTTAAAGGTATGAGGATGTGAAGCTTATCCTAAGCGTTACGTCCCTAATAAGTTAAATTCTCAATCCACGAAGTGTATCTTCATAGGATATCCCAAGGATAATATGGGATATTATTTCTATGATCCTTCCGAGCAGAATGTATTTGTTGCTCGGAAGGCAGAATTCCTTAAAAATAAGTTCTTAATGGAAGGCGAAAGTGAAAGGAAAATAAATCTTGAAGAGATTCAAGATCAAGTAGATGATACACAATTGGTTGACACTAGCACTCAACATGAAAATGTTGAGAATGATCAAATGGATGATCAAAATACACAAGACGTTCGCAGATCTGGTAGGATTAGTAATCCTCCTGAGAGATATGGGTTTCTCATGGATGGTTGTTATATGGTTGATTTGGAGGAACCAGCAAACTACCAAGATGCTTTATCAAGGATTGATAAGGATAAATGGCAGGAAGCCATGAACGCTGAGATGTAATCCATGTATGACAACCAAGTTTGAGAACTTGTTGCACAACCTAGTGGCTCAAGGCTAGTTCATTATAAATGGCTTTTCAAAATGAAAACCGACATACATGGAAACTTGGATACATATAAAGCTAGACTTGTAGCAAAAGGTTTCACTCAAACTCAAGGGGTTGACTATGATGAAACTTTTTCGCCTGTGGCAATGCTAAAGTCTATTAGGATATTATTTGCCATTGCTGCTCATTATGATTATGAAATATGGCAAATGGATGTCAAGACCGCTTTCCTAAATGGATATCTTGTGGAAGATGTCTATATGGTTCAGCCTGAAGGTTTTGTTGATCCAAAATATCCTAAAAAGGTATGCAAGTTAAAAGAAGTCAATCTACGGATTGAAACAAGCATCTAGAATGTGGAATCATCGTTTTAATGAGGAAGCCGGGAAATTTGGCTTCATTAAAAATGGTGATGAAGCTTGTGTATATAAGAAAGCTAGTGGGAGCACTATCATGTTCCTTGTACTATATGTGGATGATATATTATTATTATTTGGAAATGATATTCCGGTAATGCAAGGTGTTAAAACTTGATTAAGTAAATGCTTCTCCATTAAGGATCTTGGAGAAGCACAATATGTTGTGGGGATTGGAATATACAGGGATAGATCCAAGAAACTGATAGGTTTGAATCAAAGTGCATACATTGAAAAGGTCTTGAAAAGGTTCAAGATGGAGAACTCTAAGAGTGGTTTGGTACCTATTCAAAGAGGAACGCCTCTCAGTTCATCTCAGTGTCCTACCACGAAAGATGAACAAGAGAGAATGAAGAGAGTCCCGTATGCATCTACTATTGGGTCAATCATGTATGCAATGATATGCACTAGACCGGATGTGTCATGTGCCCTAAGCTTGACAAGTAGATACCAGAATAACCCAGGAAACAATCATTGGATTGCTGTTAAAAGTATATTGAAATACCTTAGAAGGACTAAGGATATGTTTCTAATATACGGGTCTGGTGAGGAGGAACTTGCTGTAAAGGGTTACGTAGACGCAAGTTTCTAAACTGATCGAGATGATTCTCGATCACAATCTGGTTATGTCTTCACATTAAATGGAGGTGCGGTCTCTTGGAAGAGTTCAAAACAGGATGTTGTTGCATTATCCACTACAGAGTCGGAGTACATTGCCGCCTCATTGGCAGCTCAGGAAGCTTCATGGATGAAGAAATTCATCGACGACTTAGGAGTAGTCCCTTCCATTCAGGACCCTCTTGAGATCTTTTGTGACAACGAGGGTGCGCTTGCTCAAATCAAGGAATCTCGTGCTCACCAAAAGACCCGTCACATTGAGCGGAGATTCAACTACATTAGGGATGAAGTTGAAAAGGGAAAGATATGTATTTGTAAAGTTCACACAGATCTTAACATAGCGGATCCACTCACGAAGCTCTTACATGGATCAAAACATGCAGGACATGTTTGTGCTTTAGGGCTTCGATATTCTAGTGATTGGTCATGATCTGTTTTAAGTATTGTATCGGAACGAAATTGTTAAAACTCATTAATATAATTATGGTATTAATTTATTTTGAGTCATGTTCCTATTTTGCATATTTTATCCATGAATAAGCAATTATTCTAAATTCCGTAGTCGATCACATTTGTGGGAATAGGTGTGAGGTTTAGACTATTATGAACTTGGATTGGTATACATTCACGGGATGAATGTGGTGCAAGGTTGCAACCAAGGTTCATAAATATTTGTGGGATACAAATATTGGAAGACCCGCCCTCAAGATTTACTAAATGGAGCCTTTGTGGTTGATCACATGTAGTCTTGAGTAAAGGCGAATATCATAGTATCCTCTGACCTGAGATACATATTGGGTTCAGATATTTACCAAGTATTGTGCCTTGATTCTTTCCTTCGCTATTCTGAAATATGGTAGTTCACAAGGAAGAGCTCAGGCATAATGCAAGGTACATATTTAGGACATATGTAGTCAAGATGGAATTTGTCCCTCTTATTCATTGAGAGTCAGATGTCTAAGGCCTGATAAAGTTAAATCTAAAAGAGAGTGATCAATCTGTATCTCTTGGATTTAACATGACATTTTGGATGAAAGGATAAATGAAAAGATTCACCTATTCATATTCGAGATGGGAACTCGAAAGGGATGATGTTATTGAATGGCACAAAGTCATAACATATTGGGGGTGATGGATGGTCGTTAGGTGGTATCCATCGCTTGCATTAATTTCTTATGTTTCTCGTGCAAGTGGGAGATTGAAGGTTTTTTTTTCGTATGCCCGAGAGACATATTTAATTAATGTGGCTAATATGTTATGATACAAGTCGGGTCATACCCAATAACAAGCTTACCGACACTTTAAATGTATTTAATCTTAGCGATTGGATCGTTAAGTAAATACGCGACACTTGGATTTTAGAAAATCGGTTTTCTAAAATATTATCACTTGAGATAAATTATTTAGATAATTTACACTACGAGGATTTAATTATTTATGAGTGTAAATAATGTGTTATATTTTATAAATGGATTTATAAAATATGAAAGCAACAAAATAAATACATGGAATTTTATAAATTGTATTATATGTTTTCCTATTATATTAAAACCCATGATGGATGGCAAATTTTTGGGGTCTCTAAGGGAGCATCTCATGCTTATATTTTGTTGCTTTTGAGTGCACAACTTCATATAAACATGCTAGTCTCTAAAACCATGCATGGTACTCAAGTGAGAGAGTGATATACACATAAAACAACAACAAAAATTCTGCTTATGCAGCAGATTCTGACCGAACTGTTTAGGCCTCAAGGAGGAAAGTTTTGCTTGTTATTTTAGCTCTCTCTAGTGTCTTAAATCCTAACTTATTAAAGGTAGTGTTGGTGCACAAAAGGCTTGTGGGTATTACACGTTTGAGACTTCAAGTTAGAAGCTTATTTGCCATCTTCTTCTTCATCATTGCAGCTGTCCAAATTCAGCTCCTAACTCATCTTAGAGGAGGTATAATCTTCTTCCTTCTTTGTTATATGTAAGCATTATTTCATAACTTGATAACTATATGGAATTCAATTAAAATGGTTATGCATATAAACTTGTTATAACTTAAAATGAATTGGTTTCATGATTTTATTAACATTAAGAAACTTGTTATTATGTTGAATTCCATCAATTACGGGTCCGGAGATAATACAAGAAATTATCGAGAAGATCATCCAAATTCAACAACGGTTGAAAACGGCCCAAAGTTGACAAAAGAGCTACGCTGACATTAAAAGAAAAGATATAGAATTTGAAATTGGAGAGATGGTCATGCTTAAAGTTGCACCTTGGAAAGGCGTTGTTCGATTTGGTAAACGAGGGAAATTAAATCCAAGGTATATCGAACCATTCAAGATTATTGATCGTGTCGGACCAGTAGCTTACCAACTTGAGTTACCTCAACAACTCGCGGCTGTACATAACACTTTCCACGTCTTGAATTTGAAGAAATGTTTTGCTAAAGAAGATCTCACTATTCCGTTAGATGAAATCCAAATCAACGAAAAACTTCAATTCATCGAAGAACCCTTCGAAATAATGGATCGTGAGGTTAAAAGACTTAAGCAAAACAAGATACCAATTGTTAAGGTTCGATGGAATGCTCGTAGAGGACCCGAGTTCACCTGGGAACGAGAAGATCAGATGAAGAAGAAATACCCGCATTTATTTCCAGAAGATACGTCAACACCTCCAATTGCTTAAACTTTCGGTACGAAATTTATTTAACGGGTAGGTACTGTAGTGACCCGAACTTTTCCATGTTTATATATATATTAAATGAAATTGTTATTTACATGAATAAGTATTTCCAACATGTTAAGCAATCAAACTTGTTAAGACTTGATTAATTGAAATAGGTTTCATATAGACAATTGACCACCCAAGTTGACCGGTGATTCACGAACGTTAAAACTTGTAAAAACTATATGATGATGTGATGCCCCGTACAAAACCATCGTGTACGAATCATCAACAACAGGATCATTACAAGGTTAAGTACTATATGCTGTAATTAAAGAAGTTGCATTCACAATAAAAAGGTGATGTCATAATTGACATCAAATGTTTTACATTTCAAAAGTATGCTTCACTATGTAGAAGCAATAATTAAGTGTACGTGACCCCAAATGGTCGTAACAAGTCATAATTCAAAAGTACTAATGTTTGAATGCAAAGTAAAGTAGTTCATGCGTGGACAACTCTAAGCAGCGGGTGTCTACAGCACAACAAGTAAGACAGCAGAAGCAACCTCAAGCACCTGAGAAATACATGCTTAAAAACGTCAACACAAAGGTTGGTGAGCTATAGTTTAAGTATAACAGTATGTAAGGTAGGCCACGAGATTTGAGTGCTACAAAGAGCGTTTCAAAACAGTATGATAAAGTATATGTTAACCGTGGGCACTTGGTAACTAACTTAACGTTTATACCCCCTGAAAGTACACTTGGCAAGTGCGTATGTCTACGAAGTATTAAACACTCGTTAAATGTTAGCGCTACTAGCCCGAGTGGGGATGTCAAACCCTATGGATCCATACCTAAGATTCGCGTTCACCGGTTCATAAACCAATGATTAAACGTTACCGAGCTAAAGGGAATGTTTCTGCCGTTATATAACCCACACATATATAAAGTTTAAGTACTTATGCCTAGTATGTAAAACATAAAATCCGCATGTATTCTCAGTTCCCAAAATAAGTTAAAGTAAAAAGGGAATGCTATAACTCACAATGATAATGTAGTCGTAAAGTCGGTCCGGTAAAGGTGTGCAAGTAAACGGTCCGAAGGTCCTCAACCTAAGGCAAATAGTACTAAGTCAGTAAATCGTCTTAATAGTTTTAAAAGTATGTATTTAAGGTCTTAAGGGTCATCATCATTCATCATCAAACAAAAGGCGTAAAGTAAGTTTCGTTTATGAAAGCAGTTTTCAACAAAGTCTGATTTCAGTCCGTCACCACGGCCTCTACCCTTACTGAATTAAGGTGAGACCAGTGGCCATGGCTCCGTCTATGAGTCCCTTAAGTGTGGTAAAATTTACAGAAGCAAACTCGTCTTGGTTTGACCGTGGCGACGGTCTAAGTGCGAGTAGGTCAGAAATTTCTGCACAACGTTAAAGGACATAGTAACGATCGGACGGCCATAAATCCTAAACCGTAACTTGGATTAAGACGAGTCCTATATGAAAAGTTATCTACTCGAAAAGTTCTATCTAAAAATCAAGGTTAGAACAGCCCAGGTCTACTGGTCTGTTCCAGAAGCATCAGGTCAGTAGGTTTTGGACAGAACAGTGAGTTTAAAAAGGGTTCCGGTGGTCTTGGTGCTTGATGTTCATCATGGTTCTCATCCTTGATGCATATAACTTCAAGTGTACAACTCATTGATGTATCTACATCATCTTAACCAAGTCTTGACCATCATAACCCATGTGCAAGTCTAAGACATGAAGCACAACTCACTTAAGAGTTTTATGAAGTTTGATGAACCAAAGTTGCATCAAGGTCTTAGATCTAACACATACATGGACTATAAGACTAATAATAAGTTACAAACTTGAAAGTAAACTAACTAATCAAGATCATAAGTAGTAGAACATGGTTCTTAGTTTGATCTTGAAGATCCAAGACTCAAAAGTCTAGATCCAAAGTTATATTTAAAGAAAACTTATTTGTGTGTTCTTGAACTTTCAAAGTTAACTTAATTTGTTCATGAGATATGAGATCAAGACTAACTTGTAGTACTTGACCATATAAACTAACTACATGAAATTAAAGTGCATAATAATGAAGAAGTAACTAAGTAAACAAGAAAAGGTTCATGGTTGTTCATACTTTAAAGATTCAAACCAAAGTTTGATCTTTAGAAAGTAAACTTTAAAGTTTACTTCATGAGCTTCAAGTATGTCTTTAATCAACACATGGAACTTGCAACTTTTGAAACAATTGAAGTAGAATCATAAACTAGTGAGTTTATGTTCTTGTGTTCTTGAACTTACAAGATAATAGAAGAACCAAAACTAGAAAGTTAGGTTCTTGAAAGCTAGTAAGTAACTACAATTAACAAGACAAGTAGTTAAACAAAATCAAGAACAAGTAACAAACAACAAATGATGATGATGATTCATGTATGTATTTAGTTTTAAGACAAAGGAAAGAAGAAGAGAAAAATGTTCTTGTTACTTACAAAAATGTAGAAGAATATGAGAGAAAGTTTGAGAGAAAAGTGAGTGTGTCTGTGTAAATGAAAGAGTAATATGAATACAAGTGAGTATGTAGTGTAAAAAAAATTCAAAACACCACTACATGGCCACCAAGGATTCGGCATTCAGCAGAAAAAAGGGAGGGGGAGGTCTGTTCTTTGGTTACAAGCTTGTAAAGATGACAAAAGTTGGATAAAATGGGTGTTTGCATGGAAATGAACAAGTAACTTGATTCCTTACTAAGTTAACTAACTAGTTACAAGTTAAAGTGATACTTACACTTTGAAAGAGTGGGCTAACTAAGCCCACTTAAAGGTAAGGTGGGCTTACAAGTCTTAATTCACGAGTCCATTAACTAATCAAAGCCCAAGTTCAAATAAATCACAAGTTAAACCAATTAAAGCCCAAGTAACTAACTAACAACTTTAGTTAATTAAAATGATTAATAAACTAATCATGAATGTAAATAATATCTAAAAATATTATTCGTGAAAGTTCCGGGTGTCACAAAGACGTTTCGGGCAATTAAAGTCAAGTTCGGGCAATCATGGCAACATGTAAATGTAATGACATACATTTGTTTTATCACACGTATTAATAATAATTATTATTAATAAATTAACGTTGGAAATTCCAGGGTCGTTACATTACCCACCTGTTAAAGAAAATTTCGTCCCGAAATTTAAGCTGAGGTAGATGGAGGAGTCTGGAAAAGGTGAGGATACTTCCGCATCATTTGATCCTCTCGCTCCCAAGTAAACTCAGGTCCTCGTTTGGCATTCTATCGTACTCGTACAATCAGAATCTTGTTGTGTTTCAAAGTTTTGATCTCACGATCCATAATCTCAACTGGTTCCTCCACAAAGTAGAGTTTGTCGTCAATCGTAAGTTCCTTAAGTGGTATGATAAGTTCAGGTGCAGCAAGACACTTCTTCAAGTTTGACACATGGAAGGTAGGATGAACTGAGCTCAATTGTGCTGGTAGATCCAAACGGTATGCAACGGGTCCAACACATTCCAATATTTCAAAAGGACCAATGTATCGTGGGTTTAACTTTCCACGTTTTCCAAAACGAATCACACCTTTCCAAGGTGCAACCTTCAACATAACACGGTCTCCAACGTTGAATTCAAAGTCCTTACGTTTAAGATCGGCATAACTCTTTTGGCGATCACGGGCAGTCTTAAGTCTAGCTTGAATCTGAGCAATCTTCTCCGTCGTTTCATGGACTACCTCAGGTCCGGTGATTTGCTTTTTGCCTACTTCGGCCCAACAAATAGGAGATCGGCACTTACGGCCATACACTGCTTCGAAAGGTGCAGCATTAATGCTCGAGTGATAACTGTTGTTGTACGAGAATTCGACGAGTGGCAAATGTCTTTCCCAAGCCTTTCCAAAATCAATGACACATGCACGCAACATGTCTTCCAAGGTCTGAATTGTTCGCTCACTTTGCTCGTCAGTCTGAGGATGATAAGCAGTGCTCATGTCGAGACGAGTTCCCATGGCTTCTTGCAAAGAACGCCAAAATCTAGAAGCAAAACGGGGATCGCGATCTGAGATGATCGATAAAGGTACACCATGACGAGATATAACCTCTTTAATGTATAATTGAGCAAGTTTCTCCATTGTATCAGTTTCCTTCATCGCTAGAAATTGTGCAGATTTGGTGAGGCGATCAACAATAACCCAAATGGTATCGTATCCGCCCACCGTCTTTGGCAGCTTGGTGATTAAATCCATTGTTATCCTTTCCCACTTCCATTGTGGGATTTCCGGTTGTTGAAGTAAACCAGAAGGTCTCTGATGCTCGGCTTTAACCTTTGAGCAAGTTAAACACTTACCAACATAAGTCGCAACGTCCTTCTTAAGATTCGACCACCAATACTGTTCTTTAAGGTCGTGGTACATTTTTCCCGCTCCAGGATGAATCGAATATCTCGACTTGTGTGCTTCATCAAGTATCAGGTTCCGTAGATCTCCATAAAGAGGTACCCAAATTCTTCCGGCATAACATCGGAGTCCAGACTCCCTAACCTCGAATCGAGAGACAAGTATGTTCAAATGTTCGTGAGATATGTTCTCCTCTTTGAGAGCCTCATCTTGGGCTACTCTGATCTGGCTGTTGAGGTTCGAATGGATGGTGACATTCAGAGCCCTAACACGAAGAGGTGCTGTCCTCTCCTTTCGGCTTAAAGCGTCAGCTACAACATTGTCCTTGCCAGGGTGATAACGGAGTTCACAATCGTAGTCGTTGAGCATCTCGATCCATCGAAGATGTCTCATATTCAGTTGCTTCTAATCAAAGATGTGCTGGAGACTCTTGTGGTCGGTGAAGATAGTGCTCTTAGTTCCATACAGATAATGTCTCCACAATTTGAGTGCAAAGACAACGGCTCCAAGTTCAAGATCATGTGTAGTGTAGTTCCGCTCATGAATCTTCAATTAGCGGGAGGCATAGGCAATAACCTTTGATCGTTGCATCAGTACACAACCAAAACCACTCTTCGATGCATCACAATAAACAACAAAGTCATCACTGCCTTCAGGAAGTGATAGGATAGGTGCGGTGGTTAACTTCTTCTTCAAAGTTTGAAATGCTGATTCGTGTGCGGGTTCCCAAATGAACTTCTTACCCTTGTGAGTCAGTGCGGTCAAAGGACGCGCAATCAGAGAAAATCCTTCGATGAATCTTCGGTAATAACCGGCGAGACCTAGGAATTGACAAATATGCATCGGAGTAGTGGGGGCCTCCCACTTGCTGATGGCTTTAATCTTGGCGGGATCAACTTTGATACCCTGGTCGCTTACAACATGACCCAAAAATTGTACTTCCTTCAACCAAAATTCACACTTGGAGAATTTGGCGTAAAGTTGCTCCTGTCTTAAGAGTTCAAGCACTAATCGGAGGTGTTGCTCATGTTCTTCTTCGCTCTTAGAGTAGATGAGGATATCATCTATGAAGACGATAACAAACTTGTCCAAGTAAGGCTTGCAGACACGATTCATGAGGTCCATGAACACGGCAGGTGCATTTGTCAAACCGAATGGCATCACGAGGAACTCATAATGACCATAACGGGTTCTGAATGAAGTCTTCATCACGTCACTTTCCTTCACCCTCAACTGGTGATAGCCGGATCACAAATCGATCTTTGAATAAACGCTCGATCCTTGTAGTTGATCAAAAAGATCATCAATTCGCGGAAGAGGATACCAATTCTTGATTGTCAATTTGTTGAGCTCACGGTAGTCGATACACATACGAAAGGATCCATCCTTCTTCTTCACAAACAACACATGTGCGCCCCAAGGCGAGAAGTTGGTTGGATAAACACCCGATCTAATAGCTCTTGTAGTTGACTATGTAATTCTTGCATCTCGGAAGGTGCGAGTCTATAAGGTGTGCGAGCTACAGGTGCTGCTCCTGGCACTAAATCAATCTGAAACTCTACGGCTCTCTGCGGTGGCAATCCAGGCAATTCTTCTGGGAAGACATCTGAGAATTCGTTCACAATTTGAACGTCGTTCACGCTCTTCTCCTCAGTTTCTACCGCTTTCACATGTGCTAGGACATCAAAATGTCCCTTCCTCATAATCTTTTGCGCTTTCACGCAACTAATGAGGTTTAACTTCGAGGTACATCTCTCTCCATAGATAACCAGTGGTTCGCCATCTCCTTGTGGTATGCGAAGTTCTTTATCTCCACAGATTATATCGGCCTTTATCTTGCTCAACCAATCCATACCGACGATCACGTCAAAACTTCCCAGTTTGATAGGTATCAAATCAATTTCGAAATCTGCACCAGCTATGTTGATAATAGCTCCACGACTAATATGGTCAACCTTTTCAAGTTTTCCATTTGCGACCTTAACAAGCATACTTTCTTTTAACGGGACTAATGACCAATTAATCTTATCGCAAAAATGTCTACATACATAACTTCTATCCGCACCAGTATCAAACAAGACAGAAGCTAAAAGATTGTTGATTTTGAATATACCTGTCACCAAGTCGGGGTTATCGCGTGCATCTCTTGCATTAACATTAAAAGCTCTACCACGGGGTGGTCCTCCGTCTTTTCGCTTGTTTGGGCACGCATTTCTGAAATGGCCCGTCTGTCCGCATTCGTAGCACTTCTTCGGTCCATTGGTGTTTGGCTTCCCATTCAAAGTAGTGACCTTGCAGTCCTTCCCGATGTGCCCAGCCCGTTGGCACTTCTCACAGACAACATTGCAATACCCAGTGTGGTGCTTGTAACACCTCTTGCATTGTGGTAAGGTTCCTTTGTAGTTCGGGTTGGTGTTGGTGTTGTTGTTGGGATTAGGGTTTCCACCGTTGTTGTGCCTCTTGGTGGGGGTTTGATCGTAGTTTCTCCCCCTGTTGTTGTTGTTGTTGTTGTTGTTGTTGTTGTTGTTGTTGTTGTGGTTGTTGTGGTTGTTATGGTTGTTGTCCCATTTCCTCTTTTCACTACTACCGGCTTCAAACTTAGCCTTCTCCGGCTCGTCAAGGATGATTTGATTCAGGAGAGTATGCGCCATGCGCATTGCTTCGGGAACATTCGGTGGTTTGGATGAGGTGACATTTCCTTTGATGGACTTAGGGAGTCCTGAGAAGTATTTCTCCATGCGCTTGAATTCGGGGGTGACCATGGTCAGACACATAAGAGCCAACTCCAAAAACCTACGGTTGTAACTGTTAAGGTCGTTCCCTACGGCCTTTAACTGCATAAATTCGATTTCCATCTTCTGAATTTCGGTTCTCGGACAATACTCATCAATCATAGCCGCCTTGAATTCCTCCCATGGCGTAGCATACGCCTCATCGATACCTTTCGCTTGAGCTAACGTGTTCTACCACGTTAGCGCGCTGTCTGATAGCGTGCAAGATGCAAACTTGGTCTTATTGTCCTCCGAACAGTTGCTAACTCGGAATACTGATTCAAGTTTCTCGAACCATCTGGTGAGACCAACTGGTCCCTCGGTGCCGCTGAAGTTATGCGGTTTGCAGCTCTGGAATTCCTTATATGTACACCCATTTCGAACGGGTGGAATAACCGGTGGTGGTGGCGGTGGAGCTTCGAGATTTCTTTCTGCTAGGGCTGCAGCGACCCGTTCGTTGATCATGTCCTCAATCTGGGCGGCGGTAGGTGTTTATCTTCCGTTAGCCATGGTATTCTAAACAAAAATTTTGACCCAAGTCAAAATCCAGTATGCAAGTAGTAATAATACAGTATATAGTGACCAACATGAAATCAAACATCACATGTTATTAAATAATGCATCTAGGTACAAATACCACAGAATCATCGTACAGCAATGTAAATAGAACATCGTGCAAGAATTAAATAACACAAAGTTCCATTCATTAATAATAATAAGTTTCATACATCTGAATAAGTTTGTACAATACATATGAAATACATGAAACTATAACTAGATTACATCATGAAATCTAAATACAAAGTCCTACGATGAAGGCGGGTGAACTGCTCCTCGAGCCAACTGCTCCTCGAGCTCAGTGACTCGAGCTCGGAGAGTCTCAATCTCCCTCATCAGTTCCTCGTTAGAGGGAGCTGGTAGGGCAGGCGGTGCTGGTGGGGCGGGTGGTGCGGGTAGTGCCGGTGGTGCTGATGTAGATGGTCTGGCTCCGGATGTAGACGGTACGTCCCTAGATGTAAGTGGTCCGTATCTAAATCTAGGTGATACAGTTCTAGGAATAGTCAATACGTAACGGGGAACCTTACGTATCTGTGGGTCGGCAGGGTATGGCACAACTCGTTTACGAGCAGTAACCCTACGACGATGACCAAATGCGTCAGTAAAAGCATGACCTCCATTCACCCCTGGAATGACGGTGCCGTTGAAACGGTACCGCTTCCTCGGCGGGGTGGAGGGTGCCTGAATAGGTCTATCAGCAGGATCCTCATCATCGCTGGAGTCATCTGATGATGAAGAATCGGCGGATGATGAGTCATCCGAATCGTGTGGTGGTGACACTGGTGGCTGAGCTGGTAATCCGAAGCGTCCGAAGGCGGCCAACATCTGTCTGTGTCTGCCTGGCGGAATCACGACTAAACGTCCGTCGGGAGTGCGTCGGCAAGGCGTGCGCATGTGGTTACGAAACGGCCCTTCCCCGAACTCCGCGGGGATCTCAATACCACCAATGCGGGGCTGTGACCTCGAGGGTCCGGGAGCAGACACTGGGGCAGGTGCACTAGTACCAGCTCCAGAAGTAGAAGCGCCGGGATCACTAGTGGGTGTCGGGGCCGGTGTATCGGCATTAGCAGCAGCAGGTGTAGCAGTAGGTAGGGCGACGGGGTCTGAATCTGTACTGCCCGAAATGCCAGCAGGTGGAACATCCGACATCTGAACAAGGAAAAATAAATTTTCCATGTCAGTATGTCATAAAGCAAGCAAATAATAGGCCAACAGTTTAAATCATGTATAACGGTAACTAGCATGGCACTAACAGTAATTCGTATGAAAGTAGCATGCAATCGAAATCAAGTAGCATCATGCAGTAGTGAAATCATGTAGTAGCATACGGCATATAACGGAAAAAGTAAGCAGCAGCACGCAGTAAGTTCAGCGGAAACAAGTAAACTAGCAAGTTGTAGATTAGTCCTATTAGTGAATCCTACTCGGGTCGGTCTTAGACTCACTAATACAACCTAATTCCCTACAACCAATGCTCTGATACCAAATGTGATGCCCCGTACAAAACCATCGTGTACGAATCATCACAACAGGATCATTACAAGGTTAAGTACTATATGCTGTAATTAAAGAAGTTGCATTCACAATAAAAAGGTGATGTCATAACCGACGTCAAATGTTTTACATTTCAAAAGTATGCTTCACTATGTAGAAGCAATAATTAAGTGTACGTGAACCCAAATGGTCGTTACAAGTCATAATTCAAAAGTACTAATGTTTGAATGCAAAGTAAAGTAGTTCATGCGTGGACAACTCTAAGCAGCGGGTGTCTACAGCACAACAAGTAAGACAGCGGAAGCAACCTCAAGCACCTGAGAAATACATGCTTAAAAATGTAAACACAAAATTTGGTGAGCTATAGTTTAAGTATAACAGTATGTAAGGTAGGCCACGAGATTTTAGTGCTACAAAGAGCGTTTCAAAATAGTACGATAAAGTATATGTTAACCGTGGGCACTTGGTAACTAACTTAACGTTTATACCCCCTGAAAGTACACTTGGCAAGTGCGTATGTCTACGAAGTATTAAACACCCGTTAAATGCTAGCGCTACTAGCCCGAGTGGGGATGTCAAACCCTATGGATCCATATCTAAGATTCGCGTTCACCGGTTCATAAACCAATGATTAAACGTTACCGAGCTAAAGGGAATGTTTCTGCCGTTATATAACCCACACATATATAAAGTTTAAGTACTTGTGCCTAGTATGTAAAACATAAAATCCGTATGTATTCTCAGTTCCCAAAATAAGTTAAAGTAAAAAGGGAATGCTATAACTCACAATGATAATGTAGTCGTAAAGTCGGTCCGGTAAAGGTGTGCAAGTAAACGGTCCGAAGGTCCTCAACCTAAGGCAAATAGTACTAAGTCAGTAAATCTTCTTAATAGGTTTAAAAGTATGTATTTAAGGTCTTAAGGGTCATCATCATTCATCATCAAACAAAAGGCGTAAACTAAGTTTCGTTTATGAAAGCAGTTTTCAACAAAGTCTGATTTCAGTCCGTCACCACGGCCTCTACCCTTACTGAATTAAGGTGAGACCAGTGGCCATGGCTCCGTCTATGAGTCCCTTAAGTGTGGTAAAATTTATAGAAGCAGACTCGTCTTGGTTTGACCGTGGCGACGGTCTAAGTGCGAGTAGGTCAGAAATTTCTGCACAACGTTAAAGGACATAGTAACGATCGGAGGGCCATAAATCCTAAACCGTAACTCGGATTAAGACGAGTCCTATATGAAAAGTTATCTACTCGAAAAGTTCTATCTAAAAATCAAGGTTAGAACAGCCCAGGTCTACTGATCTGTTCCAGAAGCATCAGGTCAGTAGGTTTTGGACAGAACAGTGAGTTTAAAAAGGGTTCCGGTGGTCTTGGTGCTTGATGTTCATCATGGTTCTCATCCTTGATGCATATAACTTCAAGTGTACAACTCATTGATGTATCTACATCATCTTAACCAAGTCTTGACCATCATAACCCATGTGCAAGTCTAAGACATGAAGCACAACTCACTTAAGAGTTGTATGAAGTTTGATGAACCAAAGTTGCATCAAGGTCTTAGATCTAACACATACATGGACTATAAGACTAATAATAAGTTACAAACTTGAAAGTAAACTAACTAATAAAGATCATAAGTAGTAGAACATGGTTCTTAGTTTGATCTTGAAGATCCAAGACTCAAAAGTCTAGATCCAAAGTTATATTTAAAGAAAACTTATTTGTGTGTTCTTGAACTTTCAAAGTTAACTTAATTTGTTCAAGAGATATGAGATCAAGACTAACTTGTAGTACTTTACCATATAAACGAACTACATGAAATTAAAGTGCATAATAATGAAGAAGTAACTAAGTAAACAAGAAAAGGTTCATGGTTGTTCATACTTTAAAGATTCAAACCAAAGTTTGATCTTTAGAAAGTAAACTTTAAAGTTTACTTCATGAGCTTCAAGTATGTCTTTAATCAACACATGGAACTTGCAACTTTTGAAACAATTGAAGTAGAATCATAAACTAGTGAGTTTATGTTCTTGTGTTCTTGAACTTACAAGATAATAGAAGAACCAAAACTAGAAAGTTAGGTTCTTGAAAGCTAGTAAGTAACTACAATTAGCAAGACAAGTAGTTAAACAAAATCAAGAACAAGTAACAAACAACAAATGATGATGATGATTCATGTATGTATTTAGTTTTAAGACAAAGGAAAGAAGAAGAGAAAAATGTTCTTGTTACTTACAAAAATGTAGAAGAATATGAGAGAAAGTTTGAGAGAAAAGTGAGTGTGTGTGTGTAAATGAAAGAGTAATATGAATACAAGTGAGTATGTAGTGTAAAAAAAATTCAAAACACCACTACATGGCCACCAAGGATTCGGCATTCAGCAGAAAAAAGGGAGGGGGAGGTTTGTTCTTTGGTTACAAGCTTGTAAAGATGACAAAAGTTGGATAAAATGGGTGTTTGCATGGGAATGAACAAGTAACTTGATTCCTTACTAAGTTAACTAACTAGTTACAAGTTAAAGTGATACTTACACTTTGAAAGAGTGGGCTAACTAAGCCCACTTAAAGGTAGGGTGGGCTTACAAGTCTTAATTCATGAGTCCATTAACTAATCAAAGCCCAAGTTCAAATAAATCACAAGTTAAACCAATTAAAGCCCAAGTAACTAACTAACAACTTTAGTTAATTAAAATGATTAATAAACTAATCATGAATGTAAATAATATCTAAAAATATTATTCGTGAAAGTTCCGGGTGTCACAAAGACGTTTCGGACAATTAAAGTCAAGTTCGGGCAATCATGGCAACATGTAAATGTAATGACATACATTTGTTTTATCACACGTATTAATAATAATTATTATTAATAAATTAACGTTGGAAATTCCAGGGTCATTACAGATGACATATATATGGTTATATATATAGTTAACATGATATTATGATAAGTAAACATATCTGTAACAACCTAAACCAACCCTCGACCAAACCACGCGAAAATACAAATTTTTTTTTCCTGTGCAGCATACCTGCGCGGCGCGCCAGATAGGGGCGCGGCGCGCCAAAGTGGACTGTCCGGAAAGTGTTTAAATGCAAAAAAGATTGACTAGTTCCCGACACTTTTACACGAAACGCTTTTTACCATACATTCAAATACGTAAAACTAACCTGTTTCAAACATAAAATCAATGTTTTACAAGCGAGGCCCACACCACCCAAATTACAAGTTTAGTACAAGTTAAGAGTTTCGACCACCAAAAGTTTAAGTTCCAAACTACACAATGAGCATGGCATTTGGGATTAAACTACCCAACTATCGATCAAACTCCAAGAGCTACAAAAGCCAAAAGCGTCCCCTAGCATCAAGCGGGATCTCTAGTCCAAAACGATGCCCTTACCCTTTTCCAAAACCGAACCTATAAAATGGTAAACAACGAGAGGGTAAGCAAAGTTTAGTGAATGCAATAATTATACGAATATATATATATAATTATACCTACTTGCATACACTTACACACCGACCCGCAAACACGCTAGCGTACACATTTAGCTTATCGTCACAATAACAAGCTATAAATCTACAATATCACAAGCTAGCATAACAACCGCATATGAATATAAATCGAATAATATAATATGCTTACAACACAAATAACCATGGTTAACCAATAGTACAAGGGACCTGCGCTCGCGAAAACGCCATCTGTGTTCACAACATCCGTTAGGGCACTTAACACCTCACACCACTAACCCCTTAGGTGGCACCTTAACACCTCAGCACTTCACCCCGAGTGGCATCTTAACACCTCGATGCTTCACTCATCATTTTACGGAGTGGTGTCTTAACACCTAGACACTACACTCCTAGGTGGCATCTTAACACCTCGATGCTACACCCAAGTGGCATCTTAACACCTCGATGCTACACTCTTCACATGAAACATGGTGTCTTAGCACCTCGACACTACACATTTCACGCTACAACAAATAGATACATTATATACATACACATATAATTATTCCACTCACCTCAAAGTCTTGTGAAAAGATACCCGAGCTTGCAAGACCTCAAAGTAACGTACCTATCATATTATACACATCATCAAATGCAAACTCAAGTCGGTCAACCAAACCCTTTCACCATTCTAAGCCATTTTGACCCAAGGTGCAATTTCAACCCATTTGCACCCTTAACCCTAAATTGGGTCAACACACACCAAAATCCTAATCATTCGTCCAAATGGGTTTAAAACACATTTAGGTCACAAGGCTAACTCGTTTTCATACTTGCTAGGCCACTTAGGTCATTAAAGACTCATTTGACCCTTTTCAAGGTCAACACACCCATTTGGGTCATCCATACCCAATAACACCCATTTACATATTATTAAAGTGTTCTAGCAACTAACTAACCAAATTTAAGACTCAAAAGTCCAAATAACACATTCAAACCCTAGGTTAGTCATCAATGAGCCTTCATAACCCATATTCAGCCAAAATCCCCAAAAACTAACAAAATGGGTCTTTGGTTCATCACTAGCCCAAACCCTAACCCTTAAAGCAATTAAAGTAAGAAATTGGGTTTTATAACTTACCAACACAATCACCACGTAGCTATCGACTAGATGAACAACTTTATAACTTGCACCAAGACCCGATTCAACCTCTTTCACCCTTTAATGGAGCTTTCTCTCTCAAGGATTGCACTCTCTCTCTAGAGTATAATTGGAGAAGATAAGGTTGTTGGGAATGGAGTGAATGAAGCTCCAAAACTGATCCAAGGTATTAAATTCGGTCTCCAATGTGTTTTGATCAAAATGCCCTCAAAATATCTATTTTAAAAGAAGAGGAGAATCTGTCGCAGACAGATGGCGTGGCGCGCCACCTAGCCACGCGGCGCACGACCTCCCAGTTCAGCATCTTTTCTCTTTTTAATTATGTGCAACCAAAACCCCAAAACTTGAGTAACTTATATACACACATGTACACTACAATTATTCGGGTCTTACAGCTCTCCCCCACTTATTCGGATTGCGTCCTCGCAATCCAAGCCGCATGACACGAGGGAAGATAAACTAACACGAACTCTTCGGGCTCCCAAGTGAACTCGGAACCTTTACTTCGCCGCCATTGAACCTTGAAAGTTCTCACCTCTTTATTCCTCAACATTTTCACCTTCTCGTCAAGGATAGCAATCGGTTCCTCGACATATTCTAACTTGTTGTTTAGCTCGATCTCGTCTAAAGGCATCCATGAGGAATCATCCGCAAGGCACTTACGGAGGTGGGAAACATGAAATGTATTATGGATCCCGAAAGCTCTTCGGGTAATTCCAATCGATATGCAACTTCACCAACACGAGCTAAAACCTTGAACAGCTCAATAAACCGAGGAGCTAACTTTCCCCGTTTTCGAAATCGAATAATACCCTTCCATGGCGAAACCTTAAGCATCACCATATCGCCTTCTTGGAACTCAATGAATCGCCTACATCTATCGGCATACGACTTTTGACTATCTTGAGCCTTCTTCAAATGTTCCCGAATCAAATCGATCTTGCTATTAGTCTCTAAAACCAAATCGGTACTCCCGATCTCTCTTTGACCCACTTCTCCCCAACAAACGGGAGTTCGACACCTACGCCCATAAAGCATTTCGTAAAGTGGCATCCCGATACTAGTATGATAACTATTATTGTACGAGAATTCCACCAAAGGAAAATGCTCATCCCAACTACCACCAAAGTCAATGATGCACTCCCGTAACATATCTTCCAAAGTTTGATTCGTACGTTCGGTTTGACCGTCCGTTTGAGGATGATACACCGTACTCAACTTCAATTGCATACCCATATCTTCATGAAACTTTTCCCAAAACCGAGATGTAAAACGAGTATCTCGATCCGAAATAATAGATATAGGAACTCCATGTCGCGAGACCACTTCCTTGATAAACAACTTAGCCAAGGCCTCCGATGATATCGCTTCTTTAATGGGAAGAAACAAAGCACTTTTCGTCAACCGGTCAACTATCACCCAAATCGTATCGAATTGGGTTCTCGCCGTTTTAGGTAACTTCGTAATGAAATCCATGGTAATGTGCTCCCATTTCCATTTCGGGATTTCTAACGGTTGCAACTTACCATACGGCTTTTGGTGTTCAGCTTTTACTTGTAAACACGTGACACATTGCTTAACATACTTCACAACATCACGTTTCATGCCGGGCCACCAAAAATCTTTCTTCAAGTCATGATACATTTTCGTCGCGCCCGGATGAATGGAATATTTTGACTTATGTGCTTCATCAAGTAGCACCCGTCGGTAATCACCCATCTTAGGCACCCACACCCTTCCTTGAAAAGACAACAAACCACGCGGGCCCATAGTAATGAACTCCGATTGGCCCACGATTCGTTCCACATGCTTATTGTGAACGTAAGCCTCTATTTGAATCTCGCCAAGCTTCTCAAGAAAATCGTTGGAAATAATCAAACGTAACGACCCCACTTTTATCGCCGGATGTTGACTCTTTCGAAACAACGCATCCGCGACAACATTCGCCTTACCCGGATGATAAAGTATCTCACAATCATAATCTTTCACCACATCCATCCACCTACGTTGGTGATAATTCAAATCTCGTTGATTAAAGAGATGTTTCAAACTCTTATGATCTGAATAAATCGTACAGTTGATGTAACGACCCGATACAAAACCGTTATTGACGGCGCCGTTAACTTAGGTCCCATTGCGTGGTCGTAGTCCCTATATGAGACTCGTTTGACCAAAATTATGTCGCATTCATTTGAAAGGTACAAGACTTGCAAGTTTAGTTTACAAAACCGTTCGACAACAAGTCTAAGTTTACAAAAGTCATAAAGTATAAATGAAATAACTTGCGACATAATTAGTTTAAAAACACAGTTGCTATAAATAGCGTAAGTATGTAAACAAAAGTTTGAATCCAAAAGTGCTATCCCTAGCGTATGCATGCATGGTTGACTCCAATCAAGTAATCAAAGAGTGCGGAAGCATGTATCAAGTAGCCAAGTATGAACCTGAGAAAACATGTAGAAAACTGTAAACGAAAAACGTTGGTGAGATCATAAATGTATTTGTAAAAGTATGTTTTTGAATCACAAGGTTTAGTATCAAGGCGTATACATCTCTAAAGATGTGTTTGTAAACCATAAGATTTAGTATAAAGTGAATATCAAGCGTATACATCCCAAAAGATGTTGTCTGTATCACGAGCACCCAATTACCAAAACTTAACTGAATCTTACCTCTGCATAATAGTGTTAGAACCTACACTATATACCGAAAATACGTTTCATCCGTCAGATGAGGGTTCGTCAAACCCGCATGGCCACACAACATAATTTCTCGCTCACACCCTACAAGTGTAACTAATGGTAATTGAACTTGAGGATTTTCGTTCTAACTCGTATGTATCTTTGCTCTTGTATTCGCATTTGTGTTCAAAGTATGAAAGTATAAACCGTATAAATGTATATAAAGTATATGTTTCTCAGCCCACGATTTAAAAGAATAAAAGTTGTTGAAAAGGTGGGACTATGATCTCACCTCGAGTGCACGAGTATAAAAGTACTTCACAAAGTAACGTATGCATGAAAGTTGCTTAGCCTTGACCTAAACAAGTAAGTTGTGTCAATTAACCGGTTACGATACAAGGTCGGGTGAAATGTGTTCAATTAGTCCTATGGCTCGTTACGACTCGATTAAATATAGCATGTGAATCAATTTGTCAAGTTTCATACAAGAATCACGTATAAAAGCATGTTAGAACGATTGCATAAAAGTTTGGTTAAGTTTGACTAAAAGTCAAACTTGGTCAAAGTCAACGAAAAAGTCAACACGTTCGGGTCGGGTCCTGGACTATTTTTCTATGCTAGTTATTCATATACAAGTATATTAGAACAAGTTTCATGTGAATCGGAGATCGATAGCTAGTCAAACGAAGTGTAGTAGTTGTTGTAATCGAGTAACGGGATTATCAAGAACATTAGTTAACGAAGTGTACGAATATAGGTGACGAAAGATGTTATTAAAAAAAAAGACGGTATTAAAATAAATTTAACGGAAAAACGCGGGATGTTACATTATCCACACCTCAAAAGAAATTTCGTCCTTAAATTTAGTTGGAAGTAGTAGTTGTTGTTTCTTCTTCGAAACCTTGCATTGTAAACTCTACGAATAAGTGAGGGTACTACCTTGGGCATTTCAACGAACTTCGACGGTCGGGATTTTTACGTTGGATTGAAGTTTGGTTTCACGATTCATAATTTCAACCGGTTCTCCTAGGAAGTGGAGTGTACCATCGATAGCAAGCTCGTCGAAGGGAATAGCAAGTTACGTCTTCAGGTTCTATGTAGGATGAACGGAGACTCAAATGAGTCGGAAAATCTAGATGACAAGCAACGGGTACAATACGCTCCATGGTTTCAAAAAGGATTAGTATATCACGGATTTAGCATTCCTATGTTTCCCGAAACGGTTTACACCTCCTCAAGGTGCGACTTCGGATAGTTAGCCATTTCCCACATGGAACTCGAAAGGTTTACGTCTAACATTGGCAAGCTCTCTGGGCGACTACGAGTCGTGTTGGGTCTTTCTTGAATATGAATAAATTTTCTCAGTTGCTCATGAATAAACTCGGCCCCGGTGAATTGATCATCGTTTACTTTGTTCGACAAGAGAGAATGACGTTTCCGGTCACATGTGGTTTCAAAAGGTGTGACGTTAAGAATCGAATGATAACTATCGTGGTAAGAGATTCTGGTTAAAGGCAAGACTTTTCTCAAGTGGTTTGAAGTTGGTAACAAAAATTCGTATTACGGTTTCCAAGGTTTGAATCGTATGTTTGTTCGGTCCGTCGGGTTTTGGATGGTACGCGGTACTCATGTCTAAACGTGGTCCCGAGGCTTTTTGTAAGGCACTCCGAAATCTAGAAGTGAAACGAGGATCTCGATCCGAAACAAAGTACATTCCGTAAGGTATATTTGAACAAGTTTGTTAGGACAAGTTTCTCAAGAAAATTCGCGTCGCGGAAGATTTATCGGTTTCCAAATACGTTCGTCGAGACTATTCACCCTCGAGGCGAATACTAGTATAACGTGAAGAGTCTCTCTCCATTGAGAATTTAAAATAAAAGATTTCCTGAACCAAAATTACGAGTGTAAGGCGAGAGAAGTTTCCGCCTCGATGCGAGCATAACGAGTAAATTGTAGTTAGTCAATAAGACTGTGCGAGGACGAGATAGTATACACGTGTAACATATGGTTGAAGTCGAAAGGAATCGGTAATTCATTCGGAAGCATAAGTATAGTTCGACAAAAATCGAAGGTGTGTCCCCGGTATGGTTGTTATCAATATTCTCGGAGTTTTCAGATGTCCAACATGAATAGATGAAGTCATGTACATGGCTCATGGTGGTGTTTAGGTTGATCGAGTCTAACCACCATCACGTGTCACTAGAACTTTGGTATGTCTTACCGTAATATAACCACATTGATCGAGTGTCGTTATATTACGCTAACTCATACCTCCATTCCCACATCACTCTATAGATTCAAGTTCGTGTAATCGTGAAGTTTAAAATGAAAAAAATGTAACGACGTCTCAAACGTGACTCGTATTTGAATCGAAAGGATTAGTGCACCCTAAAGAAGCGTTTCCCGAACTAGTGTGACTAATGAAGTCGTCGTCATTCTCACGCGTATGAATCATGAATCCACGTGTGTTACCAAAAAGTGGCGGAATACGAGTTCGTATGATGAAGGTTGGGTACCATTAAAAAGTTTGCCTAAGAATGATTCAAGTATAATGCACAAGTAGTCAAGTAAGTGCTATCTATAGCAAATGTATGTCAGAATGCAAATGCTAACTATCCGGTTGTAGTCTAGACTCACTAATGCGTCCTAACGACTCTGTTAGACACAATAATGCACGTCCTAGTTCCCTACAACCAACGCTCTGAAACCACTTGTAACGACCCGATACAAAACCGTTATTGACGGCGCCGTTAACTTAGGTCCCGTTGCGTGGTCGTAGTCCCTATATGAGACTCGTTTGACCAAAATTATGTCGCATTCATTTGAAAGGTACAAGACTTGCAAGTTTAGTTTACAAAACCGTTCGACAACAAGTCTAAGTTTACAAAAGTCATAAAGTATAAATGAAATAACTTGCGACATAATTAGTTTAAAGACACAGTTGCTATAAATAGCGTAAGTATGTAAACAAAAGTTTGAATCCAAAATTGCTATCCCTAGCGTATGCATGCATGGTTGACTCCAATCAAGTAATCAAAGAGTGCGGAAGCATGTATCAAGTAGCCAAGTATGAACCTGAGAAAACATGTAGAAAACTGTCAACGAAAAACGTTGGTGAGATCATAAATGTATTTGTAAAAGTATGTTTTTGAATCACAAGGTTTAGTATCAAGGCGTTTACATCTCTAAAGATGTGTTTGTAAACCATAAGATTTAGTATAAAGTGAATATCAAGCGTATACATCCCAAAAGATGTTGTCTGTATCACGAGCACCCAATTACCAAAACTTAACTGAATCTTACCTCTGCATAATAGTGTTAGAACCTACACTATATACCGAAAATACGTTTCATCCGTCAGATGAGGGTTCGTCAAACCCGCATGGCCACACAACATAATTTCTCGCTCACACCCTACAAGTGTAACTAATGGTAATTGAACTTGAGGATTTTCGTTCTAACTCGTATGTATCTTTGCTCTTGTATTCGCATTTGTGTTCAAAGTATGAAAGTATAAACCGTATAAATGTATATAAAGTATATGTTTCTCAGCCAACAATTTAAAAGAATAAAAGTTGTTGAAAAGGTGGGACTATGATCCCACCTCGAGTGCACGAGTATAAAAGTACTACACAAAGTAACGTATGCATGAAAGTTGCTTAGCCTTGACCTAAACAAGTAAGTTGTGTCAATTAACCGGTTACGATACAAGGTCGGGTGAAATGTGTTCAATTAGTCCTATGGCTCGTTACGACTCGATTAAATATAGCATGTGAATCAATTTGTCAAGTTTCATACAAGAATCACGTATAAAAGCATGTTAGAACGATTGCATAAAAGTTTGGTTAAGTTTGACTAAAAGTCAAACTTGGTCAAAGTCAACGAAAAAGTCAACACGTTCTGGTCGGGTCCCGGACTATTTTTCTATGCTAGTTATTCATATACAAGTATATTAGAACAAGTTTCATGTGAATCGGAGATCGATAGCTAGTCAAACATTTCACGTGAAAAGGGACATAATGAGCAGAATCTGGCCAGGCCAGTTCGCGCGCCGCGCGGGGATGGGGCGCGCCGCGCCACCATCTGGGCAGATCCTTTTCTGTTTTTCAAAGTATGCGCGAACCAAAACTCTTTCCAACCCAATTCTTGACCCGCAAACACCCAAAACATGTGTCTTATATCATCGGAAAGGTATTTTTACAAGGAATACAACTAAACACAATTCATCAATCACAAACATCATTTACAATAGCCGAAATCTCATTAAGTGATCAATAAAAGTCCATTTTCAAAGTTTCAAGTTCATCAATCACATTTTAAGTTTCGGGAATCCAATTCACACATATGATATGCCGTTTTGAAGGTAATGAAGCATACATTACTACTAAACACTAACAATTAACATTTCATGGCATTCAAGCATCAAAAGTTCATGTCAAGAACTATCAAACCCTAGTCAAACATCACAAAATCCTTAATCACGTTTATGAAGTTTCTTTAATCAATCTATACATCAACATGAAGCTAATGATGCTAGTAACACTTTTAAAACATGAACTTTAACAATCTAACACATTTGATCATCCAAAATCAAAGATTAAGCATACACTTTTCATTTTCAAGCTAGTTACACCAAAACATCAAGATCGAGCATACAAATCATATATTCATGTTATACACGAGCCATAGACACTAACTAACAACATTTCAAGTCAAAAACACGAATTTAAAGAAATCTAGAGTTTTAGAAATGTTACCCAAAATCAATGAAGTTAGTATCAAATCGTAGAGGATGATGAGAGGATCAAGAATATGTAGTTTGTTTTGATGTTTGCTTGCTAAATCGAAATTAGATGATGAATCTTTTGTTTGAAGGTTGAGAGAAAAGATGGAAGTAATGAAGATGGTGGAGATGAAAATGAATGGAGGAGGATGGAGTTGACTAGTTGACCTAGTCAACTAGTTTGGCTCTTTGGCGAGTTTAGTCCCTCAAGTTTGTAGTCGGGTGCGGGAATTAACCGATCGAATATTTTTAAAATGCAAGTTAACGAGAGATGTTGTAATCGAGTAACGGGATTATCAAGAACATTAGTTAACGAAGTGTACGAATATAGGTGACGAAAGATGTTATTAAAAAAAAGACGGTATTAAAATAAATTTAACGAAAAAACGCGGGATGTTACACTTGACACCATACAAGTAATGGCGCCAAATTTTTAACGCATGCACAACCGTCGCCAACTCAAGATCATGAGTCGGATATCTCGTTTCGTGTTCCTTTAATTGTCGAGAGGCATAAGCGATGACTTTACCTCTTTGCATTAGAACACACCCGAGCCCATTTAGCGAAGCATCACAATAAACCGTCATATCTTCCACACCTTCCGGTAATACTAACACCGGAGCTTGACACAACTTCTCTTTTAACAATTGAAAAGCAATTTCTTGCTCGTTCTCCCAATTAAACTTAGCATTCTTTCTCGTTAACTTCGTTAATGGAGAAGCAATCTTAGAAAAGTCTTGGATAAACCGACGATAATAACCGGCCAATCCGAGGAAACTTCGGATTTTCGTAGGCGTAGTCGGTCGTCCCCAACTCTTCACCGTCTCTATCTTCCCCGGATCTACTTGAATACCGTCTTTGTTCACAATATGACCAAGGAATTGGACTTCCCTTAGCCAAAATTCACATTTGGAGAACTTAGCATACAACTTCTCCTTTCGTAAGGTCTTCTATACTTCACGCAAATGACGTTCATGTTCATTCATACTTTTCGAATAGACTAGTATGTCGTCGATGAACACTATTACCGACTTGTCTAACATAGGTTGGCACACTCGGTTCATAAGATCCATGAATGCCGCCGGTGCATTCGTAAGACCAAAAGGCATCACCACAAACTCAAAATGTCCATACCGCATTCTAAAAGCCGTTTTCTCGATATCTTCCTCACAGACCCGCATTTGGTGATAGCCGGACCGTAGATCGATCTTAGAGAAATACGTTGCACCTTGAAGTTGATCAAATAAATCGTCAATCCTAGGTAATGGATAACGATTCTTGATATCTTCCTCACAGACCCGCATACAACCATCTTTCTTCTTCACAAATAACACCGGAGCGCCCCACGATGAAGCACTCGGTCGAATAAAACCCTTCTCGAGCAATTCTTGAATTTGATTTAACAACTCTTGCATCTCCATTGGCGCTAAACGATAAGGAGTTTTAGCAACGGGGGTAGCCCCCGGAACCAACTCGATGCGAAATTCAACTTGTCTTTCCGCCAGAACACCCGGTAATTCGTCCGGAAAAACGTCTTCGAAATCACTAACAACAGGAATTTCATGAATGGGTGGCGGCTCACTACGAGTATCGACAACATGAGCAAGGAAAGCCATGCCACCACTAACAACAAAACGATGTGCCCGTGCAAAAGTGCATATCGGCACCGGTCTCCTTCGCTTATCACTAAGAATAATTAACTCTCCCCCTCTTGGGGTCTTCACACGAATAAACTTATTATGGCATGCAATATCGGCTCTATAACGATCGAGCCAATTCATACCAACGACAATATCAAAATCGCCCAAGGTCATTGGAATGAGATCAATTTTAAAGGTTTCGGCACCGAAAACAACATCACAATTCTTACACACATCAACCACTAGCACCGTCTTGCCGTCCGCTATTTTGACTTCTACCGGACGACTTAACTTAGCTAACGGTCTATCAAGTTTAGGCACAAATTTTGGAGAAACAAACGACAAATTTGCACCGCTATCAAAAAGAATCCTTGCCGGATTAGAATTAACCATGAAAGTACCTGAGACAACTTCGTTCGATTGTTTGGCTTCATCATTGGTCATCAAGTAGTTGCGACCCCTAGCCGTACCCGCCGCCTTCTCTAACCGCTTCACATTATCGTTTCGCAAATCGGGATACTCCGGCTCAAAACCCCGAGCCAACTCGAACAATTCATCAAAAGACATAGCCATACCCCGACTAATCTTCCCCTTGTACTCATCATTCAAAGTACGGTAGAAATCCTTCATGAGCTTATGATCATCACCAACATATTCTGGGCAAAAACGAGTCTTTGCCAAGAATGTAGACTTGAGGGTAACCAAATCCATGGAACCTTGTTGCAAATGGCGCAACTCGACCCGGATTCTATCGAGGTCGGAAGAAGTTCGGTTTTCTTTGAAAAATTCTTTCTTGAACTCTTCCCAAGTCAAGTCCATACATTGTTCTTCACCATACAAGTTGATTTTATCGTCCCACCACAACTTAGCTTCTTCGCGTAACATGCTAGAACCATGCCTCGTCTTCCTTTCGGGAGGACATTCCGTGGTACGGAAAGCTCCCTCAATATCGGAGATCCAACATGTACTTTTTAAAGGATCCCGCACCCCATTAAACATCGGGGGTTGAGCATCCTTGAAGTTCTTATAGTGGAAGTCCCGCCTTCCTTCACCTCCTTCACCGCGAGGATAGATATTCCTAGCGTCAAGGGCCTTTTCGATAGTGGCCTTCATTCGTTCATTAATTATATCAGTTATTTGCTCATCAACCGAATCTTGAAAGACCTTTCGAACGTCCGCAAGAAAATCCACTTTTAACTTCTTAAAGACGGCCTCGACCTTGGTTGAGAACTCGGCGTCCCCGCTTGTACTTCCGTTATCATGTTCGGGACCGTTTCTCGTCTTCATTCTATTAAACGAATTAGGTTAAACCACCAAACGGAAGGAAAAATTACATATATATACATACACATACGCCACACTACTCCATCTCGCTCAACAATTGTCGTACATTACTGGTTTGACACGATTTGCGCCCGTAACAATGGTAGCTAATCATTGTTACGCGAGCACGTCGCATTAACTTGCTAGTACAACGTCCATCTCGCTCGATGCTCGCTAAACATACATAACAAATAGCGCATGATTAGTTTACATAAACCTATGCACAACTAATCCCCATCCGACCCAAATTCCTACAAGTCCCGCATAACGCACACACAAAAAGTCTAAGTCTAGGCGCCTATCTAAAGTCACCTAAATCCCTTAGACCATGCTCTGATACTACTTGTAACAACTCAAACCAAACCGCGACCAAAATACAAAATAAAAAAAATTTGTTGTACAGAGAAGTGGCGCGGCGCGCCAGGATGGCCGCGCGGCGCGCCATTCGGGCCTGTCCGGAAAGTTTCAAAATGAGAAAAAGATCGACTGGTTCCCGACATTTTTAGACCACACACTTTTAACCACACATTCCAATATGTAAAACTATCACGATTCAAACATAAAAAGATGTTTTACAAGCGGGGCCCACTTCGGCCGTTTTACGAGTTTAATACAAAATATGAGTTTCCACCGCCAAAATTTTAAGTACCAAACTACACTACGAGCATGGCGTTTGGGATTAAACTACCCAAGTCTCGGTCAAACTCCAAGAACTAACACTTCCAAAAAGCGTCCCCTAATCAACAAGCGGGATCTCTAATCCATGATAATGCCCTTACCCTTGTCCACAACCGAACCTATAAAAATAGTAAACAACGAGAGGGTAAGCAAAGCTTAGTGAATGCAATAATTATACGAATACCTATATAATTATACCTACTTGCATACACTTACACACCGACCCGCAAACACGCTAGCATACACATTTAGCTTATCGTCACAATAACAAGCTATAAATCTCCAATATCACAAGCTAGCATAACAACCGCATATGAATATAACTCGAATAACATAATATGCTTACAACACAAATAACCATGGTTAACCAATAGTACAAGGGAACGGCGCTCGCGAAAATGCCATCGGTGTTCACAACATCCGTTAGGGCACTTAACACCTCGCACCACTAACCCCTAGGGTGGCACCTTAACACCTCGGCACATCACCCCGAGTGGCATCTTAACACCTCGATGCATCACTCATTAATTTACGGAGTGGTGTCTTAACACCTCGGCACTACACTCCTAGGTGGCATCTTAACACCTCGATGCTACACTCGAGTGGCATCTTAACACCTCGATGCTACACTCTTCACGTGAAACATGGTGTCTTAGCACCTCGACACTACACATTTCACGCTACAACAAATAGATACATTATATACATACGCATATAATTATTCCACTCACCTCAAAGTCTTGTGAAAAGATACCCGAGCTTGCAAGACCTCAAAGTAACGTACCTATCATATAATACACCTCATCAAACGCAAACTCAAGTCGGTCAACCAAACCCTTTCACCATTCTAAGTCATTTTGACCCAAGGTGCAATTTCAACTCATTTGCACCCTTAACCCTAAATTGGGTCAACACACACCAAAACCCTAATCATTTGTCAAGATGGGTTTAAAAACACATTTAGGTCACAAGGCTAACTCGTTTTCATACTTGCTAGGCCACTTAGGTCATTAAAGACTCATTTGACCCATTTCAAGGTCAACACACCCATTTGGGTCATCCATACCCAATAACACCCATTTACATATTATTAAAGTGTTCTAGCAACTAACTAACCAAATTTAAGACTCAAAAGTCCAATTAACACATTCAAACCCTAGGTTAGTCATCAATGAGCCTTCATAACCCATATTCACCAAAAATCCCCAAAATACTAACAAAATGGGTCTTTGGTTCATCACTAGCCCAAACACTAACCCTTAAAGCAATTAAAGTAAGAAATTGGGTTTTATAACTTACCAACACAATCACCACGTAGCTATCGACTAGATGAACGACTTTATAACTTGCACCAAGACCCGATTCAACCTCTTTCACCCTTTAATGGAGCTTTCTCTCTCAAGGATTGCACTCTATCTCTAGAGTTTAATTGGAGAAGATAAGGTTGTTGGGAATGGAGTAAATGAAGCTCCAAAACTGATCCAAGGTATTAAATTCGGGCTCCAATGTGTTTTGACCAAAATGCCCTCAAAATATCTATTTTAAAAGAAGAGGAGAATCTGTCCCAGACAGATGGCGCGGCGCGCCACCAGGCCGCGTGGCGCGCGACACCTCCAGTTCAGCTTCTTTCTTGCTTTTAAATATATAACCAAAACCCCGTTTCAAGTATCGAACATTACACTTATATACACTACAAATACTCGGGTCTTACATATATTTACATATTTATTTACATCTAATTGTTCGTGAATCGTCAGGTGATCAATCCTTAATTAATGATGTTGCTTAATTACGGATTGAGTGCAATAAGATTATAATGGAGGATAGGATGTTCGATGATTATTTTGGGTACCGATGATTGTTTTTCACTTTAACTATCAAGTGATCAACCACCCCGACCCGGTCTTCGTTATCGATTAGCATGATTCACCTTAATTCAATGTAAGAAGTCCTTGGGCAAAGTCACAAGTGAAATCTACAAAGGCTTAGGCAAATGGCAGAGAATCAACAACCTATAAATGAGAGGCCAAGCTCCCTATTTATAGTATCCATGATATCCGCGGTCTGCGAGATGCTTGGCTCTCTGCGGAAAGTCAGAGGATCAAACCGCAGTTTGGCATTTCAGCGAATACATAACCGCAGTATTTATTTTCAGCGAATATTACATAACTGTGCCTTATAATCCGCGTAGTTCTGTCCTTAGCTTTTTAGAAAATAAAATATACATATACAATGCTATGTATATGATCATCAGGTATGGTCAAAGGGTAATTGATTACATGAATATAGATTTCAAAACATTCGAGACTCGACATTACAGATTTTTGCTTATCGTGTCGGAAACATATAAAGATTAAAGTTTAAATTTGATCGGAAATTTGCGGGTCATCACACTCGGGTCAGGATTGCTTTTCACTTCTTTTCAGCTTCGCCTTCTGACCAATCTGTGCAAACCTACAGACCCTTACTGTGGAGATCACCATTCCAAAGATTTCTAGATACTAAAGATACAGTTTCTAACATTGTTTGAAGACCTCCAAAATGAGCATCCCATCAGAGAGATAATCACCACCAGCACTGCCTCAATGATTGACATTCATGGGTCAACCAGCAGAGTCATGGATCATATTCTCATCGGACTTCAAGATTTATTACGAGCCAAAACTGCACACTACCTATCTTTTAGGAGATCTTCAAGAGAAGTACCGGATCTTCTACCACTTTTGGTCCGACACTTTGTCAGGATTTACCCATTGAGACTCACATTCCCTCGAGAAGACCAAGATTACAACCACCAGCGAGGGATGTTTGCTTTCTAAGCATCACTACGGTCGAGCCAACGACCTTAAACAAAAGTGCTTCTCGGGAGGTAACCCGTGCAATAAAGTAGAGTAGAAGAATAAATGATGACAAATGACCCGATCAATAAAGGACGCAAGGATTGAAAGCCAGCTAGTATCTTCACAAGCAACATCTGCTAGGGGTATTTCTTTCTTCCCGTTACTAGCTCAAACTTTAAATTATACCACATCCTAGCTTATCACTAAGTGTCGTATCCCAACCCAAATAAACACTAGACAAATATTCCTAAATCTTCAACTAAAACTCCTAAGTATGGGATACACTAGGAACATTGAGGACAATGTTCGTCTAAGTGTGGGATGTTGGTATAATCTTTTATGTTGTATTAAAATAACCCATTACGAAGATTCCAAGTTCTTAAGCCAAATTTCAAAAATTTTTAACAAAAGAAAGCCTTTTCGAAAAAGTATTTTTGAAAACCTAAAACGTTTGTAAATAAAAATAAGGCTTAAGTAGGGTGGAAATATTGTCACGATGAACCAAATCTCTAATTGAGAATTGCATGTCTAGGCATTATCGACCTAAATTGATTATGGTGAGGCACCCAAATAAGACCAGCATTCATCATTAATGCTTCACTTTTTTCCGTTGAGAGTACAGATGTCTGTGCTCAGAATCAGAAGTTGCTTTAGATCAATATTTCCAAAGCAGCGAAACGTGATTTGGTTATAATCAGAAAAGCTAGCCATTTGTCAAAAATAAGCCTTCCGCACCTCCTGTACTTCTACACCACCTCATTCACATCATCTTTACTATCACTCGAAAATCCAGAAAATAAGATTCCTTTCGAAAATTCGATGTTATAAACCTCTCAAGAATCATGGCAAAGGTCTTGAAAAGTTTACCGACAAAAAGTTTCTCGAGATAAAATCTCTAAAAACTATATATATATTTGTTGGTTCTGAAAAAAAGAGCAGAACGTATAAAGAAAAACGCCGAAGAAGAACTTGACCAAAATGATTATCAAATGAAGAATAGTTCAAAAGTGCTTCTCAAAAAATATCAGCACTCCTATCTATCCGAATAAAATTCT
This sequence comes from Rutidosis leptorrhynchoides, assembly GCF_046630445.1. NCBI lineage: Eukaryota > Viridiplantae > Streptophyta > Magnoliopsida > Asterales > Asteraceae > Rutidosis > Rutidosis leptorrhynchoides. Next base: position 280,984,993 of record NC_092334.1, on the reverse strand, counting down.
GCATAAGGACTATATTACCTTTTTCTCACCCCTCAAAAACAACTTCACTACCACTCCAAAATTCCTTTCCATCATTGACAAATGACCTAGAAGCTATGGTTACTACTGTTCTCACATTAGTAGCAAGGATTTGAGTCTTTATCAAGCCTATGACGATGGGTACAACATGACTAGCTATGAGTGAATTCATTTCTTATATCTATAAGGAACCCTAAACACTTGTGTGATTTGAGTGACCCGTGAAGGCTAGCCTAAGTCATGTAACGTCCTCGCATGCTTGCAGAGATAGTTTCAATCCTAACATAGATGACTCATCTTACTTTTTGCTCTTATATTAAAAAGTAAACCGCGTAGGCTATTAGAAAAGAAATTCCAAAAAGACTTCTTATGGTAAAAATGAGAGTTTGCTTAAGGACAAGCGAAGTCTAAGTGTGGGATATTTGATATCGGTTAAAAAGTCACGTTTTTACCCCGGTATTAAGGCCCAAAAACAAGAAAGATTCGAACTTTATCAGAAAAATACCCACTTCGTCAGTTAAATTGAAGATCAAGTAATTACAAAGACGGTGCAAAAAGAATCAAGAGAATCGGAGCTAAAACAAAGATTCTAGAGCGAAAACGGTGAAACACAAGAAATCAAGTTACGATCCAGCGAATCAACAAGCTAAAGAGCTTGCCAAACGGGCTGCCAAACAGCTTGCCAGTATGGCAAATGGCCTGCCATATGCCCAGATCAAATGGGCACGTTAAACGGACTGGCCTGGCAAACGGCCCCTGCAAACGGCCTGCCAAATGGCCTACCAGCCGTTTGCAGAAAAATTTCAAGCTTATTTAAAGGGTCTTTGTCATTCATTCCAACACACACTTCAATTCACTTCTTTCTCTCTCTTGTACAATATTAGTCATACTTTCAAGGTCTTCGACTCCGTGCGGGAAATCTAACGCCGAAGATTGTATTAGGAGCGGTCTGGAGTTTGAAGTTGTCACTCTTGTATTCGCAAGTCGTTTAATCTACTGGTACTTCTATCCTTTATCTTTATATAATGTCTTCTATCATTATGTTCTGTGATGTTGTTGCCATGATTAGCAAGTAGTTATCTTTAGTGTATGCTATGATATAACCAGGTATAATGCCGAAATAATATTATGGTTTGTGTATGTTGTCAAAATGCTTTTCGATTATGCTTTAAACTCAATTGCTTTTCCAACTAATAGAACGTAGTTATTGGCTCTGTTATTGGGAAGTCGCGAACCCCGATTCAGAGTACACTATCTATGTCACCCCTTGGTAAGAGAAGTCTATCGGATACAACGTAAGATTTACTGAGGCACACCGGTTGTAGTAAGTCTATCAAGCTTTGGATTCTGACTGAGGACTCTTTCGTAGTGAAACATCTGACTAGACCTTTAGTACATTGTCGGTCCCAGACCATGCTAGTGTAGTCACCAAGCATATAATCTTCGTACGTGTATGCTGAAGCACAACGGTTGTTGTAAGCTGTACCTCTGCTAAGTAAGGCCACGGAACCTGGTTAGTGCTAATTAGTACACTGCACCATAACGCGGTCTCAAGCATTGCACCCCGCTTAGGGATTCTTGATTAATTAAGGAACTGTTTGTTTAAACACATAAAGGATTGGACCATTAGGATAACCGAACGTGTTCATGGAAGTCCACTTTACTTGGCCATGGTGTTCTTTATGGTTGAACTCTTTTTAAGGGCCTAACTATCTTTTAAAATGAATCATTAACGAAACCATTGAAACACATCACGTCTCTTGGATATGGTAAACCCTGTATTCTATTATGCTTAAGAAAGTTTTGAGACGACCCGTCCTAATCCATAAGGACGAATACAATAACATATGATTACATCGCGAGGTATTTGACCTCTATATGATACATTTTATAAACATTGCATTTGTTTTTAAAAGACAAACTTCCATTACATCGAAAGTTGACAGATATGCATATCCTTTCATAATATATCCAAACTATGAATGACTTAATATTAAGCTTGATGAACTCAACGACTTGAATGCAACGTCTTTTGAAATATGTCATGAATGACTCCGAGTAATATCTCTAAAATGAGCAAATTCACACCGGAAGATTTCTTTCATACCTGAGAATAAACATGCTTTCAAGTGTCAACCAAAAGGTTGGTGAGTTCATTATTTTATCATAAACATTCGTTTCCATCATTTTAATAGACCACAAGATTTTCATTTCTCAAAAATATACGTCCCATACATAGAGACAAAAATCATTCATATGGATTGAACACCTGGTAACCGACATTAACAAGATGCATATAAGAATATCCCCTATCATTTCGGGACATCCATCAGACATGATAAAACAACATTGAAGTACTAAAGCATCCGCTACAACGGATGGGGTTTGTTAGGCCAATAGATCTATCTTTAGGATTCGCGTCAATTAGTAGAATGGTTTACTAATTCTTAGGTTACCAAGCAAAAGGGACATATTCGACTTCGATCATTCAACCAGATAATGTAGTTTCAATTACTTGTGTCTATTTCGTAAAACATTTATAAAAGCGCATGTATTCTCAGTCCCAAAAATATATATTGCAAAAGCATTTAAAAAGGGAGTAATGAAACTCACAATACTATATTTTGTAGTAAAAATACACATACGATGGAACTGAACAATGCAAGATTGGCCTCGGATTCATGAACCTATATTATGTATATATATATATATATATATATATATATATTAACACATATTATGGTAATCGAACAAATTTATGTATTATTAGTGATATAGTTGTTATTTTAATGTTTCATTAATAATTTAATTAGATATATTTATTTTTATATACTTTAACTAGATAGTTAATATTTATTACTATAATATTAATATAGTCATGATTTATGTCATAAATATATTTTTATATAGAAAAAATCTTTATTTGATATGTTAGTAATACTAATAATAATAATGATAAAAATAATACTAAAAATCATGATAAATCTAATAATAATAATAATAATAATAATAATAATAATAATAATAATAATAATAATAATAATAATAATAATAATAATAATAATAATAATAATAATGAAGATTTTAATAATAAGAATGATACAAATAATAGTAGTAATGATAAAAATAATGTTAATAATTTTAATAAAAATGATAATAATATTAATTATACTAATAATCTTATTTCTAATATGGGTAGTAATAATAATTACTTGATATCAATCAATAATAAATAATAATAATAATAATAATAATAATAATAATAATAATAATAATAATAATAATAATAATAATAATAATAATAATAATAATAATAATAATAATAATAATAATAATAATAATAATAATAATAATAATAATAATAATAATAATAATAATAATAGTAATGATAATGAAATAATAATAATAATAAATAAATAAATAATAAAAGGAATGCTACCTCACAAGAATAAGCGAAAAATAACTACCATTGCCCGGGCTCGAACCCAAGACCTCTCGCTTAGAAACCACACCCCTAAACCATTACTCCGTTTCTATTTTACTGGTTAATACCAACTTTAATTTATTTAACCCGTTTCTTTGTTTAGTCCGTCAATGGCCCAACATAATATTCGGCCCAACTGCACACTCTTACACAGCCCAACAACTTAATAAGCGTGGAACCTGATTTCATCTCAGTTTAACATGGTCCAAGAATATTTAATAAAAATAAAACTGCAGCAGGCAAGAATCGAACACAGGACTTCTCGATTTACGCCAACACTCCAAACCACTCGTGTGTCTTTGCTTTTCTGTTTTAATTCACACTAAATAATTTTAACCCCTATCTCGCTGTCTTCTTCTTCATTATGATCCGTAATCATCATCAAACCATATCATCATATACGCTTCATCATCATCAACATCAAGTTATCGTCATCATCATAATTCGCCATGCATCATCATTTTTATTCATTATCATAATCATCATCTATCGTTATTTTGTCGGTTGGGTGAGGGTTCGAACCAAAACAGAAACAGAAACATCGAAGCAGCATAAGCTAACAAAATGGGTTGCGTTTGGGTCTGATCGAAGGCTTTAACAGGAAAAGAAAAAAAATATAGTAAATGGGTTTTGAGTTTGTGTGGTTAACCGAAACAGGAAAAATAGAATTGGTGGTGTTTTGCGATGGTTATAACCGAAACAGAAACACAATCACAGCAGCAGTGGACGATGGTTGAAACAAAAACAACAAATAAAAAAAATATAGAATGCATAGCAGTAGGAACGAAGAAGGAAAAAAAATAATAAATACAAAAGGTGGTGGTTATTCAATGGTGGTGGTGGTTTCCGGTTATGGTGATGATGGTGGAGATGGTGGAGATGGTGGTTGTTTATGGCGATGGTGGCTGTGGTGTTCCATGATGGTGGTGATGATTAGCTTACAATGGTGGGTTAGGGTGGCAGACGGTGGTGTATTCAATGGATGGTTATGGAAAAACGAAAAATGGAAACGTGATCAACGGGTGTCGGTTTTTATGGTTGGGTGAAGTTTGATCGGGTGTTCGTATTAGGCTTTAACTGAAGTGGTTGGACCTGTAGTGGGTTTTATAAACAGAAGGTGGTGATGTAATGGTGATCAATGGTTGGTGAAAGGTGTGTTGATGTTTAAAACTGAAGAAGGAAAAGAGTAGTCTCCATGTCTCGAGCAAGTGGTGTTTGAGGTGGTCGAAACAGTAACAACAATAATGAGCAGAAAGGGTCACAAAGGTGGTGATTGATTGATGACGGATTTAGGTAGTGGCCGGTTTAAGGTGTTCTTGGAATGAGTTTTGGGTTGAACTATGCATTAGGTGAAAGTGGTGGATGGATGTGAATATGCAGATCGTGGATATGTATCTATATTCATATTTCAAGTGCCTGTAATATCATATGTAAAGTAAAGGTAGTATGAAAATGAACACGGTCCACATATTTAACAACTGTATATATAAAAATAATAATATAACACTCCCGTGACATTTTATTTAACTTATGTTACCGACAGTTTATCCCGGATGGCTATATCGTACCCCGTTGGTTAATCAGTGGCGGATAAAAGTCTTCGGAAAAATCTCAAATTTTTAGATTAACTAAATTTATTTATTTTGGTCATTATGATATAAAATTCGATCATTAATTTATTAAATAAAAATTACATTAACTGTCCCTCTCAATTATGGGTAAAATATAAAAAATGTTGATATTTATTAATTAGCTCCTAAATATATTTTTAATAAGCCTAAAATTTATCTAGCTCATTTTCGGATCACCATTTATTTTATAATCACATAAGTTCGAATTTAACCTGCTTAATAACTATCAAAATGACAAACGAGTGCTACAAGCATTTACTTAATTAATTTGAAATCAAATATATCTAATATATATAAACACGTTCTAAATACACGTTGCAAGTTATCTATATATATCTAATAATCGATATTCCAACTTACGTTATTTAAACAGAGACATTTTAATAAACAAGTTCTATTATATCGAAAAACGTTTTCGCACGTTTGAAAATAGGTCAATCAATTATTATTAAATTCAATTCTCCACTAACTTTTGTCTAACTCTCGTTAAGTGACACTTTGTCTCACTTGTAAATTACTTTACCATTTATTCCGAATACCGTTAAAAGAAATGATTTCTTAAATCAACGTGGACCTCATAACAGAGACTCGTAATGGTAATTCAATGTATCTGATAATTCACTCATATGATATTATCTTTTAATTCCATCGATAAACATATTGAAACAAATACTTTTGTGTAAAGTATTATATATCTAATATTTTGTTAACGTTTTCAATTAATAAATATATATTATATATACATATCAGTATATACATAAATATTCGTGAATCGTTGAGCATAGTCGAAGGGTAATTGATTACATGAATATAATTTCAAACTTTTCGAGACTCAACATTACAGATTTTGCTTATCGTGTCAGAACCATATAAAGATTAAAGTTTAAATTTGATCGTAAATTTCCAGGTCATCACAAGTTTAGACCTTTGTGGAATGTTAATACGTCACCCAGCCGAGTCGCTCAATTGGATGAGCCGTCTGAACGTGTATGCCTGTAGTCAGACTGCACGGGCGTCGGGGGTAAGGGACGTTGATGTCTATTCAGAATCTTCAAGCCTATCACATTACCCAGTGATATGTCTTACGACAGGGGCGTTTAGGACCCGTGTAATGAATACAAGGCCTCTACCTATTCATGAGCCAGCATTCCATAATCTCGACAGAATAACTGATGAAATCATAGTATGCACTTGTTTTAACCTTATCTGAATTACGAATTTTATTGCATTTACTTTATCTATCTTATAAACTAGAAAAAACCCAAAATTAGGCAACCACTACTCTTTTATAACTATCTTAAGCTTTAAATATACGCTCGATTCTACTGATATCTTAATAATATGACCCTAGGTCACACTTCCCTTACTCATAATAAGGAGTAGTACGATTTAGGCCCCGCTAAATATAAATTTAAAACAGTACCCCCTCTTGGTAGCTGATTCTTACGTGTTGCGACCTAACGACACCGCATAAATAAAACCGTCCGTTTTGGCCATATCAATAGCCGTCTACCATGGTAGTTATAGCTCGCGGCTCTGGTGATTTACGGATATCTTTTGATCTTCTTCCCTTATCTTGTTATAACTTTGGCTTTCGGTAAAGTAATCGTTATCATAACCGATAGCTGTTGTAATTATAGTCGACGACTCTACACTTTTAGACTTGCTCTTTAAGTTTCTCTAAAACATTCTGGAACCTTCTAGTTTCAACACCATTGCCTACGAATATTGATGTTATAGCCTAGGGTTGTTGATGTTATAGCCGAGGGCTTTCCTTCTATGTTTCAACAATTTCTTTATTTCTCGTCATGTTTTTAATCATTTTTTCTTTTAAGATCTGAAGTTCAAATATTTCCAATTACGTACGAATTTTATCTTAATAACTTAAATTTAAATAAATAAATAGATAAAACTAAATAAATATAGGGCGTAAAATATGTATTTTAGAGATATCAGTAGTGGCTCCTCGTGGCTTATGATGAAAAGTAATACCATTCAACCCATAAATAGAAGAGAACAATCCCTTAAAGGGTAAAAAGAGTAAAAAACCACAAAAATATATCAGTAGTGGCTCATCGTGGCTTATGAATAAAAGTATATGGTTTTTCTACTTTAAAATCGTATACCTAGCATCTATGAGTATAAATTTCATCAAAAGATAAAAATGCCACAAACAATAAAATGAAAGCCATTTATATCTTAATCTCCAGCTTAAACAAACTTTCTCGCATTTTACACTAAAGCCCTAAATACCATGTTTTCTTAATTCTTGACACTGTTCATTGTCACTTAATGAAACAAATATTAAACAAGATAAAGTAAAATTACATTCGACATTAATAACTAAAGATAAGGGTATGAATAGGAATTTGGTTTCATTTGGTTTTTCTAAAGGCTAAGGCTTCTAATGGAAACTAATTGATTCTAGCACTTTATAGATTTAAATATAAATTTTAGTACTAACGACCTGAGTGTGCTGGCTCAAAATTTGTGTTAGAATAAAAATGCTTAAAATCCTAAATATTTCCTCCTTAATCACACAGTCTCTCACCGGTAAAGTCATAAACTATAAGTCCTCCTTAATCATTCTAGTACTCTCAAACGTATAAACATCTTATAAATTGAAAAGTTTTAAAAGTTTTACCACAAAGGGACTAAAAACTAGTCACTTCAAAACAAAAACAAATATAAATCATTAAAAATATGAAAGCAACAGTTTTCATAGAATCAAACAAATAAAAAACAAGGGTATCCAAATTCCATAAAACCCACTCCAAACTTAATTCATGCTATGTCCTCACTAGCATATTATACTATAACGAATAAGTGGAGTACATAAAATTAATAAACAATACAAGCAAAAGGAACTGATACTTCCTGAGGTTTAGCACGCTAATTTTAGGACCGTGAATAATATAAATGATAAAGCTGCAACTCAAAAGTCAGCTCTAAGCTCTTCACCTCTTCCACAATTACCTGTTACTCACAAAGGACAAACAAAAGCAAAACAAAAAAAAACTAAACAGAGGCACACAAAAATAAATATATTTTTCGATTTTTAAAGCTATATAATTTTTTTTTCCAGATCGTACAGTTCAAAACTTCAGGCGCCGCTTCACAAAGAAAGTGACGCTTTGTTTTGAAAACAGTTTATAAACACCCAAATCAGAGGCGCCTCATGAAATGTCCCGTTCTTATTGATTAAAAACGTTCCATATTAATTGATTTCGTTGCGAGGTTTTGACCTCTATATGAGACATTTTTCAAAGACTGCATTCATTTTAAAACAAACTATAACCTTTATTTTATCAATAAAGGTTTAAAAAGCTTTACGTAGATTATCAAATAATGATAATCTAAAATATCCTATTTACACACGACCATTACATAATGGTTTACAATACAAATATGTTACAACAAAATAAGTTTCTTGAATGCAGTTTTTACACAATATCATACAAGCATGGACTCCAAACCTCGTCCTTATTTAAGTATGCGACAGCGGAAGCTCTTAATAATCACCTGAGAATAAACATTCTTAAAACGTCAACAAAAATGTTGGTGAGTTATAGGTTTAATCTATATATATCAAATCATAATAATAGACCACAAGATTTCATATTTCAATACACATCCCATACATAGAGATAAAAATCATTCATATGGTGAATACCTGGTAACCAACATTAACAAGATGCATATATAAGAATATCCCCATCATTCTGGGACACCCTTCGGATATGATATAAATTTCAAAGTACTAAAGCATCCGGTACTTTGGATGGGGTTTGTTAGGCCCAATAGATCTATCTTTAGGATTCCCGTCAATTAGGGTGTCTGTTCCCTAATTCTTAGATTACCAGACTTAATAAAAAGGGGCATATTCGATTTCGATAATTCAACCATAGAATGTAGTTTCACGTACTTGTGTCTATTTTGTAAATCATTTATAAAACCTGCATGTATTCTCATCCCAAAAATATTAGATTTTAAAAGTGGGACTATAACTCACTTTCACAGATTTTTACTTCGTCGGGAAGTAAGACTTGGCCACTGGTTGATTCACGAACCTATAACAATATATACATATATATCAAAGTATGTTCAAAATATATTTACAACACTTTTAATATATTTTGATGCTTTAAGTTTATTAAGTCAGCTGTCCTCGTTAGTAACCTACAACTAGTTGTCCACAGTTAGATGTACAGAAATAAATCGATAAATATTATCTTGAATCAATCCACAACCCAGTGTATACGTATCTCAGTATTGATCACAACTCAAACTATATATATTTTGGAATCAACCTCAACCCTGTATAGCTAACTCCAACATTCACATATAGAGTGTCTATGGTTGTTCCGAAATATATATAGATGTGTCGACATGATAGGTCGAAACATTGTATACGTGTCTATGGTATCTCAAGATTACATAATATACAATACAAGTTGATTAAGTTATGGTTGGAATAGATTTGTTACCAATTTTCACGTAGCTAAAATGAGAAAAATTATCCAATCTTGTTTTACCCATAACTTCTTCATTTTAAATCCGTTTTGAGTGAATCAAATTGCTATGGTTTCATATTGAACTCTATTTTATGAATCTAAACAGAAAAAGTATAGGTTTATAGTCGGAAAAATAAGTTACAAGTCATTTTTGTAAAGGTAGTCATTTCAGTCGAAAGAACGACGTCTAGATGACCATTTTAGAAAACATACTTCCACTTTGAGTTTAACCATAATTTTTGGATATAGTTTCATGTTCATAATAAAAATCATTTTCTCAGAATAACAACTTTTAAATCAAAGTTTATCATAGTTTTTAATTAACTAACCCAAAACAGCCCGCGGTGTTACTACGACGGCGTAAATCCGGTTTTACGGTGTTTTTCGTGTTTCCAGGTTTTAAATCATTAAGTTAGCATATCATATAGATATAGAACATGTGTTTAGTTGATTTTAAAAGTCAAGTTAGAAGGATTAACTTTTGTTTGCGAACAAGTTTAGAATTAACTAAACTATGTTCTAGTGATTACAAGTTTAAACCTTCGAATAAGATAGCTTTATATATATGAATCGAATGATGTTATGAACATCATTACTACCTTAAGTTACTTGGATAAACCTATTGGAAAAGGGAAAAATGGATCTAGCTTCAACGGATCCTTGGATGGCTCGAAGTTCTTGAAGCAGAATCATGACACGAAAACAAGTTCAAGTAAGATCATCACTTGAAATAAGATTGTTATAGTTATAGAAATTGAACCAAAGTTTGAATATGATTATTACCTTGTATTAGAATGATAACCTACTGTAAGAAACAAAGATTTCTTGAGGTTGGATGATCACCTTACAAGATTGGAAGTGAGCTAGCAAACTTGAAAGTATTCTTGATTTTATGTAAGTAGAACTTGTAGAATATATGAAGAACACTTAGAACTTGAAGATAGAACTTGAGAGAGATCAATTATATGAAGAAAATTGAAGAATGAAAGTATTTGTAGGTGTTTTTGGTCATTGGTGTATGGATTAGATATAAAGGATATGTAATTTTGTTTTCATGTAAATAAGTCATGAATGATTACTCATATTTTTGTAATTTTATAAGATATTTCATGCTAGTTGCCAAATGATGGTTCCCACATGTGTTAGGTGACTCACTTGGGCTGCTAAGATCTGATCATTGGAGTGTATATACCAATAGTACATACATCTAAAAGCTGTGTATTGTACGAGTACGAATACAGGTGCATACGAGTAGAATTGTTGATGAAACTGAACGAGGATGTAATTGTAAGCATTTTTGTTAAGTAGAAGTATTTTGATAAGTGTATTGAAGTCTTTCAAAAGTGTATAAATACATATTAAAACACTACATGTATATACATTTTAACTGAGTCGTTAAGTCATCGTTAGTCGTTACATGTAAGTGTTGTTTTGAAACCTTTAGGTTAACGATCTTGTTAAATGTTGTTAACCCAATGTTTATAATATCAAATGAGATTTTAAATTATTATATTATCATGATATTATCATGTATGAATATCTCTTAATATGATATATACACATTAAATGTCTTTACAACGATAATCGTTACATATATGTCTCGTTTAAAAATCATTAAGTTAGTAGTCTTGTTTTTACATATGTAGTTCATTGTTAATATACTTAATGATATGTTTACTTATCATAGTATCATGTTAACTATATATATATCCATATATATGTCATCATATAGTTTTTACAAGTTTTAACGTTCGTGAATCACCGGTCAACTTGGGTGGTCAATTGTCTATATGAAACATATTTCAATTAATCAAGTCTTAACAAGTTTGATTGCTTAACATTTGGAAACATTTAATCATGTAAATATCAATCTCAATTAATATATATAAACATGGAAAAGTTCGGGTCACTACACCTCACACCTTAAGCAGCGCTTCCAGTAATTCTCAAAACCCTTCGGCAAAAATTGTATGCGCCTCTTAGTTTTAAGGCGGCGCCTCATGTTTAGAAAAAGCATCAAGCATCGCTTCCAATATGGAAGGCGGTGCTTTGGGAGCTGTACAAAAATTTTCCAGAAAAATAAAACAGAAAATTAAGCACACACAAAACAGTAAAAATGCAAAAATTTTTAATAAAACACTAACAAACTCTACATGAAACTCGTACTGTGTTTTTGATCCTCAAGTTACGCACGCGACTCTTATCCCTTTACTAACCTTCATCGGAATCAAAGGATAACACCTCCTTCTTTCTCTTACTTGAACTTGCACCCTTGTAATCCTTTTGGAGATACAAATCTATCAAGAAATGTGTTGTCTTCCCCTCATCAACTTTATCTCGTAAAATCTCTCTCCCACGCTTAGATATATTCAACAACAATCTACTATAGAGCTTATCATCTCTACTCTTTCTCGCTTCATGAATTCTTCCATACAATTTCCTCATGGCATGAAACAAAACTATATCATCCTCATAACTCTTACTATCACTTTTGGCTTTCAAAGGACTAGCCAGTGGACTTCCATTACCCATACTATCATCCAAACTCTCACTTATTAGAGTATCACTCATAGGATCATTATGATGGAATTCAATGAGTTCATAAAACATGTCATTAAGGTTAACATAGTTACAAAACCAACTTGTATTTGTTAAGAAAGCGGAAGCAAGATTATCAATGAAACAAGTTTATATGTTAAACCATTTAGTTGAATTCCATATTAATATCAAGTCTTGAAATCATGCTTACAAATATAACAAGATAAGAAGGGTGATTATACCTCCTCTAACAATGTAGAGGGCTGAAATTTGGACAGCAGGAAGGTCGAAGAAGATGATGCAAAATAGAGCTTCAAAAGGATGAAACCTCAAGTAGTTATACCTCAAACTTGTGCACCAACACCCTAGCTTTTAGTTAGGATTTAATAACACTTGATATGAACTTGTAAGATCAAATTAAGAACCCCTCTTGGCCCTCCAAACCCCATGGTTTTGCAGCAGAAAAAGAGAGAGTTTTTGCCTTTTTTTGATATGTTTGAATGCATGTAAGTGTTGTTGACTCAATGCCTTGATACATATGCAAATACATGGGAAGTAGCCCCTCTTGAAAGTGTGTCAAGCATGCCTACTACATACTCCCATGCCACTTCCATGTGTATTATAAAATTGTTTTATAAAATTAAATTTTATAAAACTAGTTTTTATAAAACTAGTTTTTATAAAACTAGATTTTATAAAATACATTTTTATAAACTTGCATATTATTTGTTATGTTTATTTTATAAAACCAATTTTATAAATGTAACATAACTTAATTAATTATTTAACCTATAAATAATTAAATCCTTAATATATAAATTATTCCATAATTTATATATATACATATCAAGTAATATTTCAGAAAACCATTTTTATTAAAGTTCAAGTGTCGCGTATTTAATCAATGATCCAATCGTTAAGATCAAACACGAATAAGGTGTCAGTAAGTTTGTTATTGGGTATGACCCGACTTGGATCAAAACATATTAGCCACGTTAATTTAATATGTCTCTCGGGCACACGAAATACCTTCAATCTCCCACTTGCACGAGAAACATAAGAAATTAATGCAAGTGATGGATACCACCTAACGACCATCCATCACCCCCAACATGTTATGACTTTGTGCCATTCAATAACATCATCCATTTCGAGTTCCTACCTCGAATATGAATAGGTGAATCTTTCATTATTTCCTTTTGTCCTAGATGTCATGTTAAATCCAAGAGACACAGAGTGATCACTCTCTTTCTAGATTTAACTTTATCAGGCCTTAGACATCTGACTCTCAATGAATAAGAGGGACAAATTCCATCTTGACTACATACGTCCTAAATATGTACCTTGCATTGTACCTGAGCTCTTCCTTATGAACTACCATATTTCAGAATAGCGAAGGAAAGAATCAAGGCACAATACTTGGTAAATATCTGAACCCAATATGTATCTCAGGTCAGAGGATACAATGATATTCGCCTTTACTCAAGATTACATGTGATCAACCACAAAGGCTCCATTTAGCAAATCTTGAGGGCGGGTCTTCCAATATTTGCATCCCACAAATATCTATGAACCTTGGTAGCAACCTTGCCCCACATTCAGTCCGTGAATGTATACCAATCCAAGTTCATAATAGTCTAAACCTCACACTTGTTCCCACGAATGTGATCGACTACGGAATTTAGAATAATCACTTATTCATGGATAAAATATGCAAAATAGGAACATGACTCTAAATAAAATTAATACCATAATTATATTAATGAGTTTGAATAATTTCGTTCCGTTACAATACTTAAAACAGATCATGACCAATCACTAGAATATCGAAGCCCTAATGCACAAACATGTCCTGTATGTTTTGCTCCATGTAAGAGCTTCGTGAGAGGATCCGCTATGTTAAGATCTGTGTGAACTTTGCGAATACATATCTTTCCCTTTTCAACTTCATCCCTTATGTAGTTGAATCTCCGCTCAATGTGACGGGTCTTTTGGTGAGCACGAGGTTCTTTGATTTGAGCAATCGCACCCTCGTTGTCACAAAAGATCTCAAGAGGGTCCTGAATGGATGGGACCACTCCTAAGTCGTCTATGAATTTATTCATCCATGCAGCTTCCTGAGCTGCCAATGAGGCGGCAATGTACTCCGACTCTATAGTGGATAATGCAACAACATCCTGTTTTGAACTCTTCCAAGAGACCGCACCACCATTTAATGTGAAGACATAACCGGATTGTGATCGAGAATGATCTCGATCAGTTTGGAAACTCGCATCCACGTAACCTTTTACAGCGAGTTCCTCCTCACCAGACCCATATATTAGAAACATATCCTTAGTCCTCCTAAGGTATTTCTATATACTTTTAACAGTAATCCAATGACTGTTTCCTGGGTTATTCTGGTATCTACTTGTTAGGCTAAGAGCGCATGACACATCCGGTCTAGTGCATATCATTGCATACATGATTGACCCAATGGCAGACGCATATGGGACTTTCTTCATTCTCTCCTGTTCATCTTTCGTGGTGGGGCACTGAGATGAACTGAGAAGTGTTCCCTTTTGAATAGGTACCAAACCTTTCTTAGAGTTCTCCATCTTGAACCTTTTCAAGATCTTTTCAATGTATGCACTTTGATTCAAACCTATCAGCTTCTTGGATCTATCCCTGTAGATCCCAATCCCCAAAACGTATTGTGCTTCTCCAAGATCCTTAATGGAGAAGCATTTACTTAACCAAGTTTTAACTCCTTGCATTGCCGGAACATCCTTTCCAAATAATAATATATCATCCACATATAATACAAGGAACATAATGGTGCTCCCACTAGCCTTCTTGTATACACAAGCTTCATCACCATTTTTAATGAAGCTAAATATCTTGGCCTCCTCATTAAAACGATGATTCCACATTCTAGATGCTTGTTTCAATCCGTAGATTGATTTCTTTAACTTGCATACCTTCTTAGGATATTTCGGATCAACAAAACCTTCAGGCTGAACCATGTAGACATCTTCCTCAAGATGTCCGTTTAGGAAAGCGGTCTTGACATCCATTTGCCATATTTCATAATCATAATGAGCAGCAATGGCAAGTAATATCCTAATAGACTTTAGCATTGCCACAGGCAAAAAAGTTTCATCATAGTCAACCCCTTGAGTTTGAGTGAAACCTTTTGCTACAAGTCTAGCTTTATATGTATCCAAGTTTCCATGTATGTCGGTTTTCATCTTGAAAAGCCATTTACAATCAACTAGCCTTGAGCCAGTAGGTTGTTCAACAAGTTCCCAAACTTGGTTGTCATACATGGATTACATCTCAGCGTTCATGGCTTCCTGCCATTTATCCTTATCAATCCTTGATAAAGTATCTTGGTAGTTTGTTGGTTCATCTAAATCAACCACATAGCAACCATCCATGAGAAACCCATATCTCTCAGGAGGATTGCTAATCCTACCAGATCTGCGAACGTCTTGTGTATTTTGATCATCCATTTGATCACTCTCAACATTTTCATGTTGAGTGCTAGTGTCAACCAATTGTGTATCATCTACTTGATCTTGAACCTCTTCAAGATCTATCTTCCTTTCACTATTACCTTCCATTAGGAACTTAGTTTCAAGGAATTCCGCCTTTCGAGCAACAAATACATTTTGCTCGGTCGGATCATAGAAATAGTATCCCATATCATCCTTGGGATATCCTATGAAGATACACTTCGTGGATCGAGCATGCAACTTATTAGCATTATAGCGATTTGGATAAGCTTCACATCCCCATACTTTCAAGTATGAAAGAGAAGGAGGTTTTCCAAACCACATCTCGTGAGGAGTTCGTTCCACTTTCTTGGTTGGGGCCATATTTAAAATACGAGCCGCGGAGCATAGACAATAACCCCAAAACGACAGAGGTAACGAGCTTCTTGCCATCATAGATCGAACCATATCCATTAGGGTTCGGTTCCTCCTTTCGGAAACTCCATTAAGTTGGGGTGTTCCTGGTGGAGTAAGTTGTGAGATAATCCCACAACTCCTAAGATGATCTTGGAAAGCATCGCTTAGGTATTCACCTCCTCTATCGGTACGCAGTACCTTGATTGTCTTGTTGAGTTGATTTTGTACTTCGTTTTGATATTCTTTGAATGCTTCAAAAGTTTCATCCTTATGCCTTAACAAGTAGACATATCCGAAACGACTGAAGTCATCAATGAATGTGACAAAGTATCTTTCACCATTCCTAGTCATGGGCTTAAAGGGTCCACACACATCCGAATGTATTAATCCCAATAAGTCTTTAGCCCTTTCATAGGTCCCTTTAAAAGGTGCTTTAGTCATTTTGCCTTGTAAACAAGATTCACATACATCAAACGAGTCCATCTCATTTGATTTCAAAAGTCCATTCTTTTGAAGTGTATGCATTCGGTTCTTGTTTATGTGACCAAGGCGACAATGCCATAAGTAGGAATCACTCAAATCCCTTTTGAGTTTCTTGGTGCTTTTATGGTATATTGAGCTATTAGATGATGTGTCATCATGAACCAATTCATAAATTCCATTTGAAGGCGAAGCCTTAAAATAGAATACATTATCTAAATAAACGTGTATATCATCATTAACAAAATTAAGATAAAAACCACATTGTTTTAAACGAGAAACTGAAATAATGTTTCGACATAAATCCGGTGCATACAAAACATTGTTCAAAATAAGTTCCAAACCACTTGGAAGCTTTAATACAAAGTCTCCTTGAGCCTTCACTTGCACTTTGGCTCCATTGCCCATGAAGAGACTTGATGTTCCCGTTTGCTTGCTACTTCTTTTGAACCCCTACAAAGAATTGCAAATGTGAGTTCCACATCCAGTGTCTAATACCCATGTATTAGAAGAAGTAATACTAAGCTCTATATATAACATATATATATTACTAGAGGATTGCCCCGCATCCCTCTTTTCCTTCAACTCCTTAAGGTAGACTGGGCAGTTTCGTTTCCAGTGACCCATTTCACCGCAACCGAAACACGGGTCTTCCTTGGGGTTTGCTTGTCCGGCAACCTTTTGCTTCTTGTTCTTGTTTTTGGTTGGGGTAACCATCTTCCCCTTTCCCTTGCCTTGATGAGCGGGTCCTTTCCTTTTAGCCGCCTTAGGCTTAGAGGTGTTATTACCTTTGGACCCACCATCATTGATCATTAGTACGGGTGAAGCCCTTTTACCCATGCTAGTTTCGGCCGTCCTTAACATGCCATGAAGTTCACCAATGGTCTTATCCATCCCATTCATATTGTAATTAATTACAAATTGGTCAAACCTCTTTGACAAGGAGTTTAGGATGAGATCGGTGGCTAGCTCATTAGAAATGTTGAGATTAAGACGGTTTGCGCGATCAATAAGGCTTTTCATTTTGAGGACATAAGATGAAACGGATTGGGTGTCATCCATACGACATGTATGTAGTGCTCGAACGGTCTCAAAGCGCTCGACACGTGCTTGTTGAAGGAACATCTCCTTCAATTGGGTGATCATGTCGTATGCAGTATGATGCTCGAAATCCTTTTGAAGTTCGGGTATCATAGTCCCAAGCATTAGGCAAGCAACTTGCACCGAATCGGCACAATACTTATCCCAATAAGCCATGCCTTCCGTATCATCCTCGTCGGGTTGATCGGGAATGGGGTCCTCCAACACATACGCCTTATCCTCGAGTTTGAGGACAATCCTAAGATTGCGGAACCAATCCATAAAGTTCGTATGGTTGAGTTTGTCTTTCTCGAGGAGAGACCTTAATGATAGGTTGTGTAAGTTAATTGGTGCATTTTGCGTGTTGTTGATGTTATTGGCGGCCATCTACAAAATTTAACAAAGTTCATTTAAGTATTGATTTTAAATTTAATAAACAATACCCTTTTATTTTTTAATTGACATATTAAATATTAGAATCCAACGGTAAATCAAATTTCGGTTAGGTGACCTTTATCCCGTTATTTGATTTAGCTAGGTAGTCATAATGACAATTGCAATCCTTTTGCAACTTCTAAATTATGGGATCATGCAATCCTTTTGCATGGCATATTTATCCCATCAACGCCTATTTGTTCCTCATGCTTCGGTGACCCTAAGTTCATGATTCCCAAATCAGGTCGTCCTACTTGTGTAAACATGTAAAATCAACACACAAGTGGTTAGGTGACCTTTATCCCACAAGCATGCGAATTTTACCTTAACCATATTAGTTAGTTCATAATGGTTAGGTGACCTTTATCCCATTATGAGTTCCCTACTATGTTCAAGTGTTCCCACAAAAGGATGGCGTTTAACTTGTTTACCTTGTTTTAGTTAAGGGATTTTAAGTTTTCATAAATTCTAGTTTAAGAAAACATTTTGCCATATACCAACATGCATTTGGTGTATAGCACAATATGAAAAACCAATTTTCATGTCTTATTAGTAAAACCAATTACATGATATAAACCATTTTATATGCAATGTCATTTATGTCCTTAATAACCATTTATTAGTGACCTTTGTTGTTTTAATTATAACCAATTATAATGTCATTTTGCAAGTTGTAAATATGTGATAAATTGTAGCAACCAAACATACAAACACAATAAACATGCAAAACAACCAAGTTCACAATCAAGCCAATTTGGTAGACATTTGTTTAGCAAAAACAAATGTCACCTTCTAAGGGTTATGACAAAGTAGGAGATTTACAAATCTCCCACTAGCTCTTGCATCCATCTTGTGTTCTTCATTCATCTTGAATCTTCATTCTTCATTCTCTTTACAAAAAATATATCCTAATACATTTTTCTAGAAAATGAAATTACAACCTAATCTATTTTACATACCAAATATAAAATAAATTACAAATGAATAAATATTACAAATTATTACAAACCAAATGAATGAATTATTATTACTAACCATAAGAATGAATGAAACAACCACATCATACACACATGCAACCACAAGGCCAAGGCTTGATTGTGAACAACAACTAACAACAAAACTTGACCAAACTTGAAGTTCCAAACCCATTTTGGAACCCCTAAAATTCAGCCAAAATTAAACCCCACCCAAAATCCAAAATTTTTACATTCTAGTTTCATGCATGTTACTAGATTGTAAGATTAGTGGATTTAAAAGTCATAAACAAGAAGCATATTTCAAAGATCTTGGCTCTAGATACCATTGATGGAATTCAATGAGTTCATAAAACATGTCATTAAGGTTAACATAGTTACAAAACCAACTTGTAATTGTTAAGAAAGCGGAAGCAAGATTATCAATGAAACAAGTTTATATGTTAAACCATTTAGTTGAATTCCATGTTAATATCAAGTCTTGAAATCATGCTTACAAATATAACAAGATAAGAAGGGTGATTATACCTCCTCTAACAATGTAGAGGGCTGAAATTTGGACAGCAGGAAGGTCGAAGAAGATGATGCAAAATAGAGCTTCAAAAGGATGAAACCTCAAGTAGTTATACCTCAAACTTGTGCACCAACACCCTAGCTTTTAGTTAGGATTTAATAACACTTGATATGAACTTGTAAGATCAAATTAAGAACCCCTCTTGGCCCTCCAAACCCCACGGTTTTGCAGCAGAAAAAGAGAGAGTTTTTGCCTTTTTTTGATATGTTTGAATGCATGTAGGTGTTGTTGACTCAATGCCTTGATACATATGCAAATACATGGGAAGTAGCCCCTCTTGAAAGTGTGTCAAGCATGCCTACTACATACTCCCATGCCACTTCCATGTGTATTATAAAATTGTTTTATAAAATTAAATTTTATAAAACTAGTTTTTATAAAACTAGATTTTATAAAATACATTTTTATACACTTGCATATTATTTGTTATGTTTATTTTATAAAGCCAATTTTATAAATGTAACATAACTTAATTAATTATTTAACCTATAAATAATTAAATCCTTAATATATAAATTATTCCATAATTTATATATATACATATCAAGTAATATTTCAGAAAACCATTTTTCTTAAAGTTCAAGTGTCGCGTATTTAATCAATGATCCAGTCGTTAAGATCAAACACGAATAAGGTGTCAGTAAGTTTGTTATTGGGTATGACCCGACTTGGATCAAAACATATTAGCCACGTTAATTTAATATGTCTCTCGGGCACACGAAATACCTTCACATTATTACTTACATACTCAATCAACCTAACATCAATCTCTCCATCACTATTTATCCTTATTTCCACATCATCCATCTCATTTTGACTTAGCTCTACTTCCCTAAAGAGAGATGTAACACTATCATCTGATTTAGCATTCTTCACACCCGACTCTTCTTTTGGATTCGGGTTACGAGGTACAATATTATGCAAAAAAGTCACAGCTTTCACACCATCCTTTAAAGTTATCAAATCATTTGGCATATCAATCATAGATCCCGCGGTAGCTAAAAAAGCCTAACCTAAAATCAGTGGAACCCTTTTATCCTCTTCCATATCAAGCACTATGAAATCCACTAGAAAAGTCATACCACTAACCTTTATCTCCAAATTCATAGCTACACCTAAAGGTTGTTTAGCACTTAAGTCTATCATCCTAATGTGAACGTTTGGTTGGCTTTAACTTACTTAACACCAATCTTTAAAAAGGGATTATGACATCACATTCACTCATGCTATTAATTTCGCAAGAGCTGCATACTCACCACCTGTAAGACCCGTTTATTTCGTACGATGTATATATGAAGAGCACGTACGACGTATAATGAATATATATATATATATATATATATATATATATATATATATATATATATATATATATATATATATATATAGGACGTACGATGGACTTAACGAGATATTATTCGAGTTGTGACATGAAGTTATGAATGTGTGTATGCATGGCGAGTTTATGGAAGCGTTCAAGAATATATATATATATATATATATATATATATATATATATATATATATATATATATATATATATATATATATATATAGGTATATCGAGTAAGTATATATGTGGCATGTATGTAAAGAAAGTATGACAGCAATCGAAGGGTTATTATACGTGTTCTAAAGAGTATGTACGTCTAGTGTATGAAGGGTACGAGATGTGTTCGTGTGTTGGGGTTCATGTACGTGAAAATTGGTCAAAATCCACACTAGGTTGCGGCGCGGCCTAGTGGGATCGCAGCGCGGATAACCGAGCAATCCAGGATCAGGAGCCCGACAAAAATGACTTCAGACCACGCTTGTGGTCGCGACGCGGAGAAAGAAGGCCGCGGTGCAGCGCTTCTGGGTGTTGGTTCCGGATTCTTTAATTTTAAGGGTTTGACGAGGGTATTATGGTCATTTAATGTGTGGATCAGTTTATGTGCTCATTTTTGGCCCACTCACTCCATTTATCATTTTCTTTACTCTTTTCTTTCTAATTTCTCTCCTAAAACATAAAACCTTCCTAGATTCAAAGTGCAAATCGGGTGTGAAGATTCGTGATTCGATCTTTGGTGCAAGAGACAACCTTGTTCTCCTCGTTCTTAGCTACGATTTGATACTAGTGGTAAGTCTTCTATCCGAATTTTGTTCTTGTGTTTCATGTTCATATTTAGGGGTTTTTGATTGTGTGTTCATAAATGGAACCCCACTAGTGGTTAATGGAAGATGATAACTAGGATTTGGGTTTATTGGTGTTGTAGGGGGGTTTCGGGTTTGGTGAGCAAGTTTAACTCATGTGAGACTTTTAAATGAGTGTAATCACTAGTATTTAGTGATTATTGAAGTGATGGAAACCTTTTGTCCTTATTTAATTGACTAATTTTAAATAGAGTCAAAATTAGGGTTTATTGGGGATAATGGACCGATTGTCAATTGTGTGAGGTTTATAAACTTAAACTGAGTTAAGTTAGAGTATAAACTTGTGTTGGTGGCGTTTTGAAGTCAAAACTTGTAAATGTGAGAATTTGATTATGTAAAGGGTCAAAATGGGTTTTCAAGCGAAACACAAGTTAAAATGCGTTCGAGTGCTAAAGTTTGTACATTTAGGTATTTCGGTTACGCGGGAATTGGTCTTGTTGGTTTCGGACCTTCGAGTAGCGTTAAAAGTGCAAAAGGTTGTGATTTTCACTTGTTGTTCATTCGGGCGGGTCGAGAGTCCAAATGAGTTTGTGTTGATGATTATGTGATAATTGGAATAGGTACATTCCATTGGCGAGTTGCGAGATTGGATTGCACTTCATCAAGGCGTTTAAGGTGAGTGTAAATTTACTATACATGTATGTATGCATAGGATGGGTGTGTGTGTGTAGGGTGACCCTTGTTTGGGTTTACTCTATGTTTGAGTGGGAGAATGGACTCCTCTTGTGCTTTGGGTCCATGTGATACGCTTATGCGTTTTGGGTTACTACCCTTGGTGTTGTGATGGGCTAGCGTATTGGATAAACCCTTTGACGATGGGTTTTGCTAGCATTTGATATTGAGGAGATGAATCTCAGGTAGTGCAGATTCATGATGACTCAGGTAGTTCGGTCATCTTGGTGATGAGGTGGTGAATTTCGGGTTGTACAAATTCACTAAGGCTCGGGTAGTTCGACCAACCTCGGTTGTTGAAGCGGAGAAGGGAGTGAATCTTGGGTAGTGCAAATTCACTAAGTTCTGGGTAGTTCGGCCAACCTTCATGTGGTTTAGGTTAAGGGGTTAACCTTATTGATGTTGTTGATTATATTTATCATATATGCGTATATACTTATTGTTGTGTTGTAGCTAATCTTGTGGCGTTAGCTTGGTGATTACGTAGCGTGTAGCTACTTTGTGTATGTACTCTTTTGTAGCTTGCTTACCATGCGGAGGTGGTATGTGTATACTTTTGTGCTTGGTGATGCGTAGCCATTTTATGCATATGTATGTGTATAGCAGCTTTAAATTCACTAAGCATTAGTTTACCCTCTCGTTGTTGATATTTTTATAGGTTCACGTGATGGCGGCTCGGGTAAGCGTAGGGATTAGAGATGTTGGCTAGGTTGCTTTAGAAGATCTTGTTTTTGAACTCAATTTAGGATTGGGTAGCGTAGTCCTAATCACCATGCTCGGTTTTGTGTAAAAGTTATTAGTCGGGTCATGTGACATATATTGGTTTAGTCAAATGGGTCATGAGTATAACCCGGTTTATGATTTAATTATGTAATGTACGTTTTATTAAAGTCGTTAGACGTAATTTGATAACAAATATGTTTTGGAAATTGTGTATTGGGACCTAAAGTGTTATTTAATGTATATTAAAAGGGAAAAAATTTTATGGGCCGGTAATCGACGGTTTGGGTCGTTACAAGTGGTATCAGAGCATGGTCTAAGGGATTTATGCGACTTGAGATAGGTGCCTAGACTTAGACTTTTATATGTGCTTATTTGTTGCGGGACTTGTAGGTGAACGGGTCGGACGGGGACTTGGTTAGTGCCTTAGCATGTAAGTGAACTAACTAGGATTGTGGCTTGTATCGTGATATTATTTCTTGCGTGTGTTTATATCGCGTAGAATTTTGTTGGTGTTGGTTATATCATCGAGCGTGGCGGTCGTTGTACTAACAAGTTGATACGGCGTGTGCGCATACTAAGGACTTGCAAATCTTATTACGGGTGCAAATCGTGTCTCCAAGTGATGTACAACGAGTTTTAAGCAAGATGGGGCGGGTTCAAAATTGTGAGGTCGGGTTCAAAAAATGGATTATTGGAGTACTTGGTCGACTGGATGACGATTCTAAAGAAAAATCAACGGCGGTAATATTTGTAAGATGTCTTGATCTAGTTACAGGTGGTGAACGTACAAAAGGTGGTGAACGTCTTTAATGTTTTAGCAGAGTAGTATATAAAATAGCTTATATTTTTACAGGAAATACTATTAAATACGATACAATTTTACACAAGATATTTATTTATTTAGAGAATGGATATACTTAAACCTTGCTACAACACTTATAGGCAGTGTACCTAATCGTACAGTAGTGTAGTTTTTAGTAAGTCCGGTTCATTCCACAGGGAATCTTTTTAAACAAAGCTTAACGCTATATTAGTTTACTTTTATAAAAATACAAATATATATATAAGTAATATTATTATTATAAAGGGGGGTTTTTACCGTTTAATGACCGGTTTGTCGATTTTAGAACTTTAGTCGCAGTTAAAACCAAATGTAAAATATTAAAAAATAAATACAAGACTTAAATTAAAGCGTAAAGTAAATAACAATAATGAAATTGCGAATAATAAAAGTGCGATAAAATAAACTTGCGATAATTAAAAAGTACGATAATTAAAAGTGCAATTAAATAAAATAACAATAAAAATGCGATAATTAGAAGTGCAATTAAATATAAAATAAAGGAAATTAAATATGAAATAAAAGAATTATGCTTATTTAAACTTCCGTAATCATGATGTTTGACGTGTTGATTTTAGTTTTATGCCCATGGGTTAATTGTCCTTTGTCCTGGATTATTTAATATGTCCATACGGATTTTGTCCATAATAGTCCATCAGTCATAAATATAAAGAACGAAAGCCTTCATCAAATTATTCTTATTCCCGAAGTCAAATATTCCAACTAATTGGGGATTCGAATTGTAACAAGGTTTTAATACTTTGTTTAATGAATACACCAGGTTATCGACTGCGTGTAAACCAAGGTTTTACTACTTTTTTAACAATTACACCAATTACCCTTGAATGTAATTCACCCCTGTTTCAACAAGTCTATTAACTATTAATCCAGTTCCGTATCCGGTAAAATGAATAATTATTGGTATTTATAGATATCCCGCCCACCGTACCCAGTCAAGCGTATGTGGTTATATATAAATACTTCAAATTATAAGTTTGTATATTAAATTAACAAGGTATTGTTTAGTTAACATAAAACCCATTAATAGCCCATAGTATAATTTCCACAAGTGTCGTTCTTTTGTCCAAACCCCAATTATGGTACAAAGCCCAATTACCCAATTTTAGTAATTAGCCCAACATCATGATTACTTCGGATTAAATAAGCATAATAATAACTTAGCTACGAGACATTAATGTAAAAAGGTTGAACATAACTTACAATGATTAAAAATAGTGTAGCGTTACACGGACAGAATTTCGACTTACACCCTTACAACATTCGCTAACATACCCTTATTATTATGATTAAAATTAAAATTAAAATTAAAATTAAAATATAAATATAAATATATACGATATAGATAGAGAGATGGATGATATATATTATGAAAAATGATCAGAATTCGGTTGGCTTTATAGGGACTTTCAAAACTTGGGGCTCCGCGACTCGCGGCCCTTTTGGCCTTCAAACTCCGCGAGTCGCGGAGTTTGTAAATACAGCTCACCAGCTTTTGGAGTCTTTCTTGCCGACGATTTATTTATAAATATAATATATATATATAATTAATATAATTAATTATATATTATATTATATTTATATACATAGTTAACTTGTAATTTTTAGTCCGTTGCGTCGAGCGTTGAGAGTTGACTCTGGTCCCGGTTCCGGATTTTCGAACGTCCTTGCGTACAATTTAATATCTTGTACTTTGCGTTTTGAATCTTGTACTCTTGTAATTTCGAGACGTTTCTTATCAATAATTGGAACCTCTTTGATTGTATTTTGTACTTTTGAGCTTTTTGGTCGTTTGCGTCTAAAATTCGTCGAATCTGTCTTTTGTCTTCACCTTTTATTATTTAAACGAATATCACTTGTAAATAGAACAATTGCAACTAAAAGCTTGTCTTTCTTGAGGAATAATGCTATGAAATATATGTTCGTTTTTAGCATTATCAAATATTCCCACACTTGAGCGTTGCTTGTCCTCAAGCAATATCGTCTTGAAATACTAGAATCACTTCTTTATTCTTCACACTTTGTACATCAGTGATTTCTATACGGCGGTATAAACAATGGTAGTAACGATATGGTTTACAGTCCCACATGACTATAAAAATTTAGATCCATTAAGGAAATTGGATCTTTATGAAAACATTTGATCTTTTGAAAATTAAATCTAGTTTTTACCCTAGATAAGTTTTCCGGAATAACTCTTTACCGGTGTTTGCAAAATATTTTTGTGGGTTTGGTGGGTTTCAGATTTGAAAATTTTAGCTCAAAACTTATGGTTTTGTGTCACCCACTTGCTAACCTTGTATTTGGAAAGCAACACGTCCAGTTTACTTGTCCCGTATATTACCTTTCGGTAAACTACCGTCCGGTTGTAAAGGAAAGCGTTGAACAAGCAACTGTTAAGGCGATGTCCCCTGACAAGTTTTTAATTATGGTCTATAACGTGTCGGACGCAATTACTATCCTTGGTAGGAGCAATAGTAAAGCTCACCCTTATGATTTTTCGGTCTGGCGTTTGTGTGAAAATGATTAAATTTTTACCAAAGTTTCCAAATATAATGGCGTTTGTTTGCTGAATGATAAATGGTGCACATCATTTTTTCATTCCGTCTTGTTGTTATTTCACATATATTTTGCATCTTGTCGTCAAAATTAGTTGCTTTTGCTGAACTTAATGCCAGTCTTTGAAAATGCGTTTTTTTACCCTGTTGTGTACATAAGATAAACTGCAAACATATATACATATTTTTGAAGTTTGGTATATTACCCCACATTCAAAAATTATTAAAATCTAAGAATAAAAGTTAGAAAATTATAAAAACTATTACAATATTATCATAAGTATTAAACATATCAACATTACAAATTACAAAATAAATAAAACTAAGTAGACTAGGGATGATACTGGTACCAATAGGGGTTCCAAGCATAACCATAGGTGCTATAGAATGCTTCGGCAGGGTTATACGTAGGATACGGTGGTTGCATCTCTATAGACCAGGGAGGGAATATGGGTTTCGGTGTAGGAATATAGTTTCTACCTATATGTTGGCAATGAGCTATGATTTGGTTCTGATGAACTTGCCAATCTTCAAATGCTCTCTGTCTAGCATTTTCGTACTCCTGTGAAGCTATAAACCTTTGCATTTCTTGCATCTCATTTCCCCCTCCTACATTACCTTATTGTTGGTTTCTCTCAACCTGTGGATGTCTACCATGGTATTGTACTGCGGCGTTATTTCGCCTCTTCAAAACTTTCTCACCATGGTATACATTTAAACCTATAGTATCGCGGGGTTCTGGTTCTTCCACTAATAATCCCCCCCGACTTATATCCACACCGAGATATTCAGTAATCAAAGTAATAAAAATACCACCTCCTATTATGCTATGCGGTCTCATCCCCCTAACCAGAGCTGATAAATAATAACCCACACAATAAGGTATACTTACAGCGCTTTGTGGGTCTCGAATACACATATGGTAAAACAAATCCTGTTCATTTATCTTTTCCTTGTTCTTACCTCTTTGTGTAATCGAATTAGCTAAAAACCTATGAATCACTCTTAATTCAGCTCTATCTATATCCAAATAAGAGTAATTTCCCCCTTTGAATCGGTGATGGCTTGTCATTTGACTCCATACACCGTGTGTATCAAAATTTTCATCTATCTTTCTACCATTTAGTATCAACCCTCTACAATCGGCAGATGCTAACTCCTCAGGCGTATATATTCGTAAAGCCTGAGCCATGTCTAGTAAAGACATGTGGCGCATCGAACCTCCTAACAAAAATCTAATAAAAGATCGATCGGTTAAACTAGCTACCAAATCATTCAACTCTATACTACACAACAATTCTTCACACCATACTTTATATACAGGTCTACGCATGGTGAATAAACGTACCCAGTCATTAAAAGTAGAATTACCATACCTCTGTACAAGTAATTCTCTAATTGGCCCGGCCAATTCTACAGCTTCTAAGGGTCCCCATTCTATGACCCTAGGTACCTCAACAACCTTAGAATGAAGAGTATGCAAACCCCTTTGGTATTTTGGATAATCTATCCAAAGTCTGTCAAATCTCAGGTTCGGGTGCAACTCTTCCAAGTGCATATCAGAAAATGTCATGACTGGATGAGGTATATCTTGCTTGTAGTAGTTATCCACCTCCTGTTGTTCCGCATTCTCAGCAGGAGCATTGCGAGCTTGGGATGAAGATTCACCCCTTTCAGTCTGCAAAACACATCAAACACAATTTTTGTGCATCCAAATATGCATTAGTGTCAGCAAAATCATCAATCAAAATAATTACAATGACATGATCAATTTATATCAAACTTAAGCTCATTTTCACATTTTTATCAAATCTACACTTTTTCAAAATAGCATATACGAAAATGTTCGCCAAGTTCATAAGCATTCAACTCAAATAACATGTCAAATTAATCATTACTAGCAATTAAACAAGTTTCAAATGGCATTATCTTTCAAAAATCAAGTTCATGAATTTTAGACTTGAAAAAGTCCACTTTAATTCTCAAAATCATGTTTAGGCTCAAAGTTTGGATCATTTAACTACCTAAACATGTTACACTACTTAATTTAACAACAATTCATGACAAAAATCGGCCATAACCTGTTTATATCAAAAAGCCCCAAATTTGCTCAAGAACACAAACCCTAGATTACTAAAAATTTGAAGTTTAAGGCTTATAATCATGTTAAACAGCATCAATCTAGGTTATACAAGCATAATACATAAACAATTTAAGCCTAATTACACTAAAAAGCATCAAAATCAAATTGGGGAAAAAATTGCTCAAGAACACTAATTTTCGGATTAAATGGTGTTTAGGTGTAGAAATTTACCGTTTTGCTTGAGTAATTCCTCGATAGCATCCTTCTCAACATGATTTTAGTAAAAGATTTGATGATTAACGGTTAAAAATTGTGATTTTAGGGATGTTTTTTCGGGTTTTTGCGTGCAGTTATTTCGCAGTATGTGTTTTGTGGGTTGTGTGGACTAAGCTGTTTCAGCTCTTTTTATTTTTTCTGTAATCCGATACCTCCGCGACTCGCGGTGAATTACCCTTCAAACTCCGCGAGTCGCGGAGTTTGCTTTTTTTTTTATATATATATCTTATACTAATTAAAACAGTTAAGTAATTAATTTTAAAATTTTGTTTCCCTTGTTATTTAGGACGAGGTCGTTTCGGATCGATGTCCTAGTCCGTCCTTCGACAAAATTTTAAAATTTGTCTTTTTGTAGCGATTGTTTTAAAAGCTAAGATTTTTGGTTTTTTAATGTTTTTGTCATACCTTAATTCAATAAGATTAAAAATAATGATAATAAAAGTTCTCGTCCCTCCCTTGGGTAAAGCAATTTCGGTTCAACGACCTAGTCTTCAACTTACGACGAATTTTAAAAATCATATTTTTAACTTAATGAGATAAAGTAAATTTTTGTTTTTAAATTCAAACAACTTAAATATAAAATTCAAAATTAATATTAAAAATTCACACCAAACTTAAAATTTGAAATGCATAAAATTAAAATTCATATTTTAAAAATTAAAAATTCACACCAAACTTAATTTAAAAATTCATATTATAAATTCACACCAAACTTAATTTAAAAATTCATATTATAAATTCACACCAAACTTAATTTAAAAATTCATATTATAAATTCACACCAAACTTATATTAATTTTTCAAATATTTACAATTTTAAAAATATTGTTTTTACAAAGTTTACAATATTAATTTAAGATTTAAATATTAATTTTAAAAACATGGTAAAAATAAAATTAAAAATCTTTTTTACTTTTTATCCCACTTTAATCAATCAAATATTATCAAAAATATGCGCCCCTCTTTTCGGTAAAGTAATTTCGGTTCCAAGACCTAATTTAACTCATGACGAATTTTTGAAATATTTTGGGTTGATTGATTAAAGATATTTATACCTTAAGAATAAACGTTAAATTTCGCAGTGATGTAATAAATTTTTGAATGATATCAATAATTTCGGTCGCCAAACCTAATTTTATTCAATACCAATTTAATACTTTTTA
This sequence comes from Rutidosis leptorrhynchoides, assembly GCF_046630445.1. Taxonomy (NCBI): domain Eukaryota; kingdom Viridiplantae; phylum Streptophyta; class Magnoliopsida; order Asterales; family Asteraceae; genus Rutidosis; species Rutidosis leptorrhynchoides. The sequence goes on along the minus strand of NC_092334.1, from coordinate 280,954,845 downwards.
GCGAACAAATTAGCGTTTATTATCAAAAGGTTAAAAATAAAAAAAATAAAATAAAAACTGTACAGACTTACCTGTGAAATAGATTTCTTAGTTATATGATCTATCCCATTCATAAGATAGTCGGTTTAATTGGTTTTCCATAGCTACATAGGCGTAACCTCGAGCATTCAGTGTCTTTTCTTCTAAACATATGAACGGTCCGTCTCTGCATAAAGTAACAAATTCGGTATTTGAATAGGTTTGATTATTTGAACATTTACCTCCATGTGACCATTTTCCACATTTGTGACATCTTTCTAGGTGTCGTGCTCTTCTTTTTGCTGCGGATTATGATTTTCCTTTACCAAATTGTAACTTATTATCTTCGCATCTGGATTCTTTTCTAACTCCGTCCATTCTTTCTCTGATTACTGATACTATTTCACTTGGAAGTGTGTCATTATTACGTTTAGTGATCAAAGCGTGTAGCATTAGACCATGGTTTAGTTCACAGGCAGTCTTCATTTCCTAAAAAAAATAAAAATTCAGAATGGGGGGAGAAAACTAGTTCTTTAGGGTCTGCTAAGAAAAGACCATTCGGTTTCCATTTTCGAGAACTACACGAAAACAGACAATCTAACTCTAATAGAAATACATAAACCACTTGATTCTCCCCATACTTAGTCAGTTGTGGTATTGAAATTGTGATTAACTTCGTTGTCGACTTCCATCAGACCATGTATGTAATGTTTAATTCTGTGACCATTAACTTTAAATTCAATCCCATTTGAATTTATTAATTCTATCATTCCGTATGGGAAAACTCTTTTTACTATGAATGGTCCAGACCATCTTGATTTCAATTTTCCAGGAAATAGCTTAAATCGTGAATTGAAAAGAAGAACTCTGTCTCCTTCCTTAAATTCTTTTGAACTTCTGATTCTTTTATCATGCCATTTCTTCGTTCTTTCTTTATAGATTAACGAATTTTCGTATGCTTCATGCCTTAATTCTTCTAATTCGTTTAGTTGACTTAATCGTAAATGTCCAGCTTCATGTAAATCAAGATTACATGCCTTCAAAGCCCAAAATGCTTTGTGTTCAATTTCTACTGGAAGATGACATGCTTTTCCATAAATAAGTCTAAAAGGTGTGGTTCCAATTGGAGTTTTGTAGGCTGTTCTAAAAGCCCAGAGTGCATCCTCCAATTTAATGGACCATTCCTTCGGATTCGATCCTACGGTTTTCTCTAGAATACGTTTTAAAGCTCGGTTGGTATTTTCAACTTGTCCACTTGTTTGTGGATGATATGCGGTGGAGATTTTATGAGTTACTCCATATCTTTTAAGAACTTTCTCAAGTTGATTATTACAGAAATGAGTACCCCGATAACTTATTAAAGCTTTCGGTGTTCCAAACCTTGCAAAAAGATGTTTTAAAAAGTTGACTACAACTCGTGCATTGTTAGTTGGGAGAGCTTGTGCTTCCGCCCATTTAGATACATAATCAATGGCTACGAGTATATATAGATTATTATGAGATTTTGGAAATGGACCCATAAAGTCAATATCCCAAATGTCAAATACTTCACATACTTGGATGACATTTTGTGGCATTTCATCACGTTGACTTATTTTTCTGGCCCTTTGACAGGCATCACAGGATTTGCAAAGAAGGTGTGCGTCTTTGTAAATTGTAGGCCAATAGAATCCAGCATCATAAACTTTTCTTGCTGTTAGTTGAGGCCCATAATGCCCTCCTGTTGGTCCTGTGTGACAATGGTTTAATATTTTACTAGCTTCATCTCTAAATACACATCGGCGTATTATTCCATCGGGACAACTTTTAAACAGATGTGGATCTTCCCAAAAATAGTGTTTTATATCACTGAAGAATTTCTTTCGTCTTTGGTACGATAATCCTTTTTCAAGGAATCCACAAACTAAGTAATTTGCATAGTCTGCAAACCATGAAATTTCTTTATAATCTATCTTCAATAGATATTCATCAGGAAAGTTGTCTTGTATGGCCGATTCATTTAGAACTTCTAATTCGGGATTTTCAAGACGAGAAAGATGATCAGCGGCGAGATTTTATGCTCCTCTTTTATCTCGGATTTCAATATCAAACTCTTGTAAGAGTAAGATCCAACGGATTAATCTTGGTTTAGCATCTTGTTTCGAAAATAGGTATCTAAGAGCAGAATGGTCGGTATAGACCACCGTTTTTGCTAGAACGAGATATGATCGAAATTTGTCAAAAGCAAAGACAATAGCAAGGAGTTCTTTTTCAGTAGTTGTATAGTTCGTTTGTGCTCCTTGTAACGTCTTACTAGCATAATATATAGGTTGAAATCGTTTTTCAATCCTTTGTCCTAAAACGGCTCCTATTGCAAAATCACTTGCATCGCACATTAGTTCAAATGGTAGATTCCAATTTGGTGTTATCATGATCGGCGCATTAGTGAGTTTCTCTTTAAGAATATTAAAAGATTTGATACATTCATCTGAAAAGATGAATGGAGCATCTTTTTCTAGGAGTTTATTCATAGGAGTGGCAATTTTAGAAAAATCTTTTATGAAACGTCGGTAAAAACCGGCATGCCCTAGAAAACTCCTAACTCCTCTAACATTGGTGGGATGTGGAAGTTTAGCAATTACATCTACTTTAGCTCTATCCACTTCAATTCCTTCTTTTGAAATTTTATGTCCAAGAACGATGCCTTCTTTAACCATGAAATGGTATTTCTCCCAATTAAGTACTAGATTTGATTGTTCGCATCTAATAAGCATTCGTTCAAGATTAGCTAGACATGTTTCAAATGTATCACCGAAGACTGAAAAGTCATCCATGAAAACTTCCATGCATTCTTCTATCATGTCGTGAAAAATCGCCATCATACACCTTTGAAAGGTTGCAGGGGCGTTACAAAGTCCAAATGGCATGCGTTTGTAAGCAAAAGTACCATAAGGGCACGTGAACGTGGTTTTCTCTTGGTCCTCGGGTGCTATTAGAATTTGAAAATATCCGGAAAATCCATCTAGAAAATAATAGTAACTATTTCCGGCTAATCTTTCCAACATTTGATCAATGAAAGGTAAGGGAAAGTGATCTTTTCTGGTGGCGTCATTTAATTTTCTATAATCAATACATACACGCCATCCTGTTATGGTCCTAGTAGGAATAAGCTCATTTTTCTCATTTGTAATGACAGTCATGCCACCCTTCTTAGGCACGCATTGAACTGGGCTTACCCATGGACTATCAGAAATTGGATAAATTAAACCTGCATCTAGCAGTTTAATAATCTCTTTCTTAACTACATCTTGCATATTAGGATTTAGTCTTCGTTGGCATTGCACATACGTTTTATGACCTTCTTCCATAAGGATTTTATGTGTGCAATACGAAGGACTTATTCCTTTAATATCATGAATCTTCCATGCAATGGCTGGTTTATGAGCTTTTAACACAGAAATAAGTTGTGATTTCTCATTTTCAGTAAGAGAAGACGATATTATTACAGGTAATTCAGATTCACCATGTAAATAAGCGTATTCCAAATGGTTTGGAAGTGGCTTTAACTCTAATTTCGGTGGTTCTTCTATCGATGATTTATATCGATATCTGTCTTCTTCTTTTAGCATTTGAATTTCTTCTGTTGTTGGTTCATATCCATTAGCTATAAGTGTAGCTAACATTTCAGCTTCATCAATTGGTTCATTACCTTCTCCTAAAGAACATTCTCCTGTTCCTTGTAATTCTGGAAATTCTTCTAATAATTCTGCATGTGCATCTATAGTTTGAATATAATAACATGTATCATCTGCAGATTGTGGTTGTTGCATTGCTCTATCAACTGAAAAGGTAACACTCTCATCCTCTATACTTAGGGTCAATTTCTTACCGAACACGTCTATCATTGCTTTAGCCGTGTTTAAGAATAGTCTTCCTAATATGAGAGGAACTTGAGAATCTTCTTCCATGTCCAGAACAACAAAATCTACTAGAAATACTAAAGTACCAACTTTAACTAGCATGTTCTCCATTATCCCTCTAGGATATTTTATTGATCTATCGGCTAGTTGTATGCTTATTCTGGTTGGTTTCAATTCTCCAAGGTCTAGTTTAGCGTATAGTGAATACGGCATTAGATTTATACTAGCACCTAAGTCTGCCAATACTTCTATTGAACTAAGACTAGCCAGAAAACATGGAATTGTGAAACTTCCTGGATCAGATAGTTTTTCTGGTATCTTATTCAACAGCACTGCTGAACAATTAGCATTCATGGTAACAGCCGAGAGTTCTTCCATTTTCTTTCTATTTGAGATTAGATTTTTCAAGAATTTAGCATATCTAGGCATTCCTGAAATCACATCAATGAAAGAAATATTTACATTTATCTGTTTAAACATATCCAAGAATTTGGATTGCTCGGCTTCAAGTTTCTCTTTCTTCATTTTACTCGGGTAAGGAAGTGGTGGTTGGTATGGTTTAACATAAGGTTTAGCCTTAACTGTGTTATCTTCATTAACCTTTTCAACTACTGGTTCTTTTTCCTTATCTTGATCAGGTTGTGGTTCTTGTGGAGTAGGAATAGCTTCATCAGAAGTTACAGATATTTCAGGTGGTTTAAGTGTTGTACCACTTCTTGTGGTAATGGCTTTAGCTGTTTCATTCCGGGGGTTAGCATTTGTATCACTAGGTAAACTTCCCGGTTTTCTTTCACCTATTAACCTTGCTAGGTTACTTACTTCTTGTTCCAAGTTTTGAATAGAAGCTTGTTGATTTCTAAATGCTTGAGCATTTTGTTCATTGGTTTGTTTTTGAGATGTGAAAAACTGCGTTTGAGTTTCAACTAGCTTCGTCATCATATCTTCTAAATTCGGCTTTTTATCATCGGTTTGTTGTAGTGGTTTGTTTTGAAAATTAGGTCTTTGCTGATTGTAAGTATTATTGGATACTTGTTGATTGCTAGGACCTTGTTAGTTGTTGTATGGAATATTTCGGTTATAATTCTGGTTTTGATTGTAAATAGGTCTTGGCGGTTGATAATTATTCTGATAATTATTTCCAGGCATTTGGTTTATGTATGACATATTCTCTCTTTGTTCCATTGTTAATTCAATACTGAGACAATCTTTTGTCAAATGTGGTCCTCCACACTGCTCACAACTAATTCGTATTGAGTGAATATCTTTAGTCATCTTTTCCATTCGTCTCTCCACAGCATCTATCTTTGCGAAAATGGAATCTAAGTCATGGCTAGAATCGGCTCGAGCTGCTTTAGATGATCTAACGATATCTTTTTCTTGGTGCCACTCATGTGAGTGGGAAGCAGTGTTATCAATAATTTTGTAAGCATCAGTTTCGGTTTTCTTCATAATAGAACCACCGGTTGCTATATCTATGTCTTTCCTTGTAGTGATGTCGCATCCTTGGTAGAATATTTGTACTATTTGACAGGTGTCTAAACCATGTTGCGGATATCCTCTTAATAACTTTCCATATCTTGTCCACGCCTCATATAGAGTTTCATTTGGTTTCTGTGTGAACGTAACAATTTTTGCTTGAAGTCTTACGGCTTTAGATGCCGGAAAGAATTGTTTAAGAAATTTGTCAACTAAAACGTCTCATGTATCAATCGCCCCTTCAGGTAACGATTCTAACCAATCTTTGGCTTCTCCCTTTAAAGTCCAGGGAAATAACATGAGATATATCTGTTCATCCTCCACTTCTCGGATTTTAAATAGTGTGCAGATCCAATTAAAGGTACGTAAATGTTCATTTGGATCTTCCTTCGGCGCACCACTAAATTGGCATTGATTAGTCACCATGTGTAGAATTTGTCCTTTGATTTCATAATCTGGCGCATTAATGTCTGGATGAGTAATTGCGTGACCTTGGCCAGTGCGTTTAGCTCTCATTCGGTCTTCCATACTTAAAGGTTCCAGATTCTCCATAATTGAATTTTTTGAATCTGAATCACTAGAGGATTCTGATTTAATGGTTCGTTCCTCAACAATCTCTGTTTGAATGATTGGTGGTTCCGAAGGAAAGTTTAGTGGTTCAGGATCTACGAATCGTTCCTGAATATTCTCCGGATTCTCAATTGTGAGGTCGGGTTCAAAAAATGGATTATCGGAAATTTGAACTGAAGTACTTGGTTGACTGGATGACGATTCTAAAGAAAAATCAACGGCAGTAATATTTGCTAAATGTCTTGATCTAGTTACAGGTGGTGAACGTACAAAAGGTGGTGAACGTCTTGCTCGGTGCATTCACTGAATATCCTATTAGTTTTAAAAAGGAAAGGAAAATTATAATAAGTTATCCAATCAATAGACTTTTCTGATTTTGCCCACGTTTCGAATAGCCAAAAGATGCAGCAGAGGGGCAGGATTCGTTTGGTCTCAATATAATTGAGGACTGTTTGGCTCCAATAACCCGGTCCACGTACAAATCCAACTATTACTACGAACCAGAAAATTTTGATGTCTATTAATTTAACCACTTAAAATAAATTTTCGTAATTTTAAGTAATTTAGATAAGAAGTAGAAAAAATTCTAAGTCCTAAAAACTAGAATAGCGAGAAATAAGAAAGAAAAAGAGCGCGTCGGAAAAAGGTCGAAAAAGAAAAATGGTTGAAAAATAAAAGGTGACGGAAAAATAAAAGAAACTTATAAAACTTAAAAACAATTGACTAACCTAACCTTATTACTACAACTAACTTAAAATTATAATCGCAAATTGAGATTACTAATTGGAATGATAATTGATACATAGGTAAAAGGTGTCTAAAAATATTAAAGCTTACAGGAAAAACTAAATCCCAAATGGAAATAACTTAAAAAGAAACTAAAACTTAAAAAGGCGTCGCAAAATTCTAAAGCACCTAAATCTTAGTCTAAAGAAAAAGCACTTAAGGAATTCTACAGCAAAGCCTAAAAATTTAGAAGTAAAAATAACTATGGCAAAAACTAAGTTTAAAACTAAATATGAGCTAAAAATACAAATATTACGCTAAAACAATTAAAAAGGGACAAAATATAAAAATATACAAAAAGTTGTAAAAATTACAATTTTTATAAAAATATTATTTTTATATTGATTATTTTATAAAACTATTAATTTTACAATTTAATTAAACTAATTTAACTAAAATATAAATTAAATAAAAAGTAAAACTTTAAAATAAAACTAATTATAATAATAATAATAATTAGGGTTAATAATTATAATAATAATTAATTACCTGTAATTAATTGCAGTTAGGGTTTCTGTCGCGTGTCAGAGTCACTCCGCGAGTTGCGGTAATCGAGGCAGCAAACCCCGCGAGTCGCGGGGATCCAAATTTCAACTCTGGCACAGTTTTAAATCGACGCGTTTTTTTTTTTTCTAATTTTCTGTTTTTATATAAATAAAAGATATTTAAATAAAACTTATATTTTTATAAACTAAAATAAAAATAAAGAAACTTATAAAACTTTTAACAAACTCTTAAAAATATATAAATTTTTGTTTTTCTTTTTATATTTTCGAATATTTAAAACGTACTTTTATAAAAACGAATTTTAATAAAAGTAAAATAAAAATTTTTTTTATTATTATATTAGCGTTGCGCTTCCGGCTTTTAAGAGTTCCCCGGCAGCGGCGCCAAAAATACTTAATATTTTAGCAGAGTAGTATATAAAATAGCTTATATTTTTACAGGAAATACTATTAAATACGATACAATTTTACACAAGATATTTATTTATTTAGAGAATGGATATACTTAAACCTTGCTACAACACTTATAGGCAGTGTACCTAATCGTACAGTAGTGTAGTTTTTAGTAAGTCCGGTTCGTTCCACAGGGAATCTTTTTAAGCAAAGCTTAACGCTATATTAGTTTACTTTTATAAAAATACAAATATATATATAAGTAATATTATTATTATAAAGGGGGGTTTTTACCGTTTAATGACCGGTTTGTCGATTTTAGAACTTTAGTCGCAGTTAAAACCAAATGTAAAATATTAAAAATAAATACAAGACTTAAATTAAAACGTAAAGTAAATAACAATAATGAAATTGCGAATAATAAAAGTGCGATAAAATAAACTTGTGATAATTAAAAAGTACGATAATTAAAAGTGCAATTAAATAAAATAACAATAAAAATGCGATAATTAGAAGTGCAATTAAATATAAAATAAAGGAAATTAAATATGAAATAAAAGAATTATGCTTATTTAAACTTCCGTAATCATGATGTTTGACGTGTTGATTTTAGTTTTATGCCCATGGGTTAATTGTCCTTTGTCCTGGATTATTTAAAATGTCCATACGGATTTTGTCCATAATAGTCCATCAGTCATAAATATAAAGAGCGAAAGCCTTCGTCAAATTATTCTTATTCCCGAAGTCAAATATTCCAACTAATTGGGGATTCGAATTGTAACAAGGTTTTAATACTTTGTTTAATGAATACACCAGGTTATCGACTGCGTGTAAACCAAGGTTTTACTACTTTGTTAACAATTACACCAATTACCCTTGAATGTAATTCACCCCTGTTTCAACAAGTCTATTAACTATTAATCTAGTTCCGTATCCGGTAAAATGAATAATTATTGGTATTTATAGATATCCCGCCCACCGTACCCAGTCAAGCGTATGTGGTTAAATATAAATACTTCAAATTATAAGTTTGTATATTAAATTAACAAGGTATTGTTTAGTTAACATAAAACCCATTAATAGCCCATAGTATAATTTCCACAAGTGTCGTTCTTTTGTCCAAACCCCAATTATGGTACAAATCCCAATTACCCAATTTTAGTAATTAGCCCAACATCATGATTACTTCGGATTAAATAAGCATAATAATAACTTAGCTACGAGACATTAATGTAAAAAGGTTGAACATAACTTACAATGATTAAAAATAGCGTAGCGTTACACGGACAGAATTTCGACTTACACCCTTACAACATTCGCTAACATACCCTTATTATTATGATTAAAATTAAAATTAAAATTAAAATTAAAATTAAAATATAAATATAAATATATACGATATAGATAGAGAGATGGATGATATATATTATGAAAAATGATCAGAATTCGGTTGGCTTTATAGGGACTTTCAAAACTTGGGGCTCCGCGACTCGCGGCCCTTTTGGCCTTCAAACTCCGCGAGTCGCGGAGTTTGTAAATACAGCTCACCAGCTTTTGGAGTCTTTCTTGCCGACGATTTATTTATAAATATAATATATATATAATTAATATAATTAATTATATATTATATTATAGTTATATACATAGTTAACTTGTAATTTTTAGTCCGTTGCGTCGAGCGTTGAGAGTTGACTCTGGTCCCGGTTCCGGATTTTCGAACGTCCTTGCGTACAATTTAATATCTTGTACTTTGCGTTTTCAATCTTGTACTCTTGTAATTTCGAGACGTTTCTTATCAATAATTGGAACCTCTTTGATTGTATTTTGTACTTTTGAGCTTTTTGGTCGTTTGCGTCTAAAATTCGTCGAATCTGTCTTTTGTCTTCACCTTTTATTATTTAAACGAATATCACTTGTAAATAGAACAATTGCAACTAAAAGCTTGTCTTTCTTGAGGAATAATGCTATGAAATATATGTTCGTTTTTAGCATTATCAGTCTTGCTCGGTGCATTCACTGAATATCCTATTAGTTTTTAAAAGGAAAGAAAAATTATATAAGTTATCCAATTAATAGACTTTTCTGATTTTGCCCACGTTTCGAATAGCCAAAAGATGCAGCAGAGGGGCATGATTCGTTTGGTCTCAATATAATTGAGTACTGTTTGGCTCCAATAACCCGGTCCACGTACAAATCCAACTATTACTACGAACCAGAAAATTTTGATATCTATCAATTTAACCACTTAAAATAAATTTTCGTAATTTTAAGAAATTTAGATAAGAAGTAGAATAAAAATCTATGTCCTAAAACTAGAATGGCGAGAAATAAGAAAGAAAAAGAGCGCGTCGAAAAAGAAAAGATCGAAAAAGAAAAGATCAAAAAAATAAGAAAGAAAAAGAGTGACTTATAAAACTTAAAAATACTTTACTAACCCAACCTTATTACTATCACTAACTTAAAATTATAATCGCAAATTGAGATTACTAATTGGAATGATAATTGATACATAGGTAAAAGGCGTCTAAAAATATTTAAAGCTTACAAGTAAAACTGTATCCCAAATGGCAATATCTTAAAAAGGAACTAAAACTTAAAAAGGCGTCGCAAAATTCTAAAGCACCTATATCTTAGTCTAAAGAAAAAGCACTTAAAGAATTTTACGGCAAAGCCTAAAAATCTAGAAATAAAAATAACTATGGCAAAAACTATGAATTAAAACTAAATACGAGCGAAAAATTCAAATATTACGCTAAAAACAATTAAAATATAAAATATAAAAATATACTAAAAGTTGTAAAAAGTACAATTTTTATAAAAATATTATTTTTATATTATTTATTTTATAAAACTATTAATTTTAAAATTTAATTAAATTAATTAAACTAAATATATAAATTAAATCTAAAAACTAATAACTAATTAAATAATAAAACCTAATTAGGGTTTATTAAATAATAATAATAATACCCGTAATTAATGCAGTTTTAGGGTTGAAGTTGGCGTGTCAGACACTCTCATGCGATCGCATGAGTTTATGCCTTCGGGCTCATGCGATCGCATGAGCTGAGGTTTTGGGCCAGGCTACGGGCTGCTACAGTAGCATGCCCGAGTGTTTTTATTTTTATTTTTTATTTTGCTGTTTTGAATTTTCTGTTTTATATATTTATGTAATATATTTATATAAATTAAATAAAACTTATATTTTTATAAAATAAAGATAAAGAAACTTTTATAGAACTTAAATATTTAACAAACTCTTAAAAATATTTATATTTTTGTTTACTTTTTATATTTTCGAATATTTAAAACGTATTTTTACAAAAGCGTATTTTAATAAAAGTAAACTAAAAATAAATTTTTTTTCTTTTTACGGTTGCGCTTCCGGCTTTTAAGCAAGAAAGTTCCCCGGCAGCGGCGCCAAAAATACTTGATAGTTAAAGCTAAGGGGTATAAAATACTATTAAATTTTACAAGGAAATACTATTAAATACGATACAATTTTACACAAGATATTTATTTATTTATTGAATGGATATACTTAAACCTTGCTACAACACTTATAGGCAGTGTACCTAATCGTACAGTAGTGTAGTTTTTAGTAAGTCCAGTTCGTTCCACAGGGAAAATCTTTTAATCAAAGCTTAACGCTATATTAGTTTAATTTATAAAAATACAAATATATATATAAGTAATATTATTATTATAAAGGGGGGTTTTTACCGTTTAATGACCGGTTTGTCGATTTTAAAACTTTAGTCGCAGTTAAAACCAAATGTAAAATATTAAATAAATAAAAGACTTAATTTAAAGCGTAAAGTAAATAATGATAATGAAATTGCGAATAATAAAAGTGCGATAAAATAAACTTGCGATAATTAAAAAGTACGATAATAAAAGTGCAATTAAATACAATAACAATAAATAAAAATGCGATAATTAGAAGTGCAATTAAATATAAAATAAAGGAAATTAAATATGAAATAAAAGAATTATGCTTATTTAAACTTCCGTAATCATGATGTTTGACGTGTTAATTTTAGTTTTATGCCCATGGGTTAATTGTCCTTTGTCCTGGATTATTTAATATGTCCGTCTGGTTTTTGTCCATAACAGTCCATCAGTCATAAATATAAAGTGCGAGTGTCCTCGTCAAATTATCCTTATACCCGAAGTTAAATATTCCAACTAATTGGGGACTTAAACTGTAACAAGATTTTAATACTTTGTTTAATAATTACACCAGGATGTCGACTGAGTGTAACCCAAGGTTTTAATACTTTGTTATCAATTATGCCAAGTGTCCTTGTACATAATTTCACCCCTGTTTTAATAATTCTAGTGGCTATTAATCCATTCCCGTGTCCGGTTAAATGAACGATTATTCGTACATATAAATACCCCGCCCATCGTGTCCGATCGAGTGTAAATGATTATTTATAGGGATGCCCAATTGTAAATCTTTATATTAACATTAACAAACTATCATTTAGTTAAACAAATATAAAGCCCATTAATAGCCCATAGTCTAATTTCCACAAGTGTCGTTCTTTTGTCCAAACCCCAATTACGGTACAAAGCCCAATTACCCAATTTTAATATTTTTAGCCCAACATCATGATTACTTCGGATTAAATAAGCATAATAATAACTTAGCTACGAGACATTAATGTAAAAAGGTTGAACATAACTTACAATGATTAAAAATAGCGTAGCGTAACACGGACAGAATTTCGACTTACACCCTTACAACATTCGCTAACACACCCTTATTATTAAAAATTAAAATTAAAATTAAAATTAAAATTTAAATATAAATATATACTACGTATGAATGAGGAGAAGAAAAAGATGTGTTTTGTGTTACACCAAAGCTCGATTTTTATAGGCATGTGGGCTGGAACTGTGCACCATGCGATCGCATGGAGTTTCTTCCTCCAGGCCATGCGATCGCATGGCCAGCTGGGGAGACTCAAAAGTCTTTGTTTTTTTATGCCGACGGTTTTTAAATATAATATAATATATATATTAATTTTAAGAATTAATTATATATTATATTATTGATGTGCAGCGGGGTAGTATATAAAATAGTTTATATTTTTTTACTAGGAAAAACTATTAAATACGATACATTTTTACACAAGATATTTATTTATTTATAGAATGGATATACTTAAACCTTGCTACAACACTTATAGGCAGTGTACCTAATCGTACAGTAGTGTAGTTTTTAGTAAGTCCGGTTCGTTCCACAGGGAAATCTTTAAACAAAGCTCAACGCTATATTAGTTTACTTTTATTAAAAATACAAATATATATATATGTAATATTATTATTATAAAGGGGGGTTTTTACCGTTTAATGACCGGTTTGTCGATTTTAAAACTTTAGTCGCAGTTAAAACCTAATGTAAAATATAAAATAAATACAAGACTTAAATTAAAGCGTAAAGTAAATAACGATAATGAAATTGCGAATAATAAAAATGCGATAAAATAAAATTTGCGATAATTAAAAAGTACGATAATTAAAAGTGCGATTAAATAACAGTGCGATAATTAGAAGTGCAATTAAATATAAAATAAAGGAAATTAAATATGAAATAAAAGAATTATGCTTATTTAAACTTCCGTAATCATGATGTTTGACGTGTTGATTTTAGTTTTATGCCCATGGGTTAATTGTCCTTTGTCCTGGATTATTCAATATGTCCGTCTGGTTTTTGTCCATAACAGTCCATCAGTCATAAATATAAATTGCGAGTGTCCTCGTCAAATTATTATTATACCCGAAGTTAAATATTCCAACTAATTGGGGATTCGAATTGTAACAAGGTTTTAATACTTTGTTTAATGAATACACCAGGTTATCGACTGCGTGTAAACCAAGGTTTTACTACTTTGTTAACAATTACACCAATTACCCTTGAATGTAATTTCACCCCTGTTTTAATTATTATAGTGGCTATTAATCCATTCCCGTTTCCGGTTAAATGAACGATTATTCGTACATATAAATACCCCGCCCATCGTGTCCGATCGAGTGTATATGGTAATTTATAGGGACTCCCAATTGTAAATCTTTATATTAACATTAACAAACTTTCATTTAGTTAAACAAATATAAAGCCCATTAATAGCCCATAGTCTAATTTCCACAAGTGTCGTTCTTTTGTCCAAACCCCAATTATGGTACAAAGCCCAATTACCCAATTTTAGTAATTAGCCCAACATCATGATTACTTCGTTTTAAATAAGCATAATAATAACTTAGCTACGAGACATTAATGTAAAAAGGTTGAACATAACTTACAATGATTAAAAATAGTGTAGCGTTACACGGACAGAATTTCGACTTACACCCTTACAACATTCGCTAACATACCCTTATTATTAGGATTTAAAATTAAAATTAAAATTAAAATATAAATTATATATATATATTACGTATATATTGAGAGAGAGATAGATATTATGTGTTTAAAACTCGGCAGAAAACTGGCTTTATATAGACCTGACCAGCATTTTCACTCCATGCGACTCGCATGGATTTTGTGCCTCTGGCCATGCGAGTCGCATGGCCACCCTGGATCTAGCCAAATTGATTTGTTTTCTTCTTGCCGACGTAATATAATAATAATATATAATATAATATATAATTATATATAATTATATATATATTATATTATATTCTTGTGCATAGTAGACTAGATATTTTTGGTCCGTTGCATCGGGCGTTTCTTCTTGGCTCAGGTCCCGGTTCCGGATTTTCGGATGTCTTCGCGTATTATTTTATATCGTGTACTTTGCGTCTTGTAACTTGTACTCTTGTCATTTTGAGACGTTCCTCATCAATATTTTGAACCTTTTTGATTGAATCTTGTACTTTTTAGCTTTTTGGACCTTTCCGTCTTCAATTTGTCGAATCTGCCTTTTATCTTCACTTTTTAATATTTAAACGAATAGTACTTGTAAATCGAACAATATCAACTAAAATCTTGTCTTTCTTGGGAAATAATGCTGTAAAATATGTGTTCATTTTTAGCCTTATCAATATTCCCACACTTAAGCGTTGCTTGTCCTCAAGCAATATAGTCTTGAAACACTTGAATCACTTCTTTATTCTTCACACTTTGTACATCAGTGATTTCTATACGGCGGTTTAAACAATGGTAGTAATGATATGGTTTACAGTCCCACATGACTATAAAAATTTAGATCCATTAAGGAAATTGGATCTTTATGAAAACATTTGATCTTTTGAAAATTAAATCTAGTTTTTACCCTAGATAAGTTTTCCGGGATAACCCTTTACCGGTGTTTGCAAAATATTTTTGTGGGTTTGGTGGGTTTCAGATTTGAAAATTTTAGCTCAAAACTTGCGGTTTTGTGTCACCCACTTGCTAACCTTGTATTAGGAAAGCAACACGTCCAGTTTACTTGTTCCGTATATTACCTTTCGGCAAACTACCGTCCGGTTGTAAAGGAAAGCGTTGAACAAGCAACTGTTAAGGCAATGTCCCGTGACATGCTTTTGATTATGGTCTATAACATGTCGGACGCAATTACTATCCTTGGTAGGAGCAATAGTAAAGCTTACCCTTATAATTTTTCGGTCTGGCACAAGGTCCTGTCTTTGACCACTATGCAACCACCGTTCTTACGGTTGACACCCGATTTAGTTCAGGTGACCTAATGAATTCCAGGTGAATTCCTAGGATTTTACGTTTAATGGTAATGAACGCATTAAAAATAGGGTTTTCAGAAAACAAATCGGTTTGTAATTTTGATCAAAATATTTTCTCGTTTAAGCTCGAGTTTAGATATCATCGAATTCCATGAGTTTGTAATTCTCAATCTTTAAGGTCAATCTCTAGGATTGAGTAATATCAGTCTTAAAAGCTGATTTTTAATCTTTAAGGAGATTATCCTTTCTGGGGATCTGATTCATTAGTCTTATCCAGCTAATTTGCATGGTGCCCCCCCATTATATGAGATAAATCCTTCTCATGGTTAGGATAAATCTGACCACTTGGCGACCCTGTTTAATGCTGAGGTCCGTAGATTTCCTGCTGATTTTAGTGATGACTTTTCTAGATTTTTTCGTCAACCTACAGCTGGTCTGGACGACAACTTCATGACCTAAATCAAGAAGCGTGTTTCTTTTTCGGAAGACTTTACTTCCTTTTAAAGATGGAATTGATTCATCGTGTAGATCCATCTCTTCTTTTCTTTCATCGGGTAAAACAGTTTAGTTTAGTCCAAAGCAAAAGTATTTTCAGTTATTTGTTACAAATATATGTGACATATGTTTAAGATAACTTGGTAAATTTTCCCACACTTGGCTTTTATTTTCCTTTTTATCGTCTTCTATTCCATTTTAAATGAATTTTAACATTTTAGTTTGTTTCTCAATTTATGTCCTTTCCGAGGTAACAATAATTTCGGTGTTAAAACCTAGTTTTATCGTTCATAAATATGTATAAACATGATTTGAATTCATTTAATTGAAAATTTTAAATTTTTTTTTACTAGAATTGGGTAGTTAGTATATAAGACTAGGGCTGTTCCTTGTTATCGGAGAGCACTAGATTCTAACACAACTACTGCGTTACTAGCATTTTTAATGGTAACCAAGTGTTTAAATCAAAATCTGAAAGATTTTAACCCCTTCCCACACTTAAGATCTTGCAATGCCCTCATTTGCAAGAAATCAGTAACAATTTAAATTATTGAGGGTGATTTGTGTGAAAATGATTAAATTTTTACCAAATTTCCAAATATATTGGCGTTTGTTTGCTGAATGATAAATGGTGCACGTCATTTGTTCATTCCGTCTTGTTGTTATTTCACATATATTTTGCATCATTGTCGTCAAAATTACTTGCTTTTGCTGAACTTAATGCCAGTCTTTGAAAACGCGTTGTTTTACCCTGTTGTGTACATAAAATACATACAATACAAATATAATCATACATGTAATTTGAAATGGAACTTTGGCATCCCACTTTCAAATTATAAGAAAAATATTAGTACACAATAATAATAGAAATATCAAACATTACATAAATGTAATTAAAATGTTAAGTGTTTAAAATAATAAAAATATAAATTACCAACTTATCTCTACTGATCAGGAGGTGGGTTAGGAGGATAATTAGGATAAGGATCCCAATTCATGTTCGGATCAGGGTTCCATGGCTGTTGATAGGTGAACTGGTATGCTGCGTCATAATCATATAAATCATAGGGTGGTCTCATTTCTGGCTGATGTGCATGATAGTATGCGGGTCGGGTCGGATAATACATCTCGCCAGGCTGCAACTGGCTTATAATTTGGCGCTGATGATAATCCCATCGGCCATGCTCTCGTTGCCGGGAATGCTCGTAGTCATTCCGACGTTGCCATGCCTCGTACTGCATATGCCTATCATAGTTCGTCATGTATTCATCCTCCATACGAACGCCTAAATCAAGAGCAGTCTCCCGAACAACTCCTATAATGTTGTTCGCCTCTTCCATTTCGTCATCCGAACCTCTTTCTACCTGTCGCTGAGGTCCCTCGTATCGGTATACCCGACCACGTCTCATTAATAATACCCTTGCACCGTGATAAAGGTTTGAACTTATAGTTTCACCTTCGTCCTCTATTTCGTTCATTGGACCCCCTTGGTGCTTATCCACACCTAAATACTCTCCAATGAGAGTAATGAAAATACCACCACCTATAATACTCCCCGATTTCATCCCCGAAACTACATTAGCGAGATAATAACCAACACAATAGGGAATGTTAATGAAACTCCTCGGGTCTCTAATACACTTGAGGTAGAACAAATCGTTTACGGTCAATTTCTCCTTATTCTTACCCCTTTGTGTAATTGTGTTTGCTAAGAATCTATGAATCACCCGGAGTTCAGCTCTATCTATATCTAAGTATGTATGATTTCCACTGGCGTGAAATTCATTAAAGTGGGACATACGCCTCCAGACGGCGTTAATATCAAATTCCCTATCTATCCTTTCTCCTTGGGCAATCAGGCTATTACAGTCGGGGCTCAAAAGTTCAGCAGGGGTGTAAATCTGTAAGGCCCTGGCTAAATCTATCATGGACATTCTGTACATGCGTCCACCTAACAGAAATCTAATAAAGCTTCTATCATCTATCCTCCTAACATCACTGTTTAACTTAATAGTACTAAGTAATTCTATACACCATTCCCTATATATGGTTCTACGAATGGAAAATAGGCGCATCCAATCGTTAAACTGAGAATTACCATACCTTTGCACCAATAATTCCCGAATCGGTTCGGCAAGGTCAACTGTTTCCAAAGGTACCCAGTCAATTGCCCTTGGCATTTCAACAACCTTAAAGTAGAGAATGTGCATGTTCTTTTGATAATCTGGATACTCTATCCAACATCGATCAAATCTCAGATTTGGGTGTAACTGATCTTCATTAATGTCTAAGCTCAGAATCATTTGATGTGGAGCGAATTGACGAAACTGATTCATGAATAATTGATCTTGATCGTGATATGGAATATGTTGATCCTCATGTTGTTCTTCTTCTTGTTGCATATGTTGTTCTTGTTCATAAAACATTTCCGGTTCGGGCTCTGGTTGTCTGGACGATGATGCACCGTCCGTATCTGTATTTCTCTGCAAAACACATTAAAAACAAAATTTGTGCATCCAAATATGCATTAGTGTTAGCAAAATAATAACTTGAAACAATTATGATGACATGTTCAATTCATAACACATTTTATACACATTTTCTTAACAATAACAATTCTACACTTTTACGTACGAAAATGTGTACAATGTTTTATCACATTTAAACTCTTAACCATGTCAACAATAATCATTATAGCAATTAAACACTTGTTACATGGCATTCAAATCAAACTAGTGCTCATTTTCATATTTTTGTCAAGTCTACACTTTGTCAAATAAGCATATACGAAAAATGTACATCAAGTTCATAAGCATTTATCTCAAATAACATGCCAAAATAATCACTACTAGCAATGAAACAAGTTTCAAATGGCCTTTATATCAATTTAACCTAGTTCATGAATTTTTAGACTTAAAAAGTCTACTTTAATTCTCAAAATCATGTTTAGGCTCAAAGTTTGGATCAATTAACTACCTAAACATGTTACACTACTTAATTTAGCAACAATTCATGACAAAAATCGGCCATAACCTGTTTATATCAAAAAGCCCCAAATTGCTCAAGAACACAAACCCTAGATTCTTAAAAATTTGAAGTTTTTAGCTTCAATTCATGTTAAATAGCTTCTATCTAGGATATACATGCATAATATAACAACAATTTAGCTCTAATTACACCTAAATTTAACAAAATCAAAATATAAAATTTCTAGCTCAAGAACACAAAAATTCGAATTTAAAGAGATTAGGGGTGAAATCTTTACCTTTCTCCTGAAGGGGTTGAGACTACTGAATCTAGGCATGATTGTTGTGAAGTCTTGCAAGAAATTTGGTGAAAAATGGCGGATTTTTGAGAGTATTTGGGTGCAAGTTCGTGTATATGTGTGTGTATTGTGAGAAAGAAACAGATTCGCTGGATAAATGATCCTGACCAGTTTTTTGTAGCCATGCGAGTCGCATGGTTTTGTGCATACCCCCATGCGACTCGCATGGGGTGTAATTTCTGGTATTTTTTTTTTTTTTTTTTTTTATAATAAACCTTATACTTTTAAAACATAGAATTAAATAAAATTTTAAAAATTTTGTTTCTTTTTAGGACGAGGTCGTTTCGGGAAGATGCCCTAGTCCGTCCCTCGACAAAATTTTAAAATTTTGTCATTTTCAAGCGATTGTTTTAAAAGCTTAGATTTTTGGATTTTTTTTAATTTTTTTTTTTTTTGGCATACTTTAAATCAATAAGATTAAAAATAATGATAATAAAAGTTCTCGTCCCTCCCTCGGGTAAAGCAATTTCGGTTCAAAGACCTAGTCTTCAACTTACGACGAATTTTAAAAATCATATTTTTAACTTAATGAGATAAGGTAAATTTTTGTTTTTAAATTCACACAACTTAAATATAAAATTCAAAATTAATATTAAAAATTCACACCAAACTCAAAATTTGAAATGCATAAAATTAAAAATTCATATTTTAAAAATTAAGAATTCACACCAAACTTAATTTTAAAAATTCATAAATTCATATCAAACTTATATTAATTTTCAAATATTTACAATTTTAAATATATTGTTTTTACAAAATTTACAATATTAATTTAAGATTTAAATATTAATTTTAAAAACATGGTAAAAATAAAATTAAAAATCCTTTTTTTTTTTTATCCCACTTTAATCAATCAAATATTATCAAAAATATGCGCCCCTCTTTTCGGTAAAGTAATTTCGGTTCCAAGACCTAATTTGACTCATGACGAATTTTTGAAATATTTTGGGTTGATTGATTAAAGATATTTATACCTTAAGAATAAACGTTAAATTTCGCAGTGATGTAATAAATTTTTGAATGATATCAATAATTTCGGTCGCCAAACCTAATTTTATTCAATACCAATTTAATACTTTTTAGCGAACAAATTAGCGTTTATTATCAAAAGGTTAAAAATAAAAATAAAAATAAAAACTGTACAGACATACCTGTGAAATAGATTTCTTAGTTATATGATCTATTCCATTCATAAGATAGTCGGTTTAATTGGTTTTCCATGGCTGCATAGGCGTAACCCCGAGCATTCAGTGTCTTTTCTTCTAAACATATGAACGGTCCGTCTCTGCATAAAGTAACAAATTCGGTATTTGAATTGGTTTGATTATTTGAACATTTACCTTCATGTGACCATTTTCCGCATTTGTGACATCTTTCTAGGTGTCGTGCTCTTCTTTTCGCTGCGGATTTTGATTTTCCTTTACCAAATTGTAACTTATTATCTTCGCATCTGGATTCTTTTCTAACTCCGTCCATTCTTTCTCTGATTACTGATACTATTTCACTCGGGAGTATATCATTATTTCTTTTAGTGATCAAAACGTGTAGCATTAGACCATGGTTTAGTTCACAGGCAGTCTTCATTTCGTAAAAACCTAAAAAAAATAAAAATTCAGAATGGGGGGAGAAGACTAGTTCTTTAGGGTCTGCTAGGGAAAGACCATACGTGTTCCATTTTCGAGAACTACACGAAAACAGACAATCTAACTCTAACAGAAATACATATTATCCTTTAAAGACTTGATTCTCCCCACACTTAGTTAGCTGTGGTGTCGAAATTGTGATTAACTTCGTTGTCGACTTCCATCGGACCATGTATGTAATGTTTAACTCTGTGACCATTAACTTTAAATTCAATCCCATTTGAATTTATTAATTCTATCGTTCCGTATGGGAAAACTCTTTTGACTATGAATGGTCCGGACCATCTTGATTTCAATTTTCCAGAAAATAGCTTGAATCGTGAATTGAAAAGAAGAACTCTGTCTCCTTCTTTAAATTCTTTTGAACTTCTGATTCTTTTATCATGCCATTTCTTCGTTCTTTCTTTATAGATTAACGAATTTTCGTATGCTTCATGTCTTAATTCTTCTAATTCGTTTAGTTGACTTAATCGTAGACGTCCGGCTTCATGTAAATCAAGATTACATGTCTTCAAAGCCCAAAATGCTTTGTGTTCAATTTCTACTGGAAGATGACATGCTTTTCCATAAACAAGTCTAAAAGGTGTGGTTCCAATTGGAGTTTTGTAGGCTGTTCTAAAAGCCCAGAGTGCATCCTCCAATTTAATGGACCATTCCTTCGAATTTGATCCTACGGTTTTCTCTAGAATACGTTTTAAAGCTCGGTTGGTATTTTCAACTTGTCCACTTGTTTGTGGATGATATGCGGTGGAGATTTTATGAGTTACTCCATATCTTTTAAGAACTTTCTCAAGTTGATTATTACAGAAATGAGTACCCCGATCACTTATTAAAGCTTTCGGTGTTCCAAACCTTGCAAAAAGACGTTTTAAAAAATTGACTACAACTCGTGCATCGTTAGTTGGGAGAGCTTGTGCTTCCGCCCATTTAGATACATAATCAATGGCGACGAGTATATATAAATTATTATGAGATTTTGGAAATGGACCCATAAAGTCAATACCCCAAATGTCAAATACTTCACATACTTGGATGACATTTTGTGGCATTTCATCACGTTGACTTATTTTTCCGGCCCTTTGACATGCATCACAGGATTTGCAAAGAAGGTGTGCGTCTTTGTAAATTGTAGGCCAATAGAATCCAGCTTCATAAACTTTTCTTGCTGTTAGTTGAGGCCCATAATGCCCTCCTGTTGGTCCTGTGTGACAATGGTTTAAAATTTTACTAGCTTCATCTCCAAATACACATCGGCGTATTATTCCATCGGGACAACTTTTAAACAGATGTGGATCTTCCCAGAAATAGTGTTTTATATCACTGAAGAATTTCTTTCGTCTTTGGTACGATAATCCTTTTTCAAGGAATCCACAAACTAAGTAGTTTGCATAGTCTGCAAACCATGGGATTTCTTTATAATCTATCTTCAATAGATATTCATCAGGAAAGTTGTCTTGTATGGCTGATTCATTCAGAACTTCTAATTCGGGATTTTCAAGACGAGAAAGATGATCAGCGGCGAGATTTTCTGCTCCTCTTTTATCTCGGATTTCAATATCAAACTCTTGTAAGAGTAAGATCTAACGGATTAATCTTGGTTTAGCATCTTGTTTTGAAAATAGGTATCTAAGAGCAGAATGGTCGGTATAGACCACCGTTTTTGCTAGAACGAGATATGATCGAAATTTGTCAAAAGCAAATACAATAGCAAGGAGTTCTTTTTCAGTAGTTGTATAGTTCGTTTGTGCTCCTTGTAATGTCTTACTAGCATAATATATAGGTTGAAATCGTTTTTCAATCCTTTGTCCTAAAACGGCTCCCATTGCAAAATCACTTGCATCGCACATTAGTTCAAATGGTAGATTCCAATTTGGTGTTATCATGATCGGCGCATTAGTGAGTTTCTCTTTAAGAATATTAAAAGATTTGATACACTCATCTGAAAAGATGAATGGCGCATCCTTTTCTAGGAGTTTATTCATAGGAGTGGCAATTTTAGAAAAATCTTTTATGAAACGTCGGTAAAAACCGGCATGCCCTAGAAAACTCCTAACTCCTCTAACATTTGTGGGATGTGGAAGTTTAGCAATTACATCTACTTTAGCTCTATCCACTTCAATTCCTTCTTTTGAAATTTTATGTCCAAGAACGATGCCTTCTTTAACCATGAAATGGCATTTCTCCCAATTAAGTACTAGATTTGATTTTTCGCATCTAATTAGCATTCGTTCCAGATTAACTAGACATGATTTAAATTTATCACCGAAGACTGAAAAGTCATCCATGAATACTTCCATGCATTCTTCTATCATGTCGTGAAAAATCGCCATCATACACCTTTGAAAGGTTGCAGGGGCGTTGCAAAGTCCAAATGGCATTCTTTTGTAAGCAAAAGTACCATAAGGGCACGTGAATGTGGTTTTCTCTTGATCTTCGGGTGCTATTGGAATTTGAAAATATCCGGAAAATCCATCTAGAAAACAATAGTAACTATTTCCGGCTAATCTTTCCAACATTTGATCTATGAAAGGTAAGGGAAAGTGATCTTTTCTGGTGGCGTCATTTAATTTTCTATAATCAATACATACACGCCATCCTGTTACAGTCCTAGTAGGAATAAGCTCATTTTTCTCATTTGTAATGACAGTCATGCCACCCTTCTTAGGTACGCATTGAACTGGGCTTACCCATGGACTATCAGAGATTGGATATATTAAACCTGCATCTAGCAGTTTAATAATCTCTTTCTTAACTACATCTTGCATATTAGGATTTAGTCTTCGTTGGCGTTGCACATACGTTTTATGACCTTCTTCCATAAGGATTTTATGTGTGCAATACGAAGGACTTATTCCTTTAATATCATGAATCTTCCATGCAATGGCTGGTTTATGAGCTTTCAACACAGAAATGAGTTGTGATTTCTCATTTTCAGTAAGAGAAGACGATATTATTACAGGTAATTCAGATTCACCATGTAAATAAGCGTATTCCAAATGGTTTGGAAGTGGCTTTAACTCTAATTTCGGAGGTTCTTCTATCGATGATTTATATCGATATCTGTCTTCTTCTTTTAGCATTTGAATTTCTTCTGTTGTTGGTTCATATCCATTAGCTATAAGTGTAGCTAACATTTCAGCTTCATCAATTGGTTCATTACCTTCTCCTAAAGAACATTCTCCTGTTCCTTGTAATTCTGGAAATTCTTCTAATAATTCTGCATGTGCATCTATAGTTTGAATATAATAACATGTATCATCTGCAGATTGTGGTTGTTGCATTGCTCTATCAACTGAAAAGGTAACACTCTCATCCTCTATACTTAGGGTCAGTTTCTTACCGAACACGTCTATCATTGCTTTAGCCGTGTTTAAGAATGGTCTTCCTAATATGAGAGGAACTTGAGAATCTTCTTCCATGTCCAAAACAACAAAATCTACTGGAAATACTAAAGTACCAACTTTAACTAGCATGTTCTCCATTATCCCTCTAGGATATTTTACTGATCGGTCGGCTAGTTGTATACTTATTCTTGTTGGTTTCAATTCTCCAAGGTCTAGTTTAGTGTATAGTGAATACGGCTTTAGATTTATACTAGCACCTAAGTCTGCCAATGCTTCTATTGAACTAAGACTACCCAGAAAACATGGAATTGTGAAACTTCCTGGATCAGATAGTTTTTCTGGTATCTTATTCAACAGCACCGCTGAACAATTAGCATTCATAGTGACAGCCGAGAGTTCTTCCATTTTCTTTCTATTCGTGATTAGATCTTTCAAGAATTTAGCATACCTTGGCATTCCTGAAATTACATCAATGAAAGGAAGATTTATATTTATTTGTTTAAACATATCCAAAAATTTGGATTGCTCGGCTTCAAGTTTTTCTTTCTTCATTTTACTTGGGTAAGGAAGTGGTGGTTGGTATGGTTTAACATAAGGTTTAGCCTTAACTGTGTTATCTTCATTAACCTTTTCAACTACCGGTTCTTTTTCCTTATCTTGATCAGGTTGTGGTTCTTGTGGAGTAGGAATAGTTTCATCAGAAGTTACAGGTATTTCAGGTGATTTAAGTGTTGTACCACTTCTTGTGGTAATAGCTTTAGCTGTTTCATTCCGGGGGTTAGCATTTGTATCGCTTGGTAAACTTCCCGGTTTTCTTTCACCTATTAACCTTGCTAGGTTACTCACTTCTTTTTCCAGATTTTGAATAGAAGCTTGTTGATTTCTAAATGCTTGAGCATTTTGTTCATTGGTTTGTTTTTGAGATGTGAAAAACTGCGTTTGAGTCTCAACTAGCTTCGTCATCATATCTTCTAAATTCGGCTTTTTATCATCGGTTTGTTGTGGTGGTTTGTTTTGAAAATTCGGTCTTTGCTGGTTATAAGTATTATTGGATACTTGTTGATTGCTAGGACCTTGTTGGTTGTTGTATGGAATATTTCGGTTATAATTCTGGTTTTGATTGTAGATTGGTCTTGGCGGTTGATAATTATTCTGATAATTATTTCCAGGCCTTTGGTTTATGTATGAAATATTCTCTCTTTGTTCCATTATTAATTCAATACTGAGACAATCTTTTGTCAAATGTGGTCCTCCACACTGCTCACAACTAATTCGTATTGAGTGAATATCCTTAGTCATCTTTTCCATTCGTCTCTCCACAGCATCTATCTTTGCGGAAATGGAATCTAAGTCATGGCTAGAATCGGCTCTAGCTGCTTTAGATGATCTAATGATATCTTTTTCTTGGTGCCACTCATGTGAGTGGGAAGCAGTATTATCAATAATTTTGTAAGCATCAGTTTCGGTTTTCTTCATAATAGAACCACCAGCTGCTATATCTATGTCTTTTCTTGTAGTGATGTCGCATCCTCGGTAGAATATTTGTACTATTTGACAGGTGTCTAAACCATGTTGCGGACATCCTCTTAATAACTTTCCATATCTTGTCCACGCCTCATATAGAGTTTCATTTGGCTTTTGTGTGAACGTAACAATTTCTGCTTGAAGTCTTACGGCTTTAGATGCAGGAAAGAATTGTTTAAGAAATTTGTCAATTAAAACGTCCCATGTATCGATCGCCCCTTCAGGTAACGATTCCAACCAATCTTTGGCTTCTCCCTTTAAAGTCCAGGGAAATAACATGAGATATATCTGTTCATCCTCCACTTCTCGGATTTTAAATAGTGTGCAGATCCTATTAAAGGTACGTAGATGTTCATTTGGATCTTCCTTCGGCGCACCACTAAATTGGCATTGATTAGTCACCATGTGTAGAATTTGTCCTTTGATTTCATAATCTGGCGCATTAATGTCTGGATGAGTAATTGCGTGACCTTGGCCAGTGCGTTTAGCTCTCATTCGGTCTTCCATACTTAAAGGTTCTAGATTCTCCATAATTGAATTTGTTGAATCGGTATCACTAGATGATTCTGATTTAATAGTTCGTTCCTCAACAATCTCTGTTTGAATGATTGGTGGTTCCGGAGGAAAGTTTAATGGTTCAGGATCTATGAACCGTTCCTGAATATTCTCCGAATTCTCAATTGTGAGGTTGGGTTCAAAAAATGGATTATCGGAAATTTGAACTGAAGTACTTGGTCTACTGGATGACGATTCTAAAGAAAAATCAACGGCGGTTATATTTGTTAAACGATGTCTTGATCGAGTTACAGGTGGTGAACGTACAAAAGGTGATGAACGTCTTGCTCGGTGCATTCACAGAATATCCTATTAGTTTTAAAAAGGAAAGAAAAATTATAATAAGTTATCCAATCAATAGACTTTTCTGATTTTGCCCACGTTTCGAATAGCCAAAAGATGCAGCAGAGGGGCAGGATTCGTTTGGTCTCAATATAATTGAGGACTGTTTGGCTCCAATAACCCGGTCCACGTACAAATCCAACTATTACTACGAACCAGAAAATTTTGATGTCTATTAATTTAACCACTTAAAATAAATTTTCGTTATTTTAAGAAATTTAGATAAGAAGTAAAAAAAAAATTCTAAGTCCTAAAACTAGAATAGCGAGAAATAAGAAAGAAAAAGAGTTCGTCGCAAAAAGTCGAAAAAGAAAAAAAAAAAAATTGGTTGAAAAATAAAAGGTGACGGAAAAATAAAAGAAACTTATAAAAACTTAAAAATACTTGACTAACCTAACCTTATTACTACAACTAACTTAAAATTATAATCGCAAATTGAAATTACTAATTGGAATGATAATTGGTACATAGTAAAAGGTCTAAAAATATTAAAGCTTACAGGAAAAACTAAATCCCAAATGGAAATAACTTAAAAAGAAACTAAAACTTAAAAAGGCGTCGCAAAATTCTAAAGCACCTAAATCTTAGTCTAAAGAAAAAGCACTTAAGGAATTCTACAGCAAAGCCTAAAAATTTAGAAGTAAAAATAACTATGGCAAAAACTAAGTTTAAAACTAAATATGAGCTAAAAATACAAATATTACGCTAAAACAATTAAAAAGGGACAAAATATAAAAATATACAAAAAGTTGTAAAAATTACAATTTTTATAAAAATATTATTTTTATATTTTATAATAAAAGTATTAAGTTTATAATAAATAAAACTAGTTTAAAAGTAATATAAATAAAATAAACTAAAAACTTAATTATAATAATAATAATAAGATTAGGGTTTAATTAATAATAATAAAATAATATCCGTAATAAATGCAGAATTAGGGTTCGGTTGTGGCCTGGTCAACCCCTTCATGCGAGTCGCATGGAATAAGGGGGTGGGTCATGCGAGTCGCATGGACACCCTGAACTGGTTCAATTGGACTGGTTCAAATGACAGGTCACGTAATTATTTAATATTTATTTTTAATTTCTGTTTTATATATAATATGAGATATAAATATATAATTTAAATAAAAACTTAATAAAATACTAAAATAAAATACAAATACTTTAATATTTTGTAAATAATAAAGAAAAACTTAAAATACACTTTAAAATATGTTTTTTTTTTATATTAGCGTTGCGCTTCCGGCGTTTAAGAGTGTTCCCCGGCAGCGGCGCCAAAAATACTTGATGTGCAGCGGGGTAGTATATAAAATAGTTTATATTTTTTTACTAGGAAAAACTATTAAATACGATACATTTTTACACAAGATATTTATTTATTTATAGAATGGATATACTTAAACCTTGCTACAACACTTATAGGCAGTGTACCTAATCGTACAGTAGTGTAGTTTTTAGTAAGTCCGGTTCGTTCCACAGGGAAATCTTTAAACAAAGCTCAACGCTATATTAGTTTACTTTTATTAAAAATACAAATATATATATATGTAATATTATTATTATAAAGGGGGGTTTTTACCGTTTAATGACCGGTTTGTCGATTTTAAAACTTTAGTCGCAGTTAAAACCTAATGTAAAATATAAAATAAATACAAGACTTAAATTAAAGCGTAAAGTAAATAACGATAATGAAATTGCGAATAATAAAAATGCGATAAAATAAAATTTGCGATAATTAAAAAGTACGATAATTAAAAGTGCGATTAAATAACAGTGCGATAATTAGAAGTGCAATTAAATATAAAATAAAGGAAATTAAATATGAAATAAAAGAATTATGCTTATTTAAACTTCCGTAATCATGATGTTTGACGTGTTGATTTTAGTTTTATGCCCATGGGTTAATTGTCCTTTGTCCTGGATTATTCAATATGTCCGTCTGGTTTTTGTCCATAACAGTCCATCAGTCATAAATATAAATTGCGAGTGTCCTCGTCAAATTATTATTATACCCGAAGTTAAATATTCCAACTAATTGGGGATTCGAATTGTAACAAGGTTTTAATACTTTGTTTAATGAATACACCAGGTTATCGACTGCGTGTAAACCAAGGTTTTACTACTTTGTTAACAATTACACCAATTACCCTTGAATGTAATTTCACCCCTGTTTTAATTATTATAGTGGCTATTAATCCATTCCCGTTTCCGGTTAAATGAACGATTATTCGTACATATAAATACCCCGCCCATCGTGTCCGATCGAGTGTATATGGTAATTTATAGGGACTCCCAATTGTAAATCTTTATATTAACATTAACAAACTTTCATTTAGTTAAACAAATATAAAGCCCATTAATAGCCCATAGTCTAATTTCCACAAGTGTCGTTCTTTTGTCCAAACCCCAATTATGGTACAAAGCCCAATTACCCAATTTTAGTAATTAGCCCAACATCATGATTACTTCGTTTTAAATAAGCATAATAATAACTTAGCTACGAGACATTAATGTAAAAAGGTTGAACATAACTTACAATGATTAAAAATAGCGTAGCGTTACACGGACAGAATTTCGACTTACACCCTTACAACATTCGCTAACATACCCTTATTATTAGGATTTAAAATTAAAATTAAAATTAAAATATAAATTATATATATATATATTACGTATATATTGAGAGAGAGATAGATATTATGTGTTTAAAACTCGGCAGAAAACTGGCTTTATATAGACCTGACCAGCATTTTCACTCCATGCGACTCGCATGGATTTTGTGCCTCTGGCCATGCGAGTCGCATGGCCACCCTGGATCCAGCCAAATTGATTTGTTTTCTTCTTGCCGACGTAATATAATAATAATATATAATATAATATATAATTATATATAATTATATATATATTATATTATATTCTTGTGCATAGTAGACTAGATATTTTTGGTCCGTTGCGTTGGGCGTTTCTTCTTGGCTCAGGTCCCTGTTCCGGATTTTCGGATGTCTTCGCGTATTATTTTATATCGTGTACTTTGCGTCTTGTAACTTGTACTCTTTTCATTTTGAGACGTTCCTCATCAATATTTTGAACCTTTTTGATTGAATCTTGTACTTTTTAGCTTTTTGGACCTTTCCGTCTTCAATTTGTCGAATCTGCCTTTTATCTTCACTTTTTAATATTTAAACGAATAGTGCTTGTAAATCGAACAATATCAACTAAAATCTTGTCTTTCTTGGGAAATAATGCTGTAAAATATGTGTTCATTTTTAGCCTTATCAATTATATTCATGTGCATAGTTGACTTGTAATTTTTAGTCCGTTGCGTCGAGCGTTGAGAGTTGTCTCTGGTCCCGGTTCCGGATTTTCGAACGTCCTTGCGTACAATTTAATATCTTGTACTTTGCGTTTTGAATCTTGTACTCTTGTAATTTTGTGACGTTTCTTATCAATAATTGGAACCTCATTGATTGTATTTTGTACTTTTGAGCTTTTTGGTCGTTTGCGTCAATTCATCGAATATGTCTTTCGTATTCACCTTTTATTATTTAAACGAATATCACTTGTAAATAGAATAGTTGCAACTAAAAGCTTGTCTTTCTTGAGGGATAATGCTATGAAATATATGTTCGTTTTTAGCATTATCAAATATTCTCACACTTGAGCTTTACTTGTTCTCAAGCAATATAGTCTTGAAATACTAGAATCACTTCTTTATTCTTCACACTTTGTACATCAGTGATTTCAATACGGCGGTATAAACAATGGTAGTAACGATATGGTTTACAGTCCCACATGACTTATGAAAATTTAGATCCTTTAGGAAATTGGATCTTTATGAAAACATTTGGTTTTTTTTTTTTTTTTTTTGAAAATTAAATCTAGCTTTTACCCTAGATAAGTTTTCCGGAATAACCCTTCACCAGTGTTTGAAAATTCTTTTTGTGGGTTTGGTGGGTTTTAGATTTGAAAATTTTAGCTCAAAACTTATGGTTTTGTGTCACCCACTTGCTAACCTTGTATTAGGAAAGCAACATGTCCAGTATACTTGCTCCGTATATTACCTTTCGGTAAACTACCGTCCGGTTGTAAAGGAAAGCGTTGAACAAGCAACTGTTAAGGCAATGTCCCCTGACATGCTTTTAATTATGGTCTATAACGTGTCGGACGCAATTACTATCCTTCGTAGGAGCAATAGTAAGGCTCACCCTTATGATTTTTCGGTCTGGCACAAGGTCCTGGCTTTGACCATGCTATGCAACCACCGTTCTTACGGTTGACACCCGATTTGGTTCAGGTACCTAATGGATTCCAGGTGAATTCTTAGGATTTTACGTTCAATGGTAATGAACGCATTGAAAATGGGTTTTCAGAAAACAAATCGGTTTGTAATTTTGATCAAAATATTTTCTCGTTCAAGCTCGAGTTTAGATATCATTGAATTCCATGAGTTTGTAATTCTCAATCTTTAAGGTCAATCTCAAGGATTGAGTAATATCAGGCTTAAAAGCTGATTTTTAATCTTTAAGGAGATTATCCTTTCTGGGGGTCTGATTTATTAGTCTTATCAAGCTAATTTGCACAGTGTCCTCCCCATTTTACAAGACAGATCCTCTCATGGTTAGGATAAGTCTGACCACTTGGCGACCCTGTTTGATGCTGAGGTCCGTGGATTTCCTGCTGATTTTAGAGATGACTTTTCTAGATTTTTCATCAACCTACAGCTGGTCTGGACGACAACTTCATGACCTAAATCAAGAAGCGCGTGTCTTTTTCGAAAGACTTTACTTCTTTTTAACGATGGAAGTGATTCATCGTGTAGATCCATCTCTTCTTTTCTTTCATCGGGTAAAACAGTTTAGTTTAGTCCAAAGCAAAAGTATCTTCAATTATTTGTTACAGAAATATGTGACATATGTTTAAGATAACTTGGTAATTTTTCCCACACTTGGCTTTTATTTTCCTTTTTATTGTCCTCTATTCCATTTTAAATGAATTCTAACATTTTGGTTTGTTTCTCAATTTATGTCCTTTCCGAGGTAACAATAATTTTGGTGTTAACACCTAGTTTTATCGTTCATAAATATGTATAAACATGATTTTGAGTTCATTTAATTGAAAATTTTGAAAAATTTTACTAGAATTGGGTAGTCAGTATATAAGACTAGGGCTGTTCTTTATTATCAGAGAGCACTAGATTCTAATAAAACTACTACTTTACTAGTATTTCTGCAACAGCCCCGTCCAAATCCTCCTGGACGAAGTCATCATCATTTGGTCCCATTGCGATAATCGACACCAAGTAATGTCCTTAACATGAGCCCTTGCACAGCGGAAGACTTAATTCGTACCTGAGAATAACATGCTTTAAAACGTCAACATAAAGTTGGTGAGATATAGGTTTGTTGCTAGCAGCGTTATAACTATGGACCACAAGATTTCATATTTTAAACATAATACACTCACAAGTGTATGAAAAAGTAGTTGAGCACTTGGTAACCATACTTAACATTTAAATCATCGCAGCATATTCTTAAATAATCGCTACACCGTACCAAATGTAGTATACAGAAACGAAGTACTGTGCAACCGTTGAAAACTGGTCGTCCAGCCCGGTTGGGGTTGTCAGGCCCGATAGATCTATCAACAGGATTCGCGTTTACACTCCTCATGTAAATATTAGCTACCAAGTATAAAGAAATATGCCATGGTACAACTCAACATAGAATTTATTTTTGATCACTTATGTCCATAACGTAAATCATAAAATGCATGTATTCTCATCCCAAATATTTAGAGTTTAAAAGGGACTATATACTCATCATACTGTATTTTGTAGTAAAAATACATATAACATCATGTAACAAGTGTAAGGTTGGCCTAGGATTCACGAACCTATATCAAGTATATATATTAACACATATAATTAACACGTAATGATAATCAACTAGTTTATGTATATTACTTATTTAATTTATACTTGTCATTTCAAAAGTTATATATATATATATATATATATATATATATATATATATATATATATATATATATAAAATTAGTATTATATAGTTACATCAAAATTTGTTATTTGTACATATTTATGTAAATAATGTATTTATGTTTGTAGTAATAATAATACTTTAATAATGATAATAATAATGATAATAAAATAATGTAAATAAAATTATATATAAAAATTTTGTTAATGTAGATAATAGTAATGATAGTAAAAATGATAATAATGATAGTTATAATTTTTTTTAAAAATATTAATTTTAATGTTAATGATAATAACAATAATAAAAATAATAATAATAATAATAATAATAATAATAATAATAATAATAATAATAATAATAATAATAATAATAATAATAATAATAATAATGGTAATGAAATCCACCTTTCAATAAGCTTTAAAAAAAATATGCCTCACACCGGGCTCGAACCCGTGACCTCTTGCATACCAGACAACACCCACGACCACCCTTCTGTCTTTGTCTTTCCTGATTTAATTCCCACCCGAATTTATTTAACCCATTTTAGATATTCATCATCATCACTTAATTTTCATCTTATCATCATCATTTAAACTACATCATCATTTTTTTTTTATCGTGATTATCAGATAATCACAAATCATTATCATTGTTCTATGTTTCATTGTAATCAGAATCATCATATCATCCTTATATTTATCCTTCTCGGCCCACAATCTAATGGCCCAAGTGATAAAGGAAACTCAGCCCAACAGTTTAAAGGATCACGGCCCATCATGAATTCACATAAAATGATCCAAGTTTAAGAACAGATCGTATCAGTTTAGTATCTATAATAAGTTTGTCGACAAACAATAAAGGTAGGGTTCTCCTTTTAAAAGTATGTCGGCCATCAACAATAGAAAAAGAAAACGTGTAGTGACAATCTCGTCCAAGTGGGTTTAGGTGATGAAGTGATGGTTTCAACTCGAATAGAAAACAGAAACAATAATGATTTGTAACTACAAACAGCTGTAGCAATAGCGAGGGTTTGCTTGGATCGAAGCAGAAACAAACGGGCGGTAGCAGTAAAATAGAACATAAAAGGATGATGGATCATGGTGTGGGTGGTTGGATCGAGCTATGGAAATAGAAGAACTCATAGTAGTAGCAATGAATTCATGATGGTGATTGTTTAAATGGTGAGGGTGATAGAATTGAAGGAAGCCGATGGTGTCTTAGGTTACAAGGATTGAGAGAGGGAAAAAGAAGATGAGTGAGATAGAGAGAAGAGAGAGAGAGAGAGAGAGAGAGAGTGAGGTTGTGATGGTTAATAGTTGACGAGTTTTGGTGATGGTTTGAGTAGGATTATAAGATGGCGAGATGATTGATTGTAGTGGTGTTGTGTGGCGGGTGGAGGTTGTGATAGCATCGTGAAGTTGGTGATGAAGGTTGTCATTGGTTAAACTTGAAACGAAAATAGTAAACATAAGGGTGTGACTATGGTTGCAGCTTCGAAACCAAACTTAATATGCAGTATAAAGGGATCAAAAGAGTAGAGGGTGGCGACTGTGGTGGTTTGGAGATGGGAGGTGGTCATCGTGCTGGTGGTCTTCAAACAAAAATGAAAGAAGCAAAATAAAGACAATAGATGGTGACGTTTAGAATGGGTTTAATAGTTTTCGAATGGAACAAGAAAGATAACAAGTAGCAGCAGGTTACATGGGGTTCCAAGGTGGTTGTGGTGATGTAACCGTGATTTGTAGAAAAGAAAGTGAGAGAGACATAGAGAGAGAGGTGGCTAGTTGGTGGATCACGATGGTAGTGAGTGGTGTTTACAATGTGGTGACATGATGATGGGTGGCCGAAGGTTGCAAGTGGATTGAGGATGGAGAGAAGTAGGATAAAAGTGGTGATTCTCGATCACAACTAAGAGAATGAGGAACGAGAGAGATAAATAGAGAAGTGATGATCTTGGTGTCACGGTGATGATGAAGGTCGGGTTTGTGGTGGTAGAAGGTTAAATGGTTCACTTATCATCCTATGTTGTTCGATTGACAGGTTAAAAGAAATAATTGGAGCAGTCATAAGTCACAAGGAATAAAAAAAAATTGAAATGATTGATGATAGATTTGGACTTTTATTAAGATTTGAATTCGATTTGTATTCCAGATTAGAGACAGATCCAAAAATCATAAATAGTTAGATTATAACTTACCACTAAATCGTACAATTTGTTCCATAATTTATGGCTTATGTAATACAGTCTAATAATTTATAAATATAATAATAATAATAATATTAACAAACAAATTAATAATTATAATAAATAATAATGATACTAATAATAAAAATAATAATAATAATCATATTATTAATGTTAGTAATAATAAAATGTATTATTTTTTTAATAATAACAACATTAATATTAATAATAATAATAATAATAATAATAGTTCTTAATAATAATAATAACAATACAATATTAATATCTAATAATAATATTAATGTTAATTATAGTAACTAATATTATAATTTTACTATTAATTATGACATTAACAATAATGATAATAATTTTAATATTGATATGATAGATCAAATGCATTAAATTCCATATTTATGTATTATGTAATAATTTTTATAATCACACATATGTATATACACATACATATCTATTTACACATAATTGTTCGCGAATCGTCAGACATGGTCAAAGGGTAAATGATTATCCGAATATAGATTTCAAACTTTCTAGACTCAATATTATAGATTTTGCTTATCATGTCGAAAATATATAAAGATTAAGGTTTAAATTTGGTCGGAAATTTCCGGGTCATTACAATTTCTAATGGTAACCAAGTGTTTAAATTAAAAAAAATTTAAAAATCCGAAAGAATTTAACCCCTTCCCACACTTAAGATCTTGCAATGCCCTCATTTGCAAGAAATCAGTAACAATTTAAATTACTGAGGGTGATTAGCGTAGAAATGATTAAATTTTACCAAAGTTTCCAAACATATTGGCGTTTGTTTGCTGAATGATAAATGGTGCATATCATTTGTTCATTCCGTCTGTTGTTACATCACATTTATTTGTCATCTTGTCGTCAAAATTAGTAGCTTTTGCTGAACTTAATGCCAGTCTTTGAAAATGCGCTGTTTTACCCTGTTTTGTACAATTTACAATATACATACATACAAATATAAACATGCATGGCAATTTGAAATGGGACTTAATATCCCACTTTCAAATCCTAAATGTGAAATATTAGTACACAATAATAATAAAAATGATAAAGATTACATAAGTATATTCAATAAAATAAGTTTAAACATGAATAAGTAAAAAGATAAAAACATAAAAATCATATAAATAACCAAATGGAACTAAATCAGTCTGGATATGGGTTCCAGTTCATCTCGTCAGGTGGGTTCCATTGTTGGTTATAGGTGTTTTGATAGGCTTAGTTATAGTCATACCGGTTAAAGGGTGGTCGGATATCGGGGCTGTGTGGCGGAAAATGAGCAGGTCGAGTAGGTACATAGTTATTTGGTACCTGATATGATAGCTGGCTCATGATTTGGTGCTGATGAACTACCCAGCTATCGTGTTGGCGTCGCCTATAATCCTCGTATACTCGCTCGGAGTTCCACTGCTCGTACATACTATGTCTGGCCGCGTTCGTCATTGCTTCCTCATCTATACGAACGTGGACGTCAAGAATAGCATCTCGAAAGACATCCCTAATGTCTTCCGCCTCCTCCATTTCCTTGTCTGAGCCTCTCTCTACTTGAGGATGAGATCCCTCATAGGGTACTGCCTGGTTACGTCTACTTTTCAATACCTTAGCACCCACATAAACTTTCAATCCTAAGGGCTCAACCTGTTCTCTACAAAGCTGTAATGGACCCCCTTGGTTCCTATCAACACCTAAATACTCTCCAATGAGAGTAACAAAAATACCTCCTCCTATTATACTCCCTTCCTGCATTCCCTCTACCATTTTAGATAAATAAAAAGCAACACGGTAAGGGATATTGACAAAGCTTCTAGGATCCCGAATACACTTTAGGTAGAATAAATCAAGTAAGGTAATTTTTTCTTTATTGTGACCTCTCTGTGTAATCGAGTTAGCCAAAAATCTATTAATAATACGAAGCTCGGCTCTGTCAATATGTGTATAGGAGTGTCCTCCTACTCGTGTAAAAACATCAAAATGTGACATACGCCTCCAAATGGCGTCAGCATCAAAGTTGCTATCTACCCTTTCACCATAATGAATCAAGTTTGTACAATCGGGTAGTAGCAACTCACCAGGAGTATATATCTGTAAAGCCCTGGCCATGTCCAGCATGGAAATTCTGTACATCCTACCGCCAAGGATAAACCTAAGAAATCTTCTATCATCTATTCTAACTATATTTGTATCAAGTGATACAGTACTCATCAACTTAACACACCATTCCTTATATACAGGTCTACGAATGGTGAAAAGACGTTCCCAATCTGTAAAAGAAGAACTGCCATACCTTTGAACTAAAAGCTGTCTAACACGGTCAGCTAGATGGACCGTTTTCAAAGGGGCCCAATCGATTACCCTTGGCACCTCTACATTTTTTGTTACCAATTTGAATTTGTTCCTTTGATATGTCTCGTAATCTCTCCATCTCCTATCAAATCTCAGATTAGGATGCAGAGTGTGCTCAGGAATCGTTGGGAATTCTACTGGCGGCCTCATTGGGAATACTATGAATTCATCAACAAGCTGTACCGGATCATAATAAGGTATGTGCTAATCAGGCTGTTGTTGTGGTTCTTGTTCGTGTTGCATTTCTGGTTCTGGTTCTGGTGCTGGTGCTAGTCGTCTAGATGATGATGCTCCTGAACCTCCAATATCGACTTTCTGCAAAACACATTAAACACAAAATTTGGGCATCCAAATATGCATTAGTGTTAGCTAAATAACAACTTAAAACAATCACTATAACATGTTAAATCAAAATTAAACTTATACACATTTTCACAATTTTTCACAATTCTACACTTTTCAAATAAGCACATATGAAAATGTATACAAAGTTCATAAGCATTTAACTCAAATAACATGTCAAAATAGTCATTACTAATAATTAAACAAGTCTCAAATGGCAAATATATCAAATTAATCAAGTTCATGAATTTTGGACTTAAAAAGTCCACTTTAATCTCCAAAAATCATGTTTAGGATCAATGTTTGGATCATTTAACTATCTAAACATGTTACACTACTCGATTTAGCAATAATTCATGACGAAAATTGGCCATAACCTGTTTATATCAAAAAGTCCCAAATTG
This sequence comes from Rutidosis leptorrhynchoides, assembly GCF_046630445.1. Lineage (NCBI taxonomy): Eukaryota > Viridiplantae > Streptophyta > Magnoliopsida > Asterales > Asteraceae > Rutidosis > Rutidosis leptorrhynchoides. The sequence continues at coordinate 280,916,969 of NC_092334.1, read as the reverse complement.
CTCAAGAACACAAACCCTAGATTTCTAAAAATTTTGAAGTTTTTGGCTTCAAATCATGTTAAATAGCATCAATCTAGGTTATACATGCATAAAATACTAACAATTTAACACTAATTACACTAGAAATTAACAAAATTGCATTAGGTAAAAAATTGATAATTATCACAAAAACTAGGAATTTATAGAGTTTAGGGGTGTAATTTTTACCATTTTGCTGAAGAATGAGAATCTAGGCATGATTAGAGCAAGAAAAATGATGAATTACGGTGGAAAAATGATGAAATTTGGTGAAGATTTGAGAGAGTTTCGTGTTTGTGTGTGTGTTGGTGTGAGGAAGACAGACTCGCTGTCTGTATGTATCAGGCCTGGAATTTGCCTCCATGCGATCGCATGGAGGGATAAGGTGATTCCCATGCGATCGCATGGGTAACCGGCTACAGCGTTTTGCCTTTTTTTTTTTTTTTTTTTTTTTTTTTTTTTTTTTACAAAACCTTATAACTTCTAAAACATATAATTAATAAAATTCTAAAAATTTTGTTTTCCTTTAGGAGCGAGGGCGTTTCGGATCGTTGTCCTAGTCTGTCCCTTGACAAAATTTTTAAAATTTGTCAAATCAAAGCGCGGTTTTAAAAGTAAAGATTTTTGGATTTTTTTAATATTTTTGGCATACTTTAATTCATTAAGATTAAAAATAATGATAATAAAAGTTATCGTCCCTCCCTCGGGTAAAGCAATTTCGGTTCAACGACCTAGTCTTCAACTCACGACGAATTTTAAAAATCATATTTTTAACTTAGCGAAATAAAGTAAATTTTTGTTTTTAAATTCACACAACTTAAATTTAAAATATGCATAAAATTAAAAATTCACATTTTTTTAAAAATTAAAAATTCACACCAAACTTATATTATATTTTTGTTTTTATACATACAAACTTAAAAATATCAATTGTTCAAATATTTACAATTTTAAATATATTAATTTAAAAAGTTTATAATATTAATTTAAGATTTATATATTAATTTTAAAAACATGATAAAAATAAAATTAAAAATCTTTTTGGTTTTTTATCCCACTTTAATCAATCAAATATTATCAAAAATATGCGCCCCTCTTTTCGGTAAAGTAATTTCGGTTCCATGACCTAATTTAACTCATGACGAATTTTTGAAATATTTTGGGTTGATTGATTAAAGATATTTATACCTTAAGAATAAACGTTAAATTTCGCAGTGATGTAATAAATTTTTGAATGATATCAATAATTTCGGTCGCCAAACCTAATTTTATTCAATACCAATTTAATACTTTATAGCGAACAAATTAGCGTTTATTATCAAAAGGTTAAAAATAAAAATAAAAAATAAAAACTGTACAGACTTACCTGTGAGATAGTATTCTTAGTTATATGATCTATCCCATTCATAAGATAGTCGGTTTAATTGGTTTTCCATAGCTACATAGGCGTAACCTCGAGCATTCAGTATTTTTTCTTCTAAACATATGAACGGTCCATCTCTGCATAAAGTAACAAATTCGGTATTTGAATAGGTTTGATTATTTGAACATTTACCTCCATGTGACCATTTTCCGCATTTGCGACATCTTTCAAGGTGTCGTGCTCTTCTTTTCGCTGCGAATTTTGATTTTCCTTTACCAAATTGTAACTTATTATCTTCGCATCTGGATTCTTTTCTTACTCCGTCCAATCTTTCTCTGATTACTGATACTATTTCACTCGGAAGTGTGTCATTATTACGTTTAGTGATCAAAGCGTGTAGCATTAGACCATGGTTTAGTTCACAGGAAGTCTTCATTTCGTAAAAACCTAAAAAAAATAAAAATTCAGAATGGGGGGAGAAGACTAGTTCTTTAGGGTCTGCTAGGGACAGACCATTCGGGTTCCATTTTCGAGAACTACACGAAAACAGACAATCTAACTCTAACAGAAATTCATAAAATCCTTAAGAGACTTGATTCTCCCCACACTTAGTTAGCTGTGGTATCGAAATTTTGATTAACTTCGTTGTCGACTTCCATCGGACTATCTATGTAATGTTTAACTCTGTGACCATTAACTTTAAATTCAATTCCATTTGAATTTATTAATTCTATCATTCCGTATGGGAAAACTCTTTTGACTATGAATGGTCCAGACCATCTCGATTTCAATTTTCCAGGAAATAGCTTGAATCGTGAATTGAAAAGAAGAACTCTATCTCCTTCTTTAAATTCTTTTGAACTTCTAATTCTTTTATCATGCCATTTCTTCGTTCTTTCCTTATAGATTAACGAATTTTCGTATGCTTCATGTCTTAATTCTTCTAATTCGTTTAATTGACTTAATCGTAGACGTCCGGCTTCATGTAAATCAAGATTACATGTCTTCAAAGCCCAAATTGCTTTGTGTTCAATTTCTACTGGAAGATGACATGCTTTTCCGTAGATGAGTTTAAAAGGTGTGGTTCCAATTGGAGTTTTGTAGGCTTTTCTAAAAGCCCAGAGTGCATCCTCCAATTTAATGGACCATTCCTTCGGATTTGATCCTACGGTTTTCTCTAGAATACGTTTTAAAGCTCGGTTCGTATTTTCAACTTGTCCACTTGTTTGTGGATGATATGCGGTGGAGATTTTATGAGTTACTCCATATCTTTTAAGAACTTTCTCAAGTTGATTATTACAGATATGAGTTCCCCGATCACTTATTAAAGCTTTCGGTGTTCCAAACCTTGCAAAAAGACGTTTTAAAAAATTGACTACAACTCGTGCATCGTTAGTTGGGAGAGCTTGTGCTTCCGCCCATTTAGATACATAATCAATGGCTACGAGAATGTAGAGATTATTATGAAATTTTGGAAATGGACCCATAAAGTCAATACCCCAAATGTCAAATACTTCGCATACTTGAATGACATTTTGTGACGATCCGGAAATTTCCGATCAAATTTAAACTTTATCTTTATATTATTCCGACACGATAAGCAAAGTTTGTTAAGTTAAATCTCAAGAATTTTAAATTGTGTTCATACATTCATTATAACCTCGACCAAATTCCGACGATTCACGAACCGTTATATATAAATAAATATGTATATATATGTATATATATATATATTATAACTTAAAAATATTAATAAAGTATTAAACATATAATACATTACATGAACATATTTGTTTCAATATGTTTATCGATGAAATTAGAAGATAATATCAAATGATTGATTTATCAGATACATTGTGATATGATTACGGGTCTATGTTATAAGGTCCACTGTGATTTAAGAAATCTATTCTTTTTGACGACATTCGGAAAATGGTAACGTGATTTATAAGTAAGAACGTGGAGTGTAAATAACTTAGATGTTGGATATCGACAAGTTAAGTAACTCGACATTTTTCATTAAGATTATTTCATACGTTTATTTAACCTTTGAACTTTATCGCATGCGTCACCAACAGACTGTAATTTAAAAACTTGAAACCTATTATGAAAATATATGATTTTACTTTTCTAAAACGTTTTATGATATAACGATTTCCATTATTTTAACCTTTAAACAAAATGCTTCTTAAATATATTTAGTTTTGGAAAACAAAATTATCATATTTATTTGATTTAGTTTCAAACGTACAAAAACGTTTTCAGTTTAAAAAGAACTTTATTATTAAAATGTATATAACTTTTATAAATATCTAGAACCACTTTTAACAACTCATTACTTAACCAGTATGATAAAGATAACGATACTTATATTTTATTTTATTAAATATATATAACAATTTAAATTAATATTATATATATTTATACGCGTATTATACGTACATAATTTTATACTTTTACTATACTTAAACTTTACCTTTACTTTATTTTTACTTTACCTTAACTTTAATAATTTATATTTTAATAATTCACTTTAATAATTCATACTTTAATAATTCACTTTAATAATTCATACTTTAATAATTCACTTTAATAATTCATACTTTAATAATTCATACTTTAATAATTCACTTTAATAATTCATACTTTAATAATTCACTTTAATAATTCATACTTTAATAATTCACTTTAATAATTCATACTTTAATAATTCACTTTAATAATTCATACTTTAATAATTCACTTTAATAATTCAAAAATCTGTTATAAATAAAATTCAATAGGTTTCATTATTTGATAGAAACTTGAAAATATTTTCTCTAAACTCCCTCAATCAATTTACATATATATATTTACTCCGTATTATTTCAAGATATTATCAGTATACATAAAATATTACGACGGAGTGCTGTCCGAGTGATTTCGAAATTGTTTTTCGAGCGGGATAGAGCTAAGGAAATTATGGGTTAAAGCTATGGAGGTTATGGGTATGGTTCGGGAGTATTGCTCGTGAGTCAAACTAGTGTTTATCGTCTCCGTTGCGTCTACATACTTTTTCTACAATATTGAATCTCAACATTGATACGTTCGTGAAACCAAGGCCAACATTGCACTTATTCAATGACGCCATATGTATTTTTACTACAAAATACAGTATTGTGAGTTTCATTACTCCCTTTTTATATATTTTTGGGCTGAGAATACATGCGCTGTTTTATAAATATTTTACGAAATAGGCACAAGTACTAAAACTAATTCTATGTGGGTTTAAACCATAAATATACCCTTAGCTTGGTAACATTAAACTACTTGTCTATTTACGGTAGGCGCGAATCCTAAAGATAGATCTATTGGGCCTGACAAACCCTATCCTGACTATGGGATGCTTTAGTACTTCGAGGTTTATATAACACACCTGATTCGGTGTACTTTCAGAGGGTAAAACATGAACGTTAAGGCTTGTTACCGGGTGCCTACAACTTATAGAATACTTTTATACACTTGCGAGTGTACATATATTTATAAACGGAAATCTTGTGGTCTATTAATATATTGAAATGATTGTTATGATAAACCTATGAACTCACCAACCTTTTGGTTGACACTTTAAAGCATTTTTATTCTCAGATATTAAAGAAATCTTCCGCTGTGCATTAGCTCATTTTAAGGATATTACTTGGAGTCATTCATGGCATATTTTGAAAGACGTTGCATTCAAGTCATTGAGTTCATCAAGATTATTATTAAGTCAATTATAGTTGGATGTATTATGAAATGGTGTGCATACCGTCAATTTTTGTTGTAAAGAAAGTTTGTCTTTTAAAAACGAATGCAATGTTTGTAAAATGTATCATATAGAGGTCAAATACCTCACGATGTAATCAACTATTGCGAATCGTTTATAATGTATATGAATGGGTCCTTTCAGTTGGTATCAGAGTGATGGTCTTAGCGAACCAGGTCTGCATTAGTGTGTCTAACTGATAGTCGTTAGGATGCATTAGTGAGTCTGGACTTCGACCTTGTCTGCATGTCAAAAGTTTCGCTTATCATTTTTGTCGGAAATCATCTGCTTATCATCTTTAGGAAATTACCTGCTCATTATTCTTAGTCTAGACACCTTTTACTTCATTGATTGCATGAATAAGTGTATAGACAAAATTCATATCTTAGCGTATCTGTTACTGTAGACCTTGCCTGATATCTCTCGTAAATTTCTCCATAATTTAAGGGATCCTGGTACTATATATATCTATGCACATTATGCATTGAGAATACCATCCAACTATCAATTTCTGTCACTAAACTCTTCATACCAAAAATCTTTTCTGTGATCGCTTAAGATGGCCTCTACGAATCGACCAAGTTCCTCTGACTCCGAAGACAGCGTGACAGGAGCACACCAACCAATCAACTACCGTGATTACAGGAGAAAATGGGGGTGGGTTCGCGACATACTCACCCTATGGAGAAGGGAAGAAGGTACTCCATATCATGAACCAAATCTACCACCTAACCTTGGAGTACTTGACCCGCTAACCGGCGAACCCGTTCGCAACACCGTTTATACCCTTTTTGCAAGAATTTTTCATCTTGAGACTACCATTAACGGAACTAGAGAAGATATCCGACCTTTACCTCACACCGATAACCAACCAGGGTTAGTAGAAGAAGTTAAAGAACTCGGAGCTCGAGTGTTAACTTTAGAGAGCATGGTACAAATTTGCAAGCACCTGCAGTATCACCAACACCAGTAACATCACCAGCCTCAGCACCAACAGCACTAGTACGACCAACAACAACATCCGCATCACTAGCTTCGACATCTCATTCTGTACCTCGAGTATAATCATTGTTCTACATGACGTTCTACATCATTTATTTTCATTTGACATAGCGATTATGTAATCTCTAATGTTTTAGAGATTATATATTCTTGTTCTAATGGTAAATCAAATGAGTTTAATATCATATTGACTCATTAAATCCATGATTACATCCGAAGAAAATATATAGGTATATATTTTTTTTTCATAAAGATTGTAATTAAAAATTCTTTCGTACAAACTGTTAATGGTGAAAATATTTTAACGGGTAGGTAATACCTGAGGAATATTTAGATTTCACATTAATAAGTGACATTGTACATTTTTCGAATCTGATTCAACAGTCATTTACTATCCTACTTACAACCACCGATATACGTATCCGTTCACCGCAGAATAATCATTTTCATCCAATTTTATATTTGAATTTTGACCTATCAGAATCCAACAAGTGGCATAATGAAGAAAACATTGGACACAATAAAATTTGTTAGAAACAAACAAATTAACTATGAGAAATTTTGTTAAGAATTCACGCTAACTGTTCCTAGCTAACTGTTCCTAGCTAACTAATTACATTTTATTTATCACAATTTATTTATCGCAATTTATATTCTTGCAATTTTATTTATCGTCATTTAATTTCTGTTATTTATTTTTACGCATTTTAAATATCGAGACACGTATACAAGGTTTTGACATATCATATCGACGCATATATATATATATATATATATATATATATATATATATATATATATATATATATATATATATATATATATATATATATATATATATATATATATATATATATATATATTATTTGGAATAACCAAAGACACTCTATATGCAGTAATGCTGGAGTTAGCTATACAGGGTTGAGGTTGATTCTACAATAATATATATACTTTGAGTTGTGATCGAGTCTGAGACATGTATACGGGTCACGATACGTATTAATTAATTCGAATATTATATATTAAACTATATATGAATTATTGGACTGTTAATTGTGGACTATCGACTGTGGACTAATAACATTGGACAATTATAATGAATTAAAATATTGATTATAACATATGAAACTAAACAATTCTTCAAGTTTGCCACTTGATTTCATCCTAAACTTCATTTGTATTTTGACGATTACAATCTGCATTCAAATCTTTCATGATTCTTGAAAACACCTCAATCGAGAGGATAAACCAACCGCACTTCATCTACGGAAGAAAAGATCGATGCATATAGTTATGCACCTGAAAACACTCGGAACCTGAGTAAACATTTAACACGTATCTGTGCTAGCTCCCTGGGCGTTGTTAATACCGAAAATCACTTTGCAATACCTTTTTAAAGTAGCAAATTTTGTCACAGCTCCAGCAAATCAACTTCGACTTTTCGTTCAAAACAACCATATCATAATTTTGATATATATGCGTGCTCTTTATTGTTACCGGGGAACCTTTTATATTCCACCATATTACCATCAACGTTTAATCATCTAAAAATACAATTCTCTTGAAACCACCTCGGATTGATAACCGATGACCCAGATATGGTAGCATTAAATGCAGAGAAAACAGCAAAATCGTAGATGGTCTAAACGGCCAAAAGTTTGATAATAAAGAATGGAATGTTGGGAACGCTCGATAGAAAATTTGGTACTGAAAAACAGATTGAGCTAACAATGAAGGAGACCAAGGACCTGCTTCGAAGTCATGTTAAAATCTTGCGGAAAATCTTTCTTCATCAACCTTCGATCTTAGAAATTCCAAAAATATCATCATAAATATCTTCGATATTTCTGAGGATATTTTCATAAGTATTCTTGTCCGAAATCATTTATCTCTTCGCGATATCACTGTTATATCATAAAGGAAACTGTTTAGTTTCTAAAATCTGAAATCTTCAAGTTTGAAGTATGAATGTTTTCGAAGTAGTGTTGGGAACTGAAGCATGAGTTAGTATAATATAATGACACTTGATCAACGTGATTATATTACAGTAAGTCATGCTGAGTTTCTAATGAAACATGATGATTCACAGACCATAACGTCATCATGTGCCATGTTACGCGACTCTTACATTCTATCTAATCTCTAAACATATCAAGAACATAATTTCTTGATAATTCTATCTTTTCTCTTGAATTCTGGTGATTTAACCAATCAAGATCGTGCTATTACAATTTCTTCCTTAGAACATTAGTCATGTTCGTTCGAAACTCCATACTTACGAATTCTGAACCATTATTCGCTGACTTAAAGTCGAGAAGAGAAAACAAAAGGATGGAACTCCAAAACATAAAGGAAATAAAGAGGGTGGATTTATAATGAAATATCCGACAGAGCAATCAAAACAGATTATCGCATTTAACCAAAGAAGATCCTATTCCTTAATCTCCGAAGAATCAAATTTTATTAAGATTTTAAAGATTTCTTTAAATCCCTTGAATTCCAGAAATCCACCGTGACTACGTCAAAAGTTAAATTTCTATCTCAAACTGTTGTGACAGCTACCCTCGTACACTTCACATAATCGAATCGTTTTATCTACATTACTCAGTAATGATGAAACTCTATTTATCAACTCATATTCGTCATGAAAATAGTTTTATGGTTAACCATGAAGACCTTACTCAAATTTCGGGACGAAATTTCATTAACGGGTAGGTACTGTGACGATCCGAAAATTTCCGATCAAATTTAAACTTTATCTTTATATTATTCCGACACGATAAGCAAAGTTTGTTAAGTTAAATCTCAAGAATTTTAAATTGTGTTCATACATTCATTATAACCTCGACCAAATTCTGACGATTTACGAACCGTTATATATAAATAAATATGTATATATATGTGTATATATATATATTATAACTTAAAAATATTAATAAAGTATTAAACATATAATACTTTACATGAACGTATTTGTTTCAATATGTTTATCGATGGAATTAGAAGATAATATCAAATGATTGATTTACAGATACATTGTGATATGATTACGGGTCTATGTTATAAGGTCCACTGGTGATTTAAGAAATCTATTCTTTTTGACGACATTCGGAAAATGGTAAAGTGATTTATAAGTAAGAACGTGGAGTGTAAATAACTTAGATGTTGGATATCGACAAGTTAAGTAACTCGACATTTTTCATTAAGATTATTTCATACGTTTATTTAACCTTTGAACTTTATCGCATGCGTCACCAACAGACTGTAATTTAAAAACCTGAAACCTATTATGAAAATATATGATTTTACTTTTCTAAAACGTTTTATGATATGACGATTTCTATTATTTTAACCTTTAAACAAAATGCTTCTTAAATATATTTAGTTTTGGAAAACAAAATTATCATATTTATTTGATTTAGTTTCAAACGTACAAAAACGTTTTTAGTTTAAAAAGAACTTTATTATTAAAATGTATATAACTTTTATAAATATCTAGAACCACTTTTAACAACTGATTACTTAACTAGTATGATAAAGATAACGATATTTATATTTTATTTTATTAAATATATATAACAATTTAAATTAATATTATATATATTTATACGCGTATTATACGTACATAATTTTATACTTTTACTATACTTAAACTTTACCTTTACTTTATTTTTACTTTACCTTAACTTTAATAATTTATATTTTAATAATTCACTTTAATAATTCATACTTTAATAATTCACTTTAATAATTCATACTTTAATAATTCACTTTAATAATTCATACTTTAATAATTCACTTTAATAATTCATACTTTAATAATTCACTTTATGGGTTAAAGCTATGGAGGTTATGGGTATGGTTCGGGAGTATTGCTCGTGAGTCAAACTAGTGTTTATCATCTCCGTTGCGTCTACATACTTTTTCTGCAATATTGAATCTCAACATTGATACGTTCGTGAAACCAAGGCCAACATTGCACTTATTCAATGACGCCATATGTATTTTTACTACAAAATACAGTATTGTGAGTTTCATTACTCCCTTTTTATATATTTTTGGGCTGAGAATACATGCGCTGTTTTATAAATATTTTACGAAATAGGCACAAGTACTAAAACTAATTCTATGTGGGTTTAAACCAGAAATATACCCTTAGCTTGGTAACATTAAAATACTTGTCTATGTACGGTAGGCGCGAATCCTAAAGATAGATCTATTGGGCCTGACAAACCCTATCCTGACTATGGGATGCTTTAGTACTTCGAGGTTTATATAACACACCTGATTTGGTGTACTTTCAGAGGGTAAAACATGAACGTTAAGGCTTGTTACCGGGTGCCTACAACTTATAGAATACTTTTATACACTTGCGAGTGTACATATATTTATAAACGGAAATCTTGTGGTCTATTAATATATTGAAATGATTGTTATGATAAACCTATGAACTCACCAACCTTTTGGTTGACACTTTAAAGCATGTTTATTCTCAGATATTAAAGAAATCTTCCGCTGTGCATTAGCTCATTTTAAGGATATTACTTGGAGTCATTCATGGCATATTTTGAAAGACGTTGCATTCAAGTCATTGAGTTCATCAAGATTATTATTAAGTCAATTATAGTTGGATGTATTATGAAATGGTGTGCATACCGTCAATTTTCGTTGTAAAGAAAGTTTGTCTTTTAAAAACGAATGCAATGTTTGTAAAATGTATCATATAGAGGTCAAATACCTCGCGATGTAATCAGCTATTGTGAATCGTTTATAATGTATATGAACGGGTCCTTTCACATTTTGTGGTATTTCATCACGTTAACTTATTTTTCCGGCCCTTTGACAAGCATCACGGGATTTGCAAAGAAGGTGTGCGTCTTTGTAAATTGTAGGCTAATAGAATCCAGCATCATAAACTTTTTTTGCTGTTAGTTGAGGCCCATAATGCCCTCCTGTTGGTCCTGTGTGATAATGGTTTAAAATTTTACTAGCTTCATCTTCAAATACACATCGGCGTATTATTCCATCGGAACAACTTTTAAACAAATGTGGATCTTCCCAGAAATAGTGTTTTATATCACTGAAGAATTTCTTTCGTTTTTGGTACGATAATCCTTTTTCAAGGAATCCACATACTAAGTAGTTTGCATAGTCTGCAAACCATGGAATTTCAGTATAATCTATCTTCAATAGATATTCATCAGGAAAGTTGTCTTGTATGGCTGATTCATTTAGAACTTCTAATTCGGGATTTTCAAGACGAGAAAGATGATCAGCGGCGAGATTTTCTGCTCATCTTTTATCTCGGATTTCAATATCGAACTCTTGTAAGAGTAAGACCCAACGGATTAATCTTGGTTTGGCATCTTGTTTCGAAAATAGGTATCTAAGAGCAGAATGGTCGGTATAGACCACCGTTTTTGCTAGAACGAGATATGAACGAAATTTGTCAAAAGCAAAGACAATAGCAAGGAGTTCTTTTTCAGTAGTTGTATAGTTCGTTTGTGCTCCTTGTAACGTCTTACTAGCATAATATATAGGTTGAAATCGTTTTTCAATCCTTTGTCCTAAAACGGCTCCCATTGCAAAATCACTTGCACCGCACATTAGTTCAAACGATAGATTCCAATTTGGTGTTATCATGATCGGCGCATTAGTGAGTTTCTCTTTAAGAATATTAAAAGATTTGATGCATTCATCTGAAAAGATGAATGGAGCATCCTTTTCTAGGAGTTTATTCATAGGAGTGGCAATTTTAGAAAAATCTTTTATGAAACATCGGTAAAAACCGGCATGCCCTAGAAAACTCCTAACTCCTCTAACATTGGTGGGATGTGGAAGTTTAGCAATTACATCTACTTTAGCTCTATCCACTTCAATTTCTTCTTTTGAAATTTTATGTCCAAGAACGATGCCTTCTTTAACCATGAAATGACATTTCTCCCAATTAAGTACTTGATTTGATTGTTCGCATCTAATCAGCATTCATTCAAGATTAGCTAGACATGATTCAAATGTATCACCGAAGACTGAAAAGTCATCCATGAAAACTTCCATGCATTCTTCTATCATGTCGTGAAAAATCGCCATCATACACCTTTGAAAGGTTGCAGGGGCTTTGCAAAATCCAAATGGCATGCGTTTGTAAGCAAAAGAACCATAAGGGCACGTGAATGTGGTTTTCTCTTGATCTTCGGGTGCTATTGGAATTTGAAAATATCCGGAAAAACCATCAAGAAAACAATAGTAACTATTTCCGGCTAATCTTTCCAACATTTGATCAATAAAAGGTAAGGGAAAGTGATCTTTTCTGGTGGCGTCATTTAATTTTCTATAATCAATACATACATGCCATCCTGTTACATTCCTAGTAGGAATAAGCTCATTTTTTCATTTGTAATGACAGTCATGCCACCCTTCTTAGGCACGCATTGAACTGGGCTTACCCATGGACTATCAGAAATTGGATAAATTAGACCTGCATCTAGCAGTTTAATAATTTCTTTTTAACTACATCTTGCATCTTCGGATTTAGTCTTCGTTGGCGTTGCACATACGTTTTATGACCTTCTTCCATAAGGATTTTATGTGTGCAATACGAAGGACTTATTCCTTTAATATCATGAATCTTCCATGCAATGGCTGGTTTATGAGCTTTCAACACAGAAATGAGTTGTGATTTCTCATTTTCAGTAAGAGAAGACGATATTATTACAGGTAATTCATATTCACCATGTAAATAAGCGTATTCCAAATGGTTTGGAAGTGGCTTTAACTCTAATTTCGGAGGTTCTTCTATCGATGATTTATATCGATATCTGTCTTCTTCTTTTAGCATTTGAATTTCTTCTGTTGTTGGTTCATATCCATTAGCTATAAGTGTAGCTAACATTTCATCTTCATCAATTGGTTCATTACCTTCTCCTAAAGAACATTCTCCTGTTCCTTTTAATTCTGGAAATTCCTCCAACAATTCTGCATGTGAATCTATAGTTTGAATATAATAACATGTATCATCTGCAGATTGCGGTTGTTACATTTCTCTATCAACTGAAAAGGTAACACTCTCGCCCTCTATACTTAGGGTCAATTTCTTACCGAACACGTCTATCATTGCTTTAGCCGTGTTTAAGAATGGTCTTCCTAATATGAGAGGAACTTGAGAATCTTCTTTCATGTCCAGAACAACAAAATCTACTGGAAATACTAAAGTACCAACTTTAACTAGAATGTTCTCCATTATCCCTCTAGGATATTTTATTGATCTATCGGCTAGTTGTATACTTATTCTTGTTGGTTTCAATTCTCCAAGGTCTAGTTTAGTGTATAGTGAATACGGCATTAAATTTATACTAGCACCTAAGTCTGCCAATGCTTCTATTGAACTAAGACTACCCAGAAAATATGGAATTGTGAAACTTCCTGGATCAGATAGTTTTTCTGGTATCTTATTCAACAGCACTGCTGAACAATTAGCATTCATAGTAACAGCCGAGAGTTCTTCCATTTTCTTTCTATTTGAGATTAGATCTTTCAAGAATTTAGCATATCTAGGCATTCCTGAAATCACATCAATGAAAGGAAGATTTAAATTTATCTGTTTAAACATATCCAAGAATTTGGATTGCTCGGCTTCAAGTTTCTCTTTCTTCATTTTACTCGGGTAAGGAAGTGGTGGTTGGTATATTTTAACATAAGGTTTAGCCTTAACTGTGTTATCTTCATTAACCTTTTCAACTACCGATTCTTTTTCCTTATCTTGATCAGGTTGTGGTTCTTGTGGAGTAGGAATAGCTTCATCAGAAGTTACAGGTATTTCAGGTGGTTTAAGTGTTGTACCACTTCTTGTGGTAATGGCTTTAGCTGTTTCATTCCGGGGGTTTGCATTTGTATCACTAGGTAGACTTCCCGGTTTTCTTTCACCTATTAACCTTGCTAGGTTACTTACTTCTTGTTCCAAGTTTTGAATAGAAGCTTGTTGATTTCTAAATGCTTGAGCATTTTGTTCATTAGTTTGTTTTTGAGATGTGAAAAATTGCGTTTGAGTTTCAACTAGCTTCATCATCATATCTTCTAAATTCGGCTTTTTATCATCGGGTTGTGGTGGTTTGTTTTGAAAATTAGGTCTTTGCTGGTTGTAAGTATTGTTAGATACTTGTTGATTGCTAGGACCTTGTTGGTTGTTGTATGTAATATTTCGGTTATAATTCTGATTTTGATTGTAAATCGTTCTTGGCGGTTGATAACTATTCTGATAATTATTTCCAGGCCTTTGGTTTATGTATGAAATATTCTCTCTTTGTTCCATTGTTAATTCAATACCGAGACAATCTTTTGTCAAATGTGGTCCTCCACACTGCTCACAACTAATTCGTATTGAGTGGATATCTTTAGTCATCTTTTCCATTCGTCTCTCCACAGCATCTATCTTTGCAGAAATGGAATCTAAGTCATGGCTAGAATCGGCTCTAGCTGCTTTAGATGATCTAACGATATCTTTTTCTTGGTGCCACTCATGTGAGTGGGAAGCAGTGTTATCAATAATTTTGTAAGCATCAGTTTCGGTTTTCTTCATAATGGAACCACCAGCTGCTATATCTATGTCTTTTCTTGTAGTGATGTCGCATCCTTGGTAGAATATTTGTACTATTTGACAGGTGTCTAAACCATGTTGTGGACATCCTCTTAATAACTTTTCAAATCTTGTCCACGCCTCTTATAGAGTTTCATTCAGTTTCTGTGTGAACGTAACAATTTCTCCTTGAAGTCTTACGGCTTTAGATGCCGGAAAGAATTGTTTAAGAAATTTTTCAACTAAAACGTCCCATGTATCGATCGCCCCTTCAGGTAACGATTCCAACCAATCTTTGGCTTCTCCCTTTAAAGTCCAGGGAAATAACATGAGATATATCTGTTCATCCTCCACTTCTCGGATTTTAAATAGAGTGCAGATCCTATTAAAGGTACGAAGATGTTCATTTGGATCTTCCTTCAGCGCACCACTAAATTGGCATTGATTAGTCACCATGTGTAGAATTTGTCCTTTGATTTCATAATCTGGCGCATTAATGTCTGGATGAGTAATTGAGTGACCTTGGCCAGTGCGTTTAGCTCTCATTCGGTCTTCCATACTTAAAGGTTCCAGATTCTCCATAATTGAATTTGTTGAATCGAAATCACTAGAGGATTCTGATTTAATGGTTCGTTCCTCAACAATCTCTGTTTGAATGATTGGTGGTTCCGGAGGAAAATTTAATGGTTCAGGATCCCTGAATATTCTCCGGATTCTTAATTGTGAGGTCGGGTTCAAAAAATGGATTATTGGAAATTTGAATTGGAGTACTTGGTCGACTGGATGACGATTCTAAAGAAAAATCAACGGCGGTAATATTTGCTAGATGTCTTGATCTAGTTACAGGTGGTGAACGTACAAAAGGTGGTGAACGTCTTGCTCGGTGCATTCACTGAATATCCTATTAGTTTTTAAAAGGAAAGAAAAATTATATAAGTTATCTAATTAATAGACTTTTCTGATTTTGCCCACGTTTCGAATAGCCAAAAGATGCAGCAGAGGGGCAGGATTCGTTTGGTCTCAATATAATTGAGTACTGTTTGGCTCCAATAACCCGGTCCACGTACAAATCCAACTATTACTACGAACCAGAAAATTTTGATATCTATCAATTTAACCACTTAAAATAAATTTTCATAATTTTAAGAAATTTAGATAAGAAGTAGAATAAAAATCTATGTCCTAAAACTAGAATGGCGAGAAATAAGAAAGAAAAAGAGTGCGTCGAAAAAGGTCGAAAAAGAAAAGATCGAAAAAATAAGAAAGAAAAAGAGTGACTTATAAAACTTAAAAATACTTGAGTAACCCAACCTTATTACTATCACTAACTTAAAATTATAATCGCAAATTGAGAGTACTAATTGGAATGATATTTGATACATAGGTAAAAGGCGTCTAAAAATATTTAAAGCTTACAAGTAAAACTGTATCCCAAATGGCAATATCTTAAAAAGGAACTAAAACTTAAAAAGGCGTCGCAAAATTCTAAAGCACATATATCTTAGTCTAAAGAAAAAGCACTTAAGGGATTTTACGGCAAAGCCTAAAAATCTAGAAATAAAAATAACTATGGCAAAAACTATGAATTAAAACTAAATACGAGCGAAAAATACAAATATTACGCTAAAAACAATTAAAAAATAAAATATAAAAATATACTAAAAGTTGTAAAAAGTACAATTTTTATAAAAATATTATTTTTATATTATTTATTTTATAAAACTATTAATTTTAAAATTTAATTAAACTAATTAAACTAAATATATAAATTAAATCTAAAAACTAATAACTAATTAAATAATAAAACCTAATTAGGGTTTATTAAATAATAATAATTATACCCGTAATTAATGCAGTTTTAGGGTTGCAGTTGGCGTGTCAGACACACTCATGCGATCGCATGAGTTTATGCCTTCGGGCTCATGCGATCGCATGAGCTGAGGTTTTGGGCCAGGTTATGGGCTGCTACAGTAGCATGCCCGAGTGTTTTTATTTTTATTTTTTATTTTGCTGTTTTGAATTTTCTGTTTTATATATTTATGTAATATATTTATATAAATTAAATAAAACTTATATTTTTATAAAATAAAGATAAAGAAACTTCTATAGAACTTAAATATTTAACAAACTCTTAAAAATATTTATATTTTTGTTTTCTTTTTATATTTTTGAATACTTAAAACGTATTTTTACAAAAGCGTATTTTAATAAAAGTAAACTAAAAATAATTTTTTTTTTCTTTTTAGCGTTGCGCTTCCGGCTTTTAAGCAAGAAAGTTCCCCGGCAGCGGCGCCAAAAATACTTGATAGTTAAAGCTAAGGGGTATAAAATACTATTAAATTTTACAAGGAAATACTATTAAATACGATACAATTTTACACAAGATATTTATTTATTTATTGAATGGATATACTTAAACCTTGCTACAACAATTATAGGCAGTGTACCTAATCGTACAGTAGTGTAGTTTTTAGTAAGTCCGATTCGTTCCACAGGGAAAATCTTTTAATCAAAGCTTAACGCTATATTAGTTTAATTTATAAAAATACAAATATATATATAAGTAATATTATTATTATAAAGGGGGGGTTTTACCGTTTAATGACCGGTTTGTCGATTTTAAAACTTTAGTCGCAGTTAAAACCAAATGTAAAATATTAATTAAATAAAAGACTTAATTTAAAGCGTAAAGTAAATAACGATAATGAAATTGCGAATAATAAAAGTGCGATAAAATAAACTTGCGATAATTAAAAAGTACGATAATTAAAAGTGCAATTAAATACAATAACAATAAATAAAAATGCGATAATTAAAAGTGCAATTAAATATAAAATAAAGGAAATTAAATATGAAATAAAAGAATTATGCTTATTTAAACTTCCGTAATCATGATGTTTGACGTGTTGATTTTAGTTTTATGCCCATGGGTTAATTGTCCTTCGTCCTGGATTATTTAATATGTCCGTCTGGTTTTTGTCCATAACAGTCCATCAGTCATAAATATAAAGTGCGAGTGTCCTCGTCAAATTATCCTTATACCCGAAGTTAAATATTCCAACTAATTGGAGACTTAAACTGTAACAAGATTTTAATACTTTGTTTAATAATTACACCAGGATGTCGACTGAGTGTAACCCAAGGTTTTAATACTTTGTTATCAATTATGCCAAGTGTCCTTGTTCATTATTTCACCACTGTTTTAATAATTCTAATGGCTATTAATCCATTCCCGTGTCCGGTTAAATGAACGATTATTCGTACATATAAATACCCCGCCCATCGTGTCCGATCGAGTGTAAATGGTTATTTATTGGGACGCCCAATTGTAAATCTTTATATTAACATTAACAAACTATCATTTAGTTAAACAAATATAAAGCCCATTAATAGCCCATAGTCTAATTTCCACAAGTGTCGTTCTTTTGTCCAAACCCCAATTATGGTACAAAGCCCAATTACCCAATTTTAATATTTTTAGCCCAACATCATGATTACTTTGGATTAAATAAGCATAATAATAACTTAGCTACGAGACATTAATGTTAAAAGGTTGAACATAACTTACAATGATTAAAAATAGCGTAGCGTTACACGGACAGAATTTCGACTTACACCCTTACAATATTCGCTAACACACCCTTATTATTATAAATTAAAATTAAAATATAAATATAAATATATACTACGTATGAATGAGGAGAAGAAAAAGATGTGTTTTGTGTTACACCAAAGCTCGATTTTTATAGGCATGTGGGCTGGAAATGTGCACCATGCGATCGCATGGAGTTTCTTCCTCCAGGCCATGCGATCGCATGGCCAGCTGGGGAGACTTAAAAGTCTTTGTTTTTTTATGCCGACGGTTTTTAAATATAATATAATATATATATTAATTTTAAGAATTAATTATATATTATATTATATTCATGTGCATAGTTGACTTGTAATTTTTAGTCCGTTGCGTCGAGCGTTGAGAGTTGACTCTGGTCCCAGTTCTGGATTTTCGAACGTCCTTGCGTACAATTTAATATCTTGTACTTTGCGTTTTGAATCTTGTACTCTTGTAATTTTGAGACGTTTCTTATCAATAATTGGAACCTCATTGATTGTATTTTGTACTTTTGAGCTTTTTGGTCGTTTGCGTCAATTCGTCGAATCTGTCTTTCGTATTCACCTTTTATTATTTAAACGAATATCACTTGTAAATAGAACAGTTACAACTAAAAGCTTGTCTTTCTTGAGGGATAATGCTATGAAATATATGTTCGTTTTTAGCATTATCAAGTATATTGGGAATGATCAAGCGTTGATGGGGGATTTTTATCGCACTTTGAATGATGACTTGCGGAACCAAATTAGCAAGGGTCAGGTGAAGTCGTTTGCGGAGTCATTCGCGGTGGCTAGGGGTTTCGAATCGTATTCGCGATCGATGATTAGTGAACCTTCAAGCAAGAGAAGGGTTGATTTGTATGGTGCCCCAAGTATGAAAACTAAGGGTACAAGTGCGAGTAAGGGTAATGTGGGGAAAGGCACGATGGATTCTCGTGCACCTAGATGTTTCAATTGTGGTGTTAGGGGTCACAAGTTATGGGAGTGTACAATGCCGAGAAGTGATGACGGAATGTGCTACTATTGTCATAAAGAGGGACATCGCAAGCCGGATTGTCCCGAGTTGGCGGCGCGCATGCCGCGAGGAGACATTAAGGTACTTTTCATTTTAATAAATATGTCCTTTGATTATTTATTATGTGCCGACGAGTTCGGGTTGTTAAATGCATTGTGTTGTGCGTGTTATTGTATGGGTGACATTCCTAATGGAATTACCCTATATTGACGTTTGGCTTGACGGATGAAGAATGTAAGACTTGATGCAACCAAGCATTCCTTAGTGGTTGGGAAATGTTCTACCAAGCCATGAGAGTGAGCTTTGGTGTTCGGTCGTTAAGCGTGTGTTCGTTTTTGTGTTGAGGTTGGCGAACCATGAGTTTCATCGGGTGGGTGGAGCCCGAGAGATCGAGTGTTTGATCTCGATGTATGTTGGTGAAGGAGTCTACATGACGCGATGTTAGGTCCCTCTTTCATACCTACTAGCGTGGTATTTAACTCCGATGGTGTTGTGGTTACTTTGAACTTAGGGTACTGGTGAGAAACCCTTAGGTGGTTGAGCGACGGTGTGAAAGTTACAAGTGATGGCAACCCGGTGATTGTTAGAGTTGTACGGTTTGGTAAGTACTTTGGTGGAAGTAGTGAAGGATAATCCGAAATCCTTCGTGTGCTCAAGGATAGCGCGAGGTATTGTGATGTGTATATTATGGAATACAATACGGATGGATCTTGTATTTCTTTAGCATATTAGTTGTATGAGTCTCGGTGAGATGGAGACGGCTCGGCGATTGACTAAGTCAACAATGAGTGGATAGTGGTTTCGTGGGATACTTTTATCTCGATGATGTGATTACGGAACAGAGTTCTAAGTGGGGAAGTTTGTACTCTCACACGAAGGTGTTCTAGTGTGTTGATATTGGACGATGCTCGTATAGATTCGAGGTTAGCATTGAGACCTACGTTGGTCGATGGTGGTAAAAGTACAGTTTGGAATAAATTGTACTTATGGTTTTGGGTTTAAATTATCGCCGAGATGGTAATGTGGTGAATCTCTTTGGGAGATAAATGGACGTGTTTGAAGAGCAAGGTGAGATCCCTCGGTTAAGGGATGTGCGTGTCGGATTCTCTTCTAGAGAATTATTGTTTTGTGCATATGTGCGATATAGGTGGTTCTTGCTCGATTGTGATGGCGTTGTGTACACGTACGTATGATGCGTGCACAAAGATTCCAAGTGAGTGGAATAATGTATTTAGTGGTGTGGCGTAAAATGTGGGGTAGTCTCGGTGTTAAGACACCACATAATACGTAATGAGTAGGTTAGTCGCGGTGGTAAGACACCACTCCGGGGTTTGTGACATGTGGGTTAGTCGCGGTGTTAAGACACCACATTGTCGTGATGGGTGGGTTAGTCGCGGCATTAAGACACCACCTAGGGATTAGTGTTACGCGGTGATAAGTAAACTAATGGATATTTGTGTTGGGAGTAGTGTTATATTGGCGTGATATATCGTTATCGGGAAATGCGAATACCGATGGGGAATGGGAGTACCATTCCTTGCGTTGTGATTTGGGACGTGAATATCGGGTTGTTCGTATTCACAATATTTCGGGTAGTACGATTGTCCCTGTTGGTCGGACTCATAGTTTTAGGTAGTAAATATCGGGTGGTTCAGATTCACTAAGGCTCGGTTTGCACGGCCATCCTCGATTATACTATGTGGTGGAGGTAGTGAATATCGGATTGCGCATATTCACAATGACTCGGGTTGTGCGGTCATTTCGTTGTAGGAAATATGGATTGGGTTGGTGAATTTTGGGTCGTTGCGAATTCACTAAGGTTCGGGTTGTTTTGACCATCCTCCATATATGTTTATGTGATGCCCCGTACAAAACCTTCATGTAAAGTTCATCAACAACAGGATCATTACAAGGTCAAACACTATATGCTTCTTTGAAAACCAATTTTGCATTCATAAAAAGATAGCGTTTTACAAAAGATAGCGTTTTACAAAAGATAACGTGCTTCCTATGAATAGAAGTGTTAACATAAGTATGTGACCCAAAGGTCGTTACAAAGCCATTGGTTAAAAATAACATAAGTTACGAATACAAAATAACAGTTTCATGATTGAGACATCTCTAAGTAATGCAGCGGAAATCTAACACAGCAGGTCCATAACAGTAAGTCTATAATACCAAGACATCAAGTCAATAACACCAAGACAGCAAGTCCAACAGCGGAAGCAACAACGTCTAAGCACCTGAGAAATACACGCTTAAAAAGTCAACACGAATGTTGGTGAGCTATAGTTTGTTTGTAATCAGTAAAGTAATGTAGACCACGAGATTTCAGTGCTTCAACCAGCAGTTTAAATCAGTATTTCAAATCAGTATGATAAAGTATATGCTTAACCGTGGGCACCCAGTAACTAGACTTAATGTATGTATATCAGCCCCTAAAAGTGCACTTGGCGAGTGCGTTTGTCCTCGAAGTATTAAACACCCGTTGTCTGCTAGCGCGACTAGCCCGAGTACAGTTCATCAACAACAGGATCATTACAAGGTCAAACACTATATGCTTGTTTGAAAACCAATTTTGCATTCATAAAAAGATAGCATTTTACAAAAGATAACGCGCTTCCTATGAATAGAAGTGTGATGTTAAAGCGAAGGGGTACGAAATATACTATATTTTTACTACGAAATACGTTATAAATTACACAAGTTTTAATTATTTATTTACAAATGGGATATACCTAAACCTTGCTACAACACTATAGGCAGTGTACCTAATCGTAGAGTAGTATAGTTTTTAGTAAGTACGGTTCGTTCCACAGGGAGCGGGCTTATTGCACACTATATTTTTAAACAACTATATTTGTACAAAATATATATAATTATATATAATAATATATAAAAGGGGGTTTACCGTTTAATGACCGATTTGTCGATTTATATTTTAAGCGAAGCGTATAGTAAATGAAGATATTTAAATAACAATATAAAATAAATAACAATAATTAAAATGACAATAAATAAAAGTACGAGGAAAAATGAAATAAAATATATTATGCTTATTTAAACTTCCGTAACCATGATGTTTGACGTTTTGATTTTAATTTATTGTCCTGGGTTAATTGTCCTTTGTCCTGGATGTATTTGAAACCTATCTGGTTTTTGTCCATAATAGTTCATCGGTCATAATTATAAACTGCTCGGCAAATTTAACCTTATACACGAAGTCAAATATTCCAACTAACTGGGGATTCGAACTGTAACAAGGTCTTAATACTTTGCTTAATGAATACACCAGGTTATCGACTGTGTGTAAACCAAGGTTTTAATATTTTGTTAACAATTACACCAATTACCCTTGAATGTAATCCACCCCTGTTTTAATGAGTCCATTGACTATTAATCCATCCCCGTGTCCGGTCAAATGAACAATAATTCGTACTTATAAATATCCCGCCCATCGTGTCCGATTGAGCGTATGTGGTTATATATAGATACGTCAAATCATAACCTTTATATTAAATTAACGAGGTATCGTTAATTTAATATAAAGCCCATTAATAGCCCATAGTCTAATTTCCACAAGTGTCGTTCTTTTGTCCAAACCCCAATTATGGTACAAAACCCAATTACCCCATCTTTAATATTTAGCTTAACATCATGATTACTTCGGCTCAAATAAGCATAATAATAACTTAAGTATGAGACATTAATTTTAAAAGGAGAACATAGTTTACATTGATTATTTATCGCGTAGTAGTACACGGACAGAGCTCCGACTTTAAAAACCCGTAAAATAACCTTTACATAACCCGAACTAATCTAATATAAAACTACACTATACTATATATATTATATATATATATATATATATTTATTTATTTATTACAGAGTATTATTATTATTATTTTTTATATTTTTACTCGCAGAATTCGTGACCCTTTATAGGCATTTTGGAATTTGGCAGCTCCGCGAGTCGTGGAGTTTTTGGCCTTCAAACTCCGCGAGTCGTGGAGTTTGAAAATCCAGCTCACAAACTTTTGGCTCCTAGCTTGTCGACATAATAAATATATAAATATAAAAATATAAATAATTAATATAATTATTTATATATTATATTATATTCTTGTGCATAGTTGACTTATAATTTTTGGTCCGTTGCGTCGGGCGTTGATAGTTGACTCATGTCCCGGTTCCGGATTTTCAAGCGTCCTTGCGTACAATTTAATATCTTATACTTTGCGTTTTGTAACTTGTACTCTTGTCATTTTTAGACGTTTTTCATCAATTAATTGAACCTTTTGAATTGTATCTTGTACATTTGAGCTTTTTGGACGTTTGTGTCTTCAAATCTTCGTTTTCGCCTTTTGTCTTCGCACTTATTTATTTAAACAATTACAATGAAAATATAATACAATTACATATGAAAACCTATTATTTAGGAGGGATATTGCTATGAAATATATGTTCCTTTTTAGCCTTATCAAATATCCCCACACTTGAGCGTTGCTTATCCTCAAGCAATACAGAACTTGAAATAAAAACATACATGAATCACTTTTTTATTCATCACACTTTGTACATCAGTGATTTTGATATGGTGGTATAAACAATGATAGTAACGATAGAACCATGGTTAAAGGTGGGTGTGTCATCCACAGTTGCCTCGGGTTTAGGTCAACGACACTTGCAATCAAATAGCCGATTTACTTTGGTTTCCAAAGCAAAGTGCACATTTGAAAGGCGGTTTACAGTCCCACATGACTATGAAAATGTAGATCCTTAAGGAAATTGGATCTTTATGAAAATATTTGATCTTTGAAAATTCAATCTAGCTTTTACCCTAGATAAGTTTTCCGGAATAACCCTTCACCGGTGTTGCAAAATATTTTTGTGGGTTTTGTGGGTTTCAGATTTGAAAATTTTGGCTCAAAACTTATGGTTTTGTGTCACCCACTTGCTAACCTTGTATTAGGAAAGCAACACGTCCAGTATACTTGCTCCGTATATTACCTTTCGGTAAACTACCGTTCGGTTGTAAAGGAAAGCGTTGAACAAGCAACTGTTAAGGCAATGTCCCCTGACATGCTTTTAATTATGGTCTATAACGTGTCGGATGCAATTACTATCCTTTGTAGGAGCAATAGTAAAGCTCACCCTTATAATTTTTCGGTCTGGCACAAGGTCCTGTCTTCGACCATGCTATGCAACCACCGTTCTTACGGTTGACACCCGATTTGGTTCAGGTGACCTAATGAATTCCAGGTGAATTCCTAGGATTTTACGTTCAATGGTAATGAACGCATTGAAAATAGGTTTTCAGAAAATAAATCGGTTTGTAATTTTTGATCAAAATATTTTCTCGTTCAAGCTCGAGTTTAGATATCATTGAATTCCATGAGTTTGAATTCTCAATCTTTAAGGTCAATCTCAAGGATTGAGTAATATCAGTCTTAAAAGCTGATTTTTGATCTTTTAAGGAGATTATCCTTTCTGGGGATCTGATTCAGTAGTCTTATCAAGCTAATTTGCACGGTGCCCTCCCCATTTTACGAGACAGATCCTCTCCTGGTTAGGATAAGTCTGACCACATGGCGACCCTGTTTGAAGCTGAGGTCCGTGGATTTCCTGCTGATTTTAGAGATGACTTTTCAAGATTTTTCGTCAAACTAAAGCTGGTCTGGACGACAACTTCTTGACCTAAATCAAGAAGCGCGTGTCTTTTTTGGAAGACTTTACTTCGTTTTAATGATGGAATTGATTCATCGTGTAGATCCATCTTTCATTACAGTAAATCGGGTAAAACGGTTAATTTGGTCCAAAACAAAAGCACCTGCAATAAACTTTACAGAAACATGTGATAGATAATTTTTTATTGAATAACTTGGTATATTCTCCCCACACTTGGCTTTTATTTATTATGTTCTTTGCCTTTTTATTCTCTTATATTCCATTTTAAATGAATTCAAGCATTTTGGGTTGTTTCTCAATTTATGTCCTTTCCGAGGTAACGATAATTTCGGTATTAACACCTAGTTTTCACCGTTCATAAATATGTATAAACATGATTTTGAATTCATTTAGTTGAAATTTTTTCAAATTTTCACAAAATTTGGCAAATAAAACCAAGTGTAAACCCGAGAGAATTTATAACCCTTCCCCACACTTAAGATCATGCAATGCCCTCATTTGCATGAAATCAGACTCTAATTATAAATTTATGAGGGTGATTAGTGTAGAAAAGTGATTGAAAATACCCAGTTTGTAATTACAAAGCTCGTCGAATGATAGATGGCGCGCCTCATCGTTCATTCCTTCTTGTTTTATCACACATGCTTTTTTTTTCCTTTCAAAAACGACGGCTTTTCTGAACTGTTTACTAATATTTGAAAAAGCGTCTTTTACCCTAATCATGCATTTTTATTAATGAGTTATGCACTAACCCGAATCTCTAATTTAACGTTAAGTGGGGTTAGACTTCCCCACACTTAGCTGACGACATGTGAAGTCGGTAGAATAAGTTCCACGAATTAGAATAGTGAGCCAGTTATTTACATCTCGGGTGGTATAAATTATATAAATGGGTTTAATGTTTAGACTCACCCGATCGTCACTACTTAATTCTTTTTTAAGTGTAGCTTTTAGTAAATGGATATGTCTTTTTTCTGGTTCTTGGTCAAATGGATCGATATACACCGATATACATATTTCTATAGGGTGGACAATTCCTAACATTTCCTTTCGTTCATTCTCGGGATCAAAGTTTTCACCTCTATTACCCAATTGGGTGAAATTTGAGGTGTCAATATCTATTACAGCTTGTAGTTCATCTTTGGTAGATGACTTGTCTATTGAGAATATTGAGTTGGAAGGTTGTGGAATGGTAAATTTCGGGATCGAAGCAAATTCTTCTTCATTAATGGTACTTATTGGTCCCACCATTTTGGTCTCGAGGGTAAAATTTTCAACGTTATAGTTTTTCCAAGAGTACCAATTTGTCACCCTTACTTCTTCTTCATTCATTGATTGGTCGATGATTTCGTCGGTAGAGGCTAATGTGTCGATATGTTGTGAAATTGGTAAAGCTGAATAAAAAGTATCATCGGGATAGTTGGTGATTTCGGAGCTCTCGAATTCATCAAAATTCGATGATATGAGATTTTCTTGCACACGACTCCTCAGATCAACAGGTGTGTAGTCTGATAGAGTTTCAGCTTGCCGGTTTACAAACTCTCTCATTTGTTCATTTTTAGCATTGAGTTCTTCGAGTTTGATTTTCATATTGTTTAATAAATTTTCAGAAACGTAATTTTACTCGTCTACTGGTTGTTGAGTTTGGAAATATTCTTGGGAATAATCCCAATTTGAATTGTATTCTTCATAATCATTCCATTCAGGTTCCGTGGGTGCGTAATTTTCCATAGGAACGTAATAATAACATTTCCATGTTGAGTGATAATCTCCACAGATTTCACAACCAGTTATTGTTTCGTCATTCGTGATCCAAGATTGACCGAACGAATTGTCATCAACACCCGTTTGAGAGTATTGATTAAATTGATTTCGGATGTCATAAAGAGTTTCCATAGCCTTGTTTTCAAAATTTTCCATTTTATTGCGATGGCCAAATTTTAGCTACAATGTAGTGCATTTACTAATTATCCTATTATTTATAAAAATAGAAAAACTTATATAAGTTGTCCAATTAATAGACTTTTCTGCTTTTGCCCACGTTTCAAATAGCCAAAAGATGCAGCAGGGAGCCAGAACCCTTTAAATCGGAAGCTCACAACTCAGCCACTAACAAATCCAACTATTACTACGAAGCAGAAAATTGTCAACGTCCATTAATTTAACCACTTAAATAATTTTTCTTTCCGTTTGAGATATTAGATAAGAAATAGAGAAAATTTCTAAGTCCTAAAAACTAAAGCGTCGAGAAATAAGAAAGAAAAAGAATGCGCGTCGAAAAACGTCGAAAAATAAAAATAAAAAAGTAGCGAGTCGTGACTTAAAAGGCACTAAAATTTTAAAATCGTCGCAAAATTCTAAAGCACCTAAATCTTAGTCTAAAGAAATAGCTCTTAAGGGATTTAACGGCAAAACCTAAAAATCTAAAAATAAAAATAAGCTACGACAAAAACTATGTCTTAAAACTAAATACGAGCGAAAAATACAAATTTTACGCTAAAAACTAATAAAAATAAACAAAAAATAAAAATGAACTTAAAGTTGTAAAAAGTACAATTTTTATAAAAATATTATTTTTATATTATTTATTTTATAAAACTATTAATTTTACAATTTAAATAAAACGAATTAAAATTAATTATTACAAATTAATTAAAACTTAAACTAAATAATAAATTAATTAACCCTAAATACTAAATAATTAATAATAATAATTAAAACTCCGTAATAATTAAAATTTAGGCTCCGCGAGTCGTGGAGTTTTAAGCCTGCAAACTCCGCGAGTCGTGGAGTTTGAAAAACGTGTTTTTTTTTAAATTTTATATTGTTTTTCTAAAAATATATATAAATATATTTATACAAAAATAAATTAAAAATATAGCGTTTCGCCGAGTCCCCGGCAGCGGCGCCAAAAACTTGATGTTAAAGCGAAGGGGTACGAAATATACTATATTTTTACTACGAAATACTTTACAAATTACACAAGTTTTAATTATTTATTTACAAATGGGATATACCTAAACCTTGCTACAACACTATAGGCAGTGTACCTAATCGTAGAGTAGTATAGTTTTTAGTAAGTCCGGTTCGTTCCACAGGGAGCGGGCTTATTGCACACTATATTTTTAAACAACTATATTTGTACAAAATATATATAATTATATACAATAATATATAAAAGGGGGTTTACCGTTTAAGGACCGGTTTGTCGATTTATATTTTAAGCGAAGCGTATAGTAAATGACGATATTTAAATAACAATATAAAATAAATAACAATAATTAAAATGACAATAAATAAAAGTACGAGGAAAAATGAAATAAAATATATTATGCTTATTTAAACTTCCGTAACCATGATGTTTGACGTTTTGATTTTAATTTATTGTCCTGGGTTAATTGTCCTTTGTCTTGGATGTATTTGAAACCTATCTGGTTTTTGTCCATAATAGTTCATCGGTCATAATTATAAACTGCTCGGAAAATTTAACCTTATACCCGAAGTCAAATATTCCAACTAACTGGGGATTCGAACTGTAACAAGGTCTTAATACTTTGCTTAATGAATACACCAGGTTATGGACTGTGTGTAAACCAAGGTTTTAATATTTTGTTAGCAATTACACCAATTACCCTTGAATGTAATCCACCCCTGTTTTAATGAGTCCATTGACTATTAATCCATCCCCGTGTCCGGTCAAATGAACAATAATTCGTACTTATAAATATCCCGCCCATCGTGTCCGATTAAGCGTATGTGGTTATATATAGATACGTCAAATCATAACCTTTATATTAAATTAACGAGGTATCGTTAATTTAATATAAAGCCCATTAATAGCCCATAGTCTAATTTCCACAAGTGTCGTTCTTTTGTCCAAACCCAAATTATGGTACAAAACCCAATTACCCCATCTTTAATATTTAGCTTAACATCATGATTACTTCGGCTCAAATAAGCATAATAATAACTTAAGTACGAGACATTAATTTAAAAAGGAGAACATAGCTTACATTGATTATTTATCGCGTAGTAGTACACGGACAGAGCTCCGACTTTAAAAACCCGTAAAATAACCTTTACATAACCCGAACTAATCTAATATAAAACTACTATATACTATATATATTATATATATATTTATTTATTTATTTATTACAGAGTATTATTATTATTATTTTTTGTTGGGATTTAACAAGTTTCATGATACTTAAAACCATTTAAGAACCAATTAAAAGCGGAAGCATGTAATTACCATTTTAGAACATGTTAATCTTTAACCATTTAAAGTTAAATCCCAATTAGGATCAAGTTGTGATATATACTTACAAACTATAAGCAAGTAAAGTGTTTATACCTTCTCCAAGCTATGTAGTTGATGATGAAGATGATGATGATGAATGGAGCTCCAAAACAATGAAACCTCAAGTGATTATACCCCAAACTTTGCACCAACACCTTGTACTTTGGTTAGGATTTGATAACACTTGAATATGGCTTGAAAAAATTAAATTTGTGAACCACCTATGGCCCTTAAACCCCACGGC
The DNA here is from genome assembly GCF_046630445.1 of Rutidosis leptorrhynchoides. Lineage (NCBI taxonomy): Eukaryota > Viridiplantae > Streptophyta > Magnoliopsida > Asterales > Asteraceae > Rutidosis > Rutidosis leptorrhynchoides. The sequence goes on along the minus strand of NC_092334.1, from coordinate 280,887,371 downwards.
TTTCAGCAGCTGTTGGGAGAGTTTTTTTGCAGAATTTTGAAGTGTTAATTGCATGTGTTGTTTCCTACAAGAGTCAAGATGCTTACATATGGAATTGAGAAAGTATGGGTGAAAGATTCCAAGTCTAAAGCATGTCTATCTCATTCCCCATGCCACTTCTCTTTCAAGTATTATTAAATAAGTTTTATAAAATGGGAGGATTAAATTTTATAAAACTTTTATAATACTTCCATATATATATTTGTTATGTACATTTATATTTTTTATAAAACCAAACTTTGTAAAAATGTAGCATAACAAAATCAATTATTTAACCTATAAATAATTTAAACTCTTGTTATATATATAAATTAATCCATAATTTATATATATATATATACACATCAAGTAATATTTCAGAAAACCATTTTTCTTGAAGTTCAAGTGTCGCGTATTTGATCAATGAACCAATCGTTAAAATCAAAGACGAATAAGGTGTCGGTAAGTTTGTTATTGGGTATGACCCGACTTGGATCATAATATATTAGCCACATTAATTAAATATGTCTCTCGGGCATACGAAATACCTTCAATCTCCCACTTGCACGAGAAACATAAGAAATTAATGCAAGTGATGGATACAGCCTAACACACCGTCCATCACCCCTAATATGTTATGACTTTGTGCCATTCAATAACATCATCCCTTTCGAGTTCCCATCTCGAATATGATTAGGTGAATCTTTCATTATTTCCTTTCGTCCTAGATGTCATGTTAAATCCAAGAGATACAGAGTGATCACTCTCTTATAGATTTAACTTTTCAGGCCTTAGACATCTGACTCTCAATGAATAAGAGGGACAAATTCCATCTTGACTACATACGTCCTAGATATACACTTTGTAATATACCTGAGTTCTTCCTTATGTACTACCATGTTTCAGAATAGCGAAGGATGGAATCAAGGCACAGTACTAGGTGAATATCCGAACCCAATATGTATCTCAGGTCAGAGGATACAATGATGTTCGCCTTTACTCAAGATTACATGTGATCAACCACAAAGGCTCTATACAGTAATTCTTGAGAGCGGGTCTTCCAATATTTGTGTCTCACAAATATCTATGAACCTTGGTAGCAACCTTGCCCCACATTCACCATTTGAATGTTAACCAATCCAAGTTCATAATAGTCTAGACCTCACACTTGTTCCCATAAATGTGATCAACTACGGAATTTAGAATAATGGTTTATTCATGGATAAAATATGCAAAATTGGAACATGACTCATAAATAAATTAATACCATAATTATATTAATGAGTTTGAACTAATTCGTTCCGTTACAATACATAAAATAGATCAATTCCAATCACTAGAATATCGAAGCCCTAATGCACAAACATGTCCCTCATGTTTTGGCCCATGTAAAAGCTTCGTGAGTGGATCCGCAACATTATGATCTGTATGAACTTTGCGAATACATATCTTTCCTTTTTCAACTTCATCCCTTATGTAGTTGAATCTCCGCTCAATGTGACGAGTCTTTTGATGGGCACGAGGTTCCTTGATTTGAGAAATCGCACCCTCGTTGTCACAAAAGATCTCAAGAGGGTCCTGAATGGAAGGGACCACTCCTAAGTCGTCGATGAATTTCTTCATCCATGCAGCTTCTTGAGCTGCCAGTGAGGCGGCAATGTACTCCGACTCTGTAGTGGATAACGCAACAACCTCCTGTTTCGAGCTCTTCCAAGAGACCGCACCACCATTTAACATGAAGACATAACCGGATTGTGATCGAGAGTCATCTCGATCAGTTTGGAAACTCGCGTCCACGTAACCTTTTACAGCGAGTTCCTCCTCACCAGACCCATATATTAGAAACATATCCTTAGTCCTCCTAAGGTATTTCAATATGCTTTTAACAGCAATCCAATGTCTATTTCCTGGGTTATTCTGGTATCTACTTGTCAAGCTTAGAGCGAATGACACATCCGGTCTAGTACATATCATTGCATACATGATAGACCCAATAGCAGATGCGTATGGGACTTTCTTCATTCTCTCTTGTTCATCTTTCGTGGCAGGACACTGAGATGAACTGAGAACGGTTCCCTTTTGAATAGGTACCAAACCTCTCTTAGAGTTTTCCATCTTGAACCTTTTCAAGATTTTATCAATGTATGTACTTTGACTTAAACCTATCAATCTCTTGGATCTATTCCTATAGATCCCTATCCCCAATATGTATTGTGCATCTCCAAGATCCTTAATGGAGAAGCAACTCTTTAGCCAAGTTTTGACTCCTTGCATTGTGGTAATATCATTCCCAAATAATAATATATCATCCACATATAGTACAAGGAATATGATAGTGCTCCCACTAGCTTTCTTATATACACAAGCTTCATCACCATTTTTAATGAAGCTAAATTTCTCGGCTTCCTCATTAAAACGATGATTCCACATTCTCGATGCTTGTTTCAATCCGTAGATTGACTTCTTTAACTTGCATACACTTTTAGGATATTTTGGATCAACAAAACCTTCAGGCTGGACCATATAGACATCTTCCATAAGATATCCATTTAGGAAAGCGGTTTTGACATCCATTTGCCATATTTCATAGTCGTAGTGAGCAGCAATGGTAAATAATATCCTAATAGACTTTAGCATTGCCACAGGCGAGAAAGTTTCATCATAATCAACCCCTTGAGTTTGAGTGAAACCTTTTGCAACAAGTCTAGCTTTATATGTATCCAAGTTTCCATGTATGTCGGTTTTCTTCTTCAAAAGCCATTTGCAATCAACTAGCTTAGAGCTAGGAGGTTGCTCAACAAGTTCCCACACTTGGTTTTCATACATGGATTGCATCTCGGCGTTCATGGCTTCCTGCCATTCATCTTTATCAATCCTTGATAAAGCATCTTCGTAGTTTGTCGGTTCATCCAAATTAACCGTGTAGCAACCATCCACGAGAAACCCATATCTCTCGGGAGGATTACTAATCCTACTAGATCTTCGAACGTCTTGTGTACCTTGATCATCCACTTGATCACTTTCAACATCCTCATGTTGAGTACTAGTGCCAACCAATTGTGTATCATCGGCTTGATCTTGTACCTCTACAAGATCTACCTTCCTTTCACCATCACCTTCCATAAGGAACTTGGTTTCTAGGAATTCCGCTTTCCGAGCAACAAATACATTCTGCTCGGATGGATCATAGAAATAGTATCCCATATTATCCTTGGGATATCCTATGAAGATACACTTCGTGGATCGAGCATGTAGCTTATTTGCTACATAACGCTTAGGATAAGCTTCACATCCCCATACTTTCAGGTATGAAAGAGAAGGAGGTTTCCCAAACCACATCTCATGAGGAGTTCGTTCCACTTTCTTGGTTGGGGCCATATTTAAAATACGAGCCGCGGAGCTTAGACAATAACCCCAAAATGATAGAGGTAACGAGCTTCTTGCCATCATAGATCGAACCATATCCATTAGGGTTCGGTTCCTCCTTTCGGAAACTCCATTAAGTTGGGGTGTTCCGGGTGGAGTAAGTTGTGAGATAATCCCACAACTCCTAAGATGATCTTGGAAGGCATCGCTTAGGTATTCACCTCCTCTATCGGTACGAAGTACCTTAATTGTCCTATTGAGTTGATTTTGTACTTCGTTTTGATATTCTTTGAATGCTTCAAACGTTTCGTCCTTATGTCTTAATAAGTAGACATATCCGAAATGACTAAAGTCATCAATGAAAGTAACAAAGTATCTTTCACCATTCCTAGTCATGGGTTTAAAGGGTCCACATACATCCGAATGTATTAATCCCAATAAATCTTTAGCTCTTTCATAGGTCCCTTTGAAAGGTGCTTTAGTCATCTTGCCTTGTAAACAAGATTCACATACTTCAAACGAATCCATTTCATTTGATTTCAAAAGTCCATTCTTTTGAAGTGTATGTATTCGGTTCTTGTTTATGTGACCAAGGCGACAATGCCATAAGTAGGAATCACTCAAATCCCTTTTGAGTTTCTTGGTGCTTGTATGGTACATTGAGCTACTAGATGATGTGTCATCATGAACCAATTCATAAATTCCATTTGAAGGTGAAGCCTTGAAATAGAATACATTATCTAAATAAATATGGATATCGTCATTAACAAAATTAAGATTAAAACCACATTGTTTCAAACGGGAAATGGAAATAATGTTTCGACATAAATCGGGTGCATACAAAACATCTTTCAAAATAAGTTCCAAGCCACTTGGAAGTTTTAACACAAAGTCTCCTTGAGCCTTCACTTGCACTTTGGCTCCATTACCCATGTAGAGACTTGATGTTCCCGTTTGCTTGCTACTTCTTTTGAACCCCTGCAATGAATTGCAAATGTGAGTTCCACATCCCGTGTCTAATACCCATGTATTAGAAGAAGTAATACTAAGCTCTATATATACCATATATATATTACCTGAGGTTTGCCCTGCATCCCTCTTGTCCTTCAACTCCTTAAGATATACCGGACAGTTTCGTTTCCAATGACCCATCTCACCGCAACCGAAACATGGGTCTTCCTTGGGGTTTGCCTTCTCGGCTACCTTTTGCTTCTTAGCCTTGTTGATGGTTGGGGTAACCATCTTCCCTTTCCCTTTGCCTTGATGGGCGGGTCCTTTTCTCTTAGCCACTTTTGGCTTAGAGGTCTTACCTTTGGACCCACCTTGATCGATTGTTAACACGGGTAAAGCCCTTTTACCCATGCTAGTTTCGGCCGTTCTAAGCATACCGTGAAGCTCACCTATGCTCTTATCCATCCCATTCATATTGTAATTAATTACAAATTGATCAAACCTTTTTGATAGGGAGTTAAGGATAAGATCGGTGGCTAACTCATTGGAAATGTTTAGGTTAAGACGGTTAGCACGATCGATAAGGCTTTTCATCTTAAGTACATAAGATGAAACCGATTGGGTATCGTCCATACGACAAGCATGTAGCGCCCGAACCATTTCGAAGCGCTCGACACGCGCTTGTTGGAGGAACATCTCCTTCAATTGCGTTATCATGTCGTATGCACTATGATGTTCGAAATCCTTTTGGAGTTCGGGTATCATAGTCCCAAGCATTAAGCATGAGACTTGAAGGGAGTCGTGGCAATACTTATCGTAAGAGGCCATTGCCTCCACATCATTCTCATTCGGTTGAACGGGAATGGGGTCTTCAAGCACATACATTTTATCCTCTTGTTTGAGGACAATCCGAAGATTGCGGAACCAATCCATAAAGTTGGTATGGTTGAGTTTGTCTTTCTCTAAGAGAGACCTTAATGATAGGTGGTTTAGGTTAAGTGGTGCGTTTGGAATGTTGTTGTTGTTATTGGCGGCCATCTACAAAATTAACAAAGTTCGTTTAAGTATCGATTTTAATTTAACATTCAATACCCTTTTAAATTTTAATTGACTTATTAAATATTAGAATCCAACGGTAAATCAAATTTCGGTTAGGTGACCTTTATCCCGTTATTTGATTTAGCTAGGTAGTCATTATATGACAATTGCAATCCTTTTGCAACTTCTAAGTTATGGGATCATGCAATCCTTTTGCATGGCATATTTATCCCATCAACGCCTATTTGTTCATCATGCTTCGGTGACCCTAAGTTCATGATTCCCAAATCAAGTCGTCCTACTTGTGTAAACATGTAGACTTAACATACAAGTGGTTAGGTGACCTTTATCCCACATGTATGCGAAGTGTACCTTATTCATATTAGTTCGCTCATGACGGTTAGGTGACCTTTATCCCATCAAGAGTTTCCTAATACGTCTAAGTGTTTCCACAAAAAGGATGGCGTTTAACTTGTTTGCCTTGTAAGTAAGGGATTTTGAGTTTTCGTTAATTCTAGTTTGAGAAAACTTTGCACCATACACCAACATGCATTTAGTGTATGGTTTATTTGAAAATCCATTTTCATGTTATGTAATAAAGCCAATTTTATTACTTTGATATAAACCATTTTATATGTATGATCCTTATCATGTTCTTAATAACCGATTATTAATGTCCTTTTAGCCGTTTTTAATTTAACCATTTAAATTAACGTTTTGCATGTCGTTAATAATGTCAATTTTAACCAATTTAAATTGCCATTTTAGTTTGTTGTTAACTTGTGTGATTAACTTGTAGCATACAAACATACAATCCACATAATCATACAAAACAACCACGCATGCAAAATCATATGTTCACAATCAAGCCATTTTTGGTAGACATTTGTTTAGCCGAAAACAAATGCCACCGGTTAAGGGGTTATAACACAAAGTAGGAGGTTTTAACCTCCCACTTAATCTTGCATCCAAATGCTTCTTCATGTGTTCTTCAAGTCTTCATCATCTTCATCATTTTACAAAATATATCCTAGTACATTTTGTCTAGAAAATGAAAATACAACCTAATCTATTTTACATACCAAATATAAAATAAATTACATAACCAAATGAATAATATTACAAACCAAATTGCATGAATATTACAACCACATGAATGAATTAATATTACATACCAAATGAATGAATTAATTCAACCAAACATGCAACCATTCAAACAAAAGGCCAAGGCTTGATTGTGAACTTCAACATACAACAAAATGACCAAAATGGAAGAACCAAACCCAATTTTTGGAGCTTCCAAATTCGGCCAAGACATCAAACCACCCAAAACCAATAATTTTTGCATTTTATTATCATGCATGTACATAAAATGCAAAGTTATGGTGAGTTCAAAAACCATCTCGAAGCATATTTCAACAACTTCGGCTATAGATACCATTGTTGGGATTTAACAAGTTTCATGATACTTAAAACCATTTAAGAACCAATTAAAAGCGGAAGCATGTAATTACCATTTTAGAACATGTTAATCTTTAACCATTTAAAGTTAAATCCCAATTAGGATCAAGTTGTGATATATACTTACAAACTATAAGCAAGTAAAGTGTTTATACCTTCTCCAAGCTATGTAGTTGATGATGAAGATGATGATGATGAATGGAGCTCCAAAACAATGAAACCTCAAGTGATTATACCCCAAACTTTGCACCAACACCTTGTACTTTGGTTAGGATTTGATAACACTTGAATATGGCTTGCAAAAATTAAATTTGTGAACCACCTATGGCCCTTAAACCCCACGGCTTTCAGCAGCTGTTGGGAGAGTTTTTTTGCAGAATTTTGAAGTGTTAATTGCATGTGTTGTTTCCTACAAGAGTCAAGATGCTTACATATGGAATTGAGAAAGTATGGGTGAAAGATTCCAAGTCTAAAGCATGTCTATCTCATTCCCCATGCCACTTCTCTTTCAAGTATTATTAAATAAGTTTTATAAAATGGGAGGATTAAATTTTATAAAACTTTTATAATACTTCCATATATATATTTGTTATGTACATTTATATTTTTTATAAAACCAAACTTTGTAAAAATGTAGCATAACAAAATCAATTATTTAACCTATAAATAATTTAAACTCTTGTTATATATATAAATTAATCCATAATTTATATATATATATACACATCAAGTAATATTTCAGAAAACCATTTTTCTTGAAGTTCAAGTGTCGCGTATTTGATCAATGAACCAATCGTTAAAATCAAAGACGAATAAGGTGTCGGTAAGTTTGTTATTGGGTATGACCCGACTTGGATCATAATATATTATCCACATTAATTAAATATGTCTCTCGGGCATACGAAATACCTTCATTTTTTATATTTTTACTCGCAGAATTCGTGACCTTTTATAGGCATTTTGGAATTTGGCAGCTCCGCGAGTCGTGGAGTTTTTGGCCTTCAAACTCCGCGAGTCGTGGAGTTTGAAAATCCAGCTCACAAACTTTTGGCTCCTAGCTTGTCGACATAATAAATATATAAATATAAAATATAAATAATTAATATAATTATTTATATATTATATTATATTCTTGTGCATAGTTGACTTGTAATTTTTGGTCCGTTGCGTCGGGCGTTGATAGTTAACTCATGTCCCGGTTCCGGATTTTCGAACGTCCTTGCGTACAATTTAATATCTTGTACTTTGTGTTTTGTAACATGTACTCTTGTCATTTTTAGACGTTTTTCATCAATAAATTGAACCTTTTGAATTGTATCTTGTAATTTGAGCTTTTTGGACGTTTGTGTCTTCAAATCTTCGTTTTCGCCTTTTGTCTTCGCACTTATTTATTTAAACAATTACAATGAAAATATAATACAATTACATATGAAAACCTATTATTTAGGAGGGATATTGCTATGAAATATATGTTCCTTTTTAGCCTTATCAAAGTGTTAACATAAGTATGTGACCCAAAGGTCGTTACAAAGCCATTGGTTAAAAATAACATATGTTACGAATGCAAAATAACAGTTTCATGATTGAGACATCTCTAAGTAATGCAGCGGAAATCTAACACAGCAGGTCCATAACAGCAAGTTTATAACACCAAGAAAGCAAGTCAATAACACCAAGACAGCAAGTCTAACAGCGGAAGCCACAACGTCTAAGCACCTGAGAAATACACGCTTAAAAAGTCAACACGAATGTTGGTGAGCTATAGTTTGTTTGTAATCAGTGAAGTAATGTAGACCACGAGATTTCAGTGCTTCAACCAGCAGTTTAAATCAGTATTTCAAATCAGTATGATAAAGTATATGCTTATCCGTGGGCACCCAGTAACTAGACTTAACGTATGTATATCAGCCCCTAAAAGTGCACTTAGCGAGTGCGTTTGTCCTCGAAGTATTAAACACCCATTGTCTGCTAGCGCGACTTGCCCGAGTGGGGTTGTCAAACCCTATGGATCCATATCTAAGATTCGCGTTAACGGTTCAGAAACCAATGATTAAATGTTACCGAGCTAAGGGAAATCTTTGTGCCGTTTCGTAACCCACACATATATAAAGTTTAAGTACTCGAGTCTAGTATGTAAAATATAAAAAGCGCATGTATTCTCAGCCCTAAAAATAGTAAAAATAGTAAATGGATGCTATAACCCACAGTGAATAAGCAGTAAAAGTTGATATGAAACGTATGCAAGTAGTAAGTCGGTCCAAAAGGTCGTCAACCTAAGTCAAAGGTCACTAGTTCAGTATGTTGTGCCCATAAGTTTAATAGTGCATAAATTAAGTTTAAGTGTCATAATCATCATCATCATCATTCATTATTCATAAAAGCTAAGTAAGTTTAACAAGAATAGAGATCAAAACAAAAGGCTGACTTCAATCAGATGCTAAGACCTCTATACAAATTGAAAAGACGCGTAGTCAGTGGCCAAGGGTCCGTATGTGAGTCCTCTAATCGCTCACCAATTTTCAGAACCTAACTTGTCTTCGTTTGACCGTGGCGACGGTTTAAGTGCGAGTAGGTCAGAAATTTTCAACACAACGTTACAAAGGCGTAGTGACTTCCGGAAGGCTATAAATCTTAAATCGTATATCGGATTTAGGCGAGGCCTAATGAAAAGTCATCTACTCGAAACGAACTATCTGAAAATAAACTTTCTAGAAGCCCAGAGATTCTGATCAGACCCCGAAAACAGTAAACAAATGCTCCGGTGGGTTTCTTGGTGCTTGATGCTCATCACGGTTCTCATCCTTGATGCTTGTAGCTTCAAGTGTACAACTCATTGATGTGTTAGCATCACTTTAACCAAGATTCAACCATCAACACACAACTAAGAGTAAAACCTATCATTCTACAAGTTTTGAACATCAAGGTTGCCTCTTTATTGCATAAACACAATAAAGCTTCAACCTTTGTCCTTTTTACACAAGTTTATGCATCTTCATCACATGAGATGATGAAGACTTAATCTTTATCATCACAACAATCACAAAAAGGTTCCATGTAAGTGAGATCTACAATAATAACTTAGATCTCAAGTATTAAGAAAACCCTAAGCTAGAAAGCTTAGATCTTTACAAGATTAATGAGACCATAAGCTAGAAAGCTAAGATCTTTAACAAAATAATGAAACCCTGAGCTAGAAAGATTGGATCTTTAATGCTCTTGAAGATCCTTAAAGCAAAAGGCTAGATCTTCAAGTTACATGAAGATCATAAACACAAGTTTTGATCTTTATAACAAAATAAAAGAATCATAAGCTAGAAAACCTAGATCTAACAAGTAAATGAAGATTCAAAGCTAGAAAGCTTGAATCTTTCATGTTCTTGAAGGATTCAAACCCAAGTTTGAATCTACAAGACATAACAAGATCAAAAAGCTAAAAATCTAGATCCTTGCATGATGATGATGATGATGTCGACATTTAGAAGAGAAGAAGAAGAAGAAAATTTAAAACTTACACTTTTTAGAGTGAGAAAGACTAGAGAGAGAATTAGAGAGTAAGTGTGTATAATTTGTGAATGAGATCAAGTGTAAAATGGGTGAGGTTTGAGTGGTATTTATAGGGAAAAAGGGGTGCTTGGCAGTGAGTTTAGGGGGGACAGGGGGGAGACAACTTTTGCTTTTTGGTTAATGGTTGTCTAAAGTTGGTGCTTATGTTGGGATCCCATGCAACAATTGTGATTATGGTTAACAAAAATGCTAGTATTTTCCCTCTAATAAATGGGTTTTTGTCTTGCATTTATATGGGTTATAAACTTATTAAAATTGGGCAAATTAAATAGTCCATTAGCTAGAGTAGGGTGGGCTAAAGTCCAACAAGGTAGAAAGTCCAACAAGACTAACTATTGTGTTCTAGTAAATTACCAAGCGTAATTAAGCATCCAAAAACCCAAGTAATTGTTATTATAAAATAACAATTAGTATTACGTAGTCATAATATTTCTATTATGACCAAAGTTAAACGTGTACCAAGTACATAGCTCGTTTCAAACGTCAAGTGACACCAATGGTCGTAAAAGCATTCGGGGATCAAGTTAAGTAACCTACGTACTTAATGACACGTTTTAATATATAAACGAAAGTAATCCATATGTAGTAAGATCTCAGAGTATGATATAGCTCAGTACGCAAAAATACGCAGTTTCGTGAAAGCATAAAGCACAAAAGCAAGTCGAAAAAGCCGGGTCGTTACATTACCCACCCGTTAAAGAAAATTTCGTCCCAAAATTTTAAGGAGTGACCTACAATGGTACCATATTTGAATAAGAAGGAGAGTATCTAAGTTTCGAGAGACTCGAGGGCTCAGAAGTGAGTTAGTTGCCTTGAAAGGTACTTGGGCGCATAAAAGTAAGAATAGGTATATGCCATTAATTAAGTCTCTTGTCCTAAAAGATCAACAAATTGATTTCGTTTCTTGTTAACATGAATATGTCGTCTGAATATATATCCGCAAAAGGAAAGATGATGTTTTTAACCTTACAGGCATCTTCAGATGCATGAAACGCATTATGAATGTTACCAAACTGCTCTAAAACATTGAGCTCTTATGTCGCAATATTAGCTGACAGGTAGACAGGAAAACATGGTGATCACAACCATGCGATTTGATGTCTGGATAGTGTTAGCCACGAATTTTACTAACCCCTTGATTTCGGAAGGAGACCATAGGCATAAAAAACCCGATATTTAAGAAACGTTTCATTTGAATAAATGAATTGAAATTTTAGCTGAGAGTGACTAATCATACTTACATGCAATGCAAGCCATAATTATTTATAGTGTCTTCAGGACGGTCTGAACGAATAATGAAGGATATCACCCAGTTTACCATACTACATGTGAGCTTATCCTTGGATGGAATGAAAGCACAATTCCATAATGTATGCTTTTAGTTGCGTGCTGAAGTTAGGGTTAATATTGACTAGAACGACATATAGTTGCAACCAACGAAGGAAGGAATATGTAGAGTAACTACTTCAGTGTCATAGATGTTTTAAGTAGTCCCTTCCAAAAGGATAACAAGATTCATAGATTCTTAAAGTATTTTACATTATATTTCTGAAAGAAAATCGCATGAAAGGTGTGATATTTGAACGAGAGTGAACTCTTCGAGCAGTTCATTCTGAATTTATCCTTATACTTAAGGGAATGCGCGGATGAGAAGATACGTGAACCCTTGGTCATAAAGAATGGTTTACTCCAAGTAAAAGAATCTTAAAAACGATTTCTTGTACCTCAATATACTGATTCATAGAGATGATGTTTACGAGGGTGTTGCGATTACTCGTGAAACATTGAGAGTAGAAACCCGCCTAGTGCCTTTCCTATGATAGGGTGACCAATAAGTGTACCTCAGAAAACTAATTTATCGGCCTGCGTTTTTGCCATGTCTAACCTTAAAGGAACATTTTTATGAGCGCAAGGACTTTCTAACAAATTTTATAAAGCTGCCATCCAAAGTGGCTCAAGAGGTTTTAACAAAGATCTTAATCGTAAGCTTCATCCCTAAACGGAGGACGAGAAGAAGTGTGATCCATACATGGTGTAGGCTAATACAAAAACCTTTAATGAAATCAACCAGGGAAGTTTTGAAAAACCTTTAAACGTTTGATGTGACAACATAAACGGAATGAAGTTCCTAGTAGATTTAGAAGTATGTACAACGTGTACCATTTTGCACAAAACTATTTGACTTAAGTTAAACAGCTCAATAAAGGAGGGATTTTTAAATAATTTGAAGGTATAACTTAGTATGTACTAACCAAAATAACTAAGGATAAATTTATACATATATGATTTTATAAATCGCATAAGTGACAGAAAAGTTTTTAGTACTTTCATTTGTCCATAAATCTAGTGAGGACCGTACAAATAAGCAACGTGTAAAAATTTTGATATACATAGTTTTTCGTATTTCAGAAGTTACGATTTGAAAAAGATTGAGTGGAAAATCTTTGAATCTTCGGGTGACATGTTAATAGGTAATGAAAACTAATGAATTAAATGTAGTTTTGATAATTATCAGGACATAAGTTTTTGGGCCAAAAATGTTCACGTGTTAAGCCGTTGCTAAAAAATGAGGTATGAAGGATAGAGCATGAGGATGAGAAGTTAATCGCTTCTTGACTTTGCAAAATGCCAAACAGGTTATGACTAATACTAAAGTCAGAATACTGATGGTGTTAATATCACTAAATGAGAATCCCCTAGAATAAGTCAGGACTTAGAGTTATGTAAGAAAGGGCATCGTTCCAACAGGCGTGGCAAATAAGATCCTTGGGGTAACGCAGTAATTTTGAATGGTTTAAGTGTTAGTGGATGCCCAAAGGCTCTGCATGGTGTGGCAGTAAATGCCTTCATCACATACACACACACACATGAATCTCTCGATTTCGACGGTTGTAAAGTCTTCATGATGATTTGGATACGAATAAGCAACGAAGAATTTTTATATACCAAGCAACAAGAATTTTATAGAAATCTTTTAAGGTGACAATGTAATAAAAGAAATGAAGTTCTTAGTAATTAGAGTTATGTACAACATGTACTGTTCTAAGTAAAATATCGTTTGGATAAAAGATTTGATTTGTAAAAGTGAAAAAGTAACATTTCACATGTACTAGTCAAAAATAAGTAATTATTTACTTTATTATATATAACATATACGTTTTCTAAAATTTGTACGAATGACAATAAAATAAATTTATTTTTATAAAACTTTGAGAGAATCGCACAGTAAAATAGTGTGTGTAAAATTTTGGCAAACGAAATTTTCATATTTCGGAGGTTACAAGTTGGAAAAATATTGATGAGGATTGAGTAAAAGATTTTGAAGATTTCAGGTGATATTTAAGGTAACAAAAACTATTGAATTTAAATGTGGTTGATGACTATTAGTAGGGCATAAGTCCTTCGACCAAAAATGCTTAAGTGTGAAACTGTTGCTTATAAGTGAGATACGAATGGAAGAATATGAGGATGAGAATTAACCACTCATTGATTTTGGAAAATTTCGAACTGGTATGACTAATATCGAAGTAAAAAGGATGATGGTGTGATTATCATCAAATAAGAAATCTCCTCGGAATAAGTTAGGATTTAGAGTCACGTGAGAATGAGTATCAGATAAGATTCTTGGGTAGTCCTTAATATAGAATTTGAATCGGTGAAGTGACAGGATACAATTTTCTTTTATGTATCGTTGTGCAGGTTTGTCCATTGTATCCGTTCCTTTTATGGCTAGAAAGTGGGCGGATTTGGTGAGACGGTCAACAATAATCCAGATAGTGTCCGAACCGCCTACCATTTTCGGTAGCTTCGTGATGAAATCTATTGTTATTCCTTCCCATTTCCATTGTGGGATTTCGGGTTGTTGAAGTAACCCAGATGGCTTTTGGCTCACCATTATCGCGAGGTATACGAATAATATTCTCACTATAAATAACATTCGCTTTCATCCTTGAAAGCCAGTCCGTTCCAACTATTTCATCAAAGCTTCCTAACTTGATGAGTATTCGGTTAATCCTAAAGTCCATTCCAACTATTACATCAAGCTTCCTAACTTGATGAGTGTTAGGTTAACCTTAAGGTTCATTCCAACCACATCTTATTATCCTGCCGTGAAAAATTCTATCAATCTTCTCAAATAACATCTACTTGTGCGTTGGTAACTAATCCTTTTCAACTACTACATTAAAACATCCAAGTTTTGTTGACATGAGGTCATCTCCAAATGACCCACCTGTTAATTTTAAGGTAATACCTTAAATTATTCCTCTATCTCCGCCATCTTACCAATAGTTTGTCCTATAGAATACTTAACTCTCATGGTTGTTAATGGCTTATTAGTCATAACACTAAGGTTCTTAGATATATGTTTTCTATCGCTCTAGTATTAAACAACTCCGAGATAATAAAACGTTGTGACGAAATGTTCCCTAACTAAAATCAAGATCCATGTGAGTCTCCATAGCTGAGATAACGATTCCTCTACCGCAAGTAAGTCCAAAGTTTTTCCTATTCGAAAACTTTTTCCTTACCTGTCCAGGGTGTTTATATCTATAACAAATTTTCGATTTATCACTTCTGCAATCAAGGCCCTTCTTGTACGGTATCTGGGCTATATGGTTATTCTTACCCTACCTCCAACTGACAATAATGCGTATACTCAAGTGGTTCCTACCAAAATTTTCTTTGAATCACTCCATATTCCTCATGTAATAACATTGGAACTTCTGCATGATTTACTTCAATATAATCATGCTAGCCTGGTGTCATTATATTATACTAAATCGTATATTCATTTCAATATCACTCCATATGGTCAATGTAACGCGATCACCTCAAGTTTTACTCAATTTCATCTAACGGTGCTTTATCTATGCTATCTCAAAACAAAATCTACATAGTTAATCTCACAGTTTCTCAGTGTGGGTGCGTAGGTTCCGTGCATCAATGCCTAAATGTTCCTAAATTTCTTCAAAATGACCAGGTTCAGGTAACGTCGTTAGCTTCCTTTCTGGAAATTGAATCTGGGTCTCGCGTCGAGTTGTACGTATAGTAAGTAGTAATACGATATGTTTTGAGGCGACTCCCAAGTCTTTGGGTATGGCTGAGCATAAGTGGAAAACACTCTATCCTTGTGAAAGGAGGTGCCTTCCCGCCTTCTCCAATGCCTAAGAGTGTTAGGGACCTAAGTTCAGCAGTGTCGTTAGATCGTCGAGTAGTGGTGAAGAATGAAAGAGATAAGTGACGGTCATGAAAGCATACGGGATACGGGTCAACTCGCGGAAACTGAACAACCTTCTGATGTTCATTCATTATACGTGGCTAATTAGATTGAGCTTGGGGTGCGGTTACTCCGACAAGTCCTCACATATCTCCTCCTATGGGGATCAACTTTAGTGGGCGTGTAATCCGAGGGGTACTCCTCCTAGATTGCGTGAAGTAATGTCTCGATCTCTAGAACGGTAGAACGGTAGTAACATGTGGGTCAAGATAATAGTCCTTAGGGTTAGACGAGTGGGAAAAGGGTTCAGAAGAACATATGAACTAGGTAGGATAAATTCTCCAAGTCGGTACAGCGAAAAACAGACAGGTAGCAAGCACGAAATCAGGCATAGTAACTACATCAGCCTATATTGTCTACAACAGTACATAACATGGCAGTAATAACAGTATCAAGCAGAAGTAACATGCAAAAGCAGATAGTAGCAAGAAACAACATCAACAATAACTTAGGTAATCTATTGTAGTACACAAAACTGTAGTAGGTCGTAGTGGCATGCAGTAGCATCGGGTAACCAGTAGAATGCAGCAGATATAAGCAGTAAAATGCAGTAATATATAATAGTAGCATGCAGTAGCAAGAATAAGCAGTAGCATACAGCAAGATCATATAGCAGTAAAAGTAAGCAGTAGCATGCAGCAGTTCTGTAGAAACAAGTAAACGAGCAAGTTGTAGATTAGTCCTATTAGCGAATCCTACTCAACTCGGTCAAGACTCACTAATGCAACCAAATTCCCTACAACCAATGCTCTGATACCAAATGTGACACCCCGTACAAAACTATCCTGTACGGTTCATCAACAACAGGATCATTACAAGGTCAAACACTATATGCTTGTTTGAAAACCAGTTTTGCATTCATAAAAAGATAGCATTTTACAAAAGATAATGTGCTTCCTATGAATAGAAGTGTTAACATAAGTATGTGACCCAAAGGTCGTTACAAAGTCATTGGTTGAAAATAACATAAGTTACGAATGAAAAATAAAAGTTTCATGATTGAGACATCTCTAAGTAATGCAGCGGAAATCTAACACAACAAGTCCATAACAGCAAGTCTATAACACCAATATACCAAGTCTATAACACCAAGACAGTAAGTCTAACAGCGGAAGCAATAACGTCTAAGCACCTGAGAAATACACGCTTAAAAATTCAACACGAATGTTGGTGAGCTATAGTTTATTTGTAATCAGTAAAGTAATGTAGACCACGAGATTTCAGTGCTTCAACCAGCAGTTTAAATCAGTATTTCAAATCAGTATGATAAAGTATATGCTTATCCGTGGGCACCCGGTAACTAGACTTAACGTATGTATATCACCCCCTAAAAGTGCACTTGGCAAGTGCGTTTGTCCTCAAAGTATTAAACACCCATTGTCTGCTAGCGCGACTAGCCCGAGTGGGGTTGTCAAACCCTATGGATCCATATCTAAGATTCGCGTTCACGGTTCAGAAACCAATGATTAAACGTTACCGAGCTAAGGGGAATCTTTGTGCCGTTTTGTAACCCACACATATATAAAGTTTAAGTACTCGTGTCTAGTATGTAAAACGTAAAAAGTGCATGCATTCTCAGTCCCAAAAATAGTAAAAATAGTAAAGGGATGCTATAACTCACAGTGAATAAGTAGTAAAAAAAAAGTTGATATGAAACGTATGCAAGTAGTAAGTCGGTCCGAAAGGTCGTCAACCTAAGTCAAAGGTCACTAGGTCAGTATGTTGTCCCCATAAGTTTAAAAGTGCATAAATTAATTTTAAGTGTCATCATCATCATCATCATCATCATTCATTATTCATAAAAGCTAAGTAAGTTTAACAAGAATAGAGATCGAAACAAAAGGATGATTTCGATCAGCTGCTACGACCTCTATACAAATTGAAAAGAAGCGTAGTCAGTGGCCAAGACTCCGTATGTAAGTCCTCTAACGGGTGACCAATATTCATAACCTAACTCGTCTTCATTTGACCGTGGTGACAGTTTAAGTGCGAGTATGTTAGAAATTTCAGCACAACGTTACAAAGGCGTAGTGACTTTCGGAAGGCTATAAATCCTAAACCGTATATCGGATTTAGGCGAGGCCTAAATGAAAAGCCATATACTCGAAACGAACTATCTGAAAATCAACTTTACAGAAGCCTAGAGAGTCTGATCAGACCCCGAAAAACAGCAAACAAGTGCTCCGGTGGGTTTCTTGGTGCTTGATGCTCATCACGGTTCTCATCCTTGATGCTTGTAGTTTCAAGTGTACAACTCATTGATGTGTTAGCATTACTTTGACCAAGATTCAACCATCAACACACAACTAAGAGTAAAAGCTATCATTCTACAAGTTTTGAACATCAAGGTTGCCTCTTTATTGCATAAACCCAATAAAGTTTCAACCTTTGTCCTTTTTACACAAGTTTATGCATCTTCATCATATGAGATGATGAAGCCTTAATATTTATCATCACAACAATCACAAAAAGGTTCCAAGTAAGTGAGATCTACAATAATAACTTAGATCTCAAGTATTAAGAAAATCCTAAGCTAGAAAGCTTGGATCTTTACAAGATTAATGAGACCATAAGCTAGAAAGCTAAGATCTTTAACAAAATAATGAAAACCTAAGCTAGAAAGCTTAGATCTTTATGTTTTTGAAGATCCTTAAAGCAAAAGGCTAGATCTTCAAGTTACATGAAGATCATAAACACAATTTTTAAGGTATTTCGTATGCCCGAGAAACATATTAAATTAACGTGGCGACTATGTTATGATCCAAGTCGGGTCATACCCAATAACAATCTTACCAACACCTTATATGTATTTAATCTTAACGATTGGGTCGTTGAATAAATACGTGACACTTGGACTTTAGAAAATCGGTTTTCTAAAATATTATTACTTGAGATAAATTATTTGGATAATTTATATGATAAGGATTTAATTATTTATAAGATTAAATAGTTATGTTGTGATACATTTTATAAAAGGATTTATAAAATGTAAGTAACAAATGCATGGCATTATTTGTAACAAGTTTTATAAAAAAATTGGAAGTTACATTTTTTTTTTATTAATCCCTCATGGGGGATGGTTTTGGGAGGCCCAAGATGACCACCCCATGCTTGATGTTACTTCCAATATATGCCATAAGTCCTTAGGTTTTGATGCTTGACCAAATAAAGAGGACATGCATTCAAAGGTCAAGTAATATACATGCAAAAACACTCTCTTTCCCTACTTACTGCATTCTGGCTGAAAGTTTTGGTGAGAAGAGGGAGTTCTTGGGTTTGTTTGAATGCTTATCTTCAAGTGTCAATAAATCCTAACCATAGTATTAGGTGATGGGTAAAGTTTGGGGTATTATCTTTTGAGGTTTCATAGTTTTGGAGCTTTCATTCACCATCATTCCTTGGAGCATTCAGCTGTCCAAATTCAGCCCACTACTCAACATAGAAAGGAGGTAAAATCTTCTTCTTTTACTTGTTCTATATGTAAGTATTTATCCATGACTTGATATTAATATGGAATTTAACCTTATTGCTTAACATGTTAACATGAATTTTACATTATGCTTCCGCTTGTTTTAACTACATTAAATTGGTTTAATGATCAAGTTCACTATAAGAATATGTTGTTAAAGAAACTTGTTAAATTCCATCAATGGTATCTAGAGCCGTGGTCTATGGATTATGCTTCTTATATTGTCTTTAAACCCACTATGTTTGCATTCCAAGTACATGCATGAAAATGGAATACAAAAATTGTCGGGTTTGGGTGGGTATGGAGATTTGGCCGAAATATTAGGCGTTCCAAAATGGGTTTTGGTTCTTCCATTTTGGTCATATTTGGTGGCATGTTCATGTTCACAATCATACCCTTGACCTTGTGTTTGGTTGGATGTTTGAATGATTTATATTTATTCGATGTTTGAATGATTTATATTTATTCAATTTGGTTTGTAAAATTAATTATTCATTTGGTATGTAATATTAATTTTGGTTATGTAATTTATTTTATATTTGCTATGTAAAATAGATTAGGTTGTATTTTCATTTTTTAGAAAAATGTATTAGGATATATTTTGTAAAAATGAAGATGCAAGATGATGACTTGAAGAACACAAGAAGGAGCATTTGGATGCAAGAATAAGTGGGAGATTTAAAATCTCCTACTTTATGTTATAACCCCTTAACCGGTGACATTTGTTTTCGGCTAAACAAATGTCTACCAAAATGGCTTGATTGTGAACACATTAGTTTTGCATGCATGGTTGTATATTGTGTTTATATGTTTGGTTACTACAAGTTAATCACAAGTTAAAAACAAGCAAAATGACAATATAATTGGTTAAATTAGACATTATTAATGACATGCAAAA
The DNA here is from genome assembly GCF_046630445.1 of Rutidosis leptorrhynchoides. Lineage (NCBI taxonomy): Eukaryota > Viridiplantae > Streptophyta > Magnoliopsida > Asterales > Asteraceae > Rutidosis > Rutidosis leptorrhynchoides. The sequence goes on along the minus strand of NC_092334.1, from coordinate 280,867,328 downwards.
CGGCGATTTAATTGGTTAAATTAAAAATGGCAAAAGGACATTAATAAATGGTTATTAAGAACACTAAAAGGCTTATAATAAAGGGTTATTGAATCACATATATAAAATGGTTTATATCAAGTAATTGACTAAATTACAAGACATGTGAATGGTTTTTCATAAGTACCATACACTAAATGCATGTTGGTGTATGGCATAAAAGTTTTCTTAAACTAGAAATAATGGAAACTTAAAATCCCTTCAATTAACAAGGTAAACAAGTTAAACGCCATCCTTTTGTGCAACACTTAAAAACATTAGGGAACTCGTAATGGGATAAAGGTCACCTAACCGTTATAAGCAAACTAATATGATTGAGGTAACTTTCGCACACTTGTGGGATAAAGGTCACCTAACCACTTGTATGTTAAATTTACACGTTTACACAAGTAGGACGACTTGATTTGGGAATCATGAACTTAGGGTCACCGAAGCATGAGGAACAAATAAGCATTGATGGGATAAATATGTCATGCAAAAGGATTGCATGATCCTATAACTTAGAAGTTGCAAAAGGATTGCAATTGTCATATAATGACTACCTAGCTAAATCAAATGACGGGATAAAGGTCACCTAACCTAAATTTGGTTTACCGTTGGATTCTAAAATTTAATAAATATCAATTGGATTTAAAGAGTATTGATTGTTAAATTAAAATTAAATCTTAAACAACTTTGTTAAATTTTGTAGATGGCCGCCAATAACAACAACATTCCAAACGCACCAATCAACTTTAACAACCTATCTTTGAGATTGATCATATACATAGCATTGTATATGTATATTTTATTTTCTAAAAAGCTAAGGACAGAACTACGCGGATTATAAGGCACAGTTATGCAATATTCGCTGAAAATAAATACTGCGGTTATGTATTCGCTGAAATGCCAAACTGCGGTTTGATCCGCTGACTTTCCGTGGAGAGCCGAGCACTCGCAGACCGCGGATATCACTGATACAATAAATAGGGAGCTTGGCCTCTCATTTATAGGTTGTTGATTCTCTGCCATTTGCCCAAGCCTTTGTAGATTTCACTTGTGACTTTGCCCTAGGAATTCTTACATTGAGTTAAGGTGAATCATGCTAATCGATAACGAAGACCGGGTCGGGGTGGTTGATCACTTGATAGTTAAAGTGAAAAACGATCATCGGGGCCCAAAATAATCATCGAACATCCCATCCTCCATTATAATCCTATTGCACTCAATCCGAAATCAAGCAACATCATTAATTAACGATTGATCAATTGGAACCATCCGTGGGACACGTTTCACAAATTAAACTGAAAATTTTTTGTTTTACGCCGATTAAACAATTAATTCAACGGTTTAATTTCAAATCGTGTTTTTGTTGTGATGATTTGCAGGTGTTTTTTCCAATACGCAAATTGTTAATCTGCTTAACAATCATGACGTCGAATGCAAAACAAACTGGCGTCTCTGCGAATGCTGATGCATTGCCTAGCGATTCGCAGAACGTTATCGTATTTCCAATGCAAACAGATGCAAGTGTTACTGCGGGAAAATCGGTTCAGGAAACGAATGCTAAAAAATCTAATGCAAACAATGCTAACGATTCGCAGCCTGAAGCTGCCGCTGAAAAAATGATCGCACGCAGAACGTTATTGCAAAATCGCGAAGAATCAATAGCTGAAGGAAAGCGAGCGAAAATCTTATCTGGAAAATCCAGTTTACGCACTGAGAAAATTGTTAATACTGCTATTGAGCAAGCCAAAAGAGACGCTAAGCATAATTGTGAATCTCGCATACCGCGCACACACTTATGGCCATTAAGTGGTTCAGGATCACAAAGTGATCGGTTGGTTCTTGAGCACAATGACAGCGATAGTGATAACGCGGATGATCAAATCCACGCGCGCTCCGCACACAAGTCCAGATTGGCGAAAGCGCCAAGGCAGGAAGATGAATTTTCTGATGACTCAGACAGCGCAGAAGAGTTTGTTAAAAATCCATACGTCAAGCGAAAGCGACCACCAACACCTTTTCCTCGCTATGGGGAGGAAGGTGAAGCGTCTTAAGCTGCGCGCAGAGAAAACGCCCAAAATTTTTTAGCGGATGCTTTCAGAAGCATTGCGCCGAAATCAATGCAGCATAAGTTCGATCAGCCAAATTTTCTGCAAGAAATGCTTACCAAATTCTGTGCGGATAACACAGACATTCGCGCAAAAAAGGCAACAGAAATTACCACTGCCGCAGATAAATTTGTCCAGCACATTTCTGACTATCCAATTGTTTCTCTGCCGATTATGCCGGAGACGTTGGGAGTTTACTCAGGCCTCACTGATCCCTTGGATTTTCTACAATGCTTTGAGGGCATCGTAAGCACTTACAACTGGGATGAATCAGTCGCATGTAGAGTGTTTCCTATGGCCTTGCAGGGGTCAGCAAGGGAATGGTTTCACAGCTTGCCATCTCGCAGTATCGTTGGCTTTGTGGATCTGCGAGAAAAGTTTTTGCTGCAGTTTCAAAATTTATTACCGCAGAAAAAGACACATATAGAGTGTCACGATATTAAACAAGGCAACAAAGAGACTCTAAGTGCGCTACTTACGCGGTATATTTATGAGTGCCAGAAAATTCCGCGGTTGAATGAAGATCAGAAAATTTCTGGTTTCTTGCATACTATCAACCCACAGCGACACCCTACGCTTGTGCGGCGATTAAGAAGAGATGTCCTGCAGACATTCGCAAAAGTGCAACAGGAAACTTATGATTATATCCGCGGAGGAGAAGATAGCAGTATTACCCCTGCATGTGGCTGGGGTAGAGATAAAAGCTGGCGAGATGACAATGACTCTTTCAGAGATAGTAACAGCGATAGCTATCGTGGTCCAGGCTTTTCGCGAAGAAATGGTGGCGGCGGATATCAGCATAATGACAGGTTTCAAGGTCAGAACGATAACCATTCATATGGCCGTAATAACCGCTATTCTACGCGCAAGTGGAATAGTGAGTCATTCAATATCATTCAGATGCTAACAAAAATGCCCAAAGAAATCTTATTGCAAGAGTGAGTTGCTAAGTCTTTCCCTGATCCGCAGCCATTGGGAGAAAACAGCAGGCATGATAGATCAAAGTTTAGTGTCTTTCACGACGATTACGGTCATGACACCAATCGCTGCAGAGATTTAGCGGAATTTATTGTGGAAGCGTATGGACAGGGTAAGTTGGACCATTTGTTGGCGCAGAACTCATCCAGCACTGCGAATGCGATCATTATTCCAGCTGAAGCTAATGGTTCGAGTGCCCCAAACGCGGTTGAGCGGAAAGCTCCTGCGGTGAAAAATTTGGGAGTACGGATGGTAAATAAGAAAGAAAATCAGCGCGGGGTACAAGTGATTAATGTGGTGGAAGTGCACGGTGAAATGTCAGTGCTGCAAATTTCGGCGCAAATTGTTAGCTGGAAATGTCCCTCTATTACATTTCCCTCAGCGCGTTTGAATGCGGATGTTGATAAGCCCGTGGTTATTTCATGTCGTGTTGCTAATACCAGCATTATAATCATGAAGGTACATGTTGACACTGGTAGCAGTGTAGATATCATGTACGAGCAATGTTTTCTCAAGCTGGCCGCACAAATTCAGGCTTTGATGAAACCTACTGCGGTTTCATTGGCTGGTTTTTCTGGAGAATCATCATGGCCTGTTGGCCAATTGGAATTACAAATGGAATTGGTTGATGATAGCGATGAGTCACTAAGGCGTCAAGCCTTATTGAATTTGTACATTATGCGGAATCAATCGTGGTTCAATATGATACTTGGCCGCACAGCTTTGCGCATGTTTGGCGCTATACCATCTACAATACATGGTATACTAAAGTTTTCTGCTAATAAGGGTATTGGCACGCTGATTTCTGCGGAAATGGAGCCTTCATGTGCTATGGTTATGACAAGTGCGGGTATGTGTGTTGAAGGGCATTCAGTTAACCCTGCTTAGTGCGAAAATGATTAACAAAATATTGTATTGAAATTCCATTAATGCGAGACATGTTATGTTCATGATTTGAATAGTGTAATGCGAATTAATAAAGAATAAAGCGAAGTTAATTTCAGTGTTAGTACTTGTTTCTTTAAACTGCGAAAACACTGCGTGTGGCCACGCGTAGTGTTTATTTCGCAGAATACAAATACTTATCTTTTTGAAACACTAAGTTAATGTTTGCTCTGCGGATGCTTTAAGTAAGGTGGCATTGTTTTCGCTAAACATGACCTGCTTAAAATAATATATCAATACATAACTGTATTGCGAAATACTTTGCAGAAAAGCCAAGTGATGAAATTGCCCACTTATGTTAATAAAAATTGCGAAAGGATAAATTTTCCTAAGTGTTTGATCTTGCCAACACTTAGATGCTTCGCAATGCTAGATTTTACCTAAGGATCGTTTTGTTGGACTTAGAAGATTCATAATGTTAAAAGATTGTTTCGCACAAAGTACGCTTTGTTATGTGCACAATAACGAATGCAGAAATTGCAATGGACAAGTCTGAATTATGAATAATTAAAGTAAAAGCTCTATATAAATAAAAGAAGTTGCAACTGCGAATGATAAATAAAGTGCGAATAATGTTATATTAACAAAGCAAACAAGTCGCAGATAGTTACAAAAAAGCAATTCATAAATTGCACGCATACATTAAAATAAACCAACTATAAAATAAACCTTCAGCGCTTTAATGTCAGCGAATGTCACGCCTTCACGCTGACATAACTCTTCCAAAGCTGGAATGCTCACCTTCTCCACCTCTTTCTTAGCCACTTTTAATGCTTCGTGAGCATCATCCCTTGAACATATTTCGTCGGCTAAGTCTGATGGAAGGGGTTTAGAGAGATCGCCGAGCTTGCATAGTAAGTCATACCACTCGCAGCGAGTGGCAAGTTTGGCAGCTTGAGAATAAGCTTGAAATTTTTCAGTGACGGGTTTTGAGTCCATCACTTTATCTGCGAACTCGGGAAGATACTTAACAAATTGAGCGAAATCATGTTCTGCAGTGTTCGCTCTCCTATTAAGCTGGGCGATTGCTTCCTTCGCTTTCCTCAGCTGCGTTTTTAATTTTTCCGCTCTCAAGTACTGAGCGTTGGCCACCTTGACAGCATGTTCACGTTCATCTGATAAATCAGTGAACCGTTCTATGCTATCCATAGTAAGATAGAGCGAGTTATAGCAATTATTTAACTGCTGTCTTGCAGATTCAGCCAAAGTTAGACTGCGGTACTTTGCCTTTGTTTGCTCAGGAAGAAATTTATGCAGTTTCTGATACAGTCTGTTGGCTTCCTCATCAGCTACAGCCTCTTCTTCATCAGCACCCTCTCCTTCTTCCTGATTGGACGCCTCTGCGTCAGAAGGAAGGGATGGGTCTTGCTCAGGCTCTCCTACCACATCTGCGGGAGTGCGACTCCTGATGTTGTAGCGCGGATTGGTTTCAGCGGGAGACTCTGAAATCACAACTGAAACAAGATTAATAAATATCGCTAATTTATGCATAATATGCACATATATGATTAGAAGTCGTAAAATTAAAATTACGCAGTTGTCTCTTGTTCTGCAAGAGTATGCAGTCGTTTCTTGCGTGAAGCCGGTGAACTCTCCACCATTTTCCTTTTGCCCCGGTCCTCGCCGCCGGCGATGAAAAGCTCGTTGATGATTGGTTCATCAATCAGAATAATATCGCCCTCGCCCTCCTTCGGGCGGCGAGCAGGGCTGATTCTGCTAACATCAGTGGTCCTCATAACAAGGTCAAGAGGAATCTCTGCGAAAAAACAATGCGAAATGTTATACAAGGCAAAATGTATACTGTGCAATATGTTATGCGAAAAAAGACAAGTGAAATACCATTCTTGGCTTGATCAACTAAAAGTGCGTCATGGTCGCTCCATAGCCACTGGATTGATACGTGTCCAATGTACAGCGGTACATTGGAATATGGCCTCACAATGATGCCCGCCTTCCTAAAAATATTGAGATCATCGTTCTCAAGATCATCCAACACCGGCTTCTCATTGACTTCCGAATTAATCTCCTCGCTCCACTTCCTCAGAATGTTGCTATTGACATACGCGGTATCGTTAATATAGAAAAATGAACCGCGCCAATTGCCGATGGAATCTTTAGGAGAAACCATATTGCCCAACTTGCTGCGGAATGAGAACCATCCCACATCATATAAAATTAAGCTGTTAAGAGTGCGGAACACGGTTAACAACGGCTGCTTGTTGTTGGTGTGGTAATACATTTCAAAAAGCACAATTTTGTTCATCGCATTTGGGTGAAGCTGTGCTAACGCAACCCTGTAGTGTTCGCATACACTGCGAACAAATTCGGTTAAAGGAAAACGGAGGTTACCCTGCGAAATGGCAGCCTCATATACCGTAATCATCCCCTTAGGGGGAGTATCGGCTCGGTCCTCGTGAAGGGGCACGGTTGGAACAAAATGCCCAAGTGGCGGATACCACTCTTTAAGGGTTTGTAGTTTGGCCTCTGTCATATATGATACAAAACCGCCGGGAGTATGCATCGATGCAGAAGCAGCCATTAATAATATGCAAGGAAAAATTGAGTATGGAAGTGATGAAATTGAAGGTCGAATTGAGAAAATCAAAGGCTGAATTGGCTAATTGTCAATTACGATTGCGGTTGTAAGATTGCAAATTGAATGCGAAATTGGGAAAGGAAAGCGTAAAGTTTTTGTGCGGCGTTGTCTGCTATTTATAATTGGGATTAGGGCGAGCAAGTTGAAAAGGTAATCATTTGAATTTTAACGGCTGTAATTACTGTGACGCGTAAAACGGTAAAAATCTAGCCGTTAAAATAAGCTGATTTGACAGAATAGCGAAAGTTACCGTTGTAATTACGCGTTTCGCCTAATTAAAACAACGGTAATAAATGGACAGTAAAAAATATATAATAAAGTTCGCGAGATATTTTAAGATGCACTTCTTTATTTTTAGAGTTTATCATGATGCATTTGCTTCACGAAAATGCATCATAATAAACTGGGGGGACTTGATCATATACATAGCATTGTATATGTATATTTTATTTTCTAAAAAGCTAAGGATAGAACTACGCGGATTATAAGGCACAGTTATGCAATATTCGCTGAAAATAAATACTGTGGTTATGTATTCGCTGAAATGCCAAACTGCGGTTTGATCCGCTGACTTTCCGGGGAGAGCCGAGCATCTCGCAGACCTCGGATATCACGGATACTATAAATAGGGAGCTTGGCCTGTCATTTATAGGTTGTTGATTCTCTGCCATTTGCCCAAGCCTTTGTAGATTTCACTTGTGACTTTGCCCAAGGACTTCTTACATTGAGTTAAGGTGAATCATGCTAATCGATAACGAAGACCGGGTCGGGGTGGTTGATCACTTGATAGTTAAAGTGAAAAACGATCATCGGGGCCCAAAATAATCATCGAACATCCCATCCTCCATTATAATCTTATTGCACTCAATCCGTAATTAAGCAACATCATTAATTAAGGATTGATCAGAGATCAATCCTCGAAAAGGAAAAAACTCAACCATACGAACTTCATGGATTGGTTCCGCGATCTAAGAATTATCCTCAAACTAGAGGATAGGGCGTATGTGTTGGAAGACCCCATTCCCGTTCAACCGGACGAGGATGATACGGAAGGCATGGCTCATGCTTGGGACTATGATACCAGAACTCCAAAAGGATTTCGAGCATCATAGTGCATATGACATGATCACACAGTTGAAGGAGATGTTCCTTCAAAAAGCTCATATCGAGCGCTTTGAAACAGTCCGAGCGCTTCATGCATGTCGGATGGACGACTCCCAATCTGTTTCATCTTATGTCCTTAAGATGAAAAGAGTAATTGATAGAGCGAACAGTCTAAACTGCAACCTGTCTAATGAATTAGCCACGGACCTTATCCTTAATTCCTTGTCAAAGAGGTTTGACACATTTGTAATGAATTACAACATGAATGGATGGGATAAGAGCATTGGTGAATTACATGCCATGCTAAAGACGGCCGAAGCGAGCATGGGTAAAAGGGCTTCACCGATGTTTATGATCAATGAAGGCGGGTCCAAAAGCAATGACACTTCTAAGCCGAAGGCGGCTAAGAGGAAAGGACTCGCCTACCAAGGCAATGGCAAGGGAAAAGGGAAGATGGTTACCCCAACCAACAACAATAACAAGAAGCAAAAGGTTGCCGGTAAAGCTAACCCCAAGGAAGATCCGTGCTTTGGTTGCGGTGAAATGGGTCACTGGAAACGCAACTGCTCGGTCTACCTAAAGGAGTTGAAAGAAAAGAGGGATGCAGGGCAAACCTCAGGTAATGTATATATGGTATACGTTGAGCTTAGTATTACTTCTTCTAATACATGGGTATTAGACACAGGATGTGGAACTCATATTTGCAATTCTTTGCAGGGGTTCAAAAGAAGTAATCAAGATGCGGGAACAACAATTCTATTCATGGGAAATAGAGCAAGGGTGCAAGTGAAAGCTCAAGGAGACTTTGTTTTAAAGCTTCCAAGTGGTTTGGAGCTTACTTTGAAAAATGTTTTGTATGCACCCGATTTATCACGAAACATTATTTCTGTATCCCATTTGAAACAATATGGTTTTAATCTTAATTTCATTAATGATGATATCCATGTTTATTTAGATAATGTGTTCTATTTTAAGGCTTCGCCTTTGAATGGTATTTATGAATTGGTTCATGATGACACATCATTCAATAGCTCAATATTCCATGCAAACACCAAGAAACTCAAAAGGGATTTGAGTGATTCCTACTTATGGCATTGTCGCCTTGGTCACATAAAAAAGAATCGAATGCATACACTTCAAAAGAATGGACTTTTGAAATCAAATGAACTAGACTCGTTTGATGTATGTGAATCTTGTTTACAAGGCAAAATGACTAAAGCACCTTTCAAAGGGACCTATGAAAGGGCTAAGGACTTATTGGGATTAATACATTCGGATGTATGTGGACCCTTTAAGCCCATGGCTAGGAATGGTGAAAGATTCTTCGTTACTTTCATTGATGTCTTCCGTCATTTCGGATATGTCTACTTATTAAGACACAAGGACTAAACTTTTGAAGCATTCAAGGAATATCAAAACGAAGTACAAAATCAACTCAATAAGACAATCAAGGTAATTCGTACCGATAGAGGAGGTGAATACCTAAGCGATGCTTTCCAAGTTCATCTTAAAAGTGTAGGTTTTTCGTATGCCCGAGAGACGTATTAAATTAATGTGGCTAATGTGTTATGATCCAAGTCGGGTCATACCCAATAACAAGCTTACCGACACCTTATGAGTATTTATTCTTAACGAATGGATCGTTAAATGAATACGCGACACTTAAATTTTAGAAAATGGGTTTTCTAAAATATAATCACTTGAGATAAATTATTTGGATAATTTATATGTATTAAGGAATTAATTGTTTAAGGGTTTAAATAATTAATGTGTGTTATATTTTATATAAGGGTTTATAAAATAGATGAAAGTAACAAATATATAGAATCTTTTGTAAACAAGTTTTATAAAATTAAATCAAAGTGAAACTTGTTTATAGTCCTCATGGTGGACGGTTTTTTTGGAGTCCAAGAGAGACATTCCATGCCATGTTTTGTTGCTTTCAATGTCTACACAAGTACTTATGAGCATGGGTTATTCATATACAAAGAAAGACTCATTCTCTTCTCTCAAGTAATATATTATTAAGGACATGCATTTGAATATATACATAGAATAATCTGCTGGAAATTCCAGCCCAATGTTGCTGTGAATGTCGTGAGTTTCAGCTGGAATAAGAAGGTCATTTTGTTCATTTTCATGTCTATTACAAGTGTCAAATAAATCCTACCTATAGCAAAGGGTGTTGGTGCATAGCTTGGGGTATAATCCCTTGAGATTTCACCATTAGAAGCTAGCATTCATAATCATCTTTTCACCTTGCTGCTGGCCGATTTTATTGGGTCTAAAAGGGTTGGTTTTAAACTTGACTAGCAAGGTTATTAAGGTTCTAAAGTCTAGCCATACTTAAGGGTAGTGTTGAAGAACAAAGCTTGGTGTTTTCATCTTCATATTCATCTTTCTTGGAACAAAATTAACCTCCTAATTTGGAGAAGGTATAATAACCTCTTACTAGCTCTATTTACATTTTAGTATATTATACAAGACTAGATCCATACATGGAATACATTTTGAAAGGTTAAAATACACATTAAACAATTGTAAAATGCTTCCGCTTGTTCCATATATATATGGCCGAAATATGTATACATACAAATTGGTTTTGTGACTTGTTTACATGTGGTATTCCATCAATGGTATCTTGAGCCAAAGTCTTGTTAATATACTTCTTGTTTTTGGCTAGAAAACTCATTTATTTTACAATCTACTAACATGCATGAAAGTAGAATGTAAAAATCATGAGTTTTGGTGGGGTTTTGGTTTTGGCCGAAATATTGGACCCCAAAAAATAAAAAAAATAAAAAAATGGGTTTGGGACTTCAAGTTTGGCCAAGTTTTATTGTTATGTTATTGTTCACAATCGAGCCTAGACCGTGTGTTTGTTTGGTTGATTGATTTGGTTATCTTTCATGTTGTAATCTATTCATTTTGGTTTGTAATAAGTTGTAATTATTCTTGTAATTTTGATGTAATTTATTCTATTTGGTTTGTAAAAATAGAATAGGTTTTATTTCATTTTCTAGAAAGATTGTATTAGGATATAATTTTGTAAAGAGAAAATGAAGATTCATGATGAAGATTACAAGATGGAGCTTTTGAAGATTACAAGATTAAGTGGGAGATTTTGTTTAAAATCTCTTACTTTGTTAACCCTTACCGGTGACATTTGTTTTTTAGCTAAACAAATGTCCACCAAAATGGCTCCCGATTGTGAACATATTTTGTTATGCATGTTTGTGTGTGTTTGTATGATTGGTTGCTACAAGATTATCACATGTTAACAACTTGCATAATACAATTATAAATGGTTATAATAAAACATAACAAAATGACACTAATTATTGGTTATTAGGACTAAATAAAATGGTTTATTTTAAAATGATAATAAATTGGTTTATATCTAATAATTGGTTTACTAAAAGAACATGAAAATAGGCTTTTCATAAAGTGCTACACACCAAATGCATTTTGGTGTATAGCTATTTGTTTTCTAAAACTAGAATGTAGAAAACTTAAAATCCCTTTAACTAAAACAAGTTAAACGCCATCCTTTTGTATGAACACTTAGACATATTAGGAAACTCTTGATGGGATAAAGGTCACCTAACCGTCATGAGCGAACTAATATGAATAAGGTACACTTCGCATACATGTGGGATAAAGGTCACCTAACCACTTGTATGTTAAGTCTACATGTTTACACAAGTAGGACGACTTGATTTGGGAATCATGAACTTAGGGTCACCGAAGCATGATGAACAAATAGGCGTTGATGGGATAAATATGCCATGTAAAAGGATTGCATGATCCCATAATTTAGAAGTTGCAAAAGGATTGCAATTGTCATTATGACTACCTAGCTAAATCAAATAACGGGATAAAGGTCACCTAACCGAAATTTGATTTACCGTTGGATTCTAATATTTAATAAGACAATTAAAATATAAAAGGGTGTTGTTTATTAAATTTAAAATCAATACTTAAAATGAACTTTGTTAAATTTTGTAGATGGCCGCCAACAACAACAGCAACATGCCTAATGCACCAATTAACCTACATAACCTATCATTAAGGTCTCTCCTCGAGAAAGACAAACTTAACCATACGAACTTTATGGATTGGTTCCGTAATCTTAGAATTGTCCTCAAACTTGAGGATAAAGCGTATGTGTTAGAGGACCCCATTCCCGATCAACCGGACGAGAATGATACGGAGAACATGGCTATATGGGACAAGTATGTCACCGATTCGGTGCAAGTCTCATGCCTAATGCTTGGGACTATGATACCCGAACTCCAAAAGGATTTCGAACATCATAGTGCATATGACATGATTACGCAATTGAAGGAGATGTTCCTTCAACAAGCACGTGCCGAGCGCTTCGAAACGGTTCGAGCGCTACATGCATGTCGTATGGATGACACCCAATCTGTTTCTTCTTATGTCCTTAAGATGAAAAGCCTCATTGATCGAGCTAACCGTCTTAATCTCAACATTTCAAATGAGCTTGCCACCGATCTTATCCTTAACTCCTTGTCAAAGAGGTTTGACCAATTTGTAATTAATTACAATATGAATGGGATGGATAAGACCATTGGCGAGCTTCATGGCATGTTGAGGACGGCCGAAACTAGCATGGGTAAAAGGGCTTCACCCGTGCTAATGATCAATGATGGTGGGTCTAAAGGTAGTAACACCTCTAAGCCTAAGGTGGCTAAAAGGAAAGGACCCGCCTATCAAGGCAAGGGAAAGGGGAAGATGGTTACCCCAACCAAGAACAAGAATAAGAAGCAAAAGGTTGCGGAAAAGGCAAACCCCAAGGAAGACCCATGTTTCGGTTGCGGTGAAATGGGTCACTAGAAACGAAACTGCCCGGTCTACCTCAAGGAGTTGAAGGAAAAGAGGGATGCGGGGCAATCCTCAGGTAATATATATATATATGGTATATATAGAGCTTAGTATTACTTCTTCTAATACATGGGTATTAGACACTGGATGTGGAACTCACATTTGCAATTCTTTGCAGGGGTTCAAAAGAAGTAACAAGCAAACGGGAAAATCAAGTCTCTTTATGGGTAATGGAGCCAAGGTACAAGTGAAGGCTCAAGGAGACTTTGTGTTAAAGCTTCCAAGTGGTTTGGAACTTATTTTGAATGATGTTTTGTACGCACCCGATTTATGTAGAAACATTATTTCTGTTTCCCGTTTAAAACAATATGGTTTTTGTATTAATTTTATTAATGATGATGTCCAAGTTTATTTAGATAATGTATTCTATTTCAAGGCCGCGCCTTCAAATGGAATTGATGAATTGGTTCATGATGACGCATCATCTAGCTCTATATACCATACTAGCACCAAGAAACTCAAAAAGGATTTGAGTGATTCCTACTTATGGCATTGTCGCCTTGGTCACATAAACAAGAATCGAATGCATATACTTCAAAAGAATGGTATGTTGAAATCAAATGAATTAGAACCATTTGATGTATGTGAGTCTTGTTTACAAGGCAAAATGACCAAAGCACCTTTCAAAGGGACCTATGAAAGGGCTAAGGACTTATTGGGATTAATACATTCGGATGTATGTGGACCCTTTAAGCCCATGACTAGGAATGGTGAAAGATACTTTGTTACATTCATTGATGACTTCAGTCGTTTCAGATATGTCTACTTGTTAAGACATAAGGGTAAAACTTTTGAAGCATTCAAAGAATATCAAAACGAAGTACAAAATCAACTCAACAAGACAATCAAGGTACTTCGTACTGATAGAGGAGGTGAATACCTAAGCGATGCTTTCCAAGATCATCTTAGGAGTTGTGGGATTATCTCACAACTTACTCCACCAGGAACACCCCAACTTAATGGAGTTTCTGAAAGGAGGAACCGAACCTTAATAGATATGGTTTGATCTATGATGGCAAGAAGCTCGTTACCTCTATCATTTTGGGGTTATTGTCTATGCTCTGCGGCTCGTATTTTAAATATGGCCCCAACCAAGAAAGTGGAACGAACACCTCATGAGATGTGGTTTGGAAAACCTCCATCTCTATCATACTTAAAGGTATGGGGATGTGAAGCTTACCCTAAGCGTTACGTCCCCAATAAGTTGAATGCTCAATCCACGAAGTGTATCTTCATAGGATATCCCAAGGATGATATGGGATACTATTTCTATGATCCATCCGAACAAAATGTATTTGTTGCTCGGAAGGCTGAATTCCTTGAAACTAAGTTCCTTCTGGAAGGAAATAGTGAAAGGAAGATAGATCTTGAAGAGGTTCAAGATCAAGTAGATGATACACAATTGGTTGACACTACCACTCAACATGAAAATGTCGAGATTGATCACATGGGTGATCAAAGTATACAAAACGTTCGTAGATCTGGTAGAATTAGTAACCCTCCTGAGAGATATGGGTATCTCATAGATGGTTGCTATACGGTTGATTTGGATGAACCAACAAACTACCTGGATGCTTTATCAAGGACAGATAAAGATAAATGGCAGGAAGCCATGAAAGCAGAAATGCAATCCATGTATGGCAACCAAGTTTGGGAATTGGTTATACAACCTACTGGCTCCAAGTTAGTTGATTGTAAATGGATTTTCAAGAAGAAAACAGACAAATATGGAAACTTGGATACATACAAAGCTAGACTTGTAGCAAGAGGTTTCACTCAAACTCAAGGGGTTGATTATGATGAAACTTTTTCACCTGTAGCAATGCTAAAGTCTATCAGGATATTATTTGCCATTGCTGCTCATTATGATTATGAAATATGGCAAATGGATGTCAAAACCGCTTTCCTAAATGGATATCTTGAGGAAGATATCTATATGGTTCAGCCTGAAGGTTTTTTCGATCCAAAACATCCTGACAAAGTATGTAAATTAAAAAGGTCTATCTACGGACTAAAACAAGCATCTAGAATGTGGAATCATCGTTTTAATGAGGAGGCCAAGAAATTTGGCTTCATTAAAAATGGTGATGAAGCTTGTGTATACAAAAGGGCTAGTGGGAGCATAGTCATGTTCCTTGTACTATATATGGATGATATATTATTATTTGGAAATGATATTCCCATAATGGAAGGAGTCAAGACATGGCTAAGAAGCTGCTTCTCCATTAAGGATCTTGGAGAAGCGCAACACATATTGGGGATTGGGATATATAGAGATAGATCTAAGAAATTGATAGGTTTAAGTCAAAGTACATACATTGACAAAGTCTTGAAAAGGTTCAAGATGGAGTACTCTAAGAAAGGTTTGGTACCTATTCAAAGAGGAACCATTCTCTGTACATCTCAGTGTCCTACCACGAAAGATGAACAAGAGAGAATGAAGAAAGTCCCATACGCGTCTGCTATTGGGTCAATCATGTATGCAATGATATGTACTAGACCGGATGTGTCATGCGCTCTAAGCTTGACAAGTAGATACCAGAATAACACAGGGAACAGTCATTGGATTGCGGTTAAAAGTATATTGAAATACCTTAGGAGGACTAAGGACATGTTTCTAATATACGGATCTGGTGAGGATGAACTCGTTGTAAAAGGTTACGTAGATGCGAGTTTCCAAACTGATCGAGATGATTCTCGATCACAATCCGGTTATGTCTTCATGTTAAATGGAGGTGCGGTCTCTTGGAAGAGTTCGAAACAGGGAGTTGTTGCATTATCCACTACAGAGTCGGAATACATTGCCGCCTCATTGGCAGCTCAAGAAGCTGCATGGATAAAGAAATTCATTGACGACTTAGGAGTGGTCCCTACCATTCAAGACCCTCTTGAGATTTTTTGTGACAACGAGGGAGCAATAGCTCAAATCAAAGAACCTCATGATCACCAAAAGACACGTCACATTAAACGGCGATTCAACTACATAAGGGATTAAGTTGAGAATGGAATGATATGTATTCGCAAAGTTCACACAGATCTAAATATTTCGGATCCACTCACGAAGCTCCTACATAATCCAAAGCATGAAAGACATGTTAGTGCAATGGGGCTTCGATATTCTAGTGATTGGTTATGATCTGTTTTAAGTATTGTAACGGAACTAATTTGTTCAAACTCATTAATATAATTATGGTTTAATTTATTTTGAGTTAAGTTCCTATTTTGCATATTTTATCCATGAATAAATTTTATTCTAAATTCCATAGTCGATCACATTTGTGGGAACAAGTGTGAGGTTTAGACTATTATAAACTTGGATTGGTTTACATTCGTGGACCGAATGTAGGGCAAGGTTGCTACCAAGGTTCATAGATATTTGTGGGATACAAATATTGGAAGACCCGCTCTCAAGACTTACTGTATGGAGCCTTTGTGGTTGATCACATGTAATCTTGAGTAAAGGCGAATATCATTGTATCCTCTGACCTGAGATACATATTGGGTTCGGATATTCACCGAGTATTATGCCTTGATTCTTTCCTTCGCTATTCTGAAATATGGTAGTTCACAGGGAAGAGCTCAGGTATAATACAAGTGTGTATCTAGGACATATGTAGTCAAGATGGAATTTGTCCCTCTTATTCGTTGAGAGTCAGATGTCTAAGGCCTGATAAAGTTAAATTTATAAGAGAGTGGTCACTCTGTATCTCTTGGATTTGACATGACATCTAGGATGAAAGGATATAATGAAAAGATTCACCTGTATATCAATTCGAGTTGGGTACTCGAAAGGGATGATGTTATTGAATGGCACAAAGTTATAACATATTGGGGGTGATGGACGATAGTTACGTAGAGTCCATCACTTGCATTAATTTCTTATGTTTCTCGTGCAAGTGGGAGATTGTAGGTTTTTCGTATGCCCGAGAGACATATTAAATTAATGTGGCTAATGTGTTATGATCCAAGTCGGGTCATACCCAATAACAAGCTTACCGACACCTTATGAGTATTTATTCTTAACGAATGGATCGTTAAATGAATACGCGACACTTAAATTTTAGAAAATGGGTTTTCTAAAATATAATCACTTGAGATAAATTATTTGGATAATTTATATGTATTAAGGAATTAATTGTTTAAGGGTTTAAATAATTAATGTGTGTTATATTTTATATAAGGGTTTATAAAATAGATGAAAGTAACAAATATATAGAATCTTTTGTAAACAAGTTTTATAAAATTAAATCAAAGTGAAACTTGTTTATAGTCCTCATGGTGGACGGTTTTTTTGGAGTCCAAGAGAGACATTCCATGCCATGTTTTGTTGCTTTCAATGTCTACACAAGTCCTTATGAGCATGGGTTATTCATATACCAAGAAAGACTCATTCTCTTCTCTCAAGTAATATATTATTAAGGACATGCATTTGAATATATACATAGAATAATCTGCTGGAAATTCTATCCCAATGTTGCTGTGAATGTCGTGAGTTTCAGCTGGAATAAGAAGGTCATTTTGTTCATTTGCATATCTATTACAAGTGTCAAATAAATCCTAACTATAGCAAAGGGTGTTGGTGCATAGCTTGCGGTATAATCCCTTGAGATTTCACCATTAGAAGCTAGCATTCATAATCATCTTTTCACCTTGCTGCTGGCCGATTTTATTGGGTCTAAAAGGGTTGGTTTTAAACTTGACTAGAAAGGTTATTAAGGTTCTAAAGTCTAGCCATACTTAAGGGTAGTGTTGAAGAACAAAGCTTGGTGTTTTCATCTTCATATTCATCTTTCTTGGAACAAAATTAACCTCCTAACTTGGAGAAGGTATAATAACCTCTTACTGGCTCTATTTACATTTTAGTATATTGTACAAGACTAGATCCATACATGGAATACATTTTGAAAGGTTAAAATACACATTAAACAATTGTAAAATGCTTCCCCTTGTTCCATATATATATGGCCGAAATATGTATACATACAAATTGGTTTTGTGACTTGTTTACATGTGGTATTCCATCAAAAAGTTGTGGGATTATCTCGCATGAAATGTCCCGTTCTTATTGATTAAAAACGTTCCATATTAATTGATTTCGTTGCGAGGTTTTGAACTCTATATGAGACGTTTTTCAAAGACTGCATTCATTTTTAAAACAAACCATAACCTTTATTTCATAAATAAAGGTTTAAAAAGCTTTACGTAGATTATCAAAAAATGATAATCTAAAATATCCTGTTTACACACGACCATTACATAATGGTTTACAATACAAATATGTTACATCGAAATCAGTTTCTTGAATGCAGTTTTTACAAAATATCATACAAACATGGACTCCAAATCTTGTCCTTCTTTTAGTATGCAACAGCGGAAGCTCTTAGTATTCACCTGAGAATAAACATGCTTTAAACGTCAACAAAAATGTTGGTGAGTTATAGGTTTAACCTATATATATCAAATCGTAACAATAGACCACAAGATTTCATATTTCAATACACATCCCATACATAGAGATAAAAATCATTCATATGGTGAACACCTGGTAATCAACATTAACAAGATGCATATATAAGAATATCCCCATCATTCCGGGACACCCTTCGGATATGATATAAATTTCAAAGTACTAAAGCATCCAGTACTTTGGATGGGGCTTGTTGGGCCCAATAGATCTATCTTTAGGATTCGCGTCAATTAGGGTGTCT
The DNA here is from genome assembly GCF_046630445.1 of Rutidosis leptorrhynchoides. NCBI lineage: Eukaryota > Viridiplantae > Streptophyta > Magnoliopsida > Asterales > Asteraceae > Rutidosis > Rutidosis leptorrhynchoides. The sequence continues at coordinate 280,848,957 of NC_092334.1, read as the reverse complement.
GTTCCCTAATTCTTAGATTACCAGACTTAATAAAAAGGGGCATATTCGATTTCGATAATTCAACCATAGAATGTAGTTTCACGTACTTGTGTCTATTTTGTAAATCATTTATAAAACCTGCATGTATTCTCATCCCAAAAATATTAGATTTCAAAAGTGGGACTATAACTCACTTTCACAGATTTTTACTTCGTCGGGAAGTAAGACTTGGCCACTGGTTGATTCACGAACCTATAATAATATATACATATATATCAAAGTATGTTCAAAATATATTTACAACACTTTTAATATATTTTGATGTTTTAAGTTTATTAAGTCAGCTGTCATCGTTAATAACCTACAACTAGTTGTCCACAGTTAGATGTACAGAAATAAATCGATAAATATTATCTTGAATCAATCCACGACCCAGTGTATACGTATCTCAGTATTGATCACAACTTAAACTATATATATTTTGGAATCAACCTCAACCCTGTATAGCTAACTCCAACATTCACATATAGAGTGTCTATGGTTGTTCTGAAATATATATAGATGTGTCGACATGATAGGTCGAAACATTGTATACGTGTCTATGGTATCTCAAGATTACATAATATACAATAAAAGTTGCTATGGTTTCATATTGAACTCTATTTTATGAATCTAAACAGAAAAAGTATAGGTTTATAGTCAGAAAAATAAGTTACAAGTCTTTTTTGTAAAGGTAGTCATTTTAGTCGAAAGAACGACGTCTAGATGACCATTTTAGAAAACATACTTCCACTTTGAGTTTAACCATAATTTTTGGATATAGTTTCATGTTCATAATAAAAATCATTTTCCCAGAATAACAACTTTTAAATCAAAGTTTATCATAGTTTTTAATTAACTAACCCAAAACAGCCCGCGGTGTTACTACGACGGCGTAAATCCGGTATTACGGTGTTTTTCGTGTTTCCGGGTTTTAAATCATTAAGTTAGCATATCATATAGATATAGAACATGTGTTTAGTTGATTTTAAAAGTCAAGTTAAAAAGATTAACTCTTATTTGCGAACAAGCTTAGAATTAACTAAACTATGTTCTAGTGATTACAAGTTTAAACCTTCGAATAAGATAGCTTTATATGTATGAATCGAATGATGTTATGAACATCATTACTACCTAAAGTTCCTTGGATAAACCTACTGGAAATGAGAAAAATAGATCTAGCTTCAAAGGATCCTTGGATGGCTTGAAAGTTCTTGAAGCAGAATCATGACACGAAAACAATTTCAAGTAAGATTTCCACTCGAAATAAGATTGTTATAGTTATAGAAATTGAATTAAAGTTTGAATATGATTATTACCTTGTATTAGAAAGATAACCTACTGTAAGTAACAAAGGTTTCTTGATCTTGGATGATTATTTGGAATGGATTTAGAAAACTTGGAAGTAAACTTGCAATCTTGGAAGTATTCTTGATTTTATGAAACTAGAACTTTTGGAATTTATGAAGAACACTTAGAACTTGAAGTTAGAACTTGAGAGAGATCAATTAGATGAAGAAAATTGACGAATGAAAGTGTTTTTAGGTGTTTTTGGTCGTTGGTGCATGGATTAGATATAAAGGATATGTAATTTTGTTTTCATGTAAATAAGTCATGAATGATTACTCATATTTTTGTAATTTTATGAGATATTTCATGCTAGTTACCAAATGATGGTTCCCACATGTGTTAGGTGACTCACATGGGCTGCTAAGAGCTGATCATTGGAGTGTATATACCAATAGTACATACATCTAAAAGCTGTGTATTGTACGAGTACAAATACGGGTGCATACGAGTAGAATTGTTGATGAAACTGAACGAGGATGTAATTGTAAGCATTTTTGTTAAGTATAAGTATTTTGATAAGTGTCTTGAAGTCTTTCAAAAGTGTATGAATACATATTAAAACACTACATGTATATACATTTTAACTGAGTCGTTAAGTCATCGTTAGTCGTTACATGTAAGTGTTGTTTTGAAACCTTTAGGTTAACGATCTTGTTAAATGTTGTTAACCCATTGTTTATTAAATCAAGTGAGATGTTAAATTGTTACATTATCATGATATCATGATGTATTAATATATCTTAATATGATATATATACATTAAATGTCGTTACAACGATAATCGTTACATATATGTCTCGTTTCAAAATCATTAAGTTAGTAGTCTTGTTTTTACATATGTAGTTCATTGTTAATATACTTAATGATATGTTTACTTATCATAATATCATGTTAACTATATATATATATATATATATATATATATATATATATATATATCCATATATATGTCATCATATAGTTTTTACAAGTTTTAACGTTCGTGAATCACCGGTCAACTTGGGTGGTCAATTTTCTATATGAAACCTATTTCAATTAATCAAGTCTTAACAAGTTTGATTGCTTAACATGTTGGAAACACTTAATCATGTAAAATAACAATTTCATTTAATATATATATAAACATGGAAAAGTTCGGGTCACTACAGTACCTACCCGTTAAATAAATTTCGTCCCGAAATTTTAAGCAGTTGGAGGTGTTGACGTATCTTCTGGAAATAAGTGCGGGTATTTCTTCTTCATCTGATCTTCTCGTTCCCAGGTGAACTCGGGTCCTCTATGAGCATTCCATCGAACCTTAACAATTGGTATCTTGTTTTGTTTAAGTCTTTTAACCTCACGATCCATTATTTCAACGGGTTTTTCGATGAATTGAAGTTTTTCGTTGATTTGAATTTCGTCTAACGGAATAGTGAGATTTTCTTTAGCAAAACATTTCTTCAAATTTGAGACGTGGAAAGTGTTATGTATAGCCGCGAGTTGTTGAGGTAACTCAAGTCGGTAAGCTACTGGTCCGACACGATCAATAATCTTGAATGGTCCAATATACCTTGGATTTAATTTGCCTCGTTTACCAAATCGAACAACGCCTTTCCAAGGTGCAACCTTAAGCATGACCATCTCTCCAATTTCAAATTCTATATCTTTTCTTTTAATGTCGGCGTACCTCTTTTGTCGACTTTGGGTGGTTTTCAACCGTTGTTAAATTTGGATGATCTTCTCGGTAGTTTCTTGTATTATCTCTGGACCCGTAATCTGTCTATCCCCCACTTCACTCCAACAAATTGGAGACCTGCACTTTCTACCATAAAGTGCTTCAAATGGTGCCATCTCAATACTTGAATGATAGCTGTTGTTGTAGGAAAATTCTGCTAACGGTAGATGTCGATCCCAACTGTTTCCGAAATCAATAACACATGCTCGTAGCATGTCTTCAAGCGTTTGTATCGTCCTTTCGCTCTGCCCATCAGTTTGTGGATGATAGGCAGTACTCATGTCTAGACGAGTTCCCAATGCTTGCTGTAATATCTGCCAGAATCTTGAAATAAATCTGCCATCCCTATCAGAGATAATAGAGATTGGTATTCCATGTCTGGAGACGACTTCCTTCAAATACAGTCGTGCCAACTTCTCCATCTTGTCATCTTCTCTTATTGGCAGGAAGTGTGCTGATTTGGTGAGACGATCAACTATTACCCAAATAGTATCAAAACCACTTGCAGTCCTTGGCAATTTAATGATGAAATCCATGGTAATGTTTTCCCATTTCCATTTCGGGATTTCGGGTTGTTGAAGTAGACCTGATGGTTTCTGATGCTCTGCTTTGACCTTAGAACACGTCAAACATTCTCCTACGTATTTAGCAACATCGGCTTTCATACCTGGCCACCAAAAATGTTTCTTAAGATCCTTGTACATCTTCCCCGTTCGAGGATGTATTGAGTATCTGGTTTTATGAGCGTCTCTAAGTACCATTTCTCTCATATCTCCAAATTTTGGTACCCAAATTCTTTCAGCCCTATACCGGGTTCCGTCTTCCCGAATATTAAGATGCTTCTCCGATCCTTTGGGTATTTCATCCTTTAAATTTCCCTCTTTTAAAACTCCTTGTTGCGCCTCCTTTATTTGAGTAGTAAGGTTAGTGTGAATCATTATATTCATAGATTTTACTCGAATGGGTTCTCTGTCCTTTCTGCTCAAGGCGTCGGCTACCACATTTGCCTTCCCCGGGTGGTAACGAATCTCAAAGTCGTAATCATTCAACAATTCAATCCACCTACGCTGCCTCATATTCAGTTGTTTCTGATTAAATATGTGCTGAAGACTTTTGTGGTCGGTATATATAATACTTTTGACCCCATATAAGTAGTGCCTCCAAGTCTTTAATGCAAAAACAACCGCGCCTAATTCCAAATCATGCGTCGTATAATTTTGTTCGTGAATCTTCAATTGTCTAGACGCATAAGCAATCACCTTCGTTCGTTGCATTAATACACAACCGAGACCTTGCTTTGATGCATCACAATAAATCACAAAATCATCATTCCCTTCAGGCAATGACAATATAGGTGTCGTAGTTAGCTTTTTCTTCAATAACTGAAACGCTTTCTCTTGTTCATCCTTCCATTCAAATTTCTTCCCTTTATGCGTTAATGCAGTCAAGGGTTTTGCTATTCTGGAAAAGTCTTGGATGAACCTTCTGTAGTAACCAGCTAGTCCTAAAAACTGACGTATGTGTTTCGGAGTTTTCGGGGTTTCCCACTTTTCAACAGTTTCTATTTTTGCCGGATCCACCTGGATACCTTCTTTGTTCACTATGTGACCGAGGAATTGAACTTCTTCCAACCAAAATGCACACTTTGAAAACTTAGCGTACAGTTTTTCTTTCCTCAATACTTCTAGCACTTTTCTCAAATGTTCTTCGTGCTCTTGATCATTCTTTGAGTAAATAAGTATGTCATCGATGAAAACAATGACAAACTTGTCAAGATATGGCCCACACACTCGGTTCATAAGGTCCATGAAAACAGCTGGTGCATTAGTCAATCCAAACGGCATAACCATAAACTCGTAATGACCATAATGAAATGTCCCGTTCCCGTTCTTATTGACTAAAAACGTTCCATATTAATTGATTTCGTTGCGAGGTTTTGACCTCTATATGAGACATTTTTCAAAGACTGCATTCATTTTTAAAACAAACCATAACCTTTATTTCATAGATAAAGGTTTTAAAAAGCTTTACGTAGATTATCAAATAATGATAATCTAAAATATCCTGTTTACACACGACCATTACATAATGGTTTACAATACAAATATGTTACAACAAAATAAGTTTCTTGAATGCAGTTTTTACACAATATCATACAAGCATGGACTCGAAATCTCGTCCTTATTTAAGTATGCGACAGCGGAAGCTCTTAATAATCACCTGAGAATAAACATGCTTAAAACGTCAATAAAAATGTTGGTGAGTTATAGGTTTAACCTATATATATCAAATCATAATAATAGACCACAAGATTTCATATTTCAATACACATCCCATACATAGAGATAAAAATCATTCATATGGTGAACACCTGGTAACCGACATTAACAAGATGCATATATAAGAATATCCCCATCATTCTGGGACACCCTTCAGATATGATATAAATTTCGAAGTACTAACGCATCCGGTACTTTGGATGGGGTTTGTTAGGCCCAATAGATCTATCTTTAGGATTCGCGTCAATTAGGGTGTCTGTTCCCTAATTCTTAGATTACCAGACTTAATAAAAAGGGGCATATTCGATATCGATAATTCAACCATAGAATATAGTTTCACGTACTTGTGTCTATTTTGTAAATCATTTATAAAACCTGCATGTATTCTCATCCCAAAAATATTAGATTTTAAAAGTGGGACTATAACTCACTTTCACAGATTTTTACTTCGTCGGGAAGTAAGACTTGGCCACTGGTTGATTCACGAACCTATAACAATATATACATATATATCAAAGTATGTTCAAAATATATTTACAACACTTTTAATATATTTTGATGTTTTAAGTTTATTAAGTCAGCTGTCCTCGTTAGTAACCTACAACTAGTTGTCCACAGTTAGATGTACAGAAATAAATCGATAAATATTATCTTGAATCAATCCACGACCCAGTGTATACGTATCTCAGTATTGATCACAACTCAAACTATATATATTTTGGAATCAACCTCAACCCTGTATAGCAAACTCCAACATTCACATATAGATTGTCTATGGTTGTTCCGAAATATATATAGATGTGTTGACATGATAGGTCGAAACATTGTATACGTGTCTATGGTATCTCAAGATTACATAATATACAATACAAGTTGATTAAGTTATTGTTGGAATAGATTTGTTACCAATTTTCACGTAGCTAAAATGAGAAAAATTATCCAATCTTGTTTTACCCATAACTTCTTCATTTTAAATCCGTTTTGAGTGAATCAAATTGTTATGGTTTCATATTGAACTCTATTTTATGAATCTGAACAGAAAAAGTATAGGTTTATGGTCAAAAAAATAAGTTACAATTCGTTTTTGTAAAGGTAGTCATTTCAGTCGAAAGAACGACGTCTAGATGACCATTTTAGAAAACATACTTCCACTTTGAGTTTAACCATAATTTTTGGATATAGTTTCATGTTCATAATAAAAATCATTTTCTCAGAATAACAACTTTTAAATCAAAGTTTATCATAGTTTTTAATTAACTAACCCAAAACAGCCCGCGGTGTTACTACGACGGCGTAAATCCAGTTTTACGGTGTTTTTCGGTGTTTCCAGGTTTTAAATCATTAAGTTAGCATATCATATAGATATAGAACATGTGTTTAGTTGATTTTAAAAGTCAAGTTAGAAGGATTAACTTTTGTTTGCGAACAAGTTTAGAATTAACTAAACTATGTTCTAGTGATTACAAGTTTAAACCTTCGAATAAGATAGCTTTATATGTATGAATCGAATGATGTTATGAACATCATTACTACCTTAAGTTCCTTGGATAAACCTACTGGAAAAGAGAAAAATGGATCTAGCTTCAACGGATCCTTGGATGGCTCGAAGTTCTTGAAGCAGAATCATGACACGAAAACAAGTTCAAGTAAGATCATCACTTGAAATAAGATTGTTATAGTTATAGAAATTGAACCAAAGTTTGAATATGATTATTAACTTGTATTAGAATGATAACCTACTGTAAGAAACAAAGATTTCTTGAGGTTGGATGATTACCTTACAAGATTGGAAGTGAGCTAGCAAACTTGAAAGTATTCTTGATTTTATGTAACTAGAACTTGTAGAATATATGAAGAACACTTAGAACTTGAAGATAGAACTTGAGAGAGATCAATTAGATGAATAAAATTGAAGAATGAAAGTGTTTGTAGGTGTTTTTGGTCGTTGGTGTATGGATTAGACATAAAGGATATGTAATTTTGTTTTCATGTAAATAAGTCATGAATGATTACTCATATTTTTGTAATTTTATGAGATATTTCATGCTAGTTGCCAAATGATGGTTCCCACATGTGTTAGGTGACTCACATGGGCTGCTAAGAGCTAATCATTGGAGTGTATATACCAATAGTACATACATCTAAAAGCTGTGTATTGTACGAGTACGAATACGGGTGCATACAAGTAGAATTGTTGATGAAACTGAACGAGGATGTAATTGTAAGAATTTTTGTTAAGTAGAAGTATTTTGATAAGTGTATTAAAGTCTTTCAAAAGTGTATAAATACATATTAAAACACTACATGTATATACATTTTAACTGAGTCGTTAAGTCATCGTTAGTCGTTACATGTAAGTGTTGTTTTGAAACCTTTAGGTTAACGATCTTGTTAAATGTTGTTAACACAATGTTTATAATATCAAATGAGATTTTAAATTATTATATTATCATGATATTATCATGTATGAATATCTCTTAATATGATATAAATACATTAAATGTCTTTACAACGATAATCGTTACATATATGTCTCGTTTAAAAATCATTAAGTTAGTAGTCTTGTTTTTACATATGTAGTTCATTGTTAATATACTTAATGATATGTTTACTTATCATAGTATCATGTTAACTATATATATATCCATATATATGTCATCATATAGTTTGTACAAGTTTTAACGTTCGTGAATCACCGGTCAACTTGGGTGGTCAATTGTCTATATGAAACATATTTCAATTAATCAAGTCTTAACAAGTTTGATTGCTTAACATGTCGAAAACATTTAATCATGTAAATATCAATCTCAATTAATATATATAAACATGGAAAAGTTCGGGTCACTACAGTACCTACCCGTTAAATAAATTTCGTCCCGAAATTTTAAGCTGTTGAAGGTGTTGACGAATCTTCTGGAAATAGATGTGGGTATTTCTTCTTCATCTGATCTTCATGCTCCCAGGTGAACTCGGGTCCTCTACAAGCATTCCATCGAACCTTAACAATTGGTATCTTGTTTTGCTTAAGTCTTTTAACCTCACGATCCATTATTTCGACGGGTTCTTCGATGAATTGAAGTTTTTTGTTGATTTGGATTTCATCTAACGGAATAGTGAGATCTTCTTTAGCAAAACATTTCTTCAAATTCGAGACGTGGAAAGTGTTATGTATAGCTGCGAGTTATTGAGGTAACTCAAGTCGGTAAGCTACTGGTCCGACACGATCAATAATCTTGAATGGTCCAATATACCTTGGATTTAATTTCCCTCGTTTACCAAATCGAACAATGCCTTTCCAAGGTGTAACTTTAAGCATGACCATCTCTCCAATTTCAAATTCTATATCTTTTCTTTTAATGTCAGCGTAGCTCTTTTGTCGACTTTGGGCGGTTTTCAACCGTTGTTGAATTTGGATGATCTTCTCGGTAGTTTCTTGTATAATCTTCGGACCCGTAATCTGTCTATCCCCCACTTCACTCCAACAAATCGGAGACCTGCACTTTCTACCATAAAGTGCTTCAAACGGCACCATCTCAATGCTTAAATGGTAGCTGTTGTTGTAGGAAAATTCTGCTAACGGTAGATGTCGATCCCAACTGTTTCCGAAATCAATAACACATGCTCGTAGCATGTCTTCAAGCGTTTGTATCGTCCTTTCGCTCTGCCCATCAGTTTGTGGATGATAGGCAGTACTCATGTCTAGACGAGTTCCTAATGCTTGCTGTAATGTCTGCCAGAATCTTGAAATAAATCTGTCATCCCTATCAGAGATAATAGATTGATATTCCATGTCTGGAGACGACTTCCTTCAAATACAGTCGTGCTAACTTCTCCATCTTGTCATCTTCTCTTATTGGCAGGAAGTGTGCTGATTTGGTGAGACGATCAACTATTACCTAAATAGTATCAAAATCACTTGCAGTCCTTGGCAATTTAGTGATGAAATCCATGGTAATGTTTTCCCATTTCCATTCCGGGATTTCGGGTTGTTGCAGTAGACCTGATGGTTTCTGATGCTCAGCTTTGACCTTAGAACACGTCAAACATTCTCCTACGTATTTAGCAACATCGGCTTTCATACCCGGCCACCAAAAATGTTTCTTGAGATCCTTGTACATCTTCCCCGTTCCAGGATGTATTGAGTATCTGGTTTTATGAGCTTCTCTAAGTACCATTTCTCTCATATCTCCAAATTTTGGTACCCAAATCCTTTCAGCCCTATACCGGGTTCCGTCTTCCCGAATATTAATATGCTTCTCCGATCCTTTGGGTATTTCATCCTTTAAATTTCCCTTTTTTAAAACTCCTTGTTGCGCCTCCTTTATTTGAGTAGTAAGGTTATTATGAATCATTATATACATAGATTTTACTCGAATGGGTTCTCTGTCCTTCCTGCTCAAGGCATCGGCTACCACATTTGCCTTCCCCGGATGGTAACGAATCTCAAAGTCGTAATCATTCAATAATTCAATCCACCTACGCTGCCTCATATTCAGTTGTTTTTGATTAAATATGTGTTGAAGACTTTTGTGGTCGGTATATATAATACTTTTGACCCCATATAATAGTGCCTCCAAGTCTTTAATGCAAAAATAACCGCGCCTAATTCCAAATCATGCGTCGTATAATTTTGTTCGTGAATCTTCAATTGTCTAGATGCATAAGCAATCACCTTCGTTCGTTGCATTAATACACAACCGAGACCTTGCTTTGATGCATCACAATAAATCACAAAATCATCATTCCCTTAAGGCAATGACAATATAGGTGCCGTAGTTAGCTTTTTCTTCAATAACTGAAACGCTTTCTCTTGTTCATCATTCCATTCAAATTTCTTCCCTTTATGCGTTAATGCAGTCAAGGGTTTTGCTATTCTGGAAAAGTCTTGGATGAACCTTCTGTAGTAACCAGCTAGTCCTAAAAACTGGCATATGTGTTTCGGAGTTTTTGGGGTTTCCCACTTTTCAACAATTTCTATCTTTGCCGGATCCACCTTAATACCTTCTTTGTTCACTATGTGACCGAGGAATTGAACTTCTTCCAACCAAAATGCACACTTTGAAAACTTAGCATACAATTCTTCCTTCCTCAATACTTCTAACACCTTTCTCAAATGTTCACCGTGTTCTTGGTCATTCTTTGAGTAAATAAGTATGTCATCAATGAAAACAATGACAAACTTGTCAAGGTATGGTCCACACACTCGGTTCATAAGGTCCATGAACACAGCTGGTGCATTAGTTAAACCAAACGGCATGACCATAAACTCGTAATGACCGTAACGTGTTCTGAAAGCAGTCTTTGGAATATCATCTTCTTTCACCCGCATTTGATGATACCCGGAACGTAAGTCAATCTTTGAATAAACAGACGAGCCTTGTAGTTGATCAAATAAGTCGTCGATTCTCGGTAGTGGGTAGCGGTTCTTGATTAAAAGTTTGTTCAACTCTCGGTAGTCGATACACAACCTGAATGTACCATCTTTCTTCTTGACAAACAAAACAGGAGCTCCCCACGGTGATGTGCTTGGTCGAATGAAACCATGCTCTAAAAGTTCTTGTAATTGGCTTTGCAGTTCTTTCATCTCGCTGGGTGCGAGTCTGTAAGGAGCACGAGCTATTGGTGCAGCTCCTGGTACAAGATCTATTTGAAATTCAATGGATCGATGTGAGGGTAATCCCAGTAATTCTTTCGGAAATACATCGGGAAATTCTTTTGCAATGGGAACATCATTGATGCTCTTTTCTTCAGTTTGTACTTTCTCGATGTGTGCTAGAACAGCATAGCAACCTTTTCTTATTAGTTTTTGTGCCTTCAAATTACTAATAAGATGTAGCTTCGTGTTGCCCTTTTCTCCATACACCATTAAGGGTTTTCCTTTTTCTCGTATAATGCGAATTGCATTTTTGTAACAAACGATCTCTGCTTTCACTTCTTTCAACCAGTCCATACCGATTATCACATCAAAACTCCCTAACTCTACTGGTATCAAATCAATCTTAAATGTTTTGCTAACCAGTTTAATTTCTCGATTCCGACATATATTATCTGCTGAAATTAATTTACCATTTGCTAATTCGAGTAAAAATTTACTATCCAAAGGCGTCAATGGACAACTTAATTTAGCACAAAAATCTCTACTCATATAGCTTCTATCCGCACCCGAATCAAATAAAACGTAAGCAGATTTATTGTTAATAAGAAACATACCCGTAACAAGCTTCGGGTCTTCCTGTGCCTCTGCCGCATTAATATTGAAAACTCTTCCGCGGCCTTGTCCATTCGTGTTTTCCTGGTTCAGGCAATTTCTAATAATGTGGCCCGGTTTTCCACATTTATAACAAACTACATTGGCATAACTTGCTCCGACACTACTTGCTCTGCCATTACTCGTTCTGACACCATTTGTTCCTTTCGTTCTATTAACCCCTGGTCTGTAGACCTCACACTTAGTCGCGCTATGACCATTTCTTTTACACTTGTTGCAAAATTTGGTGCCGAACCCCGAGTGATACTTTTCACACCTTTGGCATAGCTTCTTCTGATTGTTGTTGTTGTTGCAGTTATTATTGTTGTTGGGATGATTGTTGTAGTTGCTGTTGTTGTTGTTGTTTTTGTTGTTGGGCCGTTTGTTGTAATTGCGATTGATGTTGCGATTGTTGGGATAATTGTTGCGATTATTGTTGTAATTGCTGTTGTTGTTGTATTGGTGATTCTTATCACCGTTTTCCTCCCACTTTCTTTTGACTTGCTTCACATTGGCCTCTTCAGCAGTCTGTTCTTTAATTCTTTCTTCAATCTGGTTCACTAGTTTGTGAGCCATTCTACATGCCTGTTGTATGAAGGCGGGCTCGTGTGAACTTATATCTTCTTGGATTCTTTCCGGTAATCCTTTCACAAACGCGTCAATCTTCTCTTCCTCATCTTCGAATGCTCCCGGACACAATAGGCACAATTCTGTGAATCGTCTTTCGTACGTGGTAATATCAAATCCTTGGGTTTGTAACCCTCTAAGTTCTGTCTTAAGCTTATTGACCTCGGTTCTGGGACGGTACTTCTCGTTCATCAAGTGCTTGAATGCTGACCACGGTAGTGCGTACGCATCGTCTTGTCCCACTTGCTCTAGATAGGTATTCCACCATGTTAACGCAGAACCTGTGAAGGTATGCATAGCGTACTTCACTTTGTCCTCTTCAGTACACTTACTTATGGCAAACACCGATTCGACCTTCTCGGTCCACCGTTTCAATCCGATCGGTCCTTCGGTTTCATCAAATTCCAAAGGTTTGCAGGCAGTGAATTCTTTGTAGGTGCATCCTACACGATTTCCTGTACTGCTAGATCCAAGGTTATTGTTGGTATGTAGCGCAGCCTGTACAGCGGCTATGTTTGAAGCTAGAAAAGTACGGAATTCCTCTTCATTCATATTCACGGTGTGTCGAGTAGTCGGTGCCATTTCCTTCAAAATAGTCAAATGGAACAAGTTAATCATACGGAATATTAAGAGTAGTTAATATTATTTCGTAGCATAATATGAACTCATTTATAAAAGCTTTTTCTTCATATTAGCATTTTATAAGTTTAAATTCGGGTAGTACCTACCCGTTAAGTTCATACTTAGTAGCTAATATACAATTCAACTACTACAATTCTATATGAAAAACTGATTATAATAATATTTCGCGTTCAAAATTTTACACAGTATTTTACAAACTTACAATACCGCTTATTTTACATATAGCATGAAATATAGCACACAATAAATTTGATACAAGATGGTTGTGAAGATAATTCTAGCTAGTACACAAGTCGTTCAGCAAAGCCAATAAAGACACGTAATTCATACGTCCAGAAACAAGTCATGCATTCTGGTTTTACTAGGATTACTTCCCATCCTTGGTCTTGTGGAACATAACCGTTATGGCCGTTGATAAGACAGCGTATTGTAACGTCATCAAAGGGACGAGGGTTACGTAATGTCCAACAGTCCCGTAACAATCTAAAAACCTCATTTCTTACCCCAATTACCGACTCCGTCACTTGTGGAAACGTTTTGTTTAATAGTTGTAGCCCGATGTTCTTGTTCTCACTTTGGTGAGAAGCGAACATTACTAATCCGTAACCATAACATGCTTCTTTATGTTGCATGTTAGCCGCTTTTTCTAAATCACGAAGTCCAATATTCGGATATATTGAATCAAAATAATTTCTTAACCCATTGCGTAAAATAGCATTTGGGTTCCCCGCAATATATGCGTCAAAGTAAACACATCGTAACTTATGGATTTCCCAATGTGATATCCCCCATCTTTCGAACGAAAGCCTTTTATAAACCAAGGCATTCTTGGAACATTCTTCGAATGTCTTACAAACTGATCTCGCCTTAAATAGTTGTGCTGAAGAATTCTGACCGACTCTAGACAAGATTTCATCAATCATGTCTCCGGGTAGGTCTTTTAAAATATTGGGTTGTCTATCCATTTTGTGTTTTTATACTGTAAAATAGACAAGAGTTAGATTTATAAAAAAAATACTTATTAATACAAGCAATTTTTACATATATCATAAAGCATAAGCACACTATATTACATATATTACACCACACGAATACAACTATCTTATTCCGACTCGCTTGTTTCTTCTTCTTCGGTTTTGGTTCGTTTTGCCAAGTTTCTAGGGATATATGATGTTCCCCTAATACGAGCCATCGTTTTCCACATTGGTTTAGAAAAACCTGGTGGTTTAGAGGTTCCCGGGTAATTGTTGCAACTTAAGGACTTCGGGGGTTGACGATACATATAAAGTTCATCGGGGTTGGAATTAGATTTCTCTATTTTTATGCCCTTTCCCTTATTATTTTCTTTTGCCTTTTTAAATTCAGTTGGGGTAATTTCTATAACATCATCGGAATTCTCGTCGGAATCCGATTCATCGGAGAATTGGTAATCCTCCCAATATTTTGCTTCCTTGGCGGAAACACCATTGACCATAATTAACCTTGGTCGGTTGGTTGAGGATTTTCTTTTACTTAACCGTTTTATTATTTCCCCCACCGGTTCTATTTCTTCATCCGGTTCCGATTCTTCTTCCGGTTCCGATTCTTCTTCCGGTTCCGACTCTTCTTCCGGTTCCTCTTCGGGAACTTGTGAATCAGTCCACGAATCATTCCAATTTACATTTGACTCTTCATTATTATTAGGTGAGTCAATGGGACTTGTTCTAGAGGTAGACATCTATCACATAATATCAAACGTGTTAAGAGATTAATATATCACATAATATTCACATGTTAAAAATATATAGTTTCCAACAAAATTTGTTAAGCAATCATTTTTCAAGTAAACACGGTCGAAGTCCAGACTCACTAATGCATCCTAACAAACTGGATAAGACACACTAATGCAAAATTCTGGTTCTCTAAGACCAACGCTTGGATACCAACTGAAATGTCCCGTTCTTATTGATTAAAAACGTTCCATATTAATTGATTTTGTTGCGAGGTTTTGACCTCTATATGAGACGTTTTTCAAAGACTGCATTCATTTTTAAAACAAACCATAACCTTTATTTCATAGATAAAGGTTTTAAAAAGCTTTACGTAGATTATCAAATAATGATAATCTAAAATATCCTGTTTACACACGACCATTACATAATGGTTTACAATACAAATATGTTACAACAAAATAAGTTTCTTGAATGCAGTTTTAACACAATATCATACAAGCATGGACTCCAAATCTCGTCCTTATTTAAGTATGCGACAGCGGAAGCTCTTAATAATCACCTGAGAATAAACATGCTTAAAACGTCAACAAAAATGTTGGTGAGTTATAGGTTTAACCTATATATATCAAATCATAATAATAGACCACAAGATTTCATATTTCAATACACATCCCATACATAGAGATAAAAATCATTCATATGGTGAACACCTGGTAACCGACATTAACAAGATGCATATATAAGAATATCCCCATCATTCCGGGACACCCTTCGGATATGATATAAATTTCGAAGTACTAAAGCATCCGGTACTTTGGATGGGGTTTGTTAGGCCCAATAGATCTATCTTTAGGATTCGCGTCAATTAGGGTGTCTGTTCCCTAATTCTTAGATTACCAGACTTAATAAAAAGGGGCATATTCGATTTCGATAATTCAACCATAGAATGTAGTTTCATGTACTTGTGTCTATTTTGTAAATCATTTATATAACCTGCATGTATTCTCATCCCAAAAATATTAGATGGGACTATAACTCACTTTCACAGATTTTTTACTTCGTCGGGAAGTAAGACTTGGCCACTGGTTGATTCATGAACCTATAACAATATATACATATATATCAAAGTATGTTCAAAATATATTTACAACACTTTTAATATATTTTGATGTTTTAAGTTTATTAAGTCAACTGTCCTCGTTAGTAACCTACAACTAGTTGTCCACAGTTCGATGTACAGAAATAAATCGATAAATATTATCTTGAATCAATCCACGACCCAGTGTATACGTATCTCAGTATTGATCACAACTCAAACTATATATATTTTGGAATCAACCTCAACTCTGTATAGCTAACTCCAACATTCACATATAGAGTGTCTATGGTTGTTCCGATATATATAGATGTGTCGACATGATAGGTCGAAACATTGTATACGTGTCTATGGTATCTCAAGATTACATAATATACAATATAAGTTGATTAAGTTATGGTTGAAATAGATTTGTTACCAATTTTCACGTAGCTAAAATGAGAAAAATTATCCAATCTTGTTTTACCCATAACTTCTTCATTTTAAATCCGTTTTGAGTGAATCAAATTGCTATGGTTTCATATTGAACTCTATTTTATGAATCTAAACAGAAAAAGTATAGGTTTATCGTCAGAAAAATAAGTTACAAGTCGTTTTTGTAAAGGTAGTCATTTCAGTCGAAAGAACGACGTCTAGATGACCATTTTAGAAAACATACTTCCACTTTGAGTTTAACCATAATTTTTGGATATAGTTTCATGTTCATAATAAAAATCATTTTCTCAGAATAACAACTTTTAAATCAAAGTTTATCATAGTTTTTAATTAAGTAATCCAAAACAGCCCGCGGTGTTACTACGACGGCGTAAATCCAGTTTTACGGTGTTTTTCGTGTTTCCAGGTTTTAAATCATTATGTTATCATATCATATAGATATAGAACATGTGTTTAGTTGATTTTAAAAGTCAAGTTAGAAGGATTAACTTTTGTTTGCGAACAAGTTTAGAATTAACTAAACTATTTTCTAGTGATTACAAGTTTAAACCTTCGAATAAGATAGCTTTATATGTATGAATCGAATGATGTTATGAACATCATTACTACCTTAAGTTCCTTGGATAAACCTACTGGAAAAGAGAAAAATGGATCTAGCTTCAACGGATCCTTGGATGGCTCGAAGTTCTTGAAGCAGAATCATGACACGAAAACAAGTTCAAGTAAGATCATCACTTGAAATAAGATTGTTATAGTTATAGAAATTGAACCAAAGTTTGAATATGATTATTACCTTGTATTAGAATGATAACCTACTGTAAGAAACAAAGATTTCTTGAGGTTGGATGATCACCTTACAAGATTGGAAGTGAGCTAGCAAACTTGAAAGTATTCTTGATTTTATGTAACTAGAACTTGTAGAATATATGAAGAACACTTAGAACTTGAAGATAGAACTTTAGAGAGATCAATTAGATGACGAAAATTGAAGAATGAAAGTGTTTGTAGGTGTTTTTGGTCGTTGGTGTATGGATTAGATATAAAGGATATGTAATTTTGTTTTCATGTAAATAAGTCATGAATGATTACTCATATTTTTGTAATTTTATGAGATATTTCATGCTAGTTGCCAAATGATGGTTCCCACATGTGTTAGGTGACTCACATGGGCTGCTAAGAGCTGATCATTGAAGTGTATATACCAATAGTACATACATCTAAAAGCTGTGTATTGTACGAGTACGAATACGGGTGCATACGAGTAGAATTGTTGATGAAACTGAACGAGGATGTAATTGTAAGCATTTTTGTTAAGTAGAAGTATTTTGATAAGTGTATTGAAGTCTTTCAAACGTGTATAAATACATATTAAAACACTACATGTATATACATTTTAACTGAGTCGTTAAGTCATCGTTAGTCGTTACATGTAAGTGTTGTTTTGAAACCTTTAGGTTAACGATCTTGTTAAATGTTGTTAACCCAATGTTTATAATATCAAATGAGATTTTAAATTATTATATTATCATGATATTATCATGTATTAATATCTCTTAATATGATATATATACATTAAATGTCTTTACAACGATAATCGTTACATATATGTCTCGTTTAAAAATCATTAAATTAGTAGTCTTGTTTTTACATATGTAGTTCATTGTTAATATACTTAATGATATGTTTACTTATCATAGTATCATGTTAACTATATATATATCCATATATATGTCATCATATAGTTTTTACAAGTTTTAACGTTCGTGAATCACCGGTCAACTTGGGTGGTCAATTGTCTATATGAAACATATTTCAATTAATCAAGTCTTAACAAGTTTGATTGCTTAACATGTTGGAAACATTTAATCATGTAAATATCAATCTCAATTAATATATATAAACATGGAAAAGTTCGGGTCACTACACATAACGCGTCCTAAAAGCAGTTTTTGGAATATCATCCTCCTTTACTCGCATTTGATGATATGTAGAACGTAAATCGATCTTCGAATAAACCGACGAGCCTTGTAGTTGATCAAATAAGTCGTCAATTCTCGGTAGTGGATAACGGTTTTTGATGGTAAGTTTGTTCAACTCTCTGTAGTCAATACACAAACTAAATGTACCATCCTTCTTCTTGACAAACAAAACAAGAGCTCCCCATGATGATGTGCTTGGTCGAATGAAACCACGTTCTAATAGTTCTTGCAGTTAGCTTTGCGGTTCTTTCATCTCGCTGGGTGCGAGTCTATAAGGAGCACGAGCTATTGGTGCAGCTCCTGGTACAAGATCTATTTGAAATTCAACAGATCGATGTGGAGGTAGTCCCGGTAATTCTTTCGAAAATACATCGGAAAATTCTTTTGCGACGGGAACATCATTGATGCTCTTTTCTTCAGTTTGTACTTTCTCAACGTGTGCTAGAACAGCATAGCAACCTTTTCTTATTAGTTTTTGTGCCTTCAAATTACTAATAAGATGTAGCTTCACGTTGCCCTTTTCTCCGTACACCATTAAGGGTTCTCCTACTTCTCGTACAATGCGAATTGCATTTTTGTAACAAACGATCTTTGCTTTCACTTCTTTCAACCAGTCCATACCGATTATCACATCAAAACTCCCTAACTCTACTGGTATCAAGTCAATCTTAAATGTTTCGCTAACCAGTTTAATTTCTCGATTCCGACATATATTATCTGCTGAAATTAATTTACCATTTGCTAATTCGAGTAAAAATTTGCTATCCAAAGGCATCAATGGACAACTTAATTTAGCACAAAAATATCTACTCATATAGCTTCTATCCGCACCCGAATCAAATAAAACGTAAGAAGATTTATTGTCAATAAGAAACGTACCCGTAACAAGCTCCGGGTCTTCCTGTGCCTCTGCCGCATTAATATTGAAAACTCTTCCACGACCTTGTCCATTTGTGTTCTCCTGGTTAGGGCAATTTCTAATAATGTGGCCCGGTTTTCCACATTTATAACAAACTACATTGGCATAACTTGCTCTGACACTACTTGCTCTGCCATTACTCGTTCCGACACCATTTGTTCCTTTCGTTCTGTTAACCCCTGGTCCATAGACCTCACACTTCACCGCGCTATGACCATTTCTTTTACACTTGTTGCAAAATTTGGTGCAGAACCCCGAGTGATACTTTTCACACCTTTGGCATAGCTGCTTCTGATTGTTGTTGTTGTTGTTGTTGCGGTTATTATTGTTGTTGGGATGATTGTTGTAGTTGTTGTTGTTGTTGTTGTTGTCGTTGTTGTTGTTGGGCCGTTTGTTGTAGTTGCGATTGATGTTGCGATTGTTGGGATAGTTGTTGCGGTTATTGTTGTAATTGCTGTTGTTGTTATATTGGTGATTCTTATCACCGTTTTCCTCCCACTTTCTTTTGACTTGCTTCACATTGGCCTCTTCAGTAGTCTATTCTTTAATTCTTTCTTCAATCTGGTTCACTAGTTTGTGAGCCATTCTACATGCCTGTTGTATGGAGGTGGGCTCGTGTGAACTTATATCTTCTTGGATTCTTTCCGGTAATCCTTTCACAAACGTGTCGATCTTCTCTTCCTCATCTTCTAACGCTCCCGGACACAATAGGCACAATTTTGTGAATCGTCTTTCGTACGTGGTAATATCAAATCCTTGGGTTCGTAACCCTCTAAGTTTTGTCTTGAGCTTATTGACCTCGGTTCGGGGACGGTACTTCTCGTTCATCAAGTGCTTGAATGCTGACCACGGTAGTGCATAAGCATCATCTTGTCCCACTTGCTCTAGATAGGTATTCCACTATGTTAACGCAGAACCTGTGAAGGTATGCGTAGCGTACTTCACTTTGTCCTCTTCAGTACACTAACTTATGGCAAACACCGATTCGACCTTCTCGGTCCACCGTTTCAATCCGTTCGGTCCTTCGGTTCCATCAAATTCCAAAGGTTTGCAGGCAGTGAATTCTTTGTAGGTGCATCCTACACGATTTCCTGTACTGCTAGATCCAAGGTTGTTGTTGGTATGTAGCGCAGCCTGTACTGCGGCTATGTTTGAAGCAAGAAAGGCACGAAATTCCTCTTCGCTCATATTCAAGGTTTGTCGAGTAGTCGGTGCCATTTCCTTCAAATAGTCAAATGAAACAAGTTAATCATACAGAATATTAAGAGTAGTCAATAGTATCTCGTAGCATAATATGAACTCATTTATAAAAGCTTTTTCTTCATATTAGCGTTTTATAAGTTTAAATTCGGGTAGTACCTACCCGTTAAGTTCATACTTAGTAGCTAATATACAATTCAACTACTACAATTCTATATGAAAAACTGATTATAATAATATTTCGCGTTCAAACTTTTACACAATATTTTACAAACTTACAATGCCGCTTATTTTACATATAGCATGAAATATAGCACACAATAACTTTGATACAATATAGTTGTGAAGATAATTCTAGCTAGTACACAAGTTGTTCAGTAAAGGCAATAAAGACACGTAATTCATACGTCCAGAAACAAGTCATGCATTCTGGTTTTACTAGGACTACTTCCCATCCTTGGTCTTGTGGAACATAACCGTTATGGCAGTTGATAAGACTGCTTGTTGTAATGTCGTCAAAGGGACGAGGGTTACGTAATATCCAACAGTCCCTTAACAATCTAAAAACCTCATTTCTTACCCCAATTACCGACTCCGTCACTTGTGGGAACATTTTGTTTAATAGTTTTAGCCCGATATTCTTGTTCTCACTTTGGAGAGAAGCGAACATTACTAAGCCGTAAGCATAACATGCTTCTTTATGTTGCATGTTAGCCACTTTTTCTAAATCACGAAGTCCTATATTCGGATATATTGAGTCAAAATAATTTCTTAACCCGTTGCGTAAAATAGCATTTGGGTTCCCCGCAATATATGCGTCAAAGTAAACACATCGTAACTTATGGATTTCCCAATGTGATATCCCCCATCTTTCGAACGAAAGCCTTTTATAAACCAAGGAATTCTTGGAACGTTCTTCGAATGTCTTACAAACTGATCTCGCCTGAAATAGTTGTGCCGAGGAATTCTGACCGACTCTAGACAAGATTTCATCAATCATGTCTCCGGGTAGGTCTCTTAAAATATTGGGTTGTCTATCCATTTTGTGTTTTTATACTATAAAATAGACAAGAGTTAGATTCATAAAAAAAAGTACTTATTAATACAGGAAATTTTTACATATATCATAAAGCATAAGCACACTATATTACATATATTACACCACACGAATACAACTATCTTATTCCGACTCGCTCGTTTCTTCTTCTTCGGTTTTGGTTCGTTTTGACAAGTTTCTAGAGATATATGTTGTTCCCCTAATACGAGCCGTCATTTTCCACATTGGTTTAGAAAAACCTGGTGGTTTAGGGGTTCCCGGGTTATTGTTACAACTTAAGAAATACGGGTGTTGACGATACATATAAAGTTCATCGGGGTTGGAATCAGATTTCTCTATTTTTATGCCCTTTCTCTTATTGTTCTCTTTTGCCTTATTAAATTGTGTTGGGGTAATTTCTATAACATCATCGGATTCCTTGTCGGGATCCGATTCATCGGAGAATTGATAATCCTCCCAATACTTTGCTTCCTTGGTGGAAACACCATTGACCATAATTAAATTTGGTCGGTTGGTTGAGGATTTTCTTCTACTTAACCGTTTTATTATTTCCCCCACTGGTTCTATTTCTTCTTCCGGTTCCGATTCTTCTTCCGGTTCCGATTCTTCTTCTGGTTCCGACTCTTCTTCCGGTTCCTCTTCGGGAACTTGTGAATCAGTCCACGAATTATTCCAATTTACATTTGACTCTTCGTTATTATTAGGTGAGTCAATGGGACTTGTTCTAGAGGTAGACATCTATCACATAATATCAAACACGTTAAGAGATTAATAATTCACATAATATTTACATGTTAATAATATATAGTTTCCAACAAAAATGTTAAGCAATCATTTTTAAAGAAAACACGGTCGAAGTCCAGACTCACTAATGCATCCTAACAAACTCGATAAGACACACTAATGCAAATTTTTTTGGTTCTCTAAGACCAACGCTCGGATACCAACTGAAATGTCCAATTCTTATTGATTAAAAACGTTCCATATTAATTGATTTCGTTGCGAGATTTTGACCTCTATATGAGACGTTTTTCAAAGACTGCATTCATTTTTAAAACAAACCATAACCTTTATTTCATAAATAAAGGTTTACAAAGCTTTACGTAGATTATCAAATAATGGTAATCTAAAATATCTTGTTTACACACGACCATTACATAATGGTTTACAATACAAATATGTTACATCGAACTCAGTTTCTTGAATGCAGTTTTTACACAATATCATACAAACATGGACTCCAAATCTTGTCCTTATTTTAGTATGCAACAGCGGAAGCTCTTAGTATTCACCTGAGAATAAACATGCTTTAAACGTCAACAAAAATGTTGGTGAGTTATAGGTTTAACCTATATATATCAAATCGTAACAATAGACCACAAGATTTCATATTTCAATACACATCCCATACATAGAGATAAAAATCATTCATATGGTGAACACCTGGTAACCGACATTAACAAGATGCATATATAAGAATATCCCCATCATTCCAGGTCACCCTTCGGATATGATATAAATTTCGAAGTACTAAAGCATCCGGTACTTTGGATGGGGCTTGTTGGGCCCAATAGATCTATCTTTAGGATTCACGTCAATTAGGGTGTCTGTTCCCTAATTCTTAGATTACCAGACTTAATAAAAAGGGGCATATTCGATTTCGATAATTCAACCAAAGAATGTAGTTTCACGTACTTGTGTCTATTTTGTAAATCATTTATAAAACCTGCATGTATTCTCATCCCAAAAATATTAGATTTTAAAAGTGGGACTATAACTCACTTTCACAGATTTTTACTTCGTCGGGAAGTAAGACTTGGCCACTGGTTGATTTACGAACCTATAACAATATATACATATATATCAAAGTATGTTCAAAATATATTTACAACACTTTTAATATATTTTGATATTTTAAGTTTATTAAGTCAGCTGTCCTCGTTAGTAACCTACAACTAGTTGTCCACAGTTAGATGTACAGAAATAAATCGATAAATATTATCTTGAATCAATCCACGACCCAGTGTATACGTATCTCAGTATTGATCACAACTCAAACTATATATATTTTGGAATCAACCTCAACCCCGTATAGCTAACTCCAACATTCACATATAAAGTGTCTATGGTTGTTCCGAAATATATATAGATGTGTCGACATGATAGGTCGAAACATTGTATACGTATCTATGGTATCTCAAGATTACATAATATACAATACAAGTTGATTAAGTTATGGTTGGAATAGATTTGTTACCAATTTTCACGTAGCTAAAATGAGAAAAATTATCCAATCTTGTTTTACCCATAACTTCTTCATTTTAAATCCATTTTGAGTGAATCAAATTGATATGGTTTCATATTGAACTCTATTTTATGAATCTAAACAGAAAAAGTATAGGTTTATAGTCAGAAAAATAAGTTACAAGTCATTTTTGTAAAGGTAGTCATTTCAGTCGAAAGAACGACGTCTAGATGACCATTTTAGAAAACATACTTCCACTTTGAGTTTAACCATAATTTTTGGATATAGTTTCATGTTCATAATAAAAATCATTTTCCCAGAATAAAAACTTTTAAATTAAAGTTTATCATATTTTTTAATTAACTAACCCAAAACAGCCCGCGGTGTTACTACGACGGCATAAATCCGATTTTACGGTGTTTTTCGTGTTTCCAGGTTTTAAATCATTAAGTTAGCATATCATCTAGATATAGAACATGTGTTTAGTTGATTTTAAAAGTCAAGTTAGAAGGATTAAATTTTATTTGCGAACAAGTTTAGAATTAACTAAACTATGTTCTAGTGATTACAAGTTTAAACCTTCGAATAAGATAGCTTTATATGTATGAATCGAATGATGTTATGAACATCATAACTACCTCAAGTTCCTTGGATAAACCTACTGGAAATGAAAAAAATAGATCTAGCTTCAAAGGATCCTTGGATGGCTTGAAAGTTCTTGAAGCAGAATCATGACACGAAAACAATTTCAAGTAAGATTTCCACTCGAAATAAGATTGTTATAGTTATAGAAATTGAATTAAAGTTTGAATATGATTATTACCTTGTATTAGAAAGATAACCTACTATAAGTAACAAAGGTTTATTGATCTTGGATGATTACTTGGAATGGATTTAGAAAACTTGGAAGTAAACTTGCAATCTTGGAAGTATTCTTGATTTTATGAAACTAGAACTTTTGGAATTTATGAAGAACACTTAGAACTTAAAGATAGAACTTGAGAGAGATCAATTAGATGAATAAAATTGAAGAATGAAAGTGTTTGTAGGTGTTTTTGGTCATTGGTGTATGGATTAGATATAAAGGATATGTAATTTTGTTTTCATGTAAATAAGTCATGAATGATTACTCATATTTTTGTAATTTTATGAGATATTTCATGCTAGTTGCCAAATGATGGTTCCCACATGTGTTAGGTGACTCACATGGGCTGCTAAGAGCTGATCATTGGAGTGTATATACCAATAGTACATACATCTAAAAGCTGTGTATTGTACGAGTACAAATACGGGTGCATACGAGTAGAATTATTGATGAAACTGAACGAGGATGTAATTGTAAGCATTTTTGTTAAGTAGAAGTATTTTGATAAGTGTCTTGAAGTCTTTCAAAAGTGTATGAATACATATTAAAACACTACATGTATATACATTTTAACTGAGTCGTTAAGTCATCGTTAGTCGTTACATGTAAGTGTTGTTTTGAAACCTTTAGGTTAACGATCTTGTTAAATGTTGTTAACCCAATGTTTATAATATCAAAAGAGATTTTAAATTATTATATTATCATGATATTATTATGTACGAATATCTCTTAATATGATATATATACATTAAATGTCGTTACAACGATAATCGTTACATATATGTCTCGTTTCAAAATCATTAAGTTAGTAGTCTTGTTTTTACATATGTAGTGTAGTGACCCGAACTTTTCCATGTTTATATATATTAATTGAGATTGATATTTACATGATTAAATGTTTCCAACATGTTAAGCAATCAAACTTGTTAAGACTTGATTAATTGAAATAGGTTTCATATAGACAATTGACCACCCAAGTTGACCGGTGATTCACGAACGTTAAAACTTGTAAAAAAAAAAAAACTATATGATGACATATATATGGTTATATATATAGTTAACATGATATTATGATAAGTAAACATATCATAAAGTATATTAACAATGAACTACATATGTAAAAACAAGACTACTAACTTAATGATTTTTAAACGAGACATATATGTAACGATTATCGTTGTAAAGACATTTAATGTATATATATCATATTAAGAGATATTCATACATGATAATATCATGATAATATAATAATTTAAAATCTCATTTGATATTATAAACATTGGGTTAACAACATTTAACAAGATCGTTAACCTAAAGGTTTCAAAACAACACTTACATGTAACGACTAACGATGACTTAACGACTCAGTTAAAATGTATATACATGTAGTGTTTTAATATGTATTTATACACTTTTGAAAGACTTCAATACACTTATCAAAATACTTCTACTTAACAAAAATGCTTACAATTACATCCTCGTTCAGTTTCATCAACAATTCTACTAGTATGCACCCGTATTCGTACTCGTACAATACACAGCTTTTAGATGTATGTACTATTGGTATATACACTCCAATGATCAGCTCTTAGCAGCCCATGTGAGTCACCTAACACATGTGGGAACCATCATTTGGCAACTAGCATGAAATATCTCATAAGATTACAAAAATATGAGTAATCATTCATGACTTATTTACATGAAAACAAAATTACATATCCTTTATATCTAATCCATACACCAACGACCAAAAACACCTACAAACACTTTCATTCTTCAATTTTCTTCATCTAATTGAACTCTCTCAAGTTCTATCTTCAAGTTCTAAGTGTTCTTCATAAATTCCAAAAGTTCTAGTTTCATAAAATCAAGAATACTTTCAAGTTTGCTAGCTCACTTCCAATCTTGTAAGGTGATCATCCAACCTCAAGAAATCTTTGTTTCTTACAGTAGGTTATCATTCTAATACAAGGTAATAATCATATTCAAACTTTGGTTCAATTTCTATAACTATAACAATCTTATTTCAAGTGATGATCTTACTTGAACTTGTTTTCGTGTCATGATTTTGCTTCAAGAACTTTGAGCCATCCAAGGATCCATTGAAGCTAGATCCATTTTTCTCTTTTCCAGTAGGTTCATCCAAGGAACTTAAGGTAGTAATGATGTTCATAACATCATTCGATTCATACATATAAAGCTATCTTATTCGAAGGTTTAAACTTGTAATCACTAGAACATAGTTTAGTTAATTCTAAACTTGTTCGCAAAAAAAAGTTAATCCTTCTAACTTGACTTTTAAAATCAACTAAACACATGTTCTATATCTATATGATATGCTAACTTAATGATTTAAAACCTGGAAACACGAAAAACACCGTAAAACCGGATTTACGCCGTCGTAGTAACACCGCGGGCTGTTTTGGGTTAGTTAATTAAAAACTATGATAAACTTTGATTTAAAAGTTGTTATTCTGAGAAAATGATTTTTATTATGAACATGAAACTATATCCAAAAATTATGGTTAAACTCAAAGTGGAAGTATGTTTTCTAAAATGGTCATCTAGACGTCGTTCTTTCGACTGAAATGACTACCTTTACAAAAACGACTTGTAACTTATTTTTCCGACTAGAAACCTATACTTTTTTTGTTTAGATTCATAAAATAGAGTTCAATATGAAACCATAGCAATTTGATTCACTCAAAACGGATTTAAAATGAAGAAGTTATGGGTAAAACAAGATTGGATAATTTTTCTCATTTTAGCTACGTAAAAATTGGTAACAAATCTATTTCAACCATAACTTAATCAACTTGTATGGTATATTATGTAATCTTGAGATACCATAGACACGTATACAATGTTTCGACCTATCATGTCGACACATCTATATATATTTCGGAACAACCATAGACACTCTATATGTGAATGTTGGAGTTAGCTATACAGGGTTGAGGTTGATTCCAAAATATATATAGTTTGAGTTGTGATCAATACTGAGATACGTATACACTGGGTCGTGGATTGATTCAAGATAATATTTATCGATTTATTTCTGTACATCTAACTGTGGACAACTAGTTGTAGGTTACTAATGAGGACAGCTGACTTAATAAACTTAAAACATCAAAATATATTAAAAGTGTTGTAAATATATTTTGAACATACTTTGATATATATGTATATATTGTTATAGGTTCGTGAATCAACCAGTGGCCAAGTCTTACTTCCCGACGAAGTAAAAATCTGTGAAAGTGAGTTATAGTCCCACTTTTAAAATCTAATATTTTTGGGATGAGAATACATGCAGGCTTTATAAATGATTTACAAAATAGACACAAGTACGTGAAACTACATTCTATGGTTGAATTATCGAAATCGAATATGCCCCTTTTTATTAAGTCTGGTAATCTAAGAATTAGGGAACAGACACCCTAATTGACGCGAATCCTAAAGATAGATCTATTGGGCCTAACAAACCCCATCCAAAGTACCAGATGCTTTAGTACTTCGAAATTTATATCATATCCGAAGGGTGTCCCGGAATGATGGGGATATTCTTATGTATGCATCTTGTTATTGTCGGTTACCAGGTGTTCACCATATGAATGATTTTTTATCTCTATGTATGGGATGTGTATTGAAATATGAAATCTTGTGGTCTATTGTTACGATTTGATATATATAGGTTAAACCTATAACTCACCAACATTTTTGTTGACGTTTTAAGCATGTTTATTCTCAGGTGATTATTAAGAGCTTCCGCTATCGCATACTTAAATAAGGACAAGATTTGGAGTCCATGCTTGTATGATATTGTGTAAAAACTGCATTCAAGAAACTTATTTTGTTGTAGCATATTTGTATTGTAAACCATTATGTAATGGTCGTGTGTAAACAGGATATTTTAGATTATCATTATTTGATAATCTACGTAAAGCTTTTTAAACCTTTATTGATGAAATAAAGGTTATGGTTTGTTTAAAAATGAATGCAGTCTTTGAAAAACGTCTCATATAGAGGTCAAAACCTCGCAACGAAATCAATTAATATGGAACGTTTTTAATCAATAAGAACGGGACATTTCAGTTGGTATCAGAGCGTTGGTCTTAGAGAACCAGAAAATTTGCATTAGTGTGTCTTATCGAGTTTGTTAGGATGCATTAGTGAGTCTGGACTTCGACCGTGTTTTCTTTAAAAATGATTGCTTAACATTTTTGTTGGAAACTATATATTTTTAACATATGAATATTATGTGATATATTAATCTCTTAACGTGTTTGATATTATGTGATAGATGTCTACCTCTAGAACAAGTCCCATTGACTCACCTAATAATAATGAAGAGTCAAATGTAAATTGGAATGATTTGTGGACTGATTCACAAGTTCCCGAAGAGGAACCGGAAGAAGAGTCGGAACCGGAAGAAGAATCGGAACCGGAAGAAGAATCGGAACCGGATGAAGAAATAGAACCGGTGGGGGAAATAATAAAACGGTTAAGTAAAAGAAAATCCTCAACCAACCGACCAAAGTTAATTATGGTCAATGGTGTTTCCGCCAAGGAAGCAAAATATTGGGAGGATTACCAATTCTCCGATGAATTGGATTCCGACGAGAATTCCGATGATGTTATAGAAATTACCCCAACTGAATTTAAAAAGGCAAAAGAAAATAATAAGGGAAAGGGCATAAAAATAGAGAAATCTAATTCCAACCCCGATGAACTTTATATGTATCGTCAACCCCCGAAGTCCTTAAGTTGTAACAATGACCCGGGAACCTCTAAACCACCAGGTTTTTCTAAACCAATGTGGACAACGACGGCTCGTATTAGGGGAACATCATATATCCCTAGAAACTTGGCAAAACGAACCAAAACCGAAGAAGAAGAAACGAGCGAGTCGGAATAAGATAGTTGTATTCGTGTGGTGTAATATATGGAATATAGTGTTCTTATGCTTTATGATATATGTAAAAATTGCTTGTATTAATAAGTATTTTTTTATGAATCTAACTCTTGTCTATTTTACAGTTTAAAAACACAAAATGGATAGACAACCCAATATTTTAAGAGACCTACCCGGAGACATGATTGATGAAATCTTGTCTAGAGTCGGCCAGAATTCTTCGACACAACTATTTAAGGCGAGATCAGTTTGTAAGAAATTCGAAGAACGTTCCAAGAATGTCTTGGTTTATAAGAGACTTTCGTTTGAAAGATGGGGGATATCACATTGGGAAACCCATAAGTTACGATGTGTTTACTTTGACGCATATATTGCGGGGAACCCAAATGCTATTTTACGCAACGGGTTAAGAAATTATTTTGACTCAATATATCCGAATATTGGACTTCGTGATTTAGAAAAAGTGGCTAACATGCAACATAAAGAAGCATGTTATGCTTACGGATTAGTAATGTTCGCTTCTCACCGAAGTGAGAACAAGAACATCGGGCTACAACTATTAAACAAAACGTTTCCACAAGTGACGGAGTCGGTAATTGGGGTAAGAAATGAGGTTTTTAGATTATTACTGGACTGTTGGACATTACGTAACCCTCGTCCCTTTGATGACGTTACAACACGCTGTCTTATCAACGGCCATAACGGTTATGTTGCACAAGACCAAGGATGGGAAGTAGTCCTAGTAAAACCAGAATGCATGACTTGTTTCTGGACGTATGAATTACGTGTCTTTATTGCCTTTGCTGAACGACTTGTGTACTAGCTAGAATTGTCTTCACAACTATCTTGTATCAAAGTTATTGTGTGCTATATTTCATGCTTTATGTAAAATAAGCGGTATTGTAAGTTTGTAAAATATTGTATAAAAGTTTGAACGCGAAATATTATTACAATCAGTTTTTCATATAGAATTGTAGTAGTTGAATTGTATATTAGCTACTAAGTATGAACTTAACGGGTAGGTACTACCCGAATTTAAACTTATAAAACGCTAATATGAAGAAAAAGCTTTTATAAATGAGTTCATATTATGCTACGAAATACTATTAACTACTCTTAATATTTTGTATGATTAACTTGTTCCATTTAACTATTTTGAAGGAAATGGCACCGACTACTCGACACACCGTGAATATGAATGAAGAGGAATTCCGTACTTTTCTAGCTTCAAACATAGCCGCAGTACAGGCTGCGCTACATACCAACAATAACCTTGGATCTAGCAGTACAGGAAATCGTGTAGGATGCACCTACAAAGAATTCACTGCCTGCAAACCTTTGGAATTTGATGGAACCGAAGGACCGATCGGATTGAAACGGTGGACCGAGAAGGTTGAATCGGTGTTTGCCATAAGTAAGTGTACTGAAGAGGACAAAGTGAAGTACGCTACGCATACCTTCACAGGTTCTGCGTTAACATGGTGGAATACCTATCTAGAGCAAGTGGGACAAGATGATGCGTACGCACTACCGTGGTCAGCATTCAAGCATTTGATGAACGAGAAGTACCGTCCCAGAACCGAGGTCAATAAGCTCAAGACAGAACTTAGAGGGTTACGAACCCAAGGATTTGATATTACCACGTACGAAAGACGATTCACAGAATTGTGCCTATTGTGTCCGGGAGCATTCGAAGATGAGGAAGAGAAGATCGACGCGTTTGTGAAAGGATTACCGGAAAGAATCCAAGAAGATATAAGTTCACACGAGCCCGCCTCCATACAACAGGCATGTAGAATGGCTCACAAACTAGTGAACCAGATTGAAGAAAGAATTAAAGAACAGACTGCTGAAGAGGCCAATGTGAAGCAAGTCAAAAGAAAGTGGGAGGAAAACGGTGATAAGAATCACCAATACAACAACAACAGCAATTACAACAATAATCGCAACAATTATCCCAACAATCGCAACATCAATCGCAACTACAACAAACGGCCCAACAACAACAACAACAACAACAACAACAACAGCAACTACAACAATCATCCCAACAACAATAATAACCGCAACAACAACAACAATCAGAAGCAACTATGCCAAAGGTGTGAAAAGAATCACTCGGGGTTCTGCACCAAATTTTGCAACAAGTGTAAAAGAAATGGTCATAGCGCGGCGAAGTGTGAGGTCTACGGACCAGGGGTTAATAGAACGAAAGGAACAAATGGTGTCGGAACGAGTAATGGCGGAGCAAGTAGTGTCGGAGCAAGTTATGCCAATGTAGTTTGTTATAAATGTGGAAAACCAGGCCACATTATTAGAAATTGCCCGAACCAGGAGAACACGAATGGACAAGGCCGTGGAAGAGTTTTCAATATTAATGCGGTAGAGGCACAGGAAGACCCGGAGCTTGTTACGGGTACGTTTCTTATTGACAATAAATCTGCTTACGTTTTATTTGATTCGGGTGCGGATAGAAGCTATATGAGTAGAGATTTTTGTGCTAAATTAAGTTGTCCATTGACGCCTTTGGATAGTAAATTTTTACTCGAATTAGCAAATGGTAAATTAATTTCAGCAGATAATATATGTCGGAATCGAGAAATTAAACTGGTTAGCGAAACATTTAAGATTGATTTGATACCAGTAGAGTTAGGGAGTTTTGATGTGATAATCGGTATGGACTGGTTGAAAGAAGTGAAAGCGGAGATCGTTTGTTACAAAAATGCAATTCGCATTATACGAGAAAAAGGAAAACCCTTAATGGTGTACGGAGAAAAGGGCAACACGAAGCTACATCTTATTAGTAATTTGAAGGCACAAAAACTAATAAGAAAAGGTTGCTATGCTGTTCTAGCACACGTCGAGAAAGTACAAACTGAAGAAAAGAGCATCAATGATGTTCCCATTGCAAAAGAATTTCCCGATGTATTTCCGAAAGAATTACCGGGATTACCCCCACATCGATCCGTTGAATTTCAAATAGATCTTGTACCAGGAGCTGCACCAATAGCTCGTGCTCCTTACAGACTCGCACCCAGCGAGATGAAAGAACTGCAAAGCCAATTACAAGAACTTTTAGAGCGTGGTTTCATTCGACCAAGCACATCACCGTGGGGAGCTCCTGTTTTGTTTGTCAAGAAGAAAGATGGTACATTCAGGTTGTGTATCGACTACCGAGAGTTGAACAAACTTACCATCAAGAACCGCTACCCACTACCGAGAATCGATGACTTATTTGATCAACTACAAGGCTCGTCTGTTTATTCAAAGATTGACTTACGTTCCGGGTATCATCAAATGCGGGTGAAAGAAGATGATATTCCAAAGACTGCTTTCAGAACACGTTACGGTCATTACGAGTTTATGGTCATGCCGTTTGGTTTAACTAATGCACCAGCTGTGTTCATGGACCTTATGAACCGAGTGTGTGGACCATACCTTGACAAGTTTGTCATTGTTTTCATTGATGACATACTTATTTACTCAAAGAATGACCAAGAACACGGTGAACATTTGAGAAAGGTGTTAGAAGTATTGAGGAAGGAAGAATTGTACGCTAAGTTTTCAAAGTGTGCATTTTGGTTGGAAGAAGTTCAATTCCTCGGTCACATAGTGAACAAAGAAGGTATTAAGGTGGATCCGGCAAAGATAGAAACTGTTGAAAAGTGGGAAACCCCGAAAACTCCGAAACACATACGCCAGTTTTTAGGACTAGCTGGTTACTACAGAAGGTTCATCCAAGACTTTTCCAGAATAGCAAAACCCTTGACTGCATTAACGCATAAAGGGAAGAAATTTGAATGGAATGATGAACAAGAGAAAGCGTTTCAGTTATTGAAGAAAAAGCTAACTACGGCACCTATATTGTCATTGCCTGAAGGGAATGATGATTTTGTGATTTATTGTGATGCATCAAAGCAAGGTCTCGGTTGTGTATTAATGCAACGAACGAAGGTGATTGCTTATGCGTCTAGACAATTGAAGATTCATGAACAAAATTATACGACGCATGATTTGGAATTAGGCGCGGTTGTTTTTGCATTAAAGACTTGGAGGCACTACTTATATGGGGTCAAAAGTATTATATATACCGACCACAAAAGTCTTCAACACATATTTAATCAGAAACAACTGAATATGAGGCAGCGTAGGTGGATTGAATTATTGAATGATTACGATTTTGAGATTCGTTACCACCCGGGGAAGGCAAATGTGGTAGCCGATGCCTTGAGCAGGAAGGATAGAGAACCCATTCGAGTAAAATCTATGAATATAATGATTCATAATAACATTACTACTCAAATAAAGGAGGCGCAACAAGGATTTTTAAAAGAGGGAAATTTAAAGGATGAAATACCCAAAGGATCGGAGAAGCATCTTAATATTCGGGAAGACGGAACCCGGTATAGGGCTGAAAGGATTTGGGTACCAAAATTTGGAGATATGAGAGAAATGGTACTTAGAGAAGCTCATAAAACCAGATACTCAATACATCCTGGAACGGGGAAGATGTACAAGGATCTCAAGAAACATTTTTGGTGGCCGGGTATGAAAGCCGATGTTGCTAAATACGTAGGAGAATGTTTGACGTGTTCTAAGGTCAAAGCTGAGCATCAGAAACCATCAGGTCTACTTCAACAACCCGAAATCCCGGAATGGAAATGGGAAAACATTACCATGGATTTCATCACTAAATTGCCAAGGACTGCAAGTGGTTTTGATACTATTTGGGTAATAGTTGATCGTCTCACCAAATCAGCACACTTCCTACCAATAAGAGAAGATGACAAGATGGAGAAGTTAGCACGACTGTATTTGAAGGAAGTCGTCTCCAGACATGGAATACCAATCTCTATTATCTCTGATAGGGATGGCAGATTTATTTCAAGATTCTGGCAGACATTACAGCAAGCATTAGGAACTCGTCTAGACATGAGTACTGCCTATCATCCACAAACTGATGGGCAGAGCTAAAGGACGATACAAACGCTTGAAGACATGCTACGAGCATGTGTTATTGATTTCGGAAACAGTTGGGATCGACATCTACCGTTAGCAGAATTTTCCTACAACAACAGCTACCATTCAAGCATTGAGATGGCGCCGTTTGAAGCACTTTATGGTAGAAAGTGCAGGTCTCCGATTTGTTGGAGTGAAGTGGGGGATAGACAGATTACGGGTCCGGAGATTATACAAGAAACTACCGAGAAGATCATCCAAATTCAACAACGGTTGAAAACCGCCCAAAGTCGACAAAAGAGCTACGCTGACATTAAAAGAAAAGATATAGAATTTGAAATTGGAGAGATGGTCATGCTTAAAGTTTCACCTTGGAAAGGCGTTGTTCGATTTGGTAAACGAGGGAAATTAAATCCAAGGTATATTGGACCATTCAAGATTATTGATCGTGTCGGACCAGTAGCTTACCGACTTGAGTTACCTCAACAACTCGCGGCTGTACATAACACTTTCCACGTCTCGAATTTGAAGAAATGTTTTGCTAAAGAAGATCTCACTATTCCGTTAGATGAAATCCAAATCAACGAAAAACTTCAATTCATCGAAGAACCCGTCGAAATAATGGATCGTGAGGTTAAAAGACTTAAGCAAAACAAGATACCAATTGTTAAGGTTCGATGGAATGCTCGTAGAGGACCCGAGTTCACCTGGGAGCATGAAGATCAGATGAAGAAGAAATACCCGCATCTATTTCCAGAAGATTCGTCAAGACCTTCAACAGCTTAAAATTTCGGGACGAAATTTATTTAACGGGTAGGTACTGTAGTGACCCGAACTTTTCCATGTTTATATATATTAATTGAGATTGATATTTACATGATTAAATGTTTCCAACATGTTAAGCAATCAAACTTGTTAAGACTTGATTAATTGAAATAGGTTTCATATAGACAATTGACCACCCAAGTTGACCGGTGATTCACGAACGTTAAAACTTGTAAAAAAAAAAACTATATGATGACATATATATGGTTATATATATAGTTAACATGATATTATGATAAGTAAACATATCATAAAGTATATTAACAATGAACTACATATGTAAAAACATGACTACTAACTTAATGATTTTTAAACGAGACATATATGTAACGATTATCGTTGTAAAGACATTTAATGTATATATATATCATATTAAGAGATATTCATACATGATAATATCATGATAATATAATAATTTAAAATCTCATTTGATATTATAAACATTGGGTTAACAACATTTAACAAGATCGTTAACCTAAAGGTTTCAAAACAACACTTACATGTAACGACTAACGATGACTTAACGACTCAGTTAAAATGTATATACATGTAGTGTTTTAATATGTATTTATACACTTTTGAAAGACTTCAATACACTTATCAAAATACTTCTACTTAACAAAAATGCTTACAATTACATCCTCGTTCAGTTTCATCAACAATTCTACTAGTATGCACCCGTATTCGTACTCGTACAATACACAGCTTTTAGATGTATGTACTATTGGTATATACACTCCAATGATCAGCTCTTAGCAGCCCATGTGAGTCACCTAACACATGTGGGAACCATCATTTGGCAACTAGCATGAAATATCTCATAAGATTACAAAAATATGAGTAATCATTCATGACTTATTTACATGAAAACAAAATTACATATCCTTTATATCTAATCCATACACCAACGACCAAAAACACCTACAAACACTTTCATTCTTCAATTTTCTTCATCTAATTGAACTCTCTCAAGTTCTATCTTCAAGTTCTAAGTGTTCTTCATAAATTCCAAAAGTTCTAGTTTCATAAAATCAAGAATACTTTCAAGTTTGCTAGCTCACTTCCAATCTTGTAAGGTGATCATCCAACCTCAAGAAATCTTTGTTTCTTACAGTAGGTTATCATTCTAATACAAGGTAATAATCATATTCAAACTTTGGTTCAATTTCTATAACTATAACAATCTTATTTCAAGTGATGATCTTACTTGAACTTGTTTTCGTGTCATGATTTTGCTTCAAGAACTTTGAGCCATCCAAGGATCCATTGAAGCTAGATCCATTTTTCTCTTTTCCAGTAGGTTCATCCAAGGAACTTAAGGTAGTAATGATGTTCATAACATCATTCGATTCATACATATAAAGCTATCTTATTCGGAGGTTTAAACTTGTAATCACTAGAACATAGTTTAGTTAATTCTAAACTTGTTCGCAAACAAAAGTTAATCCTTCTAACTTGACTTTTAAAATCAACTAAACACATGTTCTATATCTATATGATATGCTAACTTAATGATTTAAAACCTGGAAACACGAAAAACACCGTAAAACCGGATTTACGCCGTCGTAGTAACACCGCGGGCTGTTTTGGGTTAGTTAATTAAAAACTATGATAAACTTTGATTTAAAAGTTGTTATTCTGAGAAAATGATTTTTATTATGAACATGAAACTATATCCAAAAATTATGGTTAAACTCAAAGTGGAAGTATGTTTTCTAAAATGGTCATCTAGACGTCGTTCTTTCGACTGAAATGACTACCTTTACAAAAACGACTTGTAACTTATTTTTCCGACTAGAAACCTATACTTTTTTTGTTTAGATTCATAAAATAGAGTTCAATATGAAACCATAGCAATTTGATTCACTCAAAACGGATTTAAAATGAAGAAGTTATGGGTAAAACAAGATTGGATAATTTTTCTCATTTTAGCTACGTAAAAATTGGTAACAAATCTATTCCAACCATAACTTAATCAACTTGTATGGTATATTATGTAATCTTGAGATACCATAGACACGTATACAATGTTTCGACCTATCATGTCGACACATCTATATATATTTCGGAACAACCATAGACACTCTATATGTGAATGTTGGAGTTAGCTATACAGGGTTGAGGTTGATTCCAAAATATATATAGTTTGAGTTGTGATCAATACTGAGATACGTATACACTGGGACGTGGATTGATTCAAGATAATATTTATCGATTTATTTCTGTACATCTAACTGTGGACAACTAGTTGTAGGTTACTAATGAGGACAGCTGACTTAATAAACTTAAAACATCAAAATATATTAAAAGTGTTGTAAATATATTTTGAACATACTTTGATATATATGTATATATTGTTATAGGTTCGTGAATCAACCAGTGGCCAAGTCTTACTTCCCGACGAAGTAAAAATCTGTGAAAGTGAGTTATAGTCCCACTTTTAAAATCTAATATTTTTGGGATGAGAATACATGCAGGCTTTATAAATGATTTACAAAATAGACACAAGTACGTGAAACTACATTCTATGGTTGAATTATCGAAATCGAATATGCCCCTTTTTATTAAGTCTGGTAATCTAAGAATTAGGGAACAGACACCCTAATTGACGCGAATCCTAAAGATAGATCTATTGGGCCTAACAAACCCCATCCAAAGTACCGGATGCTTTAGTACTTCGAAATTTATATCATATCCGAAGGGTGTCCCGGAATGATGGGGATATTCTTATATATGCATCTTGTTATTGTCGGTTACCAGGTGTTCACCATATGAATGATTTTTTATCTCTATGTATGGGATGTGTATTGAAATATGAAATCTTGTGGTCTATTGTTACGATTTGATATATATAGGTTAAACCTATAACTCACCAACATTTTTGTTGACGTTTTAAGCATGTTTATTCTCAGGTGATTATTAAGAGCTTCCGCTATCGCATACTTAAATAAGGACAAGATTTGGAGTCCATGCTTGTATGATATTGTGTAAAAACTGCATTCAAGAAACTTATTTTGTTGTAACATATTTGTATTGTAAACCATTATGTAATGGTCGTGTGTAAACCGGATATTTTAGATTATCATTATTTGATAATCTACGTAAAGCTTTTTAAACCTTTATTGATGAAATAAAGGTTATGGTTTGTTTAAAAATGAATGCAGTCTTTGAAAAACGTCTCATATAGAGGTCAAAACCTCGCAACGAAATCAATTAATATGGAACGTTTTTAATCAATAAGAACGGGACATTTCATGTAGTTCATTGTTAATATACTTAATGATATGTTTACTTATCATAATATCATGTTAACTATATATATAACCATATATATGTCATCATATAGTTTTTACAAGTTTTAACGTTCGTGAATCACCTATCAACTTGGGTGGTCAATTGTCTATATGAAACCTATTTCAATTAATCAAGTCTTAACAAGTTTGATTGCTTAACATGTTGGAAACACTTAATCATGTAAAATAACAATTTCATTTAATATATATATAAACATGGAAAAGTTCGGGTCACTACATCGCAACTCACTCCTCCTGGAACACCCCAACTTAATGGAGTTTTCGAAAGGAGGAACCGAACCCTAATGGATATGGTTCAATCTATGATGGCTAGAAGCTCATTGCCTCTATCATTTTGCGGTTATTATCTATGCTCCGCGGCTCATATTCTAAATATGGCCCCAACCAAGAAAGTGGAACGAACTCCTCATGAGATGTGGTTTGGAAAACCTCCATCTCTATCATACTTAAAGGTATGGGGATGTGAAGCTTAACCTAAGCGTTACGTCCCTAATAAGTTGAATGCTCGATCCATGAAGTGTATCTTCGTAGGATATCCCAAGGATGATATGGGATACTATTTCTATGATCCAACCGAGCAAAATGTATTTGTTGCTCGAAAGGCTGAATTCCATGAAACTAAGTTCCTAATGGAAGGAAATAGTGAAAGGAAGATAGATCTTGAAGAGGTTCAAGATCAAGTAGATGATATACAATTGGTTGACACTAGCACTCAACATGAAAATGTTGAGAGTGATCAAATGGATGATCAAAATACACAAGACGTTTACAGATCTGGTAGGATTAGTAATCCACCTGAGAGATATGGGTTTCTCATGGATGGTTGCTATGTGGTTGATTTGGATGAACCAACAAAACCAAGATGCTTTATCAAGTATTGATAAAGATAAATGGCAGGAAGCCATGAACGCTGAGATGCAATCCATGTATGACAATCAAGTTTGGGAACTTGTTGAACAACCAACTATCTCAAGGCTAGTTGATTGCAAATGGCTTTTCAAAATAAAAACCCACATACATGGAAACTTGGATACATATAAAGCTAGACTTGTAGCAAAAGGTTTGACTCAAACTCAAGGGGTTGACTATGATGAAACTTTTTCGCCAGTGGCAATGCTAAAGTATATTAGGATATTACTTGCCATTGCTACTCATTATGATTATGAAATATGGCAAATGGATGTCAAGACCGCTTTCCTAAATGGACATCTTGAGGAAGATGTCTATATGGTTCAGCCTGAAGGTTTTGTTGATCCGAAATATCCTAAAAAGGTATGCAAGTTAAAGAAGTTAATCTACGGATTGAAACAAGCATCTAGAATGTGGAATCATTGTTTTAATAAGGAGGCCAAGAAATTTGGCTTCATTAAAAATGGTGATGAAGCTTGTGTATATAAGAAATCTAGTGGGAGC
This sequence comes from Rutidosis leptorrhynchoides, assembly GCF_046630445.1. NCBI lineage: Eukaryota > Viridiplantae > Streptophyta > Magnoliopsida > Asterales > Asteraceae > Rutidosis > Rutidosis leptorrhynchoides. The sequence continues at coordinate 280,809,149 of NC_092334.1, read as the reverse complement.
ACTATCATGTTCCTTGTACTATATGTGGATGATATATTGTTATTTGGAAATGATATCCCGGTAATGCAAGGTGTTAAAACTTGGCTAAATAAATGCTTCTTCATTAAGGATCTTGGAGAAGCACAATACGTTTTGGGGATTGGGATCTACTGGGATAGATCCAAGAAACTGATAGGTTTGAATCAAAGTGCATACATTGAAAAGATCTTGAAAAGGTTCAAGATGGTGAACTCTAAGAAAGGTTTGGTACCTATTCAAAAGGGAACGCTTCTTAGTTCATCTCAGTGCCCTACCACAAAAGATGAACAAGAGAGAATGAAGAAAGTCCCGTACGCATCTGCTATTGGGTCAATCATGTATGCAATGATATGCACTAGACCGGATGTGTCATGCGCTCTTAGCCTAACAAGTAGATACTAGAATAACCCAGGAAACAGTCATTGGATTGCTGTCAAAAGTATATTGAAATACCTTATCAGGACTAAGGATATGTTTCTAATATATGGGTCTGGTGAGGAGGAACTCGCTGTAAAAGGTTACGTGAATGCGAGTTTCCAAACTGATCGAGATGATTCTCGATCACAATCCGGTTATGTCTTCGTATTAAATGGAGGTGCGGTCTCTTGGAAGAGTTCAAAATAGGATGTTGCTGAATCATCCACTACAGAGTCGGAGTATATTACTGCCTCATTGGCAGTTCAGGAAGCTGCATGGAGGAAGAAATTCATCGACGACTTAGGAGTAGTCCCTTCCATTCAGGACCCTCTTGAGATCTTTTGTGACAACGAGGGTGCGATTGCTCAAATCAAGGAACCTCGTACTCACCAAAAGACCCGTCACATTGAGCGAAGATTCAACTACATAAGGGATGAAGTTGAAAAGGGAAAGATATGTATTCGCAAAGTTCACACAGATCTTAATATAGCGGATCCACTCACGAAGCTCTTACATGGTACAAAACATCAAGGGCCTGTTAGTGCATTAGGGCTTCGATATTCTAGTGATTGGTTATGATCTATTTTAAGTATTGTAACGGAACGAAATTGTTCAAACTCATTAATATAATTATGGCATTAATTTATTTTGAGTTATGTTCCTATTTTGCATATTTTATCCATGAATAAGTAATTATTCTAAATTCCGTAGTCGATCACATTTGTAGGAACAAGTGTGAGGTTTAGACTATTACGAACTTAGATTGGTATACATTCACGGGATAAATGTGGGGCAAGGTTGCTACCAAGGTTCGTAGATAGTTGTGGGATACAAATATTGGAAGACCCGCCCTCAAGACTTACTAAATGGAGCCTTTGTGGTTGATCACATGTAATCTTGAGTAAAGGCGAATATCATTGTATCCTCTAAACTGATATACATATTGGATTCGGATATTTACCAAGTATTGTACCTTGATTCTTTCCTTCGCTATTCTGAAATATGGTAGTTCATAAGGAAGAGCTCGGGTATAATACAAAGTATATATTTAGGTCGCATGTAGTCAAGATGGAATTTGTCCCTCTTATTCGTTGAGAGTCAGATGTCTAAGGCCTAATAAAGTTAAATCTAAAAGAGAGTGATCACTCTGTATCTCTTGGATTTAACATGACATCTAGGACGAAAGGATATAATGAAAAGATTCACCTATTCATATTCGAGATGGGAACTCGAAAAGGATGATGTAAATGAATGGCACAAAGTCATAACATATTGGGGGTGATGGACGGTCGTTAGGTGGTATCCATCACTTGCATTAATTTCTTATGTTTCTCGTACAAGTGGGAGATTGAAGGTATTTTGTATGCCCGAGAGACATATTAAATTAACGTGGCCACTATGTTATGATCCAAGTCGGGTCATACCCAATAACAATCTTACCAACACCTTATATGTATTTAATCTTAACGATTGGGTCGTTAAATAAATACGTGACACTTGGACTTTAGAAAATCGATTTTCTAAAATATTATTACTTGAGATAAATTATTTGGATAATTTATATGATAAGGATTTAATTATTTATAAGATTAAATAGTTATGTTGTGATACATTTTATAAAAGGATTTATAAAATGTAAGTAACAAATGCATGGCATTATTTGTAACAAGTTTTATAAAAAAATTGGAAGTTACATTTTTTTTATTAATCCCTCATGGGGGACGGTTTTGGGAGGCCCAAGATGACCACCCCATGCTTGATGTTACTTCCAATATATGCCATAAGTCCTTTGGTTTTAATGCTTGACCAAATAAAGAGGACATGCATTCAAAGTTCAAGTAATATACATGCAAAAACACTCTCTTTCCTTACTTACTGCATTCTGGCCGAAAGTTTTGGTGAGAAGAGGGAGTTCTTGGGTTTGTTTGAATGCTTATCTTCAAGTGTCAATAAATCTTAACCATAGTATTAGGTGTTGGGTAAAGTTTGGGGTATTATCTCTTGAGGTTTCATAGTTTTGGAGCTTTCATTCACCATCATTCCTTGGAGCATTCAGCTGTCCAAATTCAGCCCACTACTCAACATAGAAAGGAGGTAAAATCTTCTTCTTTTACTTGTTATATATGTAAGTATTTATCCATGACTTGATATTAATATGGAATTTAACCTTATTGCTTAACATGTTAACATGAACTTTACATTATGCTTCCGTTTGTTTTAACTACATTAAATTGGTTTAATGATCAAGTTAACTATAAGAACATGTTGTTAAGGAAACTTGTTAAATTCCATCAAATTTTTTATCTTTATAATAAAATAAAAGAATCATAAGCTAGAAAACCTAGATCTAAAAAGTAAATGAAGATTCAAAGCTAGAAAGCTTGAATCTTTCATGTTCTTGAAGGATTCAAACTCAAGTTTGAATCTACAAGACATAACAAGATCAAAAAGCTAAAAAGCTAGATCCTTGCATGATGATGATGATGATGTCGACATTTAGAAGAGAAGAAGAAGAAGAAAATTTAAAACTTACACTTTTTAGAGTGAGAAAGACTAGAGAGAGAATTAGAGAGTAAGTGTGTGTAATTTGTGAATGAGATCAAGTGTAAAATGGGTGAGGTTTGAGTGGTATTAGGGAAAAAGGGGTGCTTAGCCGTGGGTTTAGGGAAACAAGGAGGGAGATAACTTTTGCTTTTTGGTTAATGGTTGTCTAAAGTTGGTGCTTATGTTGGGATCCCATGCAAAAATTGTGATTATGGTTAACAAAAATGCTAGTATGTTCCCTCTAATAAATGGGTTTTTGTCTTGCATTTATATGGGTCATAAACTTATTAAAATTGTTAAAATTAAATAGTCCATTAGCTAGAGTAGGGTGGGCTAAATTCCAACAAGGTAGAAAGTCCAACAAGACTAACTAGTGTGTTCTAGTAAATTACCAAGCATAATTAAGCATCTAAAAACCCAAGTAATTGTTATTATAAAATAACAATTAGTATTACATAGTCATAATATTCCGATTATGACCAAAGTTAAACGTGTACCAAGTACATAGCTCGTTTCAAACGTCAAGTGACACCAACGGTCGTAAAAGCATTCGGGGATCAAGTTAAGTAACCTACATACTTAATGAAATGTTTTAATATATAAACAAAAGTAATCCATATGTAGGCTCGGGTTGTTTCGGCCATTTTGGTGTAGAATTATGATGCAATAGTCGTGTTTTATTCACGTATTTGCAGTAGTTGCGCATTAGCCGTAAGGATTCGCTTTTATTCGGTCTTCATCGGTTAGACGGTTGACTTTATTTTGGTATATGGTTGTTACTAGCAATGTACTTGGTATGGGTACGCTAGGAGTTGATATCTCGATACGAGATTGGTTGAGTTTTCCCCATGTGAGGGATTGAGCAAGTTCTTATGCTCGGGTTTGTGGATTTTAATAAATCACGTGTGACAATTTAGTTGTTAAAGGTGACTCTTTGAGAAGAATTGCCTAGAGGAGTTGGAAGAATACGTGGCGATTCCGTGTATTCTAAGTGATCGTTATAGACTTCGGATGTTGTGTGTATTGCACATCTCAGAATGTGTGGTGTATTTAGTTAATGGATTAATCTTCGGGTTAATGAGAAATGTGGTGGAAGTCGGATTAGAATGATTGTTTGAGAACCATAGCGTGTAGGTTCGGATTGGTTAAGTGACTAGGATCATGAGGACGTGATCGAAATAAGTGGAGGAGAGTTGTAAGACCCGTTTATTCGTACGATGTATATATGAAGAGCACGTATGACGTATAACGAATATATATATATATATATATATATATATATATATATATATATATATATATATATATATATATATATATATATATATATATATATATAGGGCGTAGGATGGACTTAACGAGATATTATTCGAGTTGTGACGTGAAGTTATGAATGTGTGTATGCATGGCGAGTTTATGGAAGCGTTCAAGAATATATATATATATATATATATATATATATATATATATATATATATATATATATAGGTATTTCGAGTAAGTATATATGTGGCATGTATGTAAGAAGAGTACGAAAGTGATCGAAGGGTTGTTATACATGTTCTAGAGAGTATGTACGTCTAGTGTATGAAGGGTACGAGACGTGTTAGTGTGTTGGGGTTCATGTATTGGTCAAAACCCACACTAGGTCGTGGCGCGGCCCAGTGGGTTCGCAGCGCGGATAATCAAGCAATCCAGGATCAGGAGCCCGAAAAAATGACTTCAGACCACGCTTGTGGTCGCGGCGCGAGAGAAAGAAGGCCGCGGCGCGGCGCTTCTGGGTGTTGGTTCCGAATTTTTGTAATTTTAAGGGTTTGACTAGGGTATTATGGTCATTTAATGTGTGGATCAGTTTATGTGCTCATTTCTGGTCCACTCACTCCATTTATCATTTTATTTTCTCTTTTCTTTCTAATTTCTCTCCCAAAACATAAAACCTTCCTAGATTCAAAGTGCAAATCGGGTGTGAAGATTCGTGATTTGATCTTTGGTGCAAGAGACAATCTTGTTCTCTTCATTCTTAGCTACAAATTGATACTAGTGGTAAGTCTTCTATCCGAAATTCGTTCTTGTGTTTCATTTTCATATTTAGGGGTTTTTGATTGTATGTTCATAAATGGAACCCCACTAGTTGTTAATGGAAGATGATAACTAGGATTCGGGTGTATTGGTGTTGTAGGCGGGTTTCAGGTTTGGTGAGCAAGTTTAACTCATGTGAGACTTGCAAATGAGTGTAATCACTAGTATTTAGTGATTATTGAAGTGATGGAAGCCTTTTGTGCTCATTTAATTGACTAATTTTGAATAGAGTCAAAATTAGGGTTTGTTGGGGATAATGGACCGATTGTCGATTGTGTGAGGTTTATAAACTTAAAATGAGTTAATTAGAGTATAAACTTGTGTTGGTGGCGTTTTGGAGTCCAAACTTGTAAATGTGAGAATTTGACAATGTAAAGGGTCAAAATGGGTTTTCAAGCGAAACACGAGTTAAAATGCGTTTGAGTGCTAAAGTTGGTACATTTAGGTATTTCGGTTACGAGGGAATTGGTCTTGTTGGTTTCGGACCTTCTGTAGTGACCCGAACTTTTCCATGTTTATATATATTAATTGAGATTGATATTTACATGATTAAATGTTTCCAACATGTTAAGCAATCAAACTTGTTAAGACTTGATTAATTGAAATATGTTTCATATAGACAATTGACCACCCAAGTTGACCGGTGATTCACGAACGTTAAAACTTGTAAAAACTATATGATGACATATATATGGATATATATATATAGTTAACATGATACTATGATAAGTAAACATATCATTAAGTATATTAACAATGAACTACATATGTAAAAACAAGACTACTAACTTAATGATTTTTAAACGAGACATATATGTAACGATTATTGTTGTAAAGACATTTAATGTATATATATATCATATTAAGAGATATACATATATGATAATATCATGATAATATAATAATTTAAAATCTCATTTGATATTATAAACATTGGGTTAACAACATTTAACAAGATCGTTAACCTAAAGGTTTCAAAACAACACTTACATGTAACGACTAACGATGACTTAACGACTCAGTTAAAATGTATATACATGTAGTGTTTTAATATGTATTTATACACTTTTGAAAGACTTCAATACACTTATCAAAATACTTCTACTTAACAAAAATGCTTACAATTACATCCTTGTTCAGTTTCATCAACAATTCTACTTGTATGCACCCGTATTCATACTCGTACAATACACAGCTTTTAGATGTATGTACTATTGGTATATACACTCTAATGATCATCTCTTAGCAGCCCATTTGAGTCACCTAACACATGTAGGAACCATCATTTGGCAACTAGCATGAAATATCTCATAAAATTACAAAAATATGAGTAATCATTCATGACTTATTTACATGAAAACAAAATTACATATCCTTTATATCTAATCCATACACCAACGACCAAAAACACCTAAAAACACTTTCATTCTTCAATTTTCTTCATCTAATTGATCTCTCTCAAGTTCTATCTTCAAGTTCTAAGTGTTCTTCATATATTCTACAAGTTCTAGTTACATAAAATCAAGAATACTTTCAAGTTTGCTAGCTCACTTCCAATCTTGTAAGGTGATCATCCAACCTCAAGAAATCTTTGTTTCTTACAGTAGGTTATCATTCTAATACAAGGTAATAATCATATTCAAACTTTGGTTCAATTTCTATAACTATAACAATCTTATTTCAAGTGATGATCTTACTTGAACTTGTTTTCGTGTCATGATTCTGCTTCAAGAACTTCGAGCCATCCAAGGATCCGTTGAAGCTAGATCCATTTTTCTCTTTTCCAGTAGGTTTTTCCAAGGAACTTAAGGTAGTAATGATGTTCAAAACTTCATTCGATTCCTACATATAATGCTATCTTATTCGAAGGTTTAACTTGTAATCACTAGAACATAGTTTAGTTAATTCTAAACTTGTTCGCAAACAAAAGTTAATCCTTCTAACTTGACTTTTAAAATCAACTAAACACATGTTCTATATCTATATGATATGCTAACTTAATGATTTAAAACCTGGAGACACGAAAAACACCGTAAAACCGGATTTACTCCGTCGTAGTAACACCGCGGGCTGTTTTGGGTTAGTTAATTAAAAACTATGATAAACTTTGATTTAAAAGTTGTTATTCTGAGAAAATGATTTTTATTATGAACATGAAACTATATCCAAAAATTATGGTTAAACTCAAAGTGAAAGTATGTTTTCTAAAATGGTCATCTAGACGTCTTTCTTTCGACTGAAATGACTACCTTTACAAAAACGACTTGTAACTTATTTTTCCGACTATAAACCTATACTTTTTCTATTTAGATTCATAAAATAGAGTTCAATATGAAACCATAGCAATTTGATTCACTCAAAACGGATTTAAAATGAAGAAGTTATGGGTAAAACAAGATTGGATAATTTTTCTCATTTTAGCTACGTGAAAATTGGTAACAAATCTATTCCAACCATAACTTAATTAACTTATATTGTATATTATGTAATCTTGAGATACCATAGACACGTATACAATGTTTCGACCTATCATGTCGACACATCTATATATATTTCGGAACAACCATAGACACTCTATATGTGAATGTTGGAGTTAGCTATACAGGGTTGAGGTTGATTCCAAAATATATATAGTTTGAGTTGTGATCAATACTGAGATACGTATACACTGGGTCGTGGATTGATTCAAGATAATATTTATCGATTTATTTCTGTACATCTAACTGTGGACAACTAGTTGTAGGTTACTAACGAGGACAGCTGACTTAATAAACTTAAAACATCAAAATATATTAAAAGTGTTGTAAATATATTTTGAACATACTTTGATATATATGTATATATTGTTATAGGTTCGTGAATCAACCAGTGGCCAAGTCTTACTTCCCGACGAAGTAAAAATCTGTGAAAGTGAGTTATAGTCCCACTTTTAAAATCTAATATTTTTGGGATGAGAATACATGCAGGTTTTATAAATGATTTACAAAATAGACACAAGTACGTGAAACTACATTCTATGGTTGAATTATCGAAATCGAATATGCCCCTTTTTATTAAGTCTGGTAATCTAAGAATTAGGGAACAGACACCCTAATTGACGCGAATCCTAAAGATAGATCTATTGGGCCTAACAAACCCCATCCAAAGTACCGGAAGCTTTAGTACTTCGAAATTTATATCATATTCGAAGGGTGTCCCGGAATGATGGGGATATTCTTATATATGCATCTTGTTAATGTCGGTTACCAGGTGTTCACCATATGAATGATTTTTATCTCTATGTATGGGATGTGTATTGAAATATGAAATCTTGTGGTTTATTATTATGATTTGATATATATAGGTTAAACATATAACTCATCAACATTTTTGTTGACGTTTTAAGCATGTTTATTCTCAGGTGATTATTAAGAGCTTCCGCTGTCGCATACTTAAATAAGGACGAGATTTGGAGTCCATGCTTGTATGATATTGTGTAAAAACTGCATTCAAGAAACTTATTTTGTTGTAACATATTTGTATTGTAAACCATTATGTAATGGTCGTGTGTAAACAGGATATTTTAGATTATCAATATTTTATAATCTACATAAAGCTTTTTAAACCTTTATTGATGAAATAAAGGTTATGGTTTGTTTTAAAATGAATGCAGTCTTTGAAAAACGTCTCATATAGAGGTCAAAACCTCGCAACGAAATCAATTAATATGGAACGTTTTTAATCAATAAGAATGGGACATTTCAGTTGGTATCCGAGCGTTGGTCTTAGAGAACTAGAATTTTCCATTAGTGTGTCTTATCGAGTTTGTTAGGATGCATTAGTAAGTCTGGACTTCGACCGTGTTTACTTGAAAAATGATTGCTTAACAAATTTTGTTGGAAACTATATATTTTTAACATGTGAATATTATGTGATGTATTAATCTCTTAACGCGTTTGATATTATGTGATAGATGTCTACCTCTAGAACAAGTCCCATTGACTCACCTAATAATAATGAAGAGTCAAATGTAAATTGGAATGATTCGTGGACTGATTCACAAGTTCCCGAAGAGGAACCGGAAGAAGAGTCGGAATCGGAAGAAGAATCGAAACTGGAAGAAGAATCGGAACCGGATGAAGAAATAGAACCGGTGGGGGAAATAATAAAACGGTTAAGTAAAAGAAAATCCTTAACCAACTGACCAAGGTTAATTATGGTCAATGGTATTTCCACCAAGGAAGCAAAATATTGGGAGGATTACCAATTCTCCGATGAATCGGATTCCGACGAGAATTCCGATGATGTTATAGAAATTACCCCAACTGAATTTAAAAAGGTAAAAGAAAATAATAAGGGAAAGGGCATAAAAATAGAGAAATCTAATTCCAACCCCGATGAACTTTATATGTATCGTCAACCCCCGAAGTCCTTAAGTTGTAACAATGACCCGGGAACCTCTAAACCACCAGGTTTTTCTAAACCAATGTAGAAAACGACGGCTCGTATTAGGGAAACATCATATATCCCTAGAAACTTGGCAAAACGAACCAAAACCGAAGAAGAAGAAACAAGCGAGTCGGAATAAGATAGTTGTATTCGTGTGGTGTAATATATGTAATATAGTGTGCTTATGCTTTATGATATATGTAAAAATTGCTTGTATTAATAAGTATTTTTTTTATGAATCTAACTCTTGTCTATTTTACAGTATAAAAACACAAAATGGATAGACAACCCAATATTTTAAGAGACCTACCCGGAGACATGATTGATGAAATCTTGTCTAGAGTCGGTCAGAATTCTTCGGCACAACTATTTAAGGCGAGATCAGTTTGTAAGACATTCGAAGAACGTTCCAAGAATGCCTTGGTTTATAAAAGGCTTTCGTTCGAAAGATGGGAGATATCACATTGGGAAATCCATAAGTTACGATGTGTTTACTTTGACGCATATATTGCGGGGAACCCAAATGCAATTTTACGCAATGGGTTTAGAAATTATTTTGACTCAATATATCCGAATATTGGACTTCGTGATTTAGAAAAAGCGGCTAACATGCAACATAAAGAAGCATGTTATGCTTACGGATTAGTAATGTTCGCTTCTCACCAAAGTGAGAACAAGAACATCGGGCTACAACTTTTAAACAAAACGTTCCCACAAGTAACGGAGTCGGTAATTGGGGTAAGAAATGAGGTTTTTAGATTGTTACGGGACTGTTGGACATTACGTAACCCTCGTCCCTTTGACGACGTTACAACACGCTGTCTTATCAACGGCCATAACGGTTATGTTCCACAAGACCAAGGATGGGAAGTAATCCTAGTAAAACCAGAATGCATAACTTGTTTCTGGACGTATGAATTACGTGTCTTTATTGCCTTTGCTGAACGACTTGTGTACTAGCTAGAATTATCTTCACAACCATCTTGTATCAAATTTATTGTGTGCTATATTTCATGCTATATTTAAAATAAGCGGTATTGTAAGTTTGTAAAATATTGTGTAAAAGTTTGAACGCGAAATATTATTATAATCAGTTTTTCATATAGAATTGTAGTAGTACTAAGTATGAACTTAACGGGTAGGTACTACCCGAATTTAAACTTATAAAACGCTAATATGAAGAAAAAGCTTTTATAAATGAGTTCATATTATGCTACGAAATACTATTAACTACTCTTAATATTCTGTATGATTAACTTGTTCCATTTGACTATTTTGAACGAAATGGCACCGACTACTCGACACACCGTGAATATGAATGAAGAGGAATTCCGTACTTTTCTAGCTTCAAACATAGCCGCAGTACAGGCTGCGCTACATACCAACAATAACCTTGGATCTAGCAGTACAAGAAATCGTGTAGGATGCACCTACAAAGAATTCACTGCCTGCAAACCTTTGGAATTTGATGGAACCGAAGGACCGATCGGATTGAAACGGTGGACCGAGAAGGTCGAATCGGTGTTTGCCATAAGTAAGTGTACTGAAGAGGACAAAGTGAAGTACGCTACGCATACCTTCACAGGTTCTGCGTTAACATGGTGGAATACCTATCTAGAGCAAGTGGGACAAGACGATGCGTACGCACTACCGTGGTCAGCATTCAAGCACTTGATGAACGAGAAGTACCGTCCCAGAACCGAGGTCAATAAGCTCAAGACAGAACTTAGAGGGTTGCGAACCCAAGGATTTGATATTACCACGTACGAAAGACGATTCACAGAATTGTGCCTATTGTGTCCGGGAGCATTCGAAGATGAGGAAGAGAAGATCGACGCGTTTGTGAAAGGATTACCGGAAAGAATCCAAGAAGATATAAGTTCACACGAGCCCGCCTCCATACAACAGGCATGTAGAATGGCTCACAAACTAGTGAACCAGATTGAAGAAAGAATTAAAGAACAGACTGCTGAAGAGGCCAATGTGAAGCAAGTCAAAAGAAAGTGAGATGAAAACGGTGATAAGAATCACCAATACAACAACAACAGCAATTACAACAATAATCGCAACAATTATCCCAACAATCGCAACATCAATCGCAACTACAACAAACGGCCCAACAACAACAACAACAACAACAACAACAACAACAACAACAACAACAACAACAACAGCAACTACAACAATCATCCCAACAACAATAATAACCGCAACAACAACAACAATCAGAAGCAGCTATGCCAAAGGTGTGAAAAGTATCACTCGGGGTTCTGCACCAAATTTTGCAACAAGTGTAAAAGAAATGGTCATAGCGCGGCGAAGTGTGAGGTCTACGGACCAGGGGTTAATAGAACGAAAGGAACAAATGGTGTCGGAATGAGTAATGCAGGAGCAAGTAGTGTCGGAGCAAGTTATGCCAATGTAGTTTGTTATAAATGTGGAAAACTGGGCCACATTATTAGAAATTGCCTGAACCAGGAGAACACGAATGGACAAGGCCGCGGAATAGTTTTCAATATTAATGCGGCAGAGGCACAGGAAGACCCGGAGCTTGTTACGGGTACGTTTCTTATTGAAAATAAATCTGCTTACGTTTTATTTGATTCGGGTGCGGATAGAAGCTATATGAGTAGAGATTTTTGTGCTAAATTAAGTTGTCCATTGACGCCTTTGGATAGTAAATTTTTACTCGAATTAGCAAATGGTAAATTAATTTCAGCAGATAATATATGTTGGAATCGAGAAATTAAACTGGTCAGCGAAACATTTAAGATTGATTTGATACCAGTAGAGTTAGGGAGTTTTGATGTGATAATCGGTATGGACTAGTTGAAAGAAGTGAAAGCAGAGATCGTTTGTTACAAAAATGCAATTCGCATTATACGAGAAAAAGGAAAACCCTTAATGGTGTACGGAGAAAAGGGCAACACGAAGCTACATCTTATTAGTAATTTGAAGGCACAAAAACTAATAAGAAAAGGTTGCTATGCTGTTCTAGCACACATCGATAAATTATAAACTGAAGAAAAGAGCATCAATGATATTCCCATTGCAAAAGAATTTCCCGATGTATTTCTGAAAGAATTACCGGGATTACCCCCACATCGATCCGTTGAATTTCAAATAGATCTTGTACCAGGAGCTGCACCAATAGCTCGTGCTCCTTACAGACTCGCACCCAGCGAGATGAAAGAACTGCAAAGCCAATTACAAGAACTTTTAGAGCGTGGTTTCATTCGACCAAGCACATCACCGTGGGGAGCTCCTGTTTTGTTTGTCAAGAAGAAAGATGGTACATTCAGGTTGTGTATCGACTACCGAGAGTTGAACAAACTTACCATCAAGAACCGCTACCCACTACCGAGAATCGACGACTTATTTGATCAACTACAAGGCTCGTCTTTTTATTCAATGATTGACTTACGTTCCGGGTATCATCAAATGCGGGTGAAAGAAGATGATATTCCAAAGATTGCTTTCAGAACACGTTACGGTCATTACGAGTTTATGGTCATGCCGTTTGGTTTAACTAATACACCAGCTGTGTTCATGGACCTTATGAACCGAGTGTGTGGACCATACCTTGACAAGTTTGTCATTGTTTTCATTGATGACATACTTATTTACTCAAAGAATGACCAAGAACACGGTGAACATTTGAGAAAGGTGTTAGAAGTATTGAGGAAGGAAGAATTGTACGCTAAGTTTTCAAAGTGTGCATTTTGGTTGGAAGAAGTTCAATTCTTCAGTCACATAGTGAACAAAGAAGGTATTAAGGTGGATCCGGCAAAGATAGAAACTGTTGAAAAGTGGGAAACCCAAAAACTCCGAAACACATACGCCAGTTTTTAGGACTAGCTGGTTACTACAGAAGGTTCATCCAAGACTTTTCAAGAATAGCAAAACCCTTGACTGCATTAACGCATAAAGGGAAGAAATTTGAATGGAATGATGAACAAGAGAAAGCGTTTCAGTTATTGAAGAAAAAGCTAACTACGGCACCTATATTGTCATTGCCTGAAGGGAATGATGATTTTGTGATTTATTGTGACGCATCAAAGCAAGGTCTCGATAATTGAAGATTCACGAACAAAATTATATGACGCATGATTTGGAATTAGGCGCGGTTGTTTTTGCATTAAAGACTTGGAGGCACTACTTATATGGGGTCAAAAGTATTATATATACCGACCACAAAAGTCTTCAACACATATTTAATCAGAAACAACTGAATATGAGGCAGCGTAGGTGGATTGAATTATTGAATGATTACGACTTTGAGATTCGTTACCACCTGGGGAAGGCAAATGTGGTAGCCGATGCCTTGAGCAGGAAGGACAGAGAACCCATTCGAGTAAAATCTATGAATATAATGATTCATAATAACCTTACTACTCAAATAAAGGAGGCGCAACAAGGAGTTTTAAAAGAGGGAAATTTAAAGGATGAAATACCCAAAGGATCGGAGAAGCATCTTAATATTCGGGAAGACAGAACCCGGTATAGGGCTGAAAGGATTTGGGTACCAAAATTTGGAGATATGAGAGAAATGGTACTTAGAGAAGCTCATAAAACCAGATACTCAATACATCCTGGAACAGGGAAGATGTACAAGGATCTCAAGAAACATTTTTGGTGGCCGGGTATGAAAGCCAATGTTGCTAAATACGTAGGAGAATGTTTGACGTGTTCTAAGGTCAAAGCTGAGCATCAGAAACCATCAGGTCTACTTCAACAACCCGAAATCCCGGAATGGAAATGGGAAAACATTACCATGGATTTCATCACTAAATTGCCAAGGACTGCAAGTGGTTTTGATACTATTTGGGTAATAGTTGATCGTCTCACCAAATCAGCACACTTCTTGCCAATAAGAGAAGATGATAAGATGGAGAAGTTAGCACAACTGTATTTGAAGGAAGTCATCTCCAGACATGGAATACCAATCTCTATTATCTCTAATAGGGATGGTAGATTTATTTCAAGATTCTGGCAGACATTACAGCAAGCATTAGGAACTCGTCTAGACATGAGTACTGCCTATCATCCACAAACTGATGGGCAGAGTGAAAGGACGATACAAACGCTTGAAGACATGCTACGAGCATGTGTTATTGATTTCGGAAACAGTTGGGATCGACATCTACCGTTAGCATAATTTTCCTACAACAACAGCTACCATTCAAGCATTGAGATGGCGCCGTTTGAAGCACTTTATGGTAGAAAGTGCAGGTCTCCGATTTGTTGGAGTGAAGTGGGGGATAGACAGATTACGGGTCCGGAGATTATACAAGAAACTACCAAGAAGATCATCCAAATTCAACAACGGTTGAAAACCGCCCAAAGTCGACAAAAGAGCTACGCAGACATTAAAAGAAAAGATATAGAATTTGAAATTGGAGAGATTGTCATGCTTAAAGTTGCACCTTGGAAAGGCGTTGTTCGATTTGGTAAACGAGGGAAATTAAATCCAAGGTATATTGGACCATTCAAGATTATTGATCGTGTCGGACCAGTAGCTTACCGACTTGAGTTACCTCAACAACTCGCGGCTGTACATAACACTTTCCACGTCTCGAATTTGAAGAAATGTTTTGCTAAAGAAGATCTCACTATTCCGTTAGATGAAATCCAAATCAACGAAAAACTTCAATTCATCGAAGAACCCTTCGAAATAATGGATCGTGAGGTTAAAAGACTTAAGCAAAACAAGATACCAATTGTTAAGGTTCGATGGAATGCTCGTAGAGGACCCGAGTTCACCTGGGAGCGTGAAGATCAGATGAAGAAGAAATACCCGCATCTATTTCCAGAAGATTCGTCAACACCTTCAACAGCTTAAAATTTCGGGACGAAATTTATTTAACGGGTAGGTACTGTAGTGACCCGAACTTTTCCATGTTTATATATATTAATTGAGATTGATATTTACATGATTAAATGTTTCCAACATGTTAAGCAATCAAACTTGTTAAGACTTGATTAATTGAAATATGTTTCATATAGACAATTGACCACCCAAGTTGACCGGTGATTCACGAACGTTAAAACTTGTAAAAACTATATGACGACATATATATGGATATATATATATAGTTAACATGATACTATGATAAGTAAACATATCATTAAGTATATTAACAATGAACTACATATGTAAAAACAAGACTACTAACTTAATGATTTTTTAACGAGACATATATGTAACGATTATCGTTGTAAAGACATTTAATGTATATATATCATATTAAGAGATATACATACATGATAATATCATGATAATATAATAATTTAAAATCTCATTTGATATTATAAACATTGGGTTAACAACATTTAACAAGATCGTTAACCTAAAGGTTTCAAAACAACACTTACATGTAACGACTAACGATGACTTAACGACTCAGTTAAAATGTATATACATGTAGTGTTTTAATATTTATTTATACACTTTTGAAAGACTTCAATACAATTATCAAAATACTTCTACTTAACAAAAATGCTTACAATTACATTCTCGTTCAGTTTTATCAACAATTCTACCCGTATGCACCCGTATTCGTACTCGTACAATACACAGCTTTTAGATGTATGTACTATTGGTATATACACTCCAATGATCAGCTCTTAGCAGCCCATGTGAGTCACCTAACACATGTTGGAACCATCATTTGGCAACTAGCATGAAATATCTCATAAAATTACAAAAATATGAGTAATCATTCATGACTTATTTACATGAAAACAAAATTACATATCCTTTATATCTAATCCATACACCAACGACCAAAAACACCTACAAACACTTTAATTCTTCAATTTTCTTCATCTAATTGATCTCTCTCAAGTTCTATCTTCAAGTTCTAAGTGTTCTTCATATATTCTACAAGTTCTAGTTACATAAAATCAAGAATACTTTCAAGTTTGCTAGCTCACTTCCAATCTTGTAAGGTGATCATCCAACCTCAAGAAATCTTTGTTTCTTACAGTAGGTTATCATTCTAATACAAGGTAATAATCATATTCAAACTTTGGTTCAATTTCTATAACTATAACAATCTTATTTCAAGTGATGATCTTACTTGAACTTGTTTTCGTGTCATGATTCTGCTTCAAGAACTTCGAGCCATCCAAGGATCCGTTGAAGCTAGATCCATTTTTCACTTTTCCAGTAGATTTATCCAAGGAACTTAAGGTAGTAATGATGTTCATAACATCATTCGATTCATACATATAATGCTATCTTATTCGAAGGTTTAAAATTGTAATCACTAGAACATAGTTTAGTTAATTCTAAACTTGTTCGCAAACAAAAGTTAATCCTTCTAACTTGACTTTTAAAATCAACTAAACACATGTTCTATATCTATATGATATGCTAACTTAATGATTTAAAACCTGGAGTCACGAAAAACACCGTAAAACCGGATTTACGCCGTCGTAGTAACACCGCGGGCTGTTTTTGGTTAGTTAATTAAAAACTATGATAAACTTTGATTTAAAAGTTGTTATTCTGAGAAAATGATTTTTATTATGAACATGAAACTATATCCAAAAATTATGGTTAAACTCAAAGTGGAAGTATGTTTTCTAAAATGGTCATCTAGACGTCGTTCTTTCGACTGAAATGACTACCTTTACAAAAACGACTTGTAACTTATTTTTCCGACTATAAACCTATACTTTTTCTGTTTAGATTCATAAAATAGAGTTCAATATGAAACCATAGCAATTTGATTCACTCAAAACGGATTTAAAATGAAGAAGTTATGGGTAAAACAAGATTGGATAATTTTTCTCATTTTAGCTACGTGAAAATTGGTAACAAATCTATTCCAACCATAACTTAATCAACTTGTATTGTATATTATGTAATCTTGAGATACCATAGACATGTATACAATGTTTCAACCTATCATGTCGACACATCTATATATATTTCGGAACAACCATAGACACCCTATATGTGAATGTTGGAGTTAGCTATACAGGGTTGAGGTTGATTCCAAAATATATATAGTTTGAGTTGTGATCAATACTGAGATACGTATACACTGGGTCGTGGATTGTTTCAAGATAATATTTATCGATTTATTTCTATACATCTAACTGTGGACAACTAGTTGTAGGTTACTAACGAGGACAGCTGACTTAATAAACTTAAAACATCAAAATATATTAAAAGTGTTGTAAATATATTTTGACATACTTTGATATATATGTATATATTGTTATAGGTTCGTGAATCAACCAGTGGCCAAGTCTTACTTCCCGACGAAGTAAAAATCCGTGAAAGTGAGTTATAGTCCCACTTTTAAAATCTAATATTTTTGGGATGAGAATACATGCAAGTTTTATAAATGATTTACAAAATAGACACAAGTACGTGAAACTACATTCTATGGTTGAATTATCAAAATCGAATATGCCCCTTTTTATTAAGTCTGGTAATCTAAGAATTAGGGAATAGACACCCTAATTGACGCGAATCCTAAAGATAGATCTATTGGGCCTAACAAACCCCATCCAAAGTACTGGATGCTTTAGTACTTCGAAATTTAAATCATATCCGAAGGGTGTCCCGGAATGATGGGGATATTCTTATATATGCATCTTGTTAATGTCGATTACCAGGTGTTCACCATATGAATGATTTTTATCTCTATGTATGGGATGTGTATTGAAATATGAAATCTTGTGGTCTATTATTATGATTTGATGTATATAGGTTAAACCTATAACTCACCAACATTTTTGTTGATGTTTTAAGCATGTTTATTCTCAGGTGATTATTAAGAGCTTCCGCTGTCGCACACTTAAATAAGGACGAGATTTGGAGTCCATGCTTGTATGATATTGTGTAAAAACTGCATTCAAGAAACTTATTTTGTTGTAACATATTTGTATTGTAAACCATTATGTAATGGGCGTGTGTAAACAGGGTATTTTAGATTATCATTATTTGATAATCTACGTAAATCTTTTTAAACCTTTATTGATGAAATAAAGGTTATGGTTTGTTTTAAAATGAATGCAGTCTTTGAAAAACGTCTCATATAGAGGTCAAAACCTCGCAACGAAATCAATTAATATGGAACGTTTTTAATCAATAAGAACGGGACATTTCACCTTCGAATAGCTTTAAAAGTGCAAAAGGGTGTGATTTGCACTTGTTGTTCATTCGGGCGGGTCGAGAGTCCAAATGAGTTTGTGTTGATGATTATGTGATAATTGGAATAGATACATTCTAATGGCGAGTTGCGAGATTGGATTGCACTTCATCGAGGCATTTAAGGTGAGTGTAAATTTACTATATGTGTATGTATGCATAGGATGGGTGCGTGTTTGTAGGGTGACCCTTGCTTAGGTTTACTCTATGTTTGTGTGGGAGAATGGACTCCTCTTGTGCTTCGGGTCTATGTAATACGCTTATGCGTTTTGGGTTACTACCCTTGGTGTTGTGATGGGATAGCATATTGGATAAACCGTTTGGGGATGGGTTTTGCTAGCATTTGATATTGAGGAGATGAATCTCGGGTAGTACGGATTCATGATGACTCGGGTAGTTCAGTCATCTTGGTGATGAGGTGGTGAATTTTGGGTTCTGCGAATTCACTAAGGCTCGGGTAGTTCGGCCAACCTCAGTTGTTGAAGCGGAGAAGGGAGTGAATCTCGGGTAGTGCAAATTCACTAAGGTCTGGGTAGTTCGGCCAACCTTCATGTGGTTTAGGTTAAGGGGTTAATCTTATTGATGTTGTTAATTATATTTATCGTATATGCGTATATACTTATTGTGGTGTTGTAACTAATCTTGTGGCGTTAGCTTGGTGATTACGTAGCGTGTAGCTACTTTGTGTATGTGCTCTTTTGTAGCTTGCTTACCATGCGGAAGTGGTATGTGTATACTTTTGTGCTTGGTGATGCGTAGCCATTTTATGCATATTTATGTGTATAGTACATTTACATTCACTAAGCATTAGCTTACCCTCTCGTTGTTGATATTTTTATAGGTTCACGTGATGGCGGCTCGGGTAAGCATGGGGATTAGAGATCTTGGCTAGGTTACTTTAGAAGATCTTGCTTTTGGACTCAATTTAGGATTGGGTAGCGTAGTCCCAATCACCATGCTCGGTTTTGTGTAAAAGTAATTAGTCGAGTCATGTGACGTATATTGGTTTAGTCAAATGGGTCATGAGTATAACCCAGTTTATGATTTAATTATGTAATGTACGTTTTATTAAAGTCGTTAGACGTAATATGATAACAAATACGTTTTGGAAATTGTGTAATGGGACCTAAAGTGTTATTTAATGTATATTAAAAGGGTAATCGACGGGTTGGGTCCTTACACCACCATCATTCATAGTACGCACAATCAAAAACTCACCCGGATCCCCTAGCTAGGTGATATGAAAAAACAACTTTCGATTCCAAACCTCCTTGCTTCTTAATCACTCCTACACTAGATTCCTTGACTCTCTCTTATTTGAATTCATCCACCTCTTCCTCATATAACTGAGCATCATACTCGTATACACCTGCAAAAAAATCAGAAAAACGGACAAGTTTAATTTTATTAACTTTTGATACCTGTCCATTAACATTTTTTAATGCTGGTGGTCAGTATAGGGTACTAGGTTTTGAAACATTCACGGGCCATATTCCCCATCATTCCAATTGGTTACAAAACCATTTTTCCTCAAGAAAGTTGATGCCGCTTTCACATTTCATTGATGGATATCTTGCACGTATTACTTGATGACGACCCATTCTTATTAGCAAGCAGATGACCAATATTTTGCATTTCATTCTCCATATTCTGAATTGATGCTTGTTGATGTCGAAGCATTTGAGCATTGGTCTCATTAACCTTTGCTTGAGCTGCAATGAAATGTGAAATATCCACAGACTCAACCGTATTCTCCTCTGGTTTCATGTAATAACCTGATCTTTGTTGAGTACAACCACCATTGTTACCTTGATGATTCCATCAATTGTTGAAATTGTGATTAAAGAATCAGCGTCCTCTACCATAACCTTGATCCATATAAGAAACCATCTCAAGTTTCCCATGGTCATATCATAATCCTTACCCTTTTTTGGCCCTTTACACTTATCATAACATACCTTTATCATATGTATGCGTTCATTACCTCTTGATTTCTATACTAAGTATTCAGTAACAAAGAACTATCGGTAAAATCTAGCCCGATCAGCTAGTAGTTAATGGTCAGGCCAGGCTGTCGGTCTCCTTGAGATTATGTGAATTGCTGTGTTTATGCAGTTGTATTATAGCTTGATGCTATATACTGATATATGTTAGAATTGTTTCATTCACTTAGCTTCGTGCTAATTCCCCCACATCTCCTCCCCTCCAGGTCAGGAGTGTTACACTCGAGATGGGAGAAGTTAACTTTTGGTCTTTTTATGTTTGACACGCTTAAACTCTGATGTTTTGTAATTATAATCTTGATGTATAGTGACAATGGAATAAACTTCGATTGTATATTATTAATACTTGTTGGATAGCTTTCCGCTGTGTTAAAAAACCCCACAGTGTTACAAGTTTGTATCAGAGCTTAGATTTTGCTGCATGTACACTTAGATGTCATGTTCCCAAACCTTGATTATATTCATGTCAAACATACGAGTGGGGATAAGGTTAAGTGAATATAGAGATTAATTCATGTTAAGAGATAAGTACTAACTGATTATCCACTAAGTTTTTGTGAGATGATGTGACAGAAGAGGTATGGCGGACGACAACAGAAATGTCAACGCCCCTCCGACCCCCGGAACCTCAGAGCTTCTGAAGAGGGATATGTTCTTGATTACCATCAACATGAATTTATCAACCAGTTAGAAAGTCAGTTAAAGAATCTACGGACAAGGTAATGATCAATCCTAAATTAGATGTTGAGATCTAATTTAGGAATTGAGTGCAATGATGGGTGGATGATGGTTTTGATAATATTTTTGAGACCTTATGATCGTCTTTCACTTAGATTACAGTGATCAATCACCATGTCCCGGTCTTGATTGCATTACCTTGACTTGATTATCTTTAAGGCTTGGGCGTACTCACAAGTGAACCATAAAAATCTTAGCAATTGCACAGAATCAACAACCTAAAATGAGAGGCCAAGCTCCCTATTTATAGGTTTGGAATATCCGCGGATCTAATGACTGCGCAGCACCGGCATACCGCAATGTTTGTGCGGGACATCTTCGCACACTTTTTTTCTGCAGGCTTCCGCAATGTTTCTAGGCGTAGTGCAGAAATGCTAACTTACGTCCGCGGTGCTGTTTATTCTTGCATTTAAATTGCCTATTGCAGTTATAATATACATATATATACCTATATGTATGATCAAGTCCCCCCAGTTTATTGTGTTATATTTTTGCATAAAATATAACCTAATAAACTCTAAAAAAATGTAGTTGAAAATGTGTTCTTCAAATAGTCCGCAATCTTTTATGCTGAAATGAGTGTTTTTGTAGCAACAATATTACCGTTAAACTTTTCAACCTGCCAACGGCTATATATATCTTCCCAATACTTTGTATACGTTTTATATCCGTTAAAGTGAACCGTTGCAACCTTATTTCACCTATAAATATCAATCCAATTGTACTTCATAAAATTCACACTGCCAACTCTCGTATTCTTATAATCTCATCACTTCAATCACCAATTCCCTTAATTTTCTTAAACCATCTTTGCAACGCATTCAAGTATTTCAATATGAAGATTCAAGAACTGAGTCAAAAGGATAATCCAAAATCCTTCTTTGCATCAAGGCTTAAAGGCCCTGAAGCGAAAGCTCAATCTTCTTCAAAAAAGCCCGCGAAGACATCTTCTGCTGCTGATACCAGAAAAAGCTTAAATATGCTACTCCTACCGTTCCTGAACCAATGCAAACGAGGTCAAACACCAAGGGTTTGACCGAGACGTCAATTGTCTCCAATTACTCGTTGGAAACAACACCTCGTAAGTGCATTTGTTTTTGCATTCTCACAATTTATTCCTCAAGCTCTTGTTACATGTATTTTCTGTATTTAATTTAATCATGTATTATTTTTTGCAGCTGAGCAATCCAGCACACCTCCGGTATCGGGGTTACTTTCCCTTGCTCAATATGAGGAAGCTTTTCGCACTCCTCCCAACCCAATTAGCTCTGTGCAAATTGATGGGTTGTCGGGCTACTTCTGCGCTTCTCCTGCGGCTGCAGAGGAGTAATATGAAAAAATGAAGCTTGCAATTCCTGATGATCTGCGTCAGGAATTTGCTAAACTAACTTCTGTGAATGCACATAATTCATTTATGCAGAATTTTTTATATGGCTTTCAATTCAGCAGCCGACATGATATCGTCAAGAGCAATTTTATAGCTTCTTAAACAGCGAGATGCTTAAGCTTGAAGAAGAACGTAAGAAGGTCACCCTTGCGCAACAACAATGCTCCACTCTTTCCACAGACCTCAAGATTGCAAACGAGGCTGTGGAAGATCTTAAGAAACAGTTGTCTGAAAAGGTAACTGAAGAAGACAAATTGAAGGCGGCGCTTAAAGCTGCGGACAAAACAATTGAAGAGCGCACTTCAGAACGCGATGAAGAAATATTTTCTAAGGTTGCTACTCAATTAGAATGTACAAGGCTGCCAACATCTGCCAATTTTTGCACAGAAAGTGATGGATTCTCATCCTATCTCAGAGAGATTTGACGTTTATGTTGCAGCACTTCAGCAATGTGAGGGCATTAAGTTTTGCTCTGACCTTGGTGAGGTTTGCG
Source organism: Rutidosis leptorrhynchoides (assembly GCF_046630445.1). Taxonomy (NCBI): domain Eukaryota; kingdom Viridiplantae; phylum Streptophyta; class Magnoliopsida; order Asterales; family Asteraceae; genus Rutidosis; species Rutidosis leptorrhynchoides. The sequence goes on along the minus strand of NC_092334.1, from coordinate 280,785,873 downwards.
AGCTTCCAGAGCCATTGCCTGAAGATATAGCAAACATGCTCTATAGCCGCAAAGAAGCTGATGAAATTTATGAGCTTGCCAAGGCGAACATTACTGAGATTCCTATCTCCAAGGTTGTTGCAATTAGCAAGAACAGGGATGCAACCGCTGAGGATATAATGAAACTTGATCTTAGCAAAAAAGATAGCGAACAGGCGCAATAATTTGCCATGCTATATATTTTTGTAACTGGGTAACGCAGCTGTCTCTGCGTTTTAGTAATGTTAATAAAATTCCTTTTATTATAATCAATTTCAATTGTTTATTTTTATAGCGCTTTGTTTCAAGTTATATTCGTAATCGTTAGACTTGTCCTTTGCATTTTCAACATTTATTATTGTGCACATAATAAACATCTACTTCTGCGAAATAATCTTTTAATTGTATAATCAATATACCTTACGAATCTTCCAAGTCTGCCGAAACGATCCTTGGGTAAAATGTTGCATTTAAAATTATGCCAAATGTGTTATATCGAAGCATCTAAGTTGGGCAGATTCACAACATAGGAATTTAATATACACAAGTTCTCATCATTTTGCTAACACTTAAAAATATGTTCCATTTTAGCGAGCTTTTCCTTCGATATTTAAATTTTTTATGCGTTTGAGTATTTACATGGACTCTAACCATTTTTGTAAACAAGACTAAACCGAGAACAAAGTATCATTTTAAAAGCAAACATTTATTATTAAATCTGCAAAAATTGCATATAAGTTCCTGATTACAGAATTTCGATAACACTTTTGAATTTTTTGGCGCTTTAATCATTGCGCAACTAATCAACTTATGCATAGTATCGTTTCAACAGTGTAGCGTGCCATGCATTAAGGATAACTCTTACATCGATGTCTGCAAGTTTGTAAGAGCCAACCGCATTGATAGCTATTATTTGGTAGGGACCTTCCCAATTGGGACTCAATTTACCAATATTTCTATGCGGCTTGCCTCATTATTGCACAAAACCCACTTGCCAACATTGAAGGCTAGAGCACGCACCTTCTTGTTGTAATACTTGGCAATTTGTTGTTTATTAATCTGCGTTCTTCCACAAAATTCAAATTTTCGCACAAAGCATCATTATTTGCCGTTTCATCAAAACTGACAACCCTATGTGTTGGCACAAAAATTTCTGCGGGAATCATTGCTTCTGAGCCATACATTAGACTAAAAGGTGTTTCGCCAGTGCTTTTCTTAAATGTTGTGCGATGTGCCCACAGTACATTGGATAGTTCGTCAACCCATCCTGTTCGCTTTTCATTTAAGCACTTTTAAATGCCGCTAACTATATCGCGATTAGTTACCTCGCATAACCCATTGGCTTGCGGATGCGCCACAGAAGTAAACTTTTGCACAATGTTGAGCTCCTCGCACCAACTTTCAAAGGGATCTTGTAGTGGCTCGAACTTTTCCATGTTTATATATATTAAATGAAATTGGTATATTTACATGATTAAATGTTTTCACAATGTTAAGCAATCAAACTTGTTAAGACTTGATTATTTGAAATGTGCTTCATATAGACAATTGACCACCCAAGTTGACCGGCGATTCACGAACGTTGAAAATTTGTAAAAACTACATGATGATATATATATGGATATATATATGGTTAACATGAGATTATGATAAGTAAGTATCTCACTAAGTATATTAACAATGAGTGATATACATAAAAATGAGTTTATTGAATTAAGAAACTCGAAACGATATATATAACGATTATCGTTATAACAACGTCTTACTAAATACATATGAATCATATTAAGATATTGATACACTATGTTTAACATGATAAAATGATAATTAAGTATATCATTAAGTGTGTTAACAATGAACTACATATGTAAAACAAGACTACATATGTAACGATTATCGTTGTAACAACATTTAACTGTATATATATCATACTTATATATATTAATATATCATAATATCATGATAATGTAATAATTTAACATCTCTTTAGATATAATAAACAATGGGTTAACAACATTAAACAAGATCGTTAACCTAAAGGTTTCAAAACAACATTTACATGTAACGACTAACGATGACTTAACGACTCAGTTAAAATGTATATACATGTAGTGTTTTAATATGTATTCATACACTTTTTGAAGACTTCAAGACACTTATCAAAATACTTCTACTTAACAAAAATGCTTACAATTACATCTTCGTTTAGTTTCATCAACAATTCTACTCGTATGCACCCGTATTCGTACTCATACAATACACAGTTTTTAGATGTATGTACTATTGGTATATACACTCTAATGATCAGCTCTTAGCAGCCCATGTGAGTCACCTAACACATGTGGAAACCATCATTTGGCAACTAGCATGAAATATCTCATAAAATTACAAAAATATTAGTAATCAGTCATGACTTATTTACATGTAAACAAAATTACACATCCTTTATATCTAATCAATATACCAATGACCAAAAACACCTACAAACACTTTCATTCTTCAATTTTATTCATCTAAGTTATCTCTCTCAAGTTCTATCTTCAAGTTCTAAGTGTTCTACATAAATTCTACAAGTTCTAGTTTCATAAAATCAAGAATACTTCCAAGTTTACTAGCTCACTTCCAATCTTGTAAAGTGATCATCCAACCTCAAGAAATCCTTGTTGTTTACAGTAAGATATCATTCTAAATCAAGGTAATACTCATATACAAACTTTGATTCAATTCCTATAACTATAACTATCTTAATTCGAGTGATAATCTTACTTGAACTTGTTTTCGTGTCATGATTCTGCTTCAAGAACTTTAAAACCATCCAAGATCCTTTGAAGCTAGATCATTTCTTGTCACTTCTAGTAGGTTTACCTACTAAACTTGAGGTAGTAATGATGTTCATAACATCATTCGATTCATATATATAAAACTACCTTATTCGAAGGTTTAAACTTGAAATCACTAGAACATAGTTTAGTTAATTCTAAACTTGTTCGCAAACAAAAGTTAATCCTTCTAACTTGACTTTTAAAATAAACTAAACACATGTTCTATATCTATATTGTGACGACCCAGAAATTTTCGACCAAATTTAAACTTAATCTTTATATGGTTTCGATACGATAAGCATAGTCTGTAATGTTGAGTCTCAAAAAGTTTGAACTGTTTTCATGTATGCAATTGACCTTTGACTATTTCCGACGATTCACGAACCATTTTTTGTAAATAGATAAATATATATAAATAAGTAAATATAAATAATTATGCATAAGAATATTAATAAACTACTATATACAATATACATTTTGTTATAAATAAATATGTAAATTAATATAAGATATATTAAAAATTTTTATAATAGTGAATATATGAAGTATGTTATAAGAAATTTCAAAGTTATTTAGTAAACGGCGGAAACGCTCATTTGTCATTCAATTGATAGTAAACGAATTAAAAAGGAACTTATATTATTTTAAAATAAACGGTGATCCGAAAATGAGTTCAATAAACTTTAGGCTTATTAAAAATGTATTTAGGAACTATTGGTTAAGTTTTAACACTTTTTATATTTCACCCATAAATGAGAGGGACAGTTGATGTAATTTTCATTTAACCAATTTAGGACCAAATTTTATACCATAATGACCAAAATAAATAAAGCTATTTAATTTAAAAATCTGGGATTTTTAGGAACACTTTTATACGTTAACTGTTTAGCAATGGACACGATATAACCAATCCGTTAAAAGTGTCGGTACATAAATCTAAATAAGAGGCTGCTTTACTATTTGGGAATTACTGTGCTACCTATTATTCTGTTTCTTTTCATTTACAACTTGCAAAGTTATGAGTATATAATTATATATATATCACTCATACACAGACAAATTACTTGAATATTTATCAAACTCCATCATAAAATTTCTTCATCGTCCATCACTTGAAACCATGATCTACCGGCCACCACATCCCACCGGAGCAACCACCATGTACAACCATCAAAAACCGCCACAACCTCTTTCTCATATATCTCTCTCTATCTTCGAGATATTAGAAAACCGTCATCACTGTCATGACCAACAAAACCAAATAACAACCCACTATGTTCACTATTAAACCACCCGCACCATTTTTTTTTATGGAAACCTATTTAACATCACCACCTCTGCAACCTTCTTCTACCACCCATAACCGCCATCCCTTTTCCACCTTTGCTACCATTTTTGCAGCCTGTTACCACCTTCAACCGCCAATTTTTCGTCTGTTTTATTACTATTACGGTGGCTGCTACACCATTTTTTTCTCTCCTTTCTCAAACGGTTCACATTAAAACCCATTTGTTAGAGATGATGAACAATAAGCAAGCATGAAGTCGATGGATATCGTGATAATACAATGGAAAGGTCACGGTGAGTTTTGATGACATAACTATACAGTTCTGTGCTACTTTGCATCTGATCCAAATAGTATTACGAACGAAAAAAATATAGATTTTTAAAATACTATATTGCAACTTGCAAGGTTAGCATCAAGTATTATAATAATATAAAAAAAAAATATCTACTTAGTGTGATACACATATATGCGTAGTACAGTAGCATATTATGTGGTAAATTGCAAATTGTAAAGGTTACAAGATGGCATCATGATTGTCCTATTTTAAGTTATGGTATGTTACAAGTGATGTTACAGTTAAGATAATGATACACTAATGATGGCGAAGATGATAAAAAAAAAACGTTGATATATGATGATGATAACGATGCCTAATGATGTTTGATGATGAAAATATAGATGATGTTATGATAGTGGTGATAAAGAAAATCGTGATATTGAAAATAATAACCATGAAGATATGAAGAAAATGATGAATAGTTCTGGGTTTTGAATTTAGGAAGAAGAAAAAGAAGTCTGAGATAAGGGTTAAGTATATTTAGGTTACATATAATTACAGAAAAAAACTGATAGCTCAATGGTTAAAGGAGTTTGTGTTGAAACGAGAGGTCCCAGGTTCAATCCTGGTCTGGGCATAATTATTTTTGAAAAGAAGAAAGAGAAATAGAAACAGAACGAATGGTTTAAGTATGTTTGAGTTACGATTAAATTCAAGAAAGAGAAATAGAAACAGAAGGAATGGTTTAATTAGTATGTTTGGGTTACGATTAAATTAAAGAAAACATAATGAGACGAGTGGTAGAGGGTGTTGCTGGTGAGCGAGAGGTCGCGGGTTCGAGCCCGGCCATAGGCGTTTATTTTGGAACTTTTTCTTCTTGAGAGGTAGATATCATTATTACTATTATTATTATTATTATTATTATTATTATTATTATTATTATTATTATTATTATTATTATTATTATTATTATTATTATTATTATTATTATTTTTATTATTATTATTATTATTATTATTATTATTATTATTATTATTATTATTATTATTATTATTATTATTATTATTAACATGATTGTAAGATTATTATTACTATTATTAACATTAATATTAGTATTATCATTAAGAATATCATTATTATTATTATTACCATTATTATAATTATTAGAAAAATCATGACTTTTAGTATTATTATGATTAGTATCATTAATGTAATATTACTATAATTATTATTTTAACAAAGAAATAATATTTTGATAAAAATATAGTTAAAACATATAACCTAACTACATTGATATTATATATTACGTATTTATAAAATAAATATAGTTAATTAATTAATGAAACATATAATTCATTAAAATAACAAATATATCATTAATAATAATAGTATATAAATTTGTTCGATTACAATATGTTAATATATATAACTGATATAGGTTCGTGAATCCGAGACCAACCCTGCATTGTTCAGTTCAGTCATATGCATATTTTAATACAAAATATCGTACTGTGAGTTTATTTGCTCCCTTTTACTCTTTACGTTTTTGGGCTGAGAATACATGTAAATGCTTTATTAACTGTTTTACAATATTTATATGCGTGAGTTCATTTGCTCCCTTTTACTCTTTACGTTTTTGGGCTGAGAATACATGTAAATGCTTTATTAACTGTTTTACAATATTTATATGCGTGAGTTCGTTTGCTTCCTTTTACTCTTTATATTTTTGGAACTGAGAATACATGCGCTGCTTTATTAAATGCTTTTGAAATATATTTTTGAACTGCGAATACATGAAATGCTTTAATAAATGTTTGACGAGATAGACACAAGCAAAACATTCTTCGAATGAATTATTATGCAGACGGAAGTTCCGTGGATTATTATTGATTTAGTTGGACGTTATAATTGCCACTAATTGTTGTGAATATTTCCCCTGATTATTATTGCTTGGTAACCTAAGAATTAGAATCGGATATGGCCCTAATTCACGCGAATCCTAAAGGTAGCTACCGGGTTTAACACTGTAGTGACCCGAACTTTTCCATGTTTATATATATTAATTGAGATTGATATTTACATGATTAAATGTTTCCAACATGTTAAGCAATCAAACTTGTTAAGACTTGATTAATTGAAATATGTTTCATATAGACAATTGACCACCCAAGTTGACCGGTGATTCACGAACGTTAAAACTTGTAAAAACTATATGATGACATATATATGGATATATATATAGTTAACATGATACTATGATAAGTAAACATATCATTAAGTATATTAACAATGAACTACATATGTAAAAACAAGACTACTAACTTAATGATTTTTAAACGAGACATATATGTAACGATTATCGTTGTAAAGACATTTAATGTATATATATCATATTAAGAGATATTCATACATGATAATATCATGATAATATAATAATTTAAAATCTCATTTGATATTATAAACATTGGGTTAACAACATTTAACAAGATCGTTAACCTAAAGGTTTAAAAACAACACTTACATGTAACGACTAACGATGACTTAACGACTCAGTTAAAATGTATATACATGTAGTGTTTTAATATGTATTCATACACTTTTGAAAGACTTCAAGACACTTATCAAAATACTTCTACTTAACAAAAATGCTTACAATTACATCCTCGTTCAGTTTCATCAACAATTCTACTCGTATGCACCCGTATTCGTACTCATACAATACACAGCTTTTAGATGTATGTACTATTGGTATATACACTCCAATGATCAGCTCTTAGCAGCCCATGTGAGTCACCTAACACATGTGGGAACCATCATTTGGCAACTAGCATGAAATATCTCATAAAATTACAAAAATATGAGTAATCATTCATGACTTATTTACATGAAAACAAAATTACATATCCTTTATATCTAATCCATACACCAACGACCAAAAACACCTACAAACACTTTCATTCTTCAATTTTCTTCATCTAATTGATCTCTCTCATGTTCTATCTTCAAGTTCTAAGTGTTCTTCATATATTTTACAAGTTCTAGTTACATAAAATCAAGAATACTTTCAAGTTTGCTAGCTCACTTCCAATCTTGTAAGGTGATCATCCAACCTCAAGAAATCTTTGTTTCTTACAGTAGGTTATCATTCTAATACAAGGTAATAATCATATTCAAACTTTGGTTCAATTTCTATAACTATAACAATCTTATTTCAAGTGATGATCTTACTTGAACTTGTTTTCGTGTCATGATTCTGCTTCAAGAACTTCGAGCCATCCAAGGATCCGTTGAAGCTAGATCCATTTTTCTCTTTTCCAGTAGGTTTATCCAAGGAACTTAAGGTAGTAATGATGTTCATAACATCATTCGATTCATACATATAAAGCTATCTTATTCGAAGGTTTAAACTCGTAATCACTAGAACATAGTTTAGTTAATTCTAAACTTGTTCGCAAACAAAAGTTAATCCTTCTAACTTGACTTTTAAAATTAACTACACACATGTTCTATATCTATATGATATGCTAACTTAATGATTTAAAACCTGGAAACACGAAAAACACCGTAAAACCGGATTTACGCCGTCGTAGTAACACCGCGGGCTGTTTTGGGTTAGTTAATTAAAAACTATGATAAACTTTGATTTTAAAGTTGTTATTCTGAGAAAATGATTTTTATTATGAACATGAAACTATATCCAAAAATTATGATTAAACTCAAAGTGGAAGTATGTTTTCTAAAATGGTCATCTAGACGTCGTTCTTTCGACTGAAATGACTACCTTTACAAAAACGACTTGTAACTTATTTTTCCGACTATAAACCTATACTTTTCTGTTTAGATTCATAAAATAGAGTTCAATATGAAACCATAGCAATTTGATTCACTTAAAACGGATTTAAAATGAAGAAGTTATGGGTAAAACAAGATTGGATAATTTTTCTCATTTTAGCTACGTGAAAATTGGTAACAAATCTATTCCAACCATAACTTAATCAACTTGTATTGTATATTATGTAATCTTGAGATACCATAGACACGTATACAATGTTTCGACCTATCATGTCGACACATCTATATATATTTCGGAACAACCATAGACACTCTATATGTGAATGTTGGAGTTAGCTATACAGGGTTGAGGTTGATTCCAAAATATATATAGTTTGAGTTGTGATCAATACTGAGATATGTATACACTGGGTCGTGGATTGATTCAATATAATATTTATCGATTTATTTCTGTACATCTAACTGTGGACAACTAGTTGTAGGTTACTAACGAGGACAGCTGACTTAATAAACTTAAAACATCAAAATATATTAAAAGTGTTGTAAATATATTTTGAACATACTTTGATATATATGTATATATTGTTATAGGTTCGTGAATCAACCAGTGGCCAAGTCTTACTTCCCGACGAAGTAAAAATCTGTGAAAGTGAGTTATAGTCCCACTTTTAAAATCTAATATTTTTGGGATGAGAATACATGCAGGTTTTATAAATGATTTACAAAATAGACACAAGTACGTGAAACTACATTCTATGGTTGAATTATCGAAATCGAATATGCCCCTTTTTATTAAGTCTGGTAATCTATGAATTAGGGAACAGACTCCCTAATTGACGCGAATCCTAAAGATAGATCTATTGGGCCTAACAAACCCCATCCAAAGAACCGGATGCTTTAGTACTTCGAAATTTATATCATATCCGAAGGGTGTCCCGGAATGATGGGGATATTCTTATATATGCATCTTGTTAATGTCGGTTACCAGATGTTCACTATATGAATGACTTTTATCTCTATGTATGGGATGTGTATTGAAATATGAAATCTTGTGGTCTATTGTTACGATTTGATATATATAGGTTAAACCTATAACTCATCAACATTTTTGTTGACGTTTAAAGCATGTTTATTCTCAGGTGAATACTAAGAGCTTCCGCTGTTGCATACTAAAATAAGGACAAGATTTGGAGTCCATGTTTGAATGATATTGTGTAAAAACTGCATTCAAGAAACTGATTTCGATGTAACATATTTGTATTGTAAACCATTATGTAATGGTCGTGTGTAAACAGGATATTTTAGATTATCATTATTTGATAATCTACGTAAAGCTTTTTAAACCTTTATTTATGAAATAAAGGTTATGGTTTGTTTTAAAATGAATGCAGTCTTTGAAAAACGTCTCATATAGAGGTCAAAACCTCGCAACGAAATCAGTTAATATGGAACGTTTTTAATCAATAAGAACGGAACATTTCAGTTGGTATCCGAGCGTTGGTCTTAGAGAACCAGAATTTTGCATTAGTGTGTCTTATCGAGTTTGTTAGGATGCATTAGTGAGTCTGGACTTCGACCGTGTTTACTTGAAAAATGATTGCTTAACAAATTTTGTTGGAAACTATATATTTTTAACATGTGAATATTATGTGATATATTAATCTCTTAACGCGTTTGATATTATGTGATAGATGTCTACCTCTAGAACAAGTCCCATTGACTCACCTAATAATAATGAAGAGTCAAATGTAAATTGGAATGATTCGTGGACTGATTCACAAGTTCCCGAAGAGGAACCGGAAGAAGAGTCGGAACCGGAAGAAGAATCGGAACCGGAAGAAGAATCGGAACCGGATGAAGAAATAGAACCGGTGGGGGAAATAATAAAATGGTTAAGTAAAAGAAAATCCTCAACCAACCGACCAAGGTTAATTATGGTCAATGGTGTTTCCGCCAAGGAAGCAAAATATTGGGAGGATTACCAATTCTCCGATGAATCGGATTCCGACGAGAATTCCGATGATGTTATAGAAATTACCCCAACTGAATTTAAAAAGGCAAAACAAAATAATAAGGGAAAGGGCATAAAAATAGAGAAATCTAATTTCAACCCCGATGAACTTTATATGTATCGTCAACCCCCGAAGTCCTTAAGTTGTAACAATGACCCGGGAACCTCTAAACCACCAGGTTTTTCTAAACCAATGTGGATAACGACGGCTCGTATTAGGGGAAAATCTTATATCCCTAGAAACTTGGCAAAACGAACCAAAACCGAAGAAGAAGAAACAAGCGAGTCGGAATAAGATAGTTGTATTCATGTGGTGTAATATATGTAATATAGTGTGCTTATGCTTTATGATATATGTAAAAATTGCTTGTATTAATAAGTATTTTTTTTTTATGAATCTAACTCTTGTCTATTTTACAGTATAAAAACACAAAATGGATAGACAACCCAATATTTTAAGAGACCTACCCGGAGACATGATTGATGAAATCTTGTCTAGAGTCGATCAGAATTCCTCGGCACAACTAGTTAAGGCGAGATCAGTTTGTAAGACATTCGAAGAACGTTCCAAGAATGCATTGGTTTATAAGAGACTTTCGTTTGAAAGATGGGGGATATCACATTGGGAAACCCATAAGTTACGATGTGTTTACTTTGATGCATATATTGCGGGGAACTCAAATGCTATTTTACGCAACGGGTTAAGAAATTATTTTGACTCAATGTATCCGAATATAGGACTTCATGATTTAGAAAAAGCGGCTAACATGCAACATAAAGAAGCATGCTATGCTTATGGGTTAGTAATGTTCGCTTCTCACCAAAGTGAGAAAAAGAACATTGGGCTACAGCTATTAAACAAAACGTTCCCACAAGTGACGGAGTCGGTAATTGGGGTAAGAAATGAGGTTTTTAGATTGTTACGGGACTGTTGGACATTACGTAACCCTCGTCCCTTTGACGACGTTACAACACGCTGTCTTATCAACGGCCATAACGGTTATGTTGCACAAGACCAAGGATGGGAAGTAGTCCTAGTAAAACCAGAATGCATGACTTGTTTCTGGACGTATGAATTACGTGTCTTTATTGCCTTTGCTGAACGACTTGTGTACTTGCTAGAATTATCTTCACAACTATCTTGTATCAAAGTTATTGTGTGCTATATTTCAAGCTTTATGTAAAATAAGCGGTATTGTAAGTTTGTAAAATATTGTATAAAAGTTTGAACGTGAAATATTATTATAATCAGTTTTTCATATAGAATTGTAGTAGTTGAATTGTATATTAGCTACTAAGTATGAACTTAACGGGTAGGTACTACCCGAATTTAAACTTATAAAACGCTAATATGAAGAAAAAGCTTTTATAAATGAGTTCATATTATGCTACGAAATACTATTAACTACTCTTAATATTCTGTATGATTAACTTGTTCCATTTGACTATTTTGAAGGAAATGGCACCGACTACTCGACATACCGTGAATATGAATGAAGAGGAATTCCGTACTTTTTTAGCTTCAAACATAGCCGCAGTACAGGCTGCGCTACATACCAACAATAACCTTGGATCTAGCAGTACAGGAAATCGTGTAGGATGCACTGCCTGCAAACCTTTGGAATTTGATGGAACCGAAGGACCGATCGGATTGAAACGGTGGACCGAGAAGGTCGAATCGGTGTTTGCCATAAGTAAATGTACTGAAGAGGACAAAGTGAAGTACGCTACGCATACCTTCACAGGTTCTGCGTTAACATGGTGGAATACCTATCTAGAGCAAGTGGGACAAGACGATGCGTACGCACTACCGTGGTCAGCATTCAAGCACTTGATGAACGAGAAGTACCGTCCCAGAACCGAGGTCAATAAGCTCAAGACAGAACTTAGAGGGTTACGAACCCAAGGATTTGATATTACCACGTTCGAAAGACGATTCACAGAATTGTGCCTATTGTGTCCGGGAGCATTCGAAGATGAGGAAGAGAAGATCGACGCGTTTGTGAAAGGATTACCGGAAAGAATCCAAGAAGATATAAGTTCACACGAGCCCGCCTCCATACAACAGGCATGTAGAATGGCTCACAAACTAGTGAACCAGATTGAAGAAAGAATTAAAGAACAGACTGCTGAAGAGGCCAATGTGAAGCAAGTCAAAAGAAAGTGGGAGGAAAACGGTGATAAGAATCACCAATACAACAACAACAGCAATTATAACAATAATCGCAACAACTATCCTAACAATCGCAACATCAATCGCAACTACAACAAACGGCCCAACAACAACAACAACAATCAGAAGCCGCTATGCCAAAGGTGTGAAAAGTATCACTCGGGGTTCTGCACCAAATTTTGCAACAAGTGTAAAAGAAATGGTCATAGCGCGGCGAAGTGTGATGTCTACGGACCAGGGGTTAATAGAACGAAAGGAAGAAATGGTGTCGGAACGAGTAATGGCGGAGCAAGTAGTGTCGGAGCAAGTTATGCCAATGTAGTTTGTTATAAATGTGGAAAACCGGGCCACATTATTAGAAATTGCCCGAACCAGGAGAACACGAATGGACAAGGCCGCGGAAGAGTTTTCAATATTAATGCGGCAGAGGCACAGGAAGACCCGGAGCTTGTTACGGGTACGTTTCTTATTGACAATAAATCTGCTTACGTTTTATTTGATTCGGGTGCGGATAGAAGCTATATGAGTAGAGATTTTTGTGCTAAATTAAGTTGTCCATTGACGCCTTTGGATAGTAAATTTTTACTCGAATTAGCAAATGGTAAATTAATTTCAGCAGATAATATATGTCGGAATCGAGAAATTAAACTGGTTAGTGAAACATTTAAGATTGATTTGATACCAGTAGAGTTAGGGAGTTTTGATGTGATAATCGGTATGGACTGGTTGAAAGAAGTGAAAGCAGAGATCGTTTGTTACAAAAATGCAATTCGTATTATACGAGAAAAAGGAAAACCCTTAATGGTGTACGGAGAAAAGGGCAACACGAAGCTACATCTTATTAGTAATTTGAAGGCACAAAAACTAATAAGAAAAGGCTGCTATGCTGTTCTAGCACACGTCGAGAAAGTACAAACTGAAGAAAAGAGAATCAATGATGTTCCCATTGCAAAAGAATTTCCCGATGTATTTCCGAAAGAATTACCGGGATTACCCCCACATCGATCCGTTGAATTTCAAATAGATCTTGTACCAGGAGCTGCACCAATAGCTCGTGCTCCTTACAGACTCGCACCCAGCAAGATGAAAGAACTGCAAAGCCAATTACAAGAACTTTTAGAGCGTGGTTTCATTCGACCAAGCACATCACCGTGGGGAGCTCCTGTTTTGTTTGTCAACAAGAAAGATGGTACTTTCAGGTTGTGTATCGACTACCGAGAGTTGAACAAACTTACCATCAAGAACCGCTATCCACTACCGAGAATCGACGACTTATTTGATCAACTACAAGGCTCGTCTGTTTATTCAAAGATTGACTTACGTTCCGGGTATCATCAAATGAGGGTGAAAGAAGATGATATTCCAAAGACTGCTTTCAGAACACGTTACGGTCATTACGAGTTTATGGTCATGCCGTTTGGTTTAACTAATGCACCAGCTGTGTTCATGGACCTTATGAACCGAGTGTGTGGACCATACCTTGACAAGTTTGTCATTGTTTTCATTGATGACATACTTATTTACTCAAAGAATGACCATGAACACGGTGAACATTTGAGAAAGGTGTTAGAAGTATTGAGGAAGGAAGAATTGTACGCTAAGTTTTCAAAGTGTGCATTTTGGTTGGAAGAAGTTCAATTCCTCGGTCACATAGTGAACAAAGAAGGTATTAAGGTGGATCCGGCAAAGATAGAAACTGTTGAAAAGTGGGAAACCCCGAAAACTCCGAAACACATACGCCAGTTTTTAGGACTAGCTGGTTACTACAGAAGGTTCATCCAAGACTTTTCCAGAATAGCAAAACCCTTGACCGCATTAACGCATAAAGGGAAGAAATTTGAATGGAATGATGAACAAGAGAAAGCGTTTCAGTTATTGAAGAAAAAGCTAACTACGGCACCTATATTGTCATTGCCTGAAGGGAATGATGATTTTGTGATTTATTGTGACGCATCAAAGCAAGGTCTCGGTTGTGTATTAATGCAACGAACGAAGGTGATTGCTTATGCGTCTAGACAATTGAAGATTCACGAACAAAATTATACAACGCATGATTTGGAATTAGGCGTGGTTGATTTTGCATTAAAGACTTGGAGGCACTACTTATATGGGGTCAAAAGTATTATATATACCGACCACAAAAGTCTTCAACACATATTTAATCAGAAACAACTGAATATGAGGCAGCGTAGGTGGATTGAATTATTGAATGATTACGACTTTGAGATTCGTTACCACCCGGGGAAGGCAAATGTGGTAGCCGATGCCTTGAGCAGGAAGGACAGAGAACCCATTCGAGTAAAATCTATGAATATAATGATTCATAATAACCTTACTACTCAAATAAAGGAGGCGCAACAAGGAGTTTTAAAAGAGGGAAATTTAAAGGATGAAATACCCAAAGGATCGGAGAAGCATCTTAATATTCGGGAAGACGGAACCCGGTATAGGGCTGAAAGGATTTGGGTACCAAAATTTGGAGATATGAGAGAAATGGTACTTAGAGAAGCTCATAAAACCAGATACTCAATACATCCTGGAACGGGGAAGATGTACAAGGATCTCAAGAAACATTTTTGGTGGCCGGGTATGAAAGCCGATGTTGCTAAATACGTAGGAGAATGTTTGACGTGTTCTAAGGTCAAAGCTGAGCATCAAAAACCATCAGGTCTACTTCAACAACCCGAAATCCCGGAATGGAAATGGGAAAACATTACCATGGATTTCATCACTAAATTGCCAAGGACTGCAAGTGGTTTTGATACTATTTGGGTAATAGTTGATCGTCTCACCAAATCAGCACACTTCCTGCCAATAAGAGAAGATGACAAGATGGAGAAGTTAGCACGACTGTATTTGAAGGAAGTCGTCTCCAGACATGGAATACCAATCTCTATTATCTCTGATAGGGATGGCAGATTTATTTCAAGATTCTGGCAGACATTACAGCAAGCATTAGGAACTCGTCTAGACATAAGTACTGCCTATCATCCACAAACTGATGGGCAGAGCGAAAGGACGATACAAACGCTTGAAGACATGCTACGAGCATGTGTTATTGATTTCGGAAACAGTTGGGATTGACATCTACCATTAGCAGAATTTTCCTACAACAACAGCTACCATTCAAGCATTGAGATGGCGCCGTTTGAAGCACTTTATGGTAGAAAGTGCAGGTCTCCGATTTGTTGGAGTGAAGTGGGGGATAGACAGATTACGGGTCCGGAGATTATACAAGAAACTACCGAGAAGATCATCCAAATTCAACAACGGTTGAAAACCGCCCAAAGTCGACAAAAGAGCTACGCTGACATTAAAAGAAAAGATATAGAATTTGAAATTGGAGAGATGGTCATGCTTAAAGTTGCACCTTGGAAAGGCGTTGTTCGATTTGGTAAACGAGCGAAATTAAATCCAAGGTATATTGGACCATTCAAGATTATTGATCGTGTCGGACCAGTAGCTTACCGACTTGAGTTACCTCAACAACTCGCGGCTGTACATAACACTTTCCACGTCTCGAATTTGAAGAAATGTTTTGCTAAAGAAGATCTCACTATTCCGTTAGATGAAATCCAAATCAACGAAAAACTCCAATTCATCGAAGAACCCGTCGAAATAATGGATCGTGAGGTTAAAAGACTAAAGCAAAACAAGATACCAATTGTTAAGGTTCGATGGAATGCTCGTAGAGGACCCGAGTTCACCTGGGAGCGTGAAGATCAGATGAAGAAGAAATACCCGCATCTATTTCCAGAAGATTCGTCAACACCTTCAACAGCTTAAAATTTCGGGACGAAATTTATTTAACGGGTAGGTACTGTAGTGACCCGAACTTTTCCATGTTTATATATATTAATTGAGATTGATATTTACATGATTAAATGTTTCCAACATGTTAAGCAATCAAACTTGTTAAGACTTGATTAATTGAAATATGTTTCATATAGACAATTGACCACCCAAGTTGACCGGTGATTCACGAACGTTAAAACTTGTAAAAACTATATGATGACATATATATGGATATATATATAGTTAACATGATACTATGATAAGTAAACATATCATTAAGTATATTAACAATGAACTACATATGTAAAAACAAGACTACTAACTTAATGATTTTTAAACGAGACATATATGTAACGATTATCGTTGTAAAGACATTTAATGTATATATATCATATTAAGAGATATTCATACATGATAATATCATGATAATATAATAATTTAAAATCTCATTTGATATTATAAACATTGGGTTAACAACATTTAACAAGATCGTTAACCTAAAGGTTTAAAAACAACACTTACATGTAACGACTAACGATGACTTAACGACTCAGTTAAAATGTATATACATGTAGTGTTTTAATATGTATTCATACACTTTTGAAAGACTTCAAGACACTTATCAAAATACTTCTACTTAACAAAAATGCTTACAATTACATCCTCGTTCAGTTTCATCAACAATTCTACTCGTATGCACCCGTATTCGTACTCGTACAATACACAGCTTTTAGATGTATGTACTATTGGTATATACACTCCAATGATCAGCTCTTATCAGCCCATGTGAGTCACCTAACACATGTGGGAACCATCATTTGGCAACTAGCATGAAATATCTCATAAAATTACAAAAATATGAGTAATCATTCATGACTTATTTACATGAAAACAAAATTACATATCCTTTATATCTAATCCATACACCAACGACCAAAAACACCTACAAACACTTTCATTCTTCAATTTTCTTCATCTAATTGATCTCTCTCATGTTCTATCTTCAAGTTCTAAGTGTTCTTCATATATTTTACAAGTTCTAGTTACATAAAATCAAGAATACTTTCAAGTTTGCTAGCTCACTTCCAATCTTGTAAGGTGATCATCCAACCTCAAGAAATCTTTGTTTCTTACAGTAGGTTATCATTCTAATACAAGGTAATAATCATATTCAAACTTTGGTTCAATTTCTATAACTATAACAATCTTATTTCAAGTGATGATCTTACTTGAACTTGTTTTCGTGTCATGATTCTGCTTCAAGAACTTCAAGCCATCCAAGGATCCGTTGAAGCTAGATCCATTTTTCTCTTTTCCAGTAGGTTTTTCCAAGGAACTTAAGGTAGTAATGATGTTCATAACATCATTCAATTCATACATATAAAGCTATCTTATTCGAAGGTTTAAACTCGTAATCACTAGAACATAGTTTAGTTAATTCTAAACTTGTTCGCAAACAAAAGTTAATCCTTCTAAATTGACTTTTAAAATTAACTACACACATGTTCTATATCTATATGATATGCTAACTTAATGATTTAAAACCTGGAAACACGAAAAACACCGTAAAACCGGATTTACGCCGTCGTAGTAACACCGCGGGCTGTTTTGGGTTAGTTAATTAAAAACTATGATAAACTTTGATTTTAAAGTTGTTATTCTGAGAAAATGATTTTTATTATGAACATGAAACTATATCCAAAAATTATGATTAAACTCAAAGTGGAAGTATGTTTTCTAAAATGGTCATCTAGACGTCGTTCTTTCGACTGAAATGACTACCTTTACAAAAACGACTTGTAACTTATTTTTCCGACTATAAACCTATACTTTTCTGTTTAGATTCATAAAATAGAGTTCAATATGAAACCATAGCAATTTGATTCACTCAAAACGGATTTAAAATGAAGAAGTTATGGGTAAAACAAGATTGGATAATTTTTCTCATTTTAGCTACGTGAAAATTGGTAACAAATCTATTCCAACCATAACTTAATCAACTTGTATTGTATATTATGTAATCTTGAGATACCATAGACACGTATACAATGTTTCGACCTATCATGTCGACACATCTATATATATTTCGGAACAACCATAGACACTCTATATGTGAATGTTGGAGTTAGCTATACAGGGTTGAGGTTGATTCCAAAATATATATAGTTTGAGTTGTGATCAATACTGAGATATGTATACACTGGGTCGTGGATTGATTCAAGATAATATTTATCGATTTATTTCTGTACATCTAACTGTGGACAACTAGTTGTAGGTTACTAACGAGGACAGCTGACTTAATAAACTTAAAACATCAAAATATATTAAAAGTGTTGTAAATATTTTGAACATACTTTGATATATATGTATATATTGTTATAGGTTCGTGAATCAACCAGTGGCCAAGTCTTACTTCCCGACGAAGTAAAAATCTGTGAAAGTGAGTTATAGTCCCACTTTTAAAATCTAATATTTTTGGGATGAGAATACATGCAGGTTTTATAAATGATTTACAAAATAGACACAAGTACGTGAAACTACATTCTATGGTTGAATTATCGAAATCGAATATGCCCCTTTTTATTAAGTCTGGTAATCTATGAATTAGGGAACAGACACCCTAATTGACGCGAATCCTAAAGATAGATCTATTGGGCCTAACAAACCCCATCCAAAGAACCGGATGCTTTAGTACTTCGAAATTTATATCATATCCGAAGGGTGTCCCGGAATGATGGGGATATTCTTATATATGCATCTTGTTAATGTCGGTTACCAGATGTTCACTATATGAATGACTTTTATCTCTATGTATGGGATGTGTATTGAAATATGAAATCTTGTGGTCTATTGTTACGATTTGATATATATAGGTTAAACCTATAACTCACCAACATTTTTGTTGACGTTTAAAGCATGTTTATTCTCAGGTGAATACTAAGAGCTTCCGCTGTTGCATACTAAAATAAGGACAAGATTTGGAGTCCATGTTTGAATGATATTGTGTAAAAACTGCATTCAAGAAACTGATTTCGATGTAACATATTTGTATTGTAAACCATTATGTAATGGTCGTGTGTAAACAGGATATTTTAGAATATCATTATTTGATAATCTACGTAAAGCTTTTTAAACCTTTATTTATGAAATAAAGGTTATGGTTTGTTTTAAAATGAATGCAGTCTTTGAAAAACGTCTCATATAGAGGTCAAAACCTCGCAACGAAATCAATTAATATGGAACGTTTTTAATTAATAAGAACGGGACATTTCAAACACCCCCACTCAGAATGTTCACTAGACGGAAGAGCTAGTGGGCATGGTGTTTAGTACTTCGAGGTTTATATATTATACAGACGAGATGTTCTGTTTTTTGGGATATTATTTATGCGCATTATATGTTAAGATCGGTTACCAAGTCAACCAATGAATGAAAAAGTGAATGTTATGTATCGAGAGAATGATTTTATACACAGGTTATGTGTATGATATTTTTGTACACGAGATATGTGTACGGTTACTAAGATTTATGAAAATGGTTTTGTACACGAGATAGGTGTACTGTATTTGAATCTTGTGGTATATCAAAATGATGAATTTTATTGTTTTAATGATAAACCTATTAACTCACCAACCTTTTGGTTGACACTTGAAAGCATGTTTATTCTCAGGTATGAAAGAAATCTTCCGCTGTGCATTAGCTCATATTAGAGACATTACTTGGAGTCATTCATGGCATATTTCAAAAGACGTTGCATTCGAGTCGTTGAGTTCATCAAGATTATTATTAAGTCAACTATAGTTGGATGTATTATGAAATGGTATGCATGTCATCAACTTTCGATCTAAAGAAAGTTTGTCATTTAAAAACGAATGCAATGTTTGTAAAATGTATCATACAGAGGTCAAGTACCTCACAATAAAATCAACTATTGTGAATCGTTTATAATGTATATGAATGGGTCCTTTCAGTTGGTATTAGAGCGGTGGTCTTAGCGAACCAGGTCTGCATTAGTGTGTCTAACTGATATGTCGTTAGGATGCATTAGTGAGTCTGGACTTCGACCGTGTCTGCATGTCAAAAGTTTTGCTTATCATTTAGTGTCAAAAATTATTTGCTTATCATTCTTAGTCTAGACACATCTTACTGCATTGATTGCATGAATAGTGTATAGATAAAAATTCATATCTTAGCGTATCTATTACTGTAAACTTTGCCTGACATATTCCGTAGATTCCTCCGTAACTTATGGGATTTTAGTATTATATATGCATATGTAAATTATGTATTGCGGGGTACTAATCTACATCCTATAATCTATTTCTTATCAAAAATCCTTCATTTGATTGTACGAGATGAAACCCTCAACCAGTTCGAGTCCCTCAGATTCCGATAGCTATTCCGATAGTTATTACGACAGCTATTCTGACATGGATATTCACCTAAGCTTCGAAAGCAGTGTAAACGAAATGGATCAACCAATTAGTCATCTTCAATTCTAGATGAATTGGGGATGAGTTTGTAGTCTACTTAATCAATGGAGTCAAGTAGAAGAGATCCTTTCCACCAACCAAATTCTCTTGACGATGAACCTGAAGCACTTATCGGCGAACCTGTTCGAGACACCATTTTCTCTCTCATTTCCAGAGTATCTCATCACAATTATATTCTATCCACAATTCTAAACCTTATTCATCCGTCGTTCTGACAGACAATCATCCCGGAGTAATACAAGAAGTCAGCGAACTTTGTACTCGAGTAATAGTTTTGGAAAATATGGTGCAAACTTACCAGCTTCAGCAACATCATCGACATCAACATGACCACCAGTAATAGCACCCATACCATCATCAACACACGCCTCAACATCTCATTTTGTACCTCGAGTATAATCACCGTTCTACGTATCGATCTACATCAATTACCTTCGTTCTTCATGGCGATTATGTAATCTCTAAATTCTTAGAGATTATTTATTCTAGCTCAAACCGAAAAGTAAATGAGATTAATATCATATTAACACATTAAATCCATGATTACATCTGAGGAAAATATATATGTAAGTATATTTTCATAAAGATTGTAATTAAAAATTCTTTTGTACAAACTGTTAATGGTAAAAATATTTTAACGGGTAGGTAATACCCTAGAAATATTTAGATTTCACATTAATAAGTTACACTGTACATTCTTCGAATCTGATTCAACAGTCATTTACTATCCTACTTACAACCACCGATATACGTATCCGTTCACTGCAGAATAACCATTTTCATTCAATTTCATATTTGGATTTTGACCTATCAGAATCCAACAAGTGGCATAATGAAGAAAACACTGCACAAAATAAAATTTGGTAGAAACAAACAAATTAACTACGAGAAAATTTTTGTTAAGAATCCACGCTAACAAAATCCTAGCTAACTCTTCCTAGCTAACTGATTACATTTTATTTATCGTAATTTATATTCTCGTAATTTTATTTATCGTCATTTAATTTCTGTTATTTACTTTACGCACTTTATTTATCGTCATTTAATTTCTGTTATTTATTTGGTGCACTTTAAATATCGGGACACGTATACAAGGTTTTGACATATCATATCGACGCATCTATATATATTATTTGGAATAACCATAGACACTCTATATGCAGTAATTCTGGAGTTAGCTATACAGGGTTGAGGTTGATTCTACAATAATATATATACTTTGAGTTGTGATCGAGTCTGAGATACGTACACGGGTCACGATACGTATTAATTAATTCGAATATTATATATTAAACTATATATGAATTATTGGACTGTTAACTGTGGACTATCGACTGTGGACTAATAATATTGGATAATTAAAATGAATTAAAATATTAATTATAACATATGAAACTAAACATTTCTTCAAGTTTGCCACTTGATTTCATCTTAAACCTCATTTGTATCTTGACGATTACAATCTGCGTTCAAACCTTTAATAATTCATGAAAACACCTCAATCGAGAGGATGAACCAACCGCACTTCATCTATGGAAGAAAAGATTAATGCATATACTTATGCACCTGAAAATACTCGGAACCTGAGTAAACTTTTAACACGTATCTGTGCTAGCTCCTTCGGCATTGTTATTACCGTAAATAACATTGCAATTCTTTTTCAAATTAGCCAATTTTGTCACAGCTCCAGCAAATCAACTTCGATTGTTCATTTCGAATTAACCTTATTACAACCTTGATATATGTGCTTGCACTTTATTTGTTATCGGAGAATTTTTTTCCACCATATTACCAGCAGACGTACCAGCAACCTCGTTGCTCCTTGGTTTAAATCTCTCTGAACAAATCACGAGGACTAAACTTGTACACAAAGAATCCAGATGATTCTGTTTCTGATGAAATCTTTAGCGAATACCTTGCTTCTGACTCTAAACCTTTACGGACAAATCATCATCATCATCCTTTGTTATTAGAAATTCTAAGATATCATCGTATCTTTCTTTATAAATATCCTCGATATTTATGAAGATATTTTCATAACTATTCGTATCTGAAATCATTTATCTCTTCGCGATATCAGTGTTACATCAGAAAGGAAACTGTTTTAGTTTCTAAATTCTGAAAAATTCAAATTTAAAATATGAATGTTTTTGAAGTAGTGTTGGGAACTGAAGCATGAGTTAGTATAATATAATGACACTTGATCAACGTGATTATATTACAGTAAGTCATGCTGAGTTTCTAATGGGACGTGATGATTCACAGATCATAACGTCATCATGTGCCATGTTACATAACTCTTTCATTCTGTCTAATTTCTGATCATATCAAGAAAGTATATTCTTGATAGTTTTATTCTCAGTCATTCTGGTAATTTAACAAATCAAATCATGCTATTATGTTCTTTCATATTTAGAACATTAAGATCATTCGAAACTTTATACTTACGAATTCTGGACCGTTACTCATTTTACTAGAGGTCGAGAAGAGGATAAAAAGACAAAGAGCTCCAAAATATAAGAGAAAATATAAAGCCCAATAACAACACGGAGGTTACAGACCGTGGATATTAATATGAATAGCAATATAAAGATACGGTATAATTAAGAATAGTATCACCCCAAGGTAATGGTAGAAGTAAACAGATTTTTTTTGGTGAAAGATTGAAAAGAAGGATGACAGAAATGATAATTAGGAAAAATATCAAGGATTAGAACTGGATTATGCATTTTCAAAATCTTTTGGAAGTATGAAACTAAAAAAGAAAGTAATGAGATGGTGAGAATAATGGAACGGAAGAGTTTAATTTATAATGGAAATATCAGACAAAGTAATCGAGGCAGATCACCGTATTTAATTATAGAGATCTTAATTTCCTTACTGGCCGAAGAATCAAATCTTTTAGATTTAGAAGATTTTCTTTAAATCCCTTGAATTCCGGAATTCAACCAATACAACGTCAAACATTAAGATGCACCTTATTTTTCTGAATTCAAACATGACTCCGTCAAAAGTAAGACGAATCTCTATTTCTCCATTTCACTTTTTTGCGATAGCTCCACTCGTACGCTTCACATAATCGAATCGTTTTATCTATATTAATCCATAATGAAAAAAACTCTATTTATCAACTCATATTCGTCATAAAAATATGTTTATTGTTAATTATGACAACCTCACTCAAATTTCGGGACGAAATTTCTTTAACGGGTAGGTACTGTAACGACCCAGAAATTTTTGACCAAATTTAAACTTAATCTTTATATGGTTTCGATACGATAAGCATAGTCTGTAATGTTGAGTCTCAAAAAGTTTGAACTGTTTTCATGTATGCAATTGACCTTTGACTATTTCCGACGATTCACGAACCATTATTTGTAAATAGATAAATATATATAAATAAGTAAATATAAATAATTATGCATAAGAATATTAATAAACTACTATATACAATATACAATTTGTTATAAATAAATATGTAAATTAATATAAGATATATTAAAATTTATTATATGAAGTATGTTATAAGAAATTTCAAAGTTATTTAGTAAACGGCGGAAATGCTCATTTGTCATTCAATTGATAGTAAACGAATTAAAAAGGAACTTATATTATTTTAAAATAAATGGTGATCCGAAAATGAGTTCAATAAACTTTAGGCTTATTAAAAATGTATTTAGGAACTATTGGTTAAGTTTTAACACTTTTTGTATTTCACCCATAAATGAGAGGGACAGTTGATGTAATTTTTATTTAACCAATTTAGGACCAAATTTTATACCATAATGACCAAAATAAATAAAGCTATTTAATTTAAAAATCTGGGATTTTTAGGAACACTTTTATACGTTAACTGTTTAGCAATGGACACGATATAACCAATCCGTTAAAAGTGTCGGTACATAAATATAAATAAGAGGCTGCTTTACTATTTGGGAATTACTGTGCTACCTATTATTCTGTTTCTTTTCATTTACAACTTGCAAAGTTATGAGTATATAATTATATATATATATCACTCATACACAGACAAATTACTTGAATATTTATCAAACTCCATCATAAAATTTCTTCATCGTCCATCACTTGAAACCATGATCTACCGGCCACCACATCCCACCGGAGCAACCACCATGTACAACCGTCAAAAACCGCCACACCCTCTTTCTCATATATCTCTCTCTATCTTCGAGATATTAGAAAACCGTCATCACCGTCATGACCAACAAAACCAAATAACAACCCACTATGTTCACTATTAAACCACCCGCACCATTTTTTTTTATGGAAACCCATTTAACATCACCACCTCTGCAACCTTCTTCTACCACCCATAACCGCCATCCCTTTTCCAACTTTGCTACCATTTTTGCAGCCTGTTACCACCTTCAACCGCCATTTTTTCGTCTGTTTTATTACTATTACGGTGGTTGCTACACCATTTTTTTCTCTCCTTTCTCAAACGGTTCACATTAAAACCCATTTGTTAGAGATGATGAACAATAAGTGAAATGTCCCTTTTTTATTGATTAAAAAAGTTCCATATTAATTGATTTCGTTGCGAGGTTTTGACCTCTATATGAGACGTTTTTCAAAGACTGCATTCATTTTAAAACAAACCATAACCTTTATTTCATCAATAAAGGTTTAAAAAGCTTTACGTAGATTATCAAATAATGACAATCTAAAATATCCTGTTTACGCACGACCATTACATAATGGTTTACAATACAAATATGTTACAACAAAATAAGTTTCTTGAATGCAGTTTTTACACAATATCATACAAGCATGGACTCCAAATATCGTCCTTATTTAAGTATGCGACAGCGGAAGCTCTTAATAATCACCTGAGAATAAACATGCTTAAAACGTCAACAAAAATGTTGGTGAGTTATAGGTTTAACCTATATATATCAAATCATAATAATAGACCACAAGATTTCATATTTTAATACACATCCCATACATAGAGATAAAAATCATTCATATGGTGAACACCTGGTAACCGACATTAACAAGATGCATATATAAGAATATCCCCATCATTCCGGGACACCCTTCGGATATGATATAAATTTCGAAGTACTAAAGCATCCGATACTTTGGATGGGGTTTGTTAGGCCCAATAGATCTATCTTTAGGATTCGCGTCAATTAGGGTGTCTGTTCCCTAATTCTTAGATTACCAGACTTAATAAAAAGGGGCATATTTGATTTCGATAATTCAACCATAGAATGTAGTTTCACGTACTTGTGTCTATTTTGTAAATCATTTATAAAACCTGCATGTATTCTCATCCCAAAAATATTAGATTTTAAAAGTGGGACTATAACTCACTTTCACAGATTTTTACTTAGTCGGGAAGTAAGACTTGGCCACTGGTTGATTCACGAACCTATAACAATATATACATATATATCAAAGTATGTTCAAAATATATTTACAACACTTTTAATATATTTTGATGTTTTAAGTTTATTAAGTCAGCTGTCCTCGTTAGTAACCTACAACTAGTTGTCCACAGCTAGATGTACAGAAATAAATCGATAAATATTATCTTGAATCAATCCACGACCCAGTGTATACGTATCTCAGTATTGATCACAACTCAAACTATATATATTTTGGAATCAACCTCAACCCTGTATAGCTAACTCCAACATTCACATATAGAGTGTCTATGGTTGTTCTGAAATATATATAGATGTGTCGACATGATAGGTCAAAACATTGTATACGTGTCTATGGTATCTCAAGATTATATAATATACAATACAAGTTGATTAAGTTATGGTTGGAATAGATTTGTTACCAATTTTCACGTAGCTAAAATGAGAAAAATTATCCAATCTTGTTTTACCCATAACTTCTTCATTTTAAATCCGTTTTGAGTGAATCAAATTGCTCTGGTTTCATATTGAACTCTATTTTATGAATCTAAACAGAAAAAGTATAGGTTTATGGTCGGAAAAATAAGTTACAAGTCGTTTTTTGTAAAGGTAGTCATTTCAGTCGAAAGAACGACGTCTAGATGACCATTTTAGAAAACATACTTCCACTTTGAGTTTAACTATAATTTTTGGATATAGTTTCATGTTCATAATAAAAATCATTTTCTCAGAATAATAACTTTTAAATCAAAGTTTATCATAGTTTTTAATTAACTAACCCAAAACAGCCCGCGGTGTTACTACGACGGCGTAAATCCGGTTTTACGGTGTTTTTCGTGTTTCCAGGTTTTAAATCATTAAGTTAGCATATCATATAGATATAGAACATGTGTTTAGTTGATTTTAAAAGTCAATTTAGAAGGATTAACTTTTGTTTGCGAACAAGTTTAGAATTAACTAAACTATGTTCTAGTGATTACAAGTTTAAACCTTCGAATAAGATAGCTTTATATGTATGAATCGAATGATGTTATGAACATCATTACTACCTTAAGTTCCTTGGATAAACCTACTGGAAAATAGAAAAATAGATCTAGCTTCAACGGATCCTTGGATGGATCGAAGTTCTTGAAGCAGAATCATGACACGAAAACAAGTTCAAGTAAGATCATCACTTGAAATAAGATTGTTATAGTTATAGAAATTGAACCAAAGTTTGAATATGATTATTACATTGTATTAGAATGATAACCTACTGTAAGAAACAAAGATTTCTTGAGGTTGGATGATCACCTTACAAGATTGGAAGTGAGCTAGCAAACTTGAAAGTATTCTTGATTTTATGTAACTAGAACTTGTAGAATATATGAAGAACACTTAGAACTTGAAGATAGAACTTGAGAGAGATCAATTAGATGAAGAAAATTGAAGAATGAAAGTGTTTGTAGGTGTTTTTGGTCGTTGGTGTATGGATTAGATATAAAGGATATGTAATTTTGTTTTCATGTAAATAAGTCATGAATGATTACTCATATTTTTGTAATTTTATGAGATATTTCATGCTAGTTGCCAAATGATGGTTCCCACATGTGTTAGGTGACTCACATGGGCTGCTAAGAGCTGATCATTGAAGTGTATATACCAATAGTACATACATCTAAAAGCTGTGTATTGTACGAGTACGAATACGGGTGCATAGGAGTAGAATTGTTAATGAAACTGAACGAGGATGTAATTGTAAGCATTTTTGTTAAGTAGAAGTATTTTGTTAAGTGTATTGAAGTCTTTCAAAAGTTTATAAATACATATTAAAACACTACATGTATATACATTTTAACTGAGTCGTTAAGTCATCGTTAGTCGTTACATGTAAGTGTTGTTTTGAAACCTTTAGGTTAACGATCTTGTTAAATGTTGTTAACCCAATATTTATAATATCAAATGAGATTTTAAATTATTATATTATCATGATATTATCATGTATGAATATCTCTTAATATGATATATATACATTAAATGTCTTT
This sequence comes from Rutidosis leptorrhynchoides, assembly GCF_046630445.1. Lineage (NCBI taxonomy): Eukaryota > Viridiplantae > Streptophyta > Magnoliopsida > Asterales > Asteraceae > Rutidosis > Rutidosis leptorrhynchoides. The sequence goes on along the minus strand of NC_092334.1, from coordinate 280,757,787 downwards.
ACAACGATAATCGTTACATATATGTCTCGTTTAAAAATCATTAAGTTAGTAGTCTTGTTTTTACATATGTAGTTCATTGTTAATATATTTAATGATATGTTTACTTATCATAGTATCATGTTAACTATATATATATCCATATATATGTCATCATATAGTTTTTACAAGTTTTAACGTTCGTGAATCACCGGTCAACTTGGGTGGTCAATTGTCTATATGAAACATATTTCAATTAATCAAGTCTTAACAAGTTTGATTGCTTAACATGTTGGAAACACTTAATCATGTAAATAACAATTTCATTTAATATATATATAAACATGGAAAAGTTCGGGTCACTACAGTACCTACTCGTTAAATAAATTTTGTCCCGAAATTTTAAGCAGTTGGAGGTGTTGACGTATCTTCTGGAAATAAATGCGGGTATTTCTTCTTCATCTGATCTTCTCGCTCCCAGGAGAACTCAGGTCCTCTACGAGCATTCCATCGAACCTTAACAACCAGTATCTTGTTTTGTTTAAGTCTCTTAACCTCACGATCCATTATTTCGACGGGTTCTTCAATGAATTGAAGTTTTTCATTGATTTGGATTTCGTCCAACAGAATAGTGCGATCTTCTTTAGCAAAACATTTCTTCAAATTTGAGACGTGGAAAGTGTTATGTACAGCCGCTAGTTGTTGAGGTAGCTCCAGTTGGTAAGCTACTGGTCTGACACGATCTATAATCTTGAATGGTCCAATGTACCTTGGATTTAGTTTCCCCCGTTTACCAAATCGAACAACGCCTTTCCAAGGTGAAACCTTAAGTATGACCATTTCTCCAATTTCAAACTCTATATCTTTTCTTTTACTATCCGCGTAGCTCTTTTGTCGACTCTGGGAGGTTTTCAATCTTTGTTGAATTTGGATGATTTTCTCCGTAGTTTCTTGTATTATCTCCGGACCCGTAATCTGTCTATCCCCCACTTCACTCCTACAAATCGGAGACCTGCACTTTCTACCATAAAGTGCTTCAAACGGCGCCATCTCAATGCTTAAATGGTAGCTGTTGTTGTAGGAAAATTCTGCTAACGGTAGATGTCGATCCCAACTGTTTCTGAAATCAATAACACATGCTCGTAGCATGTCTTCAAGCGTTTGTATCGTCCTTTTGCTATGCCCATCAGTTTGTAGATGATAGGCAGTACTCATGTCTAAACGAGTTCCTAATGCTTGCTGTAATGTCTGCCAGAATCTTGAAATAAATCTGCCATCCCTATCAGTGATAATAGAGATTGGTATTCCATGTCTGGAGACGACTTCCTTCAAATACAGTCGTGCTAACTTCTCCATCTTGTCATCTTCTCTTATTGGCAGGAAGTGTGCTGATTTGGTGAGACGATCAACTATTACCCAAATAGTATCAAAACCACTTGCAGTCCTTGGCAATTTAGTGATGAAATCCATGGTAATATTTTCCCATTTCCATTCCGGGATTTCGGGTTGTTGAAGTAGACCTGATGGTTTCTGATGCTCAACTTTGACCTTAGAACAAGTCAAACATTCTCCTACGTATTTAGCAACATCGGCTTTCATACCCGGCCACCAAAAATGTTTCTTGAGATCCTTGTACATCTTCCCCGTTCCAGGATGTATTAAGTATCTGGTTTTATGAGCTTCTCTAAGTACCATTTCTCTCATATCTCCAAATTTTGGTACCCAAATCCTTTCAGCCCTATACCGGATTCCGTCTTCCCGAATATTAAGATGCTTCTCCGATCCTTTGGGTATTTCATCCTTTAAATTTCCCTCTTTTAAAACTCCTTGTTACGCCTCCTTTATTTGAGTAGTAAGGTTATTATGAATCATTATATTCATAGATTTTACTCGAATGGGTTCTCTGTCCTTCCTGCTCAATGCATCGGCTACCACATTTGCCTTCCCCGGGTGGTAACGAATCTCAAAGTCGTAATCATTCAATAATTTAATTCACCTACGCTGCCTCATATTCAGTTGTTTCTGATTAAATATGTGTTGAAGACTTTTGTCGTCGGTATATATAATACTTTTGACCCCATATAAGTAGTACCTCCAAGTCTTTAATGCAAAAACAACCGTGCCTAATTCCAAATCATGCATCGTATAATTTTGTTCGTGAATCTTCAATTGTCTAGACGCATAAGCAATCACCTTCGTTCGTTGCATTAATACACAACCGAGACCTTGCTTTGATGCGCCATAATAAATCACAAAATCATCATTCCCTTCAGGCAATGACAATATAGGTGCCGTAGTTAGCTTTTTCTTCAATAGCTGAAACGCTTTCTCTTATTCATCATTCCATTCAAATTTCTTCCCTTTATGCGTTAATGCAGTCAAGGGTTTTGCTATTCTGGAAAAGTCTTGGATGAACCTTCTGTAGTAACCAGCTAGTCCTAAAAACTGGCGTATGTGTTTCAGAGTTTTCGGGGTTTCCCACTTTTCAACAGTTTCTATCTTTGCCGGATCCACCTTAATACCTTATTTGTTCACTATATGACCGAGGAATTGAACTTCTTCCAACCAAAATGCACACTTTGAAAACGTAGCGTACAATTCTTCTTTCCTCAATACTTCTAACACCTTTCTCAAATGTTCACCGTGTTCTTGGTCATTCTTTGAGTAAATAAGTATGTCATCAATGAAAACAATGACAAACTTGTCAAGGTATGGTCCACACACTCGGTTTATAAGGTCCATGAACACAGCTGGTGCATTAGTTAAACCAAACGGCATGACCATAAACTCGTAATGACCGTAACGTGTTCTGAAAGCAGTCTTTGGAATATCATCTTCTTTCACCCGCATTTGATGATACCCGGAACGTAAGTCAATCTTTGAATAAACAGACGAACCTTGTAGGTGATCAAATAAGTCGTCAATTCTCGGTAGTGGGTAGCGGTTCTTGATGGTAAGTTTGTTCAACTCTCGGTAGTTGATACACAACCTGAATGTACCATCTTTCTTCTTGACAAACAAAACAGGAGCTCCCCACGGTGATGTGCTTGGTCGAATGAAACCACGCTCTAAAAGTTCTTGTAATTGGCTTTGCAGTTCTTTCATCTCGCTGGGTGCGAGTCTGTAAGGAGCACGAGCTATTGGTGCAGCTCCTGGTATAGGATCTATTTGAAATTCAACGGATCGATGTGGGGGTAATCCCGGTAATTCTTTCGAAAATACATCGGGAAATTCTTTTGCAATGGGAACATCATTGATGCTCTTTTCTTCAGTTTGTACTTTCTCGACGTGTGCTAGAACAGCATAGCAACCTTTTCTTATTAGTTTTTGTGCCTTCAAATTACTAATAAGATGTAGCTTCGTGTTGCCCTTTTCTCCGTACACCATTAAGGGTTTTCCTTTTTCTCGTATAATGTGAATTGCATTTTTGTAACAAACGATCTATGCTTTCACTTCTTTCAACCAGTCCATACTGATTATCACATCAAAACTCCCTAACTCTACTGGTATCAAATCAATCTTAAATGTTTCGTTAACCAGTTTAATTTCTCGATTCCGACATATATTATCTGCTGAAATTAATTTACCATTTGCTAATTCGAGTAAAAATTTACTATCCAAAGGCGTCAATAGATAACTTAATTTAGCACAAAAATCTCTACTCATATAGCTTCTATCCGCACCCGAATCAAATAAAATGTAAGCAGATTTATTGTCAATAAGAAACGTACCCGTAACAAGCTCCGGGTCTTCCTGTGCCTCTGCCGCATTAATATTGAAAACTCTTCCGCGGCCTTGTCCATTCGTGTTCTCCTGGTTCGGGCAATTTCTAATAATGTGGCCCGGTTTTCCACATTTATAACAAACTACATTGGCATAACTTGCTCCGACACTACTTGCTCCGCCATTACTCGTTCCGACACCATTTGTTCCTTTCGTTCTGTTAACCCCTGGTCCGTAGACCTCACACTTCGCCGCGTATGACCATTTCTTTTACACTTGTTGCAAAATTTGGTGCAGAACCCCGAGTGATACTTTTCACACCTTTGGCATAGCTGCTTCTGATTGTTGTTGTTGTTGCGGTTGTTATTGTTGTTGGGATGATTGTTGTAGTTGTTGTTGTTGTTGTTGTTGTTGGGCCGTTTGTTGTAGTTGCGATTGATGTTATGGTTGTTGGGATAATTGTTGCGATTATTATTGTAATTGATGTTGTTGTTGTATTGGTGATTCTTATCACCGTTTTCCTCCCACTTTCTTTTGACTTGCTTCACATTGGCCTCTTCAGCCGTCTGTTCTTTAATTCTTTCCTCAATCTGGTTCACTAGTTTGTGAGCCATTCTACATGCCTGTTGTATGGAGGCGGGCTCGTGTGAACTTATATCTTCTTGGATTCTTTCCGGTAATCCTTTCACAAACGCGTCGATCTTCTCTTCCTCATCTTCGAACGCTCCCGGACACAATAGCCACAATTTTGTGAATCGTCTTTCGTACGTGGTAATATCAAATCCTTGGGTTCGTAACCCTCTAAGTTCTGTCTTGAGCTTATTGACCTCGGTTCTGGGACGGTACTTCTCGTTCATCAAGTGCTTGAATGCTGACCACGGTAGTGCGTACGCATCATCTTGTCCCACTTGCTCTAGATAGGTATTCCACCATGTTAACGCAGAACCTGTGAAGGTATACGTAGCGTACTTCACTTTTTCCTCTTCAGTACACTTACTTATGGCAAACACTGATTCGACCTTCTCGGTCCACCGTTTCAATCCGATCGGTCCTTCGGTTCCATCAAATTCCAAAGGTTTGCAGGCAGTGAATTCTTTGTAGGTGCATCCTACACGATTTCCTATACTGCTAGATCCAAGGTTATTGTTGGTATGTAGCGCAGCCTATACTGCGGCTATATTTGAAGCTAGAAAAGTACGGAATTCCTCTTCATTCATATTCACGGTGTGTCGAGTAGTCAGTGCCATTTCCTTCAAAATAGTCAAATGGAACAAGTTAATCATACAGAATATTAAGAGTAGTTAATAATATTTCGTAGCATAATATGAACTCATTTATAAAAGCTTTTTCTTCATATTAGCGTTTTATAAGTTTAAATTCGGGTAGTACCTACCCGTTAAGTTCATACTTAGTAGCTAATATACAATTCAACTACTACAATTCTATATGAAAAACTGATTATAATAATATTTCGCGTTCAAACTTTTATACAATATTTTACAAACTTACAATACCGCTTATTTTACATAAAGCATGAAATATAGCACACAATAACTTTGATACAAGATAGTTGTGAAGATAATTCTAGCTAGTACACAAGTCGTTTAGCAAAGGCAATAAAGACACGTAATTCATACGTCCAGAAACAAGTCATGCATTATGGTTTTACTAGGACTACTTCCCATCCTTGGTCTTGTGGAACATAACCGTTATGGTCGTTGATAAGACAGCGTGTTGTAACGTCGTCAAAGGGACAAGGGTTACGTAATGTCCAACAGTCCCGTAACAATCTAAAAACCTCATTTCTTACCCCAATTACCGACTCCGTTACTTGTGGGAATGTTTTGTTTAATAGTTGTAGCCCGATGGTCTTGTTCTCACTTTGGTGAGAAGCGAACATTACTAACCCGTAAGCATAGCATGCTTCTTTATGTTGCATGTTAGCCGCTTTTTTCTAAATCATGAAGTCCTATATTCGGATATATTGAGTCAAAATAATTTCTTAACCCGTTGTGTAAAATATCATTTGGGTTCCCCGCAATATATGCGTCAAAGTAAACACATCGTAACTTATGGGTTTCCCAATGTGATATCCCCCATCTTTCAAACGAAAGTCTCTTATAAATCAAGACATTCTTAGAACGTTCTTCGAATGTCTTACAAACTGATTTCGCCTTAAATAGTTGTGCCGAGGAATTCTGACCGACTCTAGACAAGATTTCATCAATCATGTCTCCGGGTAGGTCTCTTAAAATATTGGGTTGTCTATCCATTTTGTGTTTTTAAACTGTAAAATAGACAAGAGTTAGATTCATAAAAAAAATTTACTTATTAATACAAGCAATTTTTACATATATCATAAAGCATAAGCACACTATATTACATATATTACACCACACGAATACAACAATCTTATTCCGACTCGCTCGTTTCTTCTTCTTCGGTTTTGGTTTGTTTTGCCAAGTTTCTAGGGATATATGATGTTCCCCTAATACGAGCCGTCGTTTTCCACATTAGTTTAGAAAAACCTGGTGGTTTAGAGGTTCCCGGGTCATTGTTACAACTTAAGGGCTTCGGGGGTTGACGATACATATAAAGTTCATCGGGGTTGGAATTAGATTTCTCTATTTTTATGCCCTTTCCCTTATTATCTTCTTTTGCCTTATTGGTTAATTTCTATAACATCATCGGATTTCTCGTCGGAATCCGATTCATCGGAGAATTGGTAATCCTCCCAATATTTTGCTTCCTTGGCGGAAACACCATTGACCATAATTAACCTTGGTCGGTTGGTTGAGGATTTTCTTTTACTTAACCGTTTTATTATTTCCCCCACCGGTTCTATTTCCTCCTCCGGTTCCTCCTCTTCCGGTTCTGATTCTTCTTCCGGTTCCGACTCTTCTTCCGGTTCCTCTTCGGGAACTTGTGAATCAGTCCACGAATCATTCCAATTTACATTTGACTCTTCATTATTATTAGGTGAGTCAATGGGACTTGTTCTAGAGGTAGACATCTATCATATAATATCAAACACGTTAAGAGATTAATATATCACATAATATTCACATGTTAAAAATATATAGTTTCCAACAAAATTTATCAAGCAATCATTTTTCAAGTAAACACGGTCGAAGTCCAGACTCACTAATGCATCCTAACAAACTCGATAAGACACACTAATGTAAAATTCTGGTTCTCTAAGACCAACGCTATGATACCAACTTAAATGTCCCGTTTTTATTGATTAAAAACGTTCCATATTAATTGATTTCGTTGCGAGGTTTTGACCTCTATATGAGACATTTTTCAAAGACTGCATTCATTTTAAAACAAACCATAACCTTTATTTCATCAATAAAGGTTTAAAAAGCTTTACGTAGATTACCAAATAATGATAATCTAAAATATCATGTTTACACACGACCATTACATAATGGTTTACAATACAAATATGTTACAACAAAATAAGTTTCTTGAATGCAGTTTTTACACAATATCATACAAGCATGGACTCCAAATCTCGTCCTTATTTAAGTATGCAACAGCAGAAGCTCTTAATAATCACCTGAGAATAAACATGCTTAAAACGTCAACACAAATGTTGGTGAGTTATAGGTTTAACCTATATATATCAAATCATAATAATAGACCACAAGATTTCATATTTCAATACACATCCCATACATAGAGATAAAAATCATTCATATGGTGAACACCTGGTAACCGACATTAACAAGATGCATATATAAGAATATCCCCATCATTCCGGGACACCCTTCGGATATGATATAAATTTCAAAGTACTAAAGCATCAGGTACTTTGGATGAGGTTTGTTAGGCCCAATAGATCTATCTTTAGGATTCGCGTCAATTAGGGTGTCTGTTCCCTAATTCTTAGATTACCAGACTTAATAAAAAGGGGCATATTTGATTTCGATAATTCAACCATAGAATGTAGTTTCACGTACTTGTGTCTATTTTGTAAATCATTTATAAAACCTGCATGTATTCTCATCCCAAAAATATTAGATTTTAAAAGTGGGACTATAACTCACTTTCACAGATTTTTACTTCGTCGGGAAGTAAGACTTGGCCACTGGTTGATTCACGAACCTATAACAATATATACATATATATCAAAGTATGTTCAAAATATATTTACAACACTTTTAATATATTTTGATGTTTTAATTTTATTAAGTCAGCTGTCCTCGTTAGTAACCTACAACTAGTTGTCCACAGTTAGATGTACAGAAATAAATCGATAAATATTATCTTGAATCAATCCACGACCCAGTGTATACGTATCTCAGTATTGATCACAACTCAAACTATATATATTTTGGAATCAACCTCAACCCTGTATAGCTAACTCCAACATTCACATATAGAGTGTCTATGGTTGTTCCGAAATATATATAGATATGTCGACATGATAGGTCGAAACATTGTATACGTGTCTATTGTATCTCAAGATTACATAATATACAATACAAGTTGATTAAGTTATGGTTGGAATAGATTTGTTACCAATTTTCACGTAGCTAAAATGAGAAAAATTATCCAATCTTGTTTTACCCATAACTTCTTCATTTTAAATCCGTTTTGAGTGAATCAAATCGCTATGGTTTCATATTGAACTCTATTTTATGAATCTAAACAGAAAAAGTATAGGTTTATAGTCGGAAAAATAAGTTACAAGTCGTTTTTGTAAAGGTAGTCATTTCAGTCGAAAGAACGACGTCTAGATGACCATTTTAGAAAACATACTTCCACTTTGAGTTTAACTATAATTTTTGGATATAGTTTCATGTTCATAATAAAAATCATTTTCTCAGAATAACAACTTTTAAATCAAAGTTTATCATAGTTTTTAATTAACTAACCCAAAACAGCCCGCGGTGTTACTACGACGGCGTAAATCCGGTTTTACGGTGTTTTTCGTGTTTCCAGGTTTTAAATCATTAAGTTAGCATATCATATAGATATAGAACATGTGTTTAGTTGATTTTAAAAGTCAAGTTAGAAGGATTAACTTTTGTTTGCGAACAAGTTTAGAATTAACTAAACTATGTTCTAGTGATTACAAGTTTAAACCTTCGAATAAGATAGCTTTATATGTATGAATCGAATGATGTTATGAACATCATTACTACCTTAAGTTCCTTGGATAAACCTACTGGAAAATAGAAAAATAGATCTAGCTTCAACGGATCCTTGGATGGCTCGAAGTTCTTGAAGCAGAATCATGACACGAAAACAAGTTCAAGTAAGATCATCACTTGAAATAAGATTGTTATAGTTATAGAAATTGAACCAAAGTTTGAATATGATTATTACCTTGTATTAGAATGATAACCTACTGTAAGAAACAAAGATTTCTTGAGGTTGGATGATCACCTTACAAGATTGGAAGTGAGCTAGCAAACTTGAAAGTATTCTTGATTTTATGTAACTAGAACTTGTAGAATATATGAAGAACACTTAGAACTTGAAGATAGAACTTGAGAGAGATTAATTAGATGAAGAAAATTGAAGAATGAAAGTGTTTGTAGGTGTTTTTGGTCGTTGGTGTATGGATTAGATATAAAGAATATGTAATTTTGTTTTCATGTAAATAAGTCACGAATGATTACTCATATTTTTGTAATTTTATGAGATATTTCATGCTAGTTGCCAAATGATGGTTCCCACATGTGTCAGGTGACTCACATGGGCTGCTAAGAGCTGATCATTGGAGTGTATATACCAATAGTACATACATCTAAAAGCTGTGTATTGTACGAGTACAAATACGGGTGCATAGGAGTAGAATTGTTGATGAAACTGAACGAGGATGTAATTGTAAGCATTTTTATTAAGTAGAAGTATTTTGATAAGTGTATTGAAGTCTTTCAAAATTGTATAAATACATATTAAAACACTACATGTATATACATTTTAACTGAGTCGTTAAGTCATCGTTAGTCGTTACATGTAAGTGTTGTTTTGAAACCTTTAGGTTAACGATCTTGTTAAATGTTGTTAACCCAATGTTTATAATATCAAATGAGATTTTAAATTATTATATTATCATGATATTATCATGTATGAATATCTCTTAATATGATATATATACATTAAATGTCTTTACAACGATAATCGTTACATATATGTCTTGTTTAAAAATCATTAAGTTAGTAGTCTTGTTTTTACATATGTAGTTCATTGTTAATATACTTAATGATATGTTTACTTATCATAGTATCATGTTAACTATATATATATCCATATATATGTCATCATATAGTTTTTACAAGTTTTAACGTTCGTGAATCACCGGTCAACTTGGGTGGTCAATTGTCTATATGAAACATATTTCAATTAATCAAGTCTTAACAAGTTTTATTGCTTAACATGTTGGAAACACTTAATCATGTAAATAACAATTTCATTTAATATATATATATAAACATGGAAAAGTTCGGGTCACTACAATAAGCAAGCATGAAGTCAATGGATATCGTGATAATACAATGGAAAGGTCACGGTGAGTTTTGATGACATAACTATACAGTTCTGTGCTACTTTGCATCTGATCAAAATAGTATTACGAACGAAAAAAATATAGATTTTTAAAATGCTATATTGCAACTTGCAAGGTTAGCATCAAGTATTATAATAATATAAAAAAAATATCTACTTAGTGTGATACACATATATGCGTAGTACAGTAGCATATTATGTGGTAAATTGCAAATTGTAAAGGTTACAAGATGGCATCATGATTGTCCTATTTTAAGTTATGGTATGTTACAAGTGATGTTAAAGTTAAGATAATGATACACTAATGATGGCGAAGATGATGAAAAAAAAAACGTTGATATATGATGATGATAACGATGCCTAATGATGTTTGATGATGAAAATATAGATGATGTTATGATAGTGGTGATAAAGAAAATCGTGATATTGAAAATAATAACCATGAAGATATGAAGAAAATGATGAATAGTTCTGGGTTTTGAATTTAGGAAGAAGAAAAAGAAGTCTGAGATAAGGGTTAAGTATATTTAGGTTACATATAATTACAGAAAAAAACTGATAGCTCAATGGTTAAAGGAGTTTGTGTTGAAACGAGAGGTCCCAGGTTCAATCCTGGTCTGGGCATAATTCTTTTTTGAAAAGAAGAAAGAGAAATAGAAACAGAAGGAATGGTTTAAGTATGTTTCAGTTACGATTAAATTCAAGAAAGAGAAATAGAAACCGAAGGAATGGTTTAATTAGTATGTTTGGGTTACGATTAAATTAAAGAAAACATAATCAGAAGAGTGGTAGAGGGTGTTGCTGGTGAGCGAGAGGTCGCGGGTTCGAGCCCGGCCATAGGCGTTTATTTTGGAACTTTTTCTTCTTGAGAGGTAGATATCATTATTACTATTATTATTATTATTATTATTATTATTATTATTATTATTATTATTATTATTATTATTATTATTATTATTATTATTATTATTATTATTATTATTATTATTATTATTAATATTAATATTAATATTATTATTATTATTATTATTATTATTATTATTATTATTATTATTATTATTATTATTATTATTATTATTATTATTATTATTATTATTATTATTAACATGATTGTAAGATTATTATTACTATTATTAACATTAATATTAGTATTATCATTAAGAATATCATTATTATTATTATTACCATTATTATAATTATTAGAAAAATCATGACTTTTAGTATTATTATGATTAGTATTATTAATGTAGTATTACTATAATTATTATTTTAACAAAGAAATAATATTTTGATAAAAATATAGTTAAAACATATAACCTAACTACATTGATATTATATATTACGTATTTATAAAATAAATATAGTTAGTTAATTAATGAAACATATAATTCATTAAAATAACAAATATATCATTAATAATAGTATATAAATTTGTTCGATTACAATATGTTAATATATATACTTGATATAGGTTCGTGAATCCAAGACCAACCCTGCATTGTTCAGTTCAGTCAAATATCGTACTGTGAGTTCATTTGCTCCCTTTTACTCTTTACGTTTTTGGGCTGATAATACATGTAAATGCTTTATTAACTGTTTTACAATATTTATATGCGTGAGTTCATTTGCTCCCTTTTACTCTTTACGTTTTTGGGCTGAGAATACATGTAAATGCTTTATTAACTATTTTACAATATTTATATGCTTGAGTTCATTTGCTCCCTTTTACTCTTTATATTTTTGGAACTGAGAATACATGCGCTTTTTTTACAACTGCTTTATTAAATGCTTTTGAAATATATTTTTGAACTGCGAATACATGAAATGCTTTAATAAATGTTTGACGCGATAGACACAAGCAAAACATTCCTCGAATGAATTATTATGCAGACGGAAGTTCCGTGGATTATTATTGAATTAGTTGGACGTTATAATTGCCACTAATTGTTGTGAATATTTCCCCTGATTATTATTGCTTTGTAACCTAAGAATTAGAATCGGATATGGCCCTAATTCACGCGAATCCTAAAGGTAGCTACCGGGTTTAACACCCCCACCCAGAATGTTCACTAGACGGAAGAGCTAGTGGGCGTGGTGTTTAGTACTTCGAGGTTTATATATTATACAGATGAGATGTTCTGTTTTTGGGGATATTATTTATGCGCATTATATGTTAAGGTCGGTTACCAAGTCAACCAATGAATGAAAAAGTGAATGTTATGTATCGAGAAAATGATTTTAAACACAGGTTATGTGTATGATATTTTTGTACACGAGATATGTGTACGATTACTAAGATTTATGAAAATGGTTTTGTACACGAGATAGGTGTACTGTATTTGAATCTTATGGTCTATCAAAATGATGAATTTTATTGTTTTAATGATAAACCTATGAACTCACCAACCTTTTGGTTGACACTTGAAAGCATGTTTATTCTCAGGTATGAAAGAAATCTTTCGCTGTGCATTAGCTCATATTAGAGACATTACTTGGAGTCATTCATGGCATATTTCAAAAGACGTTGCATTCGAGTCGTTGAGTTCATCAAGATTATTATTAAGTCAACTATAGTTGGATGTATTATGAAATGGTATGCATGTCGTCAACTTTCGATCTAAAGAAAGTTTGTCATTTAAAAACGAATGCAATGTTTGTAAAATGTATCATACAGAGGTCAAGTACCTAACAATAAAATCAACTATTGTGAATCGTTTATAATGTATATGAACGGGTCCTTTCATATATGATATGCTAACTTAATGATCTAAAACCGGGAAACACGAACAACACCGTAAAACCGGATATACGCCGTCGTAGTAACACCGCGGGCTGTTTTAGGTTAGTTAATTAAAAAATATGATAAACTTTGATTTAAAAGTTGTTCTTCTGGAAAAATGATTTTTCTTATGAACATGAAACTATATCCAAAAATCATGGTTAAACTCAAAGTAGAAGTATGTTTTTCAAAATGGTCATCTAGACGTCGTTCTTTCGACTGAAATGACTATCTTTACAAAAACGACTTGTTACCTGTATTTCCAACTATAAACTTATACTTTTTCTGTTTAGATTCATAAACTTAAGTTCAATATGAAACCATATCAACTTGAATCACTCAAAACGGATTTAAAACAAAGAAGTTATGGGTAAAACAAGATTGGATAATTTTTCTTGTTGTAGCTACGTGAAAATTGGTAACAAATCTATATTAATCATATCCTAGCTAAGTTATATTGTATTACATGTATTATAATATATTATGTAATCTTGAGATACCATAGACACGTATGCAAATGTTTTGACATGTCATATCGACCCATGTATATATATTATTTGGAACAACCATAGACACTCATATGCAGTAATGTTGGAGTTAGCTATACAGAGTAGAGGTTGATTCCAAAAATATATATACTTTGAGTTGTGATCTAGCCTGAGACGTGTATATACTGGGTCGTGGATTGATCCAAGATAATATATATCGATTTATTTCTAGACATCTAACTATGGACAACTAGTTGTAGGTTACTAACGAGGACAGCTGACTTAATAAACTTAAAATATTAAAACGTATTAAAAATGTTGTAAATATATTTTGAACATACTTTGATATATATATGTACATATTTGTTATAGGTTCGTGAATCGACCAGTGGCCAAGTCTTACTTCCCGACGAAGTAAAAATCTGTGAAAGTGAGTTATAGACCCACTTTTAAAATCTATTATATTTTTTTTTGGGATGAGAATACATGCGATTTTATAAATGTTTTACAAAATAGACACAAGTAATCGAAAATACTTTCTATGTTGGATTATCGAACCGAATATGCCTCTTTTTAGCTTGGTAGCCTAAGAATTAGGGAAATGACCCCTAATTGACGCGAATCCTAAAGATAGATCTATTTGGCCCAACAAGCCTCATCCGAGTTACGGTTGCTTTAGTACTTTGATTTATCATATCTGATGAGAGTCCCGGAATGATGGGGATATTCTATATGCATCTTGTTAAGGTCGGTTACCAGGTGTTTAACATATGAATGATTTTTTATCTCTATGCAGTTTGCGAAATGCCTGATATGAGATGTGTTATAAAAATGAAATCTTGTGGTCTATTATTATGATTTGATAATATGTAGGTTAAACCTATAACTCACCAACAATTTCGTTGACGTTTTAAGCATGTTTATTCTCAGGTGATTATTAAGAGCTTCCGCTATTGCATACTAAATTAAGGACAAGATTTGGAGTCCATGCTTGTATAATATTGTTTAAAAACTGCATTCGAAGACTTATGTTGATGTGTAATATTATTGTAAACCATTATGTAATTGTAACACCCCGCCAAAATCCATTGACGCGGATGTTAACTCTGGTCCCAGTGCTCGGCTTGACTTCTAAGTAACAACCGAGTTCTACAACGGAAGCAATATATCTAAGTACCTGAGACAAAACATGCTTAAAAGTGTCAACTAAAATGGTTGAGTGAACAACATAGGTTTAATAGTTATAACAAGTTTTTAGACCACAAGATTTAATAATAAGGTTCAATCAGTTCGGTAGTAGTGCTGAGGTGTATGATATCGAGACAAAACAAAGTTACCCCGTGATCACTGTATTCGTTCGTGTCGTTAAATCATTATTATGTAACCAAAGACCAGTGGTCAAATGGTTAGAGACGTCACTCTCAATAGCGCTATTCACAATAACTAAGCTTACCAAATTCCAGTAATTAACGATATCATGGCAGAGATTTAGCATGAATCAAAGCATGCAGCACAGTCTGAACTAATCAAAAGAAAGTTTTCATGTACTTGTGTCTAAGCGTAAAACAGTTTGAAAGCAAGCATGTGTCTCACCCCAAAGTTCAAAATAAGTAATAGAAACAGTTTTAAAAGAGGGGCTATGAAGTTCACCTTAATAGCAAGCAAGCAAATCCACGTAAGTAGTATTAATGGAGTGTGTAAGCAGAGATCTCAACCTAGAGATATAATATTCGATTAGGTAATGTCTAATAGACATATAGCTTGTTGATTAATATAGTAAACTATATTAACAGTGACCATTTCCAAGAATAGTTATATTTATATGAATGATAATATACTTAGTGTTATAAGTGTTACTATATAATTAAGTGTATAAGTTATACTTAATAATAGTATTATTAATTACTTCAATTATTCAACTATTATGTAAGTTATTATTATATGTTACGTATATAATTATATCTATGTGATACATACATATATATACATTCTTTATTATTATTACTCTTTACTAAACATAAAATCATAAGTTTTTAACATACTAACTTGTAACCTTTTTATCAATCCATAATCTTTATCTTTATCTATCTTCACTAACTAGTTAATAACTCTCCACAAAAATCATAACTTTTAACATAATCTTATCCTAATCAACACATAAAATCATAACCAAATAACTTCTTCATAACAATGGTTATAACCATAATTTATATTCAACGTCCCAATCTTATTAACCTTATTATCTAGTTTCTTTTTAATACTTCATATCCAAAACTCAGGATCATAGTTATATCCATACATAAATATATTACTTGTTCATATCTTTATCAATTAATCAACCCCCTAACAAAGATCATGATCATAACTTAAGTCTACCATTTACAATTTAACTTACTTAATCTCATTAACAATATAACATTTTAGTTCAATTATGATCATGCATCTTTTATCCCTAACCCTTTCTTTTTATCATAAACAACTCATAGTTATAATCTACTTTACTTTTTCACCTACATAAAATCATAAGTTTAATTATTACTCATAACCTTAATTTTTAAAAAAAAAAAAATTATAATGCTTTATCAAGATCATACTAATACTTAATATGATACTTTTAACTTGGATCATAACCATTATTATCGTTATTCATCAACTTAATCTTATTACCCGTAATGATAATCTCTTATCCTTTTAATAATCAATCTGGATAAACAATAATCATAATCATAGTTTATATTAACATCATAACTATATTAACCAAAACAAATTAAGAGGTTAATCAACTAGGGTTCTAGATATACCTTAGAAGATTAAGTTCAAGAACAAGATGACGATTATGGGCTGAACAGAAACCAGAATCCAACAGCACAATCACGACCCAATTAGGTCTGTTTCAGGTTTGACAGAAATTAGCAGCAGCACAGTAGGTAAGCACGACCCAAAAAGAGGCTGTTTGGGTCCTCTTTGATCACAACAGAAACCAGAAACTGAAGCAGAAGCAGACTGCAGCAACAAAGTCGACCCAGATCAGGCCTATTTGGGTCAGGTTAAACTTGACAGAAACAGAAGACAGATGCAGCAGCAAGTTTAGCAGCAATACTCGATCAAACCTAAGGGTTTTCTTAGGCTGTTTGATCGACAAAAAGACAGAAACAAACAACAATTAATCAATCATTAAAAAGCTGTTTATGGATCGAATAAACAGCAAGACAGGAGCACTTACAGTAAACTTCAGTAACCATTAACTTTTGGGGATGTTTGACAACGAATAGCAGGCTGGATGGGTGGTGATGATCGACTAAAAGATGACTGGAAAGGTCTGAATATTTTGATAGAAAACTGAGGGATTGTAGAAGGTTTTAGTCGACTGAATATTGAGGGAAGCAGGAGAGAAATAGTCGACAGGTTTGCAGGTGAATTCGTGGTGATTCAATCTGGAAAATCACGAGGCTTATATAGATTTTTGGAGTTTCCTAGTTGCACTATGATTCTTGGGAATTAAGGAAGGTATTAGAGATTAGCTAGGATAAAAAAGACTTGGAGTTCAAGCTGCAAAATACACAGCCGATACACATCAGATTCATATGATCTTATTTATTTGTTTTTTACGGCTTTTTACTTATTTTTATGTATTATATATATTTTCTTTTATTATTATTATTATTATTTATTATTTATTAATATTGTAAATATTAGGGTTGTATTATTTTAATTACATTTTATTTATTTATTAGCCCCTAATCTTATAAATTTTATTTACTCCAATTAGTTTTGTAATTATTTTTATAGTTTATATGATGTCACTTTTAATTATTGATATATATAGTTTATATTATTAATTAAGTACTAGGGTTAGGGTTCATTATTTAATATTTAATGGTATTAGGGTTTTGTAGTTAATAGGTACGGTTAGGTTTAGAGTTTTATATCATATTATGGTTTTTAATAATAATTACGATCATTTAATGAAAGTATAAATGTTCGTTTGTCGAATTGGATAACAACCATATTGATGATGCACATAATATGACATTGAACCCTAAGGACAACTTGGTAAATTCAGAAGGGAAAAGTGAGGGTTGTTATAGTACCTCCCCGTTAATTTAAACTTTGTCTCGAAGTTTCAGGAAGACTTCTCGAATGCATCAGTAAGTGAGAATAGATGTGGGTATTTCCATTTCATCTGGCCATCACGTTCCCAGGTATACTCGGGGCCTCTTTGTGAATTCCAACAGATCTTTAACAACAGGAATAAAGCTTTGTTTCGAACGTTTAACCTCAAAATCCAGAATTTCTATAGGTTTTTCGATGAAATGCATTTAATGCGAAGATCATTCAAGGGAATAGCGAGTATGTTGTCAACAAGTCACTTTTAGGATTCAAGATGTGAAATGTATGAACTTTATTTAACAGGAAATGTTGACTAAAAATTATCATTCGGTCAACGTTTTGTTAAAGCAAGGTCTACACTTAATTACAGTGGGGACCTACTTGAATGAGGGTTGATATGGTATGAAATTTTAGCTAAAAGAGCCTAGGTGATTAGAATATCTAGTCTTATAGACTTCCTCCATGACTAGTTCTTGAAAATTTCTGATTAATGGTGATTTTTATAGGATCGACTTATATTCCTTTACTATTAAATACACGTCCAAGGAATTGTATGATTTGTAGCCAAAGTTCACACTTGGAAAACTTGGCATACAGGTGTTCCTTCTTTAAGAGCTCTAGAATCAATTGCAGATGTGGCTCATGCTCTTTCTCGCTCTTTGAATAGATTAAGATGTCATTAATGAAAACGGTTACGAATTTATCAAGCTACGGTTTGCATACATGGTTCACAAGATCCATGAATACAACAGGAGTATTGGTTAAACCAAAAGGCATGACAAGAAACTCATAGTGTCTACAACGAGTTCGGATAGTAGTCTTAGAAACATCGGTTTCCTTGACTCTCAATTGATGATAACCCCACCTAAGGTCAATCTTCGAATAGATACTTGATCCTTGTAGTTGGTCAAATAGGTCATCAATAGGCGGGAATGGATAACGGTTTTTGATGATTAGCTTGTTGAGTTCTTGGTAATCAATACACATTCTCAACGTGCCATCTTTCTTCTTGACAAATAGAACGGGTGCTCCTCACGGAGGCAAGCTAAAACGAATGGAACCTTTCTCCAAAAGCTCTTGGAATTGGCTGGATGATTCCTTCATTTCGGGTGGAGCTAATCGGTATGATACCTATGCAATAGGTACAGCACCGGGCGTGGATAATTGACAAGTGAAGGATATATAATATCTAGGGTTGATATTTATAGTTGACAATATAGTGATAAGGAGTATGTAATGGTACACAATGGTCCTAAGGTTGATCAAATCTTATTCCCATCATGATCCATTAGGATTTCTGTATGACTTATCATAATATAATGACGTTGATCAAGTGTCATTATATTATTCTAAATCATACTTTTATCACTCCATAAGGTTACTACTATGTCATCTAGTCAATATGCATCTTCATCGAGGCAAATGATTCAATGGAAAATGAAAGAAAAGAAAATAACATCATTCATTAAAAGAAAGTAACTAGAGTATTACAGAAACTTAATGAAATCTTCCAAACTATAAAAGTACTAAACAGTAACATAAAGAATACTATGAAAATTTAAATATCTTTAGTGGTTTCCAAAAACTCTTCATTGTGCCTCTTCATTCTTCTTTTTATCCAAACATTGATTTTTGAAATGTCCTACCCTTCCGCAGTTATAACAAGTAAGAATGGTTGCATTTGCCTTTGTGGCTGGAGTTTTGACTGATGGAGTAACAACTCTACAATTCTTGGCTACATGACCCACCTTCTTGCACTTGGTGCACTTGTCCTTACACCATCCTTTATGATGTCTCTCACATCTTCTGCAATAAGGACGTTTTCCCTTATACAACTTGTTGCATTTGCTTTTAGAATTTTCTTGCTCCATTCCTTCTCTCTTCCTTTTTGCACCTTCTTTCTACTTATGTTTGTCGATGAAAAAGCTTGCTATGCAAGCAGCTTCTTGTATGGTACTCGGGTTCTCCAAGATAACATCTCTTCAGACTTCATTAGGTAATCCATTGATGTAGCATTGGATTCCTATACTCGGGAGTAGCCATGAGAGCAAATTCTTGAAATCGGTTGGTGTAGCTCATGAGATCAGCATTCACCATTTCTATATTACTGAGCCCAGGTCTTTCAGTACTCTTGTATGTAGGAGGCGGGTAGCTTATAAAACTTTGATGAGAATGAATAGTCGCAAGGTTTCGCGATACGCCATTGTTGCCATTGCCTTGAACAGAGGACTCGAACTTGGATTCTTCCTCAACTTCCTCTTCTTCATTCATCTCCTCCACAGATTCTTCCTCCTCGTCATCCCCATCATAGTTATCATTAGTGTGGGATTCTTCCAAATGAGGGTAGTGTGGTGGACTAGGAGGGACATAGTTTGGGTAAGTTGGTGAAAATGGCAGGGAAACGGGTCCATAAGCCGGTGTGTGGATAGATCTTTCAGAGTAGGATCCATCGGACTCGTTGTCGGAGATGATGATCGGGCTATTGCGAGACATCCTAAATGAATAGAAAGAGAGATGATTAGGTAGGTTCTAAAGATGATGCAAAAGCATGAATAAAATGTAAGGGAAAAATGCACTAGAACTAAAACAGGAAAGGTTATAGTCCTAAAGATTGCTAAGGCACCCACATAAGGCACACGTAGAAGGCAATCCTTGTTCTCTATAACAAGCCTTGGCTTTCCTATAATGAGATAGGTATGGTGGCGTTCTATTGTTGGAATACAAGTGAGTCATGACTCTTATTCTAAGAGTCAGACGTGTAAGTATAGTTCCTATAGCAAAGTGTTTTCTAAAGTTTTGAATGGTATAGGAATACTAGGCATAACAAATATAAGTGAACTTAATGCACATAATCTAGAATGTAATGCAAATAATCAATGCAAATAAACAACAAGGTAATAGACTAGGCTCACTAATGCATCCTAACTATTCATGTTAGTCACACTAATGTAACCTAGTTCCCTATAACCAGAGCTCTGATACCAACTGTAACACCCCGCCAAAATCCATTGACGCGGATGTTAACCCTGGTCCCAGTGCTCGGCTTCACTTCTAAGTAACAGCAGAGTTCTACAGCGGAAGCAATATATCTAAGTACCTGAGACAAAACTTGCTTAAAAGTGTCAACCAAAATGGTTGAGTGAACAACATAGGTTTAATAGTTATAACAAGTTTTTAGACCACAAGATTTAATAATAAGGTTCAATCAGTTCGGTAGTAGTGCTGAGGTGTATGATATCGAGACTAAACAAAGTTACCCCGTGATCACTGTATTCGTTCGTGTCGTTAAATCATTATTATGTAACCAAAGACCAGTGGTCAAATGGTTAGAGACGTCACTTGTAGTGACCCGAACTTTTCCGTGTTTATATATATTAATTGAGATTGATATTTACATGATTAAATGTTTCCAACATGTTAAGCAATCAAACTTGTTAAGACTTGATTAATTGAAATATGTTTCATATAGACAATTGACCACCCAAGTTGACCGGTGATTCACGAACGTTAAAACTTGTAAAAACTATATGATGACATATATATGGATATATATATAGTTAACATGATACTATGATAAGTAAACATATCATTAAGTATATTAACAATGAACTACATATGTAAAAACAAGACTACTAACTTAATAATTTTTAAACGAGACATATATGTAACGATTATCGTTGTAAATACATTTAATGTATATATATCATATTAAGAGATATTCATACATGATAATATCATGATAATATAATAATTTAAAATCTCATTTGATATTATAAACATTGGGTTAACAACATTTAACAAGATCGTTAACCTAAAGGTTTCAAAACAACACTTACATGTAACGACTAACGATGACTTAACGACTCAGTTAAAATGTATATACATGTAGTTTTTTAATATGTATTTATACACTTTTGAAAGACTTCAATACACTTATCAAAATACTTCTACTTAACAAAAATGCTTACAATTACATCCTCGTTCAGTTTCATCAACAATTCTACTCGTATGCACCCGTATTCGTACTCGTACAATACACAGCTTTTAGATGTATGTACTATTGGTATATACACTCCAATTATCAACTCTTAGCAGCCCATGTGAGTCACCTAACACATTTGGGAACCATCATTTGGCAACTAGCATGAAATATCTCATAAAATTACAAAAATATGAGTAATCATTCATGACTTATTTACATGAAAACAAAATTACATATCCTTTATATCTAATCCATACACCAACGACCAAAAACACCTACAAACACTTTCATTCTTCAATTTTCTTCATCTAATTAATCTCTCTCAAGTTCTATCTTCAAGTTCTAAGTGTTCTTCATATATTCTACAAGTTCTAGTTACATAAAATCAAGAATACTTTCAAGTTTGCTAGCTCACTTCCAATCTTGTAAGGTGATCATCCAACCTCAAGAAATCTTTGTTTCTTACAGTAGGTTATCATTCTAATACAAGGTAATAATCATATTAAAACTTTGGTTCAATTTCTATAACTATAACAATCTTATTTCAAGTGATGATCTTACTTGAACTTGTTTTCGTGTCATGATTCTGCTTCAAGAACTTCGAGCCATCCAAGGATCCGTTGAAGCTAGATCCATTTTTCGCTTTTAGAGTAGGTTTATCCAAGGAACTTAAGGTAGTAATGATGTTCATAACATCATTCGATTCATATATATAAAGCTATCTTATTCGAAGGTTTAAACTTGTAATCACTAGAACATAGTTTAGTTAATTCTAAACTTGTTCGCAAACGAAAGTTAATCCTTCTAACTTGACTTTTAAAATCAACTAAACACATGTTCTATATCTATATTATATGCTAACTTAATGATTTAAAACCTGAAAACACGAAAAACACCGCAAAACCGGATTTACGCCGTCGTAGTAACACCGCGGGCTGTTTTGGGTTAGTTAATTAAAAACTATGATAAACTTTGATTTAAAAGTTGTTATTCTGAGAAAATGATTTTTATTATGAACATGAAACTATATCCAAAAATTATGGTTAAACTCAAAGTGGAAGTATGTTTTCTAAAATGGTCATCTAGACGTCGTTCTTTCGACTGAAATGACTACCTTTACAAAAACGACTTGTAACTTATTTTTCCAACTATAAACCTATACTTTTTCTGTTTAGATTCATAAAATAGAATTCAATATGAAACCATAGAAATTTGATTCACTCAAAACAGATTTAAAATGAAGAAGTTATGGGTAAAACAAGATTGGATAATTTTTCTCATTTTAGCTACGTGAAAATTGGTAACAAATCTATTCCAACCATAACTTAATCAACTTGTATTGTATATTATGTAATCTTGAGATACCATAGACACGTATACAATGTTTCGACCTATCATGTCGACACATCTATATATATTTCGGAACAACCATAGACACTCTATATGTGAATGTTGGAGTTAGCTATACAGGGTTGAGGTTGATTCCAAAATATATATAGTTTGAGTTGTGATCAATACTGAGATACGTATACAATGGGTCGTGGATTGATTCAAGATAATATTTATCGATTTATTTCTGTACATCTAACTGTGGACAACTAGTTGTAGGTTACTAACGAGAACAGCTGACTTAATAAACTTAAAACATCAAAATATATTAAAAGTGTTGTAAATATATTTTGAACATACTTTGATTTATATGTATATATTGTTATAGGTTCGTGAATCAACCAGTGGCCAAGTCTTACATCCCGACGAAGTAAAAATCTGTGAAAGTGAGTTATAGTCCCACTTTTAAAATCTAATATTTTTGGGATGAGAATACATGCAGGTTTTATAAATGATTTACAAAATAGACACAAGTACGTGAAACTACATTCTATGGTTGAATTATCGAAATCGAATATGCCCCTTTTTATTAAGTCTGGTAATCTAAAAATTAGGGAACGGACACTCTAATGGACGCGAATCCTAAAGATAGATCTATTGGGCCTAACAAACCCCATCCAAAGTACCGGATGCTTTAGTACTTCGAAATTTATATCATATCCGAAGGGTGTCCCGGAATGATGGGGATATTCTTATATATGCATCTTGTTAATGTCGGTTACCAGGTGTTCACCATATGAATGATTTTTATCTCTATGTATGGGATGTGTATTGAAATATGAAATCTTGTGGTCTATTATTATGATTTGATATAAATAGGTTAAACCTATAACTCACCAACATTTTTGTTGACGTTTTAAGCAAGTTTATTCTCAGGTGATTATTAAGAGCTTTCGCTGTCGCATACTTAAATAAGGACGAGATTTGGAGTCCATGCTTGTATGATATTGTGTAAAAACTGCATTCAAAAAACTTATTTTGTTGTAACATATTTGTATTGTAAACCATTATGTAATGGTCATGTGTAAACAGGATATTTTAGATTATCATTATTTGATAATCTACGTAAAGCTTTTTAAACCTTTATTGATGAAATAAAGGTTATGGTTTGTTTTAAAATGAATGCAGTCTTTGAAAAACGTCTCATATAGAGGTCAAAACCTCGCAACGAAATCAATTAATATGGAACGTTTTTAATCAATAAGAACGGGACATTTCAATTGGTATCCGAGCGTTGGTCTTAGAGAACCAGAATTTTGCATTAGTGTGTCTTATCGAGTTTGTTAGGATGCATTAGTGAGTCTGGACTTCGACCGTGTTTACTTGAAAAATGATTGATTAACAAATTTTGTTGGAAACTATATATTTTAACATGTGAATATTATGTGATATATTAATCTCTTAACGCGTTTGATATTATGTGATAGATGTCTACCTCTAGAACAAGTCCCATTGACTCACCTAATAATAATGAAGAGTCAAATGTAAATTGGAATGATTCGTGGACTGATTCACAAGTTCCTGAAGAGGAACCGGAAGAAGAGTCGGAACCGGAAGAAGAATCGGAAACAGAAGAAGAATCGGAATCGGATGAAGAAATAGAACCGGTGGGGGAAATAATAAAACGGTTAAGTAAAAGAAAATCCTCAACCAACCGACCAAGGTTAATTATGGTCAATGGTGTTTCCGCCAAGGAAGCAAAATATTGGGAGGATTACCAATTCTCCGATGAATCGGATTCCGACGAGAATTCCGATGATGTTATAGAAATTACCCCAACTGAATTTAAAAAGGCAAAAGAAAATAATAAGGGAAAGGGCATAAAAATAGAGAAATCTAATTCCAACCCCGATGAACTTTATATGTATCGTCAACCCCCGAAGTCCTTAAGTTGTAACAATGACCCGGGAACCTCTAAACCACCAGGTTTTTCTAAACCAATGTGGAAAACCACGGCTCGTATTAGGGGAACATCATATATCCCTAGAAACTTGGAAAAACGAACCAAAATCGAAGAATAAGAAGAAACAAATGAGTCGGAATAAGATAGTTGTATTCGTGTGGTGTAATATATGTAATATAGTGTGCTTATGCTTTATGATATATGTAAAAATTGCTTGTATTAATAAGTATTTTTTTTTATGAATCTAACTCTTGTCTATTTTACAAAGTGAAGTACGCTACGCATACCTTCACAGGTTCTGCATTAACATGGTGGAATACCTATCTAGAGCAAGTGGGACAAGACGATGCTTACGCACTACCGTGGTCAGCATTCAAGCACTTGATGAACGAGAAGTACCGTCCCAGAACCAAGGTCAATAAGCTCAAGACAGAACTTAGAGGGTTACGAACCCAAGGATTTGATATTACTACGTACGATAGACGATTCATAGAATTGTGCCTATTGTGTCCGGGAGCATTCGAAGATGAGGAAGAGAAGATCGGCGCGTTTGTGAAAGGATTACCGGAAAGAATCCAAGAAGATATAAGTTCACACGAGCCCGCCTCCATACAACAGGCATGTAGAATGGCTCACAAACTAGTGAACCAGATTGAAGAAAGAATTAAAGAATAGACTGCTGAAGAGGCCAATGTGAAGCAAGTCAAAAGAAAGTGGGAGGTAAACGGTGATAAGAATCACCAATACAACAACAACAGCAATTACAACAATAATCGCAACAATTATCCTAACAATCGCAACATCAATCGCAACTACAACAAACGGCCCAACAACAACAATAACAACAACAACAACAACAACAACTACAGCAATCATCCCAACAACAATAATAACCGCAACAACAACAACAATCAGAAGCAGCTATGCCAAAGGTGTGAAAAGTATCACTCGGGGTTCTGCACCAAATTTTGCAACAAGTGTAAAAGAAATGGTCATAGCGCGGTGAAGTGTGAGGTCTACGGACCAGGGGTTAATAGAACGAAAGGAACAAATGGTGTCGGAACGAGTAATGGCGGAGCAAGTAGTGTCGGAGCAAGTTATGCCAATGTAGTTTGTTATAAATGTGGATAACCGGGCCACATTATTAGAAATTGCCCGAACCAGGAGAACACGAATGGACAAGGCCGCGGAAGAGTTTTCAATATTAATGCGGCAGAGGCACAGAAAGACCCGAAGCTTGTTACGGGTACGTTTCTTATTGACAATAAATCTGCTTACGTTTTATTTGATTCGGGTGCGGATAGAAGCTATATGAGTAGAGATTTTTGTGCTAAATTAAGTTGTCCATTGACACCTTTGGATAGTAAATTTTTACTCGAATTAGCAAATGGTAAATTAATTTCAGCAGATAATATATGTCGGAATCGAGAAATTAAACTGGTTAGCGAAACATTTAAGATTGATTTGATACCAGTAGAGTTAGGGAGTTTTGATGTGATAATCGGTATGGACTGGTTGAAAGAAGTGAAAGCAGAGATCGTTTGTTACAAAAATGCAATTCGCATTATACGAGAAAAAGGAAAACCCTTAATGGTGTACGGAGAAAAGGGCAACACGAAGCTACATCTTATTAGTAATTTGAAGGCACAAAAACTAATAAGAAAAGGTTGCTATGCTGTTCTAGCACACGTCGAGAAAGTACAAACTGAAGAAAAGAGCATCAATGATGTTCCCATTGCAAAAGAATTTCCCGATGTATTTCCGAAAGAATTACCGGGATTACCCCCACATCGATCCGTTGAATTTCAAATAGATCTTGTACCAGGAGCTGCACCAATAGCTCGTGCTCCGTACAGACTCGCACCCAGCGAGATGAAAGAACTGCAAAGCCAATTACAAGAACTGTTAGAGCGTGGTTTCATTCGACCAAGCACATCACCTTGGGGAGCTCCTGTTTTGTTTGTCAAGAAGAAAGATGGTACATTCAGGTTGTGTAACGGCTACCGAGAGTTGAACAAACTTACCATCAAGAACCGCTACCCACTACCGAGAATCGACGACTTATTTGATCAACTACAAGGCTCGTCTATTTATTCAAAGATTGACTTACGTTCCGGGTATCATCAAATGCGGGTGAAAGAAGATGATATTCCAAAGACTGCTTTCAGAACACGTTATGGTCATTACGAGTTTATGGTCATGCCGTTTGGTTTAACTAATGCACCAGCTGTGTTCATGGACCTTATGAACCGAGTGTGTGGACCATACCTTGACAAGTTTGTCATTGTTTTCATTGATGACATACTTATTTACTCAAAGAATGACCAAGAACACGGTGAACATTTGAGAAAGGTGTTACAAGTATTGAGGAAGGAAGAATTGTATGCTAAGTTTTCAAAGTGTGCATTTTGGTTGGAAGAAGTTCAATTCCTCGGTCACATAGTGAACAAAGAAGGTATTAAGGTGGATCCGGCAAAGATAGAAACTGTTGAAAAGTGGGAAACCCCAAAAACTCCGAAACACATGCGCCAATTTTTAGGACTAGCTGGTTACTACAGAAGGCTCATCCAAGACTTTTCCAGAATAGCAAAACCCTTGACTGCATTAATGCATAAAGGGAAGAAATTTGAATGGAATGATGAACAATAGAAAGCGTTTCAGTTATTGAAGAAAAAGCTAACTACGGCACCTATATTGTCATTGACTGAAGGGAATGATGATTTTGTGATTTATTGTGATGCATCAAAGCAAGGTCTCGGTTGTGTATTAATGCAACGAACGAAGGTGATTGCTTATGCGTCTAGACAATTGAAGATTCACGAACAAAATTATACGACGCATGATTTGGAATTAGGCGCGGTTGTTTTTGCATTAAAGACTTGGAGGCACTACTTATATGGGGTCAAAAGTATTATATATACCGACCACAAAAGTCTTCAACACATATTTAATCAGAAACAACTGAATATGAGGCAGCGTAGGTGGATTGAATTATTGAATGATTACGACTTTGAGATTCGGTACCACCCGGGGAAGGCAAATGTGGTAGCTGATGCCTTGAGCAGGAAGGACAGAGAACCCATTCGAGTAAAATCTATGAATATAATGATTCATAATAACCTTACTACTCAAATAAAGGAGGCGCAACAAGGAGTTTTAAAAGAGGGAAATTTAAAGGATGAAATACCCAAAGGATCGGAGAAGCATCTTAATATTCGGGAAGACGGAACCCGGTATAGGGCTGAAAGGATTTGGGTACCAAAATTTGGAGATATGAGAGAAATGGTACTTAGAGAAGCTCATAAAACCAGATACTCAATACATCCTGGAACGGGGAAGATGTACAAGGATCTCAAGAAACATTTTTGGTGGCCGGGTATGAAAGCCGATGTTGCTAAATACGTAGGAGAATGTTTGACGTGTTCTAAGGTCAAAGCTGAGCATCAGAAACCATCAGGTCTACTTCAACAACCTGAAATCCCGGAATGGAAATGGGAAAACATTACCAAGGATTTCATCCCTAAATTGCCAAGGACTGCAAGTGGTTTTGATACTATTTGGGTAATAGTTGATCGTCTCACCAAATCAGCACACTTCCTGCCAATAAGAGAAGATGACAAGATGGAGAAGTTAGCATGACTGTATTTGAAGGAAGTCATCTCCAGACATGGAATACCAATCTCTATTATCTCTGATAGGGATGGCAGATTTATTTCAAGATTCTGGCAGACATTACAGCAAGCATTAGGAACTCGTCTAGACATGAGTACTGCCTATCATCCACAAACTGATGGGCAGAGTGAAAGGACGATACAAACGCTTGAAGACATGCTACGAGCATGTGTTATTGATTTCGGAAACAGTTGGGATCGACATCTACCGTTAGCAGAATTTTCCTACAACAACAGCTACCATTCAAGCATTGAGATGGCGCCGTTTGAAGCACTTTATGGTAGAAAGTGCAGGTCTCCGATTTGTTGGAGTGAAGTGGGGGATAGACAGATTACGGGTCCGGAGATTATACAAGAAACTACCGAGAAGATCATCCAAATTCAACAACGGTTGAAAACCGCCCAAAGTCGACAAAAGAGCTACGCTGACATTAAAAGAAAAGATATAGAATTTGAAATTGGAGAGATGGTCATGCTTAAAGTTGCACCTTGGAAAGGCGTTGTTCGATTTGGTAAACGAGGGAAATTAAATCCAAGCTATATTGGACCATTCAAGATTATTGATCGTGTCAGACCAGTAGCTTACCGACTTGAGTTACCTCAACAACTCGTGGCTGTACATAACACTTTCCACGTCTCGAATTTGAAGAAATGTTTTGCTAAAGAAGATCTCACTATTCCATTAGATGAAATCCAAATCAACGAAAAACTCCAATTCATCGAAGAACCCGTCGAAATAATGGATCGAGAGGTTAAAAGACTTAAGCAAAACAAGATTCCAATTGTTAAGGTTCAATGGAATGCTCGTAGAGGACCCGAGTTCACCTGGGAGCGTGAAGATCAGATGAAGAAGAAATACCCGCATCTATTTCCAGAAGATTCGTCAACACCTTCAACAGCTTAAAATTTTGGGACGAAATTTATTTAACGGGTAGGTACTGTAGTGACCCGAACTTTTCCGTGTTTATATATATTAATTGAGATTGATATTTACATGATTAAATGTTTCCAACATGTTAAGCAATCAAACTTGGTAAGACCTGATTAATTGAAATATGTTTCATATAGACAATTGACCACCCAAGTTGACCGGTGATTCACGAACGTTAAAACTTGTAAAAACTATATGATGACATATATATGGATATATATATAGTTAACATGATACTATGATAAGTAAACATATCATTAAGTATATTAACAATGAACTACATATGTAAAAACAAGACTACTAACTTAATGATTTTTAAACGAGACATATATGTAACGATTATCGTTGTAAAGACATTTAATGTATATATATCATATTAAGAGATATTCATACATGATAATATCATGATAATATAATAATTTAAAATCTCATTTGATATTATAAACATTGGGTTAACAACATTTAACAAGATCGTTAACCTAAAGGTTTCAAAACAACACTTACATGTAACGACTAACGATGACTTAACGACTCAGTTAAAATGTATATACATGTAGTGTTTTAATATGTATTTATACACTTTTTAAAGACTTCAATACACTTATCAAAATACTTCTACTTAACAAAAATGCTTACAATTACATCCTCGTTCAGTTTCATCAACAATTCTACTCGTATGCACCCGTATTCGTACTCGTACAATACACAGCTTTTAGATGTATGTACTATTGGTATATACACTCCAATTATCAGCTCTTAGCAGCCCATGTGAGTCACCTAACATATGTTGGAACCATCATTTGGCAACTAGCATGAAATATCTCATAAAATTACAAAAATATGAGTAATCATTCATGACTTATTTACATGAAAACAAAATTACATATCCTTTATATCTAATCCATACAACAACGACCATAAACACCTACAAATACTTTCATTCTTCAATTTTATTCATCTAATTGATCTCTCTCAAGTTCTATCTTCATGTTCTAAGTGTTCTTCATATATTCTACAAGTTCTAGTTACATAAAATCAAGAATACTTTCAAGTTTGCTAGCTCACTTCCAATCTTGTAAGGTGATCATCCAACCTCAAGAAATCTTTGTTTCTTACAGTAGGTTATCATTCTAATACAAGGTAATAATCATATTCAAACTTTGGTTCAATTTCTATAACTATAACAATCTTATTTCAAGTGATGATCTTACTTGAACTTGTTTTCGTGTCATGATTCTGCTTCAAGAACTTCGAGCCATCCAAGGATCCGTTGAAGCTAGATCCATTTTTCTCTTTTCTAGTAGGTTTATCTAAGGAACTTAAGGTAGTAATGATGTTCATAACATCATTCGATTCATACATATAAAGCTATCTTATTCGAAGGTTTAAACTTCTAATCACTAGAACATAGTTTAGTTAATTCTAAACTTGTTCGCAAACAAAAGTTAATCCATCTAACTTGACTTTTAAAATCAACTAAACACATGTTCTATATCTATATTATATGCTAACTTAATGATTTAAAACCTGGAAACACGAAAAACACCGTAAAACCGGATTTACGCCGTCGTAGTAACACCGCGGGCTGTTTTGGGTTAGTTAATTAAAAACTATGATAAACCTTGATTTAAAAGTTGTTATTCTGAGAAAATGATTGTTATTATGAACATGAAACTATATCCAAAAATTATGGTTAAACTCAAAGTGGAAGTATGTTTTCTAAAATGGTCATCCAGACGTCGTTCTTTCGACTGAAATGACTACCTTTACAAAAACGACTTGTAACTTATTTTTCCGACAATAAACCTATAATTTTTCTGTTTAGATTCAAAAAATAGAATTCAATATGAAACCATAGCAATTTGATTCACTCAAAACAGATTTAAAATGAAGAAGTTATGGGTAAAACAAGATTGGATAATTTTTCTCATTTTAGCTACGTGAAAATTGGTAACAAATCTATTCCAACCATAACTTAATCAACTTGTATTGTATATTATGTAATCTTGAGATACCATAGACACGTATACAATGTTTCGACCTATCATGTCGACACATCTATATATATTTCGGAACAACCATAGACACTCTATATGTGAATGTTGGAGTTAGCTATACAGGGTTGAGGTTGATTCCAAAATATATATAGTTTGAGTTGTGATCAATACTGAGATACGTATACAATGGGTCGTGGATTGATTCAAGATAATATTTATCGATTTATTTCTGTACATCTAACTGTGGACAACTAGTTGTAGGTTACTAACGAGAACAACTGACTTAATAAACTTAAAACATCAAAATATATTAAAAGTGTTGTAAATATATTTTGAACATACTTTGATATATATGTATATATTGTTATAGGTTCGTGAATCAACCAGTGGCCAAGTCTTACATCCCGACGAAGTAAAAATCTGTGAAAGTGAGTTATAGTCCCACTTTTAAAATCTAATATTTTTGGGATGAGAATACATGCAGGTTTTATAAATGATTTACAAAATAGACACAAGTACGTGAAACTACATTCTATGGTTGAATTATCGAAATCGAATATGCCCCTTTTTATTAAGTCTGGTAATCTAAGAATTAGGGAACAGACACTCTAATTGACGCGAATCCTAAAGATAGATCTATTGGGCCTAACAAACCCCATCCAAAGTACCGGATGCTTTAGTACTTCGAAATTTATATCATATCCGAAGGGTGTCCCGGAATGATGGGGATATTCTTATATATGCATCTTGTTAATGTCGGTTACCAGGTGTTCACCATATGAATGATTTTTATCTCTATGTATGGGATGTGTATTGAAATATGAAATCTTGTGGTCTATTATTATGATTTGATATATATAGGTTAAACCTATAACTCACCAACATTTTTGTTGACGTTTTAAGCATGTTTATTCTCAGGTGATTATTAAGAGCTTCCGCTGTCGCATACTTAAATAAGGACGAGATTTGGAGTCCATGCTTGTATGATATTGTGTAAAAACTGCATTCAAGAAACTTATTTTGTTGTAACATATTTGTATTGTAAACCATTATGTAATGGTCATGTGTAAACAGGATATTTTAGATTATCATTATTTGATAATCTACGTAAAGCTTTTTAAACCTTTATTGATGAAATAAAGGTTATGGTTTGTTTTAAAATGAATGCAGTCTTTGAAAAACGTCTCATATAGAGGTCAAAACCTCGCAACGAAATCAATTAATATGGAACGTTTTTAATCAATAGGAACGGGACATTTCATCACTCTCAATAGCGATATTCACAATAACTAAGCTTACCAAATTCCAGTAATTAACGATATCATGGTAGGGATTTAGCATGAATCAAAGCATGCAGCACAGTTTGAACTAATCAAAAGAAAGTTTTCATATACTTGTGTCTAAGCGTAAAACAGTTTGAAAGCAAGCATGTGTCTCACCCCAAAGTTCAAAATAAGTAATAGAAACAGTTTAAAAAGAGGGGCTATGAAGTTCACCTTAATAGCAAGCAAGCAAATCCACGCAAGTAGTATGAATGGAGTGTGTAAGCAGAGATCTCAAACTAGAGATATAATATTCGATTAGGTAATGTCTAATAGACATATAGCTTGTTGATTAATATAGTAAACTATATTAACAGTGATCGTTTCTGAGAATAGTTATATTTATATGAATGATAATATACTTAGTGTTATAAGTGTTACTATATAATTAAGTGTATAAGTTATACTTAATAATAGTATTATTAATTACTTCAATTATTCAACTATTATGTAAGTTATTATTATATGTTACGTATATAATTATATCTATGTGATACATACATATATATACATTCTTTATTATTATTA
Organism: Rutidosis leptorrhynchoides; assembly: GCF_046630445.1. Lineage (NCBI taxonomy): Eukaryota > Viridiplantae > Streptophyta > Magnoliopsida > Asterales > Asteraceae > Rutidosis > Rutidosis leptorrhynchoides. The sequence continues at coordinate 280,724,463 of NC_092334.1, read as the reverse complement.
CTCTTTACTAAACATAAAATCATAAGTTTTTAACATACTAACTAGTAACCTTTTTATCAATCCATAATCTTTATCTTTATCTATCTTTACTAACTAGTTAATAACTCTCCACAAAAATCATATCTTTTAACATAATCTTATCCTAATCAACACATAAAATCATAACCAAATAACTTCTTCATAACAATGGTTATAACCATAATTTATATTCAACGTCCCAATCTTATTAACCTTATTATCTAGTTTCTTTTTAATACTTCATATCCAAAACTCAGGATCATAGTTATATCCATACATAAATATATTACTTGTTCATATCTTTATCTATTAATCAACCCCCTAACAAAGATCATGATCATAACTTAAGTCTACCATTTACAATTTAACTTACTTAATCTCATTAACAATATAACATTTTAGTTCAATTATGATCATGCATCTTTTATCCCTAACCCTTTCTTTTTATCATAAACAACTCATAGTTATAATCTACTTTACTTTTTCACCTACATAAAATCACAAGTTTAATTATTACTCATAACCTTAATTTTTTTTTTTAAATTATTATGCTTTATCACGATCATACTAATACTTAATATGATACTTTTAACTTGGATCATAACCATTATTATCATTATTTATCAATTTAATATTATTACCCATAATGATAATCTCTTATCCTTTTAATAATCAATCTTGATAAACAATAATCATAATCATAGTTTATATTAACATCATAACTATATTAACCAAAACAAATTAAGAGGTTAATCAACTAGGGTTCTAGATATACCTTAGAAGATTAAGTTCAAGAACAAGATGACGATTATGGGCTGAACAGAAAACAGAATCCAACAGCATAATCACGACCCAATTGGGTCTGTTTCAGGTTTGACAGAAATTAGCAGCAGCACAGTAGGTAAGCACGACCCAAAAAGAGGCTGTTTGGGTCCTCTTTAATCACAACAGAAACCAGAAACTAAACCAGACTGCAGCAACAAAGTCAACCCAGATCAGGCCTGTTTGGGTCAGGTTAAACTTGACAGAAACAGAAGACAGATGCAGCAGCAAGTTTAGCAGCAATACTCGATCAAACCTAAGGGTTTTCTTGGGCTGTTTGATCGACAAAAAGACAGAAACAAACAACAATTAATCAATCATTAAAATGCTATTTGTGGATCGAATAAACAGCAAGACATGAGCACTTACAGCAAACTGCAGTAACCAGGAACTTTTGGGGATGTTTGATCACGAATATCAGGCTGGATGGGTGGTGATGATTGACTAAAAGATGACTGGAAAGGGCTGAAGATGTCGACAGAAAACTGAGGGATTACAGAAGGTTTTAGTCGACTGAATATTGAGGGAAGCAGGAGAGAAATAGTCGACAGGTTTGTAGGTGAATTCGTGTGATTCAATCTGGAAAATCACGAGGCTTATATAGATTTTTGGAGTTTCCTAGTTGCACTATGATTCTTGGGAATTAAGGAAGGTATTAGAGATTAGCTAGGATTAAAAAGACTTGGAGTTCAAGCTGCAAAATACACAGCTGATACACATCAGATACATATGATCTTATTTATTTGTTTTTTTTACGGCTTTTTACTTATTTTTATGTATTATATATATTTTATTTTATTTTATTATTATTATTATTATTATTATTATTATTATTATTATTATTATTATTATTATTATTATTATTATTATTATTATTATTATTATTCTTATTATTTATTATTTATTAATATTGTAAATATTAGGGTTGTATTATTTTAATTACATTTTATTTATTTATTAGCCCCTAATCTTATAAATTTTATTTACTCCAATTAGTTTTGTAATTATTTTTATAGTTTATATGATGTCACTTTTAATTATTGATATATATAGTTTATATTATTAATTAAGTACTAGGGTTAGGGTTCATTATTTAATATTTAATGGTATTAGGGTTTTGTAGTTAATAGGTACGGTTAGGTTTAGAGTTTTATATCATATTATGGTTTTTAATAATAATTACGATCATTTAATGAAAGTATAAATGTTCGTTTGTCGAATTGGATAAAAACCCTATTGATGATGCTCAGAATATGACATTGAACCCTAAGGACAACTTGGTAAATTCAGAAGGGAAAAGTGAGGGTTGTTATAGTATGTAATGGTCCTGTGAAAAACGCTATATTTTAGATTATCATTATTTGATAATCGTCGTAATATTTTAAAGATTATGGTTTGTTCTAAAATCGAATGCAGTCTTTGAAAAACGTCTCATATAGAGGTCAAAACCTCGCAACAAAATCAATTAATATGGAACGTTTATAATCAATATGAACGGGATATTTCAGTTGGTATCCGAGCGTTGGTCTTAGAGAACCAGAAATTTGCATTAGTGTGTCTTATCGAGTTTGTTAGGATACATTAGTGAGTCTGGACTTCGACCGTGTTTTCTTTAAAAATGATTGCTTAACACTTTTGTTGGAAACTATATATTATTAACATGTAAATATTATGTGATATATTAACCTCATAATGTGTTTGATATTGTGTGATAGATGTCTACCACTAGTACAAATCCCATCGATTCACCAAATAATAATGAAGAGTCGAATATATTTTGGGAAGATTCACAAATTCCCGAAGAGGAACCGGAAGAAGACGAACCGGAAGAGGAGGAACCGGAAGAAGAAGAGGTTCTGAAGGAATAAATATTGATACCTATAGTAAATCGATTAAATAAAAGAAAATCCTCAACCAACGGACCAAAGATAATAATGGTCAATGGTGTTTCCGCCGAGGAAGCAAAATATTGGGAAGATTACCAAGTTTCCGATGAATCGGATCCCGATGAGGATTCCGATGATGTTATAGAAATTACCTCGACCCAATTTAATAAAGCGAAAGTAAATAATAAGGGAAAAGATATAAAAATAGAGAAATCCGATTCCAACCCCGATGAACTTTATATGTTATTGGCAACATCCGTATTTCCTAAAATGTAACACTGATCCGGGAACCTCTAAACCACCAGGTTTTTCTAAACCATTGTGGAAAACGACGGCTCGTATTAGAGGAACACCATATATTCCTAGAAAATTAGGAAAACGAACCAAGTCTAAAGAAGAAGAAACCAGTGATTCAGATTAGAGGGTTGTAATCATGTTGTGTATTATATGTACTGTAGTGTGCTTGTACTTTTATGTTCTATGTAAAAATTGCTTGTATTGTTTGTTAATTATCATTTATGAATCTAACCCTCGTCTATTTTTACAGTATAAAAACACAAAATGGACGTTAAGGGTAGACAACCGAATATTTTAGAAGACCTACCAGAGGATATGATTGATGAAATCTTGCCTCGAGTCGGTCAGAATTCATCAGCACAATTAGTTATGGCGAAATTAACTTGTCAAACATTTGAAAGACTTTCCAGAAATGCCTTAGTTTATAAAAGGCTTTCCTTTGATAGCTGGGGTATATCACATTGGGGAGACCGTAAGTTACGCCGTGTTTTCATTAAAGCGTTAAATGCGGGGAACCCAAATGCGATTTTACGCTACGGGTTAAGAACCTATTTTGACTCAACATATCCCAACATAGAATTTCGTGAATTAGAAAGAGCTTCTAACATGCAACATAAAGAAGCATGTTATGCTTACGGGTTAGTGATGTTCGCTTCTTACCAAAGTGAGAAAAAGAACATCATATTGCAACTTTTAAATAAAACCTTCCCACAAGTGACGGATTCAGTAGTTGGGGTGAGAAACAAGGTTTTTAGATTATTACGGGGCTGTTGGACATTACGAAACCCTCGTCCTTTTTACGACATTATAACATGCTGTCTTGTCAACGGTCACAACGGTTATGTTCCACAAGACTAAGGATGGGAAGTAGTCTTAGTAAAACCAGAATGCATGATTTGTTTCTGGACGTATGAATTACGTGTCTTTATTGCCTTTGTTGAATGACTTGCGTATTAACTAGAATTGTCTTCGCAACTGTTTTGTATCAGAGTTTTTAAGTGCTATATTTCATGCTATATGTAAAATAGTGGTATTGCAAGTTTGTAAAATATTGTATAAAAGTTTGAATGTGAAATATTATTATAATCATTTTTTCATATAGAATTGTAGTAGTTGAATTGTATATTAGCTACTAAGTATGAACTTAACGGGTAAGTATTACCCGAATTAAAACTTATAAAATGCTAATATGAAGAAAAAGCTTTTATAAATGAGTTCATATTATGCTACGGAATACTATTGACTACTCTTAATATTCTATATGATTAACTTAATTCTTTTGGCTATTTTTGAAGGAAATGGCACCGACTACTCATCAGAACTTGAACATGAGTGAGGAAGACTTCCGTGCTATCCTTGCATCAAATATAGCCGCAGTACAGGCTGCAATGCAAAACAGTAATAACTCAGGGTCTAGCAGTGGAGTTAACTCCACAGGAAACCGTGTAGGATGCTCCTACAAGGCTTTCACTGCCTGTAAACCTCTGGAATTCGATGGAACTGTAGGACCAGTCGGACTGAAACGATGGACCGAAAAGGTCGAATCTGTGTTTGCTATAAGCAAATGTGCTGAGGAAGATAAGGTAAAGTACGCCACGCATACCTTCACAGGTACTGCGTTAACATGGTGGAATACCTATCTCGAACAAGTGGGACAAGATGCTGCTTACGCACTACCGTAGTCAGCATTCAAACACTTGATGAACGAGCAGTACCGTCCCAGAAACGAAGTCAATAACCTCAAGACAGAGCTTAGAGAATTACGAACGAAGGGATTTGATATCACCACATACGAACGACGATTCACCGAGTTGTGTTTATTGTACCCAAGAATGTTCGAAGATGAAGAAGAGCAGATCAATGCGTTTGTAAAGGGGTTACCAGAGAGAATTCAGGAGGATGTGAGTTCAAGCGCGCCCACTTCAATGCAAAAGGCAAGCCGAATGGCTCACAAACTTATAAACCAGATCGAGGGAAGGATTAAAGAGTAGGCGGCCGAGGAGGCCAAAATGAAACAAGTCAAGAGAAAGTGGGAAGAACCCAGTGACAAGAGTCACAATTTCAACAATCAACACCACAATCACAACCACAATCGCACCATTTTTCGCAACAACAAACGCAACAAAAACCATTCCAACAACAACTACTACAACAATCATCCCAACAATAATACCAACCGCAACAACAAAAATCCCAACAACAATCTCAATAACAACACTGGTAATTAAAATTAGAAAATTCCGTGTCTGAGGTGTGAAGGGTACCATCCAATTACTTTTTGTCCAGCAAAATGTACTAAATGTAATAGAAAGGGTCATGATACAACTAAGTGTGAAATTTAAAGACCATCGGGTAAAGGAACAAGTAATGCCCACATTATTTGTTTTGGATGCGGGAAGAAGGGCCACTACAAAACTGCGTGTCCAAACCAGGGAAATAATAATGGGAAATAATAATTACGGGTACGTTTCTTATCGATGAAAAACCTGCTTATGTTTTATTTGATTCGGGTGCGGATAGAAGTTATATGAATAGAGATTTTTGTGCTAAATTAAGTGGTCCATTGACGCCTATGAATAATAAATTTTTACTCGAACTAGCAAACGGTAAATTAATTATGGCAGATAAAATATGTCGAAATTCAGAAATTAAACTGGTTAGCGAAACGTTTAAGATCGATGTGATACCAGTAGAGTTAGGGAGTTTTGATGTGATAATCGACATGGATTGGTTGAAAAAGGAGAGAGCGGAAATCGTATGTTATAAAAATGTAATTCGCATTGTACGAGAAAAAGGAAAACCTATAATGGTGTACGGAGAAAAGAGCAACACGAAGCTAAATCTTATTAGTAATTTGAAGGTGCCAAAACTAATAAGAAAAGGTTGCTATGCCATTCTAGCACACATCGAAGAAGTCAAACCCGAAAAAAAGAACATTAATGATGTTCCCGTCGCAAAAGAATTTCCCGATGTATTTCTGAAAGAATTACCGGGACTACCTCCACACCGATCTGTTGAATTTCAAATAGATATCGTACCAGGAGCTGCACCAATAGCTCATGCTCCATACAGACTCGCACCCAGTGAAATGAAAGAACTCCAAAGCCAACTAAAAGAACTTTTAGAGCGTGGTTTTATACGACCAAGTACATCACCATGGGGAGCTCCTGTTTTGTTTGTCAAAAAGAATGATGGTACATTCAGGTTGTGTATCGACTACCGAGAGTTAAACAAACTTACCATCAAGAATCGTTATCCACTTCCAAGAATTGACGACTTATTTGATCAACTACAAGGCTCGTCAGTTTATTCGAAGATTGATTTACGTTATGGGTATCATTAAATGCGGATGAAGGAGGATGATATTCCAAAGACTGCTTTCAGGACGCGTTACGGTCATTACGAGTTTATGGTTATGCCGTTTGGGTTGACTAACGCACCAGCTGTGTTCTTGGACCTCATGAACCGAGTGTGTGGACCATACCTTGACAAGTTTGTCATTGTTTTATCGATAACATACTTATTTACTCAAAGAATGATCAAGAGCATGGAGAACATTTGAGAAAAGTGCTAGAGTTGTTGAGGAAAGAAAAACTGTACGCTAAGTTTTCAAAGTGTACATTTTGGTTGGATGAAGTTCAATTCCTCGGCAACATAGTGAACAAAGAAGGTATTCAAGTGGATCCGGCAAAGATTGAAACCGTTGAAAAGTGGGAAACTCCGAAAACTCCGAAGTATATACGCCAATTTTTAGGACTGGCTGGTTACTACAGAAGGTTCATCCAAGATTTTTCTAAAATAGCAAAACCCTTGACTGCATTAACACATAAAGGGAAGAAATTTGAATGGAAGGATGAGCAGGAGAAAGCGTTTCAATTATTGAAGAAAAAGTTAACTACGGCACCTATATTGTCATTGCCTGAAGGGAATGATGATTTTGTGATATATTGTGATGCCTCAAAGTAAGGCCTCGGTTGTGTATTAATGCAACGAACGAAGGTAATTGCTTATGCGTCCAGACAATTGAAGATTCACGAGCAAAATTATACGACTCACGATTTAGAATTGTGCGCTGTTGTTTTTGCATTAAAGACTTGGAGGCACTACTTATATGTGAGACGACCCGACCCAATCCATAGGGACGAATACAATAACATATGATTACATCGCGAGGTACTTGACCTCTAAATGATACATTTTACAAACATTGCATTCATTTTTAGAAGACAATCTTTCATTACATCGAAAGTTGACATGTATGCATACCATTTCATAATATCCAAACTATAAATGACCTAATCTGTCATTTACTTAATAATAATCTTTAATGAACTTCAACGACTCGAATGCAACGTCTTTTGAAATATGTCATGAATGACTCCAAGTAATATCTTTAAAATGAGCTAATGCACAGCGGAAGATCTCTTTCAAACCTGAGAATAAACATGCTTTCAAGTGTCAACCAAAAGGTTGGTGAGTTCATTAGTTTAACTTAAACAATCGTTTCCATCATTTTAATAGACCACAGATTTCAGATTTCCATTTCTCATAAACATACGTCCCATGCATAGAGACAAAAATATCATTCATATGGATTGAACACCTGGTAACCGACATTAACAATATGCATATATAAGAATATCCCCATCATTCCGGGATCCTCCTTCGGACATGATATAAATTTCGAAGTACTAAAACATCCGGTACTTTGGATGGGGCTTGTTGGGCCCGATAGATCTATCTTTAGGATTCGCGTCAATTAGGGTGTCTGTTCCCTAATTCTTAGATTACCAGACTTAATAAAAAGGGGCATATTCGATTTCGATAATTCAACCATAGAATGTAGTTTCATGTACTTGTGTCTATTTCGTAAAACATTTATAAAAGTTGCGCATGTATTCTCAGTCCAAAAATATAAAGAGTAAAAAGGCAAATGAAACTCACCATACTGTATTTTGTAGTAAAAATACATATAACATCATTGAACAAGTGTAAGGTTGGCCTTGGATTCACGAACCTATATTAATTATATATATTTATGTATTTGTCAATATTTGTCTAATAAACTAGGCCAAGTCATAGTGTACCACAATCCCAATGCTCGAGACTAATGTGCAAAAGTCAAAGGTTAAAGTAAAAACGAGGTCGCATGCAAAAATACAATAACTTGTACAACAAAATGATTTTTCGGTCAAACATGACTAAACGGCCCCTTCAACGATTTTTAGAAAAAAATTATCGGAACTCCGATTGATAAACGGCCAAAGATAAAAGTTATACATTACCAAAAAGATTAAGTATACATTTTACAGAAGTAAACTAAACCTAGACAACTCGTAGTTGCCAACGCGGTTTCGGCGTTTCAAAGTTAATTTTTCATCTTTAATAAATTTACAAAAATGACCGAGTAGCCTACTTTGGAGATTTTTAGAAAATTCCTCGAAACTCGGATTGACAAACGGTCAAAGCCTGCAATTTCTAGTTACCACAAAGATATAACATGATTTTTGGCAAAAGTAAACACACATCAGGCCGACCATGACAACTGATACAAAACTGACATTTTTAATAAAAAAGTTTCAGCTCTTTTTAGAATTTTAAAATGTGACCAAACAGTCAACTTTGACGATTTTTAGAAAAATCGTCGAGACTCGAATTGACAAACGGCCAGAGTCGTTTGTTAGACCTTACAGCAAAGAATTCAGTGGTATTTTTGTTTTAATCTGAAACAACGCAGATCAGCGAGAATTTCAGTTCCCTTTTCGACATTTTATCAAAATTTGCAAAACTTCTTTTGTCCATAACTTGACAACCGTTCAACGAATCCATTTGATATCTAAATGAAAAGTTCTTAATTTTTCGCTAGCTTTCCAAGGACATGCATATCTTATACCTTATTTCATCCCTAGTATAACAACCTTTAAGATTCAACATAACCTATCTAAGGGCAATATCAAATGTACAAGCATGCATAATTCTATTTTCTCGAGCACTAGTCAGGGATACACTATTAGTATGTAAAAATTAAATTATGAGTACTCACGTATCAATATTGAGATTCAATATTGCAGGAAAGATACGCAAACGCAACGGAGATGACAAACACTAAATTGACCTCATGAACATACCCTCGAACATTACCCATCACCTCCATAGCTATAACCCATAATTTCCTTAGCTCTACCCAGCTCCTAAAACCCATTTTTGAAAATATACGAGCAGAACCTCGTCGTAGTATTTTATGTATAATACTAATACTACTACTAATAATACCTCTTAATAATAATAATACTAATAATAATAATAAAAATAATAATAATAATAATAATATAAATAAATATTATACGAAGTAGTGATATAGATGGATATATGATTATGAATGAAAAGAATTCGCAGCGTTCGAGTTTTATAGTTAGAATTGGGACCCACTAATTACGAAAATTGCGGAGTGATGATGAAAATTGGGAACCGCAAATTGCGGTCATACATGCACATGAACGTCTCTTTTACTTATATAAAGATATTATAATATATTTAATTTATAATATATTTAATCTTTAGAATTAATTAAATATTATATTATATTTACGTTCATGGTAAAAATATAATTTTTACAAAAATGACACGGTCGTGGTCTCACAACTCATGTACCACTTTCGGTTTTTCGGGCGCACTTTCGTACGTTTAGAAAACTAGCCTTTTACGTTACGTGACGTGTACCTTTTACAAAAATTAGATTTACACAACAAAAATTTACCTTTATAAAAATATAACTTATAAAATTGAGTGTTGTGGTCATTTCCTTCTATAAATTAAAGTCTCGTTGTTTGTCAAAATATTTTTATTTTAAATTAAACTATTTGTGACACGTACCTTTATTAATAACTAGACTTAAATTATTTAAAAACTAACCCACTCAAAGTGTAACTTAATCTTTTGAGTGTTTTGGTCATTTGCTTTTATAATTCATAATCTTGTTATTTATCAAAGCCTATTTATTAATATTAGTTTAATATCAAAACGTTTTATGACTAATTTAAATTATAATTTATAATCTTATACATATTTTTAAAATATTTATCTAATAACATACTAGTTATCCTTTCAAAACTAATTATATAATTTAAGATCCTTTACAAAATCGAAAAATCCTATAACGTTTATGCTTTAAAACTTAATTTGATTTCATTCTTTTATGCGTAAATGTTTAGTTTAATTTCTTTAACTTTCTAAATAATATATCTTAATATAACATATCAGATGGGTTTATCTAGTCAACGAATCTTATCCCAATTATTCCTTCTATATGATAAATCGAGTATTATGAGATTCGATTCTCCACTAACTTTTGTCTAACTCCCAATAAGTGATACTTTGTTCTTACTTGTAAATCACTTTACCATTTATTCCGAATACCGTTAAAAAGTAAGGGTTTCCTAATTCAAAGTGGACCTCATAACAGAGACTCATAATCATAGTTCAATGTATCCGATAATTCAATCATTTGATATTATCTTTTAATCTCGTCGATAAACTTACACCGAACAAATATGTTTATGTAACATATTATTCATTCAATACCTTGATAGCATTTCTAAGTTCAAAAAAATAGATCTCATAGCTTATATTCATATTAACTAATCCGTTCAATGTTTTATTAATATATCTCAATTTAATAAACACACATGTATATGCATATATATTTATTTACACATAATTGTTCGTGAATCGTTAGGCATGGTCAAAGGGTATTTGATTAAATGAATATAGTCTCAAAACTTTTGGGACTCAACATTACAGATTTTGCTTATCGTGTCGGATATATATAAAGATTAAAGTTTAAATTTGTTCGGAAATTTCCGGGTCATCACATTACCTACCCGTTAAAAGAAATTTCGTCCCGAAATTTGATAGAGATTGTCATGGCTAACAGTAAGAGTGTTTTCATGACGTATATGAACTGACAATTAGGGTTTTATCATCATTGATTAATATAGATAAAATGATTTATTTTTGTGAAGAGCACGAATGAAGCTATCACTTAAGAGTGAAAATGAATAAAAGTAAGTTTGACTTAACCGGTGTCGTAGTCAAGATTGATTTCCGAAATTTAAGGAATTTAGAAGAAATCTTCATATTAAGATTTGATTCTTCGGTAATTAAGGAGATTCAGATCTTCTTTGATTAAACGCGATAATCTGCTTCGATTGCTCTGTCGAAAATTTTCCTATAAATCCACCCTCTCCATTTACTTACAACTCACACCTTCTATTCTTTCTTTCTCAATTCATACTTTAAAGTATTCGTTAATATGCTCCATCCCATCCTGATCCTTGATATCCTCTTAACTTGCATATCTGTCATTCTTCTTTTTAATCTGCCACCAGAAGAATCTATTTACTTCTACTATACTCTTGGGTTTATAGTGTTTCTAGTTCTCCCATGTCTTTACATTGCTATATGCATCGATATATACGGGTTGTAATTTCCGGGTTGTTGTTAGATTTTTACACCTTCCCTTATATTTCGATGTCCCTGAATCTGTCTTCTATAGTCATCGTCATCCATAGTTAATGCTCTCTTCTATTTGCTGCGGTTTTATACCCTGAATTTCTATTTCGGAGCTTTGTCTTTTCGTTTCTTCTTCTTGCGATTAAATAGCTCTCGTAATGGTCCGGAATTCGTATGTATGAATTTCAGAAGGAATATAGTAATTGTTCCAAGAAGGAAAGGGCAATGGTAAATCCTTATTTGTTAAATTACCAGAATACCCCGAAAAAGACCGAATCATCAAGAAATAGTTCCTTGATATGTTTAGAGATTAAGTAGAATGTAAGAGTCGTGTAAATGGTACATGATGACGGTATATTCTGTGAATCATCACGTCCATTAGAAACTTAGCATGAATTACCATAATATAATGACGTTGATCAAGTGTCATTATATTATACTAACCCATGCATCAGTTCCCAACACTACTTCAAAAACATTCATATTTGAATTTTTCAGAATTTAGCAACTAACACAGTTTCTTTTATGTTGCAGATATTACAGAGAGATAAATGATCTCATATAAGAATAATTGTGATAATATTTCCAGAAATATGGAGAATATGTATAATGGAAAATACGAAGATACCTTATAATATTTAAGGTAAGATGATGATGAAGAATATCTGTCTGTGAAGGTTTAGACTAAGGGGTAATGTGTTTGCTAACTATTTCAGCAGACACTGAATCATTTGGATCCTTTGAAGGTAGATTCAGTCCTTGTGATTTATCCACAGCTTCCTTCATACTTTGCTCAATCCGTTTTTTTTTAGTACCAAATCCTTTCTTTTTCTGAGCTTTACCAACTCACTATCTTCTTTCATCAAACATTTGGCCGTTCAGATCATCTACCATTTTTTTTTTCTCTGCATTTAATGCTATAATATCTGAATCACTGGTTATCAATTCGAGATGGGTTTAGAAGAATCGTGTTTTAGATGATTAAACGATGGTGGTAATATGGTGGAATATGAAAGGTTCCCCAGTAATAATGACGAAAGGGAAACGTATCTAACAGGGTTATAATAAGACTAGTCCGACTGAAAAATCGAAGTTGACTTGCTGGAGCTGTGACAAAATTGGCTACTTTGAAAAGGAATCGAAATGTTGTTTTTGCTAGAAGAATTTGATGCAGGTACATGTTAGATTATGACTTTGGTTTCGAGAGTTTTTTTTTTTTTTTTTTTTTTTTTTTTTTTTTTTCAGGTACAAAACTTCGGGTAACGTGTGGTTGGATCATCATCTCAATTGTTTATTATTTGATGTGTCTTCTAGAATTTCGAAGGGATTTAATTGCAGATTGTCATAGTCAATATCCAAATGATGAAATCGTCCTAAATCCCGAATGATTTTTCATATCCATCTTGTGTGTTACGATTAAAAGTGATGTTCTATCACAGTTTTGAAGTCAAAGTATAGCTATGAAAAATGTAAAGATCTAAGAGTGATGATTTTGGTTGTATCTCGAGTTGAATTCTGAAATTCCCAAAATCAGAATATGTAATTAGATTCGAATGAGTATGGTTGTTTTGATTTCTATAGAAGAATGTAAATTGGTTTAGTTGATGATTATTGAATCAGAATTGAAGAATGTAACATATTAATTGTGATTTTACATATCTCTCGGGTATTACCTACCCGTTAAAAAATTTCACAAATAATATTTTGAACAAGAATTCTCATTACAATCTTTATGAAAATATATGTGGGTATATTTTCTTCAGATGTAGTACAGATTCAATGAGTTAATATCATACTAAGCTCATTTGATTTTCGGATTGAATTAGAAATGAATTTTCTCTAAAACATTAGAGATTACATAATCTTTGCGAAGTATTTCACTAATGTAATCAATGCTTCAATGTTTATATGTATTTTCTTAGTGAATCATGCTGATGCTCATAGAACTCTTGCTAACTTCGCAAGATACGAATATTGTTTTCCCGTAAATTTCGGGTATATCGAAGATGAAAGTGTATAATCAAACATGTTATTGAATGATACACTTGATTTATTATGAACCGGAGTTCATTAGATTGAAACAGAGATTGTGGTTAACGATGATTAAGTTGTTAATGAAGGATGTACATCATAAGATATTAGTAATATGAATTTAAACGAGTAGTATCTACTCTTTTTTAATTCATACTTAATAGCTTAGTACAAAAAGATTTATTATAATTCCAGAATTCATATATATAAAATATATAACAATTCTTCAGAAGGAATGAGTTAATACTATATAACTCGTTGATACAACATATTCGTTGTTGATTGGTAACGATTTCTACAGTGATTCTTGAACTGATGGAATTTGTGATGTCATAGGTGTTGCTGATTCTGACGATGCTGACGTTACTGACTATACTGGTGATGCTAACGGTATTGTTGCTGCTGATGATACTTCCGGTAATTGCTAGTGATGCTTGTATAACAAGTAAATCGCGCACCATCCTTGTTAGGGTTTCGATTCTTCCTTGACTCATTTTGGTTCACTCATTTGATTTAGGGTTAGGGTGGAAATAGATAATCTCTAAGACTTTAGAGATTACATAATCGCCGTAGAATATTCCTCCGATGAAGTTATGAATCAATACTTCATCGTTTGTTATTGTTGGTTCTCCGTGGTATCTATGATGCGTGTGATGTTGATATCCGAGGTATAGATTATGATGTTGAGGCGTGTGATGCGAATGTGATTGTTGATGATGGTAATGGTACTGTTGGTGTTAATGATGATGATACCATTGATGCCGGTGATGCTGCTGATGTCTAGAGTATTGAGGTTTGCGATGTTGATGTTACTGGCGGTACTGATTATGCTGCTGGTGCTGCTGATGGTGTTTGTAATCCTTGCACCATAAGCTCCAAAGCCGTCACGCGTGCGCGAAGTTCGTTAACTTCTGCTAGTACACCGGGATGATTGTCGGTTGGGATGAGCGGATAAATAAAATCTAGGATTTGATGTAGGATATAATCGTGACGAGATACTCTGGAAATGAGAGAGAAAATGGTTTCACGAACAGGTTCGCCGGTAAGTGCTTCAGGTTCATTGCCAATAGGGCAATTTGGTGGATGGAAAGGATCACCTTCTTCTTGTCTCCAATAATTGAGGAGGCTACGAACCCATCCCCATTTCATCCAGAATAGATGATGGCTGATTGGTTGATCCATACCGGTCACACTGTTGTCAGAGCTCGAATGATACTCCATATCGGAAAAGCTATCGTACTCTGAGGAATTTGAACTGGTTGAGGGATCCATCTCGTATGATCAAGGGAATGAATTTTTAATATGAGATAGATTATAGGGGTTAGATTTGGTATCCTTCAATACATAATTTACATATGTATATATATTACCAAAATCCCATAAATTACGGAAGAATCTTTGAAAAATGTCATTCAAAGTTCACAGTAACAGATATGCCAGGATAAGATTTCGTCTATACACTATTATGCAATAAATGCAAGAAAACGCGTTTAGACTAAAGAGTAATAATCAGGTAATTTCTTAAGGATGGTAAGTAGATGATTTTCGACACAAAATGATAAGCAAAACTTTTGACATGCAGACACGGTCGAAGTCCAGACTCACTAATGCATCCTAACGACTTATCAGTTAGACACACTAATGCAGACCTGGTTCGCTAAGACCACCGCTCTGATACCACATGAGACGACCCGACCCAATCCATTGGGACGAATACAATAACATATGATTACATCGCGAGGTACTTGACCTCTAAATGATACATTTTACAAACATTGCATTCATTTTTAGAAGACAATCTTTCATTACATCGAAAGTTGACATGTATGCATACCATTTCATAATATCCAAACTATAAATGACCTAATCTGTCATTTACTTAATAATAATCTTTAATGAACTTCAACGACTCGAATGCAACGTCTTTTGAAATATGTCATGAATGACTCCAAGTAATATCTTTAAAATGAGCTATAGCACAGCGGAAGATCTCTTTCAAACCTGAGAATAAACATGCTTTCAAGTGTCAACCAAAAGGTTGGTGAGTTCATTAGTTTAACTTAAACAATCGTTTCCATCATTTTAATAGACCACCGATTTCAGATTTCCATTTCTCATAAACATACGTCCCATGCATAGAGACAAAAATATCATTCATATGGATTGAACACCTGGTAACCGACATTAACAATATGCATATATAAGAATATCCCCATCATTCCGGGATCCTCCTTCGGACATGATATAAATTTCGAAGTACTAAAACATCCGGTACTTTGGATGGGGCTTGTTGGGCCCGATAGATCTATCTTTAGGATTCGCGTCAATTAGGGTGTCTGTTCCCTAATTCTTAGATTACCAGACTTAATAAAAAGGGGCATATTCGATTTCGATAATTCAACCATAGAATGTAGTTTCACGTACTTGTGTCTATTTCGTAAAACATTTATAAAAGTTGCGCATGTATTCTCAGTCCAAAAATATAAAGAGTAAAAAGGCAAATGAAACTCACCATACTGTATTTTGTAGTAAAAATACATATAACATCATTGAACAAGTGTAAGGTTGGCCTTGGATTCACGAACCTATATTAATTATATATATTTATGTATTTGTCAATATTTGTCTAATAAACTAGGCCAAGTCATAGTGTACCACAATCCCAATGCTCGAGACTAATGTGCAAAAGTCAAAGGTTAAAGTAAAAACGAGGTCGCATGCAAAAATACAATAACTTGTACAACAAAATGATTTTTCGGTCAAACATGACTAAACGGCCCCTTCAACGATTTTTAGAAAAAAATTATCGGAACTCCGATTGATAAACGGCCAAAGATAAAAGTTATACATTACCAAAAAGATTAAGTATACATTTTACAGAAGTAAACTAAACCTAGACAACTCGTAGTTGCCAACGCGGTTTCGGCGTTTCAAAGTTAATTTTTCATCTTTAATAAATTTACAAAAATGACCGAGTAGCCTACTTTGGAGATTTTTAGAAAATTCCTCGAAACTCGGATTGACAAACGGTCAAAGCCTGCAATTTCTAGTTACCACAAAGATATAACATGATTTTTGGCAAAAGTAAACACACATCAGGCCGACCATGACAACTGATACAAAACTGACATTTTTAATAAAAAAGTTTCAGCTCTTTTTAGAATTTTAAAATGTGACCAAACAGTCAACTTTGACGATTTTTAGAAAAATCGTCGAGACTCGAATTGACAAACGGCCAGAGTCGTTTGTTAGACCTTACAGCAAAGAATTCAGTGGTATTTTTGTTTTAATCTGAAACAACGCAGATCAGCGAGAATTTCAGTTCCCTTTTCGACATTTTATCAAAATTTGCAAAACTTCTTTTGTCCATAACTTGACAACCGTTCAACGAATCCATTTGATATCTAAATGAAAAGTTCTTAATTTTTCGCTAGCTTTCCAAGGACATGCATATCTTATACCTTATTTCATCCCTAGTATAACAACCTTTAAGATTCAACATAACCTATCTAAGGGCAATATCAAATGTACAAGCATGCATAATTCTATTTTCTCGAGCACTAGTCAGGGATACACTATTAGTATGTAAAAATTAAATTATGAGTACTCACGTATCAATATTGAGATTCAATATTGCAGGAAAGATACGCAAACGCAACGGAGATGACAAACACTAAATTGACCTCATGAACATACCCTCGAACATTACCCATCACCTCCATAGCTATAACCCATAATTTCCTTAGCTCTACCCAGCTCCTAAAACCCATTTTTGAAAATATACGAGCAGAACCTCGTCGTAGTATTTTATGTATAATACTAATACTACTACTAATAATACCTCTTAATAATAATAATACTAATAATAATAATAAAAATAATAATAATAATAATAATATAAATAAATATTATACGAAGTAGTGATATAGATGGATATATGATTATGAATGAAAAGAATTCGCAGCGTTCGAGTTTTATAGTTAGAATTGGGACCCACTAATTACGAAAATTGCGGAGTGATGATGAAAATTGGGAACCGCAAATTGCGGTCATACATGCACATGAACGTCTCTTTTACTTATATAAAGATATTATAATATATTTAATTTATAATATATTTAATCTTTAGAATTAATTAAATATTATATTATATTTACGTTCATGGTAAAAATATAATTTTTACAAAAATGACACGGTCGTGGTCTCACAACTCATGTACCACTTTCGGTTTTTCGGGCGCACTTTCGTACGTTTAGAAAACTAGCCTTTTACGTTACGTGACGTGTACCTTTTACAAAAATTAGATTTACACAACAAAAATTTACCTTTATAAAAATATAACTTATAAAATTGAGTGTTGTGGTCATTTCCTTCTATAAATTAAAGTCTCGTTGTTTGTCAAAATATTTTTATTTTAAAATAAACTATTTGTGACACGTACCTTTATTAATAACTAGACTTAAATTATTTAAAAACTAACCCACTCAAAGTGTAACTTAATCTTTTGAGTGTTTTGGTCATTTGCTTTTATAATTCATAATCTTGTTATTTATCAAAGCCTATTTATTAATATTAGTTTAATATCAAAACGTTTTATGACTAATTTAAATTATAATTTATAATCTTATACATATTTTTAAAATATTTATCTAATAACATACTAGTTATCCTTTCAAAACTAATTATATAATTTAAGATCCTTTACAAAATCGAAAAATCCTATAACGTTTATGCTTTAAAACTTAATTTGATTTCATTCTTTTATGCGTAAATGTTTAGTTTAATTTCTTTAACTTTCTAAATAATATATCTTAATATAACATATCAGATGGGTTTATCTAGTCAACGAATCTTATCCCAATTATTCCTTCTATATGATAAATCGAGTATTATGAGATTCGATTCTCCACTAACTTTTGTCTAACTCCCAATAAGTGATACTTTGTTCTTACTTGTAAATCACTTTACCATTTATTCCGAATACCGTTAAAAAGTAAGGGTTTCCTAATTCAAAGTGGACCTCATAACAGAGACTCATAATCATAGTTCAATGTATCCGATAATTCAATCATTTGATATTATCTTTTAATCTCGTCGATAAACTTACACCGAACAAATATGTTTATGTAACATATTATTCATTCAATACCTTGATAGCATTTCTAAGTTCAAAAAAATAGATCTCATAGCTTATATTCATATTAACTAATCCGTTCAATGTTTTATTAATATATCTCAATTTAATAAACACACATGTATATGCATATATATTTATTTACACATAATTGTTCGTGAATCGTTAGGCATGGTCAAAGGGTATTTGATTAAATGAATATAGTCTCAAAACTTTTGGGACTCAACATTACAGATTTTGCTTATCGTGTCGGATATATATAAAGATTAAAGTTTAAATTTGTTCGGAAATTTCCGGGTCATCACAATATGGGGTTAAAACTATCATATATACCGACCACAAAAGTCTCCAACATATATTTAATCAGAAACAACTGAACATGAGGCAGCGTAGGTGGATTGAGTTATTGAATGATTACGATTTTGAGATTCGTTACCACTCGGGGAAAGCAAATGTGGTAGCCGACGCTTTGAGTAGAAAGGACAGAGAATCAATGCGAGTAAAAGCTATGAATATAATTATTCGTACTAACCTTACTACTCAAATAAAGGAGGCTCAATAGGGAGTTGTAAAAGAATGAAAGTTGAAGAATGAAATACCCAAAGGATCGGAGAAACATCTTAATATTTGGGAAGACGGAACCCGGTATAGGGCTGAAAGAATTTGGGTACCAAAGTTTGGAGATGTGGGAGAAAAGGAACTTAAGGAAGCACATAAAACCAGATATTCAATACATCCCGCAGCAGGGAAGATGTACAAAGATCTCAAGAAACACTTTTGGTGGCCGGGTATGAAAGCCGATATTGCTAGATACGTAGGAGAATGTTTGACATGTTCTAAGGTCAAAGCTGAACATCAAAAACCATCAGGTCTACTTCAACAACCCAAAATCCCAGAATGGAAATGGGAAAACATTACCATGGACTTCATTACTAAATTGCCAAGGACTGCAAGTGGTTATGATACTATTTGGGTAATAGTCGATCGTCTCACCAAGTCAGCACACTTTCTGCCATTGAGAGAAGATGATAAAATGGAGAAGTTGGCGAGATTATACTTGAAGGAAGTTGTCTCTAGACATGGAATACCAA
Source organism: Rutidosis leptorrhynchoides (assembly GCF_046630445.1). Classification (NCBI taxonomy): domain Eukaryota; kingdom Viridiplantae; phylum Streptophyta; class Magnoliopsida; order Asterales; family Asteraceae; genus Rutidosis; species Rutidosis leptorrhynchoides. The sequence goes on along the minus strand of NC_092334.1, from coordinate 280,704,673 downwards.
TCTCTATTATCTGTGATAGAGATGTCAGATTTGTTTCAAGGTTTTGGCAGAAATTACAACAAGCATTGGGAACTCGTCTAGACATGAGTACTGCCTATCATCCACAAACCGATGGGCAGAGCAAAAGGACAATACAGACTCTTGAAGACATGCTATGACCATGTGTTATTGATTTTGGAAACGGTTGGGATCGACATCTACCATTAGCAGAATTTTCCTACAACAACAGTTACCACTCGAGTATCGAAATGGCACCGTTTAAAGCACTTTATGGTAGAAAGTGCAGATCTCCAATTTGTTGGAATGAATTGGGGGATAGACAGATTACGGGTCCGGAGATAATCCAAGAAACTACAGAGAAAATCATCCAAATTCAACAACGGTTGAAAACTGCTTAGAGTCGACAAAAGAGCTACGCGGACCTTAAAAGGAAAGATATAGAATTTTAAATTAGGGAGATGGTCATGCTTAAGGTTTCGCCTTGGAAAGGCGTTGTTCGATTTGGTAAATGGGGGAAACTAAATCCAAGATACATTGGACCATTCAAGATTTTAGATCGTGTCGTACCAGTAGCCTACCGACTTGAATTACCTCAACAACTCATCAATGTACATAATAACTTCACGTCTCGAATATGAAGAAGTGCTTAGCCAAAGAAGATCTCACTATTCCTTTAGACGAAATTAAAATCAATGAAAAACTACAATTCATTGAAGAACCCGTCGAGATAATGGATCGTGAGATAATGGAATGCTCGTAGGGGACCTGAGTTCACCAGGGAGCGTGAAGATCAAATGAAGCTGAAATACCCGTACCTATTTGCAGAAGATTCATCAACACCTTCAACAGCTTAAAATTTCGGGACGAAATTTATTTAACGGGTAGGTACTGTAGTGACCCGAACTTTTTCATGTTTATATATATTAAATGAAATTGGTATATTTACATGATTAAATGTTTTCAACATGTTAAGCAATCAAACTTGTTAAGAATTGATTATTTGAAATGTGCTTCATATAGACAATTGACCACCCAAGTTGACCGGCGATTCACGAACGTTAAAAATTTGTAAAAACTACATGATGATATATATATATGGATATATATATGGTTAACATGAGATTATGATAAGTAAGTATCTCACTAAGTATATTAACAATGAGTGATATACATAAAAATGAGTTTATTGAATTAAGAAACTCGAAACGATATATATAACGATTACCGTTATAACAACGTCTTACTAAATGAAATGTCCCGTTCTTATTGATTAAAAACGTTCCATATTAATTGATTTCGTTGCGAGGTTTTGACCTCTATATGAGACGTTTTTCAAAGACTGCATTCATTTTTAAAACAAACCATAACCTTTATTTCATAAATAAAGGTTTAAAAAGCTTTACGTAGATTATCAAATAATGATAATATAAAATATCCTGTTTAGACACGACCATTACATAATGGTTTACAATACAAATATGTTACATCGAAATCAGTTTCTTGAATGTAGTTTTTACACAATATCATACAAACATGGACTCCAAATCTTGTCCTTATTTTAGAATGCAACAGCGGAAGCTCTTAGTATTCACCTGAGAATAAACATGCTTTAAACGTCAACAAAAATGTTGGTGCGTTATAGGTTTAACCTATATATATCAAATCGTAACAATAGACCACAAGATTTCATATTTCAATACACATCCCATACATAGAGATAAAAATCATTCATATGGTGAACACCTGGTAACCGACATTAACAAGATGCATATATAAGAATATCCCCATCATTCCGGGACACCCTTCGGATATGATATAAATTTCGAAGTACTTAAGCATCCGGTACTTAGGATGGGGTTTGTTAGGCCCAATAGATCTATCTTTAGGATTCGCGTCAATTAGGGTGTCTGTTCCCTAATTCTTAGATTACCAGACTTAATAAAAAGGGGCATATTCGATTTCGATAATTCAACCATAGAATGTAGTTTCACGTACTTGTGTCTATTTTGTAAATCATTTATAAAACCTGCATGTATTCTCATCCCAAAAATATTAGATTTTAAAAGTGGGACTATAACTCACTTTCACAGATTTTTACTTCGTCGGGAAGTAAGACTTGGCCACTGGTTGATTCACAACCTATAACAATATATACATATATATCAAAGTATGTTCAAAATATATTTACAACACTTTTAATATATTTTGATGTTTTAAGTTTATTAAGTCAGCTGTCCTCGTTAGTAACCTGCAACTAGTTGTCCACAGTTAGATGTACAGAAATAAATCAATAAATATTATCTTGAATCAATCCACGACCCAGTGTATACGTATCTCAGTATTGATCACAACTCAAACTATATATATTTTGGAATCAACCTCAACCCTGTATAGCTAACTCCAACATTCACATATAGAGTGTCTATGGTTGTTCCGAAATATATATAAATGTGTCGACATGATAGGTCAAAACATTGTATACGTGTCTATGGTATCTCAAGATTACATAATATACAATACAAGTTGATTAAGTTATGGTTGGAATAGATTTGTTACCAATTTTCACGTAGCTAAAATGAGAAAAATTATCCAATCTTGTTTTACCCATAACTTCTTCATTTTAAATTCGTTTTGAGTGAATCAAATTGCTATGGTTTCATATTGAACTGTATTTTATGAATCTAAACAGAAAAATTATAGGTTTATAGTCGGAAAAATAATTTACAAGTCGTTTTTGTAAAGGTAGTCATTTCAGTCGAAAGAACGACGTCTAGATATCATTTTAGAAAACATAATTTCACTTTGAGTTTAACCATGATTTTTGGATATAGTTTCATGTTCATAATAAAAATCATTTTCCCAGAATAACAAATTTTAAATCAAAGTTTATCATAGTTTTTAATTAACTAACCCAAAACAGCCCGCGGTGTTACTACGACGGCGTAAATTCGGTTTTACGGTGTTTTTCGTGTTTCCAGGTTTTAAATCATTAAGTTAGCATATCATATAGATATAGAACATGTGTTTAGTTGATTTTAAAAGTCAAGTTAGAAGTATTAACTTTTATTTGCGAACAAGTTTAGAATTAACTAAACTATGTTCTAGTGATTACAAGTTTAAACCTTCGAATAAGATAGCTTTATATGTATGAATCGAATGATGTTATGAACATCATTACTACCTCAAGTTCCTTGGATAAACCTACTGGAAATGAGAAAAATAGATCTAGCTTCAAAGGATCCTTGGATGGCTTGAAAGTTCTTGAAGCAGAATCATGACACGAAAACAATTTCAAGAAAGATTTCCTCTCGAAATAAGATTGTTATAGTTATAGAAATTGAATTAAAGTTTGAATATGATTATTATCTTGTATTAGAAAGATAACCTACTGTAAGTAACAAAGGTTTCTTGATCTTGGATGATTACTTGGAATGGATTTAGAAAACTTGGAAGTAAACTTGCAATCTTGGAAGTATTCTTGATTTTATGAAACTAGAACTTTTGGAATTTATGAAGAACACTTAGAACTTGAAGATAGAACTTGAGAGAGATCAATTATATGAAGAAAATTGAAGAATGAAAGCGTTTGTAGGTATTTTTAGTCGTTGGTGTATGGATTAGATATAAAGGATATGTAATTTTGTTTTCATGTAAATAAGTCATGAATGATTACTCATATTTTTGTAATTTTATGAGATATTTCATGCTAGTTGCCAAATGATGGTCCCCACATGTGTTAGGTGACTCACATGGGCTGCTAAGAGCTAATCATTGGAGTGTATATACCAATAGTACATACATCTAAAAGCTGTGTATTGTACGAGTACGAATACGGGTGCATACGAGTAGAATTGTTGATGAAACTGAACGAGGATGTAATTGTAAGCATTTTTTTTAAGTAGAAGTATTTTGATAAGTGTCTTGAAGTCTTTCAAAAGTGTATGAATACATATTAAAACACTACATGTATATACATTTTAACTGAGTCGTTAAGTCATCGTTAGTCGTTACATGTAAATGTTGTTTTGTAACCTTTAGGTTAACGATCTTGTTGAATGTTGTTAACCCATTGTTTATTATAACAAATGTGATGTTAAATTGTTATATTATCATGATATTATGATATATAATATATCTTAGTATGTTTTTACAACGATAATCGTTACATATATGTCTCGTTTCGAAATCATTAAGTTAGTAGTCTTATTTTTACATATGTATTTCATTGTTAATATACTTAATAATATATTTACTTATCATTTAACATAATTAACCAAGTGTATCAATATCTTAATATGATGCATATGTACCTAGTAAGACGTTGTTATAACGATAATCGTTACATATATCGTTTTCGAGTTTCTTAAATTAATAGTCTCATTTTTATGTATATAACTCATTGTTAAAATACCTAATGAGATACATACTTATAATAAAATCATGTTAACTATATATATAACCATATATATGTCATCGTATAGTTTTTACAAGTTTTAACATTCGTGAATCACCGGTCAACTTGGGTGGTCAATTGTCTATATGAAACCTATTTCAATTAATCAAGTCTTAACAAGTTTGATTGCTTAACATGTTGTAAACACTTAATCATGTAAATAACAATTTAATTTAATATATATATAAACATGGAAAAGTTCGGGTCACTACAGTACCTACCCGTTAAATAAATTTCGTCCCGAAATTTTAAGCAGTTGGAGGTGTTGACGTATCTTCTGGAAATAAATGCGGGTATTTCTTCTTCATCTGAACTTCACTCTCCCATGTGAACTCGAGTCCTCTACGAGCATTCCATCGAACCTTAACAATCGGTATCTTGTTTTGTTTAAGTCTCTTAACCTCACGATCCATTATTTCGACGGGTTCTTCAATGAATTGAAGTTTTTCATTGATTTGGATTTCGTCCAACGGAATAGTGAGATCTTCTTTAGCAAAACATTTCTTCAAATTTGAGACTTGGAAAGTGTTATGTATAGCCGCGAGTTGTTGAGGTAGCTCCAGTTGGTAAGCTACTGGTCCGACACGATCTATAATCTTGAATGGTCCAATGTACCTTGGATTTAGTTTCCCCCGTTTACCAAATCGAACAACGCCTTTTCAAGGTGAAACCTTAAGCATGACCATTTCTCCAATTTCAAACTCTATATCTTTTCTTTTACTGTCCGCATAGCTCTTTTGTCGACTCTGGGCGGTTTTCAATCTTTGTTGAATTTCGATGATTTTCTCGGTAGTTTCTTATATTATCTCCGGACCCGTAATCTATCTATACCCCACTTCACTCCAACAAATTGGAGACCTGCACTTTCTACCATAAAGTGCTTCAAACGGCGCCATCTCAATGCTTGAATGGTAGCTGTTGTTGTAGGAAAATTCTGCTAACGGTAGATGTCGATCCCAACTGTTTTCGAAATCAATAACACATGCTCATAGCATGTCTTCAAGCATTTCTATCGTCCTTTCGCTCTGCCCATCAGTTTGTAGATGATAGGCAGTACTCATGTCTAAACGAGTTCCTAATGCTTGCTGTAATGTCTGCCAGAATCTTGAAATAAATCTGCCATCCCTATCAGTGATAATAGAGATTGGTATTCCATGTCTGGAGACGACTTCCTTCAAATACAGTCGTGCTAACTTCTCCATCTTGTCATCTTCTCTTATTGGCAGGAAGTGTGCTGATTTGGTGAGACGATCAACTATTACCCAAATAGTATCAAAACCACTTGCAGTCCTTGGCAATTTAGTGAAGAAATCCATGGTAATATTTTCCCATTTCCATTCCGGGATTTCGGGTTGTTAAAGTAGACCTGATGGTTTCTGATGCTCAGCTTTGACCTTAGAACAAGCCAAACATTCTCCTACGTATTTAGCAACATCGGCTTTCATACCCGGCCACCAAAAATGTTTCTTGAGATCCTTGTACATCTTCCCCGTTCCAGGATGTATTGAGTATCTGGTTTTATGAGCTTCTCTAAGTACCATTTCTCTCATATCTCCAAATTTTGGTACCCAAATCCTTTCAGCCCTATACCGGGTTCCGTCTTCCCGAATATTAAGATGCTTCTCCGATCCTTTGGGTATTTCATCCTTTAAATTTCCCTCTTTTAAAACTCCTTGTTGCGCCTCCTTTATTTGAGTAGTAAGGTTATTATGAATCATTATATTCATAGATTTTACTCGAATGGGTTCTCTGCCCTTCCTGCTCAAGGCATCGGCTACCACATTTGCCTTTCCCGGGTGGTAACGAATCTCAAAGTCGTAATCATTCAACAATTCAATCCACCTACGCTGCTTCATATTCAGTTGTTTCTGATTAACTATGTGTTGAAGACTTTTGTGGTCTGTATATATAATACTTTTGACCCCATATAGGTAGTGCCTCCAAGTCTTTAATGCAAAAACAACCGCGCCTAATTCCAAATCATGCGTCGTATAATTTTGCTCGTGAATCTTCAATTGTCTAGACGCATAAGCAATCACCTTCGTTCGTTGCATTAATACACAACCGAGACCTTGCTTTGATGCGTCACAATAAATCACAAAATCATCATTCCCCTCAGGCAATGACAATATAGGTACCGTAGTTAGATTTTTCTTCAATAACTGAAACGCTTTCTCTTGTTCATCCTTCCATTCAAATTTCTTCCCTTTATGCGTTAATGCAGTCAAGGGTTTTGCTATTCTGGAAAAGTCTTGGATGAACCTTCTGTAGTAACCAGCTAGTCCTAAAAATTGACGTATATGCTTCAGAGTTTTTGGGGTTTCCCACTTTTCAACGGTTTTGATCTTTGCCTGGTCCACCTGGATACCTTCTTTGTTCACTATGTAACCGAGGAATTGAACTTCTTCCAACCAAAATGCACACTTTGAAAACTTAGCGTACAGTTTTTCTTTCCTCAATACTTCTAGCACTTTTCTCAAATGTTCTTCGTGCTCTTGATCATTCTTTGAATAAATAAGTATGTCATCGATGAAAACAATGACAAACTTGTCAAGATATGGCCCACACACTCGGTCCATAAGGTCCATGAACACAGCTGGTGCGTTAGTCAATCCAAACGGCATAACCATAAACTCGTAATGACCATAACGCGTCCTAAAAGCAGTTTTTGGAATATCATCCTCATTTACTCGCATTTGATGATATCCAGAACGTAAATCGATCTTCGAATAAACCGACGAGCCTTGTAGTTGATCAAATAAGTCGTCAATTCTCGGCAGTGGAAAACGGTTTTTGATGGTAAGTTTGTTCAACTCTCTGTAGTCAATACACAACCTAAATGTACCATCCTTCTTCTTGACAAAAAAAAACAGGAGCTCCCCATGGTGATGTGCTTGGTCGAGTGAAACCACGTTCTAATAGTTCTTGCAGTTGGCTTTGCAGTTCTTTCATCTCGCTGGGTGCGAGTCTATAAGGAGCACGAGCTATTGGTGCAGCTCCTGGTACAAGATATATTTGAAATTCCACAGATCGATGTGGAGGTAGTCCCGGTAATTCTTTCGGAAATACATCGGGAAATTCTTTTGCGACGGGAACATCATTGATGCTCTTTTCTTCAGTTTGTACTTTCTCGACGTGTGCTAGAACAGCATAGCAACCTTTTCTTATTAGTTTTTGTGCCTTCAAATTACTAATAAGATGTAGCTTCATGTTGCCCTTTTCTCCGTACACCATTAAGGGTTTTCTTTTTTCTCGTATAATGCGAATTGCATTTTTGTAACAAACGATCTCTACTTTCACTTCTTTTAACCAGTCCATACCGATTGTCATATCAAAACTCCCTAACTCTACTGGTATCAAGTCAATCTTAAATGTTTCACTAACCAGTTTAATTTCTCGATTCCGACATATATTATCTGCTGAAATTAATTTACCATTTGCTAATTCGAGTAAAAATTTACTATCCAACGGCGTCAATGGACAACTTAATTTAGCACAAAAATCTCTACTCATATAGCTTCTATCCGCACCCGAATCAAATAAAACGTAAGCAGATTTATTGTCAATAAGAAACGTACCCGTAACAAGCTCCGGGTCTTCCTGTGCCTCTGCCGCATTAATATTGAAAACTCTTCCGTGGCCTTGTCCATTCGTGTTCTCATGGTTCGGGCAATTTCTAATAATGTGGCCCGGTTTTCCACATTTATAACAAACTACATTGGAATAACTTGCTCCGTTACTACTTGCTCAGCCATTACTCGTTCCGACACCATTTGTTCCTTTCGTTCTGTTAACCCCTGGTCTGTAGACCTCACACTTCGCCACGCTATGACCATTTCTTTTACACTTGTTGCAAAATTTAGTGCAGAACCCCGAGTGATACTTTTCACACCTTTGGCATAGCTGCTTCTAGTTGTTGTTGTTGTGGCGGTTGTTATTGTTTTTGGGATGATTGTTGTAGTTGCTATTGTTGTTGTTGTTGTTGTTGTTGTTGTTGGGCCGTTTGTTGTAATTGCGATTGATGTTGTGATTGTTGGGATAATTGTTGCGATTATTATTGTAATTGCTATTGTTGTTGTATTGGTGATTCTTATCACCGTTTTCCTCCCACTTTCTTTTAACTCGCTTCACATTGGCCTCTTCAGCCACCTGTTCTTTAATTCTTTCCTCAATCTGGTTCACTACTTTGTGAGCCATTCTACATGACTGTTGTATGGAGGCGGGCTCGTGTGAACTTATATCTTCTTGGATTCTTTCCGGTAATCCTTTCACAAACGCGTCGATCTTCTCTTCCTCATCTTCGAACGCTCCCGGACACAATAGGCACAATTCTGTGAATCGTCTTTCGTACATGGTAATATCAAATCCTTGGATTCGTAACCCTCTAAGTTCTGTCTTGAGCTTATTGACCTCGGTTCTGGGACGGTACTTCTCGTTCATCAAGTGCTTGAATGCTGACCACGGTAGTGCGTACGCATCATCTTGTCCCACTTGCTCTAGATAGGTATTCCACCATGTTAACGAAGAACCTGTGAAGGTATGCGTAGCGTACTTCACTTTGTCCTCTTCAGTACACTTACTTATGGCAAACACCGATTCGACCTTCTCGGTCCACCGTTTCAATCCGATCGGTCCTTCGGTTCCATCAAATTCCAAAGGTTTGCAGGCAGTGAATTCTTTGTAGGTGCATCCTACACGATTTCCTGTACTGCTAGATCCAAGGTTATTGTTGGTATGTAGCGCTGCCTGTACTGCGGCTATGTTTAAAGCTAGAAAAGTACGTAATTCCTGTTCATTCATATTCACGGTGTGTCGAGTAGTCGGTGCCATTTCCTTCAAAATAGTCAAATGGAACAAGTTAATCATACAGAATATTAAGAGTAGTTAATAGTATTTCGTAGCATAATATGAACTTATTTATAAAAGCTTTTTCTTCATATTAGCATTTTATAAGTTTAAATTCGGGTAGTACCTACCCTAAGTTCATACTTAGTAGCTAATATACAATTCAACTACTACAATTCTATATGAAAAACTGATTATAATAATATTTCGCGTTCAAACTTTTATACAATATTTTACAAACTTACAATACCGCTTATTTTACATAAAGCATGAAATATAGCACACAATAACTTTGATACAAGATAGTTGTGAAGATAATTCTAGCTAGTACACAAGTCGTTCAACAAAGGCAATAAAGACACGTAATTCATACGTCCAGAAACAAGTCATGCATTCTGGTTTTACTAGGACTACTTCCCATCCTTGGTCTTGTGGAACATAACCGTTATGGCCGTTGATAAGACAGCGTGTTGTAACATCGTCAAAGGGACGAGGGTTACGTAATGACCAAAAGTCTCGTAATAACCTAAAAACCTCATTTCTTTCCCCAATTACCGACTCCGTCACTTGTGGAAACGTTTTGTTTAATAGTTGTAGCCCGATGTTCTTTTTCTCACTTTGGTGAGAAGCGAACATTACTAACCCGTAAGCATAGCATGCTTCTTTATGTTGCATGTTAGCCGCTTTTTCTAAATCATGAAGTCCTATATTCGGATACATTGAGTCAAAATAATTTCTTAACCCGTTGCGTAAAATAGCATTTGGGTTCCCCGCAATATATGCGTCAAAGTAAACACATCGTAAATTATGGGTTTTCCAATGTGATATCCCCCATCTTTCAAACGAAAGTCTCTTATAAACCAAGACATTCTTGGAACGTTCTTCGAATGTCTTACAAACTGATTTCGCCGTAAATAGTTGTGCTGAAGAATTCTGACCGACTCTAGACAAGATTTCATCAATCATGTCTCCGGGTAGGTCTCTTAAAATATTGGGTTGTCTATCCATTTTGTGTTTTTATACTGTAAAATAGACAAGAGTTAGATTCATAAAAAAAATACTTATTAATACAAGCAATTTTTACATATATCATAAAGCATAAGCACACTATATTACATATATTACACCACACGAATACAACTATCTTATTCCGACTCACTCGTTTCTTATTCTTCAGTTTTTGTTCGTTTTGCCAAGTTTCTAGGGATATATGATGTTCCCCTAATACGATCTGTCGTTTTCCACAACGGTTTAGAAAAACCTGGTGGTTTAGAGGTTCCCGGGTCATTGTTACAACTTAAGGGCTTCGGGGGTTGACGATACATATAAAGTTCATCGGGGTTGGAATTAGATTTCTCTATTTTTATGCCCTTTCCCTTATTATTTTCTTTTGCCTTTTTAAATTCAGTTGGGGTAATTTCTATAACATCATCGGAATTCTCGTCGAAATCCGATTCATCGGAGAATTGGTAATCCTCCCAATATTTTGCTTCCTTGGCGGAAACACCATTGACCATAATTAACCTTGGTCGGTTGGTTGAGGATTTTCTTTTACTTAACCATTTTATTATTTCCCCCACCGGTTCTATTTCCTCCTCCGGTTCCTCCTCTTCCGGTTCTGATTCTTCTTCCGGTTCTGATTCTTCTTCCGGTTCCTCTTCGGGAACTTGTGAATCAGTCCAATATATATTCGACTCTTCGTTATTATTAGGTGAGTCAATGGGATTTGTGCTAGAGGTAGACATCTATCACACAATATCAAACATGTTAAGAGATTAATATATCACATAATATATACATGTTAATAATATATAGTTTCCAACAAAAATGTTAAGCAATCATTTTTAAAGAAAACACGGTCGAAGTCCAGACTCACTAATGCATCCTAACAAACTCGATAAGACACACTAATGCAAATTTTATGGTTCTCTAAGACCAACGCTCGGATACCAACTGAAATGTCCCGTTCTTATTGATTAAAAACGTTCCATATTAATTGATTTCGTTGCGAGGTTTTGACCTCTATATGAGACGTTTTTCAAAGACTGCATTCATTTTTAAAACAAACCATAACCTTTATTTCATAAGTAAAGGTTTAAAAAGCTTTACGTAGATTATCAAATAATGATAATCTAAAATATCCTGTTTACACACGACCATTACATAATGGTTTACAATACAAATATGTTACATCGAAATCAGTTTCTTGAATGCAGTTTTTACACAATATCATACAAACATGGACTCCAAATCTTGTCCTTATTTTAGTATGCAACAGCGGAAGCTCTTAGTATTCACCTGAGAATAAACATGCTTTAAACGTCAACAAAAATGTTGGTGAGTTATAGGTTTAACCTATATATATCAAATCGTAACAATAGACCACAAGATTTCATATTTCAATACACATCCCATACATAGAGATAAAAATCATTCATATGGTGAACACCTGGTAACCGACATTAACAAGATGCATATATAAGAATATCCCCATCATTCCGGGACACCCTTCGGATATGATATAAATTTCGAAGTACTAAAGCATCCGGTACTTTGGATGGGGTTTGTTAGGCCCAATAGATCTATCTTTAGGATTCGCGTCAATTAGGGTGTCTGTTCCCTAATTCTTAGATTACCAGACTTAATAAAAAGGGGCATATTCGATTTCGATAATTCAACCATAGAATGTAGTTTCACGTACTTGTGTCTATTTTGGAAATCATTTATAAAACCTGCATGTATTCTCATCCCAAAAATATTAGATTTTAAAAGTGGGACTATAACTCACTATCACATATTTTTACTTCGTCGGGAAGTAAGACTTGCCCACTGGTTGATTCACGAACCTATAATAATATATACATATATATCAAAGTATGTTCAAAATATATTTACAACACTTTTAATATATTTTGATGTTTAAAGTTTATTAAGTCAGCTGTCTTCGTTAGTAACCTACAACTAGTTGTCCACAGTTAGATGTACAGAAATAAATCGATAAATATTATCTTGAATCAATCCACGACCCAGTGTATACATATCTCAGTATTGATCACAACTCAAACTATATATATTTTGGAATCAACCTCAACCCTGTATAGCTAACTCCAACATTCACATATAGAGTGTCTATGGTTGTTCCGAAATATATATAGATGTGTCGACATGATAGGTCGAAACATTGTATACGTGTCTATGGTATCTCAAGATTACATAATATACAATACAAGTTGATTAAGTTATGGTTGGAATAGATTTGTTACCAATTTTCACGTAGCTAAAATGAGAAAAATTATCCAATCTTGTTTTACCCATAACTTCTTCATTTTAAATCCGTTTTGAGTGAATCAAATTGCTATGGTTTCATATTGAACTCTATTTTATGAATCTAAACAGAAAAATTATAGGTTTATAGTCGTAAAAATAAGTTACAAGTCATTTTTGTAAAGGTAGTCATTTCAGTCGAAAGAACGACGTATAGATGACCATTTTAGAAAACATACTTTCACTTTGAGTTTAACTATGATTTTTGGATATAGTTTCATGTTCATAATAAAAATCATTTTCCCATAATAACAACTTTTAAATCAAATTTTATCATAGTTTTTAATTAACTAACCCAAAACAGCCCGCGGTGTTACTACGACGGCGTAAATTCGGTTTTACGGAGTTTTTCGTGTTTCCAGGTTTTAAATCATTAAGTTAGCATATCATATAGATATAGAACATGTGTTTAGTTGATTTTAAGAGTCAAGTTAGAAGGATTAACTTTTATTTGAGAACAAGTTTAGAATTAACTAAACTATGTTCTAGTGATTACAAGTTTAAACCTTCGAATAAGATAGCTTTATATGTATGAATCGAATGATGTTATGAACATCATTACTACCTCAAGTTCCTTGGATAAACCTACTGGAAATGAGAAAAATAGATCTGGCTTCAAAGGATCCTTGGATGGCTTGAAAGTTCTTGAAGCAGAATCATGACACGAAAACAATTTCAAGTAAGATTTCCACTCGAAATAAGATTGTTATAGTTATAGAAATTGAATTAAAGTTTGAATATGATTATTACCTTGTATTAGAAAGATAACCTACTGTAAGTAACAAAGGTTTCTTGATCTTGGATGATTACTTGGAATGGATTTAGAAAACTTGGAAGTAAACTTGCAATCTTGGAAGTATTCTTGATTTTATGAAACTAGAACTTTTGGAATTTATGAAGAACACTTAGAACTTGAAGATAGAACTTGAGAGAGATCAATTAGATGAAGAAAATTAAAGAATGAAAGTGTTTGTAGGTGTTTTTGGTCGTTGGTGTATAGATTAGATATAAAGGATATGTAATTTTGTTTTCATGTAAATAAGTCATGAATGATTACTCATATTTTTGTAATTTTATGAGATATTTCATGCTAGTTGCCAAATGATGGTTCCCACATGTGTTAGGTGACTCACATGGGCTACTAAGAGCTGATCATTGGAGTGTATATACCAATAGTACATACATCTAAAAGCTGTGTATTGTACGAGTACGAATACGGGTGCATACGAGTAGAATTGTTGATGAAACTGAATGAGGATGTAATTGTAAGCATTTTTGTTAAGTAGAAGTATTTTGATAAGTGTCTTGAAGTCTTTCAAAAGTGTATGAATATATATTAAAACACTACATGTATATACATTTTAACTGAGTCGTTAAGTCATCGTTAGTCGTTACATGTAAATGTTGTTTTGTAACCTTTAGGTTAACGATCTTGTTGAATGTTGTTAACCCATTGTTTATTATAACAAATGAGATGTTAAATTGTTATATTATCATGATATTATGATATATAATATATCTTAGTATGATATCTATACAGTTAAATGTCGTTACAACGATAATCGTTACATATATGTCTCGTTTCGAAATCATTAAGTTAGTAGTCTTATTTTTACATATGTATTTCATTGTTAATACACTTAATAATATATTTACTTATCATTTAACATAATTAACCAAGTGTATCAATATCTTAATATGATTCATATGTACCTAGTAAGACGTTGTTATAACGATAATCGTTATATATATCGTTTTCGAGTTTCTTAAATTAATAGTCTCATTTTTATGTATATAACTCATTGTTAAAATACCTAATGAGATACATACTTATAATAAAATCATGTTAACTATATATATAACCATATATATGTCATCGTATAGTTTTTACAAGTTTTAACGTTCGTGAATCATCGGTCAACTTGGGTGGTCAATTGTCTATATGAAACCTATTTCAATTAATCAAGTCTTAACAAGTTTGATTGCTTAACATGTTGGAAACACTTAATCATGTAAATAACAATTTAATTTAATATATAATATATATATAAACATGGAAAAGTTCGGGTCACTACACTAAATACATATGAATCATATTAAGATATTGATACACTATGTTTAACATGATAAAATGATAATTAAGTATATCATTAAGTGTGTTAACAATGAACTACATATGTAAAACAAGACTACTAACTTAAGAATTTTGAAACGAGGCATATATGTAACGATTATCGTTATAACAACATTTAACTGTATATATATCATACTAAGATATATTAATATATCATAATATCAAGATAATGTAATAATTTAACATCTCTTTAGATATAATAAACAATGGGTTAACAACATATAACAAGATCGTTAACCTAAAGGTTTCAAAACAACATTTACATGTAAGGACTAACGATGACTTAACGACTCAGTTAAAATGTATATACATGTAGTGTTTTAATATGTATTCATACACTTTTGGAAGACTTCAAGACACTTATCAAAATACTTCTACTTAACAAAAATGCTTACAATTACATCCTCGTTCAGTTTCATCAACAATTCTACTCGTATGCACCCGTATTCGTACTCGTACAATACACAGTTTTTAGATGTATGTACTATTGGTATATACACTCCAATGATCAGCTCTTAGCAGCCCATGTGAGTCACCTAACACATGTGGGAACCATCATTTGGCAACTAGCATGAAATATCTCATAAAATTATAAAAATATTAGTAATCATTCATGACTTAGTAATCTTCAAGTTCTAAGTGTTCTTCATAAATTCTACAAGTTCTAGTTTCATAAAATCAAGAATACTTCCAAGTTTACTAGCTCACTTCCAATCTTGTAAAGTGATCATCCAACCTCAAGAAATCCTTGTTGTTTACAGTAAGGTATCATTCTAAATCAAGGTAATACTCATATACAAACTTTGATTCAATTCCTATAACTATAACTATCTTAATTCGAGTGATAATCTTACTTGAACTTATTTTTGTGTCATGATTCTGCTACAAGAACTTTCAAGCCATCCAAGATCCTTTGAAGCTAGATTATTTCTTGTCACTTCTAGTAGGTTTACCTAATAAACTTGAGGTAGTAATGATGTTCATAACATCATTCGATTCATATATATAAAACTACCTTATTCGAAGGTTTAAACTTGAAATCACTAGAATATAGTTTAGTTAATTCTAAACTTGTTCGCAAACAAAAGTTAATCCTTCTAACTTGAATTTTAAAATCAACTAAACACGTGTTCTATTTCTACATGATATGATAACTTAATGATTTAAAACCGGGAAATACGAAAAACACCGTAAAACCGGATATACGCCGTCGTAGTAACACCGCAGGCTGTTTTGGGTTAGTTAATTAAAAACTATGATAAACTTTCATTTAAAAGTTGTTCTTCTGGGAAAATTATTTTTCTTATGAACATGAAACTATATCCAAAAATCATGGTTAAACTCAAAGTAGAAGTATGTTTTCCAAAATGGTCATCTAGACGTCGTTCTTTCGACTGAAATGACTACCTTTACAAAAATGACTTGTAACCTGTATTTCCGACTATAAACTTATACTTTTTCTTTTTATATTCATACACTTAAGTTCAATATGAAATTATAGCAACTTGAAACACTCAAAACGGATTTAAAACGAAGAAGTTATGGGTAAAACAAGATTGGATAATTTTTCTTGTTGTAGCTACGTGAAAATTGGTAACAAATCTATATTAATCATATCCTAGCTAACTTATATTGTATTACATGTATTCTAATATATTATGTAATCTTGGGATACCATAGACACGTATGCAAATGTTTTGACATATCATATTGTCCCATGTATATATATTATTTGGAACAACCATAGACACTCTATATGCAGTAATGTTGGAGTTAGCTATACAGGGTTGAGGTTGATTCCAAAAATATATATACTTTGAGTTGTGATCTAGCCTGAGACGTGTATACACTAGGTCGTGGATTGATCCAAGATAATATATATCAATTTATTTCTGTACATCTAACTATGGACAACTAGTTGTAGGTTACTAACGAGGACAGCTGACTTAATAAACTTAAAACATTAAAACGTATTAAAAATGTTGTAAATATATTTTGAACATACTTTGATATAGGTTCGTGAATCGACCAGTGGCCAAGTCTTACTTCCCGACGAAGTAAAAATCTGTGAAAGTGAGTTATAGTCCACTTTTAAAATCTATTATATTTTTTTTGGGATGAGAATACATGTGATTTTATAAATGTTTTACAAAATAGACACAAGTAATCGAAAATACTTTCTATGTTGGATTATCGAACCGAATATGCCCCTTTTTAGCTTGGTAGCCTAAGAATTAGGGAAATGGCCCCTAATTGACGCGAATCCTAAAGATAGATCTATTTGGCCCAACAAGCCTCATCCGAGTTACGGATGCTTTAGTACTTCGATTTATCATATCCGATTAGAGTCCCGGAATGATGGGGATATTCTATATGCATCATGTTAAGGTCGGTTACCAGGTGTTCAACATATGAATGATTTTTTATCTCTATGCAGTTTGCAAAATGCCTGATATGAGATGTGTTATAAAAATGAAATCTTGTGGTCTATTATTATGATTTGATAATATGTAGGTTAAACCTATAACTCACCAACAATTTCGTTGACGTTTTAAGCATGTTTATTCTCAGGTGATTATTAAGAGCTTCCGCTGTTGCATACTAAATTAAGGAAAAGATTTGGAGTCCATGCTTGTGTAATATTGTTTAAAAACTGCATTTGAAGACTTATGTTGATGTGTAATATTATTGTAAACCATTATGTAATGGTCGTGTGAAAAACACTATATTTTAGATTATCTTTATTTGATAATCGTCGTAATATTTTAAAGGTTATGGTTTTTCTAAAATCGAATGCAGTCTTTGAAAAACGTCTCATATAGAGGTCAAAACCTCGGAACGAAATCAATTAATATGGAACGTTTATAATCAATATGAAGGGGACATTTCAAATCTTTTGCTATTTGTGCCCCATTATCGCTTACAATCTCGCGGGGATCCCAAAACGGCAAACAATGTGTTCCCAAACAAAATTTCGCACTTGCACTCCTGTGATTGTGCACAATGCCTTTGCCTCTACCCATTTGGTAAAATAATCAATTGCTACGATCAAGAACTTCACATTTCCTGCACCTGCAGGAAATGACCCTACAATATCAATCGCCCACTTATAGAATGGAGAAGGTGAATTTACTGGTATCATATCATGCCTTGATCTCCTGTTCTGCGGTTCATGTGTTTGACAAATTTTGCATCTTTACACTATTTTTGCCACATCGCGATATTGGGTTGCCAAAAGTAGCCCAACTAGATGATCTTAGACGCAATAGTTTTATAACCTGAATGTAGTGCACAAGAACCACTATGAACCTCTTCAATAATCATCTCAGCCTCTGCGGGGCCAACACAGCGCATTAATGGCCCATTATATGATTTGCGATACAAGGTATCATTTTCAGTGGTGTACATAGGTGACCTTATATGCACTAATCTTGCCTCATCTTTATCTTCTGGCAGTATGTTATTGCGTAGATTGTTAATAATTGGATTCATCCGATTTGGCTGTTCTTCCACAACTGCCGCGAGAACTAAACTTCCATCAATTGCTTTGCTAGGCAATTCCTCTACCCAAACTTGCTTTTGAAAGTTTGAAAAAGTTAAGGCCTCAAGCTTACTTAATGCATCTGCCTTCTTATTTTGGCTTCTTGAGATTTGTGCGAGCTCAAAATGCTCAAATTTCTCCGCAGTTTCTTTTAACAACTTTAAATACTTTTGCATAGAGAGCTCATGCGCATCAAAGGATCCTTTGAAATGATTGGAGACTAGCTGTGAATCAACATATGCGCGCAACTTAGCGATGTTTAGTTTAAGCGCAATGTTCAACCCAGCCAGCTGCGCCTCATATTCAGCTTCATTATTGGTAACATCAAAATTGAAACGCAGCGCATATGTATGCTTTTCACCACTCGGACTTGTCAGAATCAAGCCCGCACCTACACCTTCTGCGCATGATGCGCCATCTGTAAATAAATTCCATGTTTCACCTTGAATAGGATTCAACTCTGTTCGCTCGTGAATTACTTCCAAATCTCCTGTCATTTTCGCCAAATAATCTGCCAAAACTTGTCCCTTCACAGAAGTTCGCGGAAGATATGTTATTTTATAAGATCCTAGTTCAATCGCCCATTTAGCAAGCCTTCCATACACTTCATGCTTGTTGAGAACATGCTTAACTGGCAAATCAGTTAACACGTGAATAGGATGTCCCTGAAAATATCTTCGCAACCTTCTTGATGTTAATAGTAATGCATAAACAAACTTTTCCGTTGGCGCATAGTTGATTTCACTTCCTGTAAGTGCCTTGCTTACAAAATAAATAGGCTTTTGTGCTTTATCACGTTCTGCAACCAACACTGAGCCAAAAGCCTCATTTGCTATTGAAACATATAAGTACAAAATTTTGCCGTTTATTGGCGCAGTAAGCGTTGGCAATGTTGCCAATAACTGCTATATTTCATGAAAAGCGCTATTTGTCTCCGCAGTCCATACAAAGTTCTTCTGATTTAAACAACCCTTAAGCATTTTAAAAAAGGCAGTTGCCTTTCCGCAGCCTTTGACAAAAATCTGATCAAAGCCGCCAATTTGCCTATCAAACTCTGCACCTCCTTAATTGTCTTTGGCGCAGTCATACTTTCTATTGTGGCAATATTTTTAGGATTGGCTTTAATGCCCTGTTAAGTAACATAATATCCCAAAGATTTGCCTTCTTTTTCTCCAAAACTACATTTGGACGGATTTAGCTTCATATTTATTCTGCGCAGATTTTGAAACGTTTTTGCAATATCCTGCAACATCTGATCTTGCAATTTGCTTTTGATTACCAGATCATGTACATACACTTCAAGATTTCGTCCAATTTGGCTTTCGAATGCGCTATCTATCAAGTGTTGATATGTAGCGCTAGAATTCTTTAGTCCAAACGACATCTTAATATAACAAAATATGCCCTTCCACGTATGAAATGCAGTTTTATCCTCGTCTTCCTCAGCCATTGGTATTTGATGATATCCTTTATAAGCGTCCAAAAAGCACTTAAAAGGATATGAATTTATCGATTCCACCTTACAATCTATTTCTGGCAGTGAATAATTGTCCTTAGGACAAGCCTTGTAAATATCCTTAAAATCAATACACATTCGCCACGATCCATCGGGCTTTTAAACCAACATTGGGTTCGCAACCCATGTTTGATACTTAACTTCGTGTAGAATTCCTGCATTAACAAGCTTATTGACTTCTGCACATAACCACTTCATGCTATCTGGAGCCATACCTCTGCGCTTTTGAACTATTGGTTTTAACGCAGGGTTTGCATTAAGTCTATGTTCCGCTATTTCTCGCGGAACACCAGTCATATCTTGCTCACACCATGCAAAAACATCCATATTTTCAGTTAGCAGTTGCACTAATTGATTTTTAATATCCACATCTAGATTATCACCGATTTTGATTGTTTGCTCTGGATAAGCGCAGTTTATGATAACCAAACTATCTTCTGCACTTGCATTTGCATTCACCGCTCCCTGTAGATTAACATTTGCACAAATTGGAAGTAACATTGCAGAACTCATAGTTGCAACACCTTTGCATGTTGCAAATTTAATCATTTCGTGAATAGTTGAGGGAATTATTCCCAACTTTGATGACGCTGTGCGACCGAGCAACATATTATAGCATAAAGCAGAGCGCGTAACATACAAATCTAAACACGCTTGTCACATTAAATGTGTGTCTGCTTCATCAACGAGCTCAATTTTGAGCGATAATTGTCCAACTGCCATGCGGATTCTCCTACAAAACCTGATAATGAAACTGCAGTAGGTATCAACTCTGCTTTGATGCTTTCTGGTAGTCTGCGAAAGCAATGCTCATATATAATATCTACACTGCTTCCTGTGTCCACGTGCACCTTCATAATTGTGATTCCCGTATTTGCAGTTATGCAAGATACGATTATTTGCGAATCAATCGCGCGATAATTCTGCGTTGGCGAAAATGTTATTGGCGCGAATTGCCATTTTTCAAGCATTTTCGTAGCCTTTCTCTTGTGAGCTCTTTTTCGCCTATGGACCATACTCACTACCTTTGCTTCATGCAATTGTTGTTTGCTTATACATTCTATATCATTTTCGTGCAATTTTAACTTCTTTGAGCACTTTCGCCTTGATTTTGTAAGATTACTAGCCTTTAAATCACTTTTAAATCTGTGATTCCGTAGACATTTAAGTTTTAACAACTTCACAATTTTTCTAGAAACTGCGTCATCATTTAACTCTTTCATTTTCTTCTTAAATCAGATAATCAGATACTTCAAATGTGCAATCCTGCAAATCATCGAATAAGAACATGAACATAATTGAATTCGCAATTAAATCATTCAATTACATAGAATAGATTTTATGAAATTCAATTTTTAATTCATGTCCCACGGATGGCGCCAATTGATCAATCCTAAATTAGGTGTTATGATCTAATTTAGGAATTGAGTGCAATGAGGGGCGGATGATGGCGTTGATAATGTTTTTGGGACCTTATGATCTTCTTTCACTTAGATTACAGTGATCAATCACCATGTCCTGGTCTTGATTGCATTACCTTGGCTTGATTAGGATTAAGGCTTGGTCGTACTCACAAGCGAACCATAAAAACCTTAGCAATTGGACAGAATCAACAACCTAAAATGAGAGGCCAAGCTCCCTATTTATAGGTTTGGAATATCCGCAGATCTAATGACTGCGCAGCACCGACATACCGCAATGTTTGTTCGGGACATCTTCGCATACTTTTTTCTTCGGGCTTTCGCAATGTTCCACGCACAGTGCAGAAATACTAGCTTACGTTTGCGGTGCTATTTATTCTTGCATTTAAATTGCCTTTTGCAGTTATAATATACATATATATGCCTATATATATGATCAGGTAACATAACTAGAAAATGCTCAACCTATTGTGTTTTCGAATATAAATGTTGAGCCTACACCTCCTGGTTTCCCAATACCACAATATTCAACTATGCCGATCGGGATCACTTCTCAACCACCCCAAGTCCAATACCAATTTCTGTTAAAATTCCAGTGCCCTCCACAATTCAAATACCCTATGATGAATCCATTTAATATTCCTATGTTTCAACAACCGATAGTTGAGACTAAGAAAAGGTGCACCTTTAAACAGTTCATCGATTCTATGCCACCTGAATATTCAGGAAGTTCAAACCCTACTTTAACCTTTGACTAGTTTAGGGAAGTAGAATAAAGGCATGCCAATGTGAGCCTGAGTTGCGAGTTACATATTCAAGTGGGCTATTGAAGATTAAACCGATGAGTTGGTGGGATTCTATAACTGCTCTGATACCGAATGAACAACTGAGTCCAATTACATGGGATGAGTTTTATGCAAAGGTGTATGAACAATATTGCTCTGCATATGAAATTTCTAAGTTGAAGAGAGAGTTTATGGGATTAAAAATGACGGAACAAATGTCCATTGATGAAGTAATTGAGTAGTATACCAACGAGCTTCGATTTGTGCAACAATGGCTCTCAGACGAACAATCCCGAATCGATTAATTTGTGGAGATGATACTACCCGAATATCGAACGATGGTCAGAAAGGCAACAACCTTACCGCAAGCCTTCACCATGGTGAAAATGGTGAAGGCAAAGTAAAAGTAGCAAAAGAATGAAGAAGAGAACAAATGTTGCAACCTAAACAAGTGACAAGTCAAACGAGTTTTAGCCCAAAGAAGTCTTCTAGTTACAATCAGAGAGGAAAATCCTCGCAGAGTGGTACTGGATATAGTAAGAAAGGTTGGTGTCATGCGTGCAGACCGTCTCACGTTGGACCGTGTTCAGTTTAGACTAAGAGATGTATGAGATGTTGAACGGTGGATCATGATTTTCATTCGTGTTATTTTAGAGACAATATTTTCTATAATTGTAATAAAGAAGGGAAACGATCAACTGTATGTCCAACAACAAAGAGGGTGAGTTTCGGGGCGGGGTCAGGGGCTAGAACAATGTCTGTTGGAGGATCTTTTGCATCTATTATGGGGCATAAATGAAAGAATCCTCCAGTTCCTGAGGTTCGAGCCTTTAAAATGTCAGTAGATGCTGCTACTGCAACTGACGACATGATCACGTGTATGTTCTTAATAAGCTATGTACCTGCTTTTGTGCCATTTGATTCTAGAGCAAACCGCTCCTTCATGTCAGTTGCCTTATGTGATAAGTTTAATTTACCTGTCAAAATGATTTCTGCTCCTTTAAGAGTAGAAGTGGCTGATGGTAAGACGGTTCTAGTTACAACATCTGTGTTTGGAGCTTCCATCGACAAAGATGGAGGCCTTTTCCCGATAACTTTTTTATGAATGGATTGATTAATCCATAATAGGGCTAGCATTAAGTGCCATAAGAAAATCATTTCTTTTCCTTTAACCGATGGGACGCGTGTGATGGCCCGTGGGGAATGCGGTGGATTTAGTTGTCCTTTAATTTCGATAATGAAAGTGAAGAAATCTCTGTCCAAGGGGTGTGAGTCTTTTCTAGTATACATCATTGATGCAAAGAAAGATAAGAAAATGGTGACAGATATCGTAGTAGTTTCCGAATATCCAGAAGTGTTTCCAGATGAACTACTAGGGTTACTGCCAATTAGAGAAGTTGAGTATAAAATCGATCTAGTGTCAGGAGCCACTATTGTTTCTAAAGCCCCTTACATATTAGCTCTTTCGGAAACCCGTGAGATGATGTCTCAAATTCAGTTTTTACACCAAGGGTTCATTCGTCCAAGTTCTTCGTCGTGGGGTGCACCAGTGTTATTCATGAAGAAGAAATATGGAATGCTTTGAATGTGTATTGATTACAGAGATCTGAGTAAGAGAACTGTGAAGAATAAGTATCCTCTTTCCAGAATCGATGATTTATTTGATCAACTTCAGGGA
Source organism: Rutidosis leptorrhynchoides (assembly GCF_046630445.1). Lineage (NCBI taxonomy): Eukaryota > Viridiplantae > Streptophyta > Magnoliopsida > Asterales > Asteraceae > Rutidosis > Rutidosis leptorrhynchoides. The sequence goes on along the minus strand of NC_092334.1, from coordinate 280,680,976 downwards.
GCTTCCTTCTTTTCTAAAATTGATATGCGCTCAGGGTATCATCAAGTTCGTGTTGCTGAATCTGATATCCCCAAGACAACTTTTTGTATGGGTTACGGTTACTATGAATTTTTGGTTATGCCATTTGGCTTAACGAATGCACCTGCAATTTTCATGGACTTGATGAATCGAGTGTGTCGACCGTTCCTTGATAAGTTTGTGATCGTGTTTATCGATGACATCTTAATTTACTCTAAGACAAAATTCGATCACGCATCACATTTTCGCCAAGTGTTGGAATTGCTGAAACGTGAAAAGCTCTGTGCGAAATTTTCAAAATGTGAATTTTGGTTGAAAGAAGGGAAATTTTTGGGTAATATTATCTGTAAAGATGGTATTAAAGTGGATCTAGCAAAGATTGAAGCGGTAATGAACTGGAAATCTCCCAAGACTCCTACCGAGATTAAGAGCTTCATGGGATTGGCCGATTATTATCGTCGGTTTATAAAAGATTTTTCTAAAATTAATGGTCCTTGGATGAAACAAACAAGGAAAGATGTGGCATTTCGATGTAATAGTGAACAAGAGGCAACTTTTCAAACCTTGAAACAGTTACTATTTCAGGCTCCTCTTTACCTGAGGGGTCTGATGATTTTATCGTGTATTGTAATGCTTCGTTAGCAGGGTTGGGTTGTATGTTAATGCAGCTAGATCGGGTAATTGCTTATGCTTTGCATCAGTTAAAAACTCATGAATGGAATTACCCTGCACATGACCTAGAATTGGATGCAGTTGTGTATGCGTTGAAACTATGGAGACATTATCTCTATGGAATGCATTGTGTAATCTGCACCGATCATTAGAGTTACAATACATTTTCTCACAGAAAGAATTGAACACGCATCAAAGAAGGTGCCAAGAACTAATCAAGCATAACGATTACGATATTCGTTACCATCCCGGTAAAGCGAATGTTGTCATGAATGCTTTGAGTCGTAAGGGATTTGTTGACATTGTTAGTTTCATGTGAATTGACATTGTCTCGAATTTGATTGATTGGCTAAAAATCTCTTAACTTAAAGCTTTAAAAGATGAATTCTTAAAATCTGAATTGATGGTGAAACGAAGAAAGGATTTGACTGACGATTCTCGAGAATTGAAAACTAATATGCCTAAATTGGACAATTAATTATGCGGTGTCGTTAAGTCGTAAACGTCAGAATTAGTTATCAGAAAGGGTTAATAGTTTTTAAATTTATATTTAGCGGGGCCTAAATTCACTTTTTAACTTTCTAGGGTAGAAAGTGTAAGTTAACCTAGGGTCGTGTTTTTGAATTGTTTAACGATTTGAAAATCTAGTGGATAACTTTCTTTGGTTAAATTATCTAGGTGAAAGATAGTAGTTGGTTTTACTCTAAAAGTCCTAATTACGGAAAGGTATATGTTAACACCTATTTCCTTATGAGGTAAGGCTTAGTATGTCAACAAGTGACCAGAAGTGATCCAGCTTTTAGGAGGGTGGAGTGTTGCCGATTGATTTTTACCCTCGGGAAATAATCCCTGCAGACCCGGTACACAAGCGTAAGGACTTGTGGGGTGGCTTAATCAATCTGTCATCCGCAGAGCGTATAAGTGCTAGCCGGATGACTTCTAATGAGAGAAAGTAGAGAGAGAAAGAGAGAAGTGAAGTCTCAGCTCTCAAAGTTGTCAAAATGTCTGAACTGTGTAAAATGACGACCCAAGGGGTCTATTTATAGTGTTAGATCCACCAGATTGCTCAGGGACACGTGTCAGATGATGATACGTTCTGTTACTCACGGTCCGAAATTTATGCTGATAGTGCCGTTCTCCGGCGAGGGCTTACACGCTAGGCGGCCTTCAGGGCTTACGCATGACGGAGCAGCCTGTACAACATAGAACGCTGGACGGACAATCTCCACAAAACTGTTGTTTCCAGCCTTCCTGATGCTATTTTTATGCAACCATTATGCCTTTTATGTGTGTATACGATAGGATACACCATTAAGTCCCCCCAGTTTAAGGACTTAAGCATTTGAAAAATGATTTAAGTTGTTAAACTTTTGATAACGCATGCCAACCAAAATCTTCACATTTCACCTTTTCCTTTCGCATTGGTAATCACACCACAGGCATTAAATGATAGGCGAATTTTACTGACAACATGATGATTGCTAAAATATCGCACGCACCTCTTAGCTGTAAAAGGACTCTTTGATGTACTCACCTTTTTATCTTGTCCTTACATGTGTGTGGCTGAAAACAAAACCTCCAATTCACCATTAACTACAGCTGTTATATCTTCTTACTTTTAACCATCATAAACCGATAATTCGCGTTTACAACTTCCTTCTACAGTATTCATCTTCTTCCATTAATACCTTCTTTATTTTCTGTTTCATTAGAACATTAATGGCGGCCATAAAGGATGTTGCAGCTATTCCTAGCAGAGTAAATGAGAGATATTTAAGCGAGCTACTGCAACATTTCCCTAGATTAGCTGGTGTTGAACTAGTGATTCCTGCAATTAATGCCAGAGCCTGTTCACCGCCCCCTGGTAAAGTCACCATTTATGGCCATTCAATCTTCAGATTTTGCTTACGTTTACCATTTACACCCTTCTTCTTAAAAGTTTGAAGATTTTTCGGTGTTGCTGTTGGTCAATTCGAACCAGCATCAATTCGAAAGATCTTGATTTTTGAAATGTATTGTCACGCAAGGAAAATTGAGCCATCAATTCGAATATTTTGTCATCTGGTACGCATAGCACGCCATGAAAATGGTTGGTTTACATTCAATAAAGTTCATGGGTTCCTGAAACCTGCAGTTGATCATCCTGGCGATAACTGGTATGCTTCATTTATTTTCATAAAGGAAGATGTAATTGATAAACAATACTCAGCTACTCGAGTATGGCGCAAATATTCGCATAAAATTTCTATTACCTTTCCAAAACTCGTCACCAAAGAAAATATTTTGTTTAAGAAGATTAAAGCTGAACAAATTAATGATATTAAATATGGGGAACACATGCTTTCGCTGACATCCATGAGCCAAGATTGGGATATCTCTCAAGGTTATGCTTGTATTCTTGCTGGGAAAAAGAGTAAGCATTTACTTTTGCTATATATGCTTAAATAAAATGTTCTTCTGTATCTATCCATTTAATCACTGTGACGCTTTAACTTTTTGCAGAAATTACTCCGCTTACCGCTATGCGATCATCATGTTATTCAAAGCTTACTTTTAGCACTGAGAAAATTATTGATGATACCCCCAAAACAGATGAAGTGAGGTAGGAGGAAGATGAAGAAGAAGAAGAAGAAGAAGAAGAAGAAGACATAGGTATGAATCGGATTGCCTCTAGAGAACGTCGTACCTCGGGTAATGAAAATGACAACACTGAATTATGCAAAATTCCATACCAAAACCTGTACTTGTTTTCTTACTGTTAACACCTATTTCCTTATGAGGTAAGTCTTAGTATGTCAACAAGAGACTAGAAGTGATCTATCTTTTAGGAGGGCGGAGTGTTGCCGATTGATTTTTACCCTCGGGAAATAATCCCTGCAGACCCGGTTCACAAGTGTAGAAACTTGTGGGGTGGCTTAATCAATCTGTCGTCCTTAGAGCGTAAGAGTGCTAGTCGAATGACTTCTAGTGAGAGAAGGTAGAGAGAGAAAGAGAAGTGAAGTCTCAGCTCTCAAAGTTGTCAGAATATCTAAACTTGTGTAAAATGATGACCCAAGGGGTCTATTTATAGTGTCAGATCTACCAGTTTTGTTTGGGGACACGTGTCGAATGATGATACGTTCTGTTACATGTGCTCCGAAATTTATGCTAAATGCGGTGCTCTCCGGCCAGGGCTTATGCGCTAGGCATCCTTCAGGGCTTACGCATGACGGAGCAGCCTGTACAGCGGAGAACGCTAGACGGACAATCTCCACAAAACTGTTCTTTCCAGCCTTCCTGATGCTATTTTTATGCAACTATTATGCCTTTTATGTGTGTATACGATAGGATGCACCATTAAGTCCCCCCAGTTTAAGGACTTAAGCATTTGAAAAATGATTAAGTTGTTAAACTTTTGATAACGCATGCCAAACCAGCCTGTTCATTGCCCACTTGCATCGGGGAAAACATTTTAGGCATTAAATGCAGATGAATTTTACTGACACTGTTATGATTGTCTTCTTACGGCTGAGATCATCCACGCACCTCCAGTTGTAAAAAGTATTATCTTGCACCCTTCGTTTAAACTCACCCATACACGTGTCTCAATCATGACCATAAAAATTGCACCGAGGAACCCTTATAAAAACCGTCATAACCCTGTTACCATCACTTTTTTACCTTTGCCAAGATCCAAAAAGCATATTTCTCCCAAATCTTCATCGCCTTCTTCAATCTTCAACTTTTTAAGGTTCACCGTCTTCCAAGGTCAGTACACTTCATCTTACTGCTATTTTCTTGTTGTTGATATCTGTTACTGTATTATCATGGCTTCTTCACGGAGTACTGGCCAAGAACACGCCAAGCCTTCTTCATCAAATACTGCTAACATTCCAGAAGTTAGCACGATGGCGTCATCATTGACTAGTGAATACTTAGATGGATTAAAGATTTCCTTTCGCCATCTCAATCAATACAACCCTGTTCTTCCCACTATCGGACAAACTGCTGACAATCCTCCTGAGGGAAAAATTACTTTATACGCTTTACAAATTACCCACGGCAACCTCCGTGTTCCCCTTACTAACTTTCTTCTTTGCCTTCTTAGATATTACGGGGCCTGTCTTAGTCAGATACATCCCCATGGTCTTCAAAAAATCATCCTTTTTGAAATGTACTGCAATGCTATTAATATAAAGCCTCGCATTAATGTTTTTATCTCTTTGTTTAGAATCCACACAATTAGCGATTGCTGGCTTACTATTGATAGTAAGAAAAATAATCATTTTGTTGGTCTAAATAGAGTTTCAAACTTGAAGGACTGGAAAAGTCCATTTTTCTTTGTTGATGAAACTGTTATTCCGGAAGAATACTCCGTTGTCCGGGAGTGGGGTGCTATTGATGCTGGCATAGGAAAGGGTGTTAAAATTTCTCTCGTAGAACAGTGGATAGTAAATAGCTTGAAAGGACTCCGTATTCCACCCAAATCATATGAAAGGTATGAGGGAATCCTTGTGCTGTGCAAAGTGAGCCAAGAATGGCCAAGCAATTCTGTGCCAGTACTTCGTGAGAAAAAACAGGGTAGGATGTGATATGATCATCCTATTATATATATAGATCTTTGTCTACTATTTGTCATGTGTACTTATATTACTATTAATCTGTAATCTTTGCAGGCAACTCCGTGATGCAGGTCCGCTCTGCTCTTTTATCCCCTGATCTTGATGATGATGCGGAGGTCACTGCTCGTGACAAAACTGTTAAAGAGCTTGAGGCGGAGAGAGTTGCAACTGAAGCTAAAGCTGCTGCTGATGCTGAAAAGGGGAAAGAAATTACTGTGAGCAGTTCAGACAGCGAATCCGAGTCTGATCATACAGACACTGAGCGGACAAAGGATGACACCACCACCGATCAGCAAACATCAGCATCGATTGACATCACGGGTGAAACCAACCCTACTCCTCCTCCAACCCAAAAGACAAGAAAGAAGAGCATAGGCTCTAAAAGGGTGAAGAGTACTGAGGAGGGCAAAAAGAAAAAACGCAGGAGAAGTATGTCCATTCTGCTCTCTTTTGAAAATGCACATGTTTTTGCTTATAACTGTTATGTTTGTTCATAATACTAATTTGTTTTTGTTAGTAATTTTAGCAGAGTCGGATGATAGCCAAGGGAAGGCTACGGAGGGCGGTGACCGGAGGCCGGAGAGGAATTCTGAAAGTGAAGGAGAGAAGGGCCTGAAAATGCCTGACCCAGACTTTGCTCCCTTCGATGAATTTGAATTTCATGAAGATAGGCCGGAAGGCAACTCTGCTTATGATTCTCCTCTTCCTAATATCACTAACCCTGCTGTCACCTCTTCCAATGTTCAATAGCCAACTCTTCCTGCTCATGTGAGGGCTTTGCAGGCCATCATTGCAAACCCTGCCACTAAGGATAAAGAATTTGCAACTCTTCTTCAGGTATGAATGATAAGACCATCTACATGTATATGCTTGTAATTTATTGATGTGAGCTGTTTGAAATAACTCATAAAATTTTATTGATGTACAGGGTTTTGTTATCCCCGAGCTGAAACCCCAATTCTCTACTCTCCGTTCTCATCAACTCAGGGAATCAACTATGGCAGCTCATGTACTGCTAACCAACCACCTGGACTCTGTGCTGCAACTGCAGGAACATCAAGAGTCTATTCTTGCCTTTGCTCGTAAAGACATAGCTGAAAGTGCAAATGCTCGTAAAAGAGCTGCTGATGCTGAGCGTGCCTTAAATGATGCGCAGAAAATAATAAAGGCTAAAGAAGTTGAGTTAAAAAGTGCTCAAGATGTTGTTGTTATTCTGCAAGGGGAAAAGGATGCTAAGCAGGTGAAAGTGGGTGATGTGATGACCCGGAAATTTCCGATCAAATTTAAACTTTAATCTTTATGTGTTTCCGACACGATAAGCAAAATCTGTAATGTTGAGTCTCGAAAGTTTTGAAATCTATATTCATGTAATCAATTACCCTTTGACTATGCTCAACGATTCACGAACATTTATGTGTATATTGATATGTATATATAATATATACTTATTAGTTGAAAACGTTAACAAAGTATTAGACATATAATACTTTACATGAACGTATTTTGTTTCAATATAAGTTAATATAGTTATTGACGAAATTAAAAGATAATATCATATGATTGAATTATCAGATACATTGAATTATGATTACGAGTCTCTGTTATGAGGTCCACGTTGATTTGAGAAATCGTTTATTTTTAACGGTATTCGGAATAAATGATAAAGTGATTTTCAAATGAAAAAAAAGTATCACTTATCTAGTGTCAGACAAATGTTAGTGGAGAATTGAATTTCATATTACTTGATTGATCTATTTACAAACGTGCGAAAACGTTTTCCAATGTAATATAACTTGGTTATTAAAATGTCTTTGTTAAATAACGTAAGTTGAATATTAATTGTTAAGATATATTTAAATAACTTGCAACGTGTATTTAAAACGTGTTTATGTATATTAAATACATATCTGATTACAAATTATTTATGTAAACGATAGCAACACTTGTTATTTGATTTGATCGATATTAAGATATATTATTTAGAAAGTTTAAGGAAATTAAACTAAACGTTGGCGCATAAATGAATTATATCAAATTAAGTTTAAAGTATAAACGTTACGTGTTATAAGATTTTCTAAACGAATTTAAAATAAACTTTTGAACTATTATTAGTTTTGAAAAACTAAATATTATATTATTACATTAATATTTCCATTATATACGGTATGTACAAGTTTATATTTTAAATGAAAATATATTTTTATTTTACAAAGTGATGAATAATAATATCAAATTAGTCATAAAACGTTTTGATTTAATATTATTAAATATGCTTTGATAAATAGAGACTATGATTTATAGAAGTAAATGACCAAAACACTCAAAAGATTAAGTTACACTTTGAGTGGGTTAGTTTTCCATTAATTTAAGTCTAATTATTAATAAAGGTACAATTCGCGAAATGTAAGGTATCAGTTTTCTAAGCATACGAAAATGCGTTCGAGAAATCGGAACCGGGACGTAAGACGGGTGACAACCTACAAATTATTAGAAACTAATACAATTTATTATTATTAACACTAATAGTATTATTATTATCATTTTTATGAATTTTGTATCATTAGTACTTATATAATAATTATTATTATTAATATATTATCAATTATTAATATTAATTTAATTATAAAAAAATAAAATCAAGAACAAGTACCATTCAGTTTCACATCCACATCCCTACTGTATATGATTTTTGTATCTGTCGGAGTTTGTTATGAGTCTGCTTCAATCACAATTCAAAACAGAAATCCTTTGCTATATATTGTCTATTGCATTCAGTGATTGAATAAAACTGAAAAACCCAGAAAATAAGCTCCACACTCTGTACATTTATCTTTTTCATCATACTTTGATTTTGAATGAATTTTCAAAATGTAATAATACAGTCTTGTTAGGAATCATCTATCTAAGCTATCTGTAAGTTTTCAATCCTCAATTCTTTCTATTAATCTCTAATTTTGGAGTCAAAGTTTTGGTTTTAAAAGTCAACTAAGTGTTCTTGAATCAAATTCGAGTTTGTTTTGATATCTCCAGTTAATTTGATGATCCATAAAGATTATTGGAATGATTTGCAACACAATTCATGTTGTAATCATAACATATAACACTCTTAATCTAAAAATCAATTTTTGAGTTCTTGAGTTCTTCACAGTAATATACACTAACGTAAATTCGAAACAAATTTCAAAAACTAAAAATGCAGAGTTGTTAGGAATCATTTACTTAAACTTCTTGCAAGATCTCAAGTTCCAATTCTTAATAACGAATTCGAATTTGCGAGTCAAAGTTAAATTGTCAAAAGTCAACTGTTTTGTTCTTGGAGAAATTAGAGCTTGTTTTGATGTTTTAAGTTAAATTGATGATTTTGATAGATTTTAGGAATGATTTGAAAAATGTTTCATGTTGTAAAGATTGTCCAAAACGAACTCAAAATTGAAAACAAAATTTTTTTTTTCTAGCTACCAGCAAGCAGTAGGATTTTTTGTGTTTTTTTTTCTCATTTTTTTTTATATCATGAACACATTTTTTTTTTGTTTCATGTTGTTTACAAGTCATAAATGAAAACCCGTTCGATTGTTGTTGAGTTTTTGCCCCCGTTTGATTTTAAACTTGGTGAAGAAGATGATGAACTAAGATGAAAGAAATACTAGATATATATGTTTGGGTTGCCTTATAAGTCAGAAACACATGGATGGCAGAATGGTTAAGGGTGTTTGCGGGTGGGCGAGAGGTCTCGAGTTCGAGCCCTGTTTGGGGCAGTTTTTTTTAAAAAAGCTCTTTGAAGGTAGTTCTCATTTCTAAAATTAATATTATTATTATTATTATTGTTATTATTAGTAGTAATATAATTATTACAATTATTATTACTAAAATGAGAATTTATGATCATTTAATAGTATTGTTATTATGATTGTTATTATTAGTATTATAAATATTATTATCACCATATAAGTATGATAATCATTATTATCATTATTATTACTAGTATCATATTATTAGTATTATTATTATTACCCTTAGTCAGGTATTTCTACGATTATTAATTTTGCAAAACAAAAGATATATATGTAAATATATTATAACATAAAATATACTAATATTACATAAAAATTATGTTTCAACTAATATTATTGATATAACATTAATTAAATATCAAATAAGTATCATAATATATTATAAGAATAATTAATACATAACAAATATATAAACTTAATTGATTTATACTATAATGTGTTAATACTTGATATAGGTTCGTGAATCCGAGGCCAACCCTGCATTGTTCAATGTCGTCATATGTATTTTTACTACAAAATACATTATAGTGAGTTTCATCACTCCCTTTTAAATGCTTTTGCAATACATATTTTTGGGACTGAGAATGCATGCGCTTTTATAAATGTTTTACGAAATAGACACAAGTAATCGAAACTACATTATATGGTTGAATGATCGAAATCGAATATGCCCCTTTTTATTAAGTCTGGTAATCTAAGAATTAGGGAACAGACACCCTAATTGACGCGAACTCTAAAGATAGATCTATCTGGCCCAACAAGCCCCATCCAAAGTACCGGATGCTTTAGTACTTCGAAATTTATATCATGTCCGAAGGAGGATCCCGGAATGATGGGGATATTCTTATATACATATTGTGAATGTCGGTTACCAGGTGTTCAATCCATATGAATGATATTTTTGTCTCTATGCATGGGACGTATGATTATGAGAAATGGAAGTATGAAATCTTGTGGTCTATTAAAATTAGGAAAGGATTATTTATGTTAAACTAATGAACTCACCAACCTTTTGGGTGACACTTTAAAGCATGTTTATTCTCAGGTATGAAAGAAATCTTCCGCTGTGCACTTGCTCATTTTAGAGAGATTACTTGGAGTCATTCAGGACATATTTCAAAATACGTTGCATTCGAGTCGTTGAGTTCATCAAGATTATTATTAAGTCAATTATAGTTAGATATATTATAAAATGGTATGCATGCCGTCAACTTTCGATGTAATGAAAGATTGTCTTTTCAAAAACGAATGCAATGTTTGTAAAATGTATCATATAGAGGTCTAGTACCTCGCAATGTAACCAAATGTAATGTATTCGTCCTTGTGGATTAGGACGGGTCGTTAGAGTTGGTATCAGAGCGGTGGTCTTAGCGAACCAGGTCTTGCATTAGTGAGTCTAACTGATAGTTGTTAGGATGCAATAGTGAGTCTGGACTTCGACCGTGTCTGCATGTCAAAAGTTTTGCTTATCATTTTTTGTCGAAAATCATCTATTTATCATCCTTAGGAAATTACCTGCTTATCATTCTTAGTCTAGACACATCTTACTGCAATGATTGCATGAATAGTGTATAGACAAAATTCGTATCTTAGCGTATCCGCTAATTCATATCTTAGCATATCTTGTACTGTAGACTTTGTCTGACAACTTCCGTAGATTCCTCCGTAACATATGGGATTTTAGTATTGTATACGCATATGTGAATTATGTATTGCAGGGTACTAATCTACATCCTATAATCTGTTTCTTATCGAAAATACTTCATCTGATCGTACGATATGAATCCCTCAACCAGTTCGAGTCCCTCAGACTTCGATAGCTAATCCGATAGTTATTCCGACAGCTATTCCGACACGGATGTTCACCTAAGCTCCAGAGGCAACGTCATCAGAATGAATCAACCAATCAATCATCCCCAATTCATCTGATGGGTTCGTAGTCGACTTAACCGATGGAGACGAGAGGAAGGCGATCCTTTCCACCCACCAACCAAATTTACCTCTTGGCAATGAACCTGAAGCACTTACCGGTGAACCAGTCTAAAACACCATTTTCACCCCCATTTCCCAAATATCTCACCACGATTGTATTCTATCTAAAATTCTAAACCTTATTCATCCGCTCGTGCCGACCGACAATCATCCCGGAATAATAGAAGAAGTCAATGAACTTCGCGCTCGAGTAATCAATCTGGAGAATATGGTGCAAAAATTACCAGCTTCAACAACATCACCGGCACCAACAGTACCATCAATAACAACACCAGTGCCATCAACAACCCATGCGTCGACGTCTCATTCTATACCTTGAGTATAATTATCGTTCTACGTATCGTTCTACATCATTTATCTTCGTTCGACATGGCGATTATGTAATCTCTAATGTTTTAGAGATTATATATTCTTGTTCCAGCGGTAAATCAAATGAGTTTAATATCATATTGACTCATTAAATCCATGATTACATCTGAAGAAGATATATATGTATATATATTTTCATAAAGATTGTAAATAAAAAAAAAAAAAATTCTTGTGTACAAACTGTTAATGGTGAAAATATTTTAACGGGTAGGTAATACCCGAGGAATATTTAGATTTCACATTAATAAGTTACACTGTACATTCTTCGAATCTAATTCAACAGTCGTTTACTATCCTACTTACGTCCACCGATATACAAATCCGTTCACCACAGAATAACCACATTCATCCAATTTCATATTTGGATTTTGATTTATCATAATCCAACAAGTGGCATAATGAAGAAAACATTGGACAAAATAAAATTTGTTAGAAACAAACAAATTAACTATGAGAAATTTTGTTAAGAATCCACGCTAACTGTTCCTAACTAATTGTTCCCAGCTAATTGATTACACTTTATTTATCGCAATTTAATTATCGCAAATTACATTCTCGCAATTTTATTTATCGTCATTTAATTTCTGTTATTTACTTTACGCACTTTATTTATCATCATTTAATTTCTGTTATTTATTTTACGCACTTTAAATATCGGGACACGTATACAAGGTTTTGACATATCATATCGACGCATCTATATATATTATTTGGAGTAACCATAGACACTCTATATGCAGTAATGCGGAAGTTAGCTATACAGGGTCGAGGTTGATTCTATAATAATATATATAGTTTGAGTTGTGATCGAGTCTGAGACGTATACGGGTCACGATACGTATTAATTAATTCGAATATTATATATTAAACTATATATGAATCAGTGGATTGTTAACTGTGGACTATCGACTGTGGACTAAAAACATTGGACAATTAAAATGAATTAAAATATTGATTATAACCTATGAAACTAAACAATTCTTCAAGTTGCCACTTGATTTCATCTTAAACCTCATTTGTATCTTGACGATTCCAATCTGCGTTCAAACATTTCATATTTCTTGAAAACACCTCAATTGAGAGGATGAACCAACCGCACTTCGTCTACGGAAGAAAAGATTGATGCGTATAGTTATGCACCTGAAAACTCTCGAAAATTGAGTAAACATTTAACACGTAGCTGTGCTAATTCCTTTAACGTTGTTATTGCCGAAAATAACTTTGCAATCTCTTTCCCAATTAGCAAATTTTGTCACAGCTCCAGCAAGTCAACTTCGACTTTCATTCAGATTAGCCTTATTATAGCCTTGATATATAAATATGCCTTTCGCCATCGTTGTTGGGGAACCTTTTATATTCCGCCACATTAGCAGTAAACTTACCAGCAACTTCATTACACGTTGTCTTAAGTCCCTTCGAAGAACCATTATATCTGTTCATTAAAACCTTATCATATATTTGTCTGCATCTTGTAACGAGTATTGTCATACCAATTACCGGGAATCAGCAATCAGTATTTTGAATCCCGCAACAATTCTACAATAACAGTTATAGGTATACATATAACCTTTATCTCTTAGAATTATGACCTTCCATTCTGAAATTATGAAAAGCACCCAGTCTACGAATCAATACTCGAAATATTGAAAAAGCTGAATGAAGCAGTAAAAACTGTAAACGATCTTAATAGCCAGAAGTTTGATAATAAAGAATAGCATGTTGGAAAAGTTCAGAAAAGTTGAAACTAGAAAACGGATTGAGCTAACCATGAAGGAGGCCAAGGACAAATACAAGGACCAAAACCTATATTCAAAGAATCTAGATAATTCTGTATCCAATGAAATCTTTAGAGAAAACCTTGCTCTATACTCATATTAAATCTTGTGGAAAATCTTCTTCATCAACCTTCGATCTTAGAAATTCTGAAAATATCATCATAAATATCTTTGATATTTCTGAGGATATTTTCAAAACTCTTCTTATCCGAAATTGGTTATCTCTTCGTGTTATCTATGTTACATCATAAAAGAAACTATTTTAGTTTCTAAATTCTAAAACCTTCGAGTAGAAAATATAAATGATTTTGAAGTAGTGTTGGGAACTGAATCATGAGTTAGTGTAATATAATGACATTTGATCAACGTGATTATATTACAGTAATTCATGCTGAGTTTCTAATGGAACGTGATAATTCACAGAACATATCGTCATCATGTGCCATTTACACGACTCTTACATTCTACCCAATCTCTAAACATATTAAGAACATATCTTCTTGATAGTTCTATCTTTCCGGATATTCTGGTAATTTATCAAATTAAGATCGTACCATTACGATTTTCTTCTTAGAACATTAACAATGTTCATTCCAAAATTCATATCTGCAAATTCTGGACCATTACAAGCGGTGCTTAATCACAAGAAGAAGAAACGAAAGGACAAAACTCTGAAATAGAAATTGGGGTATAAATCGCAGCAAATAGGAGAGAGCATTAACAATGGATGACAATGATTAGGGGAGACAAAAGTAGGGACATCGAAATATAAGAAAAGATATAAAACCCAACAACCACCCAGAATTTATAAACCGAATATATCGATGCATATAGCAATATAAAGACACGGGAGAACTAAGAACACTATAAAACCCAGAGTATATTATAAGTGAATAGATTCTTCCGGTGGTGGATGGAAAAGAAGAATGATAGATATGAAAGTTAAGAGTATATCAAGAATCAAAACGGGATGGAGCATATTGACGAATGTTTTAAAGTATGAATTGAGGAGAAAGAATAAAAGTTGTGAGTTGTGAAAATAAGGAAACAAAGTGGATGGATTTATAGTAAAATATCCGACAGAGCGATCGCAACAAATTATTGCATTTAATCAAAGAAGATCCAAATTTCCTTAATCGCCGAAGAACCAAATCTTATCGCAAAGATTTTCTTTAAATTCCATGAAATCCGGAAACAAATTACGTCATCGGTTAAAACGAATATACAGTTACTCATTTCACTCTCCTGCGATAGCTTCCCTTATACTCTTCACATAATCAAATTGTTTTATCTATATTACTCAATGATGATAAAACTCTATTCATCGACTCATATTCGTCATGAAGACATTTTTATAGTTAGCATGATGACCTCGATCAAATTTCGGGACGAAATTTCTTTAACGGGTAGGTACTGTGATAACCCGGAAATTTCCGATCAAATTTAAACTTTAATCTTTATATGTTTCCGACACGATAAGCAAAATCTGTAATGTTGAGTCTCGAAAGGTTTGAAATCTATATTCATGTAATCAATTACCCTTTGACTATGCTCAACGATTCACGAACATTTATGTGTATATTGATATGTATATATAATATATACTTATTAGTTGAAAACGTTAACAAAGTATTAGACATATAATACTTTACATGAACGTATTTTGTTTCAATATAAGTTAATATAGTTATTGACGAAATTAAAAGATAATATCATATGATTGAATTATCAGATAAATTGAATTATGATTACGAGTCTCTGTTATGAGGTCCACGTTGATTTGAGAAATCGTTTGTTTTTAACGGTATTCGGAATAAATGATAAAGTGATTTTCAAATGAAAACAAAGTATCACTTATCTAGTGTCAGACAAATGTTAGTGGAGCATTGAATTTCATATTACTTGATTGATCTATTTACGAACGTGCGAAAACGTTTTCCAATGTAATATAACTTGGTTATTAAAATGTCTTTGTTAAATAACGTAAGTTGAATATTAATTGTTAAGATATATTTAAATAACTTGCAACGTGTATTTAAAACGTGTTTATGTATATTAAATACATATCTGATTACAAATTATTTATGTAAACGATAGCAACACTTGTTATTTGATTTGATCGATATTAAGATATATTATTTAGAAAGTTTAAGGAAATTAAACTAAACGTTGGCGCATAAATGAATTATATCAAATTAAGTTTAAAGTATAAACGTTACGTGTTATAAGATTTTCTAAACGAATTTAAAATAAACTTTTGAACTATTATTAGTTTTGAAAAACTAAATATTATATTATTACATTAATATTTCCATTATATACGGTATGTACAAGTTTATATTTTAAATGAAAATATATTTTTATTTTACAAAGTGATGAATAATAATAACAAATTAGTCATAAAACGTTTTGATTTAATATTATTAAATATGCTTTGATAAATAGAGACTATGATTTATAGAAGTAAATGACCAAAACACTCAAAAGATTAAGTTACACTTTGAGTGGGTTAGTTTTCCATTAATTTAAGTCTAATTATTAATAAAGGTACAATTCGCGAAATGTAAGGTATCAGTTTTCTAAGCATACGAAAATGCGTTCGAGAAACCGGAACCGGGACGTAAGACGGTTGACAACGTACAAATTATTAGAAACTAATACAATTTATTATTATTAACACTAATAGTATTATTATTATCATTTTTATGAATTTCGTATCATTAGTACTTATATAATAATAATTATTATTAATATATTATCAATTATTAATATTAATTTAATTATAAAAAAAATAAAATCAAGAACTAGTACCATTCAGTTTCACATCCACATCCCTACTGTATATGATTTTTGTATCTGTCGGAGTTTGTTATGAGTCTGCTTCAATCATAATTCAAAACAGAAATCCTTTGCTATATATTGTCTATTGCATTCAGTGATTGAATAAAACTGAAAAACCCAGAAAATAAGCTCCACACTCTGTACATTTATCTTTTTCATCATATTTTGATTTTGAATGAATTTTCAAAATGTAATAATACAGTCTTGTTAGGAATCATCTATCTAAGCTATCTGTAAGTTTTCAATCCTCAATTCTTTCTATTAATCTCTAATTTTGGAGTCAAAGTTTTGGTTTTAAAAGTCAACTAAGTGTTCTTGAATCAAATTCGAGTTTGTTTTGATATCTCCAGTTAATTTGATGATCCATAAAGATTATAGGAATGATTTGCAACACAATTCATGTTGTAATCATAACATATAACACTCTTAATCTAAAAATCAATTTTTGAGTTCTTGAGTTCTTCATCGTAATATACACTAACGTAAATTCGAAACAAATTTCAAAAACTAAAAATGCAGAGTTGTTAGGAATCATTTACTTAAACTTCCTGCAAAATCTCAAGTTCCAATTCTTAATAACGAATTCGAATTTGCGAGTCAAAGTTAAATTGTCAAAATTCAACTGTTTTGTTCTTGGAGAAATTAGAGCTTGTTTTGATGTTTTAAGTTAAATTGATGATTTTGATAGATTTTAGGAATGATTTGAAACATGTTTCATGTTGTAAAGATTGTCCAAAACGAACTCAAAATTGAAAACAAAATTTTTTTTTTCTAGCTACTAGCAAGCAGTAGGATTTTTTGTGTTTTTTTTTTCTCATTTTTTTTTTATATCATGAACACATTTTTTTTTGTTTCATGTTGTTTACAAGTCATAAATGAAAACCCGTTCGATTGTTGTTGAGTTTTTGCCCCCGTTTGATTTTAAACTTGGTGAAGAAGATGATGAACTAAGATGAAAGAAATACTAGATATATATGTTTGGGTTGCCTTATAAGTCAGAAAAACATGGATGGCAGAATGATTAAGGGTGTTTGCGGGTGGGCGAGAGGTCTCGAGTTCGAGCCCTGTTTGGGGCAGTTTTTTTTAAAAAAGCTCTTTGAAGGTAGTTCTCATTTCTAAAATTAATATTATTATTATTATTATTATTATTGTTATTATTAGTAGTAATATAATTATTACTATTATTATTACTAAAATAAGAATTTATGATCATTTAATAGTATTGTTATTATGATTGTTATTATTAGTATTATAAATATTATTATCACCATATAAGTATGATAATCATTATTATCATTATTATTACTAGTATCATACTATTAGTATTATTATTATTACCCTTAGTCAGGTATTTCTACGATTATTAATTTTGCAAAACAAAAGATATATATGTAAATATATTATAACATAAAATATACTAATATTACATAAAAATTATGTTTCAACTAATATTATTGATATAACATTAATTAAATATCAAATAAGTATCATAATATATTATAAGAATAATTAATACATAACAAATATATAAACTTAATTGATTTATACTATAATGTGTTAATACTTGATATAGGTTCGTGAATCCGAGGCCAACCCTGCATTGTTCAATGTCGCCATATGTATTTTTACTACAAAATACATTATAGTGAGTTTCATCACTCCCTTTTTAAATGCTTTTGCAATATATATTTTTGGGACTGAGAATGCATGCGGTTTTATAAATGTTTTACGAAATAGACACAAGTAATCGGAACTACATTATATGGTTGAATGATCGAAATCGAATATGCCCCTTTTTATTAAGTCTGGTAATCTAAGAATTAGGGAACAAACACCCTAATTGACGCGAACTCTAAAGATAGATCTATCGGGCCCAACAAGCCCCATCCAAAGTACCGGATGCTTTAGTACTTCGAAATTTATATCATGTCCGAAGGAGGATCCCGGAATGATGGGGATATTCTTATATACATATTGTGAATGTCGGTTACCAGGTGTTCAATCCATATGAATGATATTTTTGTCTCTATGCATGGGACGTATGATTATGAGAAATGGAAGTATGAAATCTTGTGGTCAATTAAAATTAGGAAAGGATTATTTATGTTAAACTAATGAACTCACCAACCTTTTGGTTGACACTTTAAAGCATGTTTATTCTCAGGTATGAAAGAAATCTTCCGCTGTGCACTTGCTCATTTTAGAGACATTACTTGGAGTCATTCAGGACATATTTCAAAATACGTTGCATTCGAGTCGTTGAGTTCATCTAGATTATTATTAAGTCAATTATAGTTAGATATATTATAAAATGGTATGCATGCCGTCAACTTTCGATGTAATGAAAGATTGTCTTTTCAAAAACGAATGCAATGTTTGTAAAATGTATCATATAGAGGTCTATTACCTCGCAATGTAACCAAATGTAATGTATTCGTCCTTGTGGATTAGGACGGGTCGTTAGAGGTGAGCTGGAGAAACAGCTGAGTGAAGAGAGAGAGAAGTCTGCTGAGTTACTCCGGAGGGCGGAGAAAGGTGAGGGCAATTTTGCTAAGCTTAAGAAAGGTGTGCCAGGTCTGATAGCTAAGGTGCTTGGATCCAGTCTTGTAGGGAATCCCTACAATGATTATGTTGATGCTGACTGCGCCTATGCTATTGCTGATGTGACCGACAAGCTGTTCAAACGCCTTGCTCCCAACCAAACGCCTTCTACTGCCATTGCCAAACTTATGCCTCCTGGTACTCAAGAAAAAGTTGATGAGGCCAAGAACAAATTGATAAATCTGAAGATAAATGTTTATGATGAAGTATGCAGCAAAGAAGACTCTTCTGCTCAAGATGTACTTGGCGTGCAGTTTAATTGATCTTTGTAAAAATTTCAAACAATGTTTTGTAATAAACTTCTTACTGACTTTAACATTATATATATACTGACTTTATTGTGATGACTATGTGTGCTTATATGCTTGTTGCAAATATTTTTATGCTTAACGCTTTTAAACCAATCAATTATGCACCTGAGCATAAAATTTCTATGCACAATTGTACAGTGTATAATTTGAGCAAATCATTTTGAAAAGTGCATAAGGTAACTCATATGTAAATGCCTTGCAGTATCAAGAATACGATGTCTGATTACGCCTTCCATCATAAAATTAATGAGGAAGAATTATGAAGTGTTTTAGAAGAACGACTACAAATCAATAAACTCTCCGTCTTACGCCTTCCGTCATAAAGTATATGAGGAAGAATCGCTAATTATTTTGCCTTCATACATAAAATATATAACTTCGTTCTGTGAAGTAATTTTTTATAATGTTTGTCATGACAAGTATCTGAGTTTTGTATCATGCCTCGGTGCGTTCTAGTAAAACTTAAACGTTTTCTAGCCGATCCCTTGTGCCTTTACTGGCCGGCACAAAAGCTTCCACCATCGGAGGTATTTAAAAATACGATCCTTCTGTGGGCAGGTTATAAATGTAATGTTTTACATTTGTCACGGGCAGCACTTTGTTTAAGAAAAATATAAAATTATTGCTCAGTACTGTGCAGTACATAAATGATTAATGACGACTTTTAGGTGGATCAAGCCTAATTAGTACGTCATGAATGTTTAATGTATGCAATTGCTAATGTATGCACTGCAAAATAACCACAATGGTTCACAGTAAGTTTGATAAATGCTGCTTCATCTTATAATTCGAAATGTGTTCTTCGAATGCCAAACAGGCATGAGTACAACAATTGTAAAAGACTGCTTTTATTGAAATGCTAAATGAAACTGCTCTTTGTTGAAAAGATAAACACTGTTCTTGATAACTTGTTCACAAATTGCTTCTTCATATGCTGAGCGCCCAGCGCTGTCCGGCCTTCACACTTGCTTACAGAATGAAAAACTCTTGAACTTCTTCCTCACTGAATAACCTATCAAGCCTTCTCTGATTCATTCTGCCTTCTGGCCCATTTGCAAACGTTGATCTTTCCCTTGTTGGCTGCACATACTGTGAATGTATGGCTGCGACTCCATTTGGAGTGGGGAATCTGACCTCTGCATGGGCCGTCGATGTTATTGCTCCAAACTTAGCCAAAGCTGTTCTTCCAAAAAGGACATTAAAACGAGAATTGCCATCTATGATTGTGAAATCAATTGTTTCTGTTCTCAACAATGGGAATGTGCCCATAACAACTTCAAAACGAATCTGCCCCATGGCATTTATCGGTGCTCCTGTTAGTCCAGAAACTTTCAACCTCGTTTGCCTAGCTCTGCTCTGCACATGCCTTGGAAAAGTTCTCAAACAATGCCAGTAGATGATGTCAGCTTCACTTCCTGTATCTGTGTAGATACAATTGACAAACTTATTTGCTATCTCTGCTAAAATGATCACTGGTTGGACGGACAACGCCCAATTCTGAATTGGCTGAAAGATAATTGGGGCATATCTCCAGCTGTCCAAATTGCTGTTTGATGATTCACCTTCTTCATAATGACCATCGTTAATCCAAACCATCCTATTTACAACTTCTGGAGTTGTCTCACGCTCTGTGATCCGTTCTCCGTACTGCGGTTGGTTCTGATTATCTCTTCCTCCCTGCTGCTCTCTTTTGTTCTCTCCACGGCGTCCTCTGCTACCATCATTCCTTTGCCACGCAAATTTCCTGCGAGGATCATTCCTCCTGTACTGTTTGCTAGGCAACAAATGATTCAATTCTCCTGCCTTGATTTTCGCTATAATTTCTCTCATCAAAGATTTGCAATTGTCCGTATCATGGCCCCAAGCCTAATGGAAATCGCACCACAACTCACTCTTTGGGCCCTCCCTTTCTTCCATAGGTGCTGGAGCATTGAAAGTGGTTCGAATTGGTTCAGTGAAAAGGATCTCTTTCGGAGTTTTGGTAAGCGCCATAATCAACGGGTGCCTTTCTATTGGCTTTCTGTTGTGGTGAAAATCATTAGGGTGATTGTTTCCTCTCCATCCTCCATTTGAATTGTCATTCCTTCTCTGATTTCTGTTAAAATACCGTCCTCCGTTGTGAGACTTGCTACTACTGCCAGTATCAAACTTGTTCAACCCACGCTCGCCAGCTCGAACATGCCTCTGTGCAACCTCCAAAGCTTGATGCAATGTTTTTGGCAAGTCATACCGTAATGCATGAATAAGTGCACTAAACCGTCGCTGGTCCAAACAGAAAATGAAACCAGATACAAGCTGTGATTCTGGACAATCAGGAATCTTCTGTGCTTCAAGTGTATAACGCTTCATAAAATTGCTCAAAGATTCGTTATGATGCATTGTGATCTCGTGTGCATCAAGATGTGTCAGAGTACAGCTCCGTAGATTTTGGTATTGCATCACAAATTTTGCTCTCAAATCAAGAAAACTGGTAATACTCCTTGGCGACAAACTATCAAACCATTCGCGTGCCATTTTCTGCAATACCATAGGAAACATATGGCACGCAGTTTCATCCTCCCAATGCTGCAGCCTCATAACACCTTCAAACATAGTCAGAAAATCTTCCGGATCCGTTGTGCCATCATAAACTCCAATTGCTGGTATAGCAAGATTCCTGGGCAATGGATAATTAGCAATTCGATCAATGAAACACTGCATTGATTCTGCCATCGCTGGTGGCTTGGTGGATTGTTCTCCAGTAATGAGGGCAAAAAACTTGTCCACAGCCACAGCACGGACGGCGGGCTGCGCTAAGCGTTGCTTGTATTTTGCTGGAGCTGTCTGCTTAAGAATGTCATTGAAAAGCAACACTGCCTGCTTTTCTGACATGAACTCATCTTTGTCAATTTCATCATCAGAGTCATTATTATCACAACTCAGGTCATTATCATCCCCAGAATCATCAATAAGACTGCCCAGCTTGTCAAGTAGCCTGGATAACTTGTACTTTGATATATATTGCCTTTTCATTATCTGCTTGTCTTTACCATTCGCCATCCGCCGAAAAGGTATAAATGACGAACATCGCCGTGGTTGCATCAATGTTCGTCGCTCTGGATTAGTAACAAAATTTGGAAGTCTTTCTGCACTTTTAGCTGTCACTTCTTCAATTACTGGCCTTTTCTCCGAATTAGTTGCCAAATGTTTAAGCCTCTCTGTAGTTTCAGCAACTGTTTCTTCAATCGTACCATCTAGTGGTGAAATAGGTACATCTTCAACAGTGACCATATCGTCGGTTGATGGATGATTGACTGCTTCAAGTACAAATGGAGCTTCAGCTGCTTTCGTTCCTTTTCCGTTTCGTGTGTTCTTTGCATTAGTGGATGGCGCCATTGTTAACACCTATTTCCTTATGAGGTAAGGCTTAGTATGTCAACAAGAGACTAGAAGTGATCTATCTTTTAGGAGGGCGGAGTGTTGCCATTGATTTTTACCCTCGGGAAATAATCCCTGCAGACCCGGTTCACAAGTGTAGAAACTTGTGTGGTGGCTTAATCAATCTGTCGTCCATAGAGCGTAAGAGTGCTAGCCGGATGACTTCTAGTGAGAGAAGGTAGAGGGAGAAATAGAAGTGAAGTCTCAGCTCTCAAAGTTGTCAGAATATCTGAACTTGTGTAAAATGACGACCCAAGGGGTCTATTTATAGTGTCAGATCTACCAGATTTTTTTGGGGACACGTGTCGAATGATGATACGTTCTGTTACATGTGCTCCGAAATTTATGCTAATGCGGCGCTCTCCGGCCAGGGCTTATGCGCTAGGCGGCCTTCACGGCTTACGCATGACGGAGCAGCCTGTACAGCGGAGAACGCTAGACGGACAATCTCCACAAAACTGTTGTTTCCAGCCTTCCTGATGCTATTTTTATGTAACTATTATGCCTTTTATGTGTGTATACGATAGGATGCATCACTTACATACCCAGTACTGGTGGATTTTATAATCCAAACCCTTCCTTATATTTTATGCCACCTTTGAAATGTTGTGAAGCATATTGGAACTCTTTTATAAGTAACAATTTTCCTTTATCTCCAACAGCTAGTGCATCACATCAAGACACTATTTTAGTAACTCTTCCGCCTTCCGCCAAGAGGAGAAGAACTGGTCAAATTCCTTCGTCATCTGCTCAACAGGGAGTTGGCCCTAGTTCTTCTCAACAAAAAATTACGCTTCCCAATCTTGACATAAACATGCTCTCTTCTCTTTTAAAAGGACCACCACATTCGTATGAAGATTTCATGACTTTTCTGAATGCCATGGTGTGTCCTTCACTAGCGCAATTTTTTAGCAACTTATCTGATGCAGATGCCAAGAAAGTTAAGGCACAAAGCATTATTCTGAACATTGCTTCTGGTTTGAATGTGAAATGTCATGTTCTTATTGATTAAAAACGTTCCATATTAATTGATTTCGTTGCGAGGTTTTGACCTCTATATGACACATTTTGAAAGACTGCATTCATTTTTAAAACAAACCATAACCTTTATTTCATAGATAAAGGTTTTAAAAAGCTTTACGTAGATTATCAAATAATGATAATCTAAAATATCCTGTTTACACACGACCATTACATAATGGTTTACAATACAAATATGTTACAACAAAATAAGTTTCTTGAATGCAGTTTTTACACAATATCATACAAGCATGGACTCCAAATCTCGTCCTTATTTAAGTATGCGACAGCGGAAGCTCTTAATAATCACCTGAGAATAAACATGCTTAAAACGTCAACAAAAATGTTGGTGAGTTATAGGTTTAACCTATATATATCAAATCATAATAATAGACCACAAGATTTCATATTTCAATACACATCCCATACATAGAGATAAAAATCATTCATATGGTGAACACCTGGTAACCGACATTAACAAGATGCATATATAAGAATATCCCCATCATTCCGGGACACCCTTCGGATATGATATAAATTTCGAAGTACTAAAGCATCCGGTACTTTGGATGGGGTTTGTTAGGCCCAATAGATCTATCTTTAGGATTCGCGTCAATTAGGGTGTCTGTTCCCTAATTCTTAGATTACCAGACTTAATAAAAAGGGGCATATTCGATTTCGATAATTCAACCATAGAATGTAGTTTCACGTACTTGTGTCTATTTTGTAAATCATTTATAAAACCTGCATGTATTCTCATCCCAAAAATATTAGATTTTAAAAGTGGGACTATAACTCACTTTCACAGATTTTTACTTCGTCGGGAAGTAAGACTTGGCCACTGGTTGATTCACGAACCTATAACAATATATACATATATATCAAAGTATGTTCAAAATATATTTACAACACTTTTAATATATTTTGATGTTTTAAGTTTATTAAGTCAGCTGTCCTCGTTAGTAACCTACAACTAGTTGTCCACAGTTAGATGTACAGAAATAAATCGATAAATATTATCTTGAATCAATCCACGACCCAGTGTATACATATCTCAGTATTGATCACAACTCAAACTATATATATTTTGGAATCAACCTCAACCCTGTATAGCTAACTCCAACATTCACATATAGAGTGTCTATGGTTGTTCCGAAATATATATAGATGTGTCGACATGATAGGTCGAAACATTGTATACGTGTCTATGGTATCTCAAGATTACATAATATACAATACAAGTTGATTAAGTTTTGGTTGGAATAGATTTGTTACCAATTTTCACGTAGCTAAAATGAGAAAAATTATCCAATCTTGTTTTACCCATAACTTCTTCATTTTAAATCCGTTTTGAGTGAATCAAATTGCTATGGTTTCATATTGAACTCTATTTTATGAATCTAAACAGAAAAAGTATAGGTTTATAGTCGGAAAAATAAGTTACAAGTCGTTTTTGTAAAGGTAGTCATTTCAGTCGAAAGAACGACGTCTAGATGACCATTTTAGAAAACATACTTCCACTTTGAGTTTAACCATAATTTTTGGATATAGTTTCATGTTCATAATAAAAATAATTTTCTCAGAATAACAACTTTTAAATCAAAGTTTATCATAGTTTTTAATTAACTAACCCAAAACAGCCCGCGGTGTTACTACGACGGCGTAAATCCGGTTTTACGGTGTTTTTCGTGTTTCCAGGTTTTAAATCATTAAGTTAGCATATCATATAGATATAGAACATGTGTTTAGTTGATTTTAAAAGTCAAGTTAGAAGGATTAACTTTTGTTTGCGAACAAGTTTAGAATTAACTAAACTATGTTCTAGTGATTACAAGTTTAAACCTTCGAATAAGATAGCTTTATATGTATGAATCGAATGATGTTATGTACATCATTACTACCTTAAGTTCCTTGGATAAACCTACTGGAAAAGAAAAAAATGGATCTAGCTTCAATAGATCCTTGGATGGCTCGAAGTTCTTGAAGCAGAATCATGACACGAAAACAAGTTCAAGTAAGATCATCACTTGAAATAAGATTGTTATAGTTATAGAAATTGAACCAAAGTTTGAATATGATTATTACCTTGTATTAGAATGATAACCTACTGTAAGAAACAAAGATTTCTTGAGGTTGGATGATCACCTTACAAGATTGGAAGTGAGCTAGCAAACTTGAAAGTATTCTTGATTTTATGAAACTAGAACTTTTGAAATTTATGAAGAACACTTAGAACTTGAAGATAGAACTTGAGAGAGATCAATTAGATGAATAAAATTGAAGAATGAAAGTGTTTGTAGGTGTTTTTGGTCGTTGGTGTATGGATTAGATATAAAGGATATGTAATTTTGTTTTCATGTAAATAAGTCATGAATGATTACTCATATTTTTGTAATTTTATGAGATATTTCATGCTAGTTGCCAAATGATGGTTCCCACATGTGTTAGGTGACTCACATTAGCTGCTAAAAGCTGATCATTGGAGTGTATATACCAATAGTACATACATCTAAAAGCTGTGTATTGTACGAGTACGAATACGGGTGCATACGAGTAGAATTGTTGATGAAACTGAACGAGGATGTAATTGTAAGCATTTTTGTTAAGTAGAAGTATTTTGATAAGTGTATTGAAGTCTTTCAAAAGTGTATGAATACATATTAAAACACTACATGTATATACATTTTAACTGAGTCGTTAAGTCATCGTTAGTCGTTACATGTAAATATTGTTTTGAAACCTTTAGGTTAACGATCTTGTTGAATGTTGTTAACCCATTGTTTATTATAACAAATGAGATGTTAAATTATTATATTATCATGATATTATGATATATAATATATCTTAGTATGATGTATATACAGTTAAATGTCGTTACAATGATAATCGTTACATATATGTCTCGTTTCGAAATCATTAAGTTAGTAGCCTTATTTTTACATATGTATTTCATTGTTAATACACTTAATAATATATTTACTTATCATTTAACATAATTAACCAAGTGTATCAATATCTTAATATGATTCATATGTACCTAGTAAGACGTTGTTATAACGATAATCGTTATATATATCGTTTTCGAGTTTCTTAAATTAATAGTCTCATTTTTATGTATATAACTCATTGTTAAAATACCTAATGAGATACATACTTATAATAAAAACATGTTAACTATATATATAACCATATATATGTCATCGTATAGTTTTTATAAGTTTTAACGTTCGTGAATCACCGGTCAACTTGGGTGGTCAATTGTCTATATGAAACATATTTCAATTAATCAAGTCTTAACAAGTTTGATTGCTTAACATGTTGGAAACATTTAAGCATGTAAATATCAATCTTAATTAATTTATATAAACATGGAAAAGTTCGGGTCACTACAGTACCTACCCGTTAAATAAATTTCGTCCCGAAATTTTAAGCTGTTGAAGGTGTTGACGAATCTTCTGGAAATAGATGCGGGTATTTCTTCTTCATCTGATCTTCACGCTCCCAGGTGAACTCGGGTCCTCTACGAGCATTCCATTGAACCTTAACAATTGGTATCTTGTTTTCCTTAAGTCTTTTAACCTCACGATCCATTATTTCGACGGGTTCTTCGATGAATTGAAGTTTTTCGTTGATTTGGATTTCATCTAACGGAATAGTGAGATCTTCTTTAGCAAAACATTTCTTCAAATTCGAGACGTGGAAAGTGTTATGTACAGCCGCGAGTTGTTGAGGTAACTCAAGTCGGTAAGCTACTGGTCCGACACGATCAATAATCTTGAATGGTCCAATATACCTTGGATTTAATTTCCCTCGTTTACCAAATCGAACAACGCCTTTCCAAGGTGCAACTTTAAGCATGACCATCTCTCCAATTTCAAATTCTATATCTTTTCTTTTAATGTCAGCGTAGCTCTTTTGTCGACTTTGGGCGGTTTTCAACCGTTGTTGAATTTGGATGATCTTCTCGGTAGTTTCTTGTATAATCTCCGGACCCGTAATCTGTCTATCCCCCACTTCACTCCAACAAATCGGAGACCTGCACTTTCAACCATAAAGTGCTTCAAACGGCGCCATCTCAATGCTTGAATGGTAGCTGTTGTTGTAGGAAAATTCTGCTAACGGTAGATGTCGATCCCAACTGTTTCCGAAATCAATAACACATGCTCGTAGCATGTCTTCAAGCGTTTGTATCGTCCTTTCGCTCTGCCCATCAGTTTGTGGATGATAGGCAGTACTCATGTCTAGACGAGTTCCTAATGCTTGCTGTAATGTCTGCCAGAATCTTGAAATAAATCTGCCATCCCTATCAGAGATAATAGAGATTGGTATTCCATGTCTGGAGACGACTTCCTTCAAATACAGTCGTGCTAACTTCTCCATCTTGTCATCTTCTCTTATTGGTAGGAAGTGTGCTGATTTGGTGAGACGATCAACTATTACCCAAATAGTATCAAAACCACTTGCAGTCCTTGGCAATTTAGTGATGAAATCCATTATAATGTTTTCCCATTTCCATTCCGGGATTTTGGGTTGTTGAAGTAGACCTGATGGTTTTTGATGCTCAGCTTTGACCTTAGAACACGTCAAACATTCTCCTACGTATTTAGCAACATCGGCTTTCATACCCGGCCACCAAAAATGTTTCTTGAGATCCTTGTACATCTTCCCCGTTCCAGGATGTATTGAGTATCTGGTTTTATGAGCTTCTCTAAGTACCATTTCTCTCATATCTCCAAATTTTGGTACCCAAATCCTTTCAGCCCTATACCGGGTTCCGTCTTCCCGAATATTAAGATGCTTCTCCGATCCTTTGGGTATTTCATCCTTTAAATTTCCCTCTTTTAAAACTCCTTGTTGCGCCTCCTTTATTTGAGTAGTAAGGTTATTATGAATCATTATATTCATAGATTTTACTCGAATGGGTTCTCTGTCCTTCCTGCTCAAGGCATCGGCTACCACATTTGCCTTCCCCGGGTGGTAACGAATCTCAAAGTCGTAATCATTCAACAATTCAATCCACCTACGCTGCCTCATATTCAGTTGTTTCTGATTAAATATGTGTTGAAGACTTTTGTGGTCAGTATATATAATACTTTTGACCCCATATAAGTAGTGCCTCCAAGTCTTTAATGCAAAAACAACCGCGCCTAATTCCAAATCATGCGTCGTATAATTTTGTTCGTGAATCTTCAATTGTCTAGATGCATAAGCAATCACCTTCGTTCGTTGCATTAATACACAACCGAGACCTTGCTTTGATGCGTCACAATAAATCACAAAATCATCATTCCCTTTAGGCAATGACAATATAGGTGCCGTAGTTAGCTTTTTCTTCAATAACTGAAACGCTTTCTCTTGTTCATCCTTCCATTCAAATTTCTTCCCTTTATGCGTTAATGCAGTCAAGGGTTTTGCTATTCTGGAAAAGTCTTGGATGAACCTTCTGTAGTAACCAGCTAGTCCTAAAAACTGGCGTATGTGTTTCGGAGTTTTCGGGGTTTCCCACTTTTCAACAGTTTCTATCTTTGCCGGATCCACCTTAATACCTTCTTTGTTCACTATGTGACCGAGGAATTGAACTTCTTCCAACCAAAATGCACACTTTGAAAACTTAGCGTACAATTCTTCCTTCCTCAATACTTCTAACACCTTTCTCAAATGTTTACCGTGTTCTTGGTCATTCTTTGAGTAAATAAGTATGTCATCAATGAAAACAATGACAAACTTGTCAAGGTATGGTCCACACACTCGGTTCATAAGGTCCATGAACACAGCTGGTGCATTAGTTAAACCAAATGGCATGACCATAAACTCGTAATGACCGTAACGTGTTCTGAAAGCAGTCTTTGGAATATCATCTTCTTTCACCCGCATTTGATGATACCCGGAACGTAAGTCAATCTTTGAATAAACGGACGAGCCTTGTAGTTGATCAAATAAGTCATCGATTCTCGGTAGTGGGTAGCGGTTCTTGATGGTAAGTTTGTTCAACTCTCGGTAGTCGATACACAACCTGAATGTACCATCTTTCTTCTTGACAAACAAAACAGGAGCTCCCCACGGTGATGTGCTTGGTCGAATGAAACCACGCTCTAAAAGTTCTTGTAATTGGCTTTGTAGTTCTTTCATCTCGCTGGGTGCGAGTCTGTAAGGAGCACGAGCTATTGGTGCAGCTCCTGGTACAAGATCTATTTGAAATTCAACGGATCGATGTGGGGGTAATCCCGGTAATTCTTTCGGAAATACATCGGGAAATTCTTTTGCAATGGGAACATCATTGATGCTCTTTTCTTCAGTTTGTACTTTCTCGACATGTGCTAGAACAGCATAGCAACCTTTTCTTATTAGTTTTTGTGCCTTCAAATTACTAATAAGATGTAGCTCCGTGTTGCCCTTTTCTCCGTACACCATTAAGGGTTTTCCTTTTTCTCGTATAATGCGAATTGCATTTTTGTAACAAACGATCTCTGCTTTCACTTCTTTCAACCAGTCCATACCGATTATCACATCAAAACTCCCTAACTCTACTGGTATCAAATCCATCTTAAATGTTTCGCTAACCAGTTTAATTTCTCGATTCCGACATATATTATCTGCTGAAATTAATTTACCATTTGCTAATTCGAGTAAAAATTTACTATCCAAAGGCGTCAATGGACAACTTAATTTAGCACAAAAATCTCTACTCATATAGCTTCTATCCGCACCCGAATCAAATAAAACGTAAGCAGATTTATTGTCAATAAGAAACGTACCCGTAACAAGCTCAGGGTCTTCCTGTGCCTCTGCCGCATTAATATTGAAAACTCTTCCGCGGCCTTGTCCATTCGTGTTCTCCTGGTTCGGGCAATTTCTAATAATGTGGCCCTGTTTTCCACATTTATAACAAACTACATTGGCATAACTTGCTCCGACACTACTTGCTCTGCCATTACTCGTTCCGACACCATTTGTTCCTTTCGTTCTGTTAACCCATGGTCCGTAGACATCACACTTCGCCGCGCTATGACCATTTCTTTTACACTTGTTGCAAAATTTGGTGCAGAACCCCGAGTGATACTTTTCACACCTTTGGCATAGCTGCTTCTGATTGTTGTTGTTGTTGCGGTTATTATTGTTGTTGGGATGATTGTTGTAGCTGCTGTTGTTGTTGTTGTTGTTGTTGTTGTTGTTGTTGTTGTTGTTGGGCCGTTTGTTGTAGTTGCGATTGATGTTGCGATTGTTGGGATAATTGTTGCGATTATTGTTGTAATTACTGTTGTTGTTGTATTGGTGATTCTTATCACCGTTTTCCTCCC
This sequence comes from Rutidosis leptorrhynchoides, assembly GCF_046630445.1. NCBI lineage: Eukaryota > Viridiplantae > Streptophyta > Magnoliopsida > Asterales > Asteraceae > Rutidosis > Rutidosis leptorrhynchoides. Next base: position 280,650,270 of record NC_092334.1, on the reverse strand, counting down.
ACTTTCTTTTGACTTGCTTCACATTGGCCTCTTCAGCAGTCTGTTCTTTAATTCTTTCTTCAATCTGGTTCACTAGTTTGTGAGCCATTCTACATGCCTGTTGTATGGAGGCGGGCTCGTGTGAACTTATATCTTCTTGGATTCTTTCCGGTAATCCTTTCACAAACGCGTCGATCTTCTCTTCCTCATCTTCGAATGCTCCCGGACACAATAGGCACAATTCTGTGAATCGTCTTTCGTACGTGGTAATATCAAATCCTTGGGTTCGTAACCCTCTAAGTTCTGTCTTGAGCTTATTGACCTCGGTTCTGGGACGGTACTTCTCGTTCATCAAGTGCTTGAATACTGACCACGGTAGTGCGTACGCATCGTCTTGTCCCACTTGCTCTAGATAGGTATTCCACCATGTTAACGCAGAACCTATGAAGGTATGCGTAGCGTACTTCACTTTGTCCTCTTCAGTACACTTACTTATGGCAAACACCGATTCAACCTTCTCGGTCCACCGTTTCAATCCGATCGGTCCTTCGGTTCCATCAAATTCCAAAGGTTTGCAGGCAGTGAATTCTTTGTAGGTGCATCCTACACGATTTCCTGTACTGCTAGATCCAAGGTTATTGTTGGTATGTAGCGCAGCCTGTACTGCGGCTATGTTTGAAGCTAGAAAAGTACGGAATTCCTCTTCATTCATATTCACGGTGTGTCGAGTAGTCGGTGCCATTTCCTTCAAAATAGTTAAATGGAACAAGTTATTATGAACTCATTTATAAAAGCTTTTTCTTCATATTAGCGTTTTATAAGTTTAAATTCGGGTAGTACCTACCCGTTAAGTTCATACTTAGTAGCTAATATACAATTCAACTACTACAATTCTATATGAAAAACTGATTATAATAATATTTCGCGTTCAAACTTTTATACAATATTTTACAAACTTACAATACCGCTTATTTTACATAAAGCATGAAATATAGCACACAATAATTTTGATACAAGATAGTTGTGAAGATAATTCTAGCTAGTACACAAGTCGTTCATCAAAGGCAATAAAGACACGTAATTCATACGTCCAGAAACAAGTCATGCATTCTGGTTTTACTAGGACTACTTCCCATCCTTGGTCTTGTGGAACATAACCGTTATGGCCGTTGATAAGACAGCGTGTTGTAACGTCGTCAAAGGGACGAGGGTTACGTAATGTCCAACAGTCCCGTAACAATCTAAAAACCTCATTTCTTACCCCAATTACCGACTCCGTCACTTGTGGAAACGCTTTGTTTAATAGTTGTAGCCCGATGTTCTTGTTCTCACTTTGGTGAGAAGCGAACATTACTAATCCGTAAGCATAACATGCTTCTTTATGTTGCATGTTAGCCGCTTTTTCTAAATCACGAAGTCCAATATTCGGATATATTGAGTCAAAATAATTTCTTAACCCGTTGCGTAAAATAGCATTTGGGTTCCCCGCAATATATGCGTCAAAGTAAACACATCGTAACTTATGGGTTTCCCAATGTGATATCCCCCATCTTTCAAATGAAAGTCTCTTATAAACCAAGACATTCTTGGAACGTTCTTCGAATGTCTTACAAACTGATCTCGCCTTAAATAGTTGTGCCGAAGAATTCTGACCGACTTTAGACAAGATTTCATCAATCATGTCTCCGGGTAGGTCTCTTAAAATATTGGGTTGTCTATCCATTTTGTGTTTTTATACTGTAAAATAGACAAGAGTTAGATTCATAAAAAAAAATACTTATTAATACAAGCAATTTTTACATATATCATAAAGCATAAGCACACTATATTACATATATTACACCACACGAATACAACTATCTTATTCCGACTCGCTTGTTTCTTCTTCTTCGGTTTTGGTTCGTTTTGCCAAGTTTCTAGGGATATATGATGTTCCCCTAATACGAGCCGTCGTTATCCACATTGGTTTAGAAAAACCTGGTGGTTTAGAGGTTCCCGGGTCATTGTTACAACTTAAGGACTTCGGGGGTTGACGATACATATAAAGTTCATCAGGGTTGGAATTAGATTTCTCTATTTTATGCCCTTTCCCTTATTATTTTCTTTTGCCTTTTTAAATTCAGTTGGGGTAATTTCTATAACATCATCGGAATTCTCGTCGGAATCCGATTCATCGGAGAATTGGTAATCCTCCCAATATTTTGCTTCCTTGGCGGAAACACCGTTGATCATAATTAACCTTGGTCGGTTGGTTGAGGATTTTCTTTTACTTAACCGTTTTATTATTTCCCCCACCGGTTCTATTTCTTCATCCGGTTCCGATTCTTCTTCCGGTTCCGATTCTTCTTCCGGTTCCGACTCTTCTTCCGGTTCCGACTCTTCTTCCGGTTCCTCTTCGGGAACTTGTGAATCAGTCCACGAATCATTCCAATTTACATTTGACTCTTCATTATTATTAGGTGAGTCAATGGGACTTGTTCTAGAGGTAGGCATCTATCACATAATATCAAACGCGTTAAGAGATTAATATATCACATAATATTCACATGTTAAAAATATATAGTTTCCAACAAAATTTGTTAAGCAATCATTTTTCAAGTAAACACGGTCGAAGTCCAGACTCACTAATGCAAAATTCTGGTTCTCTAAGACCAACGCTCGGATACCAACTGAAATTTCCCGTTCTTATTGATTAAAAACGTTCCATATTAATGGATTTCGTTGCGAGGTTTTGACCTCTATATGAGACATTTTTCAAAGACTGCATTCATTTTTAAAACAAACCATAACCTTTATTTCATAGATAAAGGTTTTAAAAAGCTTTACGTAGATTATCAAATAATGATAATCTAAAATATCCTGTTTACACACGACCATTACATAATGGTTTACAATACAAATATGTTACAACAAAATAAGTTTCTTGAATGCAGTTTTTACACAATATCATACAAGCATGGACTCCAAATCTCGTCCTTATTTAAGTATGCGACAGCAGAAGCTCTTAATAATCACCTGAGAATAAACATGCTTAAAACGTCAACAAAAATGTTGGTGAGTTATAGGTTTAACCTATATATATATCAAATCATAATAATAGACCACAAGATTTCATATTTCAATACACATCCCATACATAGAGATAAAAATCATTCATATGGTGAACACCTGGTAACTGACATTAACAAGATGCATATATAAGAATATCCCCATCATTCCGGGACACCCTTCGGATATGATATAAATTTCGAAGTACTAAAGTATCCGGTACTTTGGATGGGGTTTGTTAGGCCCAATAGATCTATCTTTAGGATTCGCGTCAATTAGGGTGTCTGTTCCCTAATTCTTAGATTACCAGACTTAATAAAAAGGGGCATATTCGATTTCGATAATTCAACCATAGAATGTAGTTTCACGTACTTGTGTCTATTTTGTATATCATTTATAAAACCTGCATGTATTCTCATCCCAAAAATATTAGATTTTAAAAGTGGGACTATAACTCACTTTCACAGATTTTTACTTCGTCGGGAAGTAAGACTTGGCCACTGGTTGATTCACGAACCTATAACAATATATACATATATATCAAAGTATGTTCAAAATATATTTACAACACTTTTAATATATTTTGATGTTTTAAGTTTATTAAGTCAGCTGTCCTCGTTAGTAACCTACAACTAGTTGTCCACAGTTAGATGTACAGAAATAAATCGATAAATATTATCTTGAATCAATCCACGACCCAGTGTATACGTATCTCAGTATTGATCACAACTCAAACTATATATATTTTGGAATCAACCTCAACCCTGTATAGCTAACTCCAACATTCACATATAGAGTGTCTATGGTTGTTCAGAAATATATATAGATGTGTCGACATGATAGGTCGAAACATTGTATACGTGTCTATGGTATCTCAAGATTACATAATATACAATACAAGTTGATTAAGTTTTGGTTGGAATAGATTTGTTACCAATTTTCACGTAGCTAAAATGAGAAAAATTATCCAATCTTGTTTTACCCATAACTTCTTCATTTTAAATCCGTTTTGAGTGAATCAAATTGCTATGGTTTCATATTGAACTCTATTTTATGAATCTAAACAGAAAAAGTATAGGTTTATAGTCAGAAAAATAAGTTACATGTCGTTTTTGTAAAGGTAGTCATTTCAGTCGAAAGAACGACGTCTAGATGACCATTTTAGAAAACATACTTTCACTTTGAGTTTAACCATAATTTTTGGATATAGTTTCATGTTCATAATAAAAATCATTTTCTCAGAATAACAACTTTTAAATCAAAGTTTATCATAGTTTTTAATTTACTAACCCAAAACAGCCCGCGGTGTTACTACGACGGCGTAAATCCGGTTTTACGGTGTTTTTCGTGTTTCCAGGTTTTAAATCATTAAGTTAGCATATCATATAGATATAGAACATGTGTTTAGTTGATTTTAAAAGTCAAGTTAGAAGGATTAACTTTTGTTTGCGAACAAGTTTAGAATTAACTAAACTATGTTCTAGTGATTACAAGTTTAAACCTTCGAATAAGATAGCTTTATATGTATGAATCGAATGATGTTATGTACATCATTACTACCTTAAGTTCATTGGATAAACCTACTGGAAAAGAGAAAAATGGATCTAGCTTCAACGGATCCTTGGATGGCTCGAAGTTCTTGAAGCAGAATCATGACACGAAAACAAGTTCAAGTAAGATCATCACTTGAAATAAGATTGTTATAGTTATAGAAATTGAACCAAAGTTTGAATATGATTATTACCTTGTATTATAATGATAACCTACTGTAAGAAACAAAGATTTCTTGAGGTTGGATGATCACCTTACAAGATTGGAAGTGAGCTAGCAAACTTGAAAGTATTCTTGATTTTATGAAACTAGAACTTTTGAAATTTATGAAGAACACTTAGAACTTGAAGATAGAACTTGAGAGAGATCAATTAGATGAAGAAAATTGAAGAATGAAAGTGTTTGTAGGTGTTTTTGGTCGTTGGTGTATGGATTAGATATAAAGGATATGTAATTTTGTTTTCATGTAAATAAGTCATGAATGATTACTCATATTTTTGTAATTTTATGAGATATTTCATGCTAGTTGCCAAATGATGGTTCCCACATGTGTTAGGTGACTCACATGGGCTGCTAAAAGCTGATCATTGGAGTGTATATACCAATAGTACATACATCTAAAAGCTGTGTATTGTACGAGTACGAATACGGGTGCATACGAGTAGAATTGTTGATGAAACTGAACGAGGATGTAATTGTAAGCATTTTTGTTAAGTAGAAGTATTTTGATAAGTGTCTTGAAGTCTTTCAAAAGTGTATGAATACATATTAAAACACTACATGTATATACATTTTAACTGAGTCGTTAAGTCATCGTTAGTCGTTACATGTAAATGTTGTTTTGAAACCTTTAGGTTAACGATCTTGTTGAATGTTGTTAACCCATTGTTTATTATAACAAATGAGATGTTAAATTATTATATTATCATGATATTATGATATATAATATATCTTAGTATGATGTATATACAGTTAAATGTCGTTACAACGATAATCGTTACATATATGTCTCGTTTCGAAATCATTAAGTTAGTAGCCTTATTTTTACATGTGTATTTCATTGTTAATACACTTAATAATATATTTACTTATCATTTAACATAATTAACCAAGTGTATCAATATCTTAATATGATTCATATGTACCTAGTAAGACGTTGTTATAACGATAATCGTTATATATATCGTTTTCGAGTTTCTTAAATTAATAGTCTCATTTTTATGTATATAACTCATTGTTAAAATACCTAATGAGATACATACTTATAATAAAAACATGTTAACTATATATATAACCATATATATGTCATCGTATAGTTTTTATAAGTTTTAACGTTCGTGAATCACCGGTCAACTTGGGTGGTCAATTGTCTATATGAAACATATTTCAATTAATCAAGTCTTAACAAGTTTGATTGCTTAACATGTTGGAAACATTTAATCATGTAAATATCAATCTTAATTAATTTATATAAACATGGAAAAGTTCGGGTCACTACAGAATGACCTTCAACGCCTATCTGATTTGCAGAACAGTGAAGTCACTACAAATAAGGAGCTATCTACTGAAAAAGAGAAAGTAACCAAGGCTGAACGAATAGCCACAGAGATGAAGAGGGAATACGAGACAATGAAGAGGCACTATGAAAATTGCAACAGTCAGAGGGCGGAATATAAGGAGCAAGTTAAAGTACTATCCTTCAAAGAAACACGGCATCTGAGCAAAATTGATGAACTAGTGAAAGAGAAAGAAAAATTAGTTGAGGAAAATAACATATTGAAGGAACAGCTTAAAGCCAAAGAGGAGAACGAAAAATGAATGATAACTGGCATTCCTGCACTTGTAGAGCGTGTCTTTAACTGTCAGGCACTATCTCACAGAATCCGTGAGTTTGTCCGCCTTGCAAAATCTGCTGAACGGTTAAATTTTTTCAACTTTATGAAGAAAAAATTACCAGAACTTCCAAATCCTCTTCCTGAGGTAATCACATCAAAAATTAATGAAAATGCTATTTTAGAAACTGATGAAGCCGGTGCCTCAATAGAAAATATAAAGTTTTCTGATCTTGAAAATCTGTGTAAAAGGCCGGATGTAACAATAGATGATGTATTGAATTACACTCCACAGAATGAATAAAACATTATGTTTTTATACATCTGCTTTTACATAACGCTTAATATTGCATTTAGTTATGTATATTAGAAAGATATGATGTAACTTAGTAAGATTATTGTACTGAACAATGTTCAAGATACTGAGATTGTACGTTGCAATCATTATAGTTATGAATATTAAAAACATATTCTCCGCCATACGCCTTCCGTCATGAAATTCATGAGGAAAAGTTATGAATTATTTTCGCCTTTATATATTTTGCTGGACACTATGATCCGTTTTCTGTTTTGTTTTGTATTTTGTGTATATGTGTCATGACATTTTTTGTAGATTCGTTTCGCCGCTTCGCTGTTTTAGTGAGTTCTACATGTCTCACTATCGATACAACCATTTTGAGTATGATTGTACTTCTACCACCAAAAGGCTCTCTTTCTTTCTGCGGGTAGGGATGACATACAGCTATGTGACACCTGGGCTAAAAAATCCTTGGCCGGATAAAATTTGAAAAATATTGCCATAAGAATAATTGCTATTATTCATATTTTTTAAAGAAATTTTTACATTTATGACTATATCTCATGCATTTGACAGTTGATCAAGCTGTCCATGCATATACTGCTACGCATAAAATTTCTTTAAATTCATTGCATTCCAAGCTCTTTCATATTGCTCGCCGGATGGCGCAGCAAGCATGTAGGATCCGTTCTGATTTACTTTCGTGACCTTATAAGGTCCTTCCCATTTTGGGGCTATCTTTCCAAATTTGATTTGCCTGCTTGCTTCATTATCACGTAGTACTAAATCAACTACTTCAAATTGCACATGCTGCACTTTCTTGTTATAATATTTTGCCATTTTATGTTTGTGATCCGCTTGCCGGATGGCGGCCATCAACCTTCTTTCCTCCAATAAATTGAGATTCTCTCTTAACGCCTCAGAATTAACCTCAATATCAAATGCCATAATGCGTTGCGTTGGCACACATATCTCAGCCGGTATCACTGCCTCTGTTCCATACACCAGACTGAAAGGTGTTTCCCCCGTGCTCCGCTTTGGCGTCGTCCGGTGTGCCCACAATACATTTGGCAATTCATCCACCCATCCAGTTTGACTTAGACCTAATTGTGCCTTAATGCCAGCAACAATTTCCTTGTTGGTAACCTCCACTTGTCCGTTCGGTTGAGGATGAGCAACAGATGTAAAATTTTGTTTGATGCCCAGCTCTTCACACCAACTCCTAAATGGATTTTCTGCAAATTGCTTGCCGTTATCGCTAACTATTTCATTTGGCACCCCATAACGGCATATAATATCATGCCAAACAAATTTCTTGACATTTTCTCCTGTGATTTTTGCTAAAGCCTTTGCTTCAACCCATTTCGTGAAAAAATCGATTGCTACCACCAAGAACTTAGCATTACAAGTGCTCCTATTGAATGGCCCCACAATGTCAATAGCCCATTTACAGAACGGCCAAGCGGATGATACCGGTATCAAGTCATACTTTGGAAGACGCTGAATTGTTCCATGCATCTGACAATTCTCACATGTTTTGATGATTTCTGCAATATCCCGATAAAGTGAAGGCCAAAAATACCCTTATCGCATGATCCGTGACGCCACAGTACGGAAACCAGAATGTTGCGCACAGACTCCTTCATGCATTTCTTTGACCATCTTTAACGCTTCATCATCGGTTAGACACCTTAACAACGGACCATTGTATGATTTTTGATAAAGGACGCCACTAACCATTTCATACATTGGTGCAGTCACTCTTATTCTTCTTGCTTCCGCCTTATCAACAGGTAACCATCCGTCATGCAAATATCTCAAATACGGAGTCATCCAAGTTTCCTTAGCTTCTTCAACTATTGCAATAATTGGTTTTCCATGTATTGATTTCTCCTTAAGTTCTTCAACCAACACTCGTTTGTGCAAATGATCAAATGTTAACGTGGCCAACTTGCTCAAAACATCAGCTTTTTTGTTCTTATTTCGAGGGATTTGCACGACTTCAAGGTTATCATATTTCTTTGAAATTGCTTCCACCAACTTTACATATCGCCTCATGGATGCATCCCTTGCATCGAATGTTCCATTAACCTACTGGGCAACAATTTGAGAATCAACATACGCTCGTAAATTTGTTATGCCCATTTCTACCGCTATGCGGAGGCCGAAGAGTAATGCCTCATACTCTGCTTCATTATTTGAAGCATAAAAATAGAATTTCAGTGCATAAGTATATTCTTCACTGCCTGGACTTGTTAAAACTAGCCCTGCACCTGTTCCCTCTTCACTGGATGCCCCATCAGTGTGTAACTCCCACTCATGCTGTGATGGTGCCATTTTGTTGTCATACTCTACTTTTTCATTTGTCTCCAAGAGGAAATCTGCCAAAATTTGCCCTTTAACTGCATTTCGAGGAGCAAAATTGATTTCATACTCCCCCAACTCGATGACCCATTTCGCTAAATGGCCAGATGATTCTGGGCACCGGAGTATTTGCTTCAATGGTTGATCTGTCAACACTAAGATGGGATGACCTTGAAAATATCTTCGTAGACGTCGTGCGGTATGCACAAGGGCATAAACCATTCGGTGAAGTGGTGGATAATTTGTTTCACTAAGCTGCAGCACCTTGCTAACAAAATATATGGGCATTTGCACGCCGCTCCGTTCTGTGATTAGAACAGAACTTATTGCTTCCTTTGAGACAGCTAAGTATAAAATAAGGGTTTCCCCCTCTTTTGGTGCTGTTAACGTAGGTAATGTTTTTAACAACTGCTTGATCTCTTGGAATGCATTTTCGGCTTCCGCCGTCCACATAAAATCTTTTTTATTCAAACAGCCCTTTAACACCTTCATGAATGGAAGTGACTTTTCAGCTGCTCTGGACAAGAATCTTGTTAATGCTGTTAGACATCCATGTAACCGTTGAACATCCTTCTTGCTAGTTGGTGACTTCATATCTTCAATTGCTTGAATTTTCTTAGGATTAGCTTTAATTCCACGTTCTGTGACAATATGACCTAAGAATTTTCCCTCTTCCACACCAAACGTGCACTTCTTGGGATTTAATTTCATGTTAATTTTTCGCAGAGATGCAAAAGTTTCCTGTATATCTCGTAACATCTTTTCTTCAGTATGACTTTTAATGACAATGTCAACAACGTAAGCTTCTAAATTTCACCCAATTTGATCCTTAAACGCCATTTCAATAAGTCGTTGATATGTTGCTCCTGCATTCTTCAAACCAAAAGGCATTTTCATATAACAGAATATGCCTTCCGTCGTGTGAAAAGCCGTTTTGTCTTCATCCTTTAAAGCCATCGGGATTTGATGATATCCCTTAGCTGCATCTAGAAAACATTTGAATCGATATCCTGCTAATGATTCAACCTTCCAATCAATTTCAGGTAAAGGATAATTATCCTTTGGACATGCTTTATTGATATCCGTGAAATCCACACACATCCGCCATGAATTATCCGGTTTCCTTACCATGACCGGATTGGCTACCCATGTCTGATATTTGACCTCTCGCAAGATTCCATCATCTACCAAACTTCGTACCTCATCACGAAGGAACTTGCTTCTTTCTGGCACCATGCCACGCTTTTTCTGACAAACAGGATGTACATTGGGGTTCACATTTAGCCTATGCTCTGCAATTTCCCTTGGAACACCGGTCATATCAGACGGCTGCCATGCAAAAACGTCTAAATTTGTTGTCAAAATGTTGTATAATTTTTCTCTACATTCAGTGGACAACGTATGCCCAATTATGATTTTCTGATCTGGAAATTTAAGATTTGGTGAAATTGACCCATCATCGTGTATGATTGGCTTAATTACTGCCTTTGTTACTTGGGCACACTCAATTGACTTCTGCCGTTCGGCATATAACGTTGCCACTCCGCCTGGTGTTGGAAACTTCATCATACCATGCACAGTTGACGTTACAGCTCCAAACGTCATTAAAGCAGTTCTTCCCAAAATTATGTTGTACTGTGAATTTTCTTTAACTACCAAGAACTCAATGTTAGCTGTACGTCTTAGGGGTGGCTTGCCCAAGGTTACTTCAAGCAAAATACTTCCCTCAGACCACGATGGCTCACTTGTAAAACTTGCCAACGGCACATATGTTTCCTTCATTCCTTCTTGCACATCTTTGGGTAGCTGTATGAAACAATGTTCATACATAATGTCTGCTCCAGCTCCTGTGTCAGTGTAAATGTTGCGTATTAAGCAATTTGCAACTTGCGCTTCTATAATTACTGGACCATCAGATCGGTTTGTGTTACACATAGAAGGAAATGATATTAATTGTTCTTCCCAATCTTCTAATACTTCTGCCTTCCTTCATTGTCCAGCTTTCCATGGATGTATCATGCCCACTTCTATGGGTATGAATTCATTATCCTCGCCATTTTTATCAGTATTGGTGAGATGATTCGTCTTAATAATGGATGGCGCCATTGTTAGCACCTATTTCCTTATGAGGTAAGGCTTAGTATGTCAACAAGAGACCAGAAGTGATCTAGCTTTTAGGAGGGCGGAGTGTTGCCGATTGATTTTTACCCTCGGGAAATAATCCCTGCAGACCCGGTACACAAGTGTAAGGACTTGTGGGGTGGCTTAATCAATCTGTCATCCGCAGAGCGTATAAGTGCTAGCCGGATGACTTCTAGTGAGAGAAAGTAGAGAGAGAAAGAGAGAAGTGAAGTCTCAGCTCTCAAAGTTGTCAGAATGTCTGAACTGTGTAAAATGATGACCCAAGGGGTCTATTTATAGTGTTAGATCCACCAGATTGCTCAGGGACACGTGTCAGATGATGATACGTTCTATTACTCACGGTCCGAAATTTATGCTGATAGTGCCGTTCTCCGGCGAGGGCTTACAGGCTAGGCGGCCTTCAGGGCTTACGCATGACGGAGTAGCCTGTACAGCGGAGAACGCTGGACGGACAATCTCCACAAAACTGTTGTTTCCAGCCTTCTTGATGCTATTTTTATGCAACCATTATGCCTTTTATGTGTGTATATGATAGGATACACCATTAGTATAAGTGATGGAGGGACATCCGGAGTATGCATATCAAGGAAATGTTGACCAAGATATCAGTTTGGGCTAGAGAAAGGTAATTATATTTATGTTAAAGCTATGATTAGAACGGTGTAGATCTGGTTGGATGAGACAATTATACAAACCTACTTATCGCTAGACTTTTGGAGTTCTCGTTGAGGAGTGAAAAGTATGTCACTATGGTTGTATAATTGAAGGGTATCTAAACCTCGGAGGTTATCCTTAGTTAAGCACTAGGTTTGTTAGAAAGTTGAGTTCTAATCCTAACCCTCGTTATCAGTTTAGGGTACTGAACAACAACGTGTCGTGTTAAGTGAACGCTGATCACAAACGGAAGGAGTTCGCTGGGTCAAGTTGATAAAACATTAATGTAAACTAACAACCATTCCATAATACTAATGAGATCACACATCTAAATATTATACAACATTACAGTTGATAAGATGAAAGTAAAGCAGATAGAAATCTAATAGATACCTAGAACAGTTGATATGACTTAATCCTATGGCAATAATCAAACAAGAACATGTAACAGGAGTGGGTCACACAGTTAAGGTACTAACTAGATCTTAGTGGCTCCTAAAAGGTCTCCTTGGAACAACTAATATGCATACTAGGTCATTCATGTCTCAATTCCTAAGTTCCGTGTCCTAAAAGCGCAATAGATGCCTCTTGGGAACACCGACCATGTTAAGTACATAGAATCTTTAAGCATAGTATAACAGGGGTCTTAGTCCTATGAAGTAGCTAGTCATATAGATGGATAAGTCCTGATCACAACCTAGGTTGGTCAATCCTCAAGATACTAGATGGATAAGTCCTGATAACAACAGTAATCGTACTAATTTAACATAACTACGCTAACTCAAACTTATATCATGACAACATACAGATCAATTAAGACAACATGGTAATACCAGAATGCATCTTTAAACATAAATGATAACGGTACATGTTTAAATAATAAGACAAGCATTTCAGATAAAAACCTGAAAAAGGCCTAAAAATCTACCTGAGATCGCGGTGACTCGCCGGAATATCCTCCGAAAAATAAAAGCTAAGCTAGGTACTTTCAAAAACTGACTAATAATATTGAAAACTAAATTGAAGTAGAAAATTGAGTGTGTCTTGAAGATGAGCCCAAATGACCTTTATAAGAAGAATCTGGCTGGAAATAGATGGCAAGACGTTCTGGCAAGCTGCAGCCAGTTCCTGGTGTGGGTGCCCATTTCTTGGCAAGCCGGTGCTGGTGTCCAGTGTTGGTGCCCGGTGCTTGGCTAATCTGGCAAGCCGGCCCATAATGGCAAGCCGTTCTAGCAAGCCTGCCTGGCAGGCCATTTTGGGTACTGGTTTGCATGATTTGCTTGGATCGTTTTGCTTGTTCCTGGGATCGTAACTTGGTTTCCAAGGTTGTAACTTTTCTTTCACCGTTTTCGCCCTAGAATATGCGTTTTAGCTCCGTTTTACTTTATTCTTTTTTAATCGCCTTTGAAATTAGTTAATCTACAAAATTAACCGATAAAGCGATTATTCTGGTGATAAAGTTTGGAACTTGGTTGATTTAGGGCTTAATATCGGGGGTAAAACTTGACTTTTTGGCCGATATCAAATACCCCACACTTAGCTTTGCTTGTCCTCAAGCAAAAAGGGAATATAAGGTTATTTTCTATTAGATTCTCCCTTACCTACCCTTTAATTCTTTTATTATGCCTTGACCAGAAGTCATCACATTTTTCGAAAGTAATAGAAAACGTTTCAAACTTTGATGGTTTTGTCACCAGATTTTAATCGCGTCCATGGTTAAAAGGCTTACTTTCCAACTCTTAGATATAGAGTATACATGACCAATCTTCTCACTCATATCACTCAAGTGTTTGAGGTGTCCTAATCTAATTGTATTGTCGCTCAGAAGCCAGTCGTGTAACAGTTGTCATCATAAGCTTGGTAAAACATCAATATCTCCAACGGTTAAGTAAGGATGACACTGATCTTCTTCCTAGACATTCTTTCAAGAGGAATACGGGTTGTAAGGTTGGTTGGTTGAGAAGGGGGAAGCTTTATGAAAGGGTGAAGGTAGAGGAATCTTTTGCCTTTTAAGAGAATTGATAGACTTTGGTTCCTCGAAGTTTCATTTTTTGGATATAGAATGGCTTGAATCTCGCGATGCGTTCCTCGGAAGATTCACATTTTGCGAACACTTTTTTCTAGAATTTTTCTTGGCTCTTCCGACAGACCTTCTGGGTTACTTCTTCGGGTTTTTTTGTGCCTTAATTTTATTTTTTTATATTTTTTCCATACCATTTTCTTCATAAATTTTGTCGTTTTGCTCCTGATGCTCAGAGAGGAAGTGATAACTCACCAAAACTAGGTACAGTCAATGGTTCGGAAACTTTTAACAAAGTGATTTCGAAGTGAATTTGATCGATCTATATCTTTGTTGGTCTCTAGATCTTTTGGAAAGGAAAGAAATTAAGGTGAATGGGTAGTGTATTTTGGTGTTTTGGATTGGTACATAGTTTCATCAACTCTTTTGAGATGAGTTGGTCGAATTTAAAGCTTTGTAGAGTGGAAATGGTTGGTTTGGTCTTCTCTATTCGGAATGCTTTCGAAAGGAGTATCGCACCTACACAATGTAAGGCGCTTACTAACTATTGGTCTTGAAACGTATGTCAAAACCAAGTTCTAACTCAAACGGTACCCCGGCACGCTCATCAAATGAAGTGACAAAGTACTGTAGATTGGATTGTTCATACAAGTACTGTAGGCCCAAAATTTCCTCACTTTTGGTAGTAGGGGTCGTGATTGGTCATGTGTAACCTTATACATATTTATTCAAAAAAAATCTTTTGACAAAAATCATGAGTTTTAGCTTAGCCGTTCCGTTTAGTGAATGCTTAGAATACTGGTTTTTGGCAATTTTATAGAATCTTTTGGTGAAACGAGGTAAGAATTTTTCGAATTTGCCTAATATTCTTTGCTAATTACTTTTAGACAAAAGAATTTTTCCAAATTTAGCTTTTTACGGTTATTTTGTTCTTAAACCTTTACCAAATACCCCACACTTAGAAGAACATTTTCCCTAATGTTCCCTAAAATAGAATATTTTAACACTTTGATGAATTAAGGACAATATTTTTCTAGAATCTCTAAGTTTATTGCGGGTACGACCGCACACTTAGAGATTTTAGTGCCTTATAATTGAAAGAGGTTTGAGGACAGATTACTTCCCTACGGTCAAGTTATTCTCTTAGTGCATGGACTTTCCTATGGTTAAGCTATGCTCCTATTGTTGGAAAGGACCAGTCTCTTTGATATGATTATGCATAAAGAACAAAAAAGAGTAGCATTTCCACTAGATATATAATTTTAGTACAATGATTTTTATGATAAAGACTAAGTAAAGATAAATTTGAAAGGAAAAGGAGTCTACGAAATACTGTCCTGGCCTGTGTATGGAATAACGTTTGTGAAGTATCCAGCTAAAAAATCCTCCTCATTTTCAAGTCCTGGAAAGTCCTCGAGTGGCTGTCCCGCATCCAAATTAAGGTCCAATAGTGTGTTCAAACACAAATCTAATGGTATCTCTAGGTGCGAGAGACTTGGGAATGGCTCATCATCAGGGATGTTCCCACTTATCTCAAAAACCTAGGCTATAAGGGGTCCCATTGAAATAGGAGCTGTGATAAGATGATAGCCCTCAGGTAACTCACGGATAGGAATTGCCACTATCTCGTGCTGAGCATAACCAATGGTCCCAATAAATGGAGCAGGTGGAGCACTTGAAGCAGATGACGTAATAAGGGTAACACGAACGGGAACGGCTGCTAAAGCTATGGACTGAATCGAAGTTGGAGCATAGCGTCTAGGAGTAGCTCGACGTGCAGGTGGAGCACGACGTGCTAACCTAAATGAGGAAGGCCCTATGTATTTCAGTGCATTCCTTGGCACAGAAGATATGCTCTGAAAGCTCTGCAGTGTCTCTGGTGATCTCTAAGTAATGCTCAGGTGACGATCAGGTCACTCATGGTGGCTCCATGGTGAATCATAACATGTGGCTAACGTAGCTCTGATGGCTCTAGATGAATACCGGGCTTAGAGGCCAAACACCTGGAGCGTCGCAATGGAGGAACTGGTGGTGCCAAACTGACATCCTCATCAACACTCTCTATAATCAAATGTCTCAGGCCTAGCTGACCTGTCGTAGGCCTGTGCTGGTCTGTACGGCTCTCTGAAATGTAAAACCTAGGAGTCCGCTTCCTGCGGATGGGTATGTTGTAGGAAGAACCTGAACTAGTCATTTATCTGAAAACATTTCAACAAACGAGTAAGTACTAAGTGCAAGTATGGCGCTTAGGGTTAGTGCATAGTATAATAAATCGTAGACGGAATTAAAATAAGAAATAAATTTTAAAAAGGATAAGCAAGGGGTGCCTCCCAAGAGCGCTTTATTTATCAAGTCGTTACAGCTCGACTTCTTCGGGCAGGCTTCAGAATGGATCAAGGGAGAAAAGATATTCCTTCATGTTGTTGTCTTCTAGATAAGCTTTCAATCAGTGGCCATTGACATTGAAGTTCCCGGAAGGTCCTTCTAATTCTATGTCTCCATGTTGAAAGGCATGTATTACTTTAAACGGTCCACTCCATCGTGTTCTAAACTTACCAGCGAATTGCTTTAATCGAGAATTGAAGAGTAAAACTTTATCTCCATGGGTGAACTTTGTTTGGTAAAGCTTTGCATCGTGTAACAGATTTGTCCGTTCATTGTATATATATGACGTCGCGTATGCTTGGTCTCTTAATTCAACGAGTTAATTCATCTGCATCTTCCGATTCCTAGCGGTTACTGAAGGATCGAGGTTACAAGTTTTCAGTACCCAGAGAGCTTTGTATTCGAGCACCAGCGGAAGGTGTCATGCTTTTCCATAGATCATGTGGTAGGTTGTAGTTCCTAGAAGATTCTTGTAAGCAGTCCGGAATGCCTACAGAGCATCATCTAGTTTCTCGACCCATTTATTCCCATGATGGCTGACGGTACGTTCTAGAATTCATTTAAGTGCTCTGTTAGTGACTTCTGTCTGCCCGTTGGTCTGTGAATGATAGGCAGTGGACATCTTGTGGGTAACTCCGTATTGTTGCATCACCTTCATGATTTGGATATTATAGAAGTGTGTGCCTCTATCACTTATTATAGTGCGGGGAGCTCCGAATTAGTAGAAGAGTCTTTTGAGGAAATTGGTGACGACCATGGCATCATTGGTTGGAAATACTTGAGCTTCGACCCATCTAGAGACGTAATCTACTGCTACGAGGACGTATTCTTTCCCATTAGACTTGGGGAATGGCCCCACGAAGTCTAATCCACATATATCGAAGATTTCGCAAGCTTGAATATTAGTCCGAGGCATCTCATTCTTCGCAGGGATATCCATTGTCTTTGGCAATTGTCGCAACGCTTTACAAGCTCTTGCGCATCTCAAAATATAGTAGGACAATAAAATACTAAATTGTAAACTTTTCTTACGGTTAAGTTTGCTCCATGATGACCTTCAGTTGGTCCGTGGTGACATTGGTGAAGAATACATGTTGCTTGTTTCTCATCTACGCATCTCCCGCTTATTTGATCAGGGCAAATTTTTAATAGGTACGGATCTTTGCAGTATTAAAACTTAGCATCCCTGAAGTACTTCCTTCTTCGAGATGTGCTCATTCTTTTTTGCACTACTCCTGATCAATCCTAAATCAGATGCTAAGATCTGATGTATGAATTGAGTGCAATGAGGGTTGGATGGTGGTGTTGATAATGTTTTTGGGACCTTATGATCGTCTTTCACTTAGATTCAAGTGATCAATCACCATGTCCCGGTCTTGATTGCGTTACCTTAGCTCGATTATGATTGATACTTGGGCGTGTTCACAAGTTAGTCACAAAAGGGCCAAAGCAATTGCACAGAATCAACAACCTAATATGAGAGGCCAAGCTCCATATCTATAGGTTTGGGATATCCGCGGAATCAATGTTCGCACAGAGTTAGCACATCCGCAATGTTTATACGGGACATCTTCGCAATCTTAATTTATGCGGGCATCCGCAATGATATAGCGCAGTACGCATTCACTTGTTTATTTGCGCGGTTCTATTTGCACTTGTATTTAGATTGCCTTTTGCACTTAAAATATACATATACATGTCTATGTATATGATCAAGTCCCCCCAGTTTATTGTGTTATATTTACACAGAAAATATAACATAATAAATTCTAAAAAATGTAGTTCAAAAATGCTTTTAATTTCGATCTGTAATCTTTCATACCGCAATGGGATTTATCGCATACATAATGTTACTGTTAAACTTTTATCAGAATAATGGCTATATCTATTTTCAAAGTATTCTATGCAGTTTATGAGCATTTAATTGTGCAGTTGCAATCTTAATCCAGCTACAAATATCAGTAGACACCCTTTAGCAAAATTCACATAGCAATCTCATTTACTTTCTCATTCTTAACACATCAATTATCTATTATCATTCTTTGTAATCTTTTCAACTTTTAATCATGAAGATTCAAGAGATTAGCCAGAAGGATAACCCCAAGAACTTCATCGCTTCACGGCTTAGAAGCCAGAAGTAAAAACCTCTTCTTCTTCCTCTAAGAAAGATGTTGTGGCATCCTCTGTCGTAGAGGCTGAAAAGAACAAATGCAAGTATGTTGTTCCTGCTTCATCTCAGTAGAAGCACCCTCGATCAAGCACAAAAAACATGGTCAAGAATACAATCGTATCAGACTATACGTCTGAAAGAAAATCTTGTAAGTTTATATTTCTGTCATCACCCTTTAACATTTTATCAATCTATTACTGTGTTCTTCCAACTCTAATTAATTTATTCGTACCTGTATGTATTTTTTACAGCTGAGCCAACTAGCACTCCTCTCGAGTCCAGCCATCTTTCCCTCACTAAATATTATGAGGCGTTTCGCACTCCTCCCAATCCCATCAGCTCAGTGGGGATTGATGGCTTTCCTGGTTATGTTGCGCCTCTTCATCTACTATGGCGGAACAATGACAAAAAATGAAGTTGGCGATTCCGGATGAATTGCGCCATGAATTTTCAAAGATGAATTCTGCGGATGCACATAATTGTTTTTTGCAGAACTTATACATGGCCTTCAATTCGGCCTTCGACATGATTGCTCGCCAAGAGAAATTTTATGTCGTTTTAAAGAGCGAGAAGCTCAAAGTTGAAGAAGAGAGCAAGAAATCAGCCCATGCTCAGAAGCAGTGTTCCACTCTTTCCGCAGACCTCAAGACTGCCAACGAGGCTGTGGAATAGCTTAAGAAACAAGTTTCTGCAAAGGCAATTGAGGAAATGAAACTATCAGTAGCCCTTGAGGCCGCGAAAAAAGATCTTGAAGAGCGCACCTCTGAGCGCGATGAAGCAACTTTTTCTAAAGTTGCTTCACAATTGGAATTTACAAGGTTGCGCCAATACTTGCCCTTTTTTGCGCAAAAAGTTATGGACTCACGTCCTGTTTCAGAGCATTTCGATATTTACGTTGCTGCACTTCATCAGCGTGAACGCGTCAAGTTTTTATCGTGCCTCTCCGAAGTCTGCGAAGTGCCAGATCCACTGACAGGTGATATATTAGATGTGGTTTGCAGCCGTCAAGAGGCAGATGAACTTTACAAACAAGCCAAATCAGAGATTAGTGAGATTCCCATCCCCCAGGTTGTTGAAATTAGCAAGAACAAGAATGCAATGGCCGAGGACATCATGAAACATGACCTTAGCAAAATAGATCAAGATTCAGCGCAGTAGTTTCGCGCTTTTATTTTGTTTTGTAATAGTTTACGCAGCTGTCTCTGCATATTATTAATGAAATAATGTTTCATTTATCATACTCAATTGCAACTATTTATTTTTATAGCGCTTTGTTTCAATTTATATTCGTAATCGCTAGACTTGTCCTTTGCAATTTCGATATCCATTATTGTGCACATAATAAATATTTACTTTCGCGAAACAATATTTTTATCGTATAATCAATATACATTACGAATCTTCTAAGTCCGCGAAACGATCCTTAGGCAAAAAAGTGCGTTTAAAATACATAAATGTGTTATTGCGAAGCATCTAAGTTGGGCAGACACACAACTTAGGAAAATAATATGTACAAGTTCCATCATTTCGCTAACACTTTTATTATAAAATATGTTCCAATATAGCGGTCTTTTCCTTCGCTATTGCAATTATTGCGCGTTTAATCTTTGTCATGGACTTTAACCATTTTTCAAATAAAAGTATTAAACCGCAAACAAATCATCTTTCCATTTCAAAGAAGTAAAACGGTTATCACTTATTTGCATCAAATTGCATACACGTTTATTGCTATTATTTGGTAGGGACCTTCCCAATTGGGTCCCAATTTTACCAACATTCTCTGCGCGACTTGCTTCATTGTTACGCAAACCCCACTCGCCAACTTCAAAGGCTAAAGCACGTACATTTTTGTTATAATATTTCACAATATGTTGCTTATTATTCGCTTCTTTTATCACAACCATTAATATGTGTTCCTCCAAAAAATTTAAATTTTTGCACAAAGCATCATTATTCGCAGTCCATCAAAATTGGCAACCCTATGTGTTGGTACAAAAATTTCTGTAGGAATCACTGCCTCTGAGCCGTGCACAAGACTAAACGGTGTTTCGCCAGTACTTTTTTTAAATGTTGTGCGATGTGCCCACAGCACATTGGATAGTTCATCAACCCATCCAGTGCGCTTTTCATTTAAGCACTTTTTAATGCCGCTAACAATGTAGCGGTTAGTAACTTTACATAACCCATTGGCTTGCGGGTGCGCAGATGTAAATTTTTGCACAATGTTCAATTCTTCACACCAACTTTTAAATGGATCTTTTGTGACGACCCGGAAATTTTTGACCAAATTTAAACTTGATCTTTATATGATTTCGACAAGATAAGCAAAGTCTGTTATATTGTGTCTCAAAATTTTTGAATAATTTTTGTAGATTCATTTGACTTCGACCATTCCGACGATTCACGAACAATAACTTGTAGATATATATGTGTATATTTAAATATATATAAATAATAAGTTAAGATAACTTCAAATGATAGATTTAATTGTTATAAGCAAATATGTGAAATAATATAAAATATAATAAAAGTTATTAGCAACCTATATATATATATAAAATATATAAAATATAATTATTTAATAATAGTAATACTCGTTTGTCGATTCGTTGGTATTTAAATAAGTGATTCAAACTTATGTGATTTTAAAAATAGACGAAAGCTCATTAATAGGCTATGTAAACTTCAGACTTTTTATAATTGATTTTACACATTAAAAGACCGAAATAATTAAATATGCTTAATTTAAAAATATGGAATTTTTTCGAATAACTTTTTATTCGCCATTGATTAGCAATGGACTACGAATCATCACTCCAGGAAAACTATCGGCAGGACAAACCGGTTGCTAACTATTACCTTTGAGATCATGTGATTTTATTATTATTATTTTATATTATAATTATTATTATATTATTATTATTAATTATTAAAAGTTAGTACGATTATTTTTCTGTTAGTGTGATAGATCTCTAT
Source organism: Rutidosis leptorrhynchoides (assembly GCF_046630445.1). NCBI lineage: Eukaryota > Viridiplantae > Streptophyta > Magnoliopsida > Asterales > Asteraceae > Rutidosis > Rutidosis leptorrhynchoides. Next base: position 280,628,851 of record NC_092334.1, on the reverse strand, counting down.
GTTCCTCACTCAATTCATATATGTACTATCTATATAAATGCACGCATACAAAGATTGATAACCACACCCTTACTAATGTTTTTGTCTAAGTACTAGATTCAACATATTTTCTTCTCTTTTGCTACTACTCGATCAATAGCCTTCGAAACCTACTTGTGTGGTAAAAACGAGAACCAAAAACAACATATTAAGAAACATAACCTTGAAGAACCATCGAGCTCCAACACCACAACCATATCACGAATCACCACTCTTCATCGTTTCAAAACCACTATATATTACCATCGAACAACATACGCTTGTAACTACGATCATTGATATTATTTTTCTAGTTCAACCGTCATCGAAAAACCAACTTACCAATCATTTAAACAACACCACTCTTCCATTTGGACTATGTATTATGTTTAATATTCGATCAAACCATCTTGCTTGTTTCTTCTTCCACCACCTTTCACAACGAAACCCACATAAACACCTTGATGATAATTGTTATTACGGTTGCAGTCTCCATTCACCACCCTACACTGCCACTAGATAACCACCTCTTTAAACACCCGTGGTTAGAGCTAATACTCATGTTCATTAACTGCGGCGTGTTTTATTCCTCTTCTGTTTCTATTTTAGTCGTAAGCCACTATCAACCAACCTTAACCATCTTTTGTTCCGGTTTACAATAAAACAAGATCACCACCAACACCCATTTAATCACCATATCTTCTTTCAATCGACCAAAACAAAGGTAAGAAAGAATTGCTACCCATGCTCGTTGTTTTATCTATTTTTCTGTCAGCCCAGACCAAAACAAACACCACAGTCGCCACTATTCTTAACTGCTATTCTTATTTTGCACAATCATTCAGTTTCCTTTCTTTTGTTGTGTTCAAATTACAACCAAACCACCACCATCAAGATGTATATGGCTGTAGCTGTTTTGGTAATGCAAACATTCGTGAACCTCAACAAAACCCACTTAAGAGTGGGTCAACTTTTACTGCTACAAACAGCAGTCCCATTCGTTTATGCTTAAATCGAAAATAGCTGGCCACTAGTGTACTTTTACTGCTTTCTACTACTGCCACTTGTTGCTTTGTCCCTGTTGCTGTAAAGAATGATTAAATAATGATGGTGGCAAGGGAATGGAAAATGATTGTGATGGTCACGGTATTATTTTTTTTCCTGCTACTTGTCTATTTCTAATGGAAGACCGAAGACTAAACTTCCACTAAAAATCTCATTTAATAATTTTGTTGTTGTTTGAAATAACACGAAACCAACTGTAGTGACCCGAACTTTTCCATGTTTATATATATATATATATATATATATTAAATGAAATTGTTATTTACATGATTAAGTGTTTCTAACATGATAAGCAATCAAACTTGTTAAGACTTGATTAATTGAAATATGTTTCATATAGACAATTGACCACCCAAGTTGACCGGTGATTCACGAACGTTAAAACTTGTAAAAACTATATGATGACATATATATGGATATATATATAGTTAACATGATACTATGATAAGTAAACATATCATTAAGTATATTAACAATGAACTACATATGTAAAAACAAGACTACTAACTTAATGATTTTTAAACGAGACATATATGTAACGATTATCGTTGTAAAGACATTTAATGTATATATATCATATTAAGAGATATTCATACATGATAATATCATGATAATATAATAATTTAAAATCTCATTTGATATTATAAACATTGGGTTAACAACATTTAACAAGATCGTTAACCTAAAGGTTTCAAAACAACACTTACATGTAACGACTAACGATGACTTAACGACTCAGTTAAAATGTATATACATGTAGTGTTTTAATATGTATTTATACACTTTTGAAAGACTTCAATACACTTATCAAAATACTTCTACTTAACAAAGATTCTTACAATTACATCCTCGTTCAGTTTCATCAACAATTCTACTCGTATGCACCCGTATTCGTACTCGTACAATACACAGCTTTTAGATGTATGTACTATTGGTATATACACTCCAATGATCAGCTCTTAGCAGCCCATGTGAGTTACCTAACACATGTGGGAACCATCATTTGGCAACTAGCATGAAATATCTCATAAAATTACAAAAATATGAGTAATCATTCATGACTTATTTACATGAAAACAAAATTACATATCCTTTATATCTAATCCATACACCAACGACCAAAAACACCTAGAAACACTTTCATTCTTCAATTTTCTTCATCTAATTGATCTCTCTCAAGTTCTATCTTCAAGTTCTAAGTGTTCTTCATATATTCTACAAGTTCTAGTTACATAAAATCAAGAATACTTTCAAGTTTGCTAGCTCACTTCCAATCTTGTAAGGTGATCATCCAACCTCAAGAAATCTTTGTTTCTTACAGTAGGTTATCATTCTAATACAAGGTAATAATCATATTCAAACTTTGGTTCAATTTCTATAACTATAACAATCTTATTTCAAGTGATGATCTTACTTGAACTTGTTTTCGTGTCATGATTCTGCTTCAAGAACTTCGAGCCATCCAAGGATCCGTTGAAGCTAGATCCATTTTTCTCTTTTCCAGTAGGTTTATCCAAGGAACTTAAGGTAGAAATGATGTTCATAACATCATTCGATTCATACATATAAAGCTATCTTATTCGAAGGTTTAAACTTGTAATCACTAGAACATAGTTTAGTTAATTCTAAACTTGTTCGCAAACAAAAGTTAATCCTTCTAACTTGACTTTTAAAATTAACTAAACACATGTTATATATCTATATGATATGCTAACTTAATGATTTAAAACCTGGAAACACGAAAAACACCGTAAAACCGGATTTACGCCGTCGTAGTAACACCGCGTGCTGTTTTGGGTTAGTTAATTAAAAACTATGATAAACTTTGATTTAAAAGTTGTTATTCCGAGAAAATGATTTTTATTATGAACATGAAATTATATCCAAAAATTATGGTTAAACTCAAAGTGGAAGTATGTTTTCTAAAATGGTCATCTAAACGTCGTTCTTTCGACTGAAATGACTACCTTTACAAAAACGACTTGTAACTTATTTTTCCGACAATGAACCTATACTTTTTCTGTTTAGATTCATAAAATTGAGTTCAATATGAAACCATAGCAATTTGATTCACTCAAAACGGATTTAAAATGAAGAAGTTATGGGTAAAACAAGATTGGATAATTTTTCTCATTTTAGCTACGTGAAAATTGGTAACAAATCTATTCCAACCATACTTAATCAACTTGTATTGTATATTATGTAATCTTGAGATACCATAGACACGTATACAATGTTTCGACCTATCATGTCGACACATCTATATATATTTCGGAACAACCATAGACACTCTATATGTGAGTTGTGATCAATACTGAGATACGTATACACTGGGTCGTGGATTAATTCAAGATAATATTTATCGATTTATTTCTGTACATCTAACTGTGGAAAACTAGTTGTAGGTTACTAACGAGGACAGCTGACTTAATAAACTTAAAACATCAAAATATATTAAAAGTGTTGTAAATATATTTTGAACATACTTTGATATATATGTATATATTGTTATAGGTTCGTGAATCAACCAGTGGTCAAGTCTTACTTCCCGACGAAGTAAAAATCTGTGAAAGTGAGTTATAGTCCCACTTTTAAAATCTAATATTTTTGGGATGAGAATACATGCAGGTTTTATAAATGATTTACAAAATAGACACAAGTATGTAAAACTACATTCTATGGTTGAATTATCGAAATCGAATATGCCCCTTTTTATTAAGTCTGGTAATCTAAGAATTAGGGAACAGACACCCTAATTGACGCGAATCCTAAAGATAGATCTATTGGGCCTAACAAACCCCATCCAAAGTACCGGATGCTTTAGTACTTCGAAATTTATATCATATTCGAAGGGTGTCCCGGAATGATGGGGATATTCTTATATATGCATCTTGTTAATGTCGGTTACCAGGTGTTCACCATATGAATGATTTTTATCTCTATGTATGGGATGTGTATTGAAATATGAAATCTTGTGGTCTATTATTATGATTTGATATATATAGGTTAAACCTATAACTCACCAACATTTTTGTTGACGTTTTAAGCATGTTTATTCTCAGGTGATTATTAAGAGCTTCCGCTGTCGCATACTTAAATAAGGACGAGATTTGGAGTCCATGCTTGTATGATATTGTGTAAAAACTGCATTCAAGAAACTTATTTTGTTGTAACATATTTGTATTGTAAACCATTATGTAATGGTCGTGTGTAAACAGAATATTTTAGATTATCATTATTTGATAATCTACGTAAAGCTTTTTAAACCTTTATTGATGAAATAAAGGTTATGGTTTGTTTTAAAATGAATGCAGTCTTTGAAAAACGTCTCATATAGAGGTCAAAACCTCGCAACGAAATCAATTAATATGGAACGTTTTTAATTAATAAGAACGGGACATTTCAGTTGGTATCCGAGCGTTGGTCTTAGAGAACCAGAATTTTGCATTAGTGTGTCTTATCGAGTTTGTTAAGATGCATTAGTGAGTCTGGACTTGGATCGTGTTTACTTGAAAAATGATTGCTTAACAAATTTTGTTGGAAACTATATATTTTTAACATGTGAATATTATGTGATATATTAATATCTTAATGCGTTTGATATTATGTGATAGATGTCTACCTCTAGAACAAGTCCCATTGACTCACCTAATAATAATGAAGAGTCAAATGTAAATTGGAATGATTCGTGGACTGATTTACAAGTTCCCGAAGAGGAACCGAAAGAAGAGTCGGAACCGGAAGAAGAATCGGAACCGGAAGAAGAATCGGAACCGGATGAAGAAATAGAACCGGTGGGGAAAATAATAAAACGGTTAAGTAAAATAAAATCCTCAACCAACCGACCAAGGTTAATTATGGTCAATGGTGTTTCCGCCAAGGAAGCAAAATATTGGGAGGATTACCAATTCTCCGATGAATTGGATTCCGACGAGAATTCCGATGATGTTATAGAAATTACCCCAACTGAATTTAAAAAGGTAAAAGAAAATAATAAGGGAAAGGGCATAAAAATAGAGAAATCTAATTCCAACCCCGATGAACTTTATATGTATCGTCAACCCCCGAAGTCCTTAAGTTGTAACAATGACCCGGGAACCTCTAAACCACCACGTTTTTCTAAACCAATGTGGAAAATGACGGCTCGTATTAGGGGAACATTATATATCCCTAGAAACTTGGCAAAACGAACCAAAACCGAAGAAGAAGAAACAAGCGAGTCGGAATAAGATAGTTGTATTCGTGTGGTGTAATATATGTAATATAGTGTGCTTATGCTTTATGATATATGTAAAAATTGCTTGTATTAATAAGTATTTATTTTTTATGAATCTAACTCTTGTCTATTTTACAGTATAAAAACATAAAGTGGATAGACAACCCAATATTTTAAGAGACCTACCCGGAGACATGATGGATGAAATCTTGTCTAGAGTCGGTCAGAATTCTTCGGCACAACTATTTAAGGCGAGATCAGTTTGTAAGACATTCGAAGAACGTTCCAAGAATGCGTTGGTTTATAAAAGGCTTTCGTTCGAAAGATGGGGGATATCACATTGGGAAATCCATAAGTTAAGATGTGTTTACTTTGAAGCATATATTGCGGGGAACCCAAATGCTATTTTACGCAATGGGTTAAGAAATTATTTTGACTCAATATATCCGAATATTGGACTTCGTGATTTAGAAAAAGCGGCTAACATGCAACATAAAGAAGCATGTTATGATTACGGATTAGTAATGTTCGCTTCTCACCAAAGTGAGAACAAGAACATCGGGCTACAACTATTAAACAAAACGTTCCCACAAGTGACGGAGTCGGTAATTGGGTAAGAAATGAGGTTTTTAGATTGTTACGGGACTGTTGGACATTACGTAACCCTCGTCCCTTTGACGACGTTACAACACGCTGTCTTATCAACGGCCATAACGGTTATGTTCCACAAGACCAAGGATGGGAAGTAATCCTAGTAAAACCAGAATGCATGACTTGTTTCTGGACGTATGAATTACGTGTCTTTATTGCCTTTGCTGAACGACTTGTGTACTAGCTAGAATTATCTTCACAACCATCTTGTATCAAATTTATTGTGTGCTATATTTCATGCTATATGTAAAATAAGCGGTATTGTAAGTTTGTAAAATATTGTGTAAAAGTTTGAACGCGAAATATTATTATAATCAGTTTTTCATATAGAATTGTAGTAGTTGAATTGTATATTAGCTACTAAGTATGAACTTAACGGGTAGGTACTACCCGAATTTAAACTTATAAAACGCTAATATGAAGAAAAAGCTTTTATAAATGAGTTCATATTATGCTACGAAATACTATTAACTACTCTTAATATTCTGTATGATTAACTTGTTTCATTTGACTATTTTGAAGGAAATGGCACCGACTACTCGACACACCGTGAATATGAATGAAGAGGAATTCCGTACTTTTCTAGCTTCAAACATAGCCGCAGTACAGGCTGCGCTACATACCAACAATAACCTTGGATCTAGCAGTACAGGAAATCGTGTAGGATGCACCTACAAAGAATTAACTGCCTGAAAACCTTTGGAATTTGATGGAACCGAAGGACCGATCGGATTGAAACGGTGGACCGAGAAGGTCGAATCGGTGTTTGCCATAAGTAAGTGTACTGAAGAGGACAAAGTGAAGTAAGCTACGCATACCTTCATAAGTTCTGCGTTAACATGGTGGAATACCTATCTAGAGCAAGTGGGACAAGACGATGCGTACGCACTACCATGGTCAGCATTCAAGCACTTGATGAACGAGAAGTACCGTCCCAGAACCGAGGTCAATAAGCTCAAGACAGAACTTAGAGGGTTACGAACCCAAGGATTTGATATTACCACGTATGAAAGACGATTCACAGAATTGTGCCTATTGTGTCCGGGAGCATTCGAAGATGAGGAAGAGAAGATCGACGCGTTTGTGAAAGGATTACCGGAAAGAATCCAAGAAGATATAAGTTCACACGAGCCCGCCTCCATACAACAGGCATGTAGAATGGCTCACAAACTAGTGAACCAGATTGAAGAAAGAATTAAAGAACAGACTGCTGAAGAGGCCAATGTGAAGCAAGTCAAAAGAAAGTTGGAGGAAAACGGTGATAAGAATCACCAATACAACAACAACAGCAATTACAACAATAATCGCAACAATTATCCCAACAATCGCAACATCAATCGCAACTACAACAAATGGCCCAACAACAACAACAACAACAACAGTAACTACAACAATCATCCCAACAACAATAATAACCGCAATAACAACAACAATCAGAAGCAGCTATGCCAAAGGTGTGAAAAGTATCACTCGGGGTTCTGCACTAAATTTTGCAACAAGTGAAAAAGAAATGGTCATGGCGCGGCGAAGTGTGAGGTCTACGGACCAGGGGTTAATAGAACGAAAGGAACAAATGGTGTCGGAACGAGTAATGGCGGAGCAAGTAGTGTCGGAGCAAGTTATGCCAATGTAGTTTGTTATAAATGTGGAAAACCGGGCCACATTATTAGAAATTGTCCGAACCAGGAGAATACGAATGGACAAGGCCGGGGAAGAGTTTTCAATATTAATGCGGCAGAGGCACAGGAAGACCCGGAGCTTGTTACGGGTACGTTTCTTATTGACAATAAATCTGCTTACGTTTTATTTGATTCGGGTGCGGATAGAAGCTATATGAGTAGAGATTTTTGTGCTAAATTAAGTTGTCCATTGACGCCTTTGGATAGTAAATTTTTACTCGAATTAGCAAATGGTAAATTAATTTCAGCAGATAATATATGTCGGAATCGAGAAATTAAACTGGTTAGCGAAACATTTAAGATTGATTTGATACCAGTAGAGTTAGGGAGTTTTGATATGATAATCGGTATGGACTGGTTGAAAGAAGTGAAAGCAGAGATCGTTTATTACAAAAATGTAATTCACATTATACGCGAAAAAGGAAAATCCTTAATGGTGTACGGAGAAAAGGGCAACACGAAGCTACATCTTATTAGTAATTTGAAGGCACAAAAACTAATAAGAAAAGGTTGCTATGCTGTTCTAGCACACGTTGAGAAAGTACAAACTGAAGAAAAGAGCATCAATGATGTTCCCATTGCAAAAGAATTTCCCGATGTATTTCCGAAAGAATTACCGGGATTACCCCCACATCGATCCGTTGAATTTCAAATAGATCTTGTACCAGGAGCTGCACCAATAGCTCGTGCTCCTTACAGACTCGCACCCAGCGAGATGAAAGAACTGCAAAGCCAATTACAAGAACTTTTAGAGCGTGGTTTCATTCGACCAAGCACATCACCGTGGGGAGCTCCTGTTTTGTTTGTCAAGAAGAAAGATGGTACATTCAGGTTGTGTATCGACTACCGAGAGTTGAACAAACTTACCATCAAGAACCGCTACCCACTACCGAGAATCGACGACTTATTTGATCAACTACAAGGCTCGTCTGTTTATTCAAAGATTGACTTACGTTCCGGGTATCATTAAATGCGGGTGAAAGAAGATGATATTCCAAAGACTGCTTTCAGAACACGTTACAGTCATTACGAGTTTATGGTCATGCCGTTTGGTTTAACTAATGCACCAGCTGTGTTCATGGACCTTATGAACCGAGTGTGTGGACCATACCTTGACAAGTTTGTCATTGTTTTCATTGATGACATACTTATTTACTCAAAGAATGACCAAGAACACGGTGAACATTTGAGAAAGGTGTTAGAAGTATTGAGGAAGGAAGAATTGTATGCTAAGTTTTCAAATTGTGCATTTTGGTTGGAAGAAGTTCAATTCCTCGGTCACATAGTGAACAAAGAAGGTATTAAGGTGGATCCGGCAAAGATAGAAACTGTTGAAAAGTGGGAAACCCCGAAAACTCCAAAACACATACGCCAGTTTTTAGGACTAGATGGTTACTACAGAAGGTTCATCCAAGACTTTTCCAGAATAGCAAAACCCTTGACTGCATTAACGCATAAAGGGAAGAAATTTGAATGGAATGATGAACAAGAGAAAACGTTTCAGTTATTGAAGAAAAAGCTAAGTACGGCACCTATATTGTCATTGCCTGAAGGCAATGATGATTTTGTGATTTATTGTGACGCATCAAAGCAAGGTCTCGGTTGTGTATTAATGCAACGAACGAAGGTGATTGCTTATGCGTCTAGAGAATTGAAGATTCACGAACAAAATTATACGACGCATGATTTGGAATTAGGCACGGTTGTTTTTGCATTAAAGACTTGGAGGCACTACTTATATGGGGTCAAAAGTATTATATATACCGACCACAAAAGTCTTCAACACATATTTAATCAAAAACAACTGAATATGAGGCAGCGTAGGTGGATTGAATTATTGAATGATTACGACTTTGAGATTCGTTATGACCCGGGGAAGGCAAATGTGGTAGCCGATGCCTTGAGCAGGAAGGACAGGGAACCCATTCGAGTAAAATCTATGAATATAATGATTCATAATAACCTTACTACTCAAATAAAGGAGGCGCAACAAGGAGTTTTAAAAGAGGGAAATTTAAAGGATGAAATACCCAAAGGATCGGAGAAGCATCTTAATATTCGGGAAGACGGAACCCGGTATAGGGCTGAAAGGATTTGGGTACCAAAATTTGGAGATATGAGAGAAATGGTACTTAGAGAAGCTCATAAAACCAGATACTCAATACATCCTGGAACGGGGAAGATGTACAAGGATCTCAAGAAACATTTTTGGTGGCCGGGTATGAAAGCCGATGTTGCTAAATACGTAGGAGAATGTTTGACGTGTTCTAAGGTCAAAGCTGAGCATCAGAAACCATCAGGTCTACTTCAACAACCCGAAATCCCGGAATGGAAATGGGAAAACATTACCATGGATTTCATCACTAAATTGCCAAGGGCTGCAAGTGGTTTTGATACTATTTGGGTAATAGTTGATCGTCTCACCAAATCAGCACACTTCCTACCAATAAGAGAAGATGACAAGATGGAGAAGTTAGCACGACTGTATTTGAAGGAAGTCGTCTCCAGACATGGAATACCAATCTCTATTATCTCTGATAGGGATGGCAGATTTATTTCAAGATTCTGGCAGACATTACAGCAAGCATTAGGAACTCGTCTAGACATGAGTACTGCCTATCATCCACAAACTGATGGGCAGAGTGAAAGGACGATACAAACGCTTGAAGACATGCTACGAGCATGTGTTATTAATTTCGAAAATAGTTGGGATCGACATCTACCGTTAGCAGAATTTTCCTACAACAACAGCTACCATTCAAGCATTGAGATGGCGCCGTTTGAAGCACTTTATGGTAGAAAGTGCAGGTCTCCGATCTGTTGGATTGAAGTGGGGGATAGACAGATTACGGGTCCGGAGATTATACAAGAAACTACCGAGAAGATCATCCAAATTCAACAACGGTTGAAAACCGCCCAAAGTCGACAAAAGAGCTACGCTGACATTAAAAGAAAAGATATAGAATTTGAAATTGGAGAGATGGTCATGCTTAAAGTTGCACCTTGGAAAGGCGTTGTTCGATTTGGTAAACGAGGGAAATTAAATCCAAGGTATATTGGACCATTCAAGATTATTGATCGTGTCGGACCAGTAGCTTACCGACTTGAGTTACCTCAACAACTCGCGGCTGTACATAACACTTTCCACGTCTCGAATTTGAAGAAATGTTTTGCTAAAGAAGATCTCACTATTCTGTTAGATGAAATCCAAATCAACGAAAAACTTCAATTCATCGAAGAACCCGTCGAAATAATGGATCGTGAGGTTAAAAGACTTAAGCAAAACAAGATACCAATTGTTAAGGTTCAATGGAATGCTCGTAGAGGACCCGAGTTCACCTGGGAGCATGAAGATCAGATGAAGAAGAAATACCCGCATCTATTTCCAGAAGATTCGTCAACACCTTCAACAGCTTAAAATTTCGGGACGAAATTTATTTAACGTGTAGGTACTGTAGTGACCCGAATTTTTCCATGTTTATATATATTAATTGATATTGATATTTACATGATTAAATGTTTCCAATATGTTAAGCAATCAAACTTGTTAAGACTTTATTAATTGAAATATGTTTCATATAGACAATTGACCACCCAAGTTGACCGGTGATTCACGAACGTTAAAACTTGTAAAAACTATATGATGACATATATATGGATATATATATAGTTAACATGATACTATGATAAGTAAACATATCATTAAGTATATTAACAATGAACTACATATGTAAAAACAAGACTACTAACTTAATGATTTTTAAACGAGACATATATGTAACGATTATCGTTGTAAAGACATTTAATGTATATATATCATATTAAGAGATATTCATACATGATAATATCATGATAATATAATAATTTAAAATCTCATTTGATATTATAAACATTGGGTTAACAACATTTAACAAGATCGTTAACCTAAAGGTTTCAAAACAACACTTACATGTAACGACTAACGATGACTTAACGACTCAGTTAAAATGTATATACATGTAGTGTTTTAATATGTTTTTATACACTTTTGAAAGACTTCAATACACTTATCAAAATACTTCTACTTAACAAAGATTCTTACAATTACATCCTCGTTCAGTTTCATCAACAATTCTACTCGTATGCACCCGTATTCGTACTCGTACAATACACAGCTTTTAGATGTATGTACTATTGGTATATACACTCCAATGATCAGCTCTTAGCAGCCCATGTGAGTTACCTAACACATGTGGGAACCATCATTTGGCAACTAGCATGAAATATCTCATAAAATTACAAAAATATGAGTAATCATTCATGACTTATTTACATGAAAACAAAATTACATATCCTTTATATCTAATCCATACACCAATGACCAAAAACACCTACAAACACTTTCATTCTTCAATTTTATTCATCTAATTGATCTCTCTCAAGTTCTATCTTCAAGTTCTAAGTGTTCTTCATATATTCTACAAGTTCTAGTTACATAAAATCAAGAATACTTACAAGTTTGCTAGCTCACTTCCAATCTTGTAAGGTGATCATCCAACCTCAAGAAATCTTTGTTTCTTACAGTAGGTTATCATTCTAATACAAGGTAATAATCATATTCAAACTTTGGTTCAATTTCTTTAACTATAACAATCTTATTTCAAGTGATGATCTTACTTGAACTTGTTTTCGTGTCATGATTCTGCTTCAAGAACTTCGAGCCATCCAAGGATCTGTTGAAGCTAGATCCATTTTTCTCTTTTACAGTAGGTTTATCCAAGGAACTTAAGGTAGTAATGATGTTCATAACATCATTCGATTCATACATATAAAGCTATCTTATTCGAAGGTTTAAACTTGTAATCACTAGAACATAGTTTAGTTAATTCTAAACTTGTTCGCAAACAAAAGTTAATCCTTCTAACTTGACTTTTAAAATCAACTAAACACATGTTCTATATCTATATGATATGCTAACTTAATGATTTAAAACCTGGAAACACGAAAAACACCGTAAAACCGGATTTACGCCGTCGTAGTAACACCGCGGGCTGTTTTGGGTTAGTTAATTAAAAACTATGATAAACTTTGATTTAAAAGTTGTTATTCTGAGAAAATAATTTTTATTATGAACAATAAACTATATCCAAAAATTATGGTTAAACTCAAAGTGGAAGTATGTTTTCTAAAATGGTCATCTAGACGTCGTTCTTTCGACTGAAATGACTACCTTTACAAAAACGACTTGTAACTTATTTTTCCGAACATGAACCTATACTTTTTCTGTTTAGATTTATAAAATAGAGTTCAATATGAAACCATAGCAATTTGATTCACTCAAAATGGATTTAAAATGAAGAAGTTATGGGTAAAACAAGATTGGATAATTTTTCTCATTTTAGCTACGTGAAAATTGGTAACAAATCTATTCCAACCATAACTTAATCAACTTGTATTGTATATTATGTAATCTTGAGATACCATAGACACGTATACAATGTTTCGACCTATCATGTCGACACATCTATATATATTTCAGAACAACCATAGACACTCTATATGTGAATGTTGGAGTTAGCTATACAGGGTTGAGGTTGATTCCAAAATATATATAGTTTGAGTTGTGATCAATACTGAGATACGTATACACTGGGTCGTGGATTGATTCAAGATAATATTTATCGATTTATTTCTGTAAATCTAACTATGGACAACTAGTTGTAGGTTACTAACGAGGACAGCTGACTTAATAAACTTAAAACATCAAAATATATTAAAAGTGTTGTAAATATATTTTGAACATACTTTGATATATATGTATATATTGTTATAGGTTCGTGAATCAACCAGTGGCCAAGTCTTACTTCCCGACGAAGTAAAAATCTGTGAAAGTGAGTTATAGTCCCACTTTTAAAATCTAATATTTTTGGGATGAGAATACATGCAGGTTTTATAAATGATTTACAAAATAGACACAAGTACGTAAAACTACATTCTATGGTTGAATTATCGAAATCGAATATGCCTCTTTTTATTAAGTCTGGTAATTTAAGAATTAGGGAACAGATACCCTAATTGATGCGAATCCTAAAGATAGATCTATTGGGCCTAACAAACCCCATCCAAAGTACCGGATGCTTTAGTACTTCGAAATTTATATCATATCCGAAGGGTGTCCCGGAATGATGGGGATATTCGTATATATGCATCTTGTTAATGTCGGTTACCAGGTGTTCACCATATGAATGATTTTTATCTCTATGTATGGGATGTGTTTTGAAATATGAAATCTTGTGGTCTATTATTATGATTTGATATATATAGGTTAAACCTATAACTCACCAACATTTTTGTTGACGTTTTAAGCATGTTTATTCTCAGGTGATTATTAAGAGCTTCCGCTGTCGCATACTTAAATAAGGACGAGATTTGGAGTCCATGCTTGTATGATATTGTGTAAAAACTGCATTCAAGAAACTTATTTTGTTGTAACATATTTGTATTGTAAACCATTATGTAATGGTCGTGTGTAAACAGAATATTTTAGATTATCATTATTTGATAATCTACGTAAAGCTTTTTAAACCTTTATTGATGAAATAAAGGTTATGGTTTGTTTTAAAATGAATGCAGTCTTTGAAAAACGTCTCATATAGAGGTCAAAACCTCGCAACGAAATCAATTAATATGGAACGTTTTTAATCAATAAGAACGGGACATTTCACCAACCACCCCTTTGTTGCTGTACAGCAACGTGTATTTTTCCCTTTTTTTTTTAATTCTCGGTCGACAAAGAACCATACCACATAGCGAAGTGGGCTGGAATGTTATTATATTAATAGACTATAGTTGGGCCAGAGGACTGTTACAATTGGGCCGAGATCCAATCTGCATTTGGGCCATATCCTAATTTCTGTTGTTGGGCCTTATAAGAGTTGTGCCATTGGGCCGAATATTATGTTGGGCCAAGGGCAGATTAAAACAGAAAACGGGTTAATTAAATTCGAGTCCTAGATTAAATCAGAAAGAGAACGTACAGTGGAATGGTTTATGGTGTTTACGGGTATGCGAGAGGTCGTGGGTTCGAGCCCATGCTGTGGAATTTATTTTTAGAAGCTTATTATTGAGGTAGTTATATTATTTACATTATTATTATTATTATTATTATTATTATTATTATTATTATTATTATTATTATTATTATTATTATTATTATTATTATTATTATTATTATTATTATTATTATTATTATTATACTTGTTATTATTATAATTATAATTATTATTATTATTATTATTGTTCTTATTTTTATTATTATTATTATTATTATTATTATTATTATTATTATTATTATTATTATTATTATTATTATTATTATTATTATTATTATTATTATTATTAGTAGTAGTAGTAGTAGTATTATTATTAAAACGATTAAGAAGATTATTGTTATTGTTGCTACTAACACTAGTATTAGAATTAACATTATTATTATCATTAATATTAATATTAATATTATTATCATTATTAACATAAGTATAATTATCACTATTAGTATTGTTATTATTAAAAATTATTATCGTTATTATCAGGTTTACAAAAATTATCATTTTTGCTGTCGTTAAAACTATATTATTTTTATTATTATTGTTATTATTATTATTAACTTTTTTATTACTAGTAACATTATCATTATTAATACTATTATTACTATTATTATTATAATTATCATTATTATCAGTATTGTTAATATTGAACTTATCATTATTAACCAAACACAATTTTTTTATTTACCATTATTAATATTATTTTACTAAATAAATATTTTGTATATAAAATTATATTTATAAGTAATATTACATAAGTAAGTATTAATCATATTAACAATTTTGATACGAATATTCATAGATAACAAATTAGGTATTTTTAATATAGTACTAACCAAATATATATTAATATAACTATATAAATATTAATCACTTAAAATATATATACACAAATAAAATATATATAATATGTAAAATAAATTCTAATATATGAAAATGTTCAATTACAGTTATGTGTGTTAATATAAATATAAATGTTATAGGTTCGTGAATCCAAGGTCAACCATGCATTGTTCAGTATCGTCGTACGAATATTTTTACTACAAAATATTGTATTGTGAGTTTCATTTGCTCACTTTTTAAATGCTTTTGCAATTATATATTTTTGGGACTGAGAATACATGCGCTGCTTTATAAATGTTTTACGAAATAGACACAAGTAATCGAAACTACATTCTATATTTTATGAATATCACCCTTTTAGCTTGGTAACTTAAGAATTAGGGAACATACACCCTAATTGATGTGAATCCTAAAGGTAGATCTACGGGCACTAACTCCTCCCATACTGTAAAATGGTATGCTTTAGTACTTCAAGTTATTAATACAGTGGATTTCTGTTTTGGGGATATTCTATATGCATTGTGTTAATGTCAGTTACCAGGTGTTCAATCCATATGAATGATTTTTAAACACTTGCGAGTGTATGATTATTGAATAAAGGAAATCTTGTGGTCTATTAAAATTATGGAAATGATTGATTTCGATAAACTTATGAACTCACCAACCTTTTGGTTGACACTTTAAAGCATGTTTATTCTCAGGTATGAAAGAAATCTTTCGTTGTGCATTTGCTCATTTTAGAGATATTACTTGGAGTCATTCATGACATATTTCAAAAGACGTTGCATTCGAGTCATTGAGTTCATCAAGATTATTATTACGTCAATTATAGTTGGATGTATTATGAAATGGTATGCATGTCGTTAGCTTTCGATGTAAAGAAAGTTTGTCTTTTAAAAACGAATGCAATGTTAGTAAAATGTAACATTTAGAGGTCAAATACCTTGCAATGAAATCAACTATTGTGAATCGTTTATAATGTATATAAACGGGTCCTTTCAATTGGTATCAGAGCGGTGGTCTTAGCGAACCAGGTCTTGCATTAGTATGTCTAACTGATAGTTGTTAGGATGCATTAATGAGTCTGGACTTCGACCGTGTCTGCATGTCAAAAGTTTTACTTATCATTTCTAGTCGGAAATCATCTACTTATCATCTGTAGGAAATTACCTAATTATCATTCTTAGTCTAGACACGTTTTACTGCATTGACTGCATGAATAGTGTATATATAAAATTCATATCTTAGCGTATCTGTTACTGTAGACTTGCCTGACATATGTCGTAAATTCCTCCGTAATCTACGAAGTCTTTTGTTCTATATATACGGATATTCTATGTAATTAGAATACCAGTCGATAGCCAAAAATTATTTCATATCGAAAAATCCATTATTTAATCGTACGAAATGGAACTCGCCACTAATTCAAGTTCTTCGGAATCCGACAGCTATTCTGACATGGATATTCACCTAAACTCCGAAAACAGTATAACTGAAATGGATCAACAAATCAGTCATCACCAATTCATCTGATGGGTTTGTAGTCGACTTAATCAATGGAGATGCGAAGAAGGCGGTCCCTTCCACCAACCGAATTCACCTCTTGGCGAATAACCTGATGCACTTACCGGTAAACCTATTCGAAACACCATTTTCACCCTCATTTCTTGAATATCTCGCCATGATTATATACTATCTCAAATTCAAAAACTGATACATTCGCTCGTTTCAACCGACAATCATCTCGAAGTAATAAGTCAACGAATTTCACGCCCGAGTTATAGCCTTGGAAAATATGGTGCAAAACGTACCAGCTTCAACAACATCACCGACACCAATAGTACCACCAACATCAATACCAGTACCACCAACAACCCAAGTTTCAACATCACATGCCTCAAGATCTCATTTTGTACCTCGAATATAATTATCGTTCTACATGACATTCTACATCATTTATCTTCGTTCGACATGATGGTTATGTAACCTCTAATGTTTTAGAGATTATGTACTCTAGTTCTAACCATAAACCAAATGAGTTTAATATCATATTAACTCATTAAATCCATGATTACATCTGAAGAAAATATATATGTATGTATGTTTTCATAAAGATTGTAATTAAAAATTCTTTTGTACAAACTGTTAATGGTGAAAATATTTTAACGGGTAGGTAATGCCCGAGGAATATTTAGATTTCACATTAATAAGTTACACTGTACATTCTTCGAAGTTGATTCAACAGTCATTTACTATCCTACTTACAACCACCGATATACTAACCATTTTCATTCAATTTCATATTTGGATTTTGACCTATCAGAATCCAACAAGTGGCATAATGAAGAAAACAATTGACAAAATAAAATTTGTTAGAAACAGACAAATTAACTATGAGGAATTTTGTTGAGAATTCACGCTAACTAATCCTAGCTAACTGTTCCTAGCTAACTGTTAATTCTGTATTACATTTTATTTATCAAAATTTATTTATCGCAATTTTAATTTTCTCAATTTTATTTATCGTCATTTACTTTCTGTTATTTATTTTACGCACTTTAAATATCGTCGTATAAATCGGGACACATATACAATGTTTTGACATATCATATTGACATCATCTATATATATTATTTGGAATAACCATAGACACTCAATATACTGTAATGCGCGAGTTCGCTATACAGGGTTGAGGTTGATTCTTAAATAATATATATACTTTGAGTTGTGATCGAGTCTGTGACATGTATACAATGGATCATGATACGTATTAATTAATTCGAATATTATAATTACTAACTGTGGACTACTAACATTGGACAATTAAAATGAATTAAAATATTGATTATAACATATGAAACTAAACATTTCTTCAAGTTTCCCACTTGATTTCATCTTAAACCTCATTTGTATCTTGACGATTACAATCTGCATTCAAACCTTTCATGATTCTTGGAAACACCTCAAACGAGAGGATGAACCAACCACACTTCATCTACGGAAGGAAAGATTTATGGATATAGTTATGCACCTGAAAAACTTTCGGAAACTGAGTAAATATTTAACATGTAGTTGTACAAATTCCTTTAGTGTTATTATTACCGAAAATAACTTTGCAACTCCTGTTCGAAATAACATGTTTTGTCACAGCTCCAGCAAGTCAACTTCGACTCTTCGTTTGAAACAACCTTATTATAACCTTGATATATATGTGTTGTAACATCCCGCCTTTTTCCGTTTACTTTCCGTTTATTCATTTTTAAAGTCCGTTATATATTTATAACATCTCCCGTTGATACGCGTTTTAAATTATCTCATTTAGGTAATTCACGCACCCGATTCAAACTCTAGGGGCTAAACTTGCCAAGATGCCAATTTGGTGACTAGGTCAAAGGGGTCAACCCTTCCTCCTTCATTCATTCATCCCCTCTTTCCCTAATTCTTTGTTCTTTTTCTCTCAACACCCAAATACAAAGATTCATCATCTAAATTCGGATTAGGAAGCTAGCAACAAAACAAATTACAAATTCGTGATCCTTGCATCTTCCTCTTCGATTCCATACCGATTTCATTACATTTGGGTAACTTTCTAAAATCACTAGATTTTGTGTTCTTGATGTTTTTAACTTATAAAAGTGTTAATTAGTGTCTATGGCTCAAGTCTGACATGAATATATGATTTATATGCTCGATCTCGTTGTTTTAGTGTAACTAGCATGAACTTGAATTTTGGTGCGTTGTTCTTGAATTTTGGATGATCATATGTTGTTAGATGTTAAAAGTTGATGTTTTAATTGTGTTACTAGCATCACTAGCTTCAATTTGATGTGTAGGTTGCTTAGGAAAACTTCATGAACTTGATTATTGATTTTGGTGAATTTGGGTTGGGGTTTGATAAGCTTGAAATGGACTTTTGATGCTTGGAATGACATGAGATGTTATTAGTAAGTGTTAGGTTGTATTGTATGCTTGATTACCTACGAAATGGCGTATTG
The DNA here is from genome assembly GCF_046630445.1 of Rutidosis leptorrhynchoides. Classification (NCBI taxonomy): domain Eukaryota; kingdom Viridiplantae; phylum Streptophyta; class Magnoliopsida; order Asterales; family Asteraceae; genus Rutidosis; species Rutidosis leptorrhynchoides. Next base: position 280,609,299 of record NC_092334.1, on the reverse strand, counting down.
TATGTAGGTAGTAAGTTTCCGAATCATTGATATGTATTTATGAACTTGGATGCGTTTAATGATGAGCATTAAATGCGGTTTGGTTGTTGTAAGTGTTGAATTGATAGACGAAATGTGTTTAGTCATTTTCCTCGTCAAAATACCTTCCCAACGGTGTATGATACATGTTCTAGGTGTTTTCGGTTAGCAAATTGTACTTGTTTGAGTTTTGGTTCGTGCACTTGAGAGTTGCTGTAAACAGGCCTGGATACTAATCTGGACGCCGTCCAGCCTTTTGGACGCCGTCCAGGCTTTCAAACTTGGACACCGTCCAGGCATTTTGGACGCCGTCCAATATGCCTGTTCTGTTCTGTTTCGTTTTACCATTTTTCGAAAAATGTTTACTATGCTACGCACCTCCGATTCACATGTAACTTGTTCTAACGTGCTCATATATGATTAAAAACCTCAGAGAAATAGTTCGGGACCCGACCCGAACGTGTTGACTTTTTAGTTGACTTTGACCCGACCAAGTTGACTTTTAATCAAACTTAACCAAATGTTTGTGCAAATCGTTCTAACATGCTTTTATACTCGTATCTTGCATGAAACATGACAATTTGACTCACATGTTGTAGTATTCGAGTCGTAACGAGCCATAGGACTAATTGAACATCTCTGACCTATCATGTTTACCATTATTGATACAACCTATTGTTTAGGTCAAGACTAGCATTGTTCTTTGCACACGTTTACTTGTTGAAGTACTTTACTACTCGTGCACTCAAGGTGAGATCATAGTCCCACTTTTACTCTTTTGCACTTACATTTGGGATGAGAAAACATAAACGTTTCTTTTTACTAAGTGAACACAAGTACAGGAAAACAAACATTCTACATACGAGTTTGAACAAAAATCCTCAATTCGATTATCATTAGTTACACTTGCCGGGTGTAAGCGAGAACTTATGTTATATGGCCATATGGGTTTGACAAACCCTCATTCAAATGGTTCGCTACTGTTTACGAATGAAATGTATTTTCGAGAAGCAGTGTATGTTCTAACACTATTGTGATGGGGTTCTATGGAAGGAATGTTAAGCATTGATAATTGGGTGCTCGTGAAACAAACTTTTGGAATGTATTACTATTATCTCATTGTTGCAAATCTTGTGGTTCACTTGTACTTACTTACTCAAACCTATGATTTCACCAACGTTTTCGTTGACAGATTTCTATGTTTTTCTCAGGTCCTTGAACATTTGTGTGATACATGCTTCCGCTCAGTACTTTTGATACTTGCTTGGATGTCGAGTATACATGCATAGTTGGAGCGTTTTTGGCTACTTTAAATTGTGTCGCATAGGTTTCATTCGTACGTTAAACATTGTAATGTAACTAGTCTTTTGAACTACATTTGTAAACTTGAAACATCCTTTTACTTATGAAATAAATGCGACATATTTTGGTCAAACGTCATGATAAAGACTTATGACCACGTAACGGGACCTAAGTAGTCGGCGCCGTCAAACATGATTTGGTCGGGTCGCTACAGATGGTATCAGAGCGTTGGTTATAGGAATTTAGAGTTCATTGGTGTCAACCTCGAGTCATAGGGTACATTGGTGAGTCTAGACTACAACCGGCATATAGACTTGAAGTAGGAATTACTTGACTACTTGTGAATTTATACTCGAACGCTTCTACTCATATCTACTCTTAGTTCATCTTAATCTCACATTGTTTAATTTGATTGACACGCCACCTTGACTATATGAAATGATGTCGAATGCACATATGAATCAGGGAAATATAATTTCCGGGATTATATTACGGTGACTCATATGAACGTTCCGACATTGTGGCATAAAGAATTTAAGGCGAGTCAAGGAAAATTTTCTCTTTATCTTTATTCCATATCACGGTTAGTATTATTTAGAATACTAACCAACGGTATTCTTGTGTCTTGAAGGAACAATGGCTCGTCGACGCGCTCCTCCCAAAACTCCCGAACAAGCTCTACAACGAATGATAGCCACCGCCGTGGATGCGGCCATGGCCGATCACTCTTCCAACAACAATAATAATAACAACCACAACAATAACAACATCAACAACAACAACAACAACAACAATGGAGCCGGTAACTCAAACGAAGGGTGCTCTTATAAATCCTTCGTGGGGTGCAAACCTCACACTTTTGATGAAACCGGGGGATTTGTCATGCTCACCCGATGGTTTGAGCAAACGGAAGCCGTCTTTAGCATAAGCGGTTGTCGGGACCAAGACAAGGTCAAATACTCCACTCACACCTTCGCCGATGTCGCTCTTACATGGTGGAATACTTATGTACAATCGATGGGTACCGATGAAGCTCACGCCCTCTCTTGGGCCGACTTGAGGGAAAAGATGATTGTCGAATATTTCCCTCGTGAAGAAACCCGAAGGCTCGAACAAGAGCTAAGAACTTTAAAGGCGATCGGAAATGATCTCAAGGCTTATAATCAACGATTTTCCGAACTAGCCTTGATGTGCCCAAATCTTGTGAACCCCGAAGCTTTAAGGGTTGAACTTTACATGGATGGTCTTCTAAAGAGTATCAAACACGGAGTAATGTCATCCAAACCCACTAATCATCAAGAAGCTTTGAACATGGCCCGCAAATTGATAGAAACGGTTGACGAAATCGTAGTTCCGGCACCTAAGGCCGAGGATAAATCGGGCGGCAACAAAAGAAAGTGGGAACCCTCCCAATCAAGCAACAACAACTTTGCTAAGAAGCCTTACACCTCCGACGGTAAGAAGGGTTATGCCGGGAACCTACCTCTTTGCAACAAATGCAACAAACATCACTTTGGTGAATGTAGCAAGTTAATTTGCCACCAGTGCCAAGGAGTTGGTCATAAGGCCAATGAGTGTAAAAGTGTTGCCCCCATCGCTCGAAAGGGGCCCAATGCACCAAAAACGGGCACTTGTTATGAATGTGGCCAAACGGGCCATTATAGAAATGCATGCCCGAAGAGGAAAGATAACCCTAATACGCGCGGCCGAGCTTTCAACATCAACATCGAGGAAGCCCGAGATGATAATGAATTAGTCACGGGTACGTTTCTTCTCAACAACACTTATGTTACTTGTTTATTCGATTCGGGTGCCGATAAGAGTTTTGTATCCAAGACTTTGACTCATTCTTTTAATACTCCACCACGTCCACTAGATACCACTTATACTATTGAAGTGGCCAACGGAAAACTATTGAGTGCCGACATATATTATCGGGGGTGTACGTTAAACATTTTGGGTAATGAGTTTGAAATCGACTTGATACCCATGGAACTAGGTAGCTTCGATGTAATAATCGGTATGAATTGGCTAGCCAAAATGAAATCTCACATCCTTTGTGATCTTAACGCAATCCGAATCCCTATCGAGAATGGTGAACCTTTGATCGTCTATGGCGATAAGAGTTGCAACGGACTCAACCTCGTTTCATGTATTAAAGTTAGAAAACTACTCCGTAAGGGTTGTTTTGCGATCCTTGCTCACGTTAAGAAAGTCGAGTCCGATGAGAAGCACATCGATGATGTGCCAATTGTTAGTGACTATTCCGATGTATTTCCCGACGAATTATCGGGTCTTCCACCTCATCGACCGGTTGAATTCCAAATCGATCTTATTCCGGGAGCCGCACCCGTAGCACGTGCACCATATAGACTCGCTCCATCCGAAATGCAAGAATTGCAAAGTCAAATCCAAGAACTACTTGATCGTGGTTTTATCCAACCTAGCCATTCACCTTGGGGCGCTCCGATTTTGTTTGTTAAAAAGAAAGATGGATCCCTACGAATGTGCATTGACTATCGTGAACTAAACAAATTGACGGTTAAGAACCGATATCCTCTTCCTCGCATTGATGACCTCTTTGATCAATTACAAGGGTCTTGTGTATATTCAAAAATCGATCTCCGCTCGGGTTATCATTAATTGAGGGTTAAGGGGGAAGATGTCTCCTAAACCGCTTTCCGGACTCGTTATGGTAGTTATGAATTCCTTGTCATGCCATTTGGTCTCACTAACGCACCGGCGGTGTTCATGGATCTTATGAACTGCGTGTGCAAACCGTATCTCGATAAATTCGTTATTGTGTTCATCGATGACATATTGATCTATTCTAAAAATGAAGAAGAGCACGAACAACATCTCCGACTTGTGCTCGAACTCTTGAGACAAGAACGACTTTATGCCAAATTCTCCAAGTGTGAATTTTGGTTGAAGGAAGTTCAATTTCTTGGTCATGTTGTAAGTGATCAAGGTATTAAAGTCGATCCCACAAAAATCGAAGCCATTAGTAAATGGGAGACTCCTACTACTCCTACTCACATTCGTCAATTCTTGGGTCTCGCCGGGTACTATCGTAGATTCATCAAAAACTTCTCTTTGGTTGCACGTCCTTTAACCGCATTAACTCACAAGGGAAAGAAATTCATTTGGGCGACCGAGCAAGAATCCGCGTTTCAAATCTTGAAGACAAAGCTAACCACCGCTCCTATCTTGTCACTCCCCGAAGGCAATGATGACTTTGTTGTATATTGCGATGCCTCGAAACATCGTTTTGGGTGTGTATTGATGCAACGAACGAAAGTCATTGCTTATGCTTCTCGACAACTCAAAATTCATGAACGAAACTACACGACGCATGATCTCGAACTCGGAGCCGTTGTCTTTGCACTTAAAATGTGGAGACACTATCTTTATGGAACCAAGAGTACTATCTTTACCGACCACAAAAGTCTGCAACACATTTTCGATCAAAAGCAACTAAACATGAGACAACGAAGGTGGATTGAAACCTTAAACGATTACGATTGCGAGCTTCGTTACCATCCCAGGAAGGCAAATGTAGTAGCCGATGCCTTAAGTCGAAAAGAAAGAGCGGTGCCTCTTCGTGTCCGAGCCTTAAACATCACCATTCACACAAACCTTAATAGCCAAATTCGGGTAGCCCAAGATGAGGCTCTCAAGGATGAAAACCTTTCACACGTGCTCTTGAACATTCTCGTCTCTCGATTCGAAATTAGGGAGACAGACTTCGATATTACGCCGGAAGGATTTGGGTGCCTAGTTATGGGGACCTACGAAGCCTCATTTTAGATGAAGCCCATAAGTCACGATACTCGATTCACCCCGGTGCCAATAAGATGTACCACGACCTTAAACAACTATATTGGTGGCCGAACATCAAAAGGGACGTAGCTATTTATGTTTCCAAGTGTTTGACATGTTCCAAAGTCAAAGCCGAACACCAAAGACCGTCCGGACTACTTCAACAACCCGAGATCCCGCAATGGAAGTGGGAAAGGATAACGATGGATTTTATCACCAAGCTACCAAAAACGACGGGCGGTTATGATACCATTTGGGTTATTGTTGACCGTCTCACCAAATCCGCACACTTCCTTGCCATGAAAGAAATGGACAAAATGGAGAAACTTGCACAACTTTACATTAAGGAGATCGTAGCCCGACACGGTTGTAGTGACCCGAACTTTTCCATATTTATATATATTAATTGAGATTGATATTTACATGATTAAATGTTTCCAACATGTTAAGCAATCAAACTTGTTAAGACTTGATTAATTGAAATAGGTTTCATATAGACAATTGACCACCCAAGTTGACCGGTGATTCACGAACGTTAAAACTTGTAAAAACTATATGATGACATATATATGGTTATATATATAGTTAACATGATATTATGATATGTAAACATATCATTAAGTATATTAACAATGAACTACATATGTAAAAACAAGACTACTAACTTAATGATTTTGAAACGAGACATATATGTAACGATTATCGTTGTAACGACATTTAATGTATATATATCATATTAAGAGATATTCGTACATCATAATATCATGATAATATAATAATTTAAAATCTCTTTTGATATTATAAACATTGGGTTAACAACATTTAACAAGATCGTTAACCTAAAGGTTTCAAAACAACATTTACATGTAACGACTAACGATGACTTAACGACTCAGTTAAAATGTATATACATGTAGTGTTTTAATATGTATTTATACACTTTTGAAAGACTTCAATACACTTATCAAAATACTTATACTTAACAAAAATGCTTACAATTACATTCTCGTTCAGTTTCATCAACAATTCTACTCGTATGCACCCGTATTCGTACTCGTACAATACACAGCTTTTAGATGTATGTACTATTGGTATATACACTCCAATGATCAGCTCTTAGCAGCCCATGTGAGTCACCTAACACATGTGGGAACCATCATTTGGCAACTAGCATGAAATATCTCATAAGATTACAAAAATATGAGTAATCATTCATGACTTATTTACATGAAAACAAAATTACATATCCTTTATATCTAATCCATACACCAACGACCAAAAACACCTACAAACACTTTCATTCTTCAATTTTCTTCATCTAATTGAACTCTCTCAAGTTCTATCTTCAAGTTCTAAGTGTTCTTCATAAATTCCAAAAGTTCTAGTTTCATAAAATCAAGAATACTTTCAAGTTTGCTAGCTCACTTCCAATCTTGTAAGGTGATCATCCAACCTCAAGAAATCTTTGTTTCTTACAGTAGGTTATCATTCTAATACAAGGTAATAATCATATTCAAACTTTGGTTCAATTTCTATAACTATAACAATCTTATTTCAAGTGATGATCTTACTTGAACTTGTTTTCGTGTCATGATTTTGCTTCAAGAACTTTGAGCCATCCAAGGATCCATTGAAGCTAGATCCATTTTTCTCTTTTCCAGTAGGTTCATCCAAGGAACTTAAGGTAGTAATGATGTTCATAACATCATTCGATTCATACATATAAAGCTATCTTATTCGAAGGTTTAAACTTGTAATCACTAGAACATAGTTTAGTTAATTCTAAACTTGTTCGCAAACAAAAGTTAATCCTTCTAACTTGACTTTTAAAATCAACTAAACACATGTTATATATCTATATGATATGCTAACTTAATGATTTAAAACCTGGAAACACGAAAAACACCGTAAAACCGGATTTACGCCGTCGTAGTAACACCGCGGGCTGTTTTGGGTTAGTTAATTAAAAACTATGATAAACTTTGATTTAAAAGTTGTTATTCTGAGAAAAAGAGTTTTATTATGAACATGAAACTATATCCAAAAATTATGGTTAAACTCAAAGTGGAAGTATGTTTTCTAAAATGGTCATCTAGACGTCGTTCTTTCGACTGAAATGACTACCTTTACAAAAACGACTTGTAACTTATTTTTCCGACTAGAAACCTATACTTTTTTTGTTTAGATTCATAAAATAGAGTTCAATATGAAACCATAGCAATTTGATTCACTCAAAACGGATTTAAAATGAAGAAGTTATGGGTAAAACAAGATTGGATAATTTTTCTCATTTTAGCTACGTGAAAATTGGTAACAAATCTATTCCAACCATAACTTAATCAACTTGTATTATATATTATGTAATCTTGAGATACCATAGACACGTATACAATGTTTCGACCTATCATGTCGACACATCTATATATATTTCGGAACAACCATAGACACTCTATATGTGAATGTTGGAGTTAGCTATACAGGGTTGAGGTTGATTCCAAAATATATATAGTTTGAGTTGTGATCAATACTGAGATACGTATACACTGGGTCGTGGATTGATTCAAGATAATATTTATTGATTTATTTCTGTACATCTAACTGTGGACAACTAGTTGTAGGTTACTAACGAGGACAGCTGACTTAATAAACTTAAAACATCAAAATATATTAAAAGTGTTGTAAATATATTTTGAACATACTTTAATATATATGTATATATTGTTATAGGTTCGTGAATCAACAGTGGCCAAGTCTTACTTCTCGACGAAGTAAAAATCTGTGAAAGTGAGTTATAGTCCCACTTTTAAAATCTAATATTTTTGGGATGAGAATACATGCAGGTTTTATAAATGATTTACAAAATAGACACAAGTACGTGAAACTACATTCTATGGTTGAATTATCGAAATCGAATATGCCCCTTGTTATTAAGTCTGGTAATCTAAGAATTAGGGAACAGACACCCTAATTGACGCGAATCCTAAAGATAGATCTATTGGGCTTAACAAACCCCATCCAAAGTACCGGATGCTTTAGTACTTCGAAATTTATATCATATCCGAAGGGTGTCCCGGAATGATGGGGATATTCTTATATATGCATCTTGTTAATGTCGGTTACCAAGTGTTCACCATATGAATGATTTTTATCTCTATGTATGGGATGTGTATTGAAATATGAAATCTTGTGGTCTATTATTATGATTTGATATATATAGGTTAAACCTATAACTCACCAACATTTTTGTTGACGTTTTAAGCATGTTTATTCTCAGGTGATTATTAAGAGCTTCCGCTGTTGCATACTTAAATAAGGACAAGATTTGGAGTCCATGCTTGTATGATATTGTGTAAAAACTGCATTCAAGAAACTTATTTTTTTGTAACATATTTGTATTGTAAACCATTATATAATGGTCGTGTGTAAACAAGATATTTTAGATTATCATTATTTGATAATCTACGTAAAGCTTTTTAAACCTTTATTGATGAAATAAAGGTTATGGTTTGTTTTAAAATGAATGCAGTCTTTGAAAAACGTCTCATATAGAGGTCAAAACCTCGCAACGAAATCAATTAATATGGAACGTTTTTAATCAATAAGAACGGGACATTTCAGTTGGTATCAGAGCGTTGGTCTTAGAGAACCAGAAAATTTGCATTAGTGTGTCTTATCGAGTTTGTTAGGATGCATTAGTGATTCTGGACTTCGACCGTGTTTTCTTTAAAAATGATTGCTTAACATTTTTGTTGGAAACTATATATTTTTAACATATGAATATTATGTGATATATTAATCTCTTAACGTGTTTGATATTATGTGATAGATGTCTACCTCTAGAACAAGTCCCATTGACTCACCTAATAATAATGAAGAGTCAAATGTAAATTGGAATGATTCGTGGACTGATTCACAAGTTCCCGAAGAGGAACCGGAAGAAGAGTCGGAACCGGAAGAAGAATCAGAACCGGAAGAAGAATCGGAACCGGAAGAAGAATCGGAACCGGTGGGGGAAATAAAAAAAACGGTTAAGTAAAAGAGAATCCTCAACCAACCGACCAAGGTTAATTATGGTCAATGGTGTTTCCGCCAAGGAAGCAAAATATTGGGAGGATTACCAATTCTCCGATGAATCGGATTCCGACGAGAATTCCGATGATGTTATAGAAATTACCCCAACTGAATTTAAAAAGGCAAAAGAAAATAATAAGGGAAAGGGCATAAAAATAGAGAAATCTAATTCCAACCCCGATGAACTTTATATGTATCGTCAACCCCCGAAGTCCTTAAGTTGTAACAATGACCCGGGAACCTCTAAACCACCAGGTTTTTCTAAACCAATGTGGAAAATTACGGCTCGTATTAGGGGAACATCATATATCCCTAGAAACTTAGCAAAACGAACCAAAACCGAAGAAGAAGAAACAAGCGAGTCGGAATAAGATAGTTGTATTCGTGTGGTGTAATATATGTAATATAGTGTGCTTATGCTTTATGATATATGTAAAAATTGCTTGTATTAATAAGTATTTTTTTTTATGAATCTAACTATTGTCTATTTTACAGTATAAAAACACAAAATGGATAGACAACCCAATATTTTAAGAGACCTACCCGGAGACATGATTGATGAAATCTTGTCTAGAGTCGGTCAGAATTCCTCGGCACAACTATTTAAGGCGAGATCAGTTTGTAAGACATTCGAAGAACGTTCCAAGAATGATTTGGTTTACAAAAGGCTTTCGTTCGGAAGATGGGGGATATCACATTGGGAAATCCATAAGTTACGATGTGTTTACTTTGACGCATATATTGCGGGGAACCCAAATGCTATTTTACGCAACGGGTTAAGAAATTATTTTGACTCAGTATATCCAAATATAGGACTTCGTGATTTAGAAAAAGCGGCTAACATGCAACATAAAGAAGCATGTTATGCTTACGGGTTAGTAATGTTCGCTTCTCACCAAAGTGAGAACAAGAACATCGGGCTACAACTATTAAACAAAACGTTCCCTCAAGTGACGGAGTCGGTAATTGGGGTAAGAAATGAGGTTTTTAGGTTATTACGAGACTGTTGGTCATTACGTAACCCTCGTCCCTTTGACGACGTTACAACACGCTGTGTTATCAACGGCCATAACGGTTATGTTCCACAAGACCAAGGATGGGAAGTAGTCCTAGTAAAACCAGAATGCATGACTTGTTTCTGGACGTATGAATTACGTGTCTTTATTGCCTTTGCTGAACGACTTGTGTACTAGCTAGAATTATCTTCACAACTATCTTGTATCAAAGTTATTGTGTGCTATATTTCATGCTTTATGTAAAATAAGCGGTATTGTAAGTTTGTAAAATATTGTATAAAAGTTTGAACGCGAAATATTATTATAATCAGTTTTTCATATAGAATTGTAGTAGTTGAATTGTATATTAGCTACTAAGTATGAACTTAACGGGTAGGTACTACCCGAATTTAAACTTATAAAACGCTAATATGAAGAAAAAGCTTTTATAAATGAGTTCATATTATGCTACGAAATACTATTAACTACTCTTAATATTCTGTATGATTAACTTGTTCCATTTAACTATTTTGAAGGAAATGGCACCGACTACTCGACACACCGTGAATATGAATGAAGAGGAATTCCGTACTTTTCTAGCTTCAAACATAGCCGCAGTACAGGCTGCGCTACATACCAACAATAACCTTGGATCTAGCAGTACAGGAAATCGTGTAGGATGCACCTACAAAGAATTCACTGCCTGCAAACCTTTGGAATTTGATGGAACCGAAGGACCGATCGGATTGAAACGGTGGACCGAGAAGGTTGAATCGGTGTTTGCCATAAGTAAGTGTACTGAAGAGGACAAAGTGAAGTACGCTACGCATACCTTCACAGGTTCTGCGTTAACATGGTGGAATACCTATCTAGAGCAAGTGGGACAAGATGATGCGTACGCACTACCGTGGTCAGCATTCAAGCACTTGATGAATGAGAAGTACCGTCCCAGAACCGAGGTCAATAAGCTCAAGACAGAACTTAGAGGGTTACGAACCCAAGGCTTTGATATTACCACGTACGAAAGACGATTCACAGAATTGTGCCTATTGTGTCCGGGAGCGTTCGAAGATGAGGAAGAGAAGATCGACGCGTTTGTGAAAGGATTACCGGAAAGAATCCAAGAAGATATAAGTTCGCACGAGCCCGCCTCCATACAACAGGCATGTAGAATGGCTCACAAACTAGTGAACCAGATTGAAGAAAGAATTAAAGAACAGACTGCTGAAGAGGCCAATGTGAAGCAAGTCAAAAGAAAGTGGGAGGAAAACGGTGATAAGAATCGCCAATACAGCAACAACAGCAATTACAACAATAATCGCAACAATTATCCCAACAATCGCAACATCAATCGCAACTACAACAAACGGCCCAACAACAACAACAACAACAACAACAACAGCAACTACAACAATCATCCCAACAACAATAATAACCGCAACAACAACAACAATCAGAAGCAGCTATGCCAAAGGTGTGAAAAGAATCACTCGGGGTTCTGCACCAAATTTTGCAACAAGTGTAAAAGAAATGGTCATAGCGCGGCGAAGTGTGAGGTCTACGGACCAGGGGTTAATAGAACGAAAGGAACAAATGGTGTCGGAACGAGTAATGGCGGAGCAAGTAGTGTCGGAGCAAGTTATGCCAATGTAGTTTGTTATAAATGTGGAAAACCATGCCACATTATTAGAAATTGCCCGAACCAGGAGAACACGAATGGACAAGGCCGTGGAAGAGTTTTCAATATTAATGCGGTAGAGGCACAGGAAGACCCGGAGCTTGTTACGGGTACGTTTCTTATTGACAATAAATCTGCTTACGTTTTATTTGATTCGGGTGCGGATAGAAGCTATATGAGTAGAGATTTTTGTGCTAAATTAAGTTGTCCATTGACGCCTTTGGATAGTAAATTTTTACTCGAATTAGCAAATGGTAAATTAATTTCAGTAGATAATATATGTCGGAATCGAGAAATTAAACTGGTTAGCGAAACATTTAAGATTGATTTGATACCAGTAGAGTTAGGGAGTTTTGATGTGATAATCGGTATGGACTGGTTGAAAGAAGTGAAAGCGGAGATCGTTTGTTACAAAAATGCAATTCGCATTATACGAGAAAAAGGAAAACCCTTAATGGTGTACGGAGAAAAGGGCAACACGAAGCTACATCTTATTAGTAATTTGAAGGCACAAAAACTAATAAGAAAAGGTTGCTATGCTGTTCTAGCACACGTCGAGAAAGTAAAAACTGAAGAAAAGAGCATCAATGATGTTCCCGTCGCAAAAGAATTTCCTGATGTATTTCCGAAAGAATTACCGGGATTACCCCCACATCGATCCGTTGAATTTCAAATAGATCTTGTACCAGGAGCTGCACCAATAGCTCGTGCTCCTTACAGACTCGCACCCAGCGAGATGAAAGAACTGCAAAGCCAATTACAAGAACTTTTAGAGCGTGGTTTCATTCGACCAAGCACATCACCGTGGGGAGCTCCTGTTTTGTTTGTTAAGAAGAAAGATGGTACATTCAGGTTGTGTATCGACTACCGAGAGTTGAACAAACTTACCATCAAGAACCGCTACCCACTACCGAGAATCGATGACTTATTTGATCAACTACAAGGCTCGTCTGTTTATTCAAAGATTGACTTACGTTCCGGGTATCATCAAATGCGGGTGAAAGAAGATGATATTCCAAAGACTGCTTTCAGAACACGTTACGGTCATTACGAGTTTATGGTCATGCCGTTTGGTTTAACTAATGCACCAGCTGTGTTCATGGACCTTATGAACCGAGTGTGTGGACCATACCTTGACAAGTTTGTCATTGTTTTCATTGATGACATACTTATTTACTCAAAGAATGACCAAGAACACGGTGAACATTTGAGAAAGGTGTTAGAAGTATTGAGGAAGGAAGAATTGTACGCTAAGTTTTCAAAGTGTGCATTTTGGTTGGAAGAAGTTCAATTCCTCGGTCACATAGTGAACAAAGAAGGTATTAAGGTGGATCCGGCAAAGATAGAAACTGTTGAAAAGTGGGAAACCCCGAAAACTCCGAAACACATACGCCAGTTTTTAGGACTAGCTGGTTACTACAGAAGGTTCATCCAAGACTTTTCCAGAATAGCAAAACCCTTGACTGCATTAACGCATAAAGGGAAGAAATTTGAATGGAATGATGAACAAGAGAAAGCGTTTCAGTTATTGAAGAAAAAGCTAACTACGGCACCTATATTGTCATTGCCTGAAGGGAATGATGATTTTGTGATTTATTGTGATGCATCAAAGCAAGGTCTCGGTTGTGTATTAATGCAACGAACGAAGGTGATTGCTTATGCGTCTAGACAATTGAAGATTCACGAACAAAATTATACGACGCATGATTTGGAATTAGGCGCGGTTGTTTTTGCATTAAAGACTTGGAGGCACTACTTATATGGGGTCAAAAGTATTATATATACCGACCACAAAAGTCTTCAACACATATTTAATCAGAAACAACTGAATATGAGGCAGCGTAGGTGGATTGAATTATTGAATGATTACGATTTTGAGATTCGTTACCACCCGGGGAAGGCAAATGTGGTAGCCGATGCCTTGAGCAGGAAGGATAGAGAACCCATTCGAGTAAAATCTATGAATATAATGATTCATAATAACATTACTACTCAAATAAAGGAGGCGCAACAAGGAGTTTTAAAAGAGGGAAATTTAAAGGATGAAATACCCAAAGGATCGGAGAAGCATCTTAATATTCGGGAAGACGGAACCCGGTATAGGGCTGAAAGGATTTGGGTACCAAAATTTGGAGATATGAGAGAAATGGTACTTAGAGAAGCTCATAAAACCAGATACTCAATACATCCTGGAACGGGAAAGATGTACAAGGATCTCAAGAAACATTTTTGGTGGCCGGGTATGAAAGCCGATGTTGCTAAATACGTAGGAGAATGTTTGACGTGTTCTAAGGTCAAAGCTGAGCATCAGAAACCATCAGGTCTACTTCAACAACCCGAAATCCCGGAATGGAAATGGGAAAACATTACCATGGATTTCATCACTAAATTGCCAAGGACTGCAAGTGGTTTTGATACTATTTGGGTAATAGTTGATCGTCTCACCAAATCAGCACACTTCCTACCAATAAGAGAAGATGACAAGATGGAGAAGTTAGCACGACTGTATTTGAAGGAAGTCGTCTCCAGACATGGAATACCAATCTCTATTATCTCTGATAGGGATGGCAGATTTATTTCAAGATTCTGGCAGACATTACAGCAAGCATTAGGAACTCGTCTAGACATGAGTACTGCCTATCACCCACAAACTGATGGGCAGAGCGAACGGACGATACAAACGCTTGAAGACATGCTACGAGCATGTGTTATTGATTTCGGAAACAGTTGGGATCGACATCTACCGTTAGCAGAATTTTCCTACAACAACAGCTACCATTCAAGCATTGAGATGGCGCCGTTTGAAGCACTTTATGGTAGAAAGTGCAGGTCTCCGATTTGTTGGAGTGAGGTGGGGGATAGACAGATTACGGGTCCGGAGATTATACAAGAAACTACCGAGAAGATCATCCAAATTCAACAACGGTTGAAAACCGCCCAAAGTCGACAAAAGAGCTACGCTGACATTAAAAGAAAAGATATAGAATTTGAAATTGGAGAGATGGTCATGCTTAAAGTATCACCTTGGAAAGGCGTTGTTCGATTTGGTAAACGAGGGAAATTAAATCCAAGGTATATTGGACCATTCAAGATTATTGATCGTGTCGGACCAGTAGCTTACCGACTAGAGTTACCTCAACAACTCGCGGCTGTACATAACACTTTCCACGTCTCGAATTTAAAGAAATGTTTTGCTAAAGAAGATCTCACTATTCCGTTAGATGAAATCCAAATCAACGAAAAACTTCAATTCATCGAAGAACCCGTCGAAATAATGGATCGTGAGGTTAAAAGACTTAAGCAAAACAAGATACCAATTGTTAAGGTTAGATGGAATGCTCGTAGAGGACCCGAGTTCACCTGGGAGCGTGAAGATCAGATGAAGAAGAAATACCCGCATCTATTTCCAGAAGATTCGTCAACACCTTCAACAGCTTAAAATTTCGGGACGAAATTTATTTAACGGGTAGGTACTGTAGTGACCCGAACTTTTCCATATTTATATATATTAATTGAGATTGATATTTACATGATTAAATGTTTCCAACATGTTAAGAAATCAAACTTGTTAAGACTTGATTAATTGAAATAGGTTTCATATAGACAATTGACCACCCAAGTTGACCGGTGATTCACGAACGTTAAAACTTGTAAAAACTATATGATGACATATATATGGTTATATATATAGTTAACATGATATTATGATATGTAAACATATCATTAAGTATATTAACAATGAACTACATATGTAAAAACAAGACTACTAACTTAATGATTTTGAAACGAGACATATATGTAACGATTATCGTTGTAACGACATTTAATGTATATATATCATATTAAGAGATATTCGTACATCATAATATCATGATAATATAATAATTTAAAATCTCTTTTGATATTATAAACATTGGGTTAACAACATTTAACAAGATCGTTAACCTAAAGGTTTCAAAACAACATTTACATGTAACGACTAACGATGACTTAACGACTCAGTTAAAATGTATATACATGTAGTGTTTTAATATGTATTTATACACTTTTGAAAGACTTCAATACACTTATCAAAATACTTATACTTAACAAAAATGCTTACAATTACATTCTCGTTCAGTTTCATCAACAATTCTACTCGTATGCACCCGTATTCGTACTCGTACAATACACAGCTTTTAGATGTATGTACTATTGGTATATACACTCCAATGATCAGCTCTTAGCAGCCCATGTGAGTCACCTAACACATGTGGGAACCATCATTTGGCAACTAGCATGAAATATCTCATAAGATTACAAAAATATGAGTAATCATTCATGACTTATTTACATGAAAACAAAATTACATATCCTTTATATCTAATCCATACACCAACGACCAAAAACACCTACAAACACTTTCATTCTTCAATTTTCTTCATCTAATTGAACTCTCTCAAGTTCTATCTTCAAGTTCTAAGTGTTCTTCATAAATTCCAAAAGTTCTAGTTTCATAAAATCAAGAATACTTTCAAGTTTGCTAGCTCACTTCCAATCTTGTAAGGTGATCATCCAACCTCAAGAAATCTTTGTTTCTTACAGTAGGTTATCATTCTAATACAAGGTAATAATCATATTCAAACTTTGGTTCAATTTCTATAACTATAACAATCTTATTTCAAGTGATGATCTTACTTGAACTTGTTTTCGTGTCATGATTTTGCTTCAAGAACTTTGAGCCATCCAAGGATCCATTGAAGCTAGATCCATTTTTCTCTTTTCCAGTAGGTTCATCCAAGGAACTTAAGGTAGTAATGATGTTCATAACATCATTCGATTCATACATATAAAGCTATCTTATTCGAAGGTTTAAACTTGTAATCACTAGAACATAGTTTAGTTAATTCTAAACTTGTTCGCAAACAAAAGTTAATCCTTCTAACTTGACTTTTAAAATCAACTAAACACATGTTATATATCTATATGATATGCTAACTTAATGATTTAAAACCTGGAAACACGAAAAACACCGTAAAACCGGATTTACGCCGTCGTAGTAACACCGCGGGCTGTTTTGGGTTAGTTAATTAAAAACTATGATAAACTTTGATTTAAAAGTTGTTATTCTGAGAAAAAGAGTTTTATTATGAACATGAAACTATATCCAAAAATTATGGTTAAACTCAAAGTGGAAGTATGTTTTCTAAAATGGTCATCTAGACGTCGTTCTTTCGACTGAAATGACTACCTTTACAAAAACGACTTGTAACTTATTTTTCCGACTAGAAACCTATACTTTTTTTGTTTAGATTCATAAAATAGAGTTCAATATGAAACCATAGCAATTTGATTCACTCAAAACGGATTTAAAATGAAGAAGTTATGGGTAAAACAAGATTGGATAATTTTTCTCATTTTAGCTACGTGAAAATTGGTAACAAATCTATTCCAACCATAACTTAATCAACTTGTATTATATATTATGTAATCTTGAGATACCATAGACACGTATACAATGTTTCGACCTATCATGTCGACACATCTATATATATTTCGGAACAACCATAGACACTCTATATGTGAATGTTGGAGTTAGCTATACAGGGTTGAGGTTGATTCCAAAATATATATAGTTTGAGTTGTGATCAATACTGAGATACGTATACACTGGGTCGTGGATTGATTCAAGATAATATTTATTGATTTATTTCTGTACATCTAACTGTGGACAACTAGTTGTAGGTTACTAACGAGGACAGCTGACTTAATAAACTTAAAACATCAAAATATATTAAAAGTGTTGTAAATATATTTTGAACATACTTTAATATATATGTATATATTGTTATAGGTTCGTGAATCAACAGTGGCCAAGTCTTACTTCTCGACGAAGTAAAAATCTGTGAAAGTGAGTTATAGTCCCACTTTTAAAATCTAATATTTTTGGGATGAGAATACATGCAGGTTTTATAAATGATTTACAAAATAGACACAAGTACGTGAAACTACATTCTATGGTTGAATTATCGAAATCGAATATGCCCCTTGTTATTAAGTCTGGTAATCTAAGAATTAGGGAACAGACACCCTAATTGACGCGAATCCTAAAGATAGATCTATTGGGCTTAACAAACCCCATCCAAAGTACCGGATGCTTTAGTACTTCGAAATTTATATCATATCCGAAGGGTGTCCCGGAATGATGGGGATATTCTTATATATGCATCTTGTTAATGTCGGTTACCAAGTGTTCACCATATGAATGATTTTTATCTCTATGTATGGGATGTGTATTGAAATATGAAATCTTGTGGTCTATTATTATGATTTGATATATATAGGTTAAACCTATAACTCACCAACATTTTTGTTGACGTTTTAAGCATGTTTATTCTCAGGTGATTATTAAGAGCTTCCGCTGTTGCATACTTAAATAAGGACAAGATTTGGAGTCCATGCTTGTATGATATTGTGTAAAAACTGCATTCAAGAAACTTATTTTTTTGTAACATATTTGTATTGTAAACCATTATATAATGGTCGTGTGTAAACAAGATATTTTAGATTATCATTATTTGATAATCTACGTAAAGCTTTTTAAACCTTTATTGATGAAATAAAGGTTATGGTTTGTTTTAAAATGAATGCAGTCTTTGAAAAACGTCTCATATAGAGGTCAAAACCTCGCAACGAAATCAATTAATATGGAACGTTTTTAATCAATAAGAACGGGACATTTCAACGGTGTACCTTTATCGATTATCTCCGACCGAGATGGCCATTTCGTTTCTAGATTTTGGCGTACATTGCAAGAAGCGTTGGGAACGCGTTTAGACATGAGCACCGCATATCATCCTCAAACTGATGGACAAAGCGAACGTACAATTCAAACCTTAGAGGACATGTTACGAGCTTGCGTGGTTGATTTCGAAAAAGCTTGGGACAAGCACTTACCTCTCGCCGAGTTCTCTTACAACAATAGTTATCACGCAAGTATTAAAGTCGCACCTTTTGAAGCGCTATATGGCCGAAAATGTCGTTCACCTCTTTGTTGGGCCGAAGTAGGTGACGTACAAATCACCGGACCCGAACTCATTCACGAAACCACCGAGAAGATCGTTCAAATCCAAGATAGGCTTCAGACGGCCCGGAGTCGTCAAAAGTGCTATACCGACAAAAGACGCAACGACCTTGAATTTCAAGTCGGTGACCGCGTCATGTTAAAAGTCGCACCTTGGAAGGGTGTAATCCGTTTTGGGAAACGCGGGAAGCTAAATACGCGGTATATTGGTCCTTTCGAAATCTTGGAGCGTGTTGGAACCGTTGCTTATCGTTTAGATCTTCCGCCTCAACTGAGTTCCGTTCATCCTACTTTCCATTTATCTAACTTGAAAAAGTGTTTAGCCAAACCCGAACTCATCATCCCTCTCGAGGAGCTTACTATCGATGACAAACTTCATTTTATGGAGGAACCGGTTAAAATTGTGGACACCTCCGTCAAAACGTTAAAACAAAGCCGAATTCCAATTGTCAAGGTCCGTTGGAATGCCAAAAGGGGACCCGAGTTTACTTGGGAAAGATAAGATCAAATGCAAAGGAAGTATCCTCATCTATTCGTGAATTCGGAAACGCAAGATCTCGAGGAAGAAACAACGACTACTACGCCTACTTAAATTTTGGGACGAAATTTCTTTTAAGGAGTAGGTAATGTAACATCCCGCCTTTTTCCGTTTACTTTCCGTTTATTCATTTTTAAAGTCCGTTATATATTTATAACATCTCCCGTTGATACGCGTTTTAAATTATCTCGTTTTGGTAATTCACGCACCCGATTCAAACATGAGGGGCTAAACTTGCCAAGATGCCAATTTGGTGACTAGGTCAAAGGGGTCAACCCTTCCTCCTTCATTCATTCATCCCCTCTTTCCCTAATTCTTTCTTCTTTTTCTCTCAACACCCAAATACAAAGATTCATCATCTAAATTCGGATTAGGAAGCTAGCAACAAAACAAATTACAAATTCGTGATCCTTGCATCTTCCTCTTCGATTCCATACCGATTTCATTACATTTGGGTAACTTTCTAAAATCACTAGATTTTGTGTTCTTGATGTTTTTAACTTATAAAAGTGTTAATTAGTGTCTATGGCTCAAGTCTAACATGAATATATGATTTATATGCTCGATCTCGTTGTTTTAGTGTAACTAGCATGAACTTGAATTTTGGTGCGTTGTTCTTGAATTTTGGATGATCATATGTTGTTAGATGTTAAAAGTTGATGTTTTAATTGTGTTACTAGCATCACTAGCTTCAATTTGATGTGTAGGTTGCTTAGGAAAACTTCATGTACTTGATTATTGATTGTGGTGAATTTGGGTTGGGGTTTGATAAGCTTGAAATGGACTTTTGATGCTTGGAATGACATGAGATGTTATTAGTAAGTGTTAGGTTGTATTGTATGCTTGATTACCTACGAAATGGCGTATTGTATGTAGGTAGTTAGTTTCCGAATCATTGATATGTATTTATGAACTTGGATGCGGTTAATGATGAGCATTAAATGCGGTTTGGTTGTAGTAAGTGTTGAATTGATAGACGAAATGTGTTTAATCGTTTTCCTCGTCAAAATACCTTCCCAACGGTGTATGATACATGTTCTAGGTGTTTTCGGTTAGCAAATTGTATTTGTTTGAGTTTTGGTTCGTGCACTTGAGAGTTGCTATAAACAGGCCTGGATACTAATCTGGACGCCGTCCAGCCTTTTGGACGCCGTCCAGGCTTTCAAACTTGGACACCGTCCAGGCATTTTGGACGCCGTCCAATATGCCTGTTCTGTTCTGTTTAGTTTTACCATTTTTTGAAAAATGTTTACTATGCTACGCACCTCCGATTCACATGTAACTTGTTCTAACTTGCTCATATATGATTAAAAACCTCAGAGAAATAGTTCTGGACCCAACCCGAACGTGTTGACTTTTTAGTTGACTTTGACCCGACCAAGTTGACTTTTAATCAAACTTAACCAAATGTTTGTGCAAATCATTCTAACATGCTTTTATACTCGTATCTTGCATGAAACATGACAATTTGACTCACATGTTGTAGTATTCGAGTCGTAACGAGCCATAGGACTAATTGAACATCTTTGACCTATCGTGTTTACCATTATTGATACAACCTATTGTTCAGGTCAAGACTAGCATTGTTCTTTGCACACGTTTACTTGTTAAAGTACTTTACTACTCGTGCACTCAAGGTGAGATCATAGTCCCACTTTTACTCTTTTGCACTTACATTTGGGATGAGAAAACATAAACGTTTCTTTTTACTAAGTGAACATAAGTACAGGAAAACAAACATTCTACATACGAGTTTGAACAAAAATCCTCAATTCGATTATCATTAGTTACACTTGCCGGGTGTAAGCGAGAACTTATGTTATATGGCCATATGGGTTTGACAAACCCTCATTCAAACGGTTCGCTACTGTTTACGAATGAAATGTATTTTCGAGAAACAGTGTATGTTCTAACACTATTGTGATGGGGTTCTATGGAAGGAATGTTAAGCATTGATAATTGGGTGCTCGTGAAACAAACTTTTGGAATGTATTACTATTATCTCATTGTTGCAAATCTTGTGGTTCACTTGTACTTACTTACTCAAACCTATGATTTCACCAACGTTTTCGTTGACAGATTTCTATGTTTTTCTCAGGTCCTTGAACATTTGTGTGATACATGCTTCCGCTCAGTACTTTTGATACTTGCTTGGATGTCGAGTATACATGCATAGTTGGAGCGTTTTTGGCTACTTTAAATTGTGTCGCATAGGTTTCATTCGTACGTTAAACATTGTAATGTAACTAGTCTTTTGAACTACATTTGTAAACTTGAAACATCCTTTTACTTATGAAATAAATGCTACATGTGTGCTCTATTATCGTTACCGGAAAACCTTTTATATCGTTACCGGAAAACCTAAGTAGTCGGCGCCGTCAAACATGATTTGGTCGGGTCGCTACATGTGTGCTCTATTATCGTTACCGGAAAACCTTTTATATTCTGCAATATTACCAACAGATGTACCAGCAACCTCGTTACTCCTTGGCTACAATCTCTCCGAAAAACCATTATATTTGTTCATTAAAACCCTATCATATACTCATCTGCATCTTTTAACAATAATCGCCATACCAATTAGCGGGAATCAGCAAATCTGTATTTTGAATCCCGCAGCGTTTCTATATCAACAGTTATATGTATACATATAACATTTAACTCTTAGAATTATGATCTTCCATTCTGAAATTCTGAAAAGCACCCAGTCTATGAGTCAGTACCTGACGAAATCTCTAGCGAATATCTTGCTCCTTAATTATTCTAAATCCTTGCGGAAGAATTTTCTTCTGTAACTTTTGATCTTAGAAATTCCAAAATATTATCATAAATATCTTCGATATTTCTGAAGATATTTTCATAACTATTTTTATCTAAAATCATTTATCTCTTTACGCTGTCTATATTACTGAAGGTATTTCGTATGCCCGAGAGACATATTAAATTAATGTGGCTAATATGTTTTGATCCAAGTCGGGTCATACCCAATAACAAACTTACTGACACTTTATTTGTATTTGATTTTAAAGATTGGATCGTTGATTGAAATACGCGACACTTGAATTTTAAGAAAATGGTTTCTAAAATAATTACACTTTATATATATATATATATATATATATATATATATATATATATATATATATATATATATATATATATATATATATATATATATATATATATATATATATATATATATATATATATATATATATATATTATGGAATAATTTATATGATATGGATTTAATTATTTATAGGCTAAATAATTAACTAAGTTATGTTACATTTTATAAAATAGGTTTTATAAAGAATGTATACATAACAAATAAAATGTAAGTTTATAAAA
Organism: Rutidosis leptorrhynchoides; assembly: GCF_046630445.1. Lineage (NCBI taxonomy): Eukaryota > Viridiplantae > Streptophyta > Magnoliopsida > Asterales > Asteraceae > Rutidosis > Rutidosis leptorrhynchoides. The sequence goes on along the minus strand of NC_092334.1, from coordinate 280,586,461 downwards.
TGCATTTTATAAAATCTAATTTTATAAAATCAAATTTTATAAAACCATTTTATATATTTAATTGGAAGTGGCATTGGGAGTTAAAGACACATGCTAGAGATTCTTCATTGAATGGCCCATACTTTTCCAAGTATCTATAAGCATGCTCCTTGACTAAAAGCCATACACACATGCAAACATATCAAGAATAAGTGCAAAAAAAAAATTGCATTCTGCTGCAGTTTGGCCGTGGGGTTTGAAGCACAAAAGGGAAGTCTTCAAGCTCATTTTGCAGGTAATTTAAGTGTCTAATTAAATCCTAACAAAAGGTTAGGTGTTGGTGCAAAAGTTTGGGGTATTTCTCCTTGAGGTTTCATCATTTTGAAGCTTTCATTCCATCATCTTCATCATCATCTTGCTGTCCAAATTCAGCCCTCAATTAATATTGAGGAGGTACAATCTTACTTCCTTCTTTTATATGTAAGCATATGTTAATGACTTGATACATATATGGGATTCAATTTAAATGGTTAAACATATAAACTTGTTTTCTTAATAATTATGCTTCCGTTGCTTTAACTTAAATACAATTCGGTTTTGTAATTATGTGAACATTAAGAACTTGTCGTTATGTTGAATTCCATCAATGGTATCTAGAGCCGAGGTCTATGAAATATGCTTCTTATATATGGTCTTTAAAACCCACCAACTTTGCATTCTATTAACATGCATGAATGTAGAATGCAAAAATTAATGGATTTGGGTGGGTATATAGTTTTAGCCGAATTTGGGAGGTTCCAAAAGTGGTTTTGGGTTTGCCATTTGGTTATTATTTAATGATATATTGATGTTCACAATCATAGCCATGACCTTGTGTTTGAATGAATGCTTGTTTGGTTGATTAATTATTTATTTGGTATGTAATATTAATTCATTCATTTGGTTGTAATATTTATTCATTTGGTTATGTAATTTATTTTATATTTGGCATGTAAAATAGATTAGGTTGTATTTTATTTTCTAGATAAAATGTATTAGGATATATTTTGTAAAAAATATGAAGATACAAGATGAAGACTTGGAAGAACACAAGAAGAACCATTTGGATGCAAGATTAAGTGGGAGATTTAAAAATCTCCTAATTTGTGCTATAACCCCTTAACCGGTGGCATTTGTTTTCGGCTAAACAAATGTCTACCAAATTGGCTTGATTGTGAACATATTTGTTTTGCATGCATGGTTGTTTATTGTGTTTGTATGTTTGGTTGCTACAAGTATATCACAAGTTAACAACAAGCAAAATGACATTTAATTGGTTAAATCAGATATTATTAACGACATGCAAAACGACAAATTAAATGATTAAATTGAAATGGCAAAAGGACATTAATAAATGGTTATTAAGGACACTAAAAGGATCACATATATAAAATGGTTTATATCGAGTAATTGGCTTAATTACAAGACATGAAAATGGTTTTTCATAAGTATCATACACTAAATGCATGTTGGTGTATGGCATAAATGTTTTCTTAAACTAGAAATAATGAAAACTTAAAATCCCTATTTACAAGGCAAATGAGTTAAACGCCATCCTTTTGTGTAACACTTAGGCATATTAGGGAACTCATAATGGGATAAAGGTCACCTAACCGTTATGAGCAAACTAATATTATTAAGGTGAATTTCGTATGCTTGTGGGATAAAGGTCACCTAACCACTTGTATGTTAAATTCACACGTTTACACAAGTAGGACGACTTGATTTGGGAATCATGAACTTAGGGTCACCGAAGCATGAGGAACAAATAGGCGTTGATGGGATAAATATGCCATGCAAAAGGATTGCATGATCCCATAACTTAGAAGTTGCAAAAGGATAACAATTGTCATATAATGACTACCTAGCTAAATCTAATGACGGGATAAAGGTCACCTAACCGAAATTTGGTTTACCGTTGAATTCTAAAATTTAATAAATATCAATTGGATTTAAAGGGTATTGATTGTTAAATTAAAATTGATACTTAAACAACTTTGTTAAATTTTATAGATGGCCGCCAATAACAACAACATTCCAAACGCACCAATCAACTTTAACAACCTATCGTTGAGGTCAATCCTCGAAAAGGAAAAAGTCAACCATACGAACTTCATGGATTAGTTTCGTAATCTAAGAATTGTCCTCAAACTAGAGGATAGGGCGTATGTGTTGGAAGACCCCATTCCCGATCAACCGGACGAGGATGATACGGAAGGCATGGCTTATTGGGAGAAATATTGCACCGATTCGGTGCAAGATTCTTGCCTCATGCTTGGGACTATGATACCAGAACTCCAAAAGGATTTAGAGCATCATAGTGCATATGACATGATCACACAATTGAAGGAGATGTTCCTTCAACAAGCTCGTGTCGAGCGCTTCGAAACGGTTCGAGTGCTTCATGCATGTCGGATGGACGACTCTCAATCCGTTTCATCTTATGTCCTTAAGATGAAAAGCCTAATTGATCGAGCGAACCGTCTAAACTGCAACGTGTCTAATGAATTAGCCACGAACCTTATCCTTAATTCTTTGTCAAAGAGGTTTGACACATTTGTAATGAATTACAACATGAATGGATGGGATAAGAGCATTGGCGAATTACATGCCATGCTTAAGACGGCTGATGCGAGCATGGGTAAAAGGGCTTCACCCATGTTTATGATCAATGAAGGCGGTTCCAAAAACAATAACACTTCTAAGCCAAAGACGGCTAGGAGGAAAGGACCTGCCTACCAAGGCAAGGGCAAGGGAAAGGGGAAGATGGTTACCCCAACCAACAATAACAAGAAGCAAAAGGTTACCGGTAAAGCTAACCCCAAGGATGATCCGTGCTTTGGTTGTGGTGAAATGAGTCACTAGAAACGTAACTGTCCTGTCTACCTTAAGGAGTTGAAAGAAAAGAGGGATGCAGGGCAAACCTCAGGTAATGTATATATGGTATACATTGAGCTTAGTATTACTTCTTCTAATACATGGGTATTAGACACAGGATGTGGAACTCACATTTGCAATTCTATGCAGGGGTATAAAAGAAGTAGACAAGAAGCGGGATCATCAAGTCTCTTCATGGGAAATGGAGCTAAGGTGCAAGTAGTAGCTCAAGGAGACTTTATTTTGAAGCTTCCAAGTGGTTTGAAGCTTATTTTGAAAAATGTTTTGTATGCACCCGATTTATCTCGAAACATTATTTCTATATCCAGTTTGAAACAATGTGGTTTTAATCTTAATTTCATTAATGATGATATCCATGTTTCTTTAAATAATGTGTTCTATTTCAAGGCTTCACCTTCGAATGGTATTTATGAATTGGTTCATGATGACACATCATAGAATAGCTCAATGTTCCATGCAAACACCAAGAAACTCAAAAGGGATTTGAGTGATTCCTACTTATGGCATTGTCGCCTTGGTCACATAAACAAGAATCGAATGCATACACTTCAAAAGAATGGACTTTTGAAATCAAATGAACTAGACTCGTTTGATGTATGTGAATCTTGTTTACAAGGCAAAATGACTAAAGCACCTTTCAACGGGACCTATGAAAGGGCTAAGGACTTATTAGGATTAATACATTCGGATGTATGTGGACCCTTTAAGCCCATGACTAGGAAAGGTGAAAGATACTTCGTCACTTTCATTGATGACTTCAGTCATTTCGGATATGTCTACTTGTTAAGACATAAGGACGAAACTTTTGAAGCATTCAAGGAATATCAAAACGAAGTACAAAATCAACTCAATAAGACAATCAAGGTAATTCATACCGATAGAGGAGGTGAATACCTAAGCGATGCTTTCCAAGATCATCTTAAAAGTTGTGGGATTATCTCGCAACTCACTCCTTCTGGAACACCCCAACTTAATGGAGTTTCCAAAAGGAGGAACCGAACCCTAATGGATATGGTTCGATCAATGATGGCTAGAAGCTCGTTACCTCTATCATTTTGGGGTTATTGTCTATGCTCCACAGCTCGTATTTTAAATATGGCCCCAACCAAGAAAGTGGAACGAACTCCTCATGAGATGTGGTTTGGAAAACCTCCATCTCTGTCATACTTAAAGGTATGGGGATGTGAAGCTTATCCTAAGCGTTACGTCCCTAATAAGTTGAATTCTCGATCCACGAAGTGTATCTTCATAGGATATCCCAAGGATGATATGGGATACTATTTCTATGATCCAACCGAGCAAAATGTATTTGTTGCTCGAAAGGCTGCATTTCTTGAAACTAAGTTCCTAATGGAAGGAAATAATGAGAGGAAGATAGATCTTGAAGAGGTTCAAAATCAAGTAGATGATACACAATTGGTTGACACTAGCACTCAACATGAAAATGTTAAGAGTGATCAAATGGATGATCAAAATACACAATACGTTCGCAGATCTGGTAGGATTAGTAATCCTCCTGAGAGATATGGGTTTCTCATGGATGGTTGCTATGTGGTTGATTTGGATGAACCAAGATGCTTTATCAAGGATTGATAAGGATAAATGGCAGGAAGCCATGAATGCTGAGATGCAATCCATGTATGACAACCAAGTTTGGGAACTTGTTGCACAACCTACTGGCTCAAGGCTAGTTGATTGTAAATGGCTTTTCAAAATGAAAACTAACATACATGGAAACTTGGATACATATAAAGCTAGACTTGTAGCAAAAGGTTTAACACAAACTCAAGGGGTTGACTATGATGAAACTTTTTTGCCTGTGGCAATGCTAAAGTTTATTAGGATATTACTTGCCATTGCTGCTCATTATGATTATGAAATATGGCAAATGGATGTCAAGACTGCTTTCCTAAATGGACATCTTGAGGAAGATGTCTATATGGTTCAGCCTGAAGGTTTTGTTGATCCAAAATATCCTAAAAAGGTATGCAAGTTAAAGAAGTCAATCTACGGATAGAAACAAGCATCTAGAATGTAGAATCTTCGTTTTAATGAGGAGACCAAGAAATTTGGCTTCATTAAAAATGGTGATGAAGCTTGTGTATACAAGAAAGCTAGTTGGAGCACTATCATGTTCCTTGTACTATATGTGGATGATATATTGTTATTTGAAAATGATATTCAGGAAATGCAAGGTGTTAAAACTTGGCTAAGTAAATGCTTCTCCGTTAAGGATCTTGGAGAAGCACAATACCTTTTGGGGATTGGGATCTACAGGGATAGATCCAAGAAACTGATAGGTTTGAATCAAAGTGCATACATTGAAAAGATCTTGAAAAGGTTCAAGATGGAGAACTCTAAGAAAGGTTTGGTACCTATTCAAAGAGGAACGATTCTTAGTTCATCTTAGTGCCCTACCATGAAAGATGAACAAGAGAGAATGAAGAAAGTCCCGTACGCATCTGCTATGGGGTCAATCATGTATGCAATGATATTTACTAGACCGTATGTGTCATGCACTCTTAGCTTGACAAGTAGATACCAGAATAACCCAGGCAACAGTTATTTGATTGCTGTCAAAAGTATATTGAAATACCTTAGGAGGACCAAGGATATGTTTCTAATATATGGGTCTGGTGAGGAGGAACTCGCTGTAAAAGGTTACGTGGATGCGAGTTTCCAAACTGATCGAGATGATTCTCGGTCACAGTCCGGTTATGTCTTCACGTTAAATGGAGGTGCGGTCTCTTGGAAGAGTTCAAAATAGGATGTCGTTGCATTATCCACTACAGAGTCAGAGTACATTGTCGCCTCATTGGCAGCTTAGGAAGCTGCATGGATGAAGAAATTCATCGACGACTTAGGAGTAGTCCCTTCCATTCAGGGCCCTCTTGAGATCTTTTGTGACAACGAGGGTGCGATTGCTCAAATCAAAGAACCTCTTGCTCACCAAAAGACCCGTCACATTGAGCGGAGATTCAACTACATAAGGGATAAAGTTGAAAAGGGAAAGATATGTATTCGCAAAGTTCACACAGATCCTAATATAGTTGATCCACTCACGAAGCTCTTACATGGTGCAAAACATCAAGGGCATGTTAGTGCATTAGGGCTTCGATATTCTAGTGATTGGTTGTGATCTGTTTTATGTATTATAACGGAACGAAGTAGTTCAAACTCATTAATATAATTATGGTGTTAATTTATTAATCTTGAGTCATGTTCCTATTTTGCATATTTTATCCATGAATAAGAAATTATTCTAAATTCCGTAGTCGATCACATTTATGGGAACAAGTGTGAGGTTTAGACTATTATGAACTTGGATTGGTATACATTTGTAGTGACCTGAACCTTTCCATGTTTATATATATTAAATGAAATTGTTATATTTACATGATTAAATGTTTTCAACATGTTAAGCAATCAAACTTGTTAAGACTTGATTATTTGAAATGTGCTTCATATAGACAATTGACCACCCAAGTTGACCGGCAATTCACGAACGTTAAAAATTTGTAAAAACGACATGATGATATATATATATATGGATATATATAGTTAACATGAAATTATGATAAGTAAGTATCTCACTAAGTATATTAACAATGAGTGATATACATAAAAATGAGTTTATTGAATTAAGAAACTCGAAATGATATATATAACGATTATCGTTATAACAACGTCTTACTAAATACATATGAATCATATTAAGATATTGATACACTATGTTTAACATGATAAAATGATAATTAATTATATCAATAAGTGTGTTAACAATGAACCACATATGTAAAACAAGACTAATAACTTAAGAATTTAGAAACGAGGCATATATGTAACGATTATCGTTGTAACAACATTTAACTGTATATATATCATACTAAGATATATTAATATATCATACTATCATGATAATGTAATAATTTAACATCTCTTTATATATATTAAACAATGGGTTAACAACATTTAACAAGATCGTTAACCTAAAGGTTTCAAAACAACATTTACATGTAACGACTAACGATGACTTAACGACTCAGTTAAAATGTATATACATGTAGTGTTTTAATATTTATTCATGCACTTTTAGAAGACTTCAAGACACTTATAAAAATACTTCTACTTAACAAAAATGCTTACAATTACATCCTCGTTCAGTTTCATCAACAATTCTACTCGTATGCACCCGTATTTGTACTCGTACAATACATAGTTTTTAGATGTATGTACTATTGATATATACACTCCAATGATCAGCTCTTAGCAGCCCATGTAAGTCACCTAACACATGTGGGAACCATCATTTGGCAACTAGCATGAAATATCTCATAAAATTACAAAAATATTAGTAATCATTCATGACTTATTTACATGTAAACAAAATTACACATTCTTTATATCTAATCCATATACCAACAACCAAAAACACCTACAAACACTTTCATTCTTCAATTTTATTCATCTAAGTGATCTCTCTCAAGTTCTATCTTCAAGTTCTAAGTGTTATTCATAAATTCTACAAGTTCTGGTTTCATAAAATCAAGAATACTTCCAAGTTTACTAGCTCACTTCCAATCTTGTAAAGTGATCATCCAACCTCAAGAAATCCTTATTGTTTACAGTAAGATATCATTCTAAATCAAGGAAATATACTCATATACAAACTTTGATTCAATTCCTATAACTATAACTATCTTAATTCGAGTGATAATCTTATTTGAACTTGTTTTCGTGTCATGATTCTGCTTCAAGAACTTTCAAGCCATCCAAGATCCTTTGAAGCTAGATCATTTCTTGTCACTTCCAGTAGGTTTACCTACTAAACTTGAGGTAGTAATGATGTTCATAACATCACTCGATTCATATATATAAAACTACCTTATTCGAAGGTTTAAACTTGAAATCACTAGAACATAGTTTAGTTAATTCTAAACTTGTTCGCAAACAAAAGTTAATCCTTCTAACTTGACTTTTAAAATCATCTAAACACATGTTCTATATCAATATGATATGCTAAATTAATGATTTAAAACCGGGAAACATGAAAAACACCGTAAAACCAGAAGTAGAAGTATGTTTTCCAAAACGGTCATCTAGACGTCGTTCTTTCGACTAAAATGACTACCTTTACAAAAATGACTTGTAACCTGTATTTCCGACTATAAACTTATACTTTTTCTATTTAGATTCATACACTTAAGTTCAATATGAAACCATAGCAACTTGAAACACTCAAAACGGATTTAAAACGAAGAAGTTATGGGTAAAACAAGATTGGATAATTTTTATTGTTGTAGCTACGTGAAAATTGGTAACAAATCAATATTTATCATATCCTAGCTAACCTATATTGTATTACATGTATTCTAATATATTATTTAATCTTGGGATACCATAGACACGTATGCAAATGTTTTGACATATCATATCGACCCATGTATATATATTATTTGGAACAACCATAGACACTCTATATGCAGTAATGTTGGAGTTAGCTATACAGGGTTGAGGTTGATTCCAAAAATATATATACTTTGAGTTGTGATCTAGCCTGAGACATATATACACTGGGTCGTAGATTGATCCAAGATAATTATATCGATTTATTTTTGTACATCTAACTATGGACAACTAGTTGTAGGTTACTAACGAGGACAGCTGACTTAATAAACTTAAAATATTAAAACGTATTAAAAATGTTGTAAATATATTTTGAACATACTTTGATATATATATGTACATATTTGTCATAGGTTCGTGAATCGACCAGTGGCCAAGTCTTACTTTCCGATGAAGTAAAAATCTGTGAAAGTGAGTTATAGTCCCACTTTTAAAATCTATTTTTTTTTGGGATGAGAATACATGCGATTTTATAAATGTTTTACAAAATAGACACAAGTAATCGAAAATACTTTCTATGTTGGATTATAGAACCGAATAAGCCCCTTTTTAGCTTGGTAGCCTAAGAATTAGGGAAATGGCCCCTAATTGACGTGAATCCTAAAGATAGATCTATTTGGCCCAACAAGCCTCATCCGAGTTACGGATGCTTTAGTACTTCGATTTATCATATCCGATGAGAGTCCCGGAATGATGGGGATATTCTATATGCATCTTGTTAAGGTCGGTTACCAGGTGTTCAACATATGAATGATTTTTTATCTCTATGCAGTTTGCGAAATGCCTGATATGAGATGTGTTATAAAAATGAAATCTTGTGGTCTATTATTATGATTTGATAATATGTAGGTTAAACCTATCATTCACCAACAATTTCGTTGATGTTTTAAGCATGTTTATTCTCAGTTGATTATTAAGAGCTTCCGCTGTTGCATACTAAATTAAGGACAAGATTTGGAGTCCATGCTTGTATAATATTGTTTAAAAACTGCATTCGATGACTAATGTTGATGTGTAATATTATTGTAAACCATTATGTAATGGTCGTGTGAAAAACGCTATATTTTAGATTATCATTATTTGATAATCGTCGTAATATTTTAAAGGTTATGGTTTGTTCTAAAATCGAATGCAGTCTTTGAAAAACGTCTCATATAGAGGTCTAAACCTCGCAACGAAATCAATTAATATGGAAGGTTTATAATCAATATGAACGGGATATTTCAGTTGGTATCCGAGCGTTGGTCCTAGAGAACCAGAAATTTGCATTAGTGTGTCTTATCGAGTTTGTTAGGATACATTAGTGAGTCTGGACTTTGACCGTGTTTTCTTTAAAAACGATTGCTTAAAACTTTTGTTGGATACTATATATTATTAACATGTAAATATTATGTGATATATTAACCTCATAATGTGTTTTATATTATGTGATAGATGTCTACCACTAGTACAAATACCATCGATTCACCTAATAATAATGAAGTGTCGAATATATTTTGGGAAGATTCACAAATTCCCGAAAGAGGAACCGGAAGAAGAGGAACCGGAAGAAGAGGAACCGGAAGAGGAGGAACCAGAAGAAGAAGAGGTTCCGGAGGAAGAAATATTGATACCTATAGTAAATCGATTAAATAAAAGAAAATCCTCAACCAACGGACCAAAGTTAATAATGGTCAATGGTGTTTCCGCCGAGGAATCAAAATATTGGGAAGATTACCAATTTTCCAATGAATCGGATCCCGATGAGGATTCCGACGATGTTATAGAAATTAGCTCGACCCAATTTAATAAAGCGAAAGAAAATAATAAGGGAAAAGGTATAAAAATAGAGAAATCCAATTCCAACCCCGATGAACTTTATATGTATCTGCAACATCCGTATTTCCTAAAATGTAACAATGATCCGGGAACCTCTAAACCACCAGGTTTTTCTAAACCATTGTGGAAAACGACGGCTCGTATTAGAGGAACACCATATATTCCTAGAAAATTAGGAAAACGAACCAAGTCCGAAGAAGAAGAAACCAGTGATTCAGATTAGAGGGTTGTAATCATGTTGTGTATTATATGTATTGTAGTGTGCTTGTACTTTTATGTTCTATGTAAAAATTGCTTGTATTGTTTGTTAATTATCTTTTATGAATCTAACCCTCGTCTATTTTTACAATATAAAAACACAAAATGGACATTTAGGGTTGACAACCGAATATTTTAGAAGACTTACCAGAGGATATGATTGATGAAATCTTGTCTAGAGTCGGTCAGAATTCATCAGCACAATTAGTTATGGTGAAATTAACTTGTCAAACATTTGAAAGACTTTCCAGAAATGCCTTAGTTTATAAAAGGTTTTCCTTTGATAGGTGGGGTATATCACATTGAGGAGACCGCAAGTTACGCCGTATTTTCTTTAAAGTGTTAAATGCGGGGAACCCAAATGCAATTTTACGCTATGGGTTAAGAACCTATTTTGACTCAACATATCCCAACATAGGATTTCGTGAATTAGAAAGAGCTTCTAACATGCAACATAAAGAAGCATGTTATGCTTACGGGTTAGTGATGTTCGCTTCTTACCAAAGTGAGAAAAAGAACATCGGATTGCAACTTTTAAATAAAACCTTCCCACAAGTGACGGATTTAGTAGTTGGGGTGAGAAACAAGGTTTTTAGATTATTACGGGGCTGTTGGACATTACGAAACCCTCGTCCTTTTGACGACATTACAACATGCTGTCTTGTCAACGGTCACAACGGTTATGTTCCACAAGACCAAGGATGGGAAGTAGTCTTAGTAAAACCAAAATGCATGACTTGTTTCTAGACGTATGAATTACGTGTCTTTATTGCCTTTGTTGAATGACTTGTGTAATAACTAGAATTATCTTCGCAACTGTTTTGTATCAGAGTTTTTAAGTGCTATATTTCATGCTATATGTAAAATAGCAGTATTGCAAGTTTGCAAAATATTGTATAAAAGTTTGAAAGTGAAATATTATTATAAACAGTTTTTCATATAGAATTGTAGTAGTTGAATTGTATATTAGCTACTAAGTATGAACTTAACGGGTAGGTATTACCCGAACTAAAACTTATAAAAAGCTAATATGAAGAAAAATCTTTTATAAATGAGTTCATATTATGCTACGGAATACTATTGACTACTCTTAATATTCTATATGATTAACTTAATTCTTTTGGCTATTTTTGAAGGAAATGGCACCGACTACTCGTCAGAACTTGAACATGAGTGAGGAAGACTTCCTTGCTTTCCTTGCCGCAAATATAGCCGCAGTACAGGCTGCAATGCAAAACAACAATAACTCAGGGTCTAGCAGTGGAGTTAACTCCACAGGAAACCATGTAGGATGCTCCTACAAGGCTTTCACTGCCTGTAAACCTCTAGAATTCGATGGAACTGAAGGACCAGTCGGACTGAAACGATGGACCGAAAAGGTCGAATCTGTATTTGCTATAAGCAAATGTGCTGAGGAAGATAAGGTAAAGTACGCCACGCATACCTTCACAGGTACTGCATTAACATGGTGGAATACCTATCTCGAACAAGTGGGACAAGATGCTGCTTACGCACTACTGTGGTCAGCATTCAAACACTTGATGAACGAGCAGTACCGTCCCAGAAACGAAGTCAATAAGCTCAAGACAGAGCTTAGAGAATTACGAATGAAGGGATTCGATATGACCACATACGAATGACGATTCACCGAGTTGTGTTTATTGTGCCCAAGAGTGTTCGAAGATGAAGAAGATCAGATCGATGCGTTTGTAAAGGGGTTACCAGAGAGAATTCAGGAGGATGTGAGTTCAAGCGCGCCCACTTCAATGCAAAAGGCAAGCCGAATGGCTCACAAACTTATAAACCAGATTGAGGGAAGGATTAAAGAGCAGGCGGCCGAGGAGGCCAAAATGAAACAAGTTAAGAGAAAGTGGGAAGAACCCAGTGACAAGAGTCACAATTTCAACAATCAACACCACAATCACAACCACAATCTCACCATTTTTCGCAACAACAAACGCAACAAAAACCACTCCAACAACAACTACTACAACAATCATCCCAACAATAATACCAACCGCAACAACAAAAATCCCAACAACAATCTCAATAACAACACTAGTAATCAAAATCAGAAAATTCCGTGTCTGAGGTGTGAAGGGTACCATCCAAATACTTTTTATCCAGCAACATGTACTAAATGTAATAGAAAGGGTCATGATACAATGAAGTGTGAAATTTATGGACCATCTGGTAAAGGAACAAGTAATGCCCACATTATTTGTTTTGGATGCGGGAAGAAGGGCCACTACAAAACTGCGCGTCCAAACCAGGGAAATAATAATGGGCAAAGCCGTGAGAGAGTTTTTAACATTAATGTGGAAAAACCACAGGAAGACCCGGAGCTTGTTACGGGTACGTTTCTTATCGATGAAAAACCTGCTTATGTTTTATTTGATTCGGGTGCGGATAGAAGTTATATGAGTAGAGATTTTTGTGCTAAATTAAGTAGTCCATTGACACCTATGAATAATAAATTTTTACTCGAATTAGCAAACGGTAAATTAATTTTGGCAGATAAAATATGTCGGAATCGAGAAATTAAACTAGTTAGCGAAACGTTTAAGATCGATTTGATACCAGTAGAGTTAGGGAGTTTTGATGTGATAATCGGCATGGACTGGTTGAAAAAGGAGAGAGCAGAAATCGTATGTTACAAAAATGCAATTCGCATTGTACGAGAAAAAGGAAAACCTATAATGGTGTACGGAGAAAAGAGCAACGGGAAGCTAAATCTTATTAGTAATTTGAAGGCGCAAAAACTAATAAGAAAAGGTTGCTATGCCATTCTAGCACACATCGAAGAAGTCAAACCCGAAGAAAAGAACATCAATGATGTTCCCGTCGCAAAAGAATTTTCCGATGTATTTCCGAAAGAATTACCGTGACTACCTCCACATCGATCTGTTGAATTTCAAATAGATCTCGTACCAGGAGCTGCACCAATATCTCGTGCTCCATACAGACTCGCACCCAGTGAAATGAAAGAACTCCAAAGCCAACTAAAAGAACTTTTAGAGCATGGTTTTATACAACCAAGTACATCACCATGGGGAGCTCCTGTTTTGTTTGTCAAAAAGAAGGATGGTACATTCAGGTTGTGTATCGACTACCGAGAGTTGAACAAATTTACCATCAAGAATCGTTATCCACTACCAAGAATCGACCACTTATTTGATCAACTACAAGGCTCGTCAGTTTATTCGAAGATTGATTTACGTTCTGGGTATCATCAAATGCGGGTGAAGGAGGATGATATTCCAAAGACTGCTTTCAGGACGCGTTACGGTCATTACGAGTTTATGGTTATGCCGTTTGGGTTGACTAACGTACCAGCTGTGTTCATGGACATCATGAACCGAGTGTGTAGACCATACCTTGACAAGTTTTTCATTGTTTTTATCGATGACATACTTATTTACTAAAAGAATGATCAAGAGCACGAAGAACATTTGAGAAAAGTGCTAGAGTTGTTGAGGAAAGAAAAACTGTACGCTAAGTTTTCAAAGTGTGCATTTTGGTTGGAAGAAGTTCAATTCCTCGGCCACATAGTGAACAAAGAAGGTATTCAAGTGGATCCGGCAAAGATTGAAACCGTTGAAAAGTGGGAAACCCCGAAAACTCCGAAGCATATACGCCAATTTTTATGACTGGCTGGTTACTACAGAAGGTTCATCCAAGATTTTTCCAAAATAGCAAAACCCTTGATTGCATTAACACATAAAGGGAAGAAATTTGAATGGAAGGATGAGCAGGAGAAAGCGTTTCAATTATTAAAGATAAAGTTAACTACGGCACCTATATTGTCATTGCCTGAAGGGAATGATGATTTTGTGATATATTGTGATGCCTAAAGCAAGGCCTCGGTTGTGTATTAATGCAACGAACGAAGGTAATTGCTTATGCGTCCAGACAATTGAAGATTCACGAGCAAAATTATACGACTCACAATTTGGAAGTGGGCGCTGTTGTTTTTGCATTAAAGACTTGGAGGCACTACTTATATGGGGTCAAAAGTATCATATATACCGACCACAAAAGTCTCCAACATATATTTAATCAGAAACAAAAACAACTGAACATGAGGCAGCGTAGGTGGATTGAGTTATTGAATGATTACGATTTCGAGATTCGTTACCACCTGGGGAAGGCAAATGTGGTAGCCGATGCTTTGAGTAGAAAGGACAGAGAACCAATGCGGGTAAAAGCTATGAATATAATTATTCGTACTAACCTTACTACTAAAATAAAGGAGGCGCAACAAGGAGTTGTAAAAGAAGGAAAGTTGAAGAATGAAATACCCAAAGGATCGAAGAAATGTCTTAATATTCGGGAAGACGGAACCTGGTATAGGGCTGAAAGAATTTGGGTACCAAAGTTTGGAGATGTGAGAGAAAAGGTACTTAAGGAAGCACATAAAACCAGATATTCAATACATCCCGGAGCGAGGAAGATGTACAAAGATCTCAAGAAACACTTTTGGTGGCCGGGTATGAAAGCCAATATTGCTAGATACATAGGAGAATGTTTGACGTGTTCTAAGGTCAAAGCTAAACAACAGAAACCATCAGGTCTACTTCAACAACCCGAAATCCCAGAATGGAAATGGGAAAACATTACCCTGGATTTCAGTACTAAATTGCCAAGGACTGCAAGTGGTTATGGTACTATTTGGGTAATAGTCGATCGTCTCACCAAGTCAGCACACTTTTTGCCAATGAGAGAAGATGATAAAATGGAGAAGTTGACGAGATTATACTTGAAGGAAGTTGTATCTAGACATGGAATACCAATCTCTATTATCTCTGATAGAGATGGCAGATTTGTTTCAAGGTTTTGGCAGACATTACAACAAGCATTGGGAACTCGTCTAGACATGAGTACTGCCTATCATCCACAAACCAATGGGCAGAGTGAAAGGACGATACAGACTCTTGAAGACATGCTACGAGCATGTGTTATTGATTTTGGAAACGGTTGGGATCAAAATCTACCATTAGCAGAATTTTCCTACAACAACAGTTACCACTAGAGTATCGAAATGGCACCGTTCGAAGCAATTTATGGTAGAAAGTACAGATCTCCAATTTGTTGGAATGAATTGGGGGATAGACAGATTATGGTTCCAGAGATAATCCAAGAAACTACATAGAAAATCATCCAAATTCAACAACGGTTGAAAACCGCTTAGAGTCGACAAAATAGCTACGCGGACCGTAAAAGGAAAGATATAGAATTTGAAATTGGAGAGATGGTCATGCTTAAGGTTTTGCCTTAGAAAGGCGTTGTTCAATTTGGTAAAGGGGGAAACTAAATCCAATATACATTGGACCATTCAAGATTTTAGATCGTGTCGGACCAGTAGCCTATCGACTTGAATTACCTCAACAACTGGCCAATGTACATAATACCTTTCACGTCTTGAATCTGAAGAAGTGCTTAGCCAAAGAAGATCTCACTATTCCTTTAGACAAAATTAAAAAATCAATGAAAAACTGCAATTCATTGAAGAACCCGTCGAGATAATGGATCGTGAGGTTAAAAGGCTCCAGCAAAATAAGATACCGATCGTCAAGGTTCGATGGAATGCTCGTAGGGGACCCGAGTTCACCTGGGAGCATGAAGATCAAATGAAGCTGAAATACCCGTACCTATTTCCAGAAGATTCGTCAACACCTTCAACAGCTTAAAATTTCGGGACGAATTTTATTTAACGGGTAGGTACTGTAGTGACCCGAACTTTTCCATGTTTATATATATTAAATGAAATTGGTATATTTACATGATTAAATGTTTTCAACATGTTAAGCAATCAAACTTGTTAAGACTTGATTATTTGAAATGTGCTTCATATAGACAATTGACCACCCAAGTTGACCGGCGATTCACGAACGTTAAAAATTTGTAAAAACTACATGATGATATATATATGGATAACATGAGATTATGATAAGTAAGTATCTCACTAAGTATATTAACAATGAGTGATATATATAAAAATGAGTTTATTGAATTAAGAAACTCGAAACGATATATATAACGATTATCGTTATAACAACGTCTTACTAAATACATATGAATCATATTAAGATATTAATACACTATGTTT
The DNA here is from genome assembly GCF_046630445.1 of Rutidosis leptorrhynchoides. Lineage (NCBI taxonomy): Eukaryota > Viridiplantae > Streptophyta > Magnoliopsida > Asterales > Asteraceae > Rutidosis > Rutidosis leptorrhynchoides. Next base: position 280,569,954 of record NC_092334.1, on the reverse strand, counting down.
AACATGATAAAATTATAATTAAGTATATCATTAAGTGTGTTAACAATGAACTACATATGTAAAACAAGACAAATACCTTAAGAATTTCGAAACAAGGCATATATGTAACGATTATCGTTGTAACAACATTTAGCTGTATATATATCATACTAAGATATATTAATATATAATAATATCATGATAATGTAATAATTTAACATCTCTTTAGATATAATAAACAATGGGTTAACAACATATAACAAGATCGTTAACCTAAAGGTTTCAAAACAACATTTACATGTAACGACTAACGATGACTTAACGACTCAGTTAAAATGTATATACATGTAGTGTTTTAATATGTATTCATACACTTTTGGAAGACTTCAAGACACTTATCAAAATACTTCTACTTAACAAAAATGCTTACAATTACATCCTCATTCAGTTTCATAAACAATTCTACTCGTATGCACACGTATTCGTACTCGTACAATACACATTTTTTTAGATGTATGTACTATTTGTATATACACTCCAATGATCAGCTCATAGAAGCCCATGTGAGTCACCTAATATATGTGGAAACCATCATTTGGCAACTAGCATAAAATATCTCATAAAATTACAAAAATATTAGTAATCATTAATGACTTATTTACATGTAAACAAAATTACACATCCTTTATATCTAATCCATATACCAACGACCAAAAACACCTACAAACACTTCCATTCTTCAATTTTCTTCATCTAAATGATCTCTCTCAAGTTCTATCTTCAAGTTCTAAGTGTTCTTCATAAATTCTACAAGTTCTAGTTTCATAAAATCAAGAATACTTCCAAGTTTACTAGCTCACTTCCAATCTTGTAAAGTGATCATCCAACCTCAAGAAATCCTTATTGTTTACAGTAATATATCACTCTAAATCAAGGTAATACTCATATACAAACTTTGATTCAATTCCTATAACTATAACTATCTTAATTCGAGTGATAATCTTACTTGAACTTGTTTTCGTGTCATGATTCTGCTTCAAGAACTTTCAAGCCATCCAAGATCCTTTAAAGCTAGATCATTTGTTGTCACTTCCAGTAGGTTTACCTACTAAAATTGAGGTAGTAATGATGTTCATAACATCATTCGATTCATATATATAAAACTACCTTATTCAAAGGTTTAAACTTGAAATCACTAGAACATAATTTAGTTAATTCTAAACTTGTTCACAAACAAAAGTTAATCCTTCTAACTTGACTTTTAAAATCAACTAAACACATGTTCTATATCTATATGATATGCTAACTTAATGATTTAAAACCGAGAAACACAAAAAACGCCGTAAAACCGGATATACGCCGTCGTAGTAACACCGCGGGCTGTTTTGGGTTAGTTAATTAAAAACTATGATAAACTTTGATTTAAAAGTTGTTCTTCTGAGAAAATGATTTTTCTTATGAACATGAAACTATATCCAAAAATCATTGTTAAACTCAAAGTAGAAGTATGTTTTCCAAAATGGTCATCTAGACGTCGTTCTTTCGACTGAAATGACTACCTTTACAAAAACGACTTGTAACCTGTATTTCCGCCTATAAACTTATACTTTTTATGTTTAGATTCATACACTTAAGTTCAATATGAAACCATAGCAACTTGAAACACTCAAAACGAATTTAAAATGAAGAAGTTATGGGTAAAACAAGATTGGATAATTTTTCTTGTTGTAGCTACGTGAAAATTGGTAACAAATCTATATTAATCATATCCTAGCTAACTTATATTGTATTACTTGTATTCTAATATATTATTTAATCTTGAGATACCATAGACACGTATGCAAATGTTTTGACATATCATATCGACCTATGTATATATATTATTTGGAACAACCATAGACACTCTATATGCAGTAATGTTGAAGTTAGCTATACATTGTTGAGGTTGATTCCAAAAATATATATACTTTGAGTTGTGATCTAGCCTGAGACGTGTATACACTGGGTCGTGGATTGATCCAAGATAATATATATCGATTTATTTCTGTACATCTAACTATGGACAACTAGTTGTAGGTTACTAACGACGACATCTGACATAATAAACTTAAAACATTAAAACGTATTAAAAATGTTGTAAATAAATTTTGAACATACTTTGATATATATATGTACATATTTGTTATAGGTTCGTGAATCGACCAGTGGCCAAGTCTTACTTCCCGACGAAGTAAAAATCTGTGAAAGTGAGTTATAGTCCCACTTTTAAAATCTATTATATTTTTTTTGGGATGAGAATACATGCGATTTTATAAATGTTTTACAAAATAGACACAAGTAATCGAAAATACTTTCTATGTTGGATTATCGAACCGAATATGCCCCTTTTTAGCTTAGTAGCCTAAGAATTAGGGAAATGGCCCCTAATTGACGCGAATCCTAAAGATAGATCTATTTGGCCCAACAAGCCTCATCTGAGTTACGGATGCTTTAGTACTTCGATTTATCATATCCGATGAGAGTCCCGGAATGATGGGGATATTCTATATGCATCTTGTTAAGGTCGGTTACCAGGTGTTCAACATATGAATGATTTTTTATCTCTATGCAGTTTGCGAAATGCCTGATATGAATAAAAATGAAATCTTGTGGTCTATTATTATGATTTAATAATATGTAGGTTAAACCTATAACTCACCAACAATTTCGTTGACGTTTTAAGCATGTTTATTCTCAGGTGATTATTAAGAGCTTCCGCTGTTGCATACTAAATTAAGGACAAGATTGGAGTCCATGCTTGTATAATTTTGTTTAAAAACTGCATTCGAAGACTTATGTTGATGTGTAATATTATTGTAAACCATTATGTAATAGTCGTGTGAAAAACGCTATATTTCAGATTATCATTATTTGATAATCGTCGTAATATTTTAAAGGTTATGGTTTGTTCTAAAATCGAATGCAGTCTTTGAAAATCGTCTCATATAGAGGTCAAAACCTCGCAACGAAATCAATTAATATGGAACGTTTATAATCAATATGAACGAGACATTTCAACATTCACGGGATGAATGTGGGGCAAGGTTGCAACCAAGGTTCATAGATATTTGTGGGATACAAATATTGGAAGACCTACTCTCAAGATTTACTAAATGGAGCCTTTGTGGTTGATCACACGTAATCTTGAGTAAAGGCGAATATCATTGTATCCTCTGACCTGAGATACATATTGGGTTCGGATATTTACCAAGTATCGTGCCTTGATTCTTTCCTTCGATATTCTAAAATATGGTAGTTCATAAGGAAGAGCTTAGGTATAATGCAAGGTGTATATTTAGGACGTATGTAGTCAAGATGGAATTTGTCCCTCTTATTCGTTGAGAGTCAGATGTCTAAGGCCTGATAAAGTTAAATCTAGAAGAGAGTGATCACTCTGTATCTCCTGGATTTAACATGACATCTAGGACGAAAGGATTAATGAATGATTCACCTATTCATATTCGAGATGGAACTCGAAAGGGATGATGTTATTGAATGACACTAAGGCATAACATATTGGGGGTGATGGACGGTCGTTAGGTGGTATCCATCACTTGCATTAATTTCTTATGTTTCTCGTGCAAGTGGGAGATTGAAGGTATTTCGTATGCCCGAGAGACATATTAAATTAATGTGGCTAATATGTTTTGATCCAAGTCAGGTCATACCCAATAACAAACTTACCGACATATTATTTGTATTTGATCTTAAAGATTGGATCATTGATTGAAATACGCGACACTTGAATTTTAAGAAAATGGTTTCTAAAATAATTACACTTGATATATATATATATATATATATATATATATATATATATATATATATATATATATATATATATAAAATTATGGAATAATTTATATGATATGGATTTAATTATTTATAGGCTAAATAATTAACTAAGTTATGTTACATTTTATAAAATAGGTTTTATAAAGAATGTATACATCACAAATAAAATGTAAGTTTATAAAATGCATTTTATAAAAATCCAATTTTATAAAATCAAATTTTATAAAACCATTTTATATATTTAATTGGAAGTGGCATTGGGAGTTAAAGACACATGCTAGAGATTCTTCATTGAATGGCCCATACTTTTCCAAGTATCTATAAGCATGCTCCATGACTAAAAGCCATACACACATGCAAACATATCAAGAATAAGTGCAAAAAAAAACTGCATTCTGCTGCAGTTTGGCCGTGGGGTTTGAAGCACAAAAGAGAAGTCTTCAAGCTCATTTTGCAAGTAATTTAAGTGTCTAATTAAATCCTAACTAAAGGCTAGATGTTGGTGCAAAAGTTTGGGGTATTTCTCCTTGAGGTTTCATCATTTTGAAGCTTTCATTCCATCATCTTCATCATCATCTTGCTGTCCAAATTTAGCCCTCAATTAATATTGAGGAGGTACAATCTTACTTCCTTCTTTTATATGTAAGCATATGTTCATGACTTGATACATATATGGGATTCAATTTAAATGGTTAAACATATAAACTTGTTTTCTTAATAATTATGCTTCCGTTACTTTAACTCAAATACAATTCGGTTTTGTAATTATGTGGTCATTAAGAACTTGTTGTTATGTTGAATTCCATCAATTACATCATAAAAGAAACTGTTTTAATTTCTAAAATTCTGAAAAATTCGAATTTGAATTATGGATATTTTGAAGTAGTGTTGGAAATTGATGCATGAGTTAGTATAATATAATGACACTTGATCAACGTGATTATATTACAGTAAGTCATGATGAGTTTCTAAACGAAACGTGATGATTCACAGACCATAACGTTGTGATGACCCGGGAATTTCCAACCAAATTTAAACTTAATCTTTACATAATCTCGATACGATAAGCAAAGTCTATAATGTTGAGTCTCAGAAATTTTAAACTGTTTTATTTATGCAATTACCCTTCGACTGTTCTCGACGATTCACGAACAATTATTTGTGAATAGGTGCATATATATTTTAAAATATAAATAAATATATTGATTCAAAATATAATATTAAGTATTATATTATTTAGATATTAGAATTAATTTTGTAAAATAAAATAATATAAGATATAATGAAATTTATTATTAAAATGAATAAATATATATATAATGTATATCGAAAAATATATATTTGGTTTTGAACTCATTTAGAAAATGATTTAGCACTCCGTGAAAAACTGCCCGTAGAAATTATTGGTTGTCCACGTTTAATTTGAGAATTCATAATATAGTATTATTATATCATTCTGTTATCTGCCTTTGTTTCTTTCCATCACCACTCACTTAGTTCATATCATTTATCCGTGATTTGGGGTTACCTTTATTATTTGTAACAGTTTCAATTGATTACTGTTGATGATTGATTGTAATGTTAACCTACTTATATACATATCTATTACTATATATTAACCATCTCCTTGCTCTATATATAACGTATCTACATATATGAGTACATGCTACACTCACGCGTCTAATTGCTTCTTCAACTTAAATTAACATTGTAATTGTAATTAATAAACTAGTAAGCAAACAATCAAGCAAAAATGTTTGGTAGTGGTGCATCAATGACTTTTTCTTCAATATGGATGTTCATAATTAATTGGTCCACATCAACTTTTTCTTAACCTCATGTTTTCCATTATCTTTATTGTATCAAACTTTAAGTCTCAATCACCACAATCTAAAGTTAATCATGAGTATGAAACTGAAATGTCCCGTTCTTATTGATTAAAAACGTTCCATATTAATTGATTTCGTTGCGAGGTTTTGACCTCTATATGAGACGTTTTTCAAAGACTGCATTCATTTTTAAACAAACCATAACCTTTATTTCATCAATAAAGGTTTAAAAAGCTTTACGTAGATTATCAAATAATGATAATCTAAAATATCCTGTTTACACACGACCATTACATAATGGTTTACAATACAAATATGTTACAACAAAATAAGTTTCTTGAATGCAGTTTTTACACAATATCATACAAGCATGGACTCCAAATCTTGTCCTTATTTAAGTATGCGACAGCGGAAGCTCTTAATAATCACCTGAGAATAAACATGCTTAAAACGTCAACAAAAATGTTGGTGAGTTATAGGTTTAACCTATATATATCAAATCGTAACAATAGACCACAAGATTTCATATTTCAATACACATCCCATACATAGAGATAAAAATCATTCATATGGTGAACACCTGGTAACCGACAATAACAAGATGCATATATAAGAATATCCCCATCATTCCGGGACACCCTTCGGATATGATATAAATTTCGAAGTACTAAAGCATCCGGTACTTTGGATGGGGTTTGTTAGGCCCAATAGATCTATCTTTAGGATTCGCGTCAATTAGGGTGTCTGTTCCCTAATTCTTAGATTACCAGACTTAATAAAAAGGGGCATATTCGATTTCGATAATTCAACCATAGAATGTAGTTTCACGTACTTGTGTCTATTTTGTAAATCATTTATAAAACCTGCATGTATTCTCATCCCAAAAATATTAGATTTTAAAAGTGGGACTATAACTCACTTTCACAGATTTTTACTTCGTCGGGAAGTAAGACTTGGCCACTGGTTGATTCACGAACCTATAACAATATATACATATATATCAAAGTATGTTCAAAATATATTTACAACACTTTTAATATATTTTGATGTTTTAAGTTTATTAAGTCAGCTGTCCTCGTTAGTAACCTACAACTAGTTGTCCACAGTTAGATGTACAGAAATAAATCGATAAATATTATCTTGAATCAATCCACGACCCAGTGTATACGTATCTCAGTATTGATCACAACTCAAACTATATATATTTTGGAATCAACCTCAACCCTGTATAGCTAACTCCAACATTCACATATAGAGTGTCTATGGTTGTTCCGAAATATATATAGATGTGTCGACATGATAGGTCGAAACATTGTATACGTGTCTATGGTATCTCAAGATTACATAATATATAATACAAGTTGATTAAGTTATGGTTGGAATAGATTTGTTACCAATTTTCACGTAGCAAAAATGAGAAAAATTATCCAATCTTGTTTTACCCATAACTTCTTCATTTTAAATCCGTTTTGAGTGAATCAAATTGCTATGGTTTCATATTGAACTCTATTTTATGAATCTAAACAAAAAAAGTATAGGTTTCTAGTCGGAAAAATAAGTTACAAGTCGTTTTTGTAAAGGTAGTCATTTCAGTCGAAAGAACGACGTCTAGATGACCATTTTAGAAAACATACTTCCACTTTGAGTTTAACCATAATTTTTGGATATAGTTTCATGTTCATAATAAAAATCATTTTCTCAGAATAACAACTTTTAAATCAAAGTTTATCATAGTTTTTAATTAACTAACCCAAAACAGCCCGCGGTGTTACTACGACGGCGTAAATCCGGTTTTACGGTGTTTTTCGTGTTTCCAGGTTTTAAATCATTAAGTTAGCATATCATATAGATATAGAACATGTGTTTAGTTGATTTTAAAAGTCAAGTTAGAAGGATTAACTTTTGTTTGCTAACAAGTTTAGAATTAACTAAACTATGTTCTAGTGATTACAAGTTTAAACCTTCGAATAAGATAGCTTTATATGTATGAATCGAATGATGTTATGAACATCATTACTACCTTAAGTTCCTTGGATGAACCTACTGGAAAAGAGAAAAATGGATCTAGCTTCAATGGATCCTTGGATGGCTCAAAGTTCTTGAAGCAAAATCATGACACGAAAACAAGTTCAAGTAAGATCATCACTTGAAATAAGATTGTTATAGTTATAGAAATTGAACCAAAGTTTGAATATGATTATTACCTTGTATTAGAATGATAACCTACTGTAAGAAACAAAGACTTCTTGAGGTTGGATGATCACCTTACAAGATTGGAAGTGAGCTAGCAAACTTGAAAGTATTCTTGATTTTATGAAACTAGAACTTTTGGAATTTATGAAGAACACTTAGAACTTGAAGATAGAACTTGAGAGAGTTCAATTAGATGAAGAAAATTGAAGAATGAAAGTGTTTGTAGGTGTTTTTGGTCGTTGGTGTATGGATTAGATATAAAGGATATGTAATTTTGTTTTCATGTAAATAAGTCATGAATGATTACTCATATTTTTGTAATCTTATGAGATATTTCATGCTAGTTGTCAAATGATGGTTCCCACATGTGTTAGGTGACTCACATGGGCTGCTAAGAGCTGATCATTGGAGTGTATATACCAATAGTACATACATCTAAAAGCTGTGTATTGTACGAGTACGAATACGGGTGCATACGAGTAGAATTGTTGATGAAACTGAACGAGAATGTAATTGTAAGCATTTTTGTTAAGTAGAAGTATTTTTATAAGTGTATTGAAGTCTTTCAAAAGTGTATAAATACATATTAAAACACTACATGTATATACATTTTAACTGAGTCGTTAAGTCATCGTTAGTCGTTACATGTAAGTGTTGTTTTGAAACCTTTAGGTTAACGATCTTGTTAAATGTTGTTAACCCAATGTTTATAATATCAAAAGAGATTTTAAATTATTATATTATCATGATATTATGATGTACGAATATCTCTTAATATGATATATATACATTAAATGTCGTTACAACGATAAACGTTACATATATGTCTCGTTTCAAAATCATTAAGTTAGTAGTCTTGTTTTTACATATGTAGTTCATTGTTAATATAATTAATGATATGTTTACTTATCATAATATCATGTTAACTATATATATAACCATATATATGTCATCATATAGTTTTTTACAAGTTTTAACGTTCGTGAATCACCGGTCAACTTGGGTGGTCAATTGTCTATATGAAACCTATTTCAATTAATCAAGTCTTAACAAGTTTGATTGCTTAACATGTTGGAAACATTTAATCATGTAAACATCAATCTCAATTAATATATATAAACATGGAAAAGTTCGGGTCACTACAGTACCTACCCGTTAAATAAATTTCGTCCCGAAATTTTAAGCTGTTGAAGGTGTTGACGAATCTTCTGGAAATAGATGTGGGTATTTCTTCTTCATCTGATCTTCACGCTCCCAGGTGAACTCGAGTCCTCTACGAGCATTCCATCGAACCTTAACAATTGGTATCTTGTTTTGCTTAAGTCTTTTAACCTCACGATCCATTATTTCGACGGGTTCTTCGATGAATTGGAGTTTTTCGTTGATTTGGATTTCATCTAACGGAATAGTGAGATCTTCTTTAGCAAAACATTTCTTCAAATTCGAGACGTGGAAAGTGTTATGTACAGCCGCGAGTTGTTGAGGTAACTCAAGTCGGTAAGCTACTGGTCTGACACGATCAATAATCTTGAATGGTCCAATATACCTTGGATTTAATTTCCCTCGTTTACCAAATCGAACAATGCCTTTCCAAGGTGAAACTTTAAGCATGACCATCTCTCCAATTTCAAATTCTATATCTTTTCTTTTAATGTCAGCGTAGCTCTTTTGTCGACTTTGGGCGGTTTTCAACCGTTGTTGAATTTGGATGATCTTCTCGGTAGTTTCTTGTATAATCTCCGGACCCGTAATCTGTCTATCCCCCACCTCACTCCAACAAATCGGAGACCTGCACTTTCTACCATAAAGTGCTTCAAACGGCGCCATCTCAATGCTTGAATGGTAGCTGTTGTTGTAGGAAAATTCTGCTAACGGTAGATGTCGATCCCAACTGTTTCCGAAATCAATAACACATGCTCGTAGCATGTCTTCAAGCGTTTGTATCGTCCTTTCACTCTGCCCATCAGTTTGTGGATGATAGGCAGTACTCATGTCTAGACGAGTTCCTAATGCTTGCTGTAATGTCTGCCAGAATCTTGAAATAAATCTGCCATCCCTATCAGAGATAATAGAGATTGGTATTCCATGTCTAGAGACGACTTCCTTCAAATACAGTCGTGCTAACTTCTCCATCTTGTCATCTTCTCTTATTGGTAGGAAGTGTGCTGATTTGGTGAGACGATCAACTATTACCCAAATAGTATCAAAACCACTTGCAGTCCTTGGCAATTTAGTGATGAAATCCATGGTAATGTTTTCCCATTTCCATTCCGGGATTTCGGGTTGTTGAAGTAGACCTGATGGTTTCTGATGCTCAGCTTTGACCTTAGAACACGTCAAACATTCTCCTACGTATTTAGCAACATCGGCTTTCATACCCGGCCACCAAAAATGTTTCTTGAGATCCTTGTACATCTTCCCCGTTCCAGGATGTATTGAGTATCTGGTTTTATGAGCTTCTCTAAGTACCATTTCTCTCATATCTCCAAATTTTGGTACCCAAATCCTTTCAGCCCTATACCGGGTTCCGTCTTCCCGAATATTAAGATGCTTCTCCGATCCTTTGGGTATTTCATCCTTTAAATTTCCCTCTTTTAAAACTCCTTGTTGCGCCTCCTTTATTTGAGTAGTAATGTTATTATGAATCATTATATTCATAGATTTTACTCGAATGGGTTCTCTATCCTTCCTGCTCAAGGCATCGGCTACCACATTTGCCTTCCCCGGGTGGTAACGAATCTCAAAATCGTAATCATTCAATAATTCAATCCACCTACGCTGCCTCATATTCAGTTGTTTCTGATTAAATATGTGTTGAAGACTTTTGTGGTCGGTATATATAATACTTTTGACCCCATATAAGTAGTGCCTCCAAGTCTTTAATGCAAAAACAACCGCGCCTAATTCCAAATCATGCGTCGTATAATTTTGTTCGTGAATCTTCAATTGTCTAGACGCATAAGCAATCACCTTCGTTCGTTGCATTAATACACAACCGAGACCTTGCTTTGATGCGTCACAATAAATCACAAAATCATCATTCCCTTCAGGCAATGACAATATAGGTGCCGTAGTTAGCTTTTTCTTCAATAACTGAAACGCTTTCTCTTGTTCATCATTCCATTCAAATTTCTTCCCTTTATGCGTTAATGCAGTCAAGGGTTTTGCTATTCTGGAAAAGTCTTGGATGAACCTTCTGTAGTAACCAGCTAGTCCTAAAAACTGGCGTATGTGTTTCGGAGTTTTCGGGGTTTCCCACTTTTCAACAGTTTCTATCTTTGCCGGATCCACCTTAATACCTTCTTTGTTCACTATGTGACCGAGGAATTGAACTTCTTCCAACCAAAATGCACACTTTGAAAACTTAGCGTACAATTCTTCCTTCCTCAATACTTCTAACACCTTTCTCAAATGTTCACCGTGTTCTTGGTCATTCTTTGAGTAAATAAGTATGTCATCAATGAAAACAATGACAAACTTGTCAAGGTATGGTCCACACACTCGGTTCATAAGGTCCATGAACACAGCTGGTGCATTAGTTAAACCAAACGGCATGACCATAAACTCGTAATGACCGTAACGTGTTCTGAAAGCAGTCTTTGGAATATCATCTTCTTTCACCCGCATTTGATGATACCCGGAACGTAAGTCAATCTTTGAATAAACAGACGAGCCTTGTAGTTGATAAAATAAGTCGTCGATTCTCGGTAGTGGGTAGCGGTTCTTGATGGTAAGTTTGTTCAACTCTCGGTAGTCGATACACAACCTGAATGTACCATCTTTCTTCTTGACAAACAAAACAGGAGCTCCCCACGGTGATGTGCTTGGTCGAATGAAACCACGCTCTAAAAGTTCTTGTAATTGGCTTTGCAGTTCTTTCATCTCGCTGGGTGCGAGTCTGTAAGGAGCACGAGCTATTGGTGTAGCTCCTGGTACAAGATCTATTTGAAATTCAACGGATCGATGTGGGGGTAATCCCGGTAATTCTTTCGGAAATACATCGGGAAATTCTTTTGCAATGGGAACATCATTGATGCTCTTTTCTTCAGTTTGTACTTTCTCGACGTGTGCTAGAACAGCATAGCAACCTTTTCTTATTAGTTTTTGTGCCTTCAAATTGCTAATAAGATGTAGCTTCGTGTTGCCCTTTTCTCCGTACACCATTAAGGGTTTTCCTTTTTCTCGTATAATGCGAATTGCATTTTTGTAACAAACGATCTCCGCTTTCACTTCTTTCAACCAGTCCATACCGATTATCACATCAAAACTCCCTAACTCTACTGGTATCAAATCAATCTTAAATGTTTCGCTAACCAGTTTAATTTCTCGATTCCGACATATATTATCTGCTGAAATTAATTTACCATTTGCTAATTCGAGTAAAAATTTACTATCCAAAGGCGTCAATGGACAACTTAATTTAGCACAAAAATCTCTACTCATATAGCTTCTATCCGCACCCGAATCAAATAAAACGTAAGCAGATTTATTGTCAATAAGAAACGTACCCGTAACAAGCTCCGGGTCTTCCTGTGCCTCTACCGCATTAATATTGAAAACTCTTCCACGGCCTTGTCCATTCGTGTTCTCCTGGTTCGGGCAATTTCTAATAATGTGGCCTGGTTTTCCACATTTATAACAAACTACATTGGCATAACTTGCTCCGACACTACTTGCTCCGCCATTACTCGTTCCGACACCATTTGTTCCTTTCATTCTATTAACTCCTGGTCCGTAGACCTCACACTTCGCCGCGCTATGACCATTTCTTTTACACTTGTTGCAAAATTTGGTGCAGAACCCCGAGTGATTCTTTTCACACCTTTGGCATAGTTGCTTCTGATTGTTGTTGTTGTTGCGGTTATTATTGTTGTTGGGATGATTGTTGTAGTTGCTGTTATTGTTGTTGTTGTTGTTGTTGTTGTTGGGCCGTTTGTTGTAGTTGCGATTGATGTTGCGATTGTTGGGATAATTGTTGCGATTATTGTTGTAATTGCTGTTGTTGTTGTATTGGTGATTCTTATCACCGTTTTCCTCCCACTTTCTTTTGACTTGCTTCACATTGGCCTCTTCAGCAGTCTGTTCTTTAATTCTTTCTTCAATCTGGTTCACTAGTTTGTGAGCCATTCTACATGCCTGTTGTATGGAGGCGGGCTCGTGTGAACTTATATCTTCTTGGATTCTTTCCTGTAATCCTTTCACAAACGCGTCGATCTTCTCTTCCTCATCTTCGAATGCTCCCGGACACAATAGGCACAATTCTGTGAATCGTCTTTCGTACGTGGTAATATCAAATCCTTGGGTTCGTAACCCTCTAAGTTCTGTCTTGAGCTTATTGACCTCGGTTCTGGGACGGTACTTCTCGTTCATCAAGTGCTTGAATGCTGACCACGGTAGTGCGTACGCATCATCTTGTCCCACTTGCTCTAGATAGGTATTCCACCATGTTAACGCAGAACCTGTGAAGGTATGAGTAGCGTACTTCACTTTGTCCTCTTCAGTACACTTACTTATGGCAAACACCGATTCAACCTTCTCGGTCCACCGTTTCAATCCGATCGGTCCTTCGGTTCCATCAAATTCCAAAGGTTTGCAGGCAGTGAATTCTTTGTAGGTGCATCCTACACGATTTCCTGTACTGCTAGATCCAAGGTTATTGTTGGTATGTAGCGCAGCCTGTACTGCGGCTATGTTTGAAGCTAGAAAAGTACGGAATTCCTCTTCATTCATATTCACGGTGTGTCGAGTAGTCGGTGCCATTTCCTTCAAAATAGTTAAATGGAACAAGTTAATCATACAGAATATTAAGAGTAGTTAATAGTATTTCGTAGCATAATATGAACTCATTTATAAAAGCTTTTTCTTCATATTAGCGTTTTATAAGTTTAAATTCGGGTAGTACCTACCCGTTAAGTTCATACTTAGTAGCTAATATACAATTCAACTACTACAATTCTATATGAAAAACTGATTGTAATAATATTTCGCGTTCAAACTTTTATACAATATTTTACAAACTTACAATACCGCTTATTTTACATAAAGCATGAAATATAGCACACAATAACTTTGATACAAGATAGTTGTGAAGACAATTCTAGCTAGTACACAAGTCGTTCGGCAAAGGCAATAAAGACACGTAATTCATACGTCCAGAAACAAGTCATGCATTCTGGTTTTACTAGGACTACTTCCCATCCTTGGTCTTGTGCAACATAACCGTTATGGCCGTTGATAAGACAGCGTGTTGTAACGTCATCAAAGGGACGAGGGTTACGTAATGTCCAACAGTCCCGTAATAATCTAAAAACCTCATTTCTTACCCCAATTACCGACTCCGTCACTTGTGGAAACGTTTTGTTTAATAGTTGTAGCCCGATGTTCTTGTTCTCACTTTGGTGAGAAGCGAACATTACTAATCCGTAAGCATAACATGCTTCTTTATGTTGCATGTTAGCCGCTTTTTCTAAATCACGAAGTCCAATATTCGGATATATTGAGTCAAAATAATTTCTTAACCCGTTGCGTAAAATAGCATTTGGGTTCCCCGCAATATATGCGTCAAAGTAAACACATCGTAACTTATGGGTTTCCCAATGTGATATCCCCCATCTTTCAAACGAAAGTCTCTTATAAACCAAGACATTCTTGGAACGTTCTTCGAATGTCTTACAAACTGATCTCGCCTTAAATAGTTGTGTCGAAGAATTCTGGCCGACTCTAGACAAGATTTCATCAATCATGTCTCCGGGTAGGTCTCTTAAAATATTGGGTTGTCTATCCATTTTGTGTTTTTAAACTGTAAAATAGACAAGAGTTAGATTCATAAAAAAAATTACTTATTAATACAAGCAATTTTTACATATATCATAAAGCATAAGAACACTATATTCCATATATTACACCACACGAATACAACTATCTTATTCCGACTCGCTCGTTTCTTCTTCTTCGGTTTTTGGTTCGTTTTGCCAAGTTTCTAGGGATATATGATGTTCCCCTAATACGAGCCGTCGTTGTCCACATTGGTTTAGAAAAACCTGGTGGTTTAGAGGTTCCCGGGTCATTGTTACAACTTAAGGACTTCGGGGGTTGACGATACATATAAAGTTCATCGGGGTTGGAATTAGATTTCTCTATTTTTATGCCCTTTCCCTTATTATTTTCTTTTGCCTTTTTAAATTCAGTTGGGGTAATTTCTATAACATCATCGGAATTCTCGTCGAAATCCGATTCATCGGAGAATTGGTAATCCTCCCAATATTTTGCTTCCTTGGCGGAAACACCATTGACCATAATTAACTTTGGTCGGTTGGTTGAGGATTTTCTTTTACTTAACCGTTTTATTATTTCCCCCACCGGTTCTATTTCTTCATCCGGTTCCGATTCTTCTTCCGGTTCCGATTCTTCTTCCGGTTCCGACTCTTCTTCCGGTTCCTCTTCGGGAACTTGTGAATCAGTCCACAAATCATTCCAATTTACATTTGACTCTTCATTATTATTAGGTGAGTCAATGGGACTTGTTCTAGAGGTAGACATCTATCACATAATATCAAACACGTTAAGAGATTAATATATCACATAATATTCATATGTTAAAAATATATAGTTTCCAACAAAAATGTTAAGCAATCGTTTTTAAAGAAAACACGGTCGAAGTCCAGACTCACTAATGCATCCTAACAAACTCGATAAGACACACTAATGCAAATTTTCTGGTTCTCTAAGACCAACGCTCTGATACCAACTGAAATGTCCCGTTCTTATTGATTAAAAACGTTCCATATTAATTGATTTCGTTGCGAGGTTTTGACCTCTATATGAGACGTTTTTCAAAGACTGCATTCATTTTTAAACAAACCATAACCTTTATTTCATCAATAAAGGTTTAAAAAGCTTTACGTAGATTATCAAATAATGATAATCTAAAATATCCTGTTTACACACGACCATTACATAATGGTTTACAATACAAATATGTTACAACAAAATAAGTTTCTTGAATGCAGTTTTTACACAATATCATACAAGCATGGACTCCAAATCTTGTCCTTATTTAAGTATGCGACAGCGGAAGCTCTTAATAATCACCTGAGAATAAACATGCTTAAAACGTCAACAAAAATGTTGGTGAGTTATAGGTTTAACCTATATATATCAAATCGTAACAATAGACCACAAGATTTCATATTTCAATACACATCCCATACATAGAGATAAAAATCATTCATATGGTGAACACCTGGTAACCGACAATAACAAGATGCATATATAAGAATATCCCCATCATTCCGGGACACCCTTCGGATATGATATAAATTTCGAAGTACTAAAGCATCCGGTACTTTGGATGGGGTTTGTTAGGCCCAATAGATCTATCTTTAGGATTCGCGTCAATTAGGGTGTCTGTTCCCTAATTCTTAGATTACCAGACTTAATAAAAAGGGGCATATTCGATTTCGATAATTCAACCATAGAATGTAGTTTCACGTACTTGTGTCTATTTTGTAAATCATTTATAAAACCTGCATGTATTCTCATCCCAAAAATATTAGATTTTAAAAGTGGGACTATAACTCACTTTCACAGATTTTTACTTCGTCGGGAAGTAAGACTTGGCCACTGGTTGATTCACGAACCTATAACAATATATACATATATATCAAAGTATGTTCAAAATATATTTACAACACTTTTAATATATTTTGATGTTTTAAGTTTATTAAGTCAGCTGTCCTCGTTAGTAACCTACAACTAGTTGTCCACAGTTAGATGTACAGAAATAAATCGATAAATATTATCTTGAATCAATCCACGACCCAGTGTATACGTATCTCAGTATTGATCACAACTCAAACTATATATATTTTGGAATCAACCTCAACCCTGTATAGCTAACTCCAACATTCACATATAGAGTGTCTATGGTTGTTCCGAAATATATATAGATGTGTCGACATGATAGGTCGAAACATTGTATACGTGTCTATGGTATCTCAAGATTACATAATATATAATACAAGTTGATTAAGTTATGGTTGGAATAGATTTGTTACCAATTTTCACGTAGCTAAAATGAGAAAAATTATCCAATCTTGTTTTACCCATAACTTCTTCATTTTAAATCCGTTTTGAGTGAATCAAATTGCTATGGTTTCATATTGAACTCTATTTTATGAATCTAAACAAAAAAAGTATAGGTTTCTAGTCGGAAAAATAAGTTACAAGTCGTTTTTGTAAAGGTAGTCATTTCAGTCGAAAGAACGACGTCTAGATGACCATTTTAGAAAACATACTTCCACTTTGAGTTTAACCATAATTTTTGGATATAGTTTCATGTTCATAATAAAAATCATTTTCTCAGAATAACAACTTTTAAATCAAAGTTTATCATAGTTTTTAATTAACTAACCCAAAACAGCCCGCGGTGTTACTACGACGGCGTAAATCCGGTTTTACGGTGTTTTTCGTGTTTCCAGGTTTTAAATCATTAAGTTAGCATATCATATAGATATAGAACATGTGTTTAGTTGATTTTAAAAGTCAAGTTAGAAGGATTAACTTTTGTTTGCTAACAAGTTTAGAATTAACTAAATTATGTTCTAGTGATTACAAGTTTAAACCTTCGAATAAGATAGCTTTATATGTATGAATCGAATGATGTTATGAACATCATTACTACCTTAAGTTCCTTGGATGAACCTACTGGAAAAGAGAAAAATGGATCTAGCTTCAATGGATCTTGGATGGCTCAAAGTTCTTGAAGCAAAATCATGACACGAAAACAAGTTCAAGTAAGATCATCACTTGAAATAAGATTGTTATAGTTATAGAAATTGAACCAAAGTTTGAATATGATTATTACCTTGTATTAGAATGATAACCTACTGTAAGAAACAAAGATTTCTTGAGGTTGGATGATCACCTTACAAGATTGGAAGTGAGCTAGCAAACTTGAAAGTATTCTTGATTTTATGAAACTAGAACTTTTGGAATTTATGAAGAACACTTAGAACTTGAAGATAGAACTTGAGAGAGTTCAATTAGATGAAGAAAATTGAAGAATGAAAGTGTTTGTAGGTGTTTTTGGTCGTTGGTGTATGGATTAGATATAAAGGATATGTAATTTTGTTTTCATGTAAATAAGTCATGAATGATTACTCATATTTTTGTAATCTTATGAGATATTTCATGCTAGTTGTCAAATGATGGTTCCCACATGTGTTAGGTGACTCACATGGGCTGCTAAGAGCTGATCATTGGAGTGTATATACCAATAGTACATACATCTAAAAGCTGTGTATTGTACGAGTACGAATACGGGTGCATACGAGTAGAATTGTTGATGAAACTGAACGAGAATGTAATTGTAAGCATTTTTGTTAAGTAGAAGTATTTTTATAAGTGTATTGAAGTCTTTCAAAAGTGTATAAATACATATTAAAACACTACATGTATATACATTTTAACTGAGTCGTTAAGTCATCGTTAGTCGTTACATGTAAGTGTTGTTTTGAAACCTTTAGGTTAACGATCTTGTTAAATGTTGTTAACCCAATGTTTATAATATCAAAAGAGATTTTAAATTATTATATTATCATGATATTATGATGTACGAATATCTCTTAATATGATATATATACATTAAATGTCGTTACAACGATAAACGTTACATATATGTCTCGTTTCAAAATCATTAAGTTAGTAGTCTTGTTTTTACATATGTAGTTCATTGTTAATATAATTAATGATATGTTTACTTATCATAATATCATGTTAACTATATATATAACCATATATATGTCATCATATAGTTTTTTACAAGTTTTAACGTTCGTGAATCACCGGTCAACTTGGGTGGTCAATTGTCTATATGAAACCTATTTCAATTAATCAAGTCTTAACAAGTTTGATTGCTTAACATGTTGGAAACATTTAATCATGTAAACATCAATCTCAATTAATATATATAAACATGGAAAAGTTCGGGTCACTACAGAAACAACCGAGTACAACTCAGTGAATCAACTCAGCCGTAACCGCTTCTCTTTTGCAAACGACTTAAGTCAAATGATTTGTTTTTTTCATGTCTCATTTCCACAAGTCGGTCCCAGCCGAGTCAGAACAAATTGATAACTCAACTAGTCAACTCACTTGAGCCCCTTCGTTCCTGAAACAAGTCAACTAGTTTAAACTGATCACGTTCTATTACAAATCAAAGGCTAGCTAAGATGAACATTCAACCATGGACCCACTGCATGACTAAGAGGAAAATTTCTTTTTGTTTATTGCTTTCTGTTAAACTGATCTATCACCTTCTTAACTTTATCTACATATAACATATACACATACAAGTGTAGAGATAAAAACTAAGGGTATAACACCCACACCAACTCCACCCTCTTTGCTTCCATCGATCACCAACGTAAGCAATGAACCCACATGCACCTCCTAAGTGGTTGTTGGTTACTCCTGTTCTGATCTATAATCGACCCAAACTAATTCAACATTTCACACCTTCACCTGCGAATCACCAACTTCACGATATGAACCATCAGTCACCATGACTGCTACAACTGCTATCTGGTTTTCTATTATTTGTCGATGAAATCACCTCCATCTGTCGAGCAAACACCTGCAAGATGTTCCAATTTCATAAAACCAAACATCATTCAAAAACTTGTAAATTATTACTCTCCCTGATGATCAAGTACCACCATTCTAAGCCTCCTACAGCTGCAACTTTTCATGTATTGCCACACCTTTTTAATTATCAAACCAACCCACGAAAACTGCTGCAGTTCGGTCACTATTGCTCCTGTTCTCAGTAATGTCCAACTAACCTAACCATCACCTAATCAGGTAACTGCTACTCCCTTTCGTGATTATAAATTTTCTTTTGTTACTTCATGATTCATGTTTGATCAAAACGTAATACAAATCACCATAATCAAGAAACAATTAAAGGCCTATTATATACTGCTGTCCAAATTGATCAAACCCATTCGATTATGTAAATACTAATATCGTAGTTGTTTCAATATAACAAACAAACAAAAACCTACTGTCATTACTTGGGTTCGAAAA
Organism: Rutidosis leptorrhynchoides; assembly: GCF_046630445.1. NCBI lineage: Eukaryota > Viridiplantae > Streptophyta > Magnoliopsida > Asterales > Asteraceae > Rutidosis > Rutidosis leptorrhynchoides. The sequence continues at coordinate 280,550,032 of NC_092334.1, read as the reverse complement.
TTACTGCTGCTCTGTTTCGGGTTTGGCTCACCCTTCGAACACCCCTAACTTTCATCATTTTTATTTATTTATTACCATCACCAAACCACCAAGAACATCACTAATCGCTACTATTGTTTTATCAAATAGGTATACAGAAATTATAAGCAAATTAAAAAAAAATTTAATAAGATTATGAGTGAATCGATTTCTACCTGAATTAATGGATGAATCGAATACTTAATCGATTGGAGAAGGAGGACGATTAACGATGATAATGAAGATTGACAACGATAAGTCGATAACCTACTAAACATTGAAAATTACTGCTTGATCGATGGATTAATGGAACGAAGGAACCCTTGAACCGTGATTTTTCCTGTGTGCCTGTTCTTGCTTTTCTCGATCTGTTTGAGCCATCAATAGATTCAGATCCACTCTTTTATGTGTTATCAAATATCAAATATTATTATTATTACTAGTTACTAATATTATTATTAGTATATTTATTATTATTCATGTTATTATTATTATTAAAATTATTCCTATTATTATTATTATTATTATTATTATTATTATTATAATTATTATTATTATTATTATTATTATTATTATTATTATTATTATAACTATAACTATTATACTAATAATATTATAAAATTTAAAGTTTATTATTATAAAATTAATCTTAATATTTAAAATAATGATCTTAGAAATTAAAAGTATTAAATTAGATTTTAATAAAATTAGGATTAAATTATGAAGATAATATAAACTATGATATCAAAATGAATATGATGTAAGTATGAAAATCTATAAGCTTATGATAAATCTTAGTTACTCTTGTAACGTTTATAAATAAGTATAAGCATATAAAATTTGTATTATTATTGTTATTATAATTATTATTATTATTATAAAAATACAACATTTTATTTATTATTAATTTTATAATACCAAATAAATATTGGTTACATAAAAATATACTTATTACATATAATCTAACTATATATATATATTTTTTTTTTAAAATTTATTTAAAGTATATATAAAATAAATGTACTTAATTAATTACTAAAACCTATAATCATTAAATATAACAATTATATCACCAATAATAATATATAAATTGTTCGATTACGATTATATGTTTTAATATATATATTTGATATAGGTTCTTGAATCCGAGGCCAACCCTACTTTTGTTCAATGTCGTTATATGTATTTTTACTACAAAATACATAGTGGTGAGTTTCATTATTCCTTTTTTAAATGCTTTTGCAATATATGTTTTTGGGACTGAGAATACATGCGCTGTTTTTATAACTGTTTTACGAAATAGACACAAGTAATTGAAACTACATTATATGGTTGAATGATCGAAATCGAATATGCCCCTTGTTATTAAGTCTGGTAATCTAAGAATTAGGGAACAAACACCCTAATTGACGCGAACTCTAAAGATAGATCTATCGGGCCCAACAAGCCCCATCCAAAGTACCGGATGCTTTAGTACTTCGAAATCTATATCATGTCCAAAGGAGGATCCCGGAATGATGGGGATATTCTTATTATGCATCTTGTGAATGTCAGTTACCAGGTGTTCAATCCATATGAATGATATTTTTGTCTCTATGCATGGGACGTATGTTTATGAGAAATGGAAATATGAAATCTTGTGGTCTATTAAAATTATGAAATGATTATTTATGTTTAACTAATGAACTCACCAACCTTTTGGTTGACACTTGAAAGCATGTTTATTCTCAGGTATGAAAGAAATCTTCCACTGTACATTTGCTCATTTTAAGGATATTACTTGGAGTCATTCATGACATATTTTAAAAGACGTTGCATTCGAGTCGTCGAGTTCATCAAGATTATTATTAGGTTAATTATAGTTAGATATATTATGAAATGGTATGCATGCCGTCAACTTTCAATGTAATGAAAGATTGTCTTTTCAAAAACGAATGCAATGTTTGTAAAATGTATCATATAGGGGTCAAGTACCTCGCGATGTAATCAACTGTTGTGAATCGTTTATAATCGATATGAACTTCGTCCGGGTGGATTAGTACGGGTCCTTTCAGTTGGTATCAGAGCGGTGGTCTTAGCGAACCGGGTCTTGCGTTAGTGTGTCTAACTGATAGTCGTTAGGATGCATTAGTGAGACTGGACTTCGACCGTGTCTGCATGTCAAAAGTTTTGCTTATCATCTCGTGTTGAAAATTACCTGTTTATCATTCTTAGAGAATCACTTGCTTATCATCCTTAGTCTAGACACATCTTATTGCATTGACTGCATGAATAGTGTATAGACAAAATTCATATCTTAGTGTATCTGCTACGACATATCTTAGCGTATCGGTTACTGTAACTTTGCCTGACAACTTCCGTAGATTTCTCCGTAACTGATGGGATTTTAGTATTATATATGCATATGTAAATTATGTATTGCAGGGTACTAATCTACATCCTATAATCTAGTTCCTATTGAAAATCCTTCATCTAATCGTACTAGATGAATCCTTCAACCAGTTCGAATTCCTCGGATTCCAACAGCTATTCCGATATGGAGTTTCACCTATCAGCGTCACCAGAATGAATCAAACAATCAGTCATCCCCAATTCATTTGATGGGTTCGTAGTCGACTTAATCAATGGAGACGCGAAGAAGGCGATCCCTTCCACCAACCGAATTTACCTCTTGGGGATGAACCTGAAGCACTTACCAGCGAACCTGTTCGTAATACTATTTTCTCTCTCATTTCCCGAATATCTAGCCAAGATTATATTCTATCTAAAATTTTAAACCTTATTCATTCTCTCGTTCCAACTGACAATCATCCCGGAATAATAGAAGAAGTCAACAAACTTCGCGCTCAAAAAATAAATTTGAAGAATATGGTGCAAAATGTACCAGCTTCAACAACATCAACAGCATCAACAGTACCACCAACAGCAACATAAACCATCAACAATCCATGCCTCAACATCTCATTCTGTACATCGATTATAATCATCAATCTACGTATCGTTCTACATCAATTATTTTCATTCTTCATGACAGTTATGTAATCTCTAAAGTCTTAGAGATTATTTATTCTAGCTCAAACCGAAAAGCAAATGAGATTGATATCATATAAAATCATTAAATCCATGATTACATCCGAAGAGAATATATATGTAAGTATATTTTCATAAAGATTGTAACTAAAAATTCTTTTGTACAAACAATTAATGGTGAAAATATTTTAACGGGTAGGTAATACCCGAGAAATATTTAAATTTCACATTAATAAGATACACTGTACATTCTTTGAATCTGATTCAACAGTCACTTACTATCCTACTTACATCCACCGATATACAAATGCGTTCACCACAGAATAACCATATTCATACAATTTCATATCGGGATTTTGATTTATCAGAATCCAACAATTGGCATAATGAAGAAAACATTTGACAAAATAAAATTTGTTAGAAACAAACAAATTAACTATGAGAAATTTTGTTAAGAATCCACGCTAACTGTTCCTAGCTAATTGTTCCTAGCTAACTGATTACATTTTATTTATCGCAATTTAATTATCTCAATTTACATTCTCGCAATTTTATTTATCGTCATTTAATTTCTGTTATTTACTTTACGCACTTTATTTATCGTTATTTAATTTCTGTTATTTATTTTACTCACTTTAAATATCGGGACACGTATACAAGGTTTTGACATATCATATCGACGCATCTATATATATTATTTGGAATCACCATAGACACTCTAGATGCAGTAATGATCGAGTTCTCTATACAGGGTTGAGGTTGATTCTACAATAATATATATACTTTGAGTTGTGATCGAGCCTGAGACATGTACACGGGTCACGATACATATTAATTCGAATATTATATATATAATTATATATGAATTAGTGTATTACTAACTGTGGACAATCAACTGAGGACTATCAACATTGAATAATTAAAATGAATTAAAATATTGATTATAACTTATGAAACTAAACAATTCTTCAAGTTTGCCACTTGATTTCATCTTAAACCTCATTTGTATTTTGATGATTACAATCTGCGTTTAAACCTTTCATGATTCTTGAAAACACCTCAATCGAGAGGATGAACCAACCGAACTTCATCTACAGAAGAAAAATTTATGCATATAGTTATGCACCTGAGAAACTCTCGACAATTGAGTAAAAGTTTAACACGTAGCCGCATCAGATCCTTTGGCATTTATTAGCAAAAATAACTTTGCGATCCCTTTTCAAAGTAGTCAATTTTGTCACAGCTCCAGCAAGTCAACTTTGACTTGTCATTCGAAGTAGCCATACTATAATCTTGATATATACGATTACCCTTTTGATACCAGAGAATTCTTTTATATTCCACCATATCACCAGCAGACGTACCAGTAACCTCGTTGCTTCTTGGCATAAATCTCTCTGACAAATCATTATATTTATTCATTGAAACCCTATCATATAATCATCCGCATCTTGTAACAAGAACTGCCATACCAATTACCGGGAATTAGGAATCAGTACTTTGAAAACTCACATCATAGCTACATCAACAGTTATATGTATGAAATTTATCTCTAAAAATTACGATTTCTCATTCTGAAATTCTGAAAAGCACTCAGTCACAAATCAATACTCTGAATGTTGAAAAAGCTGAATGAAGCAGTAGAAACCATAGACAACCGTAAACGACCTTAATCATCAGAAGTTTGATGATAAAGAATAGTATGTTGGAAAAGCTCAGAAAAAGTGGAACTGGAAAATGGATTGAGCTAACCACAAAGGAGAACAAGGACAAATACAAGGACCAAACCCTATATTTAAAGAATTCAGGTAATTCCGGATTCGTTGAAATCTTTAGAGAATATCTTGCTCCGAATTCATGTTAAAATCTTGAGGAAAATTTTTCTCCATCAACCATCGAACTTAGAAATTCTAAAATATCATCATCAATATCTTCGATATTTCTGAGGATATTTTCATAAATATTCTCGTTCGAAATTATATACCTCCTTATGCTTCCTGTGTATCATTATATTGGAAACATTCAATAGAAAATTTAGTACCGAAAAGCAGATTATGCGAAACTAGGAAGAAAGCCGTGGACAAATCACAAATAATAAGTTTGACTTCAAAGAATCTAAATGATTCAATGTCTGCTAAAGTCTTTAGTAAATATCTTGCTCCTTACTCTAAACCCTTGCAGCTAATAGTTTCTATCATCCTCTGATCTTAGATATTCTGAGATATTATCGTATCTTTCATTATAAATATCCTCGATATTTCTGAATATATTTTTATAACTAATACTATCTAAAATCATTTATCTCTTCATGCTATCAGTGTTACATCATATAGAAACTGTTAGTTTCTATATTCTGTAAACTTTCGAGCTTAAAATATGAATGTTATTGAGGTAATGTTGGGAACTGATGCATGAGTTAGTATAATATAATGACACTTGATCAACGTGATTATATTACAGTAAGTCATGCTGAGTTCTAACGGGACATGATGGTTCACAGTAGATCATACCACCATCATGTGTCATGTTACATAACTCTTTTATTCTAATTAACTTCTGAACATATCAAGAAAGTATATTCTTGATAGCTCTATTCTCAATGATCCTGGTAATTTGACGAATCAAATCGTGCTATTACGTTCTTTCTTGATTATAACATTAAATTCATTCGAAACTCCATACTTACAAATTCTAGACCATTACTCGTTTTACTAGAGATCGAGAGGAGATTAAAAAGACGAAGAGCTTTGAAACATAAAGGAAGATATAAAACTCGACAACAACACCGAAATTACAATAATTAAAAATTTAAAACATCACGACAATTAAAAATTAAAAGATTACAATCAAACTACTCGTCTTTGTCAATTGTCATCTGAAAAGTAGCGTTCACCATTCATTTCACCATCCGTGAGGTACTCTGGAGACATCGGTATTTCTCTTGATGCCTCAACTGCTGTTTCAGTTGATTCATCGAGGTAACGATAACCCAACGTCTCTTCATCTTCAAGAACCGCATACAAAGAAATGCGTTTACCGTGATCTTCAATGGTATCTTTTATAAAGTACCATTGATCATCAGTACACAGAAAACTTGCCCTACAATCCACATCATAATCGTCTTTATAAAAGAACACAGACGTGAATTCACACAAAACTTTTTCCTTCAGAAAGGATAGCAAGTCTTGTAAACCAACATCACGAATGTCGATATCTTCAAACGAAATACTGTCGCCCCACTTATATTCCTTCATTTGATTACAGAAATCACCTCCGTAATGAACGTTGAATGAAACAATCATTGGGGGAAGTGTTAACATTTTGCAGTTTGGGAGTGATTGATTTTGATTTTGAGAAAGGTGGAAATATAAAAGAAATATATGTTTGAGTGTATAAAAGGATGTATATGGTTGGTGTTTTTATAGTGTAAAAGTGACCGTTGGGATAGCCGTTGGAATTTTTTTTTATTTTACTAACGGCTAAAAATTTGGGCAAGTTTTTGGGCGAAGGTGGACGATGCCCGTTGGGACCTCTCTCATGATAGTTTCATTCGTGCTCTTCGAATAATCGAATTATTTTATCTGTATTATTCTGTAATGATGAAAACTCTATTTATCAGCTCATATTTGTCAAGAAAAACATATTTATTGTTAGCCATGACGACCTCACTCAAATTTCGGGACGAAATTTCTTTAACGGGTAGGTACTGTGATGACCCGGGAATTTCCAACCAAATTTAAACTTAATCTTTACATGATCTCGATACGATAAGCAAAGTCTATAATGTTGAGTCTCAGAAATTTTAAACTGTTTCATTTATGCAATTACCCTTCGACTGTTCTCGACGATTCACGAACAATTATTTGTGAATAGGTGCATATATATTTTAAAATATAAATAAATATATTGATTCGAAATATAATATTAAGTATTATATTATTTAGATATTAGAATTAATTTTGTAAAATAAAATAATATAAGATATAATGAAATTTATTATTAAAATGAATAAATATATATATATAATGTATATCGAAAAATATATATTTGGTTTTGAACTCATTTAGAAAATGATTTAGCTCTCCGTGAAAAACTGTCCGTAGAAATTATTGGTTGTCCACGTTTAATTTGAGAATTCATAATATAGTATTATTATATCATTCTGTTATCTGCCTTTGTTTCTTTCCATCACCACTCACTTAGTTCATATCATTTATCCGTGATTTGGGGTTACCTTTATTATTTGTAACAGTTTCAATTTATTACTGTTGATGATTGATTGTAATGTTAACCTACTTATATACATATCTATTACTATATATTAACCATCTCCTTGCTCTATATATAACGTATCTACATATATGAGTACATGCTACACTCACGCGTCTAATTGCTTCTTCAACTTAAATTAACATTGTAATTGTAATTAATAAACTAGTAAGCAAACAATCAAGCAAAAATGTTTGGTAGTGGTGCATCAATGACTTTTGCTTCAATATGGATGTTCATAATTAATTGGTCCACATCAACTTTTTCTTAACCTCATGTTTTCCATTATCTTTATTGTATCAAACTTTAAGTCTCAATCACCACAATCTAAAGTTAATCATGAGTATGAAACAACCGAGTACAACTCAGTGAATCAACTCAGCCGTAACCGCTTCTCTTTTGCAAACGACTTAAGTCAAATGATTTGTTTTTTTCATGTCTCATTTCCACAAGTCGGTCCCAGCCGAGTCAGAACAAATTGATAACTCAACTAGTCAACTCACTTGAGCCCCTTCGTTCCTGAAACAAGTCAACTAGTTTAAACTGATCACGTTCTATTACAAATCAAAGGCTAGCTAAGATGAACATTCAACCATGGACCCACTGCATGACTAAGAGGAAAATTTCTTTTTGTTTATTGCTTTCTGTTAAACTGATCTATCACCTTCTTAACTTTATCTACATATAACATATACACATACAAGTGTAGAGATAAAAACTAAGGGTATAACACCCACACCAACTCCACCCTCTTTGCTTCCATCGATCACCAACGTAAGCAATGAACCCACCTGCACCTCCTAAGTGATTGTTGGTTACTCCTGTTCTGATCTATAATCGACCCAAACTAATTCAACATTTCACACCTTCACCTGCGAATCACCAACTTCACGATATGAACCATCAGTCACCATGACTGCTACAACTGCTATCTGGTTTTCTGTTATTTGTCGATGAAATCACCTCCATCTGTCGAGCAAACACCTGCAAGATGTTCCAATTTCATAAAACCAAACATCATTCAAAAACATGTAAATTATTACTCTCCCTGATGATCAAGTACCACCATTCTAAGCCTCCTACAACTGCAACTTTTCATGTATTGCCACACCTTTTTAATTATCAAACCAACCCACGAAAACTGCTGCAGTTCGGTCACTATTGCTCCTGTTCTCAGTTCTGTCCAACTAACCTAACCATCACCTAGTCAGGTAACTGCTACTCCCTTTCGTGATTATAAATTTTCTTTTGTTACTTCATGATTCATGTTTGATCAAAACGTAATACAAATCACCATAATCAAGAAACAATCGAAGGCCTATTATATACTGCTGTCCAAATTAATCAAACCCATTCGATTATGTAAATACTAATATCGTTGTTGTTTCAATATAACAAACAAACAAAAACCTACTGTCATTACTTGGGTTCGAAAATTACTGCTGCTCTGTTTCAGGTTTGGCTCACCCTTCGAACACCCCTAACTTTCATCATTTTTATTTATTTATTACCATCACCAAACCACCAAGAACATCACTAATCGCTACTATTGTTTTATCAAATAGGTATACAGAAATTATAAGCAAATTAAAAAAAAAAAAAAAGATTATGAGTGAATCGATTTATACCTGAATTAATGGATGAATCGAATACTTAATCGATTGGAGAAGGAGGACGATTAACGATGATAATGAAGATTGACAATGATAAGTCGATAACCTACTAAACATTGAAAATTGCTGCTTGATCGATGGATTAATGGAACGAAGGAACCCTTGAACCGTGATTTTTCCTGTGTGCCTGTTCTTGCTTTTCTCGATCTGTTTTAGCCGTCAATAGATTCAGATCCACTCTTTTATGTGTTATCAAATATCAAATATTATTATTATTACTAGTTACTAATATTATTATTAGTATATTTATTATTATTCATGTTATTATTATTATTAAAATTATTCCTATTATTATTATTATTATTATAATTATTATTATTATTATTATAACTATAACTATTATACTAATAATATTATAAAATTTAAAGTTTATTATTATAAAATTAATCTGAATATTTTAAATAATGATCTTAGAAATTAAAAGTATTAAATTAGATTTTAATAAAATTAGGATTAAATTATGAAGATAATATAAACTATGATATCAAAATGAATATGATGTAAGTATGAAAATCTATAAGCTTATGATATATCTTAGTTACTCTTGTAAAGTTTATAAATAAGTATAAGCATATAAAATTTGTATTATTATTGTCATTATAATTATTATTATTATTATAAAAATACAACATTTTATTTATTATTAATTTTATAATACCAAATAAATATTGGTTACATAAAAATATACTTATTACATATAATCTAACTATATATATTTTTTTTTAAAAAAAAATTTATTTAAAGTATATATAAAATAAATGTACTTAATTAATTACTAAAACCTATAATCATTAAATATAACAATTATATCACCAATAATAATATATAAATTATTCGATTACGATTATATTTTTTAATATATATATTTGATATAGGTTCGTGAATCCGAGGCCAACCCTACTTTTGTTCAATGTCGTTATATGTATTTTTACTACAAAATACATAGTGGTGAGTTTCATTATTCCTTTTTTAAATGCTTTTGCAATATATGTTTTTGGGACTGAGAATACATGCGCTGTTTTTATAACTATTTTACGAAATAGACACAAGTAATTGAAACTACATTATATGGTTGAATGATCGAAATCGAATATGCCCCTTGTTATTAAGTCTGGTAATCTAAGAATTAGGGAACAAACACCCTAATTGACACGAACTCTAAAGATAGATCTATCGGGCCCAACAAGCCCCATCCAAAGTACCGGATGCTTTAGTACTTTGAAATTTATATCATGTCCGAAGGAGGATCCCGAAATGATGGGGATATTCTTATTATGCATCTTGTGAATGTCGGTTACCAGGTGTTCAATCCATATGAATGATATTTTTGTCTCTATGCATGGGACGTATGTTTATGAGAAATAGAAATATGAAATCTTGTGGTCTATTAAAATTATGAAATGATTATTTATGTTAAACTAATGAACTCACCAACCTTTTGGTTGACACTTGAAAGCATGTTTATTCTCAGGTATGAAAGAAATCTTCCGCTGTGCATTTGCTCATTTTAAGGATATTACTTGGAGACATTCATGACATATTTTAAAAGACGTTGCATTCGAGTCGTCGAGTTCATCAAGATTATTATTAGGTTAATTATAGTTAGATATATTATGAAATGGTATGCATGCCGTCAACTTTCAATGTAATGAAAGATTGTCTTTTCAAAAACGAATGCAATGTTTGTAAAATGTATCATATAGGGGTCAAGTACCTCGCGATGTAATCAACTGTTGTGAATCGTTTATAATCGATATGGACTTCGTCCGGGTGGATTAGGACTGGTCCTTTCAAACGTCATCATGTGCCATGTTACACGACTCTTACATTCTATCTAATTTATAATCATATCAAAAACATATTTTCCTGATAGTTCTATCTTTTCTCTTGAATTCTGGTAATTTAACCAATCAAGATAGTGCTATTTCAATTTTTTCTTAGAACATTAACTATGTTCATTTCAAAATTCATATCTACGAATTCTGGACCATTATTCGCTTGACTTAAAGTTGGGAGAGAAGGAATAGAAGGTATGAGCTGTGAAGAGGGTGGATGCATAGTGAAATATCATACAAAACAATCAAGGCAGATTACCGCATTTAATTAAAAAGGATCCAAATTTCCTTAATTACCGAAGAATCGAATCTTATATAGATTTTGAAGATTATCTCTAAATTCCTTGAATTCCAGAAATCCACCGTGACTATATCAAAAGTTAAATCTCTATCTCAATTTTTTTTTTGTGACAGCTTCACTCGTACGTTTCACATAATCGAATCGTTTTATCTATATTGATCAATAATGATAAAAACTTTATTTATCGACTCATATTCGTCATGAAAACATACTTATTGTCAGCCATGACCATCCCAATCAAATTTTGGGATGAAATTTCTTTAACGGGTAGGTACTGTGATGACCCGGAAATTTTTGACCAAATTTAAACTTGATCTTTATATGATTTCGACAAGATAAGCAAAGTCTGTTATGTTGTGTCTCAAAATTTTTGAATAATTTTTGTAGATTCATTTGACTTCGACCATTCCCGACGATTCACGAACAATTACTTGTAGATATATATGTATATATTTAAATATATATAAATAATAAGTTAAGATAACTTCAAATGATAGATTTAATTGTTATAAGCAAATATGTGATATAATATAAAATATAATAAAAGTTATTAGGAACCTATATATATATAAAATATATAAAATATAATTATTTAATAATAGTAATACTCGTTTGTCGATTCGTTGGTATTTAAATAAGTGATTCAAACTTATGTGATTTTAAAAATAGACGAAAGCTCATTAATAGGCTATGTAAACTTCAGACTTTTTATGATTGATTTTACACATTAAAAGACCGAAATAATTAAATATACTTAATTTAAAAATATGGAATTTTTCCGAATAACTTTTTATCCGCCATTGATTAGCAACGGACTACGAACCATCACTCCAGGAAAACTGTCGGCAGGACAAACCGGTTGCTAACTATTACCTTTGAGATCGTGTGATTTTATTATTATTATTATTTTATATTAGAATTATTATTATATTATTATTAATTATTAAAAGTTAGTACGATTATTTTTCTGTTAGTGTGATTGATCTCTATGTTCCCCACTCAATTCATATATGTACCATCTATACAAATGCACACATACAAAGATTGAAAACCACACCCTTACTAATGTTTTTGTCTAAGTACTAGATTCAACATCTTTTATTTTCTCTTTTGCTACTACTCGATCAATAGCCTTCGAAACCTACTTGTGTGGTAAAAACGAGAACCAAAAACAACATATTAAGAAACATAACCTTGAAGAACCATCGAGCTCCAACACCACAACCATATCACGAGTCACCTGTCTTCATCGTTTCAAAACCATTATATATTACAATCGAACAACATACGCCTGTAACTACGATCATTGATATTATTTTTCTAGTTCAACCGTCATCAAAAAACCACCTTACCAATCATTTAAACAATACCACTCTTCCATTCGGACTATGTATTATGTTTAATATTCGATCAAACCATCTTGCTTGTTTCTTCTTCCACCACCTTTCACAACGAAACCCACACAAACACCTTGATGATAATTGTTATTACGGTTGCAGTCTCCATTCACCACCCTACACCGCCACTAGATAACCACCTCTTTAAACACCCTTGGTTAGAGCTAATACTCACGTCCATTAACTATGGCATGTTTTCTTCCTCTTATGTTTCTATTTTAGTCGTAAACCACTATCAACCAACCTTAACCATCTTTCGTTCCGGTTTAAAATAAAACAAGATCACCACCAACACCCATTTAATCACCATCTCTTCTTTCAATCGACACAAAACAAAGGTAAGAAAGAATTGCTACCCATACTCATTGTTTTATCTGTTTTTCTGTCAGCCCAGACCAAAACAAACACCACAGTCGCCACTATTCTTAACTGCTATTGCTACGCTGCACTATCATTCGGTTTCTTTTCTTTTGTTTGATGGAATTTAACAACTTTATAAACAACATGTTCTTGAAGTTAACTAGTTCATAAAACCATTCTATGATAGTTAAAACAATTGGAAGCAAAACAATTAAGAAAACAAGTTTATGTGTCAAACCATTTTGTATGAATTCCATGTTAATATCAAGTCTTGAAGTATATGCTTACAAATAAAAGGAAAAGATAAGAAATGTACCTCCTCAATATTAATTGAGGGCTGAATTTAGATAGCAAGATGATGAAGAAGATGATGGAGAATAAAGCTTCTAACTTGAAGCCTCAAGCAAGTAATACCCCAAGCTTTTAATCACCAACACCCTCTACAATTTGGTTAGGAATTTTTGACACTTGATGAACTTGAATTAGCAAATAAAACTCTCCCTACCACCTTCCAAATTTCGGTCAGCTTGTTCAAGAGAAGAATGGGAGAGTTTTTTACTTAATAACTTAAAAGCAAGAGTCAAAATTGCTTGTTATTTCAAAGTTGCATGCACTTGAGAAGTGTGTTCTTAAAATAAACAAAAGCTAGCATGGGATGTCTTCTTGAAGACCAAAAAAAACGTCCCCATGTTGTCATATATCAAGATTCCTTTTTTTTTTTTTTAATAAAACTTGATATATGGTGCTATGTAAATACATAAAACTTGTATTTATTTTTGTTACTTTCACATTTTATAAACCTTTTATAAAATATAACACAATATAATCATTTAAAGTTATAAACAATTATATATAAATTATCCAAATAATTTATATCAAGTGATAATATTTTAGAAAACCAATTTTCTAAAATCCAAGTGTCGCGTATTTACTTAATGATTTAATCGTTAAGCTTAAATACGTTTAAGGTGTCGGTAAGCTTGTTATTGGGTATGACCCGACTTGGATCATAACATATTAGCCACATTAATTAAATATGTCTCTCGGGCATACGAAAAACCTTCAATCTCCCACTTGCACGAGAAACATAAGAAATTAATGCAAGTGACGGATACCACCTAACGATCGTCCATTACCCCCAATATGTTATGACTATGTGCCATTCAATAACATCATCCCTTTCGAGTTCCCATCTCGAATATGAATAGGTGAATCTTTCATTATTTCCTTTCGTCCTAGATGTCATGTTAAATCCAAGAGACACAGAGTGATCACTCTCTTTTAGATTTAACTTTATTAGGCCTTAGACATCTGACTCTCACCGAATAAGAGGGACAAATTCCATCTTGACTACATACGTCCTAAATATATACCTTGCATTATACCTGAGCTCTTCCTTATGAACTACCATATTTCAGAATAGCGAAGGAAAGAATCAAGGCACAGTACATGGTAAATATTCGAACCCAATATGTATCTCAGGTCAGAGGAAACTATGATATTCGCTTTTACTCAAGATTACATGTGATCAACCACAAAGGTTCTATTTAGTAAATCTTGAGGGCGGGTCTTCCAATATTTGTATCCCATAAATATCTATGAACCTTGGTTGCAACCTTGCCCTATATTCATCCCGTGAATGTATACCAATCCAAGTTCATAATAGTCTAAACCTCACACTTGTTCCCACAAATATGATCGACTACGGAAATTAGAATAATTTCTTATTCATGGATAAAATATGCAAAATAGGAACATAACTCAAAATAAATTAATGCCATAATTATATTAATGAGTTTGAACAATTTCGTTCCGTTACAATACTTAAAACAGATCACAACCAATCACTAGAATATCAAAGCCCTAATGCACTAACATGCCCTTGATGTTTCGCACCATCTAAGAGCTTCGTGAGTGGATCCGCTATATTAAGATCTGTGTGAACTTTGTGAATACATATCTTTCCCTTTTCAACTTCATCCCTTATGTAGTTGAATCTCCGCTCAATGTGACAGGTCTTTTGGTGAGCACGAGGTTCTTTGATTTGAGCAATCGCACCTTCGTTGTCACAAAAGATCTCAAGAGGGTCCTGAATGGAAGGGACTACTCCTAAGTCGTCGATGAATTTTTTCATCCATGTAGCTTCCTGAGCTGCCAATGAGGTGAAAAAGTACTCTGACTCTGTAGTGGATAATGCAACAACATTCTGTTTTGAACTCTTCCAAGAGACCGCACCTCCATTTAATGTGAAGACATAACCGGATTGTGATCTAGAATCATCTCGATCAGTTTGGAAACTTGCGTCCACGTAACCTTTTACAGCGAGTTCTTCCTCACCAGACCCGTATATAAGAAACATATCCTTAGTCCTCCTAAGGTATTTCAATATACTTTTGACAGCAATCCAATGACACATCCGGTCTAGTGCATATCATTGCATACATGATTGACCCAATGGCAGACGCATATGGGACTTTCTTCATTCTCTCCTGTTCATCTTTCATGGTAGGGCACTGAGATGAACTGAGAAGCGTTCCCTTTTGAATAGGTACCAAACCTTTCTTAGAGTTCTCCATCTTGAACCTTTTCAAGATCTTTTCAATGTATGCACTTTGATTCAAACCTATCAGTTTCTTGGATCTATCCCTGTAGATCCCAATCCCCAAAACGTATTGTGCTTCTCCAAGATCCTTAATGGAGAAGCATTTACTTAACCAAGTTTTAACACCTTGCATTGCCGGAATATCATTTCCAAATAACAATATATCATCCACATATAGTATAAGGAACATGATAGTGCTCCTACTAGCCTTCTTGTATACACAAGCTTCATCACCATTTTTAATGAAGCCAAATATCTTGGCCTCCTCATTAAAACGATGATTCCACATTCTAAATGTTTGTTTCAATCCGTAGATTGACTTCTTTAACTTGCATACCTTTTAATGATATTTCGAATCAACAAAATCTTCAGGCTGAACCATATAGACATCTTCCTCAAGATTTCCATTTAGGAAAGCGGTCTTGACATCCATTTGCCATATTTCATAATCATAATGAGCAGCAATGGCAAGTAATATCCTAATAGACTTTAGCATTGCCACAGGCGAAAAAGTTTCATCATAGTCAACCCCTTGAGTTTAAGTGAAACCTTTTGCTACAAGTCTAGCTTTATATGTATCCAAGTTTCCATGTATGTCGGTTTTCATTTTGAAAAGCCATTTACAATCAACTAGCCTTGAGCCAGTAGGTTATTCAACAAGTTCCCAAACTTGGTTGTCATACATGGATTGCATCTCAGCGTTCATAGCTTCTTGCCATTTATCTTTATCAATCCTTGATAAGGCATCTTGGTAGTTTGTTGGTTCGTCCAAATCAACCACATAGCAACCATCCATGAGAAACTCATATCTCTCAGGAGGATTACTAATCCTACCAGACCTGCGAACGTCTTGTGAATTTTGATCATCCATTTGATCACTCTCAACATTTTCATGTTGAGTGCTAGTGTCAACCAATTGTGTATCATCTACTTAATCTTGGTCCTCTTCAAGATCTATCTTCCTTTCACTATTTCCTTCCATTAGGAACTTAGTTTCAAGGAATTCCGCCTTCCGAGCAACAAATATATTTTGCTCGGATGGATCATAGAAATAGTATCCCATATCATCCTTGGGATATCCTATGAAGATACACTTCGTGGATCGAGCATTCAACTTATTAGGGACATAACGCTTAGGATAAGCTTCACATCCCCATACCTTTAAGTATGATAGAGATGGAGGTTTTCCAAACCACATCTCATGAGGAGTTCGTTCCACTTTCTTGGTTGGGGCCATATTTAGAATATGAGCCGCGGAGCATAGACAATAACCCCGAAATGATAGAGGCAACGAGCTTCTAGCCATCATAGATCGAACCATATCCATTAGGGTTCGGTTCCTCCTTTCGAAAACTCCATTAAGTTGGGGTGTTCCAGGAGGAGTGAGTTGCGAGATAATCCCACAACTTTTAAAATGATCTTGGAAAGCATCGCTTAGGTATTCACCTCCTCTATCGGTATGAAGTACCTTGATTGTCTTATTGTACCTTGATTGTCTTATTGAGTTGATTTTGTACTTCGTTTTGATATTCCTTGAATGCTTCAAAAGTTTCGTCCTTATGTCTTAACAAGTAGACATATCCGAAACGACTAAAGTCATCAATGAAAGTGATGAAGTATCTTTCTCCTTTCCTAGTCATGGGCTTAAAAGGTCCACATACATCCGAATGTATCAATCCTAATAAGTCTTTAGCCCTTTCATAGGTCCCTTTGAAAGGTGCTTTAGTCATTTTGCCTTGTAAACAAGATTCAGATACATCAAATGAGTCTATTTCATTTGATTTCAAAAGTCCATTCTTTTGAAGTATATGCATTTGATTCTTGTTTATGTGACCAAGGCGAAAATGCCATAAGTAGGAATCACTCAAATCCCTTTTGAGTTTCTTGGTGTTTGCATGGTATATTGAGCTATTGTATGGTGTGTCATCATGAACCAATTCATAAATACCATTCACAGGGGAAGCCTTGAAATAGAACACATTATCTAAATAAACATGGATATCATCATTAATGAAATTAAGATTAAAACCATATTGTTTGAAACGGGATACAGAAATAATGTTTCGTGATAAATCGGGTGCATACAAAACATTTTTCAAAATAAGCTCCAAACCACTTGGAAGCTTTAAAATAAAGTCTCCTTGAGCTTTCACTTGCACCCTTGCTCCATTTCCCATGAAGAGACTTGTTGTTCCCGCATCTTGATTACTTCTTTTGAACCCCTGCAAAGAATTGCAAATATGAGTTTCACATCCTGTGTCTAATACCCATGTATTAGAAGAAGTAATACTAAGCTCAACGTATACCATATATACATTACCTGAGGTTTGCCCTGCATCTCTCTTTTCTTTCAACTCCTTTAGGTAGACCGGGCAGTTGCGTTTCCAGTGACCCATTTCACCACAACCAAAGCACGGATCTTCCTTGGGGTTATCTTTACCGGCAACCTTTTGCTTCTTGTTATTGTTGGTTGGGGTAACCATCTTCCCTTTCCCTTTGCCCTTGCCTTGGTAGGTGGGTCCTTTCCTCTTAGCCGCCTTCAGCTTAGAAGTGTTATTGTTTTTGGACCCGCCTTCATTGATCATAAACATGGGTGAAGCCCTTTTACCCATGCTTGCTTCGGCCGTCTTAAGCATGGCATGTAATTCGCCAATGCTCTTATCCCATCCATTCATGTTGTAATTCATTACAAATGTGTCAAACCTCTTTGACAAAGAATTAAGTATAAGGTCCGTGGCTAATTCATTAGACATGTTGCAGTTTAGACGGTTCACTGGATCAATTAGGCTTTTCATCTTAAGGACATAAGATGAAACGGATTGGGAGTCGTCCATCCGACATGCATGAAGCGCTCGGACCGTTTCAAAGCGCTCGACACGAGCTTGTTGAAGGAACATCTCCTTCAACTGTGTGATCATGTCATATGCACTATGATGCTCAAAATACTTTTGGAGTTCGGGTATCATAGTCCCAAGCATGAGGCAAGAAACTTGCACCGAATCGGTGCAATATTTCTCCCAATAAGCCATGCCTTTCGTATCATCCTCGTCCGATTGATCGGGAATGGGGTCTTCCAACACATACGCCCTATCCTCAAGTTGGAGGACAATTATTAGATTGCGAAACCAATCCATGAAGTTCGTATGGTTGGGGTTTTCCTTTTCGAGGATTGACCTCAACGATAGGTTGTTAAAGTTGATTGGTGCGTTTGGAATGTTGTTGTTATTGGCGGCCATCTACAAAATTTAAGAAAGTTGTTTAAGTATCAATTTTAATTTAATAATCAATACCCTTTAAATCCAATTGATATTTATTAAATTTTAGAATCCAACGGTAAACCAAATTTCGGTTAGGTGACCTTTATCCCGTTATTTGATTTAGCTAGATAGTCATTATATGACAATTGCAATCCTTTTGCAACTTCTAAGTTATGGGATCATACAATCCTTTTGCATGGCATATTTATCCCATCAACGCCTATTTGTTCCTCATGCTTCGGTGACCTTAAGTTCATGATTCCCAAATCAAGTCGTCCTACTTATGTAAACGTGTAAATTTAACAAACAAGTGGTTAGGTGACCTTTATCCCACAAGTGTGCGAAATTTACCTCAATCATATTAGTTTGCTCATAACGGTTAGGTGACCTTTATCCCATTATGAGTTCCCTAATATTTTTAAGTGTTGCACAAAAGGATGGCGTTCAAATTGTTTACCTTGTTAATTGAAGGGATTTTAAGTTTCCTTTATTTCTAGTTTAAGAAAACTTTTATGCAATACACCAACATGCATTTAGTGTAAATGGTACTTATGAAAAACAATTTTCATGTCTTGTAATTTAGACAATTACATGATATAAACCATTTTATCTATGTGATTCAATAACCATTTATTAATGTCCTTTTGCCATTTTTAATTTAACCAATTAAATCATCATTTTGCATGTCATTAATAATGTCTAATTTAACCAATTAAATTGTTATTTTGCTTGTTGTTAACTTGTGATTAACTTGTAGTAACCAAACATATAAACACAATATACAACCATGCATGCAAAACTAATGTGTTCACAATCAAGCCATTTTGGTAGACATTTGTTTAGCCGAAAACAAATGTCACCGGTTAAGGGGTTATAACACAAAGTAGGAGATTTTAAATTTCCCACTTAATCTTGCATCCAAATGCTCCTTCTTGTGTTCTTCAAGTCATCATCTTGCATCTTCATTTTTACAAAATATATCCTAATACATTTTTCTAAAAAATTAAAACACAACCTAATCTATTTTACATACCAAATATAAAATAAATTACATAACCAAAATTAATATTACATACCAAATGAATAATTAATATTACACCAAAATTAATGAATATTACAACCATATCAAATGAATAATTAATCAACCAAACAAATATCCATTCAAACATAAGGTCTTGGCAATGATTGTGAACATCAAAATATCATGAAATATTAACCAAATGGCAAGTCCAAAACCACTTTTGGAACCCCAAATAATTTGGCCATTTCATGATCCCACCCAAACCCGAACATTTTTACATTCTACTTTCATGCATGTTAATAGAATGCAAAGTTGGTGGGTTTTAAAGGCCATATATAAGAAGCATATTTCATAGACTTCGGCTCTAGATACCATTGATGGAATTTAATTGACCTCAAATGATAGGTTGTTAAAGTTGATTGGTGCATTTGGAATGTTGTTGTTATTGGCGGACATCTACAAAATTTAACAAAGTTGTTTAAGTATCAATTTTAATTTAATAATTAATACCCTTTAAATCCAATTGATATTTATTAAATTTTAGAATCCAACGGTAAACCAAATTTCGGTTAGGTGACCTTTTTCCCGTTATTTGATTAAGCTAGGTAGTCATTATATGACAATTGCAATCCTTTTGCAACTTATAAGTTATGGGATCATGCAATCCTTTTGCATGGCATATTTATTCCATCAACGCCTATTTGTTCCTCATGCTTCGGTGACCCTAAGTTCATGATTCCCAAATCAAGTCGTCCTACTTGCATAAACGTGTAAATTTAACATACAAGTGGTTAGGTGACCTTTATCCCACAAGTGTGCGAAATTTACCTCAATCATATTAGTTTGCTCATAACGGTTAGGTGACCTTTATCCCATTATGAGTTCCCTAATATTTTTAAGTGTTGCACAAAAGGATGGCGTTCAACTTGTTTACCTTGTTAATTGAAGGGATTTTAAGTTTCCTTTATTTCTAGTTTAAGAAAACTTTTATGCCATACACTAACATGCATTTAGTGTATGGTACTTATGAAAAACCATTTTCATGTCTTGTAATTTAGCCAATTACTTGATATAAACTATTTTATCTATGTGATTTAATAACCATTTATTAATGTCCTTTTGCCATTTTTAATTTAACCAATTAAATCGTCGTTTTGCATGTCATTAATAATGTCTAATTTAACCAATTAAATTGTCATTTTGCTTGTTGTTAACTTGTGATTAACTTGTAGTAACCAAACATACAAACACAATATACAACCATGCATGCAAAACTAATGTGTTCACAATCAAGCCATTTTGGTAGACATTTGTTTAGACGAAAACAAATGTCACCGGTTAAGGGGTTATAACACAAAGTAGGAGATTTTAAATCTCCCACTTAATCTTGCATACAAATGCTCTTTCTTGTGTTCTTCAAGTCATCATCTTGCATCTTCATTTTTAAAAAATATATCCTAATACATTTTTCTAAAAAATGAAAACACAACCTAATCTATTTTACATACCAAATATAAAATAAATTACATAACCAAAATTAATATTACATACCAAATGAATAATTAATAT
Organism: Rutidosis leptorrhynchoides; assembly: GCF_046630445.1. NCBI lineage: Eukaryota > Viridiplantae > Streptophyta > Magnoliopsida > Asterales > Asteraceae > Rutidosis > Rutidosis leptorrhynchoides. The sequence continues at coordinate 280,528,700 of NC_092334.1, read as the reverse complement.
TACACCAAAATTAATGAATATTACAACCATATCAAATGAATAATTAATCAACCAAACAAATATCCATTCAAACACAAGGTCTTGGCAATGATTGTGAACATCAAAATATCATCAAATATTAACCAAATGGTAAGTCCAAAACCACTTTTGGAACCCCAAATAATTCTGCCATTTCATGATCCCACCCAAACTCGAACATTTTTACATTCTACTTTCATGCATGTTAATAGAATGCAAAGTTGGTGGGTTTTAAAGGCCATATATAAGAAGCATATTTCATAGACTTCGGCTCTGATACCATTGATGGAATTTAACAACTTTATAAACAACATGTTCTTGAAGTTAACTAGTTCATAAAACCATTCTATGATAGTTAAAACAAGCGGAAGCAAAACAATTAAGAAAACAAGTTTATGTGTCAAACCATTTTGTATGAATTCCATGTTAATATCAAGTCTTGAAGTATATGCTTACAAATAAAAGGAGAAGATAAGAAATGTACCTCCTCAATATTAATTGAGGGCTGAATTTGGACAGCAAGATGATGAAGAAGATGATGGAGAATAAAGCTTCTAACTTGAAGCCTCAAGCAAGTAATACCCCAAGCTTTTAATCACCAACACCCTCTACAATTTGGTTAGGAATTTTTGACACTTGATGAACTTGAATTAGCAAATAAAACTCTCCCTACCACCTTCCAAATTTCGGTCAGCTTGTTCATGAGAAGAATGGGAGAGTTTTTTACTTAATAACTTAAAAGCAAGAGTCAAAATTGCTTGTTATTTCAAAGTTGCATGCACTTGAGAAGTGTGTTCTTAAAATAAACAAAAGCTAGCATGGGATGTCTTCTTGAAGACCAAAAAAAACGTCCCCATGTTGTCATATATCAAGATTCCTTTTTTTTTTTTAATAAAACTTGATATATGGTGCTATGTAAATACAAAAAACTTGTATTTATTTTTGTTACTTTCACATTTTATAAACAATTATATATAAATTATCCAAATAATTTATCTCAAGTGATAATATTTTAGAAAACCAATTTTCTAAAATCCAAGTGTTGCGTATTTACTTAATGATTTAATCGTTAAGCTTAATACCTTTAAGGTGTCGGTAAGCTCGTTATTGGGTATGACCAGACTTGGATCATAACATATTAGCCACATTAATTAAATATGTCTCTCGGGCATACGAAAAACCTTCATTGTTGTGTTCAAATCACAACCAAACCACCACCATCAAGATGTATACGGCTGTAGCTGTTTTGGTAATGCAAACATTCGTGAACCTCAACAAAACCCACTTAAGAATGGGTCGAATTTTACTTCTACAAACAGCAGTCCCATTCATTTATGCTTAAATCGAAAAAAGCTGGCCACTTGTGTACGTTTACTGCTTTCTACTGCTACCACTTGTTGCTTTGTCCCTGTTGCTGTAAAGAATGATTAAATAATGATGGTGGCAAGGGAATGGAAAATGATTGTGATGGTCACGATATTATTTTTTTCGTGCTACTTGTCTATTTCTAATGGAAGACCGAAGACCCCACTTCCACTAAAAATCTCGTTTAATATTTTTGTTGTTGTTTGAAATAACACGAAACCAACCACCCCTTTATTGCTGTACAGCTACGTGTGTTTTTCCCTTTTTTTTTTAATTCTCAGTCGACAAAGAACCATACCACATAGCGAAGTGGGCTGGAATGTTATTATATTAATAGACTATTGTTGGGCTAGAGGACTGTTACAATTGGGCCGAGATCCAATCTGCATTTGGGCCATGTCCTAATTTCTGTTGTTGGGCCGTGTAAGAGTTGTGCCATTGGGTCGGATATTATGTTGGGCCAAGGGCAGATTAAAACAGAAAACGGGTTAATTAAATTTGAGTCCTAGATTAAATCAGTAAGAGAACGTATAGTGGAATGGTTTATGGTGTTTACGGGTATGCGAGAGGTCGTGGGTTCGAGTCCATGTTGTGGCATTTATTTTTGGAAGCTTATTATTGAGGTACTTATATTATTTACATTATTATTATTATTATTATTATTATTATTATTATTATTATTATTATTATTATTATTATTATTATTATTATTATTATTATTATTATTATTATATTATAATTATTATTATTATTATTATTATTATTATTATTATTATTATTATTATTATTAGTATTATTATTAAAATGATTAAGAAGATTATTTTTATTATTATTACTAACACTAGTATTAGAATTAACATTATTATTATCATTAATATTAATATTATTATCATTATTAACATAAGTATAATTATCACTATTAGTATTGTTATTATTAAAAATTATTATCGTTATTATCAGGTTTACAAAAATTATCATTTTTGCTGTCGTTAAAACTATATTATTATTATTATTATTAACATTTTTATTACTAGTAACATTATCATTTATTACTATTATTATAATTATCATTATTATCAGTATTTTTAATATTAAAATTATCATTATTAACCAAACACAATTTTTTTTATTTACCATTATTAATATTATTTTACTAAATAAATATTTTGTTTATAAAATTATATTTATAAGTAATATTACATAAGTACGTATTAATCATATTAACAATTTTGATACGAATATTCATAGATAACAAATTAGGTATTTTTAATATAGTACTAACCAAATATATATTAATATAACTATATAAATATTAATCACTTAAAATATATATACACAAATAAAATATATATAATATGTAAAATAAATTCTAATATATGAAATTGTTCAATTACAATTATGTGTGTTAATATAAATATAAATGTTATAGGTTCGTGAATCCGAGATCAACCATGCATTGTTAAGTATCGTCGTACGAATATTTTTACTACAAAATATTGTATTGTGAGTTTCATTTGCTCCCTTTTTAAATGCTTTTGCAATTATATATTTTTGGGACTGAGAATACATGCCCTGCTTTATAAATGTTTTACGAAATAGACACAAGTATTCGAAACTACATTCTATGGTTGGATTATCGAAATCGAATATCACCCTTTTAGCTTGGTAACCTAAGAATTAGGGAACAGACACCCTAATTGACGCGAATCCTAAAGGTAGATCTACGGGCACTAACTCCCCCCATACTGGAAAATGGTATGCTTTAGTACTTCGAGTTATTAATACAGATGGATTTCTGTTTTGGGGATATTCTATATGCATTATGTTAATGTCGGTTACCAGGTGTTCAATCCATATGAATGATTTTTAAACACTTGCGAGTGTATGATTATTGAATAAATAAAATCTTGTGGTCTATTAAAATTATGGAAATGATTGATTACGATAAACTAATGAACTCACCAACCTTTTGGTTGACACTTTAAAGCATGTTTACTCTCAGGTATGAAAGAAATCTTCCGCTGTACATTTGCTCATTTTAGAGATATTACTTGGAGTCATTCATGACATATTTCAAAAGACGTTGCATTCGAGTCATTGAGTTCATCAAGATTATTAATACGTCAATTATAGTTGGATGTATTACAAAATGGTATGCATGTCGTCAACTTTCGATGTAAAGAAAGTTTGTCTTTTAAAAACGAATGCAATGTTTGTAAAATGTAACATTTAGAGGTCAAATACCTCGCAATGAAATCAACTATTGTGAATCGTTTATAATGTATATGAACGGGTCCTTTCATCTTTCGCGATCTATGCACCATTATCACTTACGATTTTGCGAGGAATACCAAATCAATGAAAGGACCCGTCCTAATCCATCTGGACGAAGTCCATATCGATTATAAACGATTCACAACAGTTGATTACATCGCGAGGTACTGGACCTCTATATGATACATTTTACAAACATGGCATTCGTTTTTGAAAAGACAATCTTTCATTACATCGAAAGTTGACAACATGTATACCACTTGGTAGTATATATTACTATAATGGACTTAATAATAATCTTAATGTACTCAATGACTCGAATGCAACGTCTTTTGAAATATGTCATGAATGACTCCAAGTATCATCTTTAAAATGAGCAATTGCACAGCGGAAGACTTCTTTCATACCTGAGAGTAAACATGCTTTAAAGTGTCAACCAAAAGGTTGGTGAGTTCATTAGTTTAACATAAATAATCATTTCATAATTTTAATAGACCACAAGATTTCATATTTCTATTTCTCATAAACAAACGTCCCATGCATAGAGATAAAATATCATTCATATGGATTGAACACCTGGTAACCGACATTCACAATATGTATATAAGAATATTCCCATCATTCCGGGATCCTCCTTCCGACATGATATATATTTCGAAGTACTAAAGCATCCGGTACTTTGGATGGGGCTTGTTGGGCCCGATAGATCTATATTTAGAGTTCGCGTCAATTAGGGTGTCTGTTCCCTAATTCTTAGATTACCAGACTTAATAAAAAGGGGCATATTCGATTTCGATCATTCAACCATATAATGTAGTTTCAATTACTTGTGTCTATTTCGTAAAACATTTATAAAAATAGAGCATGTATTCTCAGTCCCAAAAATATATATTGCAAAATCATTTAAAAAGGGATTAATGAAACTCACAGTACTGTATTTTGTAGTAAAAATACATATGACGACCTTAAACAATGCAGGGTAGGCCTCAGATTCACGAACCTATATTATTTATATTTCTATTAAAATATATAATAGAGATATCATAAATTTGTTTATTAATATATATTATTCATATAATTTGTAATTATATAAGATTTTTACTAAATTCCATTTAAAACATATACTTTATTTTATATCTTAAATTATATGTTACATATATTTATTTTGTATATATATTTAAAGTGACTAAAATGGTTATATTAATAACTATACATATTTAGTATTATATTAAAAGTTCTTAATTTGTTGTATGTAAGTTTCTATATAGATAATGTTAATAAAATTTATATATAGTTATATGAAATATTAGTATAATTATAGTATGTGTAATAAGTATGTTTTATGTGTACAATATTCATTTGTTTAAAAAAAAATAGTTTTGATCTTTAATGATTTACTAATAATAATAATATTGATAGCTATAAAAGTGATACTAATACTAATATTCGTGAAATTAATGATAATTTGTATTATTTTCATGATAATATTATTAATAATATTCCTAATTATAATAATAATAATAATGATACAACTATTAGTGATAATAATAATAATATTCCTACTTGTAGTTATAATCATAATAACAATACTAAGTGATAAATAATAATTTTAATAATTATAACACTAATAATGATAATACTCCTAATAATAGTAATAGTAACTAAAATCTTAATAATAATAATAATAATCATAACAATATTTATAATCATAATATTAACAACAACAACAACAACAATAAAAATAATAATACTAATGGTATTAATAATAATAATAAGTATAATAAGAACTACCTCACAAAGATAAGCTCCAAAAAGAAAAATACAACAGCAGCAGGCCGGGTTCGAACCCGGGACCTCTCGGTTGACACAAACAGACCCACACCAGTCGACTGTATCTGTTTTACTGAATATACTCCCAACCAAAATCATTTAACCACGTATTTCACTATTCTTATTTCTTCTTCCTCCTCTAAATCAAATCGAAAATAAACCAGTTGATGAAATGTTTTAAAGATTGAAACTAGACCTTATTGACAAACAGAAACGACTCTCATTGATTGATTAAATCAATTTAAACAAAAAATATATATATATTAGCTGTAACCGAATAATAATATGACGAAGAACACAAAAATCTAATCTCAAGTTTAAGTCTGTGTTAGATAAAACTTACACCACAAAATATGTTTCAAAACACTTTAGGAAACTTTCTGTATCCTCAATTTGAATTGAAATACAAAAACTAATCCGAATTTTATTGATGAACATTCGGTTTGACTTTTATTTAAAAGTTTGACTTCCAAAATTCGCAATGAATAAGAGGATTTGGAAACTCATATTTTCCAGAAAGATTGTTTAAAGGATTACTAGCAACATTACATTTATACATTTTGAAATGTGTTATGAAATCGAATTTTTGGAAAAAAGGAAACAAGAACAGAGATGTCGTGCTTCTTTCTTAGTTCTGTTTAATTTGATTGATCTAAACAGCTACGAATTGATACAATTTTGATAGTGAGGATTGATATTTGATTAATTTAAACAATATCACAGAGTAATTCGATGGTTGTATAGAAGGGTTATGGGTCTCGTTTGATATTATAGAAAAATAAAAAAAAATTAAATAAATAAAAAAAATATTGATAGGTATCGCTAACAACTTTTGTCTGATACACTGACTAATTTTTTTGGAGATTTCAATCAAACAGACAGATTCAATAGGAATGGAAAGCGATATTAAACAGCTTTTGTATTTATCCTTGCCAAATTTTCATTTAATAAATTTTAATACTAAATCTATTAATATTAATAATAATAATAAAAATATATGAATTGTAATAATGATATAAAAAAAATGATAATTTTTACTAATAATATTTAATATCATAACTAAATTATAATCTTAATCATTCTTGTAATAATTCTTATATTTAATATCTTTTATTTTGATAATCATAATATTAAAGTTATTAAAAGTTTATAACTTTAACGATAATAATAATAATAAAAAATTTAATAATACTAATATTGATAATAGTATTAATGAAAGTAGTAATAACATTTAATAATAGTATTAGTAATAATAATAATGAGTTACATGTATCAGTTTTTATATCTACTTACTCATTATTGAAAACAATCGCATTACTAATACCGATATTAACCTAAATTTTAATATTAACAATAATAATGAAAGTAATAGTATTGATATAACAATTATATTTTAATTTGTAATTTAATATATTAGTATTACATATCACTGTTTATGTAATATTTAATAATTATTATTATAATAATCTATATTGAGTATTAAATTTTTATATATTTTAATATACGTCACAATATACATAAGATCATATATGTTTAGATTTAGATTTACATAACAACAACATTATTATCTTGCATATTATTTTACTTACATGATAATGATGTTTCAGTTATATCTTATTATTTCTATTTATTATATATACATACATTTATATATACATATATCTATTTATCTATTAAAGATTCGTGAATCGCCGAACATAGTCAAAAGGGTAATTGCATATATGAAATCAGTTCAAAATTTTTAGACTTAACATAACAGACTTTCCTTATTGTGTTAGAAACATATAAAGATTAAAGTTTAAATTTGGTCGGAAATTCCCGGGTCATCACAGTACCTACCCGTTAAAGAAATTTTATCCTGAAATTTGAGTGAGGTGGTCATGGCTAACAATAAAAATGTTTTCATGACACATATGAGTTGATAAATGAAGTTTTATCATTATTGAGTAATATGGATAAAACTATTCGATTATTCGAAGAGTACGAATGAAGCTATCACATAAGGTTGAAATAGGAAAAGTAAAGATTTGTCTTAACTTTTGACAGAGTTAGGGTTGAATTTAGAAAATAAGATGCGTCTTAACTTTTGACGTTGTCTAGGTTGAATTCCGGAATTCAAGGAATTTAAAGAAAATCTTGAAAATCTATAAGATCTTATTCTTCGGGATTTATGGAAAATAAGATCTCTATAATTAAATGTGATCATCTGTCTCGATTTCTCTGTCTGGTATTTTCACTATAAATGAACTTCTTCCATTCTATTACTCCCCACCACTTCCAATTTCTATATTTTAATTCATACTTTCAAATCATCAGTAAATATGCTTCATCCAGTTTTAATCCTTGTCCTTATCCTTACTATCGCAACAATTATTCTCTTTTTTCAACTACCACCGGAGGAATCTGTTTTCTTCTACTTTGCCCTTATGGTTATAATGTTTTTAATTCCCCCGTGTCTTTATGTTGCGATAAACATTGATATGCACGGTTTGTAATTCCTGTGTTTATGATTGGCTTTCTATTTTCCTTTATTTTTCGGAGCTCCATGCTCTTGTTTTCTCTTCCCGACTCCAAGTCAAGCGAATAATGGTCCAGAATTCGTAGATATAGAGTTTCGAATGATTATAATGTTCTAAGCAGGGTGGAACGTGATAGCACGATATGATTTTCAAATTTATCAAAATTACAGAAGATAGAACCATCAAGAATACATTTTCTTGATTTGTTCAGAAGTGAAGTAGAATGAAAGAGTTATGTAACATGGCACATGATGACGTTAAGATCTGTGAATCATCACGTTCCATTAGAAACTCAGCATGACTTACTGTAATATAATCACATTGATCAAGTGTCATTATATTATACTAACTCATGCATCAGTTCCCAACACTACTTCAAAACATTCGTATTTTAAATCCGAAAGTTTATAGAATGTAGAAACTAACAGTTTCTATATGATGTAACACTGATAGCACGAAGAGATTAATGATTTCAGATATGATTAGTTATAAAAATATCTTCAGAAATATGGAGGATATTTATAATGAAAGATATGATGATATCTTGGAATTTCTAATATCGATGGATGATGAAGAAGATTTATCCGTAAGGGTTTAGATTCGGAAGCAAGGTATTCGCTAAAGGTTTCATCAGAAACAGGATCATTTGGATTCTTTGAAGTCAAACTTATTCTTTGTGATTTGTCCACGGCTTTCTTCATAGTTTCGCATAATCTGCTTTTCGGTACTAAATTTTCTATTGAATGTTTCCAATATAATGATACACAGGAAGCACGAAGAGGTATATAATTTCGGACGACAATATTTATGAAAATATCCTCAGAAATATCGAAGATATTGATGATGATATTTTGGAATTTCTAAGTTCGATGGTTGATGGAGAAAGATTTTCCGCAAGATTTTAACATGACTTCAGAGTAAGATATTCTCTAAAGATTTCAACGGATCTATATTTATCTGGGTTCTAGGAATTTAGGGTATGTTACTTGTATTTCTCCTTGGTTTCCTTTATGGTTAGCTCAATCCGTTTTTCAGTTCCAACTTTTCTGAGCTTTTCCAACATACTAATCTTTATCATCAAACTTTCGATGATTATGGTCGTTTACGGTTATCTACAGTTGCTGCTGCTTCATTCAGCTTTTTCAACATTCAGAGTATTGATTTGTGACTGAGTGCTTTTTAGAATTTCAGAATGAGAGATCATAATTCTAAGAGATAAATGTCATATATATAACTGTTGATGTAGATATGCTGTGAGTTTTCAAAGTATTGATTGCTGATTCCACCTAATTGTTATGGCAGTTCTCGTTATAAGATGCGGATGAGTATATGATAGGGTTTCAATGAATAAATATAATGATTTATCAGAGAGATTTAAGCCAAAAAGCAACGAGGTTGCTGGTACGTCTGCTGGTAATATGGTGGAATATAAAAGAATTCTTCGGTATCAAAAGGGTAATTGTATATATCAGGATTATAGTAAGGCTACTTCGAATGAAAAGTCGAAGTTGACTTGCTGGAGCTGTGACAAAATTGGCTACTTTAAAAAAAATCGCAAAGTTATTTTTGCTAATAAATGTCAAAGGATCTGACGCGGCTACGTGTTAAACTTTTACTCAGTTGCCGAGAGTTTCTCAGGTGCATAATTATATGCATAAATCTTTTCTCCCGTAAATGAAGTGCGGTTGGTTCATCCTATCGATTGAGGTGTTTCCAAGAATCATGAAAGGTTTGAACGCAGATTGTAATCGTCGAGATACAATGAGGTTTAAGATGAGATTAAGTAGCAACTTGAAGAATTGTTTAGTTTCATATGTTATAATCAATATTTTAATTCATTTTAATTGTCCAATGTTATTAGTGCACAGTCGATAGTCCACAGTTGACAGTCCAATAATTCATATATAGTTTAATATATAATATTCGAATTAATTAATACGTGTCGTGACCCGTATACGTCTCTGACTTGATCACAACTCAAAGTATATATATTATTTGAGAATCAACCTCAACTCTGTATAGAGAACTCGATCATTACTGCATATAGAGTGTCTATGGTGATTTCAAATAATATATATAGATGCGTCGATATGATATGTCAAAACCTTGTATACGTGTCTCGATATTTAAAGTGCGTAAAATAAATACAGAAATTAAATGACGATAAATAAAATGCGTAAAGTAATAACAGAAATTAAATGACAATAATTAAATTGTGATAAAATAAATTGCGATGAATAAATTGCGATAATTAAATGGTAATACGGAATTAACAATTAGCTAGGAACAGTTAGCTAGGTTTTTGTTAGCGTGGATTCTTAATAGAATTTCATATTGTTAATTAATCTGTTTCTAATCAATTTTTATTGTGTCCATTATTTCTTCGTTATGCCACTTGATGGATTCTGATAGATCAAAATCCAAATATGTAATTGGATGAAAATGGTTATTCTGTGATGAACGGATTTGTATATCGGTGGATGTAAGTAGGATAGTAAATGAATGTTGAATCAGATTCGAAGAATGTACAGTGTAACTTATTAATGTAGAATCTAAATATTCCTCGGGTGTTACCTACCCGTTAAAATATTTTCACCATTAACAGTTTGTACAATAAAAATTTTAATTACAATCTCTATGAAAACATATATACATATATATTTTCTTCAGACGTAATCATGGATTTAATGAGTCAATGGGAAATTAAACTCATTTAGTTTTCGGTTGGAACTAGAATAAATAATCTCTAAAACTTTAGAGATTACATATTCTCCATGTCGAACGAAGATAAATGAGGTAGAACGATACGTAGAACAAAAATCATACTCAAAGTACAGATGATGATATTGAAGCATGGATTGTTGATGTACTGGTGCTGTTATTGATGGTACTGTTGGTGCTGGTGATGTTGCTGAAGCTGGTACATTTTTCATCATATTCTCCGAATTGATTATTCGAGCGCGAAGTTCGTTGACTTATTACTCCAGGATGATTGTCGGTCGGGATGAGCGGATAAATAAGGTTCAGAATTGTGGATAGAATATAATCTTGTCGAGTTACCCTGGAAATGAGACTGAAAATGGTGTCTCGAAAGGTTCACCGGTAAACGCTTCAGGTTCATTGTCAAGAGGTGAATTCGGTTGATGGAAGGGATTGCCTTCTGCGCGTTTCCATTAATTAATTCGACTACGAACCCATCAGATGAATTAATAATGGCTGATTGGTTGATTCATGCCGATGACGCTGTTTTCGGAGCTTAGGTGAACATCTATGTCGGAATAGCTGTCGGAATAACTATCGGAATAGCTATCGGAATCTGAGGGACTCGAACTGGTTGCAGGATTCATCTCGTACGATCAGATGAAGGATTTTCGATAAGGAATAGATTTTAGGATGTAGATTAGTACCCTGTAATACATAATTTACATATGCATATATAATACTAAAATTCCATAAGTTACGGAGGAATCTATGAAAGTTGTCAGGCAAAGTTATAGTAACAGATATGCTAAGATATGAAGTAGCAGATACGCTAAGATATGAATTTTTGTCTATTCACTATTCATGCAGTCAATGCAGTAAAACGTGTCTAGACTAAGAATGATAAGTAAGTGATTTTCTAAGAATGATAAGCAGGTAATTTTTGACACAAAATGATAAGCAAAACTTTTGATATGCAGACACGGTCGAAGTCCAGACTCAATAATGCATCCTAACGACTTATTAGTTAGACACACTAATGCAGACATAGTTCGCTAAGACCACCGCTCAGATACCAACTGAAAGGACCCGTCCTAATCCATCCGAACGAAGTCCATATCGATTATAAACGATTCACAACAGTTGATTACATCGCGAGGTACTGGACCTCTATATGATACATTTTACAAACATGGCATTCGTTTTTGAAAAGACAATCTTTCATTACATCGAAAGTTGACAACATGCATACCACTTCGTAGTATATATTACTATAATGGACTTAATAATAATCTTAATGTACTCAATGACTCGAATGCAACGTCTTTTGAAATATGTCATGAATGACTCCAAGTAATATCTTTAAAATGAGCAATTGCACAGCGGAAGACTTCTTTCATACCTGAGAGTAAACATGCTTTAAAGTGTCAACCAAAAGGTTGGTGAGTTCATTAGTTTAACATAAATAATCATTTCATAATTTTAATAGACCACAAGATTTCATATTTCCATTTCTCATAAACAAACGTCCCAAGCATAGAGACAAAATATCATTCATATGGATTGAACACCTGGTAACCGACATTTACAATATGTATATAAGAATATCCCCATCATTCCGGGATCCTCCTTTGGACATGATATATATTTCAAAGTACTAAAGCATCTGGTACTTTGGATGGGGCTTGTTGGGCCCGATAGATCTATCTTTAGAGTTCGCGTCAATTAGGGTGTCTGTTCCCTAATTCTTAGATTACCAGACTTAATAAAAAGGGGCATCTTCAATTTCGATCATTCAACCATATAATGTAGTTTCGATAACTTGTGTCTATTTCGTAAAACAGTTATAAAAACAGCGCATGTATAATCAGTCCCAAAAATATATATTGCAAAAGCATTTAAAAAGGGATTAATGAAACTCACAGTACTGTATTTTGTAGTAAAAATACATATGACGACCTTAAACAATGCAGGGTAGGCCTCGGATTCACGAACCTATATCATTTATATTTCTATTAAAATATATAATAGAGATATCATAAATTTGTTTATTAATATATATTATTCATATAATTTGTAATTATATAAGATTTTTACTAAATTCCATTTAAAACATATACTTTATTTTATATCTTAAATTATATGTTACATATATTTATTTTGTATATATATTTAAAGTGACTAAAATGGTTATATTAATAACTATACATATTTAGTATTATATTAAAAGTTCTTAATTTGTTGTATGTAAGTTTCTATATAGATAATGTTAATAAAATTTATATATAGTTATATGAAATATTAGTATAATTATAGTATGTATAATAAGTATGTTTTATGTGTACAATATTAATTTGTTTTACAAAAATAGTTTTGATCTTTAATGATTTACTAATAATAATAATATTGATAGCTATAAAAGTGATACTAATACTAATATTAGTGAAATTAATGATAATTTGTATTATTTTCATGATAATATTATTAATAATATTCCTAATTATAATAATAATAATAATGATACAACTATTAGTGATAATAATAATAATATTCCTACTTGTAGTTATAATCATAATAACAATACTAAGTGATAAATAATAATTTTAATAATTATAACACTAATAATGATAATACTCCTAATAATAGTAATAGTAACTAAAATCTTAATAATAAGAATAATAATAATAATCATACCAATATTTATAATCATAATATTAACAACAACAACAATAAAAATAATAATACTAATGGTATTAATAATAATAAGTATAATAAGAACTACCTCACAAAGATAAGCTCCAAAAAGAAAAATACAACAGCAGCAGCCCAGGTTCGAACCCGGGACCTCTCGGTTGACACAAACATACCCACACCAGTCGACTGTATCTGTTTTACTGAATATACACCCATCCAAAATCATTTAACCCCGTATTTCACTATTCTTATTTCTTCTTCCTCCTCTAAATCAAATCGAAAATAAACCAGTTGATGAAATGTTTTAAAGATTGAAAATAGACCTTATTGACAAACAGAAACGACTCTCATTGATTGATTAAATCAATTTAAACAAAAAATATATATATATTAGCTGTAACCGAATAATAATATGGCGAAGAACACAAAAATCTAATCTCGAGTTTAAGTCTGTGTTAGATAAAACTTACAATACAAAATATGTTTCAAAACACTCTAGGAAACTTTCTGTATCCTCAATTTGAATTGAAATACAAAAACTAATCCGAATTTTATTGATGAACATTCGATTTGACTTTTATTTAAAAGTTTGACTTCCAAAATTCGCAATGAATAAGAGGATTTGGAAACTCATATTTTCCAGAAAGATTGTTTAGAGGATTACTAGCAACATTACATTTATACATTTTGAAATGTGTTATGAAATCGAATTTTTGGAAAAAAGGAAACAAGAACAGAGATGTCGTGCTTCTTTCTTAGTTCTGTGTAATTTGATTGATCTAAACAGCTACGAATTGATACAATTTTGATAGTGAGGATTGATATTTGATTAATTTAAACAATATCACAGAGTAATTCGATGGTTATATAGAAGGGTTATGGGTCTCGTTTGATATTATAGAAAAATATAAAAAAATTAATTAAATAAATAAAAAAATATTGATAGGTATCGCTAACAACTTTTGTCTGATACACTGACTAATTTGTTTGGAGATTTCAATCAAACAGACAGATTCAATAGGAATGGAAAGCGATATTAAACAGATTTTGTATTAATCCTCACCAAATTTTCATTTAATAAATTTTAATACTAAATCTATTAATATTAATTATAATAATAAAAATATATGAATTGTAATAATGATATAAAAAAATGATAATTTTTACTAATAATATTTAATATCCTAACTAAATTATAATCTTAATCATTCTTGTAATAATTCTTATATTTAATATCTTTTATTTTGATAATCATAATATTAAAGTTATTAAAAGTTTATAACTTTAACGATAATAATAATAATAATAAATTTAATAATACTAATATTGATAATAGTATTAATGAAAGTAGTAATAACATTTAATAATAGTATTAGTAATAATAATAACGAGTTACATGTATCAATTTTTATATCTACTTACTCATTATTGAAAACAATCGCATTACTAATACCGATATTAACCTAAATTTTAATATTAACAATAATAATGAAAGTAATAGTATTGATATAACAATTATATTTTAATTTGTAATTTAATATATTAGTATTACATATCATTGTTTATGTAATATTTAATAATTATTATTATAATAATCTATATTGAGTATTAAATTTTTATATATTTTAATATACATCACAATATACATAAGATCATATATGTTTAGATTTAGATATACATAACAACAATATTATTATCTTGCATATTATTTTACTTACATGATAATGATGTTTCAGTTATATCTTATTATTTCTATTTATTATATATACATACATTTATATATACATATATCTATTTATCTATTAAAGATTCGTGAATCGCCGAACATAGTCAAAAGGGTAATTGCATATATGAAATCAGTTCAAAATTTATAGACTTAACATAACAGACTTTGCTTATCGTGTTGGAAACATATAAAGATTAAAGTTTAAATTTGGTTGGAAATTCCCGGGTCATCACAATCGACAAATGATATATTCCCAAACAAAATTTGGTACTTGCACTCCTGTAATTGTGCGTAATGCCTTTGCTTCCACCCACTTGGTGAAATAATCGATTGATACAAATAGGAACTTTACGTTTCCTGCTCCTGTAGGAAATGGTCCCACAATATCAATCTCCCATTTATAGAATGGCCATGGCGAGTTTATTGGAATCATATCATGCATTGACTTTCTATTCTGCGGCGCATGCCTTTGGAAACTTTTGCATCTTTTTACTATTTTTGCCACATCGCGATACAGGGTTGGCCAAATGTGACCCAGCCGCATAATTTTTGACGCAATAGTCTTGTAACCAGAATGTAGCGCACAAGAACCGCTATGCACTTTTTCAATGATTATCTCTGCCTCTGTTGGCACAACACAGTACATTAGTGACCCGTAGTAAGATATGCGGTACAAGATGTCATTTTCAATGGTATACATAGGTGACCTTATACGTACTAATCTTTCCTCATTTTTATCTTCTGGCAGCGTGTTATTGCACAAATTTTCAATAATTGGATTCATCCAATTTGGTTGCACTTCTTCAATGGACGCAACAATTAATCCGCCATCAATTGCTTTGTTGGGTAACTCTTCCGCCCAAACTTTATTTTGAAAATGAGAAAAAGTTAAGGCTTCAAGTTTACTTTGTGCATCGCCTTTTTGTTTTGGCTTCTTGAAACTTGTGCGAGCTCAAAGTGTTCAAACTTTTCTGCAGTCTCCTTTAGCAATTTCAAGTACTTTTGCATAGATAGCTCATGCGCATCAAAGGAGCCATTAAACTGATTTGAAACCAATTGCGAATCAACATATGCGCGTACCTTAGTGATATTCAATTTATGTGCAATGGTTAATCCAGCAAGCAACGCCTCATACTCACCTTCATTATTTGTAACATCAAAATTGAAACGCAATGCGTATGTATGTTTCTCGCCACTTGGGCTTGTTAGAACTAAACCCGCGCCTGTGTCTTCTGCGCATGATGCACCATCGGTAAATAAATCCCATGTTTCACCTTGCGCAGGCTTTAACTCTGTTCTTTCATGGATTACTTCCGATTCGCCTGTCAGCTTTGCCCTTCACAGAAGTTCATGGAAGGTAAGTTATTTCATAAGATCCCAATTCAATTGCCCATTTGGCAAGCCATCTAGATATTTCAGGCTTATTTAGAACTTGTTTAGCTGGCAAATCAGTTAAGACATGTGTAGGATGCCCCTGAAAATACCTCCGCAGTCTTCTTGAAGTTAGAAGCAATGCGTATACAAATTTTTCCATTGGCGCATAATTAATTTCACTTCCCGCGAGTGCCTTACTTTCAAAATAAATTGGTTTATGCGTTTTCTCACGTTCCCCAACCAATACTTATCCAAAAGCTTCATTCACAATTGAGATATAACGATATAGGATTTCGCCTTTTATTGGCGCAGTTAACATAGGTAATGTTGCCAATAATTGCTTCATTTCTTGAAATGCGCTGTCTGCTTCCGCAGTCCATACAAAATTCTTCTGATTCAAACATCCTTTAAAGAAAGGAAATTGTCTTTCCTCAGCCTTTGATAAAAACCTGGTCAGGGCCGCCAACTTTCCTATTAAGCTTTGCACTTCCTTTATTGTTTTTGGCGCGGTCATGCTTTCAATTGCGGCTATTTTTTTGGGATTAACTTTAATACCTTGCTCAGTAACGTAATATCCCAAAAATTTCCCTTCTTTTTCGCCAAAACTGCATTTTGATGGATTTAACTTCATGTTAATTCCTCGCAGATTTTGGAATGTTTCCGCAATGTCTAGTAACATTTGATCTTGAGCTTTGCTTTTTATTACCAAATCATCCACATACGCCTCAAGATTGCGCTCAATTTGACTTTCGAATGCGCTATCTATCAAGCGTTGATATGTAGCGTCAGCATTCTTAAGTCCAAATGGTATCTTGATATAACAATATATGCCTTTACCCGTATGAAACACAGTTTTATCTTCATCTTATTTTGCCATTGGGATTTGATGGTACCCTTTGTAAGCGACCAAAAAGCACTTAAAAGGATATTCATTTAACGATTCAACTTTCCAATCTATTTCTGGCAGCAGATAGTTGTCTTTAGGGCAAGCTTTATTGATATCTTTGAAATCAATGCACATCCGCCACGATCCATCATGCTTTTTAACGAGCACTAAGTTCGCAACCCAAGTTTGATATTTTACTTCGCGCAGAATACATGCCTTAAAAAGTTTAGTTACTTCTCCGCATAACCATTGCATGCAATCTGGAGCCATGCCTCTGCGTTTTTGAATTATTGGTTTTAGCGCAGGATTTGCTTTCAGCCTATGTTCCGCAATCTTTTGCGAAACAACGGTCATGTCTTGCTCACACCACGCAAAGACATCCATATTTTCTATAAGCAGTTTCACTAATTGATTTTTAACATATGCATCTAAATTACTACCAATTTTCATTGTTTGTTCTGGATAAGCGGGATTTATGATAACCAAATTATCCTCTGCCCCGACGCTTTCGGTTACTGCACCTTGTGTATTAACATTTGCACAAATTGGTTGTATCATTGCAGAGTTCATTATTTCAACACCCTTTCATGTTGCAAACTTTATCATTTCAAGTATAGTTGAAGGAATTATACCAAATTTTTATAGCGCAGAGCGTCCCAGCAACATGTTATTGCGTGAAGAAGATCGCATAACGTATAAATCTAGCCACGCTTGGCACATTAGCATTGCATCTGTTTCATCAACAAGCTCTATGCGGTAATTGCCCAACCGGCCATGCGGATTCTCCTTCAAATCCAGATAGCGAAACTGCAGAAGGTATTAGCTCTGCCATGACAGTTTCTGGTAGCTTGCGAAAGCATTGTTCATATATGATGTCTACGCTACTTCCCGTGTCTACTTCCCATGTCTACATGCACTTTCATAATTGTAATTCCAGTATTTGCAATTTTACAGGATACAATTTGAAAGGACCCGTTCATATACATTATAAACGATTCATAATAGTTGATTACATTGCGAGGTATTTGACCTCTATATGATACATTTTACAAACATTGCATTCGTTTTTAAAAGACAATCTTTCTTTACATCGAAAATTGACAGGCATGCATACCATTTCATAATATCCACTATCCAACTATAAATTGATTTAATAATAATCTTTGATGAACTCAATGACTCGAATGCAATGTTCTTCGAAATATGCTATGAAAGACTCCAAGTAATATCTTTAAAATGAGCAAATGCACAGCGGAAGATTTCTTTAACACCTGAGAATAAACATGCTTTAAAGTGTCAACCAAAAGGTTGGTGAGTTCATTAGTTTATCATAATCATTTATTTCCATCATTTTAATAGACCACAAGAATTTCATTTTCAGTTCTCATAAATATACGTCCCATGCATAGAGACAAAAATAATCATTCATATGGTGAACACCTGGTAACCGACATTAACTAGATATATATATAAGAATATCCCCTATCATTCCGGGATCCTCCTTCGGACATGATATAAATTTCGAAGTACTAAAGCATCCAGTACTTTGGATGGGGTTTGTTAGGCCCAATAGATCTATCTTTAGAGTTCGCGTCAATTAGGGTGTATATTCCCTAATTCTTATATTACCAGACTATATAAAAAGGGGCATATTCGATTTCGATCATTCAACCATATAATGTAGTTTTGATTACTTGTGTCTATTTCGTAAAACATTTATAAAAATTGCGCATGTATTCTCAGCCCAAAAATATAAAGAGTAAAAGGGATTCAAATGAAACTCACCATACTGTATTTCGTAGTAAAAATACATATAACGTCATTGAACAAGTGCAAGGTTGGCCTCGGATTCACGAACCTAAATTAATTATATATATTTATGTGTTGGTCAATATTTGTCTAACAAATTAGGTCAAGTCATAGTGTACCACAATCCTAATGCTCGAGACTAATATGCAAAAGTCAACAAAAGTAAATTTGACTCAAAATAATTTCCAAAAATCTATACATGATTAATATATAGTTTAAATATCGTCGTTTTATATTTTTAAATATTTTTAAAAGATTTATTAGAGTAAATAATATAATTTATTTATTAATAAATAAAATTTTATATTAAATTTATATAATAAAATATACTTTTATTTATATTTTAAGTAATAAAATTTATAGGGTTCATTTAATATCATAAAGATAATATGATAGGTATTATTAAAGTAAGTTATTACACGTAGTAAAATATGTTTGTATCACATATTTATTTGATAAAATAATATCTATAATTATAGTAAGTAAAAGTTGTATTATTTTGTAATAATAATTATTATTATAAAAATATCAATATTTATAATTACTAAGATGATATTATGATAAAACGATAATTCTAATTATGATAACTTTAATATTTACGATAATTTTTAATATTATCTTTAAAATAATAATTCTATTTAAAATAATAATGATAATGATATTTTATAGTAACAATGACATTTCTATTAAAATGATAATTTTTGTTAAAATGATAGTTTTAATAATAACGATACTTTTAATAATAATAGTAATGATAAAAATAATAAGAACGATAATTTTATCTAAATCAATATCTTATAATATTTTAATTTCATCATGAAACTCTTACCCATTATTTCCTAATCGTTTCGTTTAATAGCTTTTAATCGTCTTTTATATCGTGTTCATAATAATGATAATAATAGTAATCAAAATAATTAGGTGTTACAAATATTTGTTTTAATTACACTAATATTAATAATGATAGTTACTATAACATTATTAACGATAATACTAATAATTATCTTAATGATAATATAGTAATAATAATAATAACAATAACAATAACTATTTTTAAATAATGATATATATATATTAATAATGATAATAATAATAATAATACCAATAATAATAATAATAATAATTGGATAATAATAATAATAGTAATTATAACTTTAACGATAATAATGATAGTAATAAAAAAAATAACAATTTTTAATGATAAATCCCTTTTATTGATAAAGATAATAATAATGATAATAATAAGATAAAACTAGAACGACGATAAAAACGACGATAATAATAATCATTTTTAATAAAAATATCGAAAATTCAATTGATTATAACTTCTAATCCGTTCATCGAAATCATTCGATATCTAAAGGAAAAGTTCTTAATTTTTCGCTAGCTTTCTAAGGACATGCATATCTTATACCTTATCTCAACCGCAAGTGTAACTAATTCAAGATTCAACCTAACCTGTCTAAGGGCAATATCAAAAGTACAAGCATGCATAATCCTAAATACTCGAGCACTAGTAAGGGATACACTATTAGTATGTAAAAGTTAAATTATGAGTATTCACGTATCAATATTGAGATTCAATATTGCAGGAAAGGTACGTAGACTCAATGGAAATGATAAACACTATATTGACCTCACGAGCATACCCATGAACCATACTCAATCACCTCCATAGCTATAACCCATAATTTCCTTAATCCTATCCCACTCGAAAAACAATTTCGAAATCACTCGGACAGCATTGCGTAGTAATATTTTATGTATACTAATAATATCTTGAAATAATACGGAGTAAATATATATATGTAAATCGATTGAGAGAGTTTAGAGAAAAATATTTTCAAGTTTCTATGAAATAATGAAACCTATTGAATTCTATTTATAATAGATTTTTGAATTATTAAAGTGAATTATTAAAGTATGAATTATTAAAGTGAATTATTAAAGTATAAATTATTAAAGTGAATTATTAAAGTATGAATTATTAAAGTGAATTATTAAAGTATGAATTATTAAAGTGAATTATTAAAGTGAATTATTAAAGTTAAAGTAAAGTAAAAATAAAGTAAAGGTAAAGTTTAAGTATAGTAAAAGTATAAAACTACATAATACGTATAATACGCGTATAAATATATATAATATTAATTTAAATCATTATATATATTTAATAAAATAAAATATAAATATCGTTATCTTTATCATACTAGTTAAGTAATGAGTTGTCAAAAGTGGTTCTAGATATTTATAAAAGTTATATACGTTTTAATAATAAAGTTCTTTTTAAACTGAAAACATTTTTGTACGTTTGAAACTAAATAGATCAATCGAGTCTTTATGAGATTCAATCTTCCACTATCCTTTGTCTAGTTCTCAATGATTAACAATTTGTTCTTATTTATAAATCACTTTACCATTTTCCGAATATTGTTAAAATAGAAAGATTTCTCAAATCAACGTGGGCCTTTCAACAGAGACTTGTAATCATAATTCAATATATCTGATAATTCAATCATTTGATCTTATCTTTTAATTCCATTTGATAAACATTTTGAAACAGATACAATCATATAAAGTATTTAATCTAATATTTTGTTTACGTTTCAAGTTATAATATATATACACATATACATACATAATCATATTCATTTAATGGTTCGTGAATCGTTGGAACTTGGTCGAGGTTGAATGAATGTATGAACATAGTTTAAAATTCTTGAAATTTAACTTAACAAATATTGCTTATCGTGTCGGAAACATATAAAGATTAAAGTTTAAATCTGGTTGGAAATTTCAGGGTTGTCACACAATTACTGGCGAATCAATCTTGCCATAGCTCTGCGTTGGCGGAAACCTTATTGGCGCAAGTTGCCATTTTTCAAGCGTTTCGCGGCTTTTCTTTTATGAGCTTTCTTTCGCTTATGAACCATGCCTACTATTTTTGTTCCTTGAGTTTGTTGCTTATTTGCACAAATTAGCTCATTTCTGCGAACTTGGCTCTGCTGACCATTTTCGCTTTAATTTTGCGAAATTATCAGTCTTTGAATCATTTTTAAATATGTTATCTCATCGGCATTGAAGCTTCGCAGTTTTCTTAGTGATGTGTGCGAGGGGTAGTACGAAATACTATTATTTTTTACCACAAAATACTATTAAATACGATACAATTTACACAAGTTATTTATTTATTTATAGAATGGATATTCCTAAACCTTGCTACAACACTTATAGGCAGTGTACCTAATCGTAAAATAGTGTAGTTTTTAGTAAAAGTCCGGTTCGTTCCATAGGGAGCTAGCTGAGTTTAACGCTATATTTTTATTAAACTATATTTGTATATATATATATATATATATATATATATATATATATATATATATATATATATATATATATATATATATATATATATATATATATATATATATATATATATATATATATATATAAGTAATATAGTAGTAGTATTATTATTATTATAAAGGGAGTTTTTACCGTTTAATGACCGGTTTGTCGAATTTAAAACTTAAGTTACAATTAAAACCTAATGCAAAATATTAAATATAAATATAACTTATTTTAAAGCGTAAAGTAAATGACGATAAATAAAAATGCGATAAAATAAAAGTACGATAATTAAAAGTGCAATAATTTAAAGTACTATAAATAAAATTGTGATGAGATATAAAATAAAAGAATTATGCTTATTTAAACTTCCGTAATCATGATGTTTGACGTGTTGATTTTAATTTATTATCATGGGTTAATTATCCTTTGTCCTGGATTATTTGATATGTCCATCTGGTTTTTGTGACAACCCGAAAATTTTCGACCAAATTTAAACTTTAATCTTTATATGTTTCCGACACGATAAGCAAAGTTTGTTAAGTTAAATCTCAAGAATTTTAAACTGTGTTCATACATTCATTTTGAAATGTCCCGTTCTTATTGATTAAAAACGTTCCATATTAATTGATTTCGTTGCGAGGTTTTGACCTCTATATGAGACGTTTTTTTTAAAAGACTGCATTCATTTTTAAAACAAACCATAACCTTTATTTCATAAATAAAGGTTTAAAAAGCTTTACGTAGATTATCAAATAATGATAATCTAAAATATCCTGTTTACACACGACCATTACATAATGGTTTACAATACAAATATGTTACATCGAAATCAGTTTCTTGAATACAGTTTTTACACAATATCATACAAACATGGACTCCAAATCTTGTCCTTATTTTAGTATGCAACAGCGAAAGCTCTTAGTATTCACCTGAGAATAAACATGCTTTAAACGCCAACAAAAATGTTGGTGAGTTATAGGTTTAACCTATATTTATCAATCGAAATAATAGACCACAAGATTTCATATTTCAATACACATCCCATGCATAGAGATAAAAATCATTCATATGGTGAACACCTGGTAACCGACATTAACAAGATGCATATATAAGAATATCCCCATCATTCTGGGACACCCTTCGGATATGATATAAATTTCGAAGTACTAAAGCATCCGGTACTTTGGATGGGGTTTGTTAGGCCCAATAGATCTATCTTTAGGATTCGCGTCAATTAGGGTGCCTGTTCCCTAATTCTTAGATTACCAGACTTAATAAAAAGGGGCATATTCGATTTCAATAATTCAACCATAGAATGTAGTTTCATGTACTTGTGTCTATTTTGTAAATCATTTATAAAACCTGTATGTATTCTCATCCCAAAAATATTAGATTTTAAAAGTGGGACTATAACTCACTTTCACAGATTTTTACTTCGTCAGAAAGTAAGACTTGGCCACTGGTTGATTCACGAACCTATAACAATATATACATATATATCAAAGTATGTTCAAAATATATTTACAATACTTTTAATACATTTTGATGTTTTAAGTTTATTAAGTCAGCTGTCCTCGTTAGTAACCTACAACTAGTTGTCTACAGTTAGATGTACTGAAATAAATCGATAAATATTATCTTGAATCAATCCATGACCCAGTGTATACGTATCTCAGTATTGATCACAACTCAAACTATATATATATTTTAGAATCAACCTCAACCATGTATAGCTAAATCCAACATTCACATATAGAGTGTCTATGGTTGTTCCGCAATATATATAGATGGGTCGACATGATAGGTCGAAACATTGTATACGTGTCTATGGTATCTCAAGATTACATAATATACAATATAAGTTGATTAGGTTATGGTTGGAATAGATTTATTACTAACTTTCACATAGGTAAAATGAGTAGTATTTATCAATCTTGTTTTACTCGCCATTTCTTCGTTTCTAATCCGTTTTGAGTGATTCCGTTGGCCACGGTTTCGTATTGAACTTAACTTTATGAATCTATATAGAAAAAGTATAAGTTTATAGTCGGAAATACAAGTTACAAGTCATTTTTAAAAGAGGTAGTCATTTTCGTCGAAAGAACGACATCTTGATGACCATTTTAAAAAACATACTTTCACTTTGAGTTTAACCATGATTTTTGGATATAGTTTCATGTTCATAAGAAAAATCATTTTTACAGAAGTATAGATTTTAAATCAAAGTTCTTCTTAGCTTTTAATTATCCTAACCAAAACAGCCCCCGGTTTTACTACGACGGCGTATATTCAGTTTTATGGTGTTTATCGTGTTTCCGGGTTTTAAATCATTAAGTTAGCATATCATATAGATATAGAATATGTGTTTAGTTGATTTTAAAAGTCTAGTTAGAAAGATTAACTTTATTTGCGAACAAGTTTAGAATTAACTAAACTATGTTCTAGTGATTACAGGTTTATAACGTTGAATAAGACAGCTTTTTATGTATGAGTCGAATGATGTTATGAACATCATTACTACCTCAAGTTCCTTGGATAAACCTACTGGAAATGAGAAAAATAGATCTAGCTTCAAAGGATCCTTGGATGGCTTGAAAGTTCTTGAAGCAGAATCATGACACGAAAACAATTTCAAGTAAGATTTCCACTCGAAATAAGATTGTTATAGTTATAGAAATTGAATTAAAGTTTGAATATGATTATTACCTTGTATTAGAAAGATAACCTACTGTAAGTAACATAGGTTTCTTGATCTTGGATGATTACTTGGAATGGATTTAGAAAACTTGGAAGTAAACTTGCAATCTTGGAAGTATTCTTGATTTTATGAAACTAGAACTTTTGAAATTTATGAAGAACACTTAGAACTTGAAGATAGAACTTGAGAGAGATCAATTAGATGAAGAAAATTGAAGAATGAAAGTGTTTGTAGGTGTTTTTGGTCATTGGTGTATGGATTAGATATAAAGGATATGTAATTTTGTTTTCATGTAAATAAGTCATGAATGATTACTCATATTTTTGTAATTTTATGAGATATTTCATGCTAGTTGCCAAATTATGGTTCCCACATGTGTTAGGTGACTCACATGGGCTACTAAGAGCTGATAATTGGAGTGTATATACCAATAGTACATACATCTAAAAGTTGTGTATTGTACGAGTACGAATACGGGTGCATACGAATAGATTTGTTGATGAAACTGAACGAGGATGTAATTGTAAGCATTTTTGTTAAGTAGAAGTATTTTGATAAGTGTCTTGAAGTCTTTCAAAAGTGTATGAATACATATTAAAACACTACATGTATATACATTTTAACTGAGTCGTTAAGTCATCGTTAGTCGTTACATGTAAATGTTGTTTTGAAACCTTTAGGTTAACGATCTTGTTAAATGTTGTTAACCCAATGTTTATAATATCAAATGATATTTTAAATTATTATATTATCATGATATTATGATGTACGAATATCTCTTAATATGATCTATATATATTAAATTTCGTTACAACGATAATCGTTACATATATGTCTCGTTTCAAAATCATTAAGTTAGTAGTCTTATTTTTACATATGTAGTTCATTGTTAATACACTTAATGATATATTTACTTATAATTTAACATAACTAACCAAGTGTATCAATATCTTAATATGATTCATATGTACCTAGTAAGACGTTATAACGATAATCGTTATATATATCGTTTTCGAGTTTCTTAATTTAATAGTCTCATTTTTATGTATATAACTCATTGTTAAAATACCTAATGAGATACATACTTATAATAAATTCATGTTAACTATATATATAACCATATATATGTCATCGTATAGTTTTTACAAGTTTTAACGTTCGTGAATCACCGGTCAACTTGGGTGGTCATTTGTCTATATGAAACCTATTCCAATTAATCAAGTTTTACTGTCCGTGTAGCTCTTTTGTCGACTCTGGGCGGTTTTCAATCTTTGTTGAATTTGGATGATTTTCTCGGTAGTTTCTTGTATTATCTCCGGACCCGTAATCTGTCTATCCCCCACTTCAATCCAACAAATCGGAGACCTGCACTTTCTACCATAAAGTGCCTCAAACGGCGCCATCTCAATACTAGAATAATAACTGTTGTTGTTGTAAAATTCTGCTAACGGTAGGTGTCGATCTCAACTGTTTCCGAAATCAATAACACATGCTCGTAGCATGTCTTCAAGCGTTTGTATCGTCCTTTCACTCTGCCCATCAGTTTGTGGATGATAGGCAGTACTCATGTCTAGACGAGTTCCTAATGCTTGCTGTAATGTCTGCCAGAATCTTGAAATAAATCTGCCATCCCTATCAGAGATAATAGAGATTGGTATTCCATGTCTGGAGACGACTTCCTTCAAATACAGTCGTACTAACTTATCCATCTTGTTATCTTCTCTTATTGGCAGGAAGTGCGCTGATTTGGTGAGACGATCAACTATTACCCAAATAGTATCAAAACCACTTGCAGTCCTTGGCAATTTAGTGATGAAATCCACGGTAATGTTTTCCCATTTCCATTCCGGGATTTCGGGTTGTTGAAGTAGACCTGACGGTTTCTGATACTCAGCTTTGACCTTAGAACACGTCAAACATTCTCCTACGTATTTAGCAACATCGGCTTTCATACCCAGCCACCAAAAATGTTTCTTGAGATCCTTGTACATCTTCCCCGTTCCAGGATGTATTGAGTATATGGTTTTATGAGCTCCTCTAAGTACCATTTCTCTCATATCTCCAAATTTTGGTACCCAAATCCTTTCAGCCCTATATCGGGTTTCGTCTTCCCGAATATTAAGATGCTTCTCCGATCCTTTGGGTATTTCATCCTTTAAATTTCCCTCTTTTAAGACTCCTTGTTGCGCCTCCTTTATTTGAGTAGTAAGGTTATTGTGAATCATTATATTCATAGATTTTACTCGAATGGGTTCTCTGTCCTTCCTACTCAAGGCGTCGGCTACCACATTTGCCTTCCCCAGGTGGTAACGAATCTCAAAGTCGTAATCATTCAACAATTCAATCCACCTACGCTGCCTCATATTCAGTTGTTTTTGATTAAATATGTGTTGAAGACTTTTGTGGTTGGTATATATAATACTTTTGACCCCATATAAGTAGTGCCTCCAAGTCTTTAATGCAAAAACAACCGTGCCTAATTCCAAATCATGCGTCGTATAATTTTGTTCGTGAATCTTCAATTGTCTAGACGCATAAGCAATCACCTTCGTTCGTTACATTAATACACAACCGAGCCATTGCTTTGATGCGTCACAATAAATCACAAAATCATTATTCCCTTCAGGCAATGACAATATAGGTGCCGTATGTGACAACCCGGAAATTTCCAATCAAATTTAAACTTTATCTTTATATTATTCCGACACGATAAGCAAAGTTTGTTAAGTTAAATCTCAAGAATTTTAAATTGTGTTCATACATTCATTATAACCTCGACTAAATTCAGACGATTCACGAACCGTTATATATAAATAAATATGTATATATATATATATATTATAACTTGAGAATATTAATAAAGTATTAAACGTATAATACTTTACATGATCGTATTTATTTCAATATGTTTATCGATGGAATTAGAAGATAATATCAAATTGTTGATTTATCAGATACATTATGATATGATTACGGGTCTATGTTATGAGGTCCACTGTGATTTAAGAAATCTATTCTTTTTGACAACATTCGGAAAATGGTAAAGTGATTTATAAGTAAGAACGTGAAGTGTAAATAACTTAGATGTTGGATATCGACAAGCTAAGTAACTCGACATTTTTCATTAAGATGATTTCATACGTTTATTTAACCTTTGAACTTTATTCCATGCTTCACCAACAAACTGTAATTTAAAAAACTTGAAACCTATTATGAATATATATGATTCTACTTTTTTCAAACATTTTATGATATAACGATTTCTATTATTTTAACCTTTAAACAAAATGATTCTTAAAAATATATTTGGTTTTGGAAAACAAAATTATTATATTTATTTAATTTAGTTTCAAACGTACAAAAACGTTTTCAGTTTAAAAAGAACTTTATTATTATAAGGTATATAACTTTTATAAATATCTAGAACCACTTTTGATAACTCATTAATTAACCAGTATGATAAAGATAACGATATTTATATTTTATTTTATTAAATATATATAACGATTTAAATTAATATTATATATATTTATACGCGTATTATACGTACATAGTTTTATATTTTTACTATACTTAAACTTTACCTTTACTTAATTTTTACTTTACTTTAACTTTAATAATTCACTTTAATAATTCATACTTTAATAATTCACTTTAATAATTCATACTTTAATAATTCACTTTAATAATTCATACTTTAATAATTCACTTTAATAATTCATACTTTAATAATTCACTTTAATAATTCATACTTTAATAATTCACTTTAATAATTCAAAAATCTATTATAAATAGAATTCAATAGGTTTCATTATTTCATAGAAACTTAAAAATATTTTTCTCTAAACTCTCTCACTTAAAAATATTTTTCTCTAAACTCTCTCAATCGATTTACATATATATATTTACTCCGTATTATTTCAAGATATTATTAGTATACATAAAATATTACGTCAGAGTGCTGTCCGAGTGATTTCGAAATTGTTTTTCGAGTGCGATTGGATTAAGGAAATTATGGGTTATAGCTATGGAGGTGATTGGTATGGTTCATGGGTATGCTCGTGAGGTCAATATAGTGTTTATCATCTCCGTTGCGTCTACGTACCTTTCCTGCAATATTGAATCTCAATATTGATACGTGAGTACTCATAATTTAACTTTTACATACTAATAGTGTATCCCTGACTAGTGCTCGAGTATATAGGATTATGCATGTTTGTACTTTTGATATTGCCTTTAGTTAGGTTATGTGGAATCCTGAATTAGTTATATATGCGACTGAGATAAGGTATAAGATATGCATGTCGTTGGAAAGCTAGCGAAAAATTAAGAACTTTTCATTTAGATATCGAATGATTCGATGAACGGATTTGAAGTTATAATCCATCGAATTTTTGTATTATTATTAAAAATGATTATTATTATCGTCGTTATTATCGTCGTTCTAGTTTTATCTTATTATTATTATTATTATTATTATTATTATTATTATTATTATTATTATTATTATTATTATCTTTATCAATAAAAGGATTTATCATTAAAAATTGTTATTTTTTTTATTACTCTCGTTATTATCGTTAAAGTTATAATTAGTATTATTATTATTATCCAATTATTATTATTATTATTATTATTATTATTATTATTATTATTATTATTATTATTATTATTATTATTATTATTATTATTATTATTATTGGTATTATTATTATTATTATTATCATTATTAATATATATAACATTATTTAAAAATGGTTATTGTTATTGTTATTATTATTATTACTATATTATCATTAAGATAATTATTAGTATTATCGTTAATAATGCTATAGTAACTATCATTATTAATATTAGTGTAATTAAAACAAATATTTGTAACACCTAATTATTTTGATTACTATTATTATCATTATTACGAACACGATATAAAAGACGATTAAAAGCTATTAAATGAAACGATTAGGAAATAATGGGTAAGAGTATCATGATGAAATTAAAATATTATAAGATATTGATTTAGATAAAATTATTGTTCATATTATTTTTATCATTACTATTATTATTAAAATTATCGTTAGTATTAAAACTATCATTTTAACAAAAATTATCATTTTAATAGAAATGTCATTGTTACTATAAAATATCATTATTATTATTATTATTTTAAATAGAATTATTATTTTAAAGATAATATTAAAAATTATCGTAAATATTAAAGTTATCATAATTAGAATTATCGTTTTATCATAATGTCATCTTAGTAATTATAAATATTGATATTTTTTTAATAATAATTATTATTACAAAATAATACAACTTTTACTTACTATCATTATAGATATTATTTTATCAAATAAATATTTGATACAAACATATTTTACTACGCGTAATAACTTACTTTAATAATACGTATCATATTATCTTTATAATATTAAATGAACCCTATAAATTTTATTACTTAATATATATAAAAGTATATTTTATTATATAAATATAATATAAAATTTTATTTATTAATAAATAAATTATATTATTTACTCTAATAAATCTTTTAAAAATATTTAAAAATATAAAACGACGATATTTAAACTATATATTAATCATGTATAAATTTTTAGAAATTATTTTGAGTCAAATTTACTTTTGTTGACTTTTGCATATTAGTCTCGAGCATTAGGATTGTGGTACACTATGACTTGACCTAATTTGTTAGACAAATATTGACCAACACATAAATATATATAATTAATTTAGGTTAGTGAA
Organism: Rutidosis leptorrhynchoides; assembly: GCF_046630445.1. NCBI lineage: Eukaryota > Viridiplantae > Streptophyta > Magnoliopsida > Asterales > Asteraceae > Rutidosis > Rutidosis leptorrhynchoides. Next base: position 280,497,693 of record NC_092334.1, on the reverse strand, counting down.
TCCGAGGCCAACCTTGCACTTGTTCAATGACGTTATATGTATTTTTACTACAAAATACAGTATGGTGAGTTTCATTTGCCTTTTTACCCTTTATATTTTTGGGACTGAGAATACATGCGCTTTTATAAATGTTTGACGAAATAGACACAAGTAATTGAAACTACATTCTATGGTTGAATTATCGAAATCGAATATGCCCCTTTTTATTAAAGTCTGGTAATCTAAGAATTAGGGAACAGACACCCTAATTGACGCGAATCCTAAAGATAGATCTATTGGGCCTAACAAACCCCATCCAAAGTACCGGATGCTTTAGTACTTCGAAATTATATCATGTCCGAAGGAGGATCCCGGAATGATAGGGGATATTCTTATATATATCTAGTTAATGTCGGTTACCAGGTGTTCACCATATGAATGATTATTTTTTTTCTCTATGCATGGGACGTATATTTATGAGAACTGGAAATGAAATTCTTGTGGTCTATTAAAATGATGGAAATAAATGATTATGATAAACTAATGAACTCACCAACCTTTTAGTTGACACTTTAAAGCATGTTTATTCTCAGGTGTTAAAGAAATCTTCCGCTGTGCATTTGCTCATTTTAAAGATATTACTTGGAGTCTTTCATAGCATATTTCGAAGAACGTTGCATTCGAGTTATTGAGTTCATCAAAGATTATTATTAAATCAATTTATAGTTGGATAGTGGATATTATGAAATGGTATGCATGCATGTCAATTTTTGATGTAAAGAAAGATTGTCTTTTAAAAACGAATGCAATGTTTGTAAAATGTATCATATAAAGGTCAAATACCTCGCAATGTAATCAACTATTGTGAATCGTTTATAATGTATATGAACGGGTCCTTTCAGTTGGTATCAGAGCGGTGGTCTTAGCAAACCAGGTCTGCATTAGTGTGTGTAACTGATAAGTCGTTAGGATGCATTAGTGAGTCTGGACTTCGACCGTGTCTGCACGTCAAAAGTTTTGCTTATCATTTCTAGTCGGAAATCATCTGCTTATCATCCATAGGAAATTACCTGCTTATCATTATTAGTCTAGACACGTCTTGCTACATTAATTGCATGAGTAGTGTATAGACAAACTTCATATCTTAGCGTATCTGCTAAATCATATCTTATCGTATCTGTTACTTTAAACTTTACCTGACATACCCCGCAAATTCCTCCGTAATCTATGAAATCTTTTGATCTCTATATATAGATATCCTATGTAAATAGAATACCACCCGATAGCCGAAAAATCATTTTTATATCGAAAATCCTTTATCCAATCGTACGAAATGGAATTTGTCATCAGTTCAAGTCACTCGGATTCTGAAATGGAATCTCACTCAAGCTCCGAAAGCAGTGTGACCGGAATGGATCAACCAATCAGTCATCACCTATTCTGGATGAATTGGGGATGGGTTCGTAGCCTCCTCAATCATTGGAAACAAGAAGAAGGCGATCCTTTCCATCCACCACATTGCTCTCTTGGCGAAGAACCTGAAGCACTTACCGACGAACCTGTTCGAGACACCATTTTCTCTCTCATTTCCAGGGTATCTCGTCACGATTATATACTACTTCAAATTCTAGATTTTATTTATCCGCTCGTTCTGACCGACAATCATCCTGGAGTAATAGAAGAAGTCAACGAACTTCGCGCTCGGGTAGTGGCTTTGGAGAATATGGTGCAGAGATTACAAACACCAGTAGCAGCACCAGCAGCATAACCAGTACCACCATCATCAACGCCAACAGTACCATTACCACCTCCAACCACAATCGTGTTGTAAACCTCAACTTCACAATCTGTTCCACGAGCATCAACGTCATACGCACCATAGATACCAAGGAGTACCAAGAACAATAACTGACGAAGAATTAATTCATAACTTCATTGGAGAAACATTCCGCGGCGATTATATAATCTCTAAAGTCTTAGAGATTATCTAATCTAGCCCTAACCATAAATCAGTTAAGCGAACCAAAATGATAGAAGGAAGAGTAGAAACCCTGACAAAAATGGTGTGTGATTAACAAGTTAAACTTGTTTTACCAACAGCATCAACAGTACCGTCAACGTCACCAGCATCGTCAGTACAGTCAACATCAGAATCAACAACACCTATAACATTACAAACTCCGTCAGTTTAAGAATCACTGTGGACATCATTACGAATCAATAACGTGTATATTGTATCAACAAGTTATGAAGAATTAACTCATTCCGTCTGAAGAAATTATATATATATTATATATATATATATATATATATATAATATATATATATATATATATATATATATATATATATATATATATATATATATATATATATATATATTTTTTTTTTGAAATAAAAAAATAAATCTTTCCGTGCTAAGCTATTGTGTGTGAATCTTAACTACTCAGTTAATTCATATTACAAATATGCAATAATGTACGTCCCTCAACCGCGACTTAACCATCGTTAACTACAATCTCTGTCTCAATTCAACAAATTCCAATTCCTAATAAATCAAGTATATATTTGATTTTACACTTCATCATTGATGTAACCGAAACTTTTCAGATAACATCATTCGTACTTTGCGAAGTTCACAAGAATTTAACGAAAACCAACATCACATCTCAACAAATAACGAAGTATTGATTCATAATTTCAATATTATTGAAGAAATACTTATGTAACCTCTAAACCTTTAAGGAATTATTCAATTCTAGTTCCAACCGTAAATCGAATGAGTTTAATTTAGTATTAACTCATTAAAATCTATGTTACATCTGATGAGAATATATACATATATATTTTCATAAAGACTGTAATAAAATTCTTATGTACAAAATATTAATTGTGAAAATTTTTTAACGAGTAGGTAATACCCGAGAGATATATATAAATTCACAATTAATATATTATATTCTTCGAATCAGATTAAGCAAATTATCAATTATACTTCCTACTTTCACAATAATATACATTCTTTCATAGAAATCAAAACAACCATACTCATTCAAACCCAATTAAGTATTCTGATTTTAAAATCTCAGAATTCAATCCGAGATATAACCGGTACCATTACTTTTAGATTCCTACATCTTTCAAAGCTATACTTTGACTTCAAAAGTGTGTTAGAACATCAAATGTATACAAATGATTACAATCTATGTTCAAACCCTTCGAAAATCTCTGAAGACACTTCAAATAATGAGCAATCGAGATGATGATCCAACCACATATTACCCACAGTTATGTACTTAAAAAGCTCTCAAAACTAAAGTCATAATTCAACACATATCTGTGTCAAATCTTTTGGCATTTATTAGCAAAAATAACCTTGCAATTCCTTTGCAAAGTAGCAAATTATATCACAGCTCCAGCAAGACAACTTCGATTTTTTCATTCGGAGTAGCCTTATCATAATTTTGATATATGTGATTACCCTTTTTATTACCGGAGAACCTTTCATATTCCACCACATTAGCAATAAACTTACCAACAACTTCACTGATCTTGGGCATTCCGAAGAATCTTTATATTTATCAAAACCTCATCATTTACTCATCTGCCTCTTGTAACGAGAATTGTCATACGAATCATTGGGAGTTAGCAATTAGTATTTTGAAATCTCACAGCATGTTGACGCCAACAGTTATACATAACATCTATTTCCAAGGCTTACATACTTCGAATGTGAAGTTTCTGAAAAACACTCTGAACCGCGAACTAGTTCTCGAAATGCTGATGAAGCAACGAAAACTGTAAACGACCTTAGCAGTAAAAAGTTTGATGATAAAGATTAGTGTATTAACAAAGCTCAGAAATAGAGAAGTTTTGGAACTGGAAAACGGATTGAGCAAAGTATGAAGGAGGCTGTGGACAAATCACAAAGACTGAACCTGCCTTCAAAGAATCCAAATGATTCAGTATCTGCTGAAGTCATTAACGAATACCTTGCTCCTGACACTAAACCCTTACAGACAATATTCTTCATCATCCTCTGATATTAGAAATTCTAAGATATCATCGTATCTTTCATTATAAATATCCTCCATATTTCTGAAGATATTTCCATAACTATTCTTATCTGGAATCATTTATCTCTTTGCGCTATCTGTATTACATCAAAAAGGAAACTGTTTAGTTCCTATACTCTGTAAACCTTTGAGTTTAAAATATGAATGTTTTTGAAGTAGTGTTGGAAACTGAAGCATGAGTTAGTATAATATAATGACACTTGATCAACGTGATTATATTACAGGAACTCATGCTGAGTTTCTAAATGGAACGTGATGATTCACAGATCATAACATCATCATGTGCCATGTTATACGACTCTTGTATTCTATTTAACCTCTAAAATATCAAGAAAATATTTCTTGATGATTCGGCCTTTTCCAAGGTATTCTAGTAATTTGACAAGTCAAGATCGTGCCATCACAATTTCCTTCCTAGAACATTAACAATGTTCATTCCAAAAATCATATTTGTGAATTCTGGACCATTACAAGCGGTGCTTAATCGCAAGAAGAAGAAACGAAAGGACAAAACTCCGAAATAGAAATTGGGGTATAAATTGCAGCAAATAAAAGAGAGCATTAACTGTGGATGATAATGATTATAGAAGATAGAAACATAGACTTTGAAATATAAGGGAAGATATAAAGCCCAACGACAAACCAAAAATTATAAACCATATATATCGATGCATATAGCAATATAAAGACACGGGAGAACTAGAAACACTATAAACCCAAGAGTATAGTAGAAGTAAATAGATTCTTCCGGTGGTAGATGAAAAAGAAGAATGACCGATATGAAAGTTATAAGTATATCGAGAATCAGAACTGGATGGAGCATATTGATGAATACTTTAAAATATGAGTTGAGGGGGAAAGAATAGAAGGTGATGAAACATGACTAGGAACTTAGAAATCAACAGATTTAACTCACACAATGACGGAATAAGTGAATCAAACCCTCTAGTGAATAGGTTAAGCTTTTTGTGATTAATTTAGTCATACCACAACTAAATCAAGTGTGATTAGATCAACACCTAGAGCTATTATTCACTACCTGGGTGATTTGGGTTGAGAGAGAATTGGTGGAGCTCACCAGATCTGAGTGTGTGTAACAAATGAGAGGCTTAACCTAAAAATGAAGAACATAAGACTTTATATACCCCTGCTGTTGACTCACCCGTACGATTCATTCATCACACATACGAGTTAGCTTCATCAGCCATACGGGTGATCACTCACTCGTGTATTCTCATTTAGGTTGTAATTGTGACTTAGCTCAGCATCAACTGTGCGTATGAGCATGTCAGCCGTACGAGTGAGGCTTCACTCGGACATCTGACTAAGTCTAACATAGTCAAACATCCACATCTCGTTCCTGCAGTTGCTGTAGCCACATACAAACACGGATAGGATAATAACGAACGATCATGGTGGCCTGCAAACTGTTGTACCTGCAATGGACGTGGGTAGATGTCTAGAGACTTGCATAAAATGCATCAACAGAAGGTGTGAGTTGTAAGAAAAGGAAGGAGGTGAATTTATAAGAAAATCTCCGACAGAACAATTAAAATGGAAGATCGCATTTAAAGCGGATCCTAATTCTTTTTGTTACCGGAGAATCAAATCTTATTACAAAGATTTTCTTCAAATCCCTTGAAATCTGGAAATCAATCATATCTACGTCAAATGATAAGATGAATCTACACTTACTCATTTCACTCTTCTATGTTAGCTTCATTCGTACTCTTCATATAAATGGATTGTTTATCCAAATTATTCGCTGATGATAAAACTCTAATTTTCAGCCTGTATGCATTATGAAAACATACTTATTATCATTCACGACCTTTCCACTCAAATTTCGGGACGAAATTTCTTTAACGGGTAGGTATTGTGACAACCCGGAAATTTCCAATCAAATTTAAACTTTATCTTTATATTATTCCGACACGATAAGCAAAGTTTGTTAAGATAAATCTCAAGAATTTTAAATTGTGTTCATACATTCATTATAACCTCGACTAAATTCAGACGATTCACGAACCGTTATATATAAATAAATATGTATATATATGTATATATATATATATATATTATAACTTGAGAATATTAATAAAGTATTAAACGTATAATACTTTACATGATCGTATTTATTTCAATATGTTTATCGATGGAATTAGAAGATAATATCAAATTGTTGATTTATCAGATACATTATGATATGATTACGGATCTATGTTATGAGGTCCACTGTGATTTAAGAAATCTATTCTTTTTGACAACATTCGGAAAATGGTAAAGTGATTTATAAGTAAGAACGTGAAGTGTAAATAACTTAGATGTTGGATATCGACAAGTTAAGTAACTCGACATTTTTCATTAAGATGATTTCATACGTTTATTTAACCTTTGAACTTTATCCCATGCTTCACCAACAAACTGTAATTTAAAAAACTTGAAACCTATTATGAATATATATGATTCTACTTTTTTAAAACATTTTATGATATAACGATTTCTATTATTTTAACCTTTAAACAAAATGATTCTTAAAAATATATTTGGTTTTGGAAAACAAAATTATTATATTTATTTAATTTAGTTTCAAACGTACAAAAACATTTTCAGTTTAAAAAGAACTTTATTATTAAAACGTATATAACTTTTATAAATATCTAGAACCACTTTTGATAACTCATTACTTAACCAGTATGATAAAGATAACGATATTTATATTTTATTTTATTAAATATATATAACGATTTAAATTAATATTATATATATTTATACGCGTATTATACGTACATAGTTTTATACTTTTACTATACTTAAACTTTACCTTTACTTAATTTTTACTTTACTTTAACTTTAATAATTCACTTTAATAATTCACTTTAATAATTCATACTTTAATAATTCACTTTAATAATTCATACTTTAATAATTCACTTTAATAATTCATACTTTAATAATTCACTTTAATAATTCATACTTTAATAATTCACTTTAATAATTCATACTTTAATAATTCACTTTAATAATTCATACTTTAATAATTCACTTTAATAATTCAAAAATCTATTATAAATAGAATTCAATAGGTTTCATTATTTCATAGAAACTTAAAAATATTTTTCTCTAAACTCTCTCAATCGATTTACATATATATATTTACTCCGTATTATTTCAAGATATTATTAGTATACATAAAATATTACGTCAGAGTGCTGTCCGAGTGATTTCAAAATTGTTTTTCGAGTGCGATTGGATTAAGGAAATTATGGGTTATAGCTATGGAGGTGATTGGTATGGTTCATGGGTATGCTCGTGAGGTCAATATAGTGTTTATCATCTCCGTTGCGTCTACGTACCTTTCCTGCAATATTGAATCTCAATATTGATACGTGAGTACTCATAATTTAACTTTTACATACTAATAGTGTATCCCTGACTAGTGCTCGAGTATATAGGATTATGCATGTTTGTACTTTTGATATTGCCTTTAGTTAGGTTATGTGAAATCCTGAATTAGTTATATATGCGACTGAGATAAGGTATAAGATATGCATGTCGTTGGAAAGCTAGCGAAAAATTAAGAACTTTTCATTTAGATATCGAATGATTTCGATGAACGGATTTGAAGTTATAGTCCATCGAATTTTTGTATTATTATTAAAAATGATTATTATTATCGTCGTTATTATCGTCGTTCTAGTTTTATCTTATTATTATTATTATTATTATTATTATTATTATTATTATTATCTTTATCAATAAAAGGATTTATCATTAAAAATTGTTATTTTTTTTATTACTATCGTTATTATCGTTAAAGTTATAATTAGTATTATTATTATTATTATCCAATTATTATTATTATTATTATTATTATTATTATTATTATTATTATTATTATTATTATTATTATTATTATTATTATTATTATTATTATTATTATTGGTATTATTATTATTATTATCATTATTAATATATATAACATTATTTAAAAATGGTTATTGTTATTGTTATTATTATTATTACTATATTATCATTAAGATAATTATTAGTATTATCGTTAATAATGTTATAGTAACTATCATTATTAATATTAGTGTAATTAAAACAAATATTTGTAACACCTAATTATTTTGATTACTATTATTATCATTATTACGAACACGATATAAAAGACGATTAAAAGCTATTAAATGAAACGATTAGGAAATAATGGGTAAGAGTATCATGATGAAATTAAAATATTATAAGATATTGATTTAGATAAAATTATTGTTCATATTATTTTTATCATTACTATTATTATTAAAATTATCGTTAGTATTAAAACTATCATTTTAACAAAAATTATCATTTTAATAGAAATGTCATTGTTACTATAAAATATCATTATTATTATTATTATTTTAAATAGAATTATTATTTTAAAGATAATATTAAAAATTATCGTAAATATTAAAGTTATCATAATTAGAATTATCGTTTTATCATAATGTCATCTTAGTAATTATAAATATTGATATTTTTTTAATAATAATTATTATTACAAAATAATACAACTTTTACTTACTATCATTATAGATATTATTTTATCAAATAAATATTTGATACAAACATATTTTACTACGCGTAATAACTTACTTTAATAATACGTATCATATTATCTTTATAATATTAAATGAACCCTATAAATTTTATTACTTAATATATATAAAAGTATATTTTATTATATAAATATAATATAAAATTTTATTTATTAATAAATAAATTATATTATTTACTCTAATAAATCTTTTAAAAATATTTAAAAATATAAAACGACGATATTTAAACTATATATTAATCATGTATAAATTTTTAGAAATTATTTTGAGTCAAATTTACTTTTGTTGACTTTTGCATATTAGTCTCGAGCATTAGGATTGTGGTACACTATGACTTGACCTAATTTGTTAGACAAATATTGACCAACACATAAATATATATAATTAATTTAGGTTCGTGAATCCGAGGCCAACCTTGCACTTGTTCAATGACGTTATATGTATTTTTACTACAAAATACAGTATGGTGAGTTTCATTTGCCTTTTTACCCTTTATATTTTTGGGACCGAGAATACATGCGCTTTTATAAATGTTTGACGAAATAGACACAAGTAATTGAAACTACATTCTATGGTTGAATTATCGAAATCGAATATGCCCCTTTTTATTAAAGTCTGGTAATCTAAGAATTAGGGAACAGACACCCTAATTGACGCGAATCCTAAAGATAGATCTATTGGGCCTAACAAACCCCATCCAAAGTACCGGATGCTTTAGTACTTCGAAATTATATCATGTCCGAAGGAGGATCCCGGAATGATAGGGGATATTCTTATATGTATCTAGTTAATGTCGGTTACCAGGTGTTAACCATATGAATGATTATTTTTTTTCTCTATGCATGGGATGTATATTTATGAGAACTGGAAATAAAATTCGTGTGGTCTATTAAAATGATGGAAATAAATGATTATGATAAACTAATGAACTCACCAACCTTTTGGTTGACACTTTAAAGCATGTTTATTCTCAGGTGTTAAAGAAATCTTCCGCTGTGCATTTGCTCATTTTAAAGATATTACTTGGAGTCTTTCATAGCATATTTCGAAGAACGTTGCATTCAAGTCATTGAGTTCATCAAAGATTATTATTAAATCAATTTATAGTTGGATAGTGGATATTATGAAATGGTATGCATGCATGTCAATTTTTGATGTAAAGAAAGATTGTCTTTTAAAAACGAATGCAATGTTTGTAAAATGTATCATATAAAGGTCAAATACCTCGCAATGTAATCAACTATTGTGAATCGTTTATAATGTATATGAACGGGTCCTTTCACCGTAGTTAGCTTTTTCTTCAATAACTGAAACGCTTTCTCTTGTTCATCCTTCCATTCAAATTTCTTCCCTTTATGCGTTAATGCAGTCAAGGGTTTTGCTATTCTGGAAAAGTCTTGGATGAACCTTCTGTAGTAACCAGCTAGTCCTAAAAACTGGCGTATGTGTTTCGGAGTTTCCCACTTTTCAACAGTTTCTATCTTTGCCGGATCCACCTTAATACCTTCTTTGTTCACTATGTGACCGAGGAATTGAACTTCTTCCAACCAAAATGCACACTTTGAAAATTTAGCGTACAATTCTTCCTTCCTCAATACTTCTAACACCTTTCTTAAATGTTCACCGTGTTCTTGGTCATTCTTTGAGTAAATAAGTATGTCATCAATGAAAACAATGACAAACTTGTCAAGGTATGGTCCACACACTTGGTTCATAAGGTCCATGAACACAGCTGGGGCATTACTTAAACCAAACGGCATGACCATAAACTCGTAATGACCGTAACGTGTTCTGAAAGCAGTCTTTGGAATATCATCTTCTTTCACCCGCATTTGATGATACCCGGAACGTAAGTCAATCTTTGAATAAACAGACGAGCCTTGTTGTTGATCAAATAAGTCGTCGATTCTCGATAGTGGGTAGCGGTTCTTGATGGTAAGTTTGTTCAACTCTTGGTAGTCGATACACAACCTGAATGTACCATCTTTCTTCTTGACAAACAAAACAGGAGCTCCCCACGGTGATGTGCTTGGTCGAATGAAACCACGCTCTAAAAGTTCTTGTAATTAGCTTTGTAGTTCTTTCATCTTGCTGGGTGCGAGTCTGTAAGGAGCACGAGCTATTGGTGCAGCTCCTGGTACAAGATCTATTTGAAATTCAACGGATCGATGTGGGGGTAATCCCGGTAATTCTTTCGGAAATACATCGGGAAATTCTTTTGCGACGGGAACATCATTGATGCTCTTTTCTTCAGTTTGTACTTTCTCGACGTGTGCTAGAACAGTATAGCAACCTTTTCTTATTAGTTTTTGTACCTTCAAATTACTAATAAGATGTAGCTTCGTGTTGCCCTTTTCTCCGTACACCATTAAGGGTTTTCCTTTTTCTCGTATAATGCGAATTGCATTTTTGTAACAAACGATCTCTACTTTAACTTCTTTCAAAAAGTCCATACAGATTATCACATCAAAACTTCCTAACTCTACTGGTATCAAGTCAATCTTAAATGTTTCGTTAACCAGTTTAATTTCTCGATTCCGACATATATTATCTGCTGAAATTAATTTACCATTTGCTAATTCGAGTAAAAATTTACTATCCAAAGGCGTCAATGGACAACTTAATTTAGCACAAAAATCTCTACTCATATAGCTTCTATCCGCACCCGAATCAAATAAAACGTAAGCAGATTTATTGTCAATAAGAAACGTACCCATAACAAGCTCCGGGTCTTCCTGTGCCTCTGCTGCATTAATATTGAAAACTCTTCCGCGGCCTTGTCCATTCGTGTTCTCCTGGTTCGGGTAATTTCTAATAATGTGGCCCGGTTTTCCACATTTATAACAAACTACATTGGCATAACTTGCTCCGACACTACTTGCTCCGCCATTACTCGTTCCGACACCATTTTTTCCTTTCGTTCTGTTAACCCCTGGTCCGTAGACCTCACACTTCGCCACGCTATGACCATTTCTTTTACACTTGTTGCAAAATTTGGTGCAGAAACCCGAGTGATACTTTTCACACCTTTGGCATAGCTGCTTCTGATTGTTGTTGTTGTTGCGGTTATTATTGTTGTTAAGATGATTGTTGTAGTTGCTGTTGTTGTTGTTGTTGTTGTTGGGCCGTTTGTTGTGAAAGGACCCGTTCATATACATTATAAACGATTCACAATAGTTCATTACATTGCGAGGTATTTGACCTCTATATGATACATTTTACAAACATTGCATTCGTTTTTAAAAGACAATCTTTCTTTACATCGAAAATTAACAGGCATGCATACCATTTCATAATATCCACTATCCAACTATAAATTGATTTAATAATAATCTTTGATGAAATCAATGACTCGAATACAACGTTCTTCGAAATATGCTATGAAAGACTCCAAGTAATATCTTTAAAATGAGCAAATGCATAGCAGAAGATTTCTTTAACACCTGAGAATAAACATGCTTTAAAGTGTCAACCAAAAGGTTGGTGAGTTCATTAGTTTATCATAATCATTTATTTCCATCGTTTTAATAGACCACAAGAATTTCATTTCCAGTTCTCATAAATATACGTCCCATGCATAGAGACAAAAATAATCATTCATATAGTGAACACCTGGTAACCGACATTAACTAGATACATATAAGAATATCCCCTATCATTCCGGGATCCTCCTTCGGACATGATATAAATTTCGAAGTACTAAAGCATCCGGTACTTTGGATGGGGTTTGTTAGGCCCAATAGATCTATCTTTAGGATTCGCGTCAATTAGGGTGTCTGTTCCCTAATTTTTAGATTACCAGACTTTAATAAAAAGGGGCATATTCGATTTCGATAATTCAACCATAGAATGTAGTTTCAATTACTTGTGTCTATTTCGTCAAACATTTATAAAAGCGCATGTATTCTCAGTCCCAAAAATATAAAGGGTAAAAAGGCAAATGAAACTCACCATACTGTATTTCGTAGTAAAAATACATATAACGTCATTGAACAAGTGCAAGGTTGGCCTCGGATTTACGAAACTAAATTAATTATATATATTTATGTGTTGGTCAATATTTGTCTAACAAATTAGGTCAAGTCATAGTGTACCACAATCCTAATGCTCGAGACTAATATGCAAAAGTCAACAAAAGTAAATTTAACTCAAAATAATTTCCAAAAATCTATACATGATTAATATATAGTTTAAATATCGTTGTTTTATATTTTTAAATATTTTTAAAAGATTTATTAGAGTAAATAATATAATTTATTTATTAATAAATAAAATTTTATATTAAATTTATATAATAAAATATACTTATATATATATATATATATATATATATATATATATATATATATATATATATATATATATATATATATATATATATATATATATATATATATATATATATATATTAAGTAATAAAATTTATAGGGTTCATTTAATATCATAAAGATAATATGATAGGTATTATTAAAGTAAGTTATTACACGTAGTAAAATATGTTTGTATCACATATTTATTTGATAAAATAATATATATAATGATAGTAAGTAAAAGTTGTATTATTTTGTAATAATAATTATTATTATAAAAATATCAATATTTATAATTACTAAGATGACATTAGATAAAAGGATAATTCTAATTATGATAACTTTAATATTTACGATAATTTTTAATATTATCTTTAAAATAATAATTCTATTTAAAATAATAATAATAATGATATTTTATAGTAACAATGACATTTCTATTAAAATGATAATTTTTGTTAAAATGATAGTTTTAATACTAACGATACTTTTTATAATAATAGTAATGATAAAAATAATAAGAACGATAATTTTATCTAAATCAATATCTTATAACATTTTAATTTCATCATGATACTCTTACCCATTATTTCCTAATCGTTTCGTTTAATAGCTTTTAATCGTCTTTTATATCGTGTTCATAATAATGATAATAATAGTAATCAAAATAATTAGGTGTTACAAATATTTGTTTTAATTACACTAATATTAATAATGATAGTTACTATAACATTATTAACGATAATACTAATAATTATCTTAATGATAATATAGTAATAATAATAATAACAATAACAATAACCATTTTTAAATAATGATATATATATTAATAATGATAATAATAATAATAATAATACCAATAATAATAATAATAATAATAATAATAATAATTGGATAATAATAATAATACTAATTATAACTTTAACGATAATAACGATAGTAATAATAAAAAAAATAACAATTTTTAATGATAAATCTCTTTTATTGATAAAGATAATAATAATGATAATAATAAGATAAAACTAGAACGACGATAAAAACGACGATAATAATAATAATTTTTAATAAAAATATCAAAAATTCAATTGATTATAACTTCTAATCCGTTCATCGAAACCATTCGATATCTAAAGGAAACGTTCTTAATTTTTCGCTAGCTTTCCAAGGACATGCATATCTTATACCTTATCTCAACCGCAATTGTAACTAATTCAACATTCAACCTAACATGTCTAAGGGTAATATCAAAAGTACAAGCATGCATAATCCTAAATACTCGAGCACTAGTCAGGGATACACTATTAGTATGTAAAAGTTAAATTATGAGTACTCACGTATCAATATTGAGATTCAATATTGCAGGAAAGGTACGTAGACGTAACGGAAATGATAAACACTATATTGACCTCACGAGCATACCCATGAACCATACTCAATCACCTCCATAGCTATAACCCATAATTTTCTTAATCCTATCCCACTCGAAAAACAATTTCGAAATCACTCGGACAGCACTCCGTCGTAATATTTTATGTATACTAATAATATCTTGAAATAATACGGAGTAAATATATATATGTAAATCGATTGAGAGAGTTTAGAGAAAAATATTTTCAAGTTTCTATGAAATAATGAAACCTATTGAATTCTATTTATAATAGATTTTTGAATTATTAAAGTGAATTATTAAAGTATTAATTATTAAAGTGAATTATTAAAGTATGAATTATTAAAGTGAATTATTAAAGCTAAAGTAAAGTAAAAATAAAGTAAAGGTAAAGTTTAAGTATAGTAAAAGTATAAAACTATGTACGTATAATACGCGTATAAATATATATAATATTAATTTAAATCGTTATATATATAAAATAAAATATAAATATCGTTATCTTTATCATACTAGTTAAGTAATGAGTTGTCAAAAGTGGTTCTAGATATTTATAAAAGTTATATAAGTTTTAATAATAAAGTTCTTTTTAAACTGAAAACGTTTTTGTACGTTTGAAACTAAATAGATCAATCGAGTCTTTATGAGATTCAATCTTCCACTATCCTTTGTCTAGTTCTCAATGATTGACAATTTGTTCTTATTTATAAATCACTTTACCATTTTTCGAATATTGTTAAAATGGAAAGATTTCTCAAATCAACATGGGCCTTTCAACAGAGACTTGTAATCATAATTCAATATATCTGATAATTCAATCATTTGATCTTATCTTCTAATTCCATTGATAAACATTTTGAAACAGATACAATCATATAAAGTATTTAATCTAATATTTTGTTTACGTTTCAAGTTATAATATATATACACATATACATATATAATCATATTCGTTTAATGGTTCGTGAATCGTTGGAACTTGGTCGAGGTTGAATGAATGTATGAACATAGTTTAATATTCTTGAAATTTAACTTAACAAATATTGCTTATCGTATCGGAAACATATAAAGATTAAAGTTTAAATTTGGTTGGAAATTTCCGGGTTGTCACAGTACCTACCCGTTAAAGAAATTTCGTCCCGAAATTTGAGTGGAAAGGTCGTGAATGATAATAAGTATGTTTTCATGATGCATACGGGCTAAAAATTAGAGTTTTATAATCAGCGAATAATTTGGATAAACAATCCATTTATATGAAGAGTACGAATGAAGCTAACATAGAAGAGTGAAATGAGTAAGTGTAGATTCATCTTATCATTTGACGTAGATATGATTGATTCCCAGATTTCAAGGGATTTGAAGAAAATCTTCTTAATAAGATTTGACTCTCCGGTAATCAAGGGAATTAGGATCCGCTTTAAATGCGATCGTCCATTTTAATTGTTCTGTCGGAGATTTTCTTATAAATTCACCTCCTTCATTTCCTTACAACTCACACCTTCTGTTAATGCATTTTATGCAAGTCCCTAGATATCTACCCACGTCCATTGCAGGTACAACAATTTACAGGCCACCATGATTGCTCGTTATTATCCTATACGTGTTTGTATGTGGTTACAGGAACTGCAGGAATGAGATTTAGATGTTTGACTATGTTAGACTTAGTTAGATGTACGAGTGAAGCCTCACTAGTACGGCTGACAGGCTCATACGCACGGTTGATGCTGAGCTAAGTCACAATTACAACCTAAATGAGAAGACACGAGTAAGTGATCACCCGTACGGCTAATGAAGCCAACTCGTACGTGTGATGAATGAATCGTATGGGTGAGTCAACATCAGGGGTATATAAAGTCTTATGTTCTTCATTTTAGGTTAAGCCTCTCATTTGTTACACACACTCAGATCTAGTGAGCTCCTCCAATTTTCTCTCAGTCCAAATCACCCAGGTGGTGAATAATAGCTCTAGGTGTTGATCTAATCACACTTGATTTAGTTGTGGTTTGACTAAATTAATCAAAAAATAATTAACCTATTCACTAGAGGGTTTGATTCACTTATTCCGCCATTGTGTGAGTTAAATCTGTTGATTTCTAAGTTCCTAGTCATGTTTCATCACCTTCTATTCTTTCCCCCTCAACTCATATTTTAAAGTATTCATCAATATGCTCCATCCAGTTCTGATTCTCGATATACTTCTAACTTTCATATCGGTCATTCTTCTTTTTCATCTACCGCCGGAAGAATCTATTTACTTCTACTATACTCTTGGGTTTATAGTGTTTCTAGTTCTCCCGTGTCTTTATATTGCTATATGCATCGATATATATGGTTTATAATTTCTAGTTTATCGTATATGTTCCCTTATATTTCAAAGTCTCTGCTTCTGTCTTCTATAATCATTATCATTAACAGTTAATGCTCTCTTTTATTTGCTGCAATTTATACCCCAATTTTTATTTCGGAGTTTTGTCCTTTTGTTTCTTCTTCTTGCGATTAAGCACCGCTTGTAATGGTCCAGAATTCACAGATATGAATTTCAGAATGAACATTGTTAATGTTCTAGGAAGGAAATTGTGATGGCATGATCTTTGTAGTGACCCGAACTTTTCCATGTTTATATATATTAATTGAGATTGATATTTACATGATTAAATATTTCCAACATGTTAAGCAATCAAACTTGTTAAGACTTGATTAATTGAAATATGTTTCATATAGACAATTGACCACCCAAGTTGACCGGCGATTCACGAACGTTAAAACTTGTAAAAACGACATGACGATATATATATGGATATACATATGGTTAACATGAGATTATGATAAGTAAGTATCTCCATGAATATATTAACAATGAGTTATATACATATAAACAAGACTACTAACTTAAGGATTTCGAAACGAGACATATATGTAACGATTATCATTGTAACGACATTTAAATGTATATATATCATATTAAGATATATTA
This sequence comes from Rutidosis leptorrhynchoides, assembly GCF_046630445.1. Classification (NCBI taxonomy): domain Eukaryota; kingdom Viridiplantae; phylum Streptophyta; class Magnoliopsida; order Asterales; family Asteraceae; genus Rutidosis; species Rutidosis leptorrhynchoides. The sequence continues at coordinate 280,480,363 of NC_092334.1, read as the reverse complement.
ATATATCATAATATCATGATAATATAATAATTTAACATCTCATTAGATATAATAAACAATGGGTTAACAACATTAATTGAGATCGTTAACTTAAAGGTTTCAAAACAACACTTACATGTAACGACTAACGATGACTTAACGACTCAGTTAAAATGTATATACATGTAGTGTATTTTGAAATGTCCCGTTCTTATTGATTAAAAACGTTCCATATTAATTGATTTCGTTGCGAGGTTTTGACCTCCATATGAGACGTTTTTCAAAGACTGCATTCATTTTTAAAACAAACCATAACCTTTATTTCATAAATAAAGGTTTAAAAAGCTTTACGTAGATTATCAAATAATGATAATCTAAAATATCCTGTTTACACACGACCATTACATAATGGTTTACAATACAAATATGTTACATCGAAATCAGTGTCTTGAATGCAGTTTTTACACAATATCATAAAAACATGGACTCCAAATCTTGTCCTTATTTTAGTATGCAACAGCGGAAGCTCTTAATAATCACCTGAGAATAAACATGCTTAAAACGTCAACAAAAATATTGGTGAGTTATAGGTTTAACCTATATATATCAAATCATAATAATAGACCACAAGATTTCATATTTCAATACACATCCCATACGTAGAGATAAAAATCATTCATATGTTGAACACCTGGTAACCGACATTAACAAGATGCATATATAAGAATATCCCCATCATTCCGGGACACCCTTCGGATATGATATAAATTTCGAAGTACTAAAGCATCCGGTACTTTGGATGGGGTTTGTTAGGCCCAATAGATCTATCTTTAGGATTCGCGTCAATTAGGGTGTCTGTTCCCTAATTCTTAGATTACCAGACTTAATAAAAAGGGGCATACTCGATTTCGATAATTCAACCATAGAATGTAGTTTCACGTACTTGTGTCTATTTTGTAAATCATTTATAAAACCTGCATGTATTCTCATCCCAAAAATATTAGATTTTAAAAGTGGGACTATAACTCACTTTCACAGATTTTTACTTCGTCGGGAAGTAAGACTTGGCCACTGGTTGATTCACGAACCTATAACAATATATACATATATATCAAAGTATGTTCAAAATATATTTACAACACTTTTAATATATTTTGATGTTTTAAGTTTATTAAGTCAGCTGTCCTCGTTAGTAACCTACAACTAGTTGTCCACAGTTAGATGTACAGAAATAAATCGATAAATATTATCTTGAATCAATCCACGACCCAGTGTATACGTATCTCAGTATTGATCACAACTCAAACTATATATATTTTGGAATCAACCTCAACCCTGTATAGCTAACTCCAACATTCACATATAGAGTGTCTATGGTTGTTCCGAAATATATATAGATGTGTCGACATGATAGGTCGAAACATTGTATACGTGTCTATGGTATCTCAAGATTACATAATATACAATACAAGTTGATTAAGTTATGGTTGGAATAGATTTGTTACAAATTTTCACGTAGCTAAAATGAGAAAAATTATCTAATCTTGTTTTACCCATAACTTCTTCATTTTAAATCCGTTTTGAGTGAATCAAATTGCTATGGTTTCATATTGAACTCTATTTTATGAATCTAAACAGAAAAAGTATAGGTTTATAGTCGGAAAAATAAGTTACAAGTCGTTTTTGTAAAGGTAGTCATTTCAGTCGAAAGAACGACGTCTAGATGACCATTTTAGAAAACATACTTCCACTTTGAGTTTAACCATAATTTTTGGATATAGTTTCATGTTCATAATAAAAATCATTTTCTCAGAATAACAACTTTTAAATCAAAGTTTATCATAGTTTTTAATTAACTAACCCAAAACAGCCCGCGGTGTTACTACGACGGCGTAAATCCGGTTTTACGGTGTTTTTCGTGTTTCCAGGTTTTAAATCATTAAGTTAGCATATCATATAGATATAGAACATGTGTTTAGTTGATTTTAAAATTCAAGTTAGAAGGATTAACTTTTGTTTGCGAACAAGTTTAGAATTAACTAAACTATGTTCTAGTGATTACAAGTTTAAACCTTCGAATAAGATAGCTTTATATGTATGAATCGAATGATGTTATGAACATCATTACTACCTTAAGTTCCTTGGATAAACCTACTGGAAAAGAGAAAAATGGATCTAGCTTCAACGGATCCTTGGATGGCTCGAAGTTCTTGAAGCAGAATCATGACACGAAAACAAGTTCAAGTAAGATCATCACTTGAAATAAGATTGTTATAGTTATAGAAATTGAACCAAAGTTTGAATATGATTATTACCTTGTATTAGAATGATAACCTACTGTAAGAAACAAAGATTTCTTGAGGTTGGATGATCACCTTACAAGATTGGAAGTGAGCTAGCAAACTTGAAAGTATTCTTGATTTTATGTAACTAGAACTTGTAAAATATATGAAGAACACTTAGAACTTGAAGATAGAACTTGAGAGAGATCAATTAGATGAAGAAAATTGAAGAATGAAAGTGTTTGTAGGTGTTTTTGGTCGTTGGTGTATGGATTAGATATAAAGGATATGTAATTTTGTTTTCATGTAAATAAGTCATGAATGATTACTCATATTTTTGTAATTTTATGAGATATTTCATGCTAGTTGCCAAATGATGGTTCCCACATGTGTTAGGTGACTCACATGGGCTGCTAAGAGCTGATCATTGGAGTGTATACACCAATAGTACATACATCTAAAAGCTGTGTATTGTACGAGTACGAATACGGGTGCATACGAGTAGAATTGTTGATGAAACTGAACGAGGATGTAATTGTAAGCATTTTTGTTAAGTAGAAGTATTTTGATAAGTGTCTTGAAGTCTTTCAAAAGTGTATGAATACATATTAAAACACTACATGTATATACATTTTAACTGAGTCGTTAAGTCATCGTTAGTCGTTACATGTAAATGTTGTTTTGAAACCTTTAGGTTAACGATCTTGTTGAATGTTGTTAACCCATTGTTTATTATAACAAATGAGATGTTAAATTGTTATATTATCATGATATTATGATATATAATATATCTCAGTATGATGTATATACAGTTAAATGTCGTTACCACGATAATCGTTACATATATGTCTCGTTTCGAACTCATTAAGTTAGTAGTCTTATTTTTACATATGTATTTCATTGTTAATACACTTAATAATATATTTACTTATCATTTAACATAATTAACCAAGTGTATCAATATCTTAATATGATTCATATGTACCTAGTAAGACGTTGTTATAACGATAATCGTTATATATATCGTTTTCGAGTTTCTTAAATTAATAGTCTCATTTTTATGTATATAACTCATTGTTAAAATACCTAATGAGATACATATTTATAATAAAAACATGTTAACTATATATATAACCATATATATGTCATCGTATAGTTTTTACAAGTTTTAACGTTCGTGAATCACCGGTCAACTTGGGTGGTCAATTGTCTATATGAAACATATTTCAATTAATCAAGTCTTAACAAGTTTGATTGCTTAACATGTTGGAAACATTTAATCATGTAAATATCAATCTCAATTAATATATATAAACATGGAAAAGTTCGGGTCACTACAGTACCTACCCGTTAAATAAATTTCGTCCCGAAATTTTAAGCTGTTGAAGGTGTTGACGAATCTTCTGGAAATAGATGCGGGTATTTCTTCTTCATCTGATCTTCACGCTCCCAGGTGAACTCGGGTCCTCTATGAGCATTCCATCGAACCTTAACAATTGGTATCTTGTTTTGCTTAAGTCTTTTAACCTCACGATCCATTATTTCGACGGGTTCTTCGATGAATTGAAGTTTTTCGTTGATTTGGATTTCATCTAACGGAATAGTGAGATCTTCTTTAGCAAAACATTTCTTTAAATTCGAGACGTGGAAAGTGTTATGTGCAGCCGCGAGTTGTTGAGGTAACTCTAGTCGGTAAGCTACTGGTCCGACACGATCAATAATCTTGAATGGTCCAATATACCTTGGATTTAATTTCCCTCGTTTACCAAATCGAACAACGCCTTTCCAAGGTGCAACTTTAATCATGACCATCTCTCCAATTTCAAATTCTATATCTTTTCTTTTAATGTCAGCGTAGCTCTTTTGTCGACTTTGGGCGGTTTTCAACCGTTGTTGAATTTGGATGATCTTCTCGGTAGTTTCTTGTATAATCTCCGGACCCGTAATCTGTCTATCCCCCACTTCACTCCAAAAAATCGGAGACCTGCACTTTCTACCATAAAGTGCTTCAAACGGCGCCATCTCAATGCTTGAATGGTAGCTGTTGTTGTAGGAAAATTCTGCTAACGGTAGATGTCGATCCCAACTGTTTCCGAAATCAATAACACATGCTCGTTGCATGTATTCAAGCGTTTGTATTGTCCTTTCGCTCTGCCCATCAGTTTGTGGATGATAGGCAGTACTCATGTCTAGACGAGTTCCTAATGCTTGTTGTAATGTCTGCCAGAATCTTGAAATAAATCTGCCATCCCTATCAGAGATAATAGAGATTGGTATTCCATGTCTGGAGACGACTTCCTTCAAATACAGTCGTGCTAACTTCTCCATCTTGTCATCTTCTCTTATTGGCAGTAAGTGTGCTGATTTGGTGAGACGATCAACTATTACCCAAATAGTATCAAAACCACTTGCAGTCCTTGGCAATTTAGTGATGAAATCCATGGTAATGTTTTCCCATTTCCATTCCGGAATTTCGGGTTGTTGAAGTAGACCTGATGGTTTCTGATGCTCAGCTTTGACCTTAGAACACGTCAAACATTCTCCTACGTATTTAGCAACATCGGCTTTCATACCCGTCCACCAAAAATGTTTCTTGAGATCCTTGTACATCTTCCCCGTTCCAGGATGTATTGAGTATCTGGTTTTATGAGCTTCTCTAAGTACCATTTCTCTCATATCTCCAAATTTTGGTACCCAAATCCTTTCAGCCCTATACCGGGTTCCGTCTTCCCGAATATTAAGATGCTTCTCCGATCCTTTGGGTATTTCATCCTTTAAATTTCCCTCTTTTAAAACTCCTTGTTGCGCCTCTTTTATTTGAGTAGTAATGTTATTATGAATCATTATATTCATAGATTTTACTCGAATGGGTTCTCTGTCCTTCCTGCTCAAGGCATCGGCTACCACATTTGCCTTCCCCGGGTGGTAACGAATCTCAAAGTCGTAATCATTCAATAATTCAATCCACCTACGCTGCCTCATATTCAGTTGTTTCTGATTAAATATGTGTTGAAGACTTTTGTGGTCGGTATATATAATACTTTTGACCCCATATAAGTAGTGCCTCCAAGTCTTTAATGCAAAAACAACCGCGCCTAATTCCAAATCATGCGTCGTATAATTTTGTTCGTGAATCTTCAATTGTCTAGACGCATAAGCAATCACCTTCGTTCGTTGCATTAATACACAACCGAGACCTTGCTTTGATGCATCACAATAAATCACAAAATCATCATTCCCTTCAGGCAATGACAATATAGGTGCCGTAGTTAGCTTTTTCTTCAATAACTGAAACGCTTTCTCTTGTTCATCATTCCATTCAAATTTCTTCCCTTTATGCGTTAATGCAGTCAAGGGTTTTGCTATTCTGGAAAAGTCTTGGATGAACCTTCTGTAGTAACCAGCTAGTCCTAAAAACTGGCGTATGTGTTTCGGAGTTTTCGGGGTTTCCCACTTTTCAACAGTTTCTATCTTTGCCGAATCCACCTTAATACCTTCTTTGTTCACTATGTGACCGAGGAATTCAACTTCTTCCAACCAAAATGCACACTTTGAAAACTTAGCGTACAATTCTTCCTTCCTCAATACTTCTAACAACTTTCTCAAATGTTCACCGTGTTCTTGGTCATTCTTTGAGTAAATAAGTATGTCATCAATGAAAACAATGACAAACTTGTCAAGGTATGGTCCACACACTCGGTTCATAAGGTCCATGAACACACCTGGTGCATTAGTTAAACCAAACGGCATGACCATAAACTCGTAATGACCGTAACGTGTTCTGAAAGCAGTCTTTGGAATATCATCTTCTTTCACCCGCATTTGATGATACCCAGAACGTAAGTCAATTTTTGAATAAACAGACGAGCCTTGTAGTTGATCAAATAAGTCATCGATTCTCGGTAGTGGGTAGCGGTTCTTGATGGTAAGTTTGTTCAACTCTCGGTAGTCGATACACAACCCGAATGTACCATCTTTCTTCTTGACAAACAAAACAGGAGCTCCCCACGGTGATGTGCTTGGTCGAATGAAACCACGCTCTAAAAGTTCTTGTAATTGGTTTTGTAGTTCTTTCATCTCGCTGGGTGCGAGTCTGTAAGGAGCACGAGCTATTGGTGCAGCTCCTGTTACAAGATCTATTTGAAATTCAACGGATCGATGTGGGGGTAATCCCGGTAATTCTTTCGGAAATACATCAGGAAATTCTTTTGCGACGGGAACATCATTGATGCTCTTTTCTTTAGTTTGTACTTTCTCGACGTGTGCTAGAACAGCATAGCAACCTTTTCTTATTAGTTTTTGTGCCTTCAAATTACTAATAAGATGTAGCTTCGTGTTGCCCTTTTCTCCGTACACCATTAAGGGTTTTCCTTTTTCTCGTATAATGCGAATTGCATTTTTGTAACAAACGATCTCCGCTTTCACTTCTTTCAACCAGTCCATACCGATTATCACATCAAAACTCCCTAACTCCACTGGTATCAAATCAATCTTAAATGTTTCGCTAAGCAGTTTAATTTCTCGATTCCGACATATATTATCTGCTGAAATTAATTTACCATTTGCTAATTCGAGTAAAAATTTACTATCCAAAGGCGTCAATGGACAACTTAATTTAGCACAAAAATCTCTACTCATATAGCTTCTATCCGCACCCGAATCAAATAAAACGTAAGCAGATTTATTGTCAATAAGAAACGTACCCGTAACAAGCTCCGGGTCTTCCTGTGCCTCTGCCGCATTAATATTGAAAACTCTTCCACGGCCTTGTCCATTCGTGTTCTCCTGGTTCGGGCAATTTCTAATAATGTGGCCCGGTTTTCCACATTTATAACAAACTACATTGGCATAACTTGCTCCGACACTACTTGCTCTGCCATTACTCGTTCCGACACCATTTGTTCCTTTCGTTCTATTAACCCCTGGTCCGTAGACCTCACACTTCGCCGCGCTATGACCATTTCTTTTACACTTGTTGCAAAATTTGGTGCAGAACCCCGAGTGATTCTTTTCACACCTTTGGCATAGCTGCTTCTGATTGTTGTTGTTGTTGAGGTTATTATTGTTGTTGGGATGATTGTTGTAGTTGTTGTTGTTGTTGTTGTTGTTGTTGGGCCGTTTGTTGTAGTTGCGATTGATGTTGCGATTTTTGGGATAATTGTTGCGATTATTGTTGTAATTGCTGTTGTTGTTGTATTGGTGATTCTTATCACCGTTTTCCTCCCACTTTCTTTTGACTTGCTTCACATTGGCCTCTTCAGCAGTCTGTTCTTTAATTCTTTCTTCAATCTGGTTCACGAGTTTGTGAGCCATTCTACATGCCTGTTGTATGGAGGCGGGCTCGTGTGAACTTATATCTTCTTGGATTCTTTCCGGTAATCCTTTCACAAATGCGTCGATCTTCTCTTCCTCATCTTCGAATGCTCCCAGACACAATAGGCACAATTCTGTGAATCGTCTTTCGTACGTGGTAATATCAAATCCTTGGGTTCGTAACCCTCTAAGTTCTGTCTTGAGCTTATTGACCTCGGTTCTGGGACGGTACTTCTCGTTCATCAAGTGCTTGAATGCTGACCACGGTAGTGCGTACGCATCGTCTTGTCCCACTTGCTCTAGATAGGTATTCCACCATGTTAACGCAGAACCTGTGAAGGAATGCGTAGCGTACTTTACTTTGTCCTCTTCAGTACACTTACTTATGGCAAACACCGATTTGACCTTCTCGGTCCACCGTTTCAATCCGATCGGTCCTTCGGTTCCATCAAATTCCAAAGGTTTGCAGGCAGTGAATTCTTTGTAGGTGCATCCTACATGATTTCCTGTACTGCTAGATCCAAGGTTATTGTTGGTATGTAGCGCAGCCTGTACTGCGGCTATGTTTGAAGCTAGAAAAGTACGGAATTCCTCTTCATTCATATTCACGGTGTGTCGAGTAGTCGGTGCCATTTCCTTCAAAATAGTTAAATGGAACAAGTTAATCATACAGAATATTAAGAGTAGTTAATAGTATTTCGTAGCATAATATGAACTCATTTATAAAAGCTTTTTCTTCATATTAGCGTTTTATAAGTTTAAATTCGGGTAGTACCTACCCGTTAAGTTCATACTTAGTAGCTAATATACAATTCAACTACTACAATTCTATATGAAAAACTGATTATAATAATATTTCGCGTTCAAACTTTTACACAACATTTTACAAACTTACAATACCGCTTATTTTACATATAGCATGAAATATAGCACACAATAAATTTGATACAAGATGGTTGTGAAGATAATTCTAGCTAGTACACAAGTCGTTCAGCAAAGGCAATAAAGACACGTAATTCATACGTCCAGAAACAAGTCATGCATTCTGGTTTTACTAGGACTACTTCCCATCCTTGGTCTTGTGGAACATAACCGTTATGGCCGTTGATAAGACAGCGTGTTGTAACGTCGTCAAAGGGACGAGGGTCACGTAATGTCCAACAGTCCCGTAACAATCTAAAAACCTCATTTCTTACCCCAATTACCGACTCCGTCACTTGTGGGAATGTTTTGTTTAATAGTTGTAGCCCGATGTTCTTGTTCTCACTTTGGTGAGAAGCGAACATTACTAATCCGTAAGCATAACATGCTTCTTTATGTTGCATGTTAGCCGCTTTCTCTAAATCACGAAGTCCAATATTCGGATATATTGAGTCAAAATAATTTCTTAACCCATTGCGTAAAATAGCATTTGGGTTCCCCGCAATATATGCGTCAAAGTAAACACATCGTAACTTATGGATTTCCCAATGTGATATCCCCCATCTTCCGAACGAAAGCCTTTTATAAACCAAGGCATTCTTGGAACGTTCTTCGAATGTCTTACAAACTGATCTCGCCTTAAATAGTTGTGCCGAAGAATTCTGACCGACTCTAGACAAGATTTCATCAATCATGTCTCTGGGTAGGTCTCTTAAAATATTGGGTTGTCTATCCATTTTGTGTTTTTATACTGTAAAATAGACAAGAGTTAGATTCATAAAAAAAAATACTTATTAATACAAGCAATTTTTACATATATCATAAAGCATAAGCACACTATATTAAATATATTACACCACACGAATACAACTATCTTATTCCGACTCGCTTGTTTCTTCTTCTTCGGTTTTGGTTCGTTTTGCCAAGTTTCTAGGTATATATGATGTTCCCCTAATACGAGCCGTCGTGATCCACATTGGTTTAGAAAAACCTGGTGGTTTAGAGGTTCCCGGGTCATTGTTACAACTTAAGGACTTCGGGGGTTGACGATACATATAAAGTTCATCGGGGTTGGAATTAGATTTCTCTATTTTTATGCCCTTTCCCTTATTATTTTCTTTTGCTTTTTTAAATTCAGTTGGGGTAATTTCTATAACATCATCGGAATTCTCGTCGGAATCCGATTCATCGGAGAATTGGTAATCCTCCCAATATTTTGCTTCCTTGGCGGAAACACCATTGACCATAATTAACCTTGGTCGGTTGGTTGAGGATTTTCTTTTACTTAACCGTTTTATTATTTCCCCCACCGGTTCTATTTCTTCATCCGGTTCCGATTCTTCTTCCGGTTCCGATTCTTCTTCCGGTTCCGACTCTTCTTCCGGTTCCTCTTCGGGAACTTGTGAATCAGTCCACGAATCATTCCAATTTACATTTGACTCTTCATTATTATTAGGTGAGTCAATGGGACTTGTTCTAGAGGTAGACATCTATCACATAATATCAAACGCGTTAAGAGATTAATATATCACATAATATTCACATGTTAAAAATATATAGTTTCCAACAAAATTTGTTAAGCAATCATTTTTCAAGTAAACACGGTCGAAGTCCAGACTCACTAATGCATCCTAACAAACTCGATAAGACACACTAATGCAAAATTCTGGTTCTCTAAGACCAACGCTCGGATACCAACTGAAATGTCCCGTTCTTATTGATTAAAAACGTTCCATATTAATTGATTTCGTTGCGAGGTTTTGACCTCTATATGAGACGTTTTTCAAAGACTGTATTCATTTTTAAAACAACCCATAACCTTTATTTCATAAATAAAGGTTTAAAAAGCTTTACGTAGATTATCAAATAATGATAATCTAAAATATCCTGTTTACACACGACCATTACATAATGGTTTACAATACAAATATGTTACATCGAAATCAGTGTCTTGAATGCAGTTTTTACACAATATCATACAAACATGGACTCCAAATCTTGTCCTTATTTTAGTATGCAACAGCGGAAGCTCTTAATAATCACCTGAGAATAAACATGCTTAAAACGTCAACAAAAATGTTGGTGAGTTATAGGTTTAACCTATATATATCAAATCATAATAATAGACCACAAGATTTCATATTTCAATACACATCCCATACATAGAGATAAAAATCATTCATATGTTGAACACCTGGTAACCGACATTAACAAGATGCATATATAAGAATATCCCCATCATTCCGGGACACCCTTCGGATATGATATAAATTTCGAAGTACTAAAGCATCCGGTACTTTGGATGGGGTTTGTTAGGCCCAATAGATCTATCTTTAGGATTCGCGTCAATTAGGGTGTCTGTTCCCTAATTCTTAGATTACCAGACTTAATAAAAAGGGGCATACTCGATTTCGATAATTCAACCATAGAATGTAGTTTCACGTACTTGTGTCTATTTTGTAAATCATTTATAAAACCTGCATGTATTCTCATCCCAAAAATATTAGATTTTAAAAGTGGGACTATAACTCACTTTCACAGATTTTTACTTCGTCGGGAAGTAAGACTTGGCCACTGGTTGATTCACGAACCTATAACAATATATACATATATATCAAAGTATGTTCAAAATATATTTACAACACTTTTAATATATTTTGATGTTTTAAGTTTATTAAGTCAGCTGTCCTCGTTAGTAACCTACAACTAGTTGTCCACAGTTAGATGTACAGAAATAAATCGATAAATATTATCTTGAATCAATCCACGACCCAGTGTATACGTATCTCAGTATTGATCACAACTCAAACTATATATATTTTGGAATCAACCTCAACCCTGTATAGCTAACTCCAACATTCACATATAGAGTGTCTATGGTTGTTCCGAAATATATATAGATGTGTCGACATGATAGGTCGAAACATTGTATACGTGTCTATGGTATCTCAAGATTACATAATATACAATACAAGTTGATTAAGTTATGGTTGGAATAGATTTGTTACCAATTTTCACGTAGCTAAAATGAGAAAAATGATCCAATCTTGTTTTACCCATAACTTCTTCATTTTAAATCCGTTTTGAGTGAATCAAATTGCTATGGTTTCATATTGAACTCTATTTTATGAATCTAAACAGAAAAAGTATAGGTTTATAGTCGGAAAAATAAGTTACAAGTCGTTTTTGTAAAGGTAGTCATTTCAGTCGAAAGAACGACGTCTAGATGACCATTTTAGAAAACATACTTCCACTTTGAGTTTAACCATAATTTTTGGATATAGTTTCATGTTCATAATAAAAATCATTTTCTCAGAATAACAACTTTTAAATCAAAGTTTATCATAGTTTTTAATTAACTAACCCAAAACAGCCCGCGGTGTTACTACGACGGCGTAAATCCGGTTTTACGGTGTTTTTCGTGTTTCCAGGTTTTAAATCATTAAGTTAGCATATCATATAGATATAGAACATGTGTTTAGTTGATTTTAAAATTCAAGTTAGAAGGATTAACTTTTATTTGCGAACAAGTTTAGAATTAACTAAACTATGTTCTAGTGATTACAAGTTTAAACCTTCGAATAAGATAGCTTTATATGTATGAATCGAATGATGTTATGAACATCATTACTACCTTAAGTTCCTTGGATAAACCTACTGGAAAAGAGAAAAATGGATCTAGCTTCAACGGATCCTTGGATGGCTCGAAGTTCTTGAAGCAGAATCATGACACGAAAACAAGTTCAAGTAACATCATCACTTGAAATAAGATTGTTATAGTTATAGAAATTGAACCAAAGTTTGAATATGATTATTACCTTGTATTATAATGATAACCTACTGTAAGAAACAAAGATTTCTTGAGGTTGGATGATCACCTTACAAGATTGGAAGTGAGCTAGCAAACTTGAAAGTATTCTTGATTTTATGTAACTAGAACTTGTAAAATATATGAAGAACACTTAGAACTTGAAGATAGAACTTGAGAGAGATCAATTAGATGAAGAAAATTGAAGAATGAAAGTGTTTGTAGGTGTTTTTGGTCGTTGGTGTATGGATTAGATATAAAGGATATGTAATTTTGTTTTCATGTAAATAAGTCATGAATGATTACTCATATTTTTGTAATTTTATGAGATATTTCATGCTAGTTGCCAAATGATGGTTCCCACATGTGTTAGGTGACTCACATGGGCTGCTAAGAGCTGATCATTGGAGTGTATATACCAATAGTACATACATCTAAAAGCTGTGTATTGTACGAGTACGAATACGGGTGCATACGAGTAGAATTGTTGATGAAACTGAACGAGGATGTAATTGTAAGCATTTTTGTTAAGTAGAAGTATTTTGATAAGTGTCTTGAAGTCTTTCAAAAGTGTATGAATACATATTAAAACACTACATGTATATACATTTTAACTGAGTCGTTAAGTCATCGTTAGTCGTTACATGTAAATGTTGTTTTGAAACCTTTAGGTTAACGATCTTGTTGAATGTTGTTAACCCATTGTTTATTATAACAAATGAGATGTTAAATTGTTATATTATCATGATATTATGATATATAATATATCTCAGTATGATGTATATACAGTTAAATGTCGTTACAACGATAATCGTTACATATATGTCTCGTTTCGAACTCATTAAGTTAGTAGTCTTATTTTTACATATGTATTTCATTGTTAATACACTTAATAATATATTTACTTATCATTTAACATAATTAACCAAGTGTATCAATATCTTAATATGATTCATATGTACCTAGTAAGACGTTGTTATAACGATAATCGTTATATATATCGTTTTCGAGTTTCTTAAATTAATAGTCTCATTTTTATGTATATAACTCATTGTTAAAATACCTAATGAGATACATATTTATAATAAAAATATGTTAACTATATATATAACCATATATATGTCATCGTATAGTTTTTACAAGTTTTAACTTTCGTGAATCACCGGTCAACTTGGGTGGTCAATTGTCTATATGAAACATATTTCAATTAATCAAGTCTTAACAAGTTTGATTGCTTAACATGTTGGAAACATTTAATCATATAAATATCAATCTCAATTAATATATATAAACATGGAAAAGTTCGGGTCACTACATATTTAGATGTATTAAAATACTTTTGGAAGACTTCAAGACATATATCAAAACACTCATACTTAACGAAAATGGTTACAGTTACTTTTCCATTCTTTTCTTTCATCAAGAATTCTAGTCGTATTCTTACCCGTATTATACACAGCTTCAAAACGTACTTACTATGAGTATATACCAATAGGAACTAGCATGGGAATCCACTCTTGATTATGTCATGTATGACTAATCAATTTTAACTTCTACCATGAGCTAGTCAACTAACTAGAACTCCTTTTAACCCCACTCACCACTCACCAATTACCACTCATCATTCACTCCATTTCACTTCCAATTCTCTTTCTAATTCTCTCTCAACACACACACACTATTATGAACGTATTTTTCCAGTAGTTAATCATCATCTTCATCAAAAATCACTTCAAGAATCAAGCTATAATCATCATAGGAAGAACACTTCAAGAACACTTCAAAAATCCCTTCAACTTTACTAATTTACTTCCAATCTTTCTAATCCATTCCAAGTAATCATCTAAGATCAAGAAACCTTTTTTATATACAGTAGGTTATCTTTCTTATTCAAGGTAATATTCATATTCAAACTTTGATTCAATTTCTATAACTATAAACTATCTTAATTCGAGTAAAAATCTTACTTGAACTTGTTTTTGTGTCATGATCCTACTTCAAGAACTTTCAAGCCATCCAAGATCCTTTGAAGGTAGATCATTTCTTGTCACTTCCAGTAGGTTTACCTACTAAACTTGAGGTAGTAATGATGTTCATAACATCATTCGATTCATATATATAAAACTATCTTATTCGAAGGTTTAAACTCGTAATCACTAGAACATAGTTTAGTTAATTATAAACTTGTTCGCAAACAAAAGTTAATCCTTCTAACTTGACTTTTAAAATTAACTACACACATGTTCTATATCTATATTATATGCTAACTTAATGATTTAAAACCTGGAAACACGAAAAACACCGTAAAACCGGATTTACGCCGTCGTAGTAACACCGCGGGCTGTTTTGGGTTAGTTAATTAAAAACTATGATAAACTTTGATTTAAAATTTGTTATTCTGAGAAAATGATTTTTATTATGAACATGAAACTATATCCAAAAATTATGGTTAAACTCAAAGTGGAAGTATGTTTTCTAAAATGGTCATCTAGACGTCGTTCTTTCGATTGAAATGACTACCTTTACAAAAACGACTTATAACATATTTTTCTGACTAGAAACCTATACTTTTCTGTTTAGATTCATAAAATAGAGTTCAATATGAAACCATAGCAATTTTATTCACTCAAAACGGATTTAAAATGAAGAAGTTATGGGTAAAACAAGATTGGATAATTTTTCTCATTTTAGCTACGTGAAAATTGGTAACAAATCTATTCCAACCATAACTTAATCAACTTGTATTGTATATTATGTAATCTTGAGATACCATAGACACGTATACAATGTTTCGACCTATCATGTCGACACATCTATATATATTTCGGAACAACCATAGACACTCTATATGTGAATGTTGGAGTTAGCTATACAGGGTTGAGGTTGATTCCAAAATATATATAGTTTGAGTTGTGATCAATACTGAGATACGTATACACTGGGTCGTGGATTGATTCAAGATAATATTTATCGATTTATTTCTATACATCTAACTGTGGACAACTAGTTGTAGGTTACTAACGAGGACAACTGACTTAATAAACTTAAAACATCAAAATATATTAAAAGTGTTGTAAATATATTTTAAACATACTTTGATATATATGTATATATTGTTATAGGTTCGTGAATCAACCAGTGGCTAAGTCCTACTTCCCGACGAAGTAAAAATCTGTGAAAGTGAGTTATAGTCCCACTTTTAAAATATAATATTTTTGGGATGAGAATACATGCAGGTTTTATATATGATTTACAAAATAGACACAAGTACGTGAAACTACATTCTATGGTTGAATTATCGAAATCGAATATGCCCCTTTTTATTAAGTCTGGTAATCTAAGAATTAGGGAACAGACACCCTAATTGACGTGAATCCTAAAGATAGATCTATTGGGCATAACAAACCCCATCCAAAGTACCGGATGCTTTAGTACTTCGAAATTTATATCATATCCGAAGGGTGTCCCGGAATGATGGGGATATTCTTATATATATGCATCTTGTTAATGTCGGTTACCAGGTGTTCACCATATGAATGATTTTTATCTCTATGTATGGGATGTGTATTGAAATATGAAATCTTGTGGTCTATTGTTACGATTTGATATATATAGGTTAAACCTATAACTCACCAACATTTTTGTTGACGTTTAAAGCATGTTTATTCTCAGGTGAATACTAAGAGCTTCCACTGTTGCATACTAAAATAAGGACAAGATTTGGAGTCCATGTTTGTATGATATTGTGTAAAAACTGCATTCAAGAAACTGATTTCGATGTAACATATTTGTATTGTAAACCATTATGTAATGGTCGTGTGTAAACAGGATATTCTAGATTATCATTATTTGATAATCTACGTAAAGCTTTTTAAACCTTTATTTATGAAATAAAGGTTATGGTTTGTTTTAAAAATGAATGCAGTCTTTGAAAAACGTCTCATATAGAGGTCAAAACCTCGCAACGAAATCAATTAATATGGAACGTTTTTAATCAATAAGAACCGGACATTTCAGTTGGTATCCGAGCGTTGGTCTTAGAGAACCAGAAAATTTGCATTAGTGTGTCTTATCGAGTTTGTTAGGATGCATTAGTGAGTCTGGACTTCGACCGTGTTTTCTTTAAAATGATTGCTTAACATTTTTGTTGGAAACTATATATTTTTAACATATGAATATTATGTGATATATTAATCTCTTAACGTGTTTGATATTATGTGATAGATGTCTACCTCTAGAACAAGTCCCATTGACTCACCTAATAATAATGAAGAGTCAAATGTAAATTGGAATGATTCGTGGAGTGATTCACAAGTTCCCGAAGAGGAACCGGAAGAAGAGTCGGAACCGGAAGAAGAATCGGAACCGGAAGAAGAATCGGAACCGGAAGAAGAAATAGAACCGGTGGGGGAAATAATAAAACGGTTAAGTAAAAGAGAATCCTCAACCAACCGACCAAGGTTAATTATGGTCAATGGTGTTTCCGCCAAGGAAGAAAAATATTGGGAGGATTACCAATTCTCCGATGAATCGGATTCCGACGAGAATTCCGATGATGTTATAGAAATTACCCCAACTGAATTTAAAAAGGCAAAAGAAAATAATAAGGGAAAGGGCATAAAATAGAGAAATCTAATTCCAACCCCGATGGACTTTATATGTATCGTCAACCCCCGAAGTCCTTAAGTTGTAACAATGACCCGGGAACCTCTAAACCACCAGGTTTTTCTAAACCAATGTGGACAACGACGGCTCGTATTAGGGGAACATCATATATCCCTAGAAACTTGGCAAAATGAACCAAAACCGAACAAGAAGAAACGAGCGAGTCGGAATAAGATAGTTGTATTCATGTGGTGTAATATATGTAATATAGTGTGCTTATGCTTTATGATATATGTAAAAATTGCTTGTATTAATAAGTATTTTTTTGTATGAATCTAACTCTTGTCTATTTTACAGTATAAAAACACAAAATGGATAGACAACCCAATATTTTAAGAGACCTACCCGGAGACATAATTGATGAAATCTTGTCTAGAGTCGGTCAGAATTCCTCGGCACAACTATTTAAGGCGAGATCAGTTTGTAAGACATTCGAAGAACGTTCCAAGAATGCCTTGGTTTATAAAAGGCTTTCGTTCGAAAGATAGGGGATATCACATTGGGAAATCCATAAGTTACGATGTGTTTACTTTGACGCATATATTGCGGGGAACCCAAATGCTATTTTACGCAACGGGTTAAGAAATTATTTTGACTCAGTATATCCGAATATAGGACTTCGTGATTTAGAAAAAGCGGCTAACATGCAACATAAAGAAGCATGTTATGCTTACGGGTTAGTAATGTTCGCTTCTCACCAAAGTGAGAACAAGAACATCGGGCTACAACTATTAAACAAAACGTTCCCACAAGTGACGGAGTCGGTAATTGGGGTAAGAAATGAGGTTTTTAGGTTATTACGAGACTGTTGGTCATTACGTAACCCTCGTCCCTTTGACGACGTTACAACACGCTGTCTTATCAACGGCCATAACGGTTATGTTCCACAAGACCAAGGATAGGAAGTAGTCCTAGTAAAACCAGAATGCATGACTTGTTTCTGGACGTATGAATTACGTGTCTTTATTGCCTTTGCTGAACGACTTGTGTACTAGCTAGAATTATCTTCACAACTATCTTGTATCAAAGTTATTGTGTGCCATATTTCATGCTTTATGTAAAATAAGCGGTATTGTAAGTTTGTAAAATATTGTATAAAAGTTTGAACGCGAAATATTATTACAATCAGTTTTTCATATAGAATTGTAGTAGTTGAATTGTATATTAGCTGCTAAGTATGAACTTAACGGGTAGGTACTACCCGAATTTAAACTTATAAAACGCTAATATGAAGAAAAAGCTTTTATAAATGAGTTCATATTATGCTACGAAATACTATTAACTACTCTTAATATTCTGTATGATCAACTTGTTCCATTTGACTATTTTGAAGGAAATGGCACCGACTACTCGACATACCGTGAATATGAATGAAGAGGAATTCCGTACTTTTCTAGCTTCAAACATAGCCGCAGTACATGTTGCGCTACATACCAACAATAACCTTGGATCTGGTAGTACAGGAAATCGTGTAGGATGCACCTACAAAGAATTCACTGCCTGCAAACCTTTGGAATTTGATGGAACCGAAGGACCGATCGGATTGAAACGGTGGACCGAGAAGGTCGAATCGGTGTTTGCCATAAGTAAGTGTACTGAAGAGGACAAAGTGAAGTACGCTACGCATACCTTCACAGGTTCTGCGTTAACATGGTGGAATACCTATCTAGAGCAAGTGGGACAAGATGATGCGTACGCACTACCGTGGTCAGCATTCAAGCACTTGATGAACGAGAAGTACCGTCCTAGAACCGAGGTCAATAAGCTCAAGACAGAACTTAGAGGGTTACGAACCCAAGGATTTGATATTACCACGTACGAAAGACGATTCACAGAATTGTGCCTATTGTGTCCGGGAGCATTCGAAGATGAGGAAGAGAAGATCGACGCGTTTGTGAAAGGATTACCGGAAAGAATCCAAGAAGATATAAGTTCACACGAGCCCGCCTCCATACAACAGGCATGTAGAATGGCTCACAAACTAGTGAACCAGATTGAAGAAAGAATTAAAGAACAGACTGCTGAAGAGGCCAATGTGAAGCAAGTCAAAAGAAAGTGGGAGGAAAACGGTGATAAGAATCACCAATACAACAATAACAGCAATTACAACAATAATCGTAACAATTATCCCAACAATCGCAACATCAATCGCAACTACAACAAACGGCCCAATAACAGCAACAACAACAACAACAACAACAACAGCAACTACAACAATCATCCCAACAACAATAATAACCGCAACAACAACAACAATCAGAAGCAGCTATGCCAAAGGTGTGAAAAGTATCACTCGGGGTTCTGCACCAAATTTTGCAACAAGTGTAAAAGAAATGGTCATAGCGCGGTGAAGTGTGAGGTCTACGGACCAGGAGTTAATAGAACGAAAGGAAAAAATGGTGTCGGAACGAGTAATGGCTGAGCAAGTAGTGTCAGAGCAAGTTATGCCAATGTAGTTTGTTATAAATGTGGAAAACCGGGCCAAATTATTAGAAATTACCCGAACCAGGAGAACACGAATGGACAAGGCCGCGGAAGAGTTTTCAATATTAATGCGGCAGAGGCACAGGAAGACCCGGAGCTTGTTACGGGTACGTTTCTTATTGACAATAAATCTGCTTACGTTTTATTTGATTCGGGTGCGGATAGAAGCTATATGAGTAGAGATTTTTGTGCTAAATTAAGTTGTCCATTGACGCCTTTGGATAGTAAATTTTTACTCGAATTAGCAAATGGTAAATTAATTTCAGCAGATAATATATGTCGGAATCGAGAAATTAAACTGGTTAGCGAAACATTTAAGATTGATTTGATACCAGTAGAATTAGGGAGTTTTGATGTGATAATCGGTATGGACTGGTTGAAAGAAGTGAAAGCAGAGATCGTTTGTTACAAAAATGAAATTCGCATTATACGAGAAAAAGGAAAACCCTTAATGGTGTACGGAGAAAAGGGCAACACGAAGCTACATATTATTAGTAATTTGAAGGCACAAAAACTAATAAGAAAAGGTTGCTATGTTGTTCTAGCACACGTCGAGAAAGTATAAACTGAAGAAAAGAGCATCAATGATGTTCCCATTGCAAAAGAATTTCCCGATGTATTTTCGAAAGAATTACTGGGATTACCCCCACAGCGATCCGTTGAATTTCAAATAGATCTTGTACCAGGAGCTGCACCAATAGCTCGTGCTCCTTACAGACTCGCACCCAGCGAGATGAAAGAACTGCAAAGCCAATTACAAGAACTTTTAGAGCGTGGTTTCATTCGACCAAGCACATCACCGTGGGGAGCTCCTGTTTTGTTTGTCAAGAAGAAAGATGGTACATTCAGGTTGTGTATCGACTACCGAGAGTTGAACAAACTTACCATCAAGAACCGCTACCCACTACCGAGAATCGATGACTTATTTGATCAACTACAAGGCTCGTCTGTTTATTCAAAGATTGACTTACATTCCCGGTATCATCAAATGCGGGTGAAAGAAGATGATATTCCAAAGACTGCTTTCAGAACACGTTACGGTCATTACGAGTTTATGGTCATGCCGTTTGGTTTAACTAATGCACCAGCTGTGTTCATGGACCTTATGAACCAAGTGTGTGGACCATACCTTGACAAGTTTGTCATTGTTTTCATTGATGACATACTTATTTACTCAAAGAATGACCAAGAACACGGTGAACAATTGAGAAAGGTGTTAGAAGTATTGAGGAAGGAAGAATTGTACGCTAAGTTTTCAAAGTGTGCATTTTGGTTGGAAGAAGTTCAATTCCTCGGTCACATAGTGAACAAAGAAGGTATTAAGGTGGATCCGGCAAAGATAGAAACTGTTGAAAAGTGGGAAACCCCAAAAACTCCGAAACACATACGCCAGTTTTTAGGACTAGCTGGTTACTACAGAAGGTTCATCCAAGACTTTTCCAGAATAGCAAAACCCTTGACTGCATTAACGCATAAAGGGAAGAAATTTGAATGGAATGATGAACAAGAGAAAGCGTTTCAGTTATTGAAGAAAAAGCTAACTACGGCACCTATATTGTCATTGCCTGAAGGGAATGATGATTTTGTGATTTATTGTGACGCATCAAAGCAAGGTCTCGGTTGTGTATTAATGCAACGAATGAAGGTGATTGCTTATGCGTCTAGACAATTGAAGATTCACGAACAAAATTATACGACGCATGATTTGGAATTAGGCGCGGTTGTTTTTGCATTAAAGACTTGGAGGCACTACTTATATGGGGTCAAAAGTATTATATATACCGACCACAAAAGTCTTCAATACATATTTAATCAGAAACAACTGAATATGAGGCAGCGTAGGTGGATTGAATTATTGAATGATTATGACTTTGAGATTCGTTACCACCCGGGGAAGGCAAATGTGGTAGCCGACGCCTTGAGTAGGAAGGACATAGAACCCATTCGAGTAAAATCTATGAATATAATGATTCATAATAACCTTACTACTCAAATAAAGGAGGCGCAACAAGGAGTTTTAAAAGAGGGAAATTTAAAGGATGAAATACCCAAAGGATCGGAGAAACATCTTAATATTCGGGAAGACGGAACCCGGTATAGGGCTGAAAGGATTTGGGTACCAAAATTTGGAGATATGAGAGAAATGGTACTTAGAGAAGCTCATAAAACCAGATACTCAATACATCCTGGAACGGGGAAGATGTACAAGGATCTCAGGAAATATTTTTGGTGGCCGGGTATGAAAGCCGATGTTGCTAAATACGTAGGAGAATGTTTGACGTGTTCTAAGGTCAAAGCTGAGTATCAGAAACCATCAGGTCTACTTCAACAACCCGAAATCCCGGAATGGAAATGGGAAAACATTACCATGGATTTCATCACTAAATTGCCAAGGACTGCAAGTGGTTTTGATACTATTTGGGTAATTGTTGATCGTCTCATCAAATCAGCACATTTCCTGCCAATAAGAGAAGATGAAAAGATGGAGAAGTTAGCACGACTGTATTTGAAGGAAGTCGTCTCCAGACATAGAATACCAATCTCTGTTATCTCTGATAGGGATGGCAGATTTATTTCAAGATTCTGGCAGACATTACAGCAAGCATTAGGAACTCGTCTAGACATGAGTACTGCCTATCATCCACAAACTGATGGGCAGAGCGAAAGGACGATACAAACGCTTGAAGACATGCTACGAGCATGTGTTATTGATTTCGGAAACAGTTGAGATCGACATCTACCATTAGCAGAATTTTCCTACAACAACAGCTACCATTCAAGCATTGAGATGGCGCCGTTTGAAGCACATTATGGTAGAAAGTGCAGGTCTCCGATTTGTTGGAGTGAAGTGGGGGATAGACAGATTACGGGTCCGGAGATTATACAAGAAACTACCGAGAAGATCATCCAAATTCAACAACGGTTGAAAACCGCCCAAAGTCGACAAAAGAGCTACGCTGACATTAAAAGAAAAGATATAGAATTTGAAATTGGAGAGATGGTCATGCTTAAAGTTGCACCTTGGAAAGGCGTTGTTCGATTTGGTAAACGAGGGAAATTAAATCCAAGGTATATTGGACCATTCAAGATTATTGATCGTGTCGGACCAGTAGCTTACCGACTTGAGTTACCTCAACAACTCGCGGCTGTACATAACACTTTCCACGTCTCGAATTTGAAGAAATGTTTTGCTAAAGAAGATCTCACTATTCCATTAGATGAAATCCAAATCAACGAAAAACTCCAATTCATCGAAGAACCCGTCGAAATAATGGATCGTGAGGTTAAAAGACTTAAGCAAAACAAGATACCAATTGTTAAGGTTCGATGGAATGCTCGTAGAGGACCCGAGTTCACCTGGGAGCGTGAAGATCAGATGAAGAAGAAATACCCGCATCTATTTCCAGAAGATTCGTCAACACCTTCAACAGCTTAAAATTTCGGGACGAAATTTATTTAACGGGTAGGTACTGTAGTGACCCTAACTTTTCCATGTTTATATATATTAATTGAGATTGATATTTACATGATTAAATATTTCCAACATGTTAAGCAATCAAACTTGTTAAGACTTGATTAATTGAAATATGTTTCATATAGACAATTGACCACCCAAGTTGACCGGCGATTCACGAACGTTAAAACTTGTAAAAATGACATGACGATATATATATGGATATACATATGATTAACATGAGATTATGATAAGTAAGTATCTCCATAATTATATTAACAATGAGTTATATACATATAAACAAGACTACTAACTTAAGGATTTCGAAACGAGACATATATGTAACGATTATCGTTGTAACGACATTTAAATGTATATATATCATATTAAGATATATTAATATATCATAATATCATGATAATATAATAATTTAACATCTCATTAGATATAATAAACAATGGGTTAACAACATTAATTGAGATCGGTAACTTAAAGGTTTCAAAACAACACTTACATGTAAGGACTAACGATGACTTAACGACTCAGTTAAAATGTATATATATGTAGTGTATTTAGATGTATTAAAATACTTTTGGAAGACTTCAAGACATATATCAAAACACTCATACTTAACAAAAATGGTTACAGTTACTTTTCCATTCTTTTCTTTCATCAAGAATTCTAGTCGTATTCTTACCCGTATTATACACAGCTTCAAAACGTACTTACTATGAGTATATACCAATAGGAACTAGCATGGGATTCCACTCTTGATTATGTCATGTATGACTAATCAATTTTAACTTCTACCATGAGCTAGTCAACTAACTAGAACTCCTTTTAATCCCACTCACCACTCACCAATTACCACTCATCATTCACTCCATTTCACTTCCAATTCTCTTTCTAATTCTCTCTCAACACACACACACTATTATGAACGTATTTTTACAGTAGTTAATCATCATCTTCATCAAAAATCACTTCAAGAATCAAGTTATAATCATCATAGGAAGAACACTTCAAGAACACTTCAAAAATCCCTTCAAGTTTACTAATTTACTTCCAAGCTTTCTAATCCATTCCAAGTAATCATCTAAGATCAAGAAACCTTTGTTATATACAGTAGGTTATCTTTCTTATTCAAGGTAATATTCATATTCAAACTTTGATTCAATTTCTATAACTATAAACTATCTTAATTCGAGTAAAAATCTTACTTGAACTTGTTTTTGTGTCATGATCCTACTTCAAGAACTTTCAAGCCATCCAAGATCCTTTGAAGCTAGATCATTTCTTGTCACTTTCAGTAGGTTTACCTACTAAACTTGAGGTAGTAATGATGTTCATAACATCATTCGATTCATATATATAAAACTATCTTATTCGAAGGTTTAAACTCGTAATCACTAGAACATAGTTTAGTTAATTCTAAACTTGTTCGCAAACAAAAGTTAATCCTTCTAACTTGACTTTTAAAATTAACTACACACATGTTCTATATCTATATGATATTCTAACTTAATGATTTAAAACCTGGAAACACGAAAAACACCGTAAAACCGGATTTACACCGTCGTAGTAACACCGCGGGCTGTTTTGGGTTAGTTAATTAAAAACTATGATAAACTTTGATTTAAAAGTTGTTATTCTGAGAAAATGATTTTTATTATGAACATGAAACTATATCCAAAAATTATGGTTAAACTCAAAGTGGAAGTATGTTTTCTAAAATGGTCATCTAGACGTCGTTCTTTCGACTGAAATGATTACCTTTACAAAAATGACTTGTAACTTATTTTTCCGACTATAAACCTATACTTTTCTGTTTAGATTCATAAAATAGAGTTCAATATGAAACCATAGCAATTTGATTCACTCAAAACGGATTTAAAATGAAGAAGTTATGGGTAAAACAAGATTGGATAATTTTTCTCATTTTAGCTACGTGAAAATTGGTAACAAATCTATTCCAACCATAACTTAATCAACTTGTATTGTATATTATGTAATCTTGAGATACCATATACACGTATACAATGTTTCGACCTATCATGTCGACACATCTATATATATTTCGGAACAACCATAGACACTCTATATGTGAATGTTGGAGTTAGCTATACAGGGTTGAGGTTGATTCCAAAATATATATAGTTTGAGTTGTGATCAATACTGAGATACGTATACACTGGGTCGTGGATTGATTCAAGATAATATTTATCGATTTATTTCTGTACATCTAACTGTGGACAACTAGTTGTAGGTTACTAACGAGGACAACTGACTTAATAAACTTAAAACATCAAAATATATTAAAAGTGTTGTAAATATATTTTAAACATACTTTGATATATATGTATATATTGTTATAGGTTCGTGAATCAACCAGTGGCCAAGTCCTACTTCCCGACGAAGTAAAAATCTGTGAAAGTGAGTTATAGTCCCACTTTTAAAATCTAATATTTTTGGGATGAGAATACATGCAGGTTTTATAAATGATTTACAAAATAGACACAAGTACGTGAAACTACATTCTATGGTTGAATTATCGAAATCGAATATGCCCCTTTTTATTAAGTCTGGTAATCTAAGAATTAGGGAACAGACACCCTAATTGACGCGAATCCTAAAGATAGATCTATTGGGCCTAACAAACCCCATCCAAAGTACCGGATGCTTTAGTACTTCGAAATTTATATCATATCCGAAGGGTGTCCCGGAATGATGGGGATATTCTTATATATATGCATCTTGTTAATGTCGGTTACCAGGTGTTCACCATATGAATGATTTTTATCTCTATGTATGGGATGTGTATTGAAATATGAAATCTTGTGGTCTATTGTTACGATTTGATATATATAGGTTAAACCTATAACTCACCAACATTTTTGTTGACGTTTAAAGCATGTTTATTCTCAGGTGAATACTAAGAGCTTCCGCTGTTGCATACTAAAATAAGGACAAGATTTGGAGTCCATGTTTGTATGATATTGTGTAAAAACTGCATTCAAGAAACTGATTTCGATGTAACATATTTGTATTGTAAACCATTATGTAATGGTCCTGTGTAAACAGGATATTCTAGATTATCATTATTTGATAATCTACGTAAAGCTTTTTAAACCTTTATTTATGAAATAAAGGTTATGGTTTGTTTTAAAAATGAATGCAGTCTTTGAAAAACGTCTCATATAGAGGTCAAAACCTCGCAACGAAATCAATTAATATGGAACGTTTTTAATCAATAAGAACGGGACATTTCAATCTTTACTTGTCAAATTACTAGAATACCTTGGAAAAGGCCGAATCATCAAGAAATATTTTCTTGATATTTAGAGGTTAAATAGAATACAAGAGTCGTATAACATGGCACATGATGATATTATGATCTGTGAATCATCACGTTCCATTTAGAAACTCAGCATGACTTACTGTAATATAATCACGTTGATCAAGTGTCATTATATTATACTAATTCATGCTTCAGTTCCCAACACTACTTCAAAATATTCCTATTTTAAACTTGAATGTTTCAGAATTTAGAAACTAAAATAGTTTCTTTTATGATGTAATACAGATAGTGCGAAGAGGTAAATGATTTCAAATAAGAAAAATTAAGAAAATATCTTCAGAATTTCTAATATCTTCAGAAAAATGAAAGATATGATGATATTTTAGAATTTCTAATATCAGAGGATGATGAAGAATATTGTCCGCAGGGGTTTAGAGTCAGGAGCAAGGTATTCGTTAATGACTTCAGCAGGTACTGAATTGTAACATCCCGCCTTTTTCCATTTACTTTTACGTTATACTAATTTAAACTCCGTTATATGTTTATAACATCTCCCGTTGATACGCGTTTTAAATTATCTCGTTTAGGTAATTCACGCACCCGAACGAAAGTTGAGGGACTAAACTTGACAAGGGATCAAACCCTTGACTAGGTCAAAGGGTCAAACCCCTTTCACCCATTCATTATCATCTCCATCTCTCCCTCTTTCTCTCTAGCAAGAACACACACCATTACCAAATTCATTCAATCATCATCTAAATCCGATCTAGGAGGCTTACAACAAAATAAATTACATATTCGTGATCCTCTCTTCATCCTCTTCATTTTGGTACCAACTTCATCTCGTTTGGGTAACATTTCTAAAACTCTAGATTTCTCTAAATTCGTGTTTTTGACTTGAAATGGTGTTAGTTAGTGTCTATGGCTCATTGTGATGTCGTGTATGTAAATTGTATGCTCGATCTCGTTGTTTTAGTATAACTAGCATGAACTTGAATTTTGGTGTGTTGTTCTTGAATTTAGGATGATCATATGTTGTTAGATGTTAAAAGTTGATGTTTTAATTGTGTTACTAGCATCACTAGCTTCAATTTGATGTGTAGGTTGCCTTAGAAAACTTCATGAACTTGATTATTGATTTTGGTGAATTTGGGTTAGGGTTTGATGAACTTGAAATGGACTTTTGATGCATTGAATGCCATGGATTATTATTGGTAAGTGTTTAGTTGGATTGTGTGCTTGATTACCTTCGAAACGGCATATCATTCATGTAAATTGGTTGCCCGAATCATTGAATTGCATTTATGAACTTGTATGCGGTTAATGTTAAGCATTAGATACAATTTTGGTTGTTGTAATAGGTAGATTGATTGATGAAATGTGTTTAGTTGTTTTCCTCGTCAAATTACCTTCCCAACGGTATAAGATACTTGTCTTGATTGTTTGCGGATCATAAATGGTGATTGTTTGAAGTTAGGTTCGTGCATAAAACTTAAAAACTGCCAGAACTCTCTGCACAGGTAATGGCGCGGCGCGCCATATACCCGCGCGGCGCGCCATTATGGTCTGTCCAACTTTGTCAATTTTCGAATAATGTTTACTATGCTACGCACCTCCGATTCACATGTAACTTGTCCTAACATGCTCATACATGATTAAAAACCTCAGAAAAATAGTTCGGGACCCGACCCGAACGTGTTGACTTTTTCGTTGACTTTGACCGACCAAAGTTTGACTTTTTGTCAAACTTAACCAAATGATTATGCAACCTTCCTAACTTGTTTATATACTTGTACCTTGCATGAAACTTGACAATTTGATTTCACATGCTACATAATCGAGTCGTAACGAGCCATAGGACTAATTGAACATCTTTGACCTATCGTGTTTACCGTTATTGATACGACCTATTTGTTTAGGTCAAGACTAGCACTATCCTTCGCACACGTTATTTTGTGAAGTACTTTTCGTACGTGCACTCAAGGTGAGATCATAGTCCCACTCTTACTCTTTTTGAACTTACATTTGGGATGAGAAAACATAAACATTTCTTTTACTAAGTGAACACAAGTACAGGAAAACAAACATTCTACATACGAGTTTAGAACAAAATCCTCAATTCGATTATCATTAGTTACACTTGCCGGGTGTAAGCGAGAACTTATGTTGTATGGATCCATATGGGTTTGACAAACCCTCATTCAAACGGTTCGCTACCGTTTACGAATGAAATATATTTTCGAGAAACAGTGTATGTTCTAGCACTAAGTGATGGGGTTCAATGGAAGGAAATGTTAAGCATTGATAATTGGGTGCTCGTGAAACAAACTTTTGGAATGTATTACTATTATTTCATTGATGCAAATCTTGTGGTTCACTTATACTTACTTACTTACTTAAACCTATGATTTCACCAACGTTTTCGTTGACAGATTTCTATGTTTTTCTCAGGTCCTTGAACGATACATGATACATGCTTCCGCTCATTATTTTGATACTTGCATTGGATGTCGAGTATATATGCATACGTGGAGCGTCTTTTGGATACTTTTAAATTGTGTCGCATAAGTTTCATTTGTACTTAAAACTTTGTATCGTAACTTGTGGTGGAACTATTCTTGTAAACTTGAACAACCTTTACATTTGAAATGAATGCGACATATCTTTTGGTCAAACGTTGTTTTAAAGACTTATGACCACGTAACGGGACCTAAGTAGACGGCGCCGTCAATGACGATTTGGTCGGGTCGCTACAGATGGTATCAGAGCCAGGTTGTAGGGATTTAGAGTTCATTGGTGTCAACCTCGAGTCATAGGGTACATTGGTGAGTCTAGACTACAACCGGCATATAGACTTGAAGTAGGAATTACTTGACTACTTGTGCATTTATACTTGAACGCTTCTACTCATATCTACTCTTAGTTCATCTTAATCTCACGTTGTTTAATTTGATTGACACGCCACCTTGACTATATGAAATGATGTCGAATGCACATATGAATCAGGGTAATATAATTTCCGGGATTATATTACGGTGACTCATATGAACGTTCCGACATTATGACATAAAGAATTTAAGGCGAGTCGAAAAAAAAAAAAAAAAAAAAACTTCTCTTTATCTTTATTCTATATCACGGTTAGTATTATAGAGAATACTAATCAATGATATTCTTGTGTCTTGAAGGAACAATGGCTCCTCGTCGTGTACGCCGCAATGAAACTCCCGAACAAGCTCTCGAACGGATGATAGACACCACCGTAGATGCGGCCATGGCCGGTCACTCATCCAACAACAATAACAATAACAACAACAACAACAACAACAACAATGGGGCCGGTAACTCAAACGAGGGATGCTCCTATAAAGCTTTCATGGGGTGCAAACCTCACACTTTCGACGGAACCGGGGGACCGGTCGTGCTCACCCGATGGTTTGAGCAAACGGAAGCCGTCTTTAGCATAAGCGGTTGTCGGGACCAAGACAAGGTCAAATACTCCACTCACACTTTCTCCGGAATTGCTCTAACATGGTGGAACACCTATGTTCAATCGGTGGGTACCGATGAAGCTCATGCCCTCTCTTGGGCCGATCTAAAGGAAAAGATGATTGTTGAATATTTTCCGCGCGAAGAAACCCGAAAGCTTGAGGAAGAACTAAGAGCTTTGAAAGCGGTCGGAAACGATCTTAAAGCTTATAATCAACGCTTCGCCGAACTATCCTTGATGTGTCCTAATCTTGTTAACCCCGAATCTCAAAGGATTGAGCTCTACATGCTCGGTCTTCCAAAAAGCATCAAACAAGGGGTGATGTCATCCAAACCCACTACTCATCAAGCCGCTATGAACATGGCTCGCCAACTAATTGAAACGGTTGACGAAATCGTAGTTCCGGCACCTAAGGCCGAGGATAAATCGGGCGGCAACAAAAGAAAGTGGGAACCCTCCCAATCAAGCAACAACAACTTTGCTAAGAAGCCTTACACCTCCGACGGCAAGAAAGGTTATGCCGGGAACCTACCTCTTTGCAACAAATGCAACAAACATCACTTTGGCGAATGTAGTAAGTTAATTTGCCACCGGTGCCAAGGAATTGGTCATAAGGCCAACGATTGTAAAAGTGCCACTCCCGTCGCTCGAAAATGGCCCAATGCACCAAAGACGGGCACTTGTTATGAATGTGGCCAAACGGGCCATTATAGAAATGCATGCCCGAAGAGGAAAGATAACCCCAATACGCGCGGCCGAGCTTTCAACATAAACACCGAGGAAGCTCGGGATGACACTGAACTAGTCACGGGTACGTTTCTTCTCAACAATTCTTATGTCTCTTGCTTATTCGATTCGGGTGCCGATAAATGCTTTGTATCCAAGACTTTGACTCATTCTTTTAGCACTCCACCTCTTCCATTAGATACCACTTATACCATTGAAGTGGCTAACGGAAAAATATTAAGTGCCGACACATATTACCGGGGGTGTACGTTAAACATTTTGGGTAGGGAATTTGAAATTGACTTGATACCCATGGAACTAGGAAGCTTTGATGTAATAATCGGTATGAATTGGTTAGTCAAAACGAAATCTCACATTCTTTGTGATCTCAACGCAATCCGAATTCCTATCGAGAATGGTGAACCTTTGATTGTTTATGGCGATAAGAGTTGCACCAGACTCAACCTTGTTTCGTGCCTTAAAGTTAGAAAACTACTCCGTAAGGGTTGTTTTGCGATCCTTGCCCACGTTAAGAAAGTCGAGTCCGATGAGAAGCACATCGATGATGTGCCAATTGTTAGTGACTATTCCGATGTATTTCCCGACGAATTGCCGGGTCTTCCGCCTCATCGACCGGTTGAATTCCAAATCGATCTTATTCCGGGAGCCGCACCCGTAGCACGTGCACCATATAGACTCGCTCCATCTGAAATGCAAGAATTGCAAAGTCAAATCCAAGAACTACTTGATCGAGGTTTTATCCAACCTAGCCATTCACCTTGGGGCGCTCCGATTTTGTTTGTTAAAAAGAAAGACGGATCCCTACGAATGTGCATTGATTATCGTGAACTAAATAAATTGACGGTTAAGAACCGATATCCTCTTCCTCGCATCGATGACCTCTTTGATCAACTACAAGGGTCTTGTGTATATTCGAAAATCGATCTCCGCTCGGGTTATCATCAATTGAGGGTTAAGGGGGAAGATGTCTCCAAAACCGCTTTCCGAACTCGTTATGGTAGTTATGAATTCCTTGTCATGCCATTTGGTCTCACTAACGCACCGGCGGTGTTCATGGATCTTATGAACCGCGTGTGCAAACCGTATCTCGATAAATTCGTTATTGTGTTCATCGATGACATATTGATCTATTCTAAAAATGAAGAAGAGCACGAACAGCATCTCCGACTTGTGCTTGAACTTTTAAGACAAGAACAACTCTATGCCAAATTCTCCAAGTGTGAATTTTGGTTAAAGGAAGTTCAATTTCTTGGTCATGTTGTAAGTGATCAAGGTATTAAAGTCGATCCATCAAAAATCGAAGCCATTAGTAAATGGGAGACTCCTACTACTCCTACTCACATTCGTCAATTTTTGGGTCTCGCCGGGTACTATCGTAGATTCATCGAAAATTTCTCTTTGGTTGCACGTCCTCTAACCGCATTGACTCACAAGGGAAAGAAATTCATTTGGACGACCGAACATGAATCCGCATTCCAAATCTTGAAAACGAAGCTAACCACCGCTCCTATCTTGTCACTTCCCGAAGGCAATGATGACTTTGTTGTATATTGCGATGCCTCAAAACATGGTTTTGGGTGTGTATTGATGCAACGAACGAAAGTCATTGCTTATGCTTCTCGACAACTCAAAATTCATGAACGAAACTATACGACACATGATCTCGAACTCGGAGCCGTTGTCTTTGCACTTAAAATGTGGAGACACTATCTTTATGGAACCAAGAGTACTATCTTTACCGACCACAAAAGTCTCCAACACATTTTCGATCAAAAGCAACTAAACATGAGACAACGAAGGTGGATTGAAACCTTAAACGATTACGATTGCGAGCTTCGTTACCATCCCGGGAAGGCAAATGTAGTAGCCGATGCCTTAAGTCGAAAAGAAAGAGTGGTGCCTCTTCGTGTCCGAGCCTTAAACATCACCATCCACACAAACCTTAATAGCCAAATTCGGGTAGCCCAAAATGAGGCTCTCAAGGATGAAAACATCTCTCTCGAACACTTGAACGTCCTCACCTCTCGATTCGAAGTTAAAGAAACCGGACTCCGATATTTCGCCGGAAGGATTTGGGTGCCTAGTTATGGGGACCTACGAAGCCTTATTTTAGATGAAGCCCATAAGTCACGATACTCGATTCACCCCGGTGCCAATAAGATGTACCACGACCTTAAACAGCTATATTGGTGGCCGAACATCAAAAGGGACGTAGCTACTTATGTTTCCAAGTGTTTGACATGTTCCAAAGTCAAAGCCGAACACCAAAGACCGTCCGGACTACTTCGACAACCCGAGATCCCGCAATGGAAGTGGGAAAGGATAACGATGGATTTTATCACCAAACTACCAAAAACGACGGGCGGTTATGATACCATTTGGGTTATTGTTGACCGTCTCACCAAATCCGCACACTTCCTGGCCATGAAAGAAACGGACAAAATGGAGAAACTGGCACAACTTTACATTAAGGAGATCGTAGCCCGACACGGTGTACCATTATCGATTATCTCCGACCGAGATGGCCGTTTCGTTTCTAGATTTTGGCGTACATTGCAAGAAGCGTTGGGAACGCGTTTAGATATGAGCACCGCATATCATCCTCAAACCGATGGACAAAGCGAACGTACAATTCAAACCTTAGAGGACATGTTACGAGCTTGCGTGGTTGATTTCGGAAAAGCTTGGGACAAGCACTTACCTCTCGCCGAGTTCTCTTACAACAATAGTTATCACGCGAGTATTAAAGCCGCACCTTTTGAAGCGCTATATGGCCGCAAATGTCGTTCACCTCTTTGTTGGGCCGAGGTAGGCGACGTGCAAATCACCGGACCCGAACTCATTCACGAAACCACCGAGAAAATCGTTCAAATCCGAGATAGGCTTAGGACGGCCCGGAGTCGTCAAAAGTGCTACACCGACAAAAGACGCAACGACCTCGAATTTCAAGTCGGTGACCGAGTAATGTTAAAAGTCGCACCTTGGAAGGGTGTAATCCATTTTGGGAAACGCGGGAAGCTAAATCCGCGGTATATTGGTCCTTTCGAAATCTTGGAACGTATTGGAAACGTTGCTTATCGTTTAGATCTTCCGCCTCAATTGAACTCCGTTCATCCTACCTTCCATGTATCTAACTTGAAAAAGTGTCTTGCCGAACCCGATATCGTCATCCCTCTCGAGGAACTTACTATTGATGACAAGCTTCATTTTGTGGAGGAACCGGTTGAAATTGTGGACACCTCCGTCAAGACATTGAAACAAAGCCGAATCCCGATTGTTAAAGTCCGTTGGAACGCCAAAAGAGGACCCGAGTTTACTTGGGAAAGGCAAGATCAAATGCAAAAGAAATACCCTCATTTATTCCCAATTCCGGAAACGCAGGATTCCGAGGAAGAAATAACGACTACTACGCCTACTTAAATTTCGGGACGAAATTTCTTTTAAGGAGTAGGTAATGTAACATCCCGCCTTTTTCCATTTACTTTTACGTTATACTAATTTAAACTCCGTTATATGTTTATAACATCTCCCGTTGATACGCGTTTTAAATTATCTCGTTTAGGTAATTCACGCACCCGAACGAAAGTTGAGGGACTAAACTTGACAAGGGATCAAACCCTTGACTAGGTCAAAGGGTCAAACCCCTTTCACCCATTCATTATCATCTCCATCTCTCCCTCTTTCTCTCTAGCAAGAACACATACCATTACCAAATTCATTCAATCATCATCTAAATCTGATCTAGGAGGCTTACAACAAAATAAATTACATATTCGTGATCCTCTCTTCATCCTCTTCATTTTGGTACCAACTTCATCTCGTTTGGGTAACATTTCTAAAACTCTAGATTTCTCTAAATTCGTGTTTTTGACTTGAAATGGTGTTAGTTAGTGTCT
This sequence comes from Rutidosis leptorrhynchoides, assembly GCF_046630445.1. Classification (NCBI taxonomy): domain Eukaryota; kingdom Viridiplantae; phylum Streptophyta; class Magnoliopsida; order Asterales; family Asteraceae; genus Rutidosis; species Rutidosis leptorrhynchoides. The sequence goes on along the minus strand of NC_092334.1, from coordinate 280,446,029 downwards.
ATGGCTCATTGTGATGTCGTGTATGTAAATTGTATGCTCGATCTCGTTGTTTTAGTATAACTAGCATGAACTTGAATTTTGGTGTGTTGTTCTTGAATTTAGGATGATCATATGTTGTTAGATGTTAAAAGTTGATGTTTTAATTGTGTTACTAGCATCACTAGCTTCAATTTGATGTGTAGGTTGCCTTAGAAAACTTCATGAACTTGATTATTGATTTTGGTGAATTTGGGTTAGGGTTTGATGAACTTGAAATGGACTTTTGATGCATTGAATGCCATGGATTATTATTGGTAAGTGTTTAGTTGGATTGTGTGCTTGATTACCTTCGAAACGGCATATCATTCATGTAAATTGGTTGCCCGAATCATTGAATTGCATTTATGAACTTGTATGCGGTTAATGTTAAGCATTAGATACAATTTTGGTTGTTGTAATAGGTAGATTGATTGATGAAATGTGTTTAGTTGTTTTCCTCGTCAAATTACCTTCCCAACGGTATAAGATACTTGTCTTGATTGTTTGCGGATCATAAATGGTGATTGTTTGAAGTTAGGTTCGTGCATAAAACTTAAAAACTGCCAGAACTCTCTGCACAGGTAATGGCGCGGCGCGCCATATACCCGCGCGGCGCGCCATTATGGTCTGTCCAACTTTGTCAATTTTCGAATAATGTTTACTATGCTACGCACCTCCGATTCACATGTAACTTGTCCTAACATGCTCATACATGATTAAAAACCTCAGAAAAATAGTTCGGGACCCGACCCGAACGTGTTGACTTTTTCGTTGACTTTGACCGACCAAAGTTTGACTTTTTGTCAAACTTAACCAAATGATTATGCAACCTTCCTAACTTGTTTATATACTTGTACCTTGCATGAAACTTGACAATTTGATTTCACATGCTACATAATCGAGTCGTAACGAGCCATAGGACTAATTGAACATCTTTGACCTATCGTGTTTACCGTTATTGATACGACCTATTTGTTTAGGTCAAGACTAGCACTATCCTTCGCACACGTTATTTTGTGAAGTACTTTTCGTACGTGCACTCAAGGTGAGATCATAGTCCCACTCTTACTCTTTTTGAACTTACATTTGGGATGAGAAAACATAAACATTTCTTTTACTAAGTGAACACAAGTACAGGAAAACAAACATTCTACATACGAGTTTAGAACAAAATCCTCAATTCGATTATCATTAGTTACACTTGCCGGGTGTAAGCGAGAACTTATGTTGTATGGATCCATATGGGTTTGACAAACCCTCATTCAAACGGTTCGCTACCGTTTACGAATGAAATATATTTTCGAGAAACAGTGTATGTTCTAGCACTAAGTGATGGGGTTCAATGGAAGGAAATGTTAAGCATTGATAATTGGGTGCTCGTGAAACAAACTTTTGGAATGTATTACTATTATTTCATTGATGCAAATCTTGTGGTTCACTTATACTTACTTACTTACTTAAACCTATGATTTCACCAACGTTTTCGTTGACAGATTTCTATGTTTTTCTCAGGTCCTTGAACGATACATGATACATGCTTCCGCTCATTATTTTGATACTTGCATTGGATGTCGAGTATATATGCATACGTGGAGCGTCTTTTGGATACTTTTAAATTGTGTCGCATAAGTTTCATTTGTACTTAAAACTTTGTATCGTAACTTGTGGTGGAACTATTCTTGTAAACTTGAACAACCTTTACATTTGAAATGAATGCGACATATCTTTTGGTCAAACGTTGTTTTAAAGACTTATGACCACGTAACGGGACCTAAGTAGACGGCGCCGTCAATGACGATTTGGTCGGGTCGCTACATGAATCATTTGGATACTTTGAAGTCAGGTTCAGTCTTTGTAATTTGTCCAAAGCCTCCTTCCTACTTTGCTCAATCCGTTTTCCAGTTCCAAAACTTCTCTTTTTCTGCACTTTGCCAGCACACTTCATCATTATCATTCAGATTTTACCGTTTAAAGTCGTTTTTAGTTTTTGCTGCTTCATCAGCATTTTTCCATTTTCGGAGAACCAATTCTTAGTTCGGAGTGTTTTTCAGAAACTTCACATTCAAATTAAGTCCAGAAGATAGACGTTATATATACACATATAACTGTTGGCGTAGACATGCTGCGAGATTTCAAAATACTGATTGCTAATTCCCAATGATTCGTATGGCAATTCTCATTTCAAGATGCGAATGAGTAAATGATGGGGTTTCAATAAATAATTATAATGACTTTTTGGAGAGGCTAAAGTCAAAGAGTAATGAAGTTGTTGGTACATCTGCTAATAATGTGGTGGAATGTAAAAGGTTCCCTGGTAACGATGGTGTATATCTCAAGGTTATAATAAGGTTAGTCTGACTGAAAAGTTGAAGTTGACTTGCTGGAGCTGTGACAAAACTGGCTACTTTGAATAGGAGTCGCAAAGTTATTTTTGCTAATAAATGACAAAGAATCTGACGCGGATACGTTGTTTAAACTTTTACTTTGGTTTCAAGAGTTTTTTTCGGGTACATAACTGTGGGTAACATGTGGTTGGATCATCATCTCGATTGCTCATCATTCGAAGTGTCTTCAGAAATTTTCGAAGGGTTTGAACACAGATTGTAATCGTTAACATACATTTGATGTTCTAACACAGTTTTGAAGTCAAAATATAGCTTGTGAAAGATGTAAGGATCTAAGAGTGATGATTTTGGTCATATCTCGAGTTGAATTTTGAGATTTCAAAATCAGAATATGTAATTAAATTTTGAATTAGTATGGTTGTTTTGATTTCTATAAAAGAATGTATATTGTTGTGAAAGTAGGGAGTATAATGGATAATTTGCTGAATCAGATTCGAAGAATGTAATATATTATTTGTGAATTTATATATCTCTCGGGTATTACCTACCCGTTAAAAAAAAAATTTCACAATTAATATTTTGTACAAAAGAATTTTATTACAGTCTTTATGAAAATATATATATGTATATTTTATTCAGATGTAACATAGATTTAATGAGTTAATGTTAAATTAAACTCATTTGATTTACGGTTGAAACTAGAATTTAATAATCCCTAAAGGCTTTAAAAAGTACATAACTTTTACGCAGTATTTCTTTAATGACATTGAAATTATGAATCAATACTTCGTTATTTGTTGATGTATGATGTTCGGTTCGTGGAATTCTTGTGAATTTCGCAAAGTACGAATGATGTTATCTGAAAAGTTTCGGGTACATCGATGATGAAAGTGTAAAATCAAATATATACTTGACTTATTATGAATTGGAATTTATTGAATTGCAACAGAGATTGTAGTTAACGCTGGTTAAGTTGCGGCCGAAGGACGTACATTATTGCATATTTGTAATATGAATTAACCGAGTAGTTAAGATTCACACACAATAGTTTAGCAAGGAAAGATTTATTTCAAAATATATATATATATATATATATATATATATATATATATATATATATATATATATATAATATACTTATAATTTCTTGAGAGGGAATGAGTTAATTCTTCATAACTCGTTGATACAATATACACGTTATTGATTCGTAATGATGTCCACAGTGATTCTTGAACTGACGGAGTTTGTGATGTTATCGGTGTTGTTGATTCGGATGTTGACTGTACTGATGATGCTGGTAACTCTGACGGTACTGATGATGCTGTTGGTAAAGCAAGTTTAGCTTGTTAATCACACACCATTTTTGTCAGGGTTTCTACTCTTCCTTCTATCATTTTTGGTTCGCTTAACTGATTTATGGTTAGGGCTAGATTAGATAATCTCTAAGACTTTAGAGATTACATAATCGCCGCAGAATGTTTCTCCAATGAAGTTATGAATTAATACTTCATCAGTTATTATTGTTGGTACTCCTTGGTATCTATGGTGCGTATGACGTTGATGCTCGTGGGACAGATTGTGAAGTTGAGGTTTACGACGCGGTTGTGGTTGGAGGTGGTAATGGAACTGTTGGCATTGATGATGGTGGTACTGGTTATGCTGCTGCTGCTGCTGCTGGTGTTTGTAATCTCTGCACCATATTCTCCAAAGCCACTACCCGAGCGCGACGCTCGGTGACTTCTTCTATTACATCGGGGTGATTGTCGGCTCGGACGAACGGATAAATAAAATCTAAAATTTGATGTAATATATAATCGTGACGAGATACTCTGGAAATGAGCGAGAACATGGTGTTTCGGACAGGTTCGCCGGTAAGTGCTTCAGGTTCTTCGTCAAGAGGGCAATGTGGTGGATGGAAGGGATCACCTTCTTCTTGTCTCCAATGATTGAGGAGGCTACGAACCCATCCCCAATTCATCCAGAATAGCTGATGACTGATTGGTTGATCTATTCCGGTCACACTACTTTCGGAGCTTGAATGGGATTCCATTTCGGAATCTGAGTGACTTGAACTGATGACGAATTCCATTTCGTACGATTGGATAAAGGATTTTTTTTTTTTTTTGATATTAAATGATTTTGGCTAACGGATGGTATTCTAATTACATAGAATATATATATATATATATATATATATATATATATATATATATATATATATATATATATATATATATATATATATATATATATAGATCAAAAGATTTCGTAGATTACGGAGGACTTTGCGGGATATGTCAGGCAAAGTTTAAAGTAACAGATACGATAAGATATGATTTAGCAGATATGCTAAGATATGAATTTTTGTCTATACACTATTCATGCAATCAATGCAGCAAGACGTGTCTTAGACTAAAAATGATAAGCAGGTAATTTCCTGAGGATGATAAGTAGTTAATTTTTGACACAAAATGATAAGCAAAACTTTTGACATGCAGACACGGTCGAAGTCCAGACTCACTAATGCATCCTATCGACTTATCAGTTAGACACACTAATGCATACCTGGTTCGCTAAGACCACCGCTCTGATACCAACTGAAAGGGCCCGTTCATATACATTATAAACGATTCACAATAGTTGATTACATTGCGAGGTATTTGACCTCTATATGATACATTTTACAAACATTGCATTCGTTTTTAAAAGACAATCTTTCTTTACATCGAAAATTGACAGGCATGCATACCATTTCATAATATCCACTATCCAACTATAAATTGATTTAATAATAATCTTTGATGAACTCAATGACTCGAATGCAACGTTCTTCGAAATATGCTATGAAAGACTCCAAGTAATATCTTTAAAATGAGCAAATGCACAGCGGAAGATTTCTTTAACACCTGAGAATAAACATGCTTTAAAGTGTCAACCAAAAGGTTGGTGAGTTCATTAGTTTATCATAATCATTTATTTCCATCATTTTAATAGACCACAAGAATTTCATTTCCAGTTCTCATAAATATACGTCCCATGCATAGAGACAAAAATAATCATTCATATAGTGAACACCTGGTAACCGACATTAACTAGATACATATAAGAATATCTCCTATCATTCCGGGATCCTACTTCGGACATGATATAAATTTCAAAGTACTAAAGCATCCGGTACTTTGGATGGGGTTTGTTAGGCCCAATAGATCTATCTTTAGGATTCGCGTCAATTAGGGTGTCTGTTCCCTAATTCTTAGATTACCAGACTTTAATAAAAAGGGGCATATTTGATTTCAATAATTCAACCATAGAATGTAGTTTCAATTACTTGTGTCTATTTCGTCAAACATTTATAAAAGCGCATGTATTCTCAGTCCCAAAAATATAAAGGGTAAAAAGGCAAATGAAACTCATCATACTGTATTTCGTAGTAAAAATACATATAACGTCATTGAACAAGTGTAAGGTTGGCCTCGGATTCACGAACCTAAATTAATTATATATATTTATGTGTTGGTCAATATTTGTCTAACAAATTAGGTCAAGTCATAGTGTACCACAATCCTAATGCTCGAGACTAATATGCAAAAGTCAACAAAAGTAAATTTGACTCAAAATAATTTCCAAAAATCTATACATGATTAATATATAGTTTAAATATCGTTGTTTTATATTTTTAAATATTTTTAAAAGATTTATTAGAGTAAATAATATAATTTATTTATTAATAAATAAAATTTTATAATAAAATATACTTATATATATATATATATATTAAGTAATAAAATTTATAGGGTTCATTTAATATCATAAAGATAATATGATAGGTATTATTAAAGTAAGTTATTACACGTAGTAAAATATGTTTGTATCACATATTTATTTGATAAAATAATATCTATAATGATAGTAAGTAAAAGTTATATTATTTTGTAATAATAATTATTATTATAAAAATATCAATATTTATAATTACTAAGATGACATTAGATAAAACGATAATTCTAATTATGATAACTTTAATATTTACGATAATTTTTAATATTATCTTTAAAATAATAATTCTATTTAAAATAATAATAATAATGATATTTTATAGTAACAATGACATTTCTATTAAAATGATAATTTTTGTTAAAATGATAGTTTTAATACTAACGATACTTTTAATAATAATAGTAATGATAAAAATAATAAGAACGATAATTTTATCTAAATCAATATCTTATAACATTTTAATTTCATCATGATACTCTTACCCATTATTTCCTAATCGTTTCGTTTAATAGCTTTTAATCGTCTTTTATATCGTGTTCATAATAATGATAATAATAGTAATCAAAATAATTAGGTGTTACAAATATTTGTTTTAATTACACTAATATTAATAATGATAGTTACTATAACATTATTAACGATAATACTAATAATTATCTTAATGATAATATAGTAATAATAATAATAACAATAACAATAACCATTTTTAAATAATGATATATATATATATATATATATATATATATATATATATATATATATATATATATATATATATATATATATATATATATATATATATATATATATATATTAATAATGATAATAATAATAATAATAATAATACCAATAATAATAATAATAAAAATAATAATTGGATAATAATAATAATACTAATTATAACTTTAATGATAATAACGATAGTAATAATAAAAAAAATAACAATTTTTAATGATAAATCTCTTTTATTGATAAAGATAATAATAATGATAATAATAAGATAAAACTAGAACGAAAATAAAAACGATGATAATAATAATCATTTTTAATAAAAATATCAAAAATTCAATTGATTATAACTTCTAATCCGTTCATCGAAACCATTCGATATCTAAAGGAAAAGTTCTTAATTTTTCACTAGCTTTCCAAGGACATGCATATCTTATACCTTATCTCAACCGCAAGTGTAACTAATTCAACATTCAACCTAACCTGTCTAAGGGCAATATCAAAAGTACAAGCATGCATAATCCTAAATACTCGAGCACTAGTCAGGGATACACTATTAGTATGTAAAAGTTATATTATGAGTACTCACGTATCAATATTGAGATTCAATATTGCAGGAAAGGTACGTAGACGCAACGGAAATGATAAACACTATATTGACCTCACGAGCATACCCATGAACCATACTCAATCACCTCCATAGCTATAACCCATAATTTCCTTAATCCTATCCCACTCGAAAAACAATTTCGAAATCACTCGGACAGCACTCCGTCGTAATATTTTATGTATACTAATAATATCTTGAAATAATACGGAGTAAATATATATATATGTAAATCTTTTGAGAGAATTTAGAGAAAAATATTTTCAAGTTTCTATGAAATAATGAAACCTATTGAATTCTATTTATAATAGATTTTTGAATTATTAAAATGAATTATTAAAGTATGAATTATTAAAGTGAATTATTAAAGTATAAATTATTAAAGTGAATTATTAAAGTATGAATTATTAAAGTGAATTATTAAAGTATGAATTATTAAAGTGAATTATTAAAGTTAAAGTAAAGTAAAAATAAAGTAAAGGTTAAGTTTAAGTATAGTAAAAGTATAAAACTATGTACGTATAATACGCGTATAAATATATATAATATTAATTTAAATCGTTATATATATAAAATAAAATATAAATATCGTTATCTTTATCATACTAGTTAAGTAATGAGTTGTCAAAAGTGGTTCTAGATATTTATAAAAGTTATATAAGTTTTAATAATAAAGTTCTTTTTAAACTGAAAACGTTTTTGTACGTTTGAAACTAAATAGATCAATCGAGTCTTTATGAGATTCAATCTTCCACTATCCTTTGTCTAGTTCTCAATGATTGACAATTTGTTCTTATTTATAAATCACTTTACCATTTTCCGAATATTTTTAAAATGGAAAGATTTCTCAAATCAACGTAGGCCTTTCAACAGAGACTTGTAATCATAATTCAATATATCTGATAATTCAATCATTTGATCTTATCTTCTAATTCCATTGATAAACATTTTGAAACAGATACAATCATATAAAGTATTTAATCTAATATTTTGTTTACGTTTCAAGTTATAATATATATACACATATACATATATAATCATATTCGTTTAATGGTTCGTGAATCGTTGGAACTTGGTCGAGGTTGAATGAATGTATGAACATAGTTTAAAATTCTTGAAATTTAACTTAACAAATATTGCTTATCGTGTCGGAAACATATAAAGATTAAAGTTTAAATTTGGTTGGAAATTTCCGGGTTGTCACATGTTGTAGTTGCGATTGATGTTGCGATTGTTAGGATAGTTGTTGCGATTATTATTGTAATTGCTGTTGTTGTTGTATTGGTGATTCTTATCACCGTTTTCCTCCCACTTTCTTTTGACTTGCTTCACATTGGCCTCTTCAGCAGTCTGTTCTTTAATTCTTTCTTCAATCTAGTTCACTAGTTTATGAGCCATTCTACATGCCTGTTGTATGGAGGCGGGGTCGTGTGAACTTATATATTCTTTGATTTTTTCCGGTAATCCTTTCACAAACGCGTCGATCTTCTCTTCCTCATCTTCGAACGCTCCCGGACACAATAGGCATAATTCTGTGAATCGTCTTTCGTACGTGGTAATATCAAATTCTTGGGTTCGTAACCCTCTAAGTTCTATCTTGAGCTTATTGACCTCGGTTCTGGGACGGTACTTCTCGTTCATCAAGTTCTTGAATGCTGACCACGGTAGTGCATAAGCATCATCTTGTCCCACTTGCTCTAGATAGATATTCCACCATGTTAACGCAGAACCTGTGAAGGTATGCGTAGCGTACTTCACTTTGTCCTCTTCAGTACACTTACTTATGGCAAACACCGATTCGACCTTCTCGGTCCACCGTTTCAATCCGATCGGTCCTTCGGTTCCATCAAATTCCAAAGGTTTGCAGGCAGTGAATTCTTTGTAGGTGAATCCTACACGATTTCCTGTACTGCTAGATCTAAGGTTATTGTTGGTATGTAGCGCGGCCTGTACTGCGGCTATGTTTGAAGCAAGAAAGGCACGAAATTCCTCTTCACTCATATTCAAGGTGTGTCGAGTAGTCGGTGCCATTTCCTTCAAAATAGTCAAATGAAACGGGTTAATCATATAGAATATCAAGAGTAGTCAATAGTATTTCATAGCGTAATATGAACTTATTTATAAAAGCTCTTTCTTCATATTAGCGTTTTATACTCTTTAATTCGGGTAGTACCTACCCGTTAAGTTCATACTTAGTAGCTAACATACCATTTCAACTACTACAATTCTATATGAAAAACTAATCACAAAAAAATATATATCATATTCAAACCTTTATACAATAACTTGCAAACTTACAATACCGCTATTTTACATATAGCATGAAATATAGCACATAAAACTTTGATACAAAGTAGTTGCGAAGATAATTCTAGTTAATAAATAAGGCGTTCAGCAAAGGCAACAAAGACACGTAATTCATACGTCCAGAAACAAGTCATGCATTCTGGTTTTACTAATACAACTTCCCATCCTTGGTCTTGTGGAACGTAACCGTTGTGACCGATAGTATGACAACGTGTTGTAACGTCGTCAAAAGGACGAAGGTTACGTAATGACCAACAGTCTCGTAATAACCTAAAAACCTCATTTCTTACCCCAATTACCGACTCCGTCACTTGTGGGAACGTTTTGTTTAATAGTTGTAGCCCGATGTTCTTTTTCTCACTTTGGTGAGAAGCGAACATTACTAACCCGTAAGCATAACATGCTTCTTTATGTTTCATGTTAGCCGCTTTTTCTAAATCATGAAGTCCTATATTCGGATACATTGAGTCAAAATAATTTCTTAACCCGTTGCGTAAAATAGCATTTGGGTTCCCCGCAATATATGCGTCAAAGTAAACACATCGTAACTTATGGGTTTCCCAATGTGATATCCCCCATCTTTCAAACGAAAGCCTTTTATAAACCAAGGCATTCTTGGAACGTTCTTCGAATGTCTTACAAACTGATTTTGCAATAAATAGTTGTGCCGAGGAATTCTGACCAACTCTAGACAAGATTTCATCAATCATGTCTCCGGGTAAGTCTTCTAAAATATTGGGTTGTCTATCCATTTTGTGTTTTTATACTGTAAAATAGACAAGAGTTAGATTCATAAAAGATACTTATTAATACAAGCAATTTTTACATATATCGTAAAGCATAAGCACGCTATATTACATATATTACACCGCACAAATACAACTATCTTATTCCGACTCACTCGTTTCTTCTTTTTCTAACTTGGTTCTTTTTGCTAAGTTTTTAGGGATATATGATGTTCCCCTAATATGAACCGTCGTTTTCCACATTGGTCTAGAAAAACCTGGTGGTTTAGAGGTTCCAGGGTTATTGTTACAACTTAAGAAATACGGGTGTTGACGATACATATAAAGTTCATCGGGGTTGGAATCAGACTTCTCTATTTTTATGCCCTTTCCCTTATTGTTCTCTTTTGCCTTTTTAAATTCAGTTGGGGTAATTTCTATAACATCATCGGAATCCTCGTCGTGATCCGATTCATCGGAGAATTGGTAATCCTCCCAATATTTTGCTTCCTTGGCGGAAACACCGTTGACCATAATTAACCTTGGTCGGTTGGTTGAGGATTTTTTTTTACTTAACCGTTTTATTATTTCCCCCACCTGTTCTATTTCTTCTTCTGGTTCTTCCTCCTCCAGTTCCGATTCTTCTTTCGGTTCCGATTCTTCTTCCGGTTCCTCTTCGGGAACTTGTGAATCAGTCCACGAATCATTCCAAATTACATTTGACTCTTCATTATTATTAGTTGAGTCAATGAGACTTGTATTAGAGGTAGACATCTATCACATAATATCAAACACGTTAAGAGATTAATATATCACATAATATTCACATGTTAAAAATATATAGTTTCTAACAAAATTTGTTAAGCAATCATTTTTCAAGTAAACACGGTCGAAGTCCCGACTCACTAATGCATCCTAACAAACTCGATAAGACACACTAATGCAAAATTCTGGTTCTCTAAGACCAACGTTCAGATACCAACTAAAATGTCCCGTTCTTATTGATTAAAAATGTTCCATATTAATTGATTTCGTTGCGAGGTTTTGACCTCTATATGAGACGTTTTTCAAAGACTGCATTCATTTTTAAAACAAACCATAACCTTTATTTAATAAATAAAGGTTTAAAAAGCTTTACGTAGATTATCAAATAATGATAATCTAAAATATCCTGTTTACACACGACCATTACATAATGGTTTACAATACAAATATGTTACATCGAAATTAGTTTCTTGAATGCAGTTTTTACACAATATCATACAAACATGGACTCCTAATCTTTTCCTTATTTTAGTATGCAACAGCAGAAGCTCTTAGTATTCACCTGAGAATAAACATGCTTTAAACGTCAACAAAAATGTTGGTGAGTTATAGGTTTAACCTATATTTATCAATCGAAATAGTAGACCACAAGATTTCATATTTCAATACACATCCTATACATAGAGATAAAAATCATTCATATGGTGAACACCTGGTAACCGACATTAACAAGATGCATATGTAAGAATATCCGCATCATTCCGGGACACCCTTCGGATATGATATAAATTTCGAAGTACTAAAGTATCCAGTACTTTGGATGTGGTTTGTTAGGCCCAATAGATCTATCTTTAGGATTCGCGTCAATTAGGGTGTCTGTTCCCTAATTCTTAGATTACCAGACTTAATAAAAAGGGGCATATTCGATTTCGATAATTCAACCATAGAATGTAGTTTAACGTACTTGTGTCTATTTTGTAAATCATTTATAAAACCTGCATGTATTCTCATCCCAAAAATATTAGATTTTAAAACTGGGACTATAACTCACTTTCACAGATTTTTACTTCGTCGGGAAGTAAGACTTGGCCACTGGTTGATTCACGAACCTATAACAATATATACATATATATCAAAGTATGTTCAAAATATATTTACAATACTTTTAATACATTTTGATGTTTTAAGTTTATTAAGTCAGTTGTCTTCGTTAGTAACCTACAAGTAGTTGTCCACAGTTAGATGTACAGAAATAAATCGATAAATATTATCTTGAATCAATCCACGACCCAGTGTATACTTATCTCAGTATTGATCACAACTCAAACTATAAATATATTTTGGAATCAACCTCAACCCTGTATAGCTAACTCCAACATTCACATATAGAGTGTCTATGGTTGTTCCGCAATATATATATATAGATGGGTCGACGTGATAGGTCGAAACATTGTATACGTGTCTATGGTATCTCAAGATTACATAATATACAATATAAGTTGATTAGGTTATGGTTGGAATAGATTTATTACTAACTTTCACGTAGGTAAAATGAGTAGTTTTTATCAATCTTGTTTTACTCGCCATTTCTTCGTTTCTAATCCGTTTTGAGTGATTCCAGTGGCCACGGTTTCGTATTGAACTTAAATTTATGAATCTAAATAGAAAAAGTATAAGTTTATAGTCGGAAATACAAGTTACAAGTCGTTTTTGAAAGACGTAGTCATTTCCGTCGAAAGAACGACATCTTGATGACCATTTTGAAAAACATACTTTCACTTTGAGTTTAACCATGATTTTTGGATAAAGTTTCATGTTCATAAGAAAAATCATTTTTACAGAAGTATAGCTTTTAAATCAAAGTTCTTCTTTGCTTTTAATTATTCCAACCAAAACAGCCCTCGGTTTTACTACGACGGCGTATATTCAGTTTTATGGTGTTTATCGTGTTTCCGGGGTTTTAAATCATTAAGTTAGCATATCATATAGATATAGAACATGTGTTTAGTTAATTTTAAAAGTCTAGTTAGAAGGATTAACTTTATTTGCGAACAAGTTTAGAATTAACTAAACTATGTTCTAGTGATTACAAGTTTATAACGTTGAATAAGACAGCTTTTTATGTATGAATCGAATGATGTTATGAACATCATTACTACCTCAAGTTCCTTGGATAAACCTACTTGAAATGAGAAAAATGGATCTAGCTTCAAAGGATCCTTGGATGGCTTGAAAGTTCTTGAAGCAGAATCATGACACGAAAACAATTTCAAGTAAGATTTCCACTCAAAATAAGATTGTTATAGTTATAAAAATTGAATTAAAGTTTGAATATGATTATTACCTTGTATTAGAAATATAACCTACTGTAAGTAACAAAGGTTTCTTGATCTTGGATGATTACTTGGAATGGATTTAGAAAACTTGGAAGTAAACTTGCAATCTTGGAAGTATTCTTGATTTTATGAAACTAGAACTTTTGGAATTTATGAAAAACACTTAGAACTTGAAGATAGAACTTGAGAGAGATCAATTAAATGAAAAAAATTGAAGAATGAAAGTGTTTGTAGGTGTTTTTGGTCGTTGGTGTATGGATTAGATATAAAGGATATGTAATTTTGTTTTCATGTAAATAAGTCATGAATGATTACTCATATTTTTGTAATTTTATGAGATATTTCATGCAAGTTTCCAAATGATGGTTCCCACATGTGTTAGGTGACTCAAATGGGCTGCTAAGAGCTGATCATTTGAGTGTATATACCAATAGTACATACATCTAAAAGCTGTGTATTGTACGAGTACGAATACGGGTGCATACGAGTAGATTTGTTGGTGAAACTGAACGAGGATGTAATTGTAAGCATTTTTGTTAAGTAGAAGTATTTTGATAAGTGTCTTGAAGTCTTTCAAAAGTGTATGAATACATATTAAAACACTACATGTATATACATTTTAACTGAGTCGTTAAGTCATCGTTAGTCGTTACATGTAAATGTTGTTTTGAAACCTTTATGTTAACGATCTTGTTAAATGTTGTTAACCCAATGTTTATAATATCAAATGAGATTTTAAATTATTATATTATCATGATATTATGATGTACGAATATCTCGTAATATGATCTATATACATTAAATGTCGTTACAACGATAATCGTTACATATATGTCTCGTTTCAAAATCATTAAGTTAGTAGTCTTATTTTTACATATGTAGTTCATTGTTAATACACTTAATGATATATTTACTTATCATTTAACATAATTAACCAAGTGTATCAATATCTTAATATGATTCATATGTACCTAGTAAGACGTTATAACGATAATCGTTATATATATCGTTTTCGAGTTTCTTAATTTAATAGTCTCATTTTTATGTATATAACTCATTGTTAAAATACCTAATGAGATACATACTTATAATAAAATCATGTTAACTATATATATAACCATATATATGTCATCGTATAGTTTTTACAAGTTTTAACGTTCGTGAATCACCGGTCAACTTGGGTGGTCATTTGTCTATATGAAACCTATTCCAATTAATCAAGTCTTAATAAGTTTGATTGCTTAACATGTTGGAAACACTTAATCATGTAAATATAAATTTCATTTAATATATATAAACATGGAAAAGTTCGGGTCACTACAAGTTAGACACACTAATGCAGACCTGGTTCGCTAAGACCATCGCTCTGATACCACATGAGACATGTGGGGACGCATCCCACTCAGTGCCTTCCCAGCTAACCGCCTGGTGACCACTGAGCGTACCTCAGAGACACTAATTTTATGGCCCGCCTCTCGACGAAAGCCAACCATAATCGGACTGCGAGGAGTAAGAGCCAATGTTTTGTCACAGGTAATACTGTTTAATCGGCTTAATCATAGAGGGGGTTCTCACAGTATTACCTGTAACAAAACATTGGCTCTTACTCCTCGCGGTCCGATTATGGTTGGCTTTCGTCGAGAGGCGGGCCATAAAATCAGTGTCTCTGAGGTACGCTCAGTGGTCACCAGGCGGTTAGCTGGGAAGGCACTGAGTGGAATGCGTCCCCACATGTCTCATGTGGTATCAGAGCGATGGTCTTAGCGAACCAGGTCTGCATTAGTGTGTCTAACTTGTAGTGACCCTAACTTTTCCATGTTTATATATATTAAATGAAATTGATATTTACATGATTAAGTGTTTCCAACATGTTAAGCAATCAAACTTATTAAGACTTGATTAATTAGAATATGTTTCATATAGACAAATGACCACCCAAGTTGACCGGTGATTCACGAACGTTAAAACTTGTAAAAACTATACGATGACATATATATGGTTATATATATAGTTAACAAGATTTTATTATAAGTATGTATCTCATTAGGTATTTTAACAATGAGTTATATACATAAAAATGAGACTATTAAATTAAGAAACTCGAAACCGATATATATAACGATTATCGTTATAACGTCTTACTAGGTACATATGAATCATATTAAGATATTGATACACTTGGTTAATTATGTTAAATGATAAGTAAATATATCATTAAGTAAATATATCATTAAGTGTATTAACAATGAACTACATATGTAAAAATAAGACTACTAACTTAATGATTTTGAAACGAGACATATATGTAACGATTATCGTTGTAATGACATTTAATGTATATAGATCATATTAAGAGATATTCGTACATCATAATATCATGATAATATAATAATTTAAAATCTTATTTGATATTATAAACATTGGATTAACAACACTTAACAAGATCGTTAACCTAAAGGTTTCAAAACAACACTTACATGTAACGACTAACGATGACTTAACGACTCAGTTAAAATGTATATACATATAGTGTTTTAATATGTATTCATACACTTTTGAAAGACTTTAAGACACTTATCAAAATAATTCTACTTAACAAAAATACTTACAATTACATCCTCGTTCAGTTTCATCAACAATTCTACTCGTATGCACCTGTATTCGTACTCGTACAATACACAGCTTTTAGATGTATGTACTATTGGTATATACACTCCAATGATCAGCTCTTAGCAGCCCATGTGAGTCACCTAACACATGTGGAAACCATCATTTGGCAACTAGCATGAAATATCTCATAAAATTACAAAAATATGAGTAATCGTTCATGACTTATTTACATGAAAACAAAATTACATATCCTTTATATCTAATCCATAAACCAACGACCAAAAACACCTACAAACACTTTCATTCTTCAATTTTCTTCATCTAATTGATCTCTCTCAAGTTCTATCTTCAAGTTCTAAGTGTTCTTCAAAAATTCCAAAAGTTCTAGTTTCATAAAATCAAGAATACTTCCAAGATTGCAAGTCTACTTCCAAGTTTTCTAAATCCATTCCAAGTAATCATCCAAGATCAAGAAACCTTTGTTACTTATAGTAGGTTATCTTTCTAATACAAGGTAATAATCATATTCAAACTTTAATTCAATTTCTATAACTATAACAATCTTATTTTGAGTGAAAATCTTACTTGAAATTGTTTTCGTGTCATGATTCTGCTTCAAGAACTTTCAAGCCATCCAAGGATCCTTTGAAGCTAGATCCATTTTTCTCATTTCCAGTAGGTTTATCCAAGGAACTTGAGGTAGTAATCATGTTCATAACATCATTCGATTCATACATAAAAAGCTATCTTATTCAACGTTATAAACTTGTAATCAATAGAACATAGTTTAGTTAATTCTAAACTTGTTCGCAAATAAAGTTAATCCTTCTAACTAGACTTTTAAAATCAACTAAACACATGTTCTATATCTATATGATATGCTAACTTAATGATTTAAAACCCAGAAACACGATAAACACCATAAAACTGGATATACGCCGTCGTAGTAAAACAGGGGGCTGTTTTGGTTGGGATAATTAAAAGCTAAGAAGAACTTTGATTTAAAAGCTATACTTCTGGAAAAATGATTTTTCTTATGAACATGAAACTATATCCAAAAATCATGGTTAAACTCAAAGTGAAAGTATGTTTTTCAAAATGGTCATCAAGATGTCGTTCTTTCGACGGAAATGACTACCTCTTTCAAAAACGACTTGTAACTTGTATTTCCAACTATAAACTTATACTCTTTCTATTTAGATTCATAAAGTTAAGTTCAATACGAAATCGTGGCCACTGGAATCACTCAAAACGGATTAGAAACGAAGAAATGGCGAGTAAAACAAGATTGATAAAAACTACTCATTTTACCTACGTGAAAGTTAGTAATAAATCTATTCCAACCATATCCTAATCAACTTATATTGTATATTATGTAATCTTCAGATACCATAGACACGTATACAATGTTTCAACCTATCATGTCGACCCATCTATATATATATTGCGGAAGAACCATAGACACTCTATATGTGAATGTTGGAGTTAGCTATACAGGGTTGAGGTTGATTCCAAAATATATATATAGTTTGAGTTGTGATCAATACTGAGATACGTATACACTGGGTCGTGGATTGATTCAAGATAATATTTATCGATTTATTTCTGTACATCTAACTGTGGATAACTAGTTGTAGGTTACTAACGAGGACAGCTGACTTAATAAACTTAAAACATCAAAATGTATTAAAAGTATTGTAAATATATTTTGAACATACTTTGATATATATGTATATATTGTTATAGGTTCGTGAATCAACCAGTGGCCAAGTCTTATTTCCCGACGAAGTAAAAATCTGTGAAAGTGACTTATAGTCCCACTTTTAAAATCTAATATTTTTGGGATGAGAATACATGCAGGTTTTATAAATGATTTACAAAATAGACACAAGTACGTGAAACTACATTCTATGGTTGAATTATCGAAATCGAATATGCCCCTTTTTATTAAGTCTGGTAATCTAAGAATTAGGGAACAGACACCCTAATTGACGCGAATCCTAAAGATAGATCTATTGAGCCTAACAAACCCCATCCAAAGTACCAGATACTTTAGTACTTTGAAATTTATATCATATCCGAAGGGTGTCCCGGAATGATGGGGATATTCTTATAAATGCATCTTGTTAATGTCGGTTACCAGGTGTTCACCATATGAATGATTTTTATCTCTATGCATGGGATGTGTATTGCAATATGAAATCTTGTAGTCTATTGTTACGATTTGATATATATAGGTTAAACCTATAACTCAACAACATTTTTGTTGACGTTTAAAGCATGTTTATTCTCAGGTGAATACTAAGAGCTTCCGCTGTTGCATACTAAAATAAGGACAAGATTTGGAGTCCATGTTTGTATGATATTGTGTAAAAACTGCATTCAAGAAACTGATTTCGATGTAATATATTTGTATTATAAACCATTATGTAATGGTCGTATGTAAACATGATATTTTAGATTATCATTATTTGATAATCTACGTAAAGTTTTTTAAACCTTTATTTATGAAATAGATGTTATGGTTTGTTTTAAAAATAAATGCAGTCTTTGAAAAACGTCTCATATAGAGGTCAAAACCTCAAAACGAAATCAATTAATATGGAACGTTTTTAATCAATAAGAACAGGACATTTCAGCTGGTATCAGAGCTGGTATAACGTCGTCCATGGGTGGCGGGTTAGTCGTAAAGGATGTTCTCACAGTGTTACCTGTGACGAAGCATTGGCTCTTACTCCTTGCGATCCCTTACGAGGGTTGGCAGTAGCCGAGAGGCAGGCCCAAAAATCAGTATCTGAGGTACACTCAGTGGTCACCAGGCGGTTAGCTGGGAAGGTACTGGGTGGGACGGTGGTTGTCCCCACTGTATTTAAGTTGGTATCCGAGCGTTGGTCTTAGAGAACCAGAAAATTTGCATTAGTGTGTCTTATCGAGTTTGTTAGGATGCATTAGTGAGTCTGGACTTCGACCGTGTTTTCTTTAAAAATGATTGCTTAACATTATGTTTGATATTGTGTGATAGATGTCTACCTCTAGCACAAATCCCATTGACTCACCTAATAATAACGAAGTGTCGAATATATATTGGACTGATTCACAAGTTCCCGAAGAGGAACCGGAAGAAGAATCAGAACCGGAAGAAGAATCAGAACCGGAAGAGGAGGAACCGGAGGAGGAAATAGAACCGGTGGGGGAAATAATAAAACGGTTAAGTAAAAGAAAATCCTCAACCAACCGACCAAGGTTAATTATGGTCAATGGTGTTTCCGCCAAGGAAGCAAAATATTGGGAGGATTACCAATTCTCCGATGAATCGGATTCCGACGAGAATTCCGATGATGTTATAGAAATTACCCCAACTGAATTTAAAAAGGCAAAAGAAAATAATAAGGGAAAGGGCATAAAAATAGAGAAATCTAATACCAACCCCGATGAACTTTATATGTATCGTCAACCCCCGAAGTCCTTAAGTTGTAACAATGACCCGGGAACCACTAAACCACCAGGTTTTTCTAAACCGTTGTGGAAAACGACTGCTAGTATTAGGGGAACATCATATATCCCTAGAAACTTGGCAAAACGAACCAAAACCGAAGAAGAAGAAACGAGCGAGTCGGAATAAGATAGTTGTATTCGTATGGCGTAATATATGTAATATAGTGTGCTTATGCTTTATGATATATGTAAAAATTTCTTGTATTAATAAGTATTTTTTTTTTTTATGAATCTAACTCTTGTCTATTTTTTACAGTATAAAAACACAAAATGGGTAGACAATCCAATATTTTAAGAGACCTACCCGGAGACATGATTAATGAAATCTTGTCTAGAGTCGGTCAGAATTCTTCGGCACAACTATTTACGGCGAAATCAGTTTGTAAGGCATTCGAAGAACTTTCGTTTGAAAGATGGGGGATATCACATTGGGAAACCCATAAGTTACGATGTGTTTACTTTGACGCATATATTGCGGAGAACCCAAGTGCTATTTTACGCAACGGGTTAAGAAATTATTTTGACTCAATGTATCCGAACATAGGACTTCATGATTTAGAAAAAGCAGCTAACATGCAACATAAAGAAGCATGTTATGCTTACGGGTTAGTAATGTTCGCTTCTCACCAAAGTGAGAACAAGAACATCGGGCTACAACTATTAAACAAAACATTTCCACAAGTAACGGACTCAGTAGTTGGGGTGAGAAACAAGGTTTTTAGATTGTTACGGGACTGTTGGACATTACGTAACCCTCGTCCCTTTGACGACGTTACAATACGCTATCTTATCAACGACCATAACGGTTATGTTCCACAAGACCAAGGATGGGAAGTAGTCCTAGTAAAACCAGAATGCATGACTTGTTTCTGGACGTATGAATTACGTGTCTTTATTGCCTTTGCTGAACGACTTGTGTACTAGCTAGAATTATCTTCACAACTATCTTGTATCAAAGTTATTGTGTGATATATTTCATGCTTTATGTAAAATAATCGGTATTGTATGTTTGTAAAATATTGTATAAAAGTTTGAACGCGAAATATTATTGTAATCAGTTTTTCATATAGAATTGTAGTAGTTGAATTGTATATTAGCTACTAAGTATGAACTTAACGGGTAGGTACTACCCGAATTTAAACTTATAAAACGCTAATATGAAGAAAAAGCTTTTATAAATGAGTTCATATTATGCTACGAAATACTATTAACTACTCTTAATATTCTGTATGATTAACTTGTTCCATTTGACTATTTTGAAGGAAATGGCACCGACTACTCGACACACCGTGAATATGAATGAAGAGGAATTCCGTACTTTTCTAGCTTCAAACATAGCCGCAGTACAGGCTGCGCTACATACCAACAATAACCTTGGATCTAGCAGTACAGGAAATCGTGTAGGATGCACCTACAAAGAATTTACTGCCTACAAACCTTTGGAATTTGATGGAACCGAAGGATCGATCGGATTGAAACGGTGGACCGAGAAGGTCGAATCGGTGTTTGCCATAAGTAAGTGTACTGAAGAGGACAAAGTGAAGTACGCTACGCATACCTTCACAGGTTCTGCATTAACATGGTGGAATACCTATCTAGAGCAAGTGGGACAAGATGATGCTTACGCACTACCGTGGTCAGCATTCAAGCACTTGATGAACGAGAAGTACCGTCCCAGAACCGAGGTCAATAAGCTCAAGACAGAACTTAGAGGGTTACGAACCCAAGGATTTGATATTACCACGTACGAAAGACGATTCACAAAATTATGCTTATTGTGTCCGGGAGCATTCGAAGATGAGGAAGAGAAGATCGACGCGTTTGTGAAAGGATTACCGGAAAGAATCCAAGAAGATATAAGTTCACACGAGCCCGCCTCCATACAACAGGCATGTAGAGTGGCTCACAAACTAGTGAACCAGATTGAAGAAAGAATTAAAGAACAGACTGCTGAAGAGGCCAATGTGAAGCAAGTCAAAAGAAAGTGGGAGGAAAACGGTGATAAGAATCACCAATACAACAACAACAGCAATTACAACAATAATCGCAACAATTATCCCAACCAACATCAATCGCAACTACAACAAACGGCCCAACAACAACAACAAAAACAACAACAACAACTACTACAACAATTATCCCAACAACAATAACAACCGCAACAACAACAACAATCAGAAGCAGCTATGCCAAAGGTGTGAAAAGTATCACTCGGGGTTCTGCACCAAATTTTGCAACAAGTGTAAAAGAAATGGTCATAGCGCGGCGAAGTGTGAGGTCTACGGACCAGGGGTTAACAGAACGAAAGGAACAAATGGTGTCGGAACGAGTAATGGCGGAGCAAATGGTGTCGGAACGAGTTATGCCAATGTAGTTTGTTATAAATGTGGAAAACCGGGCCACATTGTTAGAAATTGCCCGAACCAGGAGAACACGAATGGACAAGGCCGCGGAAGAGTTTTCAATATTAATGCGGCAGAGGCACAAGAAGACCCGGAGCTTGTTACGGGTACGTTTCTTATTGACAATAAATCTTCTTACGTTTTATTTGATTTGGGTGCGGATAGAAGCTATATGAGTAGAGATTTTTGTGCTAAATTAAGTTGTCCATTGACGCCATTGGATAGTAAATTTTTACTCGAATTAGCAAACGGTAAATTAATTTCAGCAGATAATATATGCCGGAATTGAGAAATTAAACTGGGTAGCAAAATATTTAAGATTGACTTGATACCAGTAGAGTTAGGGACTTTTGATGTGATAATCGGTATGGACTGGTTGAAAGAAGTGAAAGCAGAGATCGTTTGTTACAAAAATGCAATTCGCATTATACGAGAAAAAGGAAAACCCTTAATGGTGTATGGAGAAAAGGGCAACACGAAGCTACATCTTATTAGTAATTTGAAGGCACAAAAACTAATAAGAAAAGGTTGCTATGCTATTCTAGCACACGTCGAGAAAGTACAAACTGAAGAAAAGAGCAACAATGATGTTCCCGTCGCAAAAGAATTTCCCGATGTATTTCCGAAAGAATTACCGGGATTACCCCCACATCGATCCGTTGAATTTCAAATAGATCTTGTACCAGGAGCTGCACCAATAGCTCGTGCTCCTTACATACTCGCACCCAGCGAGATGAAAGAACTGCAAAGCCAATTACAAGGACTTTTAGAGCGTGGTTTCATTCGACCAAGCACATCACCGTGGGGAGCTCCTGTTTTGTTTGTCAAGAAGAAGGATGGTACATTCAGGTTGTGTATCGACTACCGAGAGTTGAACAAACTTACCATCAAGAATCGCTACCCACTACCGAGAATCGACGACTTATTTGATCAACTACAAGGCTCGTCTGTTTATTCAAAGATTGACTTACGTTCCGGGTATCATCAAATGCAGGTGAAAGAAGATGATATTCCAAAGACTGCTTTCAGAACACGTTACGGTCATTACGAGCTTATGGTTATGCCGTTTGGTTTAACTAACGCACCAGCTGTGTGCATAGACCTTTGAACCGAGTATGTGGACCATACCTTGACAAGTTTGTCATTGTTTTCATTGATGACATACTTATTTACTCAAAGAATGACCAAGAACACGGTGAACATTTGAGAAAGGTGTTAGAAGTATTGAGGAAGGAAGAATTGTACGCTAAATTTTCAAAATGTGCATTTTGGTTGGAAGAAGTTCAATTCCTCGGTCACATACTGAACAACGAAGGTATTAAGGTGGATCCGGCAAAGATAGAAACTGTTGAAAAGTGGGAAACCCCGAAAACTCCGAAACACATATGCCAGTTTTTAGGACTAGCTGGTTACTACAGAAGGTTCATCCAAGACTTTTCCAGAATAGCAAAACCCTTGACTGCATTAACGCATAAAGGGAAGAAATTTGAATGGAAGGATGAACAAGAGAAAGCGTTTCAGTTATTGAAGAAAAAGCTAACCACAGCACCTATATTGTCATTGCCTGAAGGGAATGATGATTTTGTGATTTATTGTGACGCATCAAAGCAAGGTCTCGGTTGTGTATTAATGCAACGAACGAAGGTGATTGCTTATGCGTCTAGACAATTTAAGATTCACGAACAAAATTATACGACGCATGATTTGGAATTAGGCGCGGTTGTTTTTGCATTAAAGACTTGGAGGCACTACTTATATGGGGTCAAAAGTATTATATATACCGACAACAAAAGTCTTCAGCACATATTTAATCAGAAACAACTGAATATGAGGCAGCGTAGGTGGATTGAATTGTTGAATGATTACGACTTTGAGATTCGTTACCACCCGGGGAAGGCAAATGTGGTAGCCGACGCTTTGAGCAGGAAGGACAGAGAACCCATTCGAGTAAAATCTATGAATATAATGATTCACAATAACCTTACTACTCAAATAAAGGAGGTGCAACAAGGAGTTTTAAAAGAGGGAAATTTAAAGGATGAAATACCCAAAGGATCGGAGAAGCATCTTAATATTCGGGAAGACGGAACCCGGTATAGGGCTGAAAGGATTTGGGTACCAAAATTTGGAGATATGAGAGAAATGGTACTTAGAGAAGTCATAAAACCAGATACTCAATACATCCTGGAACGGGGAAGATGTACAAGGATCTCAAGAAACATTTTTGGTGGCCGGGTATGAAAGCCGATGTTGCTAAATACGTAGGAGAATGTTTGACGTATTCTAAGGTCAAAGCTAAGCATCAGAAACCATCAGGTCTACTTCAACAACCCGAAATCCCGGAATGAAAATGGGAAAACATTACCATGGATTTCATCACTAAATTGCCAAGGACTGCAAGTGGTTTTGATACTATTTGGGTAATAGTTGATCGTCTCACCAAATCAGCACACTTCCTGCCAATAAGAGAAGATGACAAGATGGAGAAGTTAGCACGACTGTATTTGAAGAAAGTCATCTCCAGACATGGAATACCAATCTCTATTATCTTTGATAGGGATGGCAGATTTATTTCAAGATTCTGGCAGACATTACAGCAAGCATTAGGAACTCGTCTAGACATGAGTACTGCTTATCATCCACAAACTGATGGGCAGAGCAAAAGGACGATACAAACGCTTGAAGACATGCTACGAGCATGTGTTATTGATTTTGGAAACAGTTGGGATCGACATCTACCGTTAGCAGAATTTTCCTACAACAACAGCTAACATTCAAGCATTGAGATGGCGCCGTTTGAAGCACTTTATGGTAGAAAGTGCAGGTCTCCGATTTATTGGAGTGAAGTGGGGGATAGACAGATTACGGGTCCAGAGATAATACAAGAAACTACCGAGAAGATCATCCAAATTCAACAACGGGTGAAAACCGCCCAAAGTCGACAAAAGAGCTACGCTGACATTAAAAGAAAAAATATAGAATTTGAAATTGGAGAGATGTTCATGCTTAAAGTTGCACCTTGGAAAGGCGTTGTTCGATTTGGTAAATGAGGGAAATTAAATCCAAGGAATATTGGACCATTCAAGATTATTAATCGTGTCGGACCAGTAGCTTACCGACTTGAATTACCTCAACAAATCGTGGCTGTACATAACACTTTCCATGTCTTGAATTTGAAGAAATGTTTTGCTAAAGAAGATCTCACTATTCCATTAGATGAAATCCAAATTAACGAAAAACTTCAATTCATCGAAGAACCCGTCGAAATAATGGATCGTGTGGTTAAAAGACTTAAACAAAACAAGATACCAATTGTTAAGGTTCGATGGAATGCTCGTAGAGGACTCGAGTTTACCTGGGAATGAGAAGATCAGATGAAGAAGAAATACGCGCATTTATTTTCAGAAGATACGTCAACACCTCCAACTGCTTAAAATTTCGGGACGAAATTTATTTAACGGGTAGGTACTGTAGTGACCCGAACTTTTCCATGTTTATATATATTAAATGAAATTGATATTTACATGATTAAGTGTTTCCAACATGTTAAGCAATCAAACTTATTAAGACTTGATTAATTGGAATATGTTTCATATAGACAAATGACCACCCAAGTTGACCGGTGATTCACGAACGTTAAAACTTGTAAAAACTATACGATGACATATATATCGTTATATTTATAGTTAACATTATTTTATTATAACTATGTATCTCATTAGGTATTTTAACAATGAGTTATATACATAAAAATGAGACTATTAAATTAAGAAACTCGAAAACGATATATATAACGATTATCGTTATAACGTCTTACTAGGTACATATGCATCATATTAAGATATTGATACACTTGGTTAATTATGTTAAATGGTATGTAAATATATCATTAAGTGTATTAACAATGAACTACATATGTAAAAATAAGACTACTAACTTAATGATTTTGAAACGAGACATATATGTAACGATTATCGTTGTAACGACATTTAATGTATATAGATCATATTAAGAGATATTTGTACATCATAATATCATGATAATATAATAATTTAAAATCTCATTTGATATTATAAACATTGGGTTAACAACATTTAACAAGATCGTTAACATAAAGGTTTCAAAACAACACTTACATGTAACGACTAACGATGACTTAACGACCCCGTTAAAATGTATATACATGTAGTGTTTTAATATGTATTCATACACTTTTAAAAGACTTCAAGACACTTATTAAAATACTTCTACTTAAAAAAAATGCTTACAATTACATCCTCGTTCAGTTTCATCAACAATTCTACTCGTATGCACCCGTATTCGTACTCGTACAATACACAGCTTTTAGATGTATGTACTATTGGTATATACACTCTAATGATCAGCTCTTAGCAGCCCATGTGAGTCACCTAACACATGTGGGAACCATCATTTGGCAACTAGCATGAAATATCTCATAAAATTACAAAAATATGAGTAATCCTTCATGACTTATTTACATGAAAACAAAATTACATATCCTTTATATCTAATCCATACACCAACGACCAAAAACACCTACAAACACTTTAATTCTTCAATTTTCTTCATCTAATTGATCTCTCTCAAGTTCTATCTTCAAGTTCCAAAAGTTCTAGTTTCATAAAATCAAGAATACTTCCAAGATTGCAAGTTTACTTCCAAGTTTTCTAAATCCATTCCAAGTAATCATCCAAGATCAAGAAACCTTTGTTACTTATAGTAGGTTATCTTTTTAATACAAGGTAATAATCATATTCAAACTTTAATTCAATTTCTATAACTATAACAATCTTATTTCGAGTGGAAATCTTACTTGAAATTGTTTTCGTGTCATGATTCTGCTTCAAGAACTTTCAAGCCATCCAAGGATCCTTTGAAGCTAGATCCATTTTTCTCATTTCTAGTAGGTTTATCCAAGGAATTTGAGGTAATAATGATGTTCATAACATCAATCGATTCATACATAAAAAGCTGTCTTATTCAACGTTATAAACTTGTAATCACTAGAACATAGTTTAGTTAATTCTAAACTTTTTTGCAAATAAAGTTAATCCTTCTAACTAGACTTTTAAAATCAACTAAACACATATTCTATATCTATATGATATGCTAACTTAATGATTTAAAACCCGGAAACACGATAAACACCATAAAACTGGATATACGCCGTCGTAGAAAACAGGGGGCTGTTTTGGTTGGGATAATTAAAAGCTAAGAAGAACTTTGATTTAAAAGCTATACTTCTGGAAAAATGATTTTTCTTATGAACATGAAACTATATCCAAAAATCATGGTTAAACTCAAAGTGAAAGTATGTTTTTCAAAATGGTCATCAAGATGTTGTTCTTTCGACGAAAATGACTACCTCTTTCAAAAACGACTTGTAACTTGTATTTCCAACTATAAACTTATACTTTTTCTATTTATATTCATAAAGTTAAGTTCAACACGAAACTGTGGCCACTGGAATCACTCAAAACAGATTAGAAACGAAGAAATGGCGAGTAAAACAAGATTGATAAAAACTACTCATTTTACCTTCGTGAAAGTTAGTAATAAATCTATTCCAACCATAACCTAATCAACTTATATTGTATATTATGTAATCTTGAGATACCATAGACACGTATACAATGTTTCAACCTATCATGTCGACCCATCTATATATATATTGCGGAACAACCATAGACACTCTATATGTGAATGTTGGAGTTAGCTATACAGGGTTGAGGTTGATTCCAAAATATATATATAGTTTGAGTTGTGATCAATACTGAGATATGTATACACTGGGTCGTGGATTGATTCAAGATAATATTTATCGATTTATTTCTGTACATCTAACTGTGGACAACTAGTTGTAGGTTACTAACGAGGACAGCTGACTTAATAAACTTAAAACATCAAAATGTATTAAAAGTATTGTAAATATATTTTGAACATACTTTGATATATATGTATATATTGTTATAGGTTCGTGAATCAACCAGTGGCCAAGTCTTACTTCCCGACGAAGTAAAAATCTGTGAAAGTGAGTTATATTCCACTTTTAAAATCTAATATTTTTGGGATGAGAATACATGCAGGTTTTATTAATGATTTACAAAATAGACACAAGTACGTGAAACTACATTCTATGGTTGAATTATCGAAATCGAATATGCCCCTTTTTATTAAGTCTGGTAATCTAAGAATTAGGGAACAGACACCCTAATTGACGCGAATCCTAAAGATAGATCTATTGGGCCTAACAAACCCCATCCAAAGTACCGGATGCTTTAGTACTTCGAAATTTATATCATATCCGAAGGGTGTCCCGGAATGATGGGGATATTCTTATAAATGCATCTTGTTAATGTCGGTTACCAGGTGTTCACCATATGAATGATTTTTATCTCTATGTCTAGGATGTGTATTGAAATATGAAATCTTGTGGTCTATTGTTACGATTTGATATATATAGGTTAAACCTATAACTCACCAACATTTTTGTTGACGTTTAAAGCATGTTTATTCTCAGGTGAATACTAAGAGCTTCCGCCGTTGCATACTAAAATAAGGACAAGATTTGGAGTCCATGTTTGTATGATATTGTGTAAAAACTGCATTCAAGAAACTGATTTCGATGTAATATATTTGTATTGTAAACCATTATGCAATGGTCGTGTGTAAACAGGATATTTTAGATTATCATTATTTGATAATCTACGTAAAGCTTTTAAAACCTTTATTTATGAAATATAGGTTATGGTTTGTTTTAAAAATGAATGCAGTCTTTGAAAAATGTCTCATATAGAGGTCAAAACCTCGCAACGAAATCAATTAATATGGAACGTTTTTAATGAATAAGAACGGGACATTTCATAACTGATAGTTGTTAGGATGCATTAGTGAGTCTGGACTTCGACCTTAGTTGCATGTCAAAAGTTTTTGCTTATCATTTTTGTCAAAAATCACTTGCTTATCATTCTTAGTCTAAGACACCTCCTATTGCATTGATTGCATGAATAGTGTATAGACAAAATTCATATCTTAGCGTATCTGCTAATTCATATCTTAGCGTATCTATTACTGTAAACTTTGTCTGACATATTCCGTAAATTTCTCCATAATCTATGAAATCTTTTGCTCTATATATATAGATATTCTATGTAATTAGGATACCACCCGATAGCCGGAAAATATTTCATATCGAAAAATCCTTTATTCAGTCGTACGAAATAGAATTTGTCGTTTGTTCAAGTCTCTCGGATTCCGAAATGGAATCCCACTCAAACTCCGAAAGCAGTGTGACCGGAATGGATCAACCAATCAGCCATCATCTATTCTGGATGAATTGGAGATGGGGTCGTATGTGACGACCCGGAAATTTCCGACCAAATTTAAACTAAATCGTTATATGATTTTGACACGATAAACAATGTCTACAATGTTGAGTCTCAAAAAGTTTGAACTGTTTCAAATATTCAATTGACCTTCGACTGCTCTCGACGATTCACGAACAATTAATTATAAATAGATATTTGTGTATGTATGTATAAATAATAATTTGAAATATAATTTGAAGTATTATATGTTGTTATTATTAAAAATTAATAAAATAAAAATAGGATATTATATTAATTATTATTTAAAATATATCTTTATATATAAATAAAGTATATTAAAAATATATATTAAATGATTTTAATACTCGTTTGATGTTTCGTTTGATATTAAGCAAGTTAAATTCAAACTTAAGTAATTTTAAAATAAACGGTGATACGAAAATGAGTTCTATAAATTTTAGGCTTATTAAAAATGTATTTAAGAACTATTTGTTAAGTTTTAACACTTTTTATATTTTACCCAGAAATGAGAGGAACAGATGATGTAATTTTTATTTAATAAATTAATGATTGAATTTTATACCATAATAACTAAAATAAATAAATATAGTTAATTTAAAAATATGGGATTTTTCTAAACACTTTTATCCGCCATCGGTTTCGCACAATACACAGTCCGTGAAAACTGTCGGTAGAAATAGCCAAAGGAATGGCTGCTATACTATTAAGTGGGCACGTTTTATTCAATCTTATGATTTACTTATTATTATTATATTATTAGTATAACTATTTGTTTTTTTTTGTTTGTTTCCTACAATCACATTACAGGAGATATATTTATATGTATATACTACACTTGGTAAAACCATTCACCACAAAACTAAGAACCACCATCGGCAATCACCCCTTTTGTTCATCACCTTCGTTGAACTATCACTACGACACCACTCCATCACTGGAACCACCTTGACCACCGACTGCCCCAGAGCACCACCGCTAACCTCAATCCACCAATACAAAGGAAGCTGCAATAAACAAAGACCAACACCACTCACCCACTTCGATTAACCTCCTGCCCAAACGTTCCTATTTTTGTTTCACTTCTAACTGTAACCAAGAACCACTCCACCACCTTCCATCATCTTGAAACAACCACCATCATCCACTATCACTACCATCGTTTCTGTTCCACTACAGCTATGATTCGACTGCAGCTACAATAACTATTTAGTTCCTGTTTCAACTTAAACCAAAACAATCAGCACCCACCATCACTTCCTACTGCTGCTATATCCTGTCAAGTTACTGTACGAAGAAGATGAATCACGAAGAAGGTGAATAGTAAGGATGCTCGTTAAATAAATTAAGACGATTATGATTGGTGATATTATAATTTTATGTAGACGATGAAACTAATAAAGAAGTTTTTTGTTTCTATTCCATCTCCTGTCTTTAGAACAAACACACAATAAACCTACAACTTCTACTGTTGAAGCTGCATTTCGTGTTCCGGTTAAACTGCAAAACCCTCGAACCATCTTTAAACCTCTCCTACACTCGATCACTATACTCGTTTTATTTTTATATCTACCTTATGTTAACTGTTTCTATGTTCTTTCGAGCTCCACTGCAAACCAAACCCAATAAGAAGAAACTAAAATCGATGCTGCTATTCTAATTAATCAACTGGGTTTCGATTTAAACGTTTGCATTTGGTTTAGTGGGCTATTATTGAGCTACCATATTTCTTTTTCTATTTGGGCCGTAATTGTTTGTTGGGCCAGATAATGGAGTTGGGCTAAAGGACTTGGGCTGTGTCATGTCGTTTAATCGGGCTGTGATTCAATTTCTGATCTTTGATTGAATTGAATTATGAAAATGAAAGATGATGATAAGAGGAATAAGATAAAAACAGAAAAAAATAAGGGTTAAAAGAAAATAGTGTAGTAATTAAATCAGATATGGAGTGATAAAGGAGTGGTTAAGGGTTGTTTGGATTGAACGAGAGGTCTTGGGTTCGAGCCTATTGAAATGTCCCGTTCTTATTGATTAAAAACGTTCCATATTAATTGATTTCGTTGCGAGGTTTTGACCTCTATATGAGACGTTTTTCAAAGACTGCATTCATTTTTAAAACAAACCATAACCTTTATTTCATAGATAAAGGTTTTAAAAAGCTTTACGTAGATTATCAAATAATGATAATCTAAAATATCCTGTTTACACACGACCATTACATAATGGTTTACAATACAAATATGTTACAACAAAATAAGTTTCTTGAATGCAGTTTTTACACAATATCATACAAGCATGGACTCCAAATCTCGTCCTTATTTAAGTATGCGACAGCGGAAGCTCTTAATAATCACCTGAGAATAAACATGCTTAAAACGTCAACAAAAATGTTGGTGAGTTATAGGTTTAACCTATATATATCAAATCATAATAATAGACCACAAGATTTCATATTTCAATACACATCCCATACATAGAGATAAAAATCATTCATATGGTGAACACCTGGTAACCGACATTAACAAGATGCATATATAAGAATATCCCCATCATTCCGGGACACCCTTCGGATATGATATAAATTTCGAAGTACTAAAGCATCCGGTACTTTGGATGGGGTTTGTTAGGCCCAATAGATCTATCTTTAGGATTCGCGTCAATTAGGGTGTCTGTTCCCTAATTCTTAGATTACCAGACTTAATAAAAAGGGGCATATTCGATTTCGATAATTCAACCATAGAATGCAGTTTCACGTACTTGTGTCTATTTTGTAAATCATTTATAAAACCTGCATGTATTCTCATCCCAAAAATATTAGATTTTAAAGTGGGACTATAACTCACTTTCACAGATTTTTACTTCGTCGGGAAGTAAGACTTGGCCACTGGTTGATTCACGAACCTATAACAATATATACATATATATCAAAGTATGTTCAAAATATATTTACAACACTTTTAATATATTTTGATGTTTTAAGTTTATTAAGTCAGCTGTCCTCGTTAGTAACTTACAACTAGTTGTCCACAATTAGATGTACAGAAATAAATCGATAAATATTATCTTGAATCAATCCACGACCCAGTGTATACGTATCTCAGTATTGATCACAACTCAAACTATATATATTTTGGAATCAACCTCAACCCTGTATAGCTAATATACAAGATTACATATGGTTGTTCCGAAATATATATAGATGTGTCGACATGATAGGTCGAAACATTGTATACGTGTCTATGGTATCTCAAGATTACATAATATACAATACAAGTTGATTAAGTTATGGTTGGAATAGATTTGTTACCAATTTTCACGTAGCTAAAATGAGAAAAATTATCCAATCTTGTTTTACCCATAACTTCTTCATTTTAAATCCGTTTTGAGTGAATCAAATTGCTATGGTTTCATATTAAACTCTATTTTATGAATCTAAACAGAAAAAGTATAGGTTTATAGTCGGAAAAATAAGTTACAAGTCGTTTTTGTAAAGGTAGTCATTTCAGTCGAAAGAACGACGTCTAGATGACCATTTTAGAAAACATACTTCCACTTTGAGTTTAACCATAATTTTTGGATATAGTTTCATGTTCATAATAAAAATCATCTTCTCAGAATAACAACTTTTAAATCAAAGTTTATCATAGTTTTTAATTAACTAACCCAAAACAGCCCGCGGTGTTACTACGACGGCGTAAATCCGATTTTACGGTGTTTTTCGTGTTTCCAGGTTTTAAATAATTAATTTAGCATATCATATAGATATAGAACATGTGTTTAGTTGATTTTAAAAGTCAAGTTAGAAGGATTAACTTTTGTTTGCGAACAAGTTTAGAATTAACTAAACTATGTTCTAGTGATTACAAGTTTAAACCTTCGAAAAAGATAGCTTTATATGTATGAATCGAATGATGTTATGAACATCATTACTACCTTAAGTTCCTTGGATAAACCTACTGGAAAAGATAAAAATGGATCTAACTTCAACGGATCCTTGGATGGCTCGAAGTTCTTGAAGCAGAATCATGACACGAAAACAAGTTCAAGTAAGATCATCACTTGAAATAAGATTGTTATAGTTATAGAAATTGAACCAAAGTTTGAATATGATTATTACCTTGTATTAGAATGATAACCTACTGTAAGAAACAAAGATTTCTTGAGGTTGGATGATCACCTTACAAGATTGGAAGTGAGCTAGCAAACTTGAAAGTATTCTTGATTTTATGTAACTAGAACTTGTAAAATATATGAAGAACACTTAGAACTTGAAGATAGAACTTGAGAGAGATCAATTAGATGAAGAAAATTGAAGAATGAAAGTGTTTGTAGGTGTTTTTGGTCGTTGGTGTATGGATTAGATATAAAGGATATGTAATTTTGTTTTCATGTAAATAAGTCATGAATGATTACTCATATTTTTGTAATTTTATGAGATATTTCATGCTAGTTGCCAAATGATGGTTCCCACATGTGTTAGGTGACTCAAATGGGCTGCTAAGAGCTGATCATTGGAGTGTATATACCAATAGTACATACATCTAAAAGCTGTGTATTGTACGAGTACGAATACGGGTGCATACGAGTAGAATTGTTGAAGAAACTGAACGAGGATGTAATTGTAAGCATTTTTGTTAAGTAGAAGTATTTTGATAAGTGTCTTGAAGTCTTTCAAAAGTGTATGAATACATATTAAAACACTACATGTATATACATTTTAACTGAGTCGTTAAGTCATCGTTAGTCGTTACATGTAAATGTTGTTTTGAAACCTTTAGGTTAACGATCTTGTTGAATGTTGTTAACCCATTGTTTATTATAACAAATGATATGTTAAATTATTATATTATCATGATATTATGATATATAATATATCTTAGTATGATGTATATACAGTTAAATGTCGTTACAACGATAATCGTTACATATATGTCTCGTTTCGAAATCATTAAGTTAGTAGTCTTATTTTTACATATGTATTTCATTGTTAATACACTTAATAATATATTTACTTATCATTTAACATAATTAACCAAGTGTATCAATATCTTAATATGATTCATATGTACCTAGTAAGACGTTGTTATAACGATAATCGTTATATATATCGTTTTCGAGTTTCTTAAATTAATAGTCTCATTTTTATGTATATAACTCATTGTTAAAATACCTAATGAGATACATACTTATAATAAAAACATGTTAACTATATATATAACCATATATATGTCATTGTATAGTTTTTACAAGTTTTAACGTTCGTGAATCAACGGTCAACTTGGGTGGTCAATTGTCTATATGAAACATATTTCAATTAATCAAGTCTTAACAAGTTTGATTGCTTAACATGTTGGAAACATTTAATCATGTAAATATCAATCTCAATTAATATATATAAACATGGAAAAGTTCGGGTCACTACTGAAATGTCCCGTTCTTATTGATTAAAAACGTTCCATATTAATTGATTTCGTTGCGAGGTTTTGACCTCTATATGAGACGTTTTTCAAAGACTGCATTCATTTTAAAACAAACCATAACCTTTATTTCATCAATAAAGGTTTAAAAGTTTTACGTAGATTATCAAATAATGATAATCTAAAATACCCTGTTTACACACGACCATTACATAATGGTTTACAATACAAATATGTTACAACAAAATATGTTTCTTGAATGCAGTTTTTACACAATATCATACAAGCATAGACTCCAAATCTCGTCCTTATTTAAGTATGCGACAGCGGAAGCTCTTAATAATCACCTGAGAATAAACATGCTTTAAAACGTCAACAAAAATGTTGGTGAGTTATAGGTTTAACCTATATATATCAAATCATAATAATAGACCACAAGATTTCATATTTCAATACATATCCCATACATAGAGATAAAAATCATTCATATGGTGAACACCTGGTAACCGACAATGACAAGATGCATAGATAAGAATATCCCCATCATTCCGGGACACCCTTCGGATATGATATAAATTTCGAAGTACTAAAGCATCCAGTACTTTGGATGGGGTTTGTTAGGCCCAATAGATCTATCTTTAGGATTCGCGTCAATTAGGGTGTCTGTTCCCTAATTCTTAGGTTACCAAACTTAATAAAAAGGGGCATATTCGATTTCGATAATTCAACCATAGAATGTAGTTTCACGTACTTGTGTCTATTTTGTAAATCATTTATAAAACCTGCATGTATTCTCATCCCAAAAATATTAGATATTAAAAGTGGGACTATAACTCACTTTCACAGATTTTTACTTCGTCGAGAAGTAAGACTTGGCCACTGTTGATTCACGAACCTATAACAATATATACATATATATTAAAGTATGTTCAAAATATATTTACAACACTTTTAATATATTTTGATGTTTTAAGTTTATTAAGTCAGCTGTCCTCGTTAGTAACCTACAACTAGTTGTCCACAGTTAGATGTACAGAAATAAATTAATAAATATTATCTTGAATCAATCCACGACCCAGTGTATACGTATCTCAGTATTGATCACAACTCAAACTATATATATTTTGGAATCAACCTCAACCCTGTATAGCTAACTCCAACATTCACATATAGAGTGTCTATGGTTGTTCCGAAATATATATAGATGTGTCGACATGATAGGTCGAAACATTGTATACGTGTCTATGGTATCTCAAGATTACATAATATACAATACAAGTTGATTAAGTTATGGTTGGAATAGATTTGTTACCAATTTTCACGTAGCTAAAATGAGAAAAATTATCCAATCTTGTTTTACCCATAACTTCTTCATTTTAAATCCGTTTTGAATGAATCAAATTGCTATGGTTTCATATTGAACTGTATTTTATGAATCTAAACAGAAAAAGTATAGGTTTATAGTCGGAAAAATAAGTTACAAGTCGTTTTTGTAAAGGTAGTCATTTCAGTCGAAAGAACGACGTCTAGATGACCATTTTAGAAAACATACTTCCACTTTGAGTTTAACCATAATTTTTGGATATAGTTTCATGTTCATAATAAAAATCATTTTCTCAGAATAACAACTTTTAAATCAAAGTTTATCATAGTTTTTAATTAACTAACCCAAAACAGCCCGCGGTGTTACTACGACGGCGTAAATCCGGTTTTACGGTGTTTTTCGTGTTTCCAGGTTTTAAATCATTAAGTTAGCATATCATATAGATATAGAACATGTGTTTAGTTAATTTTAAAAGTCAAGTTAGAAGGATTAACTTTTGTTTGCGAACAAGTTTAGAATTAACTAAACTATGTTCTAGTGATTACGAGTTTAAACCTTCGAATAAGATAGTTTTATATATATGAATCGAATGATGTTATGAACATCATTACTACCTCAAGTTTAGTAGGTAAACCTACTGGAAGTGACAAGAAATGATCTAGCTTCAAAGGATCTTGGATGGCTTGAAAGTTCTTGAAGTAGGATCATGACACAAAAACAAGTTCAAGTAAGATTTTTGCTCGAATTAAGATAGTTTATAGTTATAGAAATTGAATCAAAGTTTGAATATGAATATTACCTTGAATAAGAAAGATAACCTACTATATATAACAAAGGTTTCTTGATCTTAGATGATTACTTGGAATGGATTAGAAAGCTTGGAAGTAAATTAGTAAACTTGAAGGGATTTTTGAAGTATTCTTGAAGTGTTCTTCCTATGATGATTATAGCTTGATTCTTGAAGTGATTTTTGATGAAGATGATGATTAACTACTGGAAAAATACGTTCATAATAGTGTGGGTGTGTTGAGAGAGAATTAGAAAGAGATTTGGTAGTGAAATGGAGTGAATGATGAGTGTTAATTGGTGAGTGGTGAGTGGGGTTAAAAGGAGTTCTAGTTAGTTGACTAGCTCATGGTAGAAGTTAAAATTGATTAGTCATACATGACATAATCAAGAGTGGAATCCCATGCTAGTTCCTATTGGTATATACCCATAGTAAGTACGTTTTGAAGCTGTGTATAATACGGGTAAGAATACGACTAGAATTCTTGATGAAAGAAAAGAATGGGAAAGTAACTGTAACCATTTTCGTTAAGTATGAGTGTTTTGATATATGTCTTGAAGTCTTCCAAAAGTATTTTAATACCTCTAAATACACTACATGTATATACATTTTAACGGAGTCGTTAAGTCATCGTTAGTCGTTACATGTAAGTGTTGTTTTGAAACCTTTAAGTTAACGATCTCAATTAATGTTGTTAACCCATTGTTTATTATATCTAATGAGATGTTAAATTATTATATTATCATGATATTATGATATATTAATATATCTTAATATGATATATATACATTTAAATATCGTTACAACGATAATCGTTACATATATGTCTCGTTTCGAAATCCTTAAGTTAGTAGTCTTGTTTATATGTATATAACTCATTGTTAATATACTTATGGAGATACTTACTTATCATAATCTCATGTTAACCATATGTATATCCATATATATATCGTCAAGTCGTTTTTACAAGTTTTAACGTTCGTGAATCGCCGGTCAACTTGGGTGGTCAATTGCCTATATGAAACATATTTCAATTAATCAAGTCTTAACAAGTTTGATTGCTTAACATGTTGGAAACATTTAATCATGTAAATATCAATCTCAATTAATATATATAAACATGGAAAAGTTCGGGTCACTACAGTACCTACCCGTTAAATAAATTTCGTCCCGAAATTTTAAGCTGTTGAAGGTGTTGACGAATCTTCTGGAAATAGATGCGGGTATTTCTTCTTCATCTGATCTTCACGCTCCCAGGTGAACTCGGGTCCTCTACGAGCATTCCATCGAACCTTAACAATTGGTATCTTGTTTTGCTTAAGTCTTTTAACCTCACGATCCATTATTTCGACGGGTTCTTCGATGAATTGGAGTTTTTCATTGATTTGGATTTCATCTAACGGAATAGTGAGATCTTCTTTAGCAAAACATTTCTTCAAATTCGAGACGTGGAAAGTGTTATGTACAGCCGCGAGTTGTTGAGGTAACTCAAGTCGGTAAGCTACTGGTCCGACACGATCAATAATCTTGAATGGTCCAATATACCTTGGATTTAATTTCCCTCGTTTACCAAATCGAACAACGCCTTTCCAAGGTGCAACTTTAAGCATGACCATCTCTCCAATTTCAAATTCTATATCTTTTCTTTTAATGTCAGCGTAGCTCTTTTGTCGACTTTGGGCGGTTTTCAACCGTTGTTGAATTTGGATGATCTTCTCGGTAGTTTCTTGTATAATCTCCGGACCCGTAATCTGTCTATCCCCCACTTCACTCCAACAAATCGGAGACCTGCACTTTCTACCATAAAGTGCTTCAAACGGCGCCATCTCAATGCTTGAATGGTAGCTGTTGTTGTAGGAAAATTCTGCTAACGGTAGATGTCGATCCCAACTGTTTCCGAAATCAATAACACATGCTCGTAGCATGTCTTCAAGCGTTTGTATCGTCCTTTCACTCTGCCCATCAGTTTGTGGATGATAGGCAGTACTCATGTCTAGACGAGTTCCTAATGCTTGCTGTAATGTCTGCCAGAATCTTGAAATAAATCTGCCATCCCTATCAGAGATAATAGAGATTGGTATTCCATGTCTGGAGACGACTTCCTTCAAATACAGTCGTGCTAACTTCTCCATCTTGTCATCTTCTCTTATTGGCAGAAAGTGTGCTGATTTGGTGAGACGATCAACTATTACCCAAATAGTATCAAAACCACTTGCAGTCCTTGGCAATTTAGTGATGAAATCCATGGTAATGTTTTCCCATTTCCATTCTGGGATTTCGGGTTGTTGAAGTAGACCTGATGGTTTCTGATGCTCAGCTTTGACCTTAGAACACGTCAAACATTCTCCTACATATTTAGCAACATCGGCTTTCATACCCGGCCACCAAAAATGTTTCTTGAGATCCTTGTACATCTTCCCCGTTCCAGGATGTATTGAGTATCTGGTTTTATGAGCTTCTCTAAGTACCATTTCTCTCATATCTCCAAATCTTGGTACCCAAATCCTTTCAGCCCTATACCGGGTTCCGTCTTCCCGAATATTAAGATGCTTCTCCGATCCTTTGGGTATTTCATCCTTTAAATTTCCTTCTTTTAAAACTCCTTGTTGCGCCTCCTTTATTTGAGTAGTAAGGTTATTATGAATCATTATATTCATAGATTTTACTCGAATGGGTTCTCTGTCCTTCCTGCTCAAGGCATCGGCTACCACATTTGCCTTTCCCGGGTGGTAACGAATCTCAAAGTCGTAATCATTCAATAATTCAATCCACCTACGCTGCCTCATATTCAGTTGTTTCTGATTAAATATGTGTTGAAGACTTTTGTGGTCGGTATATATAATACTTTTGACCCCATATAAGTAGTGCCTCCAAGTCTTTAATGCAAAAACAACCGCGCCTAATTCCAAATCATGCGTCGTATAATTTTGTTCGTGAATCTTCAATTGTCTAGACGCATAAGCAATCACCTTCATTCGTTGCATTAATACACAACCGAGACCTTGCTTTGATGCGTCACAATAAATCACAAAATCATCATTCCCTTCAGGCAATGACAATATAGGTGCCGTAGTTAGCTTTTTCTTCAATAACTGAAACGCTTTGTCTTGTTCATCATTCCATTCAAATTTCTTCCCTTTATGCGTTAATGCAGTCAAGGGTTTTGCTATTCTGGAAAAGTCTTGGATGAACCTTCTGTAGTAACCAGCTAGTCCTAAAAACTGGCGTATGTGTTTCGGAGTTTTCGGGGTTTCCCACTTTTCAACAGTTTCTATCTTTGCCGGATCCACCTTAATACCTTCTTTGTTCACTATGTGACCGAGGAATTGAACTTCTTCCAACCAAAATGCACACTTTGAAAACTTAGCGTACAATTCTTCCTTCCTCAATACTTCTAACACCTTTCTCAAATGTTCACCGTGTTCTTGGTCATTCTTTGAGTAAATAAGTATGTCATCAATGAAAACAATGACAAACTTGTCAAGGTATGGTCCACACACTCGGTTCATAAGGTCCATGAACACAGCTGGTGCATTAGTTAAACCAAACGGCATGACCATAAACTCGTAATGACCGTAACGTGTTCTGAAAGCAGTCTTTGGAATATCATCTTCTTTCACCCGCATTTGATGATACCCGGAACGTAAGTCAATCTTTGAATAAACAGACGAGCCTTGTAGTTGATCAAATAAGTCGTCGATTCTCGGTAGTGGGTAGCAGTTCTTGATGGTAAGTTTGTTCAACTCTCGGTAGTCGATACACAACCTGAATGTACCATCTTTCTTCTTGACAAACAAAACAGGAGCTCCCCACGGTGATGTGCTTGGTCGAATGAAACCACGCTCTAAAAGTTCTTGTAATTGGCTTTGCAGTTCTTTCATCTCGCTGGGTGCGAGTCTATAAGGAGCACGAGCTATTGGTGCAGCTCCTGGTACAAGATCTATTTGAAATTCAACGGATCGCTGTGGGGGTAATCCCGGTAATTCTTTCGGAAATACATCGGGAAATTCTTTTGCAATGGGAACATCATTGATGCTCTTTTCTTCAGTTTGTACTTTCTCGACGTGTGCTAGAACAGCATAGCAACCTTTTCTTATTAGTTTTTGTGCCTTCAAATTACTAATAAGATGTAGCTTCATGTTGCCCTTTTCTCCGTACACCATTAAGGGTTTTCCTTTTTCTCGTATAATGCGAATTGCATTTTTGTAACAAACGATCTCTGCTTTCACTTCTTTCAACCAGTCCATACCGATTATCACATCAAAACTCCCTAACTCTACTGGTATCAAATCAATCTTAAATGTTTCGCTAACCAGTTTAATTTCTCGATTCCGACATATATTATCTGCTGAAATTAATTTACCATTTGCTAATTCGAGTAAAAATTTACTATCCAAAGGCGTCAATGGACAACTTAATTTAGCACAAAAATCTCTACTCATATAGCTTCTATCCGCACCCGAATCAAATAAAACGTAAGCAGATTTATTGTCAATAAGAAACGTACCCGTAACAAGCTCCGGGTCTTCCTGTGCCTCTGCCGCATTAATATTGAAAACTCTTCCGCGGCCTTGTCCATTCGTGTTCTCCTGGTTCGGGCAATTTCTAATAATGTGGCCTGGTTTTCCACATTTATAACAAACTACATTGGCATAACTTGCTCCGACACTACTTGCTCCGCCATTACTTGTTCCGACACCATTTGTTCCTTTCGTTCTGTTAACCCCTGGTCCGTAGACATCACACTTCGCCGCGCTATGACCATTTCTTTTACACTTGTTGCAAAATTTGGTGCAGAACCCCGAGTGATACTTTTCACACCTTTGGCATAGCTGCTTCTGATTGTTGTTGTTGTTGCGGTTATTATTGTTGTTAAGATGATTGTTGTGGTTGCTGTTGTTGTTGTTGTTGTTGTTGTTGTTGGGCCGTTTGTTGTAGTTGCGATTGATGTTGCGATTGTTAGGATAGTTGTTGCGATTATTGTTATAATTGCTGTTGTTATTGTATTGGTGATTCTTATCACCGTTTTCCTCCCACTTTCTTTTGACTTGCTTCACATTGGCCTCTTCAGCAGTCTGTTCTTTAATTCTTTCTTCAATCTGGTTCACTAGTTTGTGAGCCATTCTACATGCCTGTTGTATGGAGGCGGGCTCGTGTGAACTTATATCTTCTTGGATTCTTTCTGGTAATCCTTTCACAAACGCGTCGATCTTCTCTTCCTCATCTTCGAATGCTCCCGGACACAATAGGCACAATTCTGTGAATCGTCTTTCATACGTGGTAATATCAAATCCTTGGGTTCGTAACCCTCTAAGTTCTGTCTTGAGCTTATTGACCTCGGTTCTGGGACGGTACTTCTCGTTCATCAAGTGCTTGAATGCTGACCACGGTAGTGCGTACGCATCATCTTGTCCCACTTGCTCTAGATAGGTATTCCACCATGTTAACGCAGAACCTGTAAAGGTATGCGTAGCGTACTTCACTTTGTCCTCTTCAGTACACTTACTTATGGCAAACACCGATTCGACCTTCTCGGTCCACCGTTTCAATCCGATCGGTCCTTCGGTTCCATCAAATTCCAAAGGTTTGCAGGCAGTGAATTCTTTGTAGGTGCATCCTACACGATTTCCTGTACTGCCAGATCCAAGGTTATTGTTGGTATATAGCGCAGCCTGTACTGCGGCTATGTTTGAAGCTAGAAAAGTACGGAATTCCTCTTCATTCATATTCACGGTGTGTCGAGTAGTCGGTGCCATTTCCTTCAAAATAGTTAAATGGAACAAGTTAATCATACAGAATATTAAGAGTAGTTAATAGTATTTCGTAGCATAATATGAACTCATTTATAAAAGCTTTTTCTTCATATTAGCGTTTTATAAGTTTAAATTCGGGTAGTACCTACCCGTTAAGTTCATACTTAGTAGCTAATATACAATTCAACTACTACAATTCTATATGAAAAACTGATTGTAATAATATTTCGCGTTCAAACTTTTACACAATATTTTACAAACTTACAATACCGCTTATTTTACATATAGCATGAAATATAGCACACAATAAATTTGATACAAGATGGTTGTGAAGATAATTCTAGCTAGTACACAAGTCGTTCAGCAAAGGCAATAAATACACGTAATTCATACGTCCAGAAACAAGTCATGCATTCTGGTTTTACTAGGATTACTTCCCATCCTTGGTCTTGTGGAACATAACCGTTATGACCGTTGATAAGACAGCGTGTTGTAACGTCGTCAAAGGGACGAGGGTTACGTAATGACCAACAGTCTCGTAATAACCTAAAAACCTC
The DNA here is from genome assembly GCF_046630445.1 of Rutidosis leptorrhynchoides. NCBI lineage: Eukaryota > Viridiplantae > Streptophyta > Magnoliopsida > Asterales > Asteraceae > Rutidosis > Rutidosis leptorrhynchoides. The sequence continues at coordinate 280,402,708 of NC_092334.1, read as the reverse complement.
ATTTCTTACCCCAATTACCGACTCCGTCACTTGAGGGAACGTTTTGTTTAATAGTTGTAGCCCGATGTTCTTGTTCTCACTTTGGTGAGAAGCGAACATTACTAACCCGTAAGCATAACATGCTTCTTTATGTTGCATGTTAGCCGCTTTTTCTAAATCACGAAGTCCTATATTTGGATATACTGAGTCAAAATAATTTCTTAACCCGTTGCGTAAAATAGCATTTGGGTTCCCCGCAATATATGCGTCAAAGTAAACACATCGTAACTTATGGATTTCCCAATGTGATATCCCCCATCTTCCGAACGAAAGCCTTTTATAAACTAAATCATTCTTGGAACGTTCTTCGAATGTCTTACAAACTGATCTCGCCTTAAATAGTTGTGCCGAGGAATTCTGACCGACTCTAGACAAGATTTCATCAATCATGTCTCCGGGTAGGTCTCTTAAAATATTGGGTTGTCTATCCATTTTGTGTTTTTATACTGTAAAATAGACAAGAGTTAGATTCATAAAAAAATACTTATTAATACAAGCAATTTTTACATATATTATAAAGCATAAGCACACTATATTACATATATTACACCACACGAATACAACTATCTTATTCCGACTCGCTTGTTTCTTCTTCTTTGGTTTTGGTTCGTTTTCCCAAGTTTCTAGGGATATATGATGTTCCCCTAATACGAGCCGTTATTTTCCACATTGGTTTAGAAAAACCTGGTGGTTTAGAGGTTCCCGGGTCATTGTTACAACTTAAGGACTTCGGGGGTTGACGATACATATAAAGTTCATCGGGGTTGGAATTAGATTTCTCTATTTTTATGCCCTTTCCCTTATTATTTTCTTTTGCCTTTTTAAATTCAGTTGGGGTAATTTCTATAACATCATCGGAATTCTCGTCGGAATCCGATTCATCGGAGAATTGGTAATCCTCCCAATATTTTGCTTCCTTAGCGGAAACACCATTGACCATAATTAACCTTGGTCGGTTGGTTGAGGATTTTCTTTTACTTAACCGTTTTATTATTTCCCCCACCGGTTCTATTTCTTCATCCGGTTCCGATTCTTCTTCCGATTCCGATTCTTCTTCTGGTTCCGACTCTTCTTCCGGTTCCTCTTCGGGAACTTGTGAATCAGTCCACGAATCATTCCAATTTACATTTGACTCTTCATTATTATTAGGTGAGTCAATGAGACTTGTTCTAGAGGTAGACATCTATCACATAATATCAAACGCGTTAAGAGATTAATATATCACATAATATTCACATGTTAAAAATATATAGTTTCCAACAAAATTTGTTAAGCAATCATTTTTCAAGTAAACACGGTCGAAGTCCAGACTCACTAATGCATCCTAACAAACTACATAAGACACACTAATGCAAAATTCTGGTTCTCTAAGACCAACGCTCTGATACCAACTGAAATGTCCCGTTCTTATTGATTAAAAACGTTCCATATTAATTGATTTCGTTGCGAGGTTTTGACCTCTATATGAGACGTTTTTCAAAGACTGCATTCATTTTAAAACAAACCATAACCTTTATTTCATCAATAAAGGTTTAAAAGTTTTACGTAGATTATCAAATAATGATAATCTAAAATACCCTGTTTACACACGACCATTACATAATGGTTTACAATACAAATATGTTACAACAAAATATGTTTCTTGAATGCAGTTTTTACACAATATCATACAAGCATAGACTCCAAATCTCGTCCTTATTTAAGTATGCGACAGCGGAAGCTCTTAATAATCACCTGAGAATAAACATGCTTTAAAACGTCAACAAAAATGTTGGTGAGTTATAGGTTTAACCTATATATATCAAATCATAATAATAGACCACAAGATTTCATATTTCAATACATATCCCATACATAGAGATAAAAATCATTCATATGGTGAACACCTGGTAACCGACAATGACAAGATGCATAGATAAGAATATCCCCATCATTCCGGGACACCCTTCGGATATGATATAAATTTCGAAGTACTAAAGCATCCAGTACTTTGGATGGGGTTTGTTAGGCCCAATAGATCTATCTTTAGGATTCGCGTCAATTAGGGTGTCTGTTCCCTAATTCTTAGGTTACCAAACTTAATAAAAAGGGGCATATTCGATTTCGATAATTCAACCATAGAATGTAGTTTCACGTACTTGTGTCTATTTTGTAAATCATTTATAAAACCTGCATGTATTCTCATCCCAAAAATATTAGATATTAAAAGTGGGACTATAACTCACTTTCACAGATTTTTACTTCGTCGAGAAGTAAGACTTGGCCACTGTTGATTCACGAACCTATAACAATATATACATATATATTAAAGTATGTTCAAAATATATTTACAACACTTTTAATATATTTTGATGTTTTAAGTTTATTAAGTCAGCTGTCCTCGTTAGTAACCTACAACTAGTTGTCCACAGTTAGATGTACAGAAATAAATCAATAAATATTATCTTGAATCAATCCACGACCCAGTGTATACGTATCTCAGTATTGATCACAACTCAAACTATATATATTTTGGAATCAACCTCAACCCTGTATAGCTAACTCCAACATTCACATATAGAGTGTCTATGGTTGTTCCGAAATATATATAGATGTGTCGACATGATAGGTCGAAACATTGTATACGTGTCTATGGTATCTCAAGATTACATAATATACAATACAAGTTGATTAAGTTATGGTTGGAATAGATTTGTTACCAATTTTCACGTAGCTAAAATGAGAAAAATTATCCAATCTTGTTTTACCCATAACTTCTTCATTTTAAATCCGTTTTGAATGAATCAAATTGCTATGGTTTCATATTGAACTGTATTTTATGAATCTAAACAGAAAAAGTATAGGTTTATAGTCGGAAAAATAAGTTACAAGTCGTTTTTGTAAAGGTAGTCATTTCAGTCGAAAGAACGACGTCTAGATGACCATTTTAGAAAACATACTTCCACTTTGAGTTTAACCATAATTTTTGGATATAGTTTCATGTTCATAATAAAAATCATTTTCTCAGAATAACAACTTTTAAATCAAAGTTTATCATAGTTTTTAATTAACTAACCCAAAACAGCCCGCGGTGTTACTACGACGGCGTAAATCCGGTTTTACGGTGTTTTTCGTGTTTCCAGGTTTTAAATCATTAAGTTAGCATATCATATAGATATAGAACATGTGTTTAGTTAATTTTAAAAGTCAAGTTAGAAGGATTAACTTTTGTTTGCGAACAAGTTTAGAATTAACTAAACTATGTTCTAGTGATTACGAGTTTAAACCTTCGAATAAGATAGTTTTATATATATGAATCGAATGATGTTATGAACATCATTACTACCTCAAGTTTAGTAGGTAAACCTACTGGAAGTGACAAGAAATGATCTAGCTTCAAAGGATCTTGGATGGCTTGAAAGTTCTTGAAGTAGGATCATGACACAAAAACAAGTTCAAGTAAGATTTTTGCTCGAATTAAGATAGTTTATAGTTATAGAAATTGAATCAAAGTTTGAATATGAATATTACCTTGAATAAGAAAGATAACCTACTATATATAACAAAGGTTTCTTGATCTTAGATGATTACTTGGAATGGATTAGAAAGCTTGGAAGTAAATTAGTAAACTTGAAGGGATTTTTGAAGTATTCTTGAAGTGTTCTTCCTATGATGATTATAGCTTGATTCTTGAAGTGATTTTTGATGAAGATGATGATTAACTACTGGAAAAATACGTTCATAATAGTGTGGGTGTGTTGAGAGAGAATTAGAAAGAGATTTGGTAGTGAAATGGAGTGAATGATGAGTGTTAATTGGTGAGTGGTGAGTGGGGTTAAAAGGAGTTCTAGTTAGTTGACTAGCTCATGGTAGAAGTTAAAATTGATTAGTCATACATGACATAATCAAGAGTGGAATCCCATGCTAGTTCCTATTGGTATATACCCATAGTAAGTACGTTTTGAAGCTGTGTATAATACGGGTAAGAATACGACTAGAATTCTTGATGAAAGAAAAGAATGGGAAAGTAACTGTAACCATTTTCGTTAAGTATGAGTGTTTTGATATATGTCTTGAAGTCTTCCAAAAGTATTTTAATACCTCTAAATACACTACATGTATATACATTTTAACGGAGTCGTTAAGTCATCGTTAGTCGTTACATGTAAGTGTTGTTTTGAAACCTTTAAGTTAACGATCTCAATTAATGTTGTTAACCCATTGTTTATTATATCTAATGAGATGTTAAATTATTATATTATCATGATATTATGATATATTAATATATCTTAATATGATATATATACATTTAAATGTCGTTACAACGATAATCGTTACATATATGTCTCGTTTCGAAATCCTTAAGTTAGTAGTCTTGTTTATATGTATATAACTCATTGTTAATATACTTATGGAGATACTTACTTATCATAATCTCATGTTAACCATATGTATATCCATATATATATCGTCAAGTCGTTTTTACAAGTTTTAACGTTCGTGAATCGCCGGTCAACTTGGGTGGTCAATTGCCTATATGAAACATATTTCAATTAATCAAGTCTTAACAAGTTTGATTGCTTAACATGTTGGAAACATTTAATCATGTAAATATCAATCTCAATTAATATATATAAACATGGAAAAGTTCGGGTCACTACAACTACAGTACCTACCCGTTAAATAAATTTCGTCCCGAAATTTTAAGCTGTTGAAGGTGTTGACGAATCTTCTGGAAATAGATGCGGGTATTTCTTCTTCATCTGATCTTCACGCTCCCAGGTGAACTCGGGTCCTCTACGAGCATTCCATCGAACCTTAACAATTGGTATCTTGTTTTGCTTAAGTCTTTTAACCTCACGATCCATTATTTCGACGGGTTCTTCGATGAATTGAAGTTTTTCGTTGATTTGGATTTCATCTAACGGAATAGTGAGATCTTCTTTAGCAAAACATTTCTTTAAATTCGAGACGTGGAAAGTGTTATGTACAGCCGCGAGTTGTTGAGGTAACTCTAGTCGGTAAGCTACTGGTCCGATACGATCAATAATCTTGAATGGTCCAATATACCTTGGATTTAATTTCCCTCGTTTACCAAATCGAACAACGCCTTTCCAAGGTGCAACTTTAAGCATGACCATCTCTCCGATTTCAAATTCTATATCTTTTCTTTTAATGTCAGCGTAGCTCTTTTGTCGACTTTGGGCGGTTTTCAAACGTTGTTGAATTTGGATGATCTTCTCGGTAGTTTCTTGTATAATCTCCGGACCCATAATCTGTCTATCCCCCACTTCACTCCAACAAATCGGAGACCTACACTTTCTACCATAAAGTGCTTCAAACGGCGCCATCTCAATGCTTGAATGGTAGCTGTTGTTGTAGGAAAATTTTGCTAACGGTAGATGTCGATCCCAACTGTTTCCGAAATCAATAACACATGCTCGTAGCATGTCTTCAAGCGTTTGTATCGTCCTTTCGCTCTGCCCATCAGTTTGTGGATGATAGGCAGTACTCATGTCTAGACGAGTTCCTAATGCTTGCTGTAATGTCTGCCAGAATCTTGAAATAAATCTGCCATCCCTATCAAAGATAATAGAGATTGGTATTCCATGTCTGGAGACGACTTCCTTCAAATACAGTCGTGCTAACTTCTCCATCTTGTCATCTTCTCTTATTGGCAGGAAGTGTGCTGATTTGGTGAGACGATCAACTATTACCCAAATAGTATCAAAACCACTTGTAGTCCTTGGCAATTTAGTGATGAAATCCATGGTAATGTTTTCCCATTTCCATTCCGGGATTTCGGGTTGTTGAAGTAGACCTGATGGTTTCTGATGCTCAGCTTTGACCTTAGAACACGTCAAACATTCTCCTACGTATTTAGCAACATCGGCTTTCATACCCGGCCACCAAAAATTTTTCTTGAGATCCTTGTACATCTTCCCCGTTCCAGGATGTATTGAGTATCTGGTTTTATGAGCTTCTCTAAGTACCATTTCTCTCATATCTCCAAATTTTGATACCCAAATCCTTTCAGCCCTATACCGGGTTCCGTCTTCCTGAATATTAAGATGCTTCTCCGATCCTTTGGGTATTTCATCCTTTAAATTTCCCTCTTTTAAAACTCCTTGTTGCGCCTCCTTTATTTGAGTAGTAAGGTTATTATGAATCATTATATTCATAGATTTTACTCGAATGGGTTCTCTGTCCTTCCTGCTCAAGGCATCGGCTACCACATTTGCCTTCCCCGAGTGGTAACGAATCTCAAAGTCGTAATCATTCAACAATTCAATCCACCTACGCTGCCTCATATTCAGTTGTTTCTGATTAAATATGTGTTGAAGACTTTTGTGGTCGGTATATATAATACTTTTGACCCCATATAAGTAGTGCCTCCAAGTCTTTAATGCAAACACAACCGCGCCTAATTCCAAATTATGCGTCGTATAATTTTGTTCGTGAATCTTCAATTGTCTAGACGCATAAGCAATCACCTTCGTTCGTTGCATTAATACACAACTGAGACCTTGCTTTGATGCGTCACAATAAATCACAAAATCATCATTCCCTTCAGGCAATGACAATATAGGTGCCGTAGTTAGCTTTTTCTTCAATAACTGAAACGCTTTCTCTTGTTCATCATTCCATTCAAATTTCTTCCCTTTATGCGTTAATGCAGTCAAGGGTTTTGCTATTCTGGAAAAGTCTTGGATGAACCTTCTGTAGTAACCAGCTAGTCCTAAAAACTGGCGTATGTGTTTTGGAGTTTTCGGGGTTTCCCACTTTTCAACAGTTTCTATCTTTGCCGGATCCACCTTAATACCTTCTTTGTTCACTATGTGACCGAGGAATTGAACTTCTTCCAACCAAAATGCACACTTTGAAAACTTAGCGTACAATTCTTCCTTCCTCAATACTTCTAACACCTTTCTCAAATGTTCACCGTGTTCTTGGTCATTCTTTGAGTAAATAAGTATGTCATCAATGAAAACAATGACAAACTTGTCAAGGTATGGTCCACACACTCGGTTCATAAGGTCCATGAACACAGCTGGTGCATTAGTTAAACCAAACGGCATGACCATAAACTCGTAATGACCGTAACGTGTTCTGAAAGCAGTCTTTGGAATATCATCTTCTTTCACCCGCATTTGATGATACCCGGAACGTAAGTCAATCTTTGAATAAACAGACGAGCCTTGTAGTTGATCAAATAAGTCATCGATTCTCGGTAGTGGGTAGCGATTCTTGATGGTAAGTTTGTTCAACTCTCGGTAGTCGATACACAACCTGAATGTACCATCTTTCTTCTTGACAAACAAAACAGGAGCTCCCCACGGTGATGTGCTTGGTCGAATGAAACCACGCTCTAAAAGTTCTTGTAATTGGCTTTGTAGTTCTTTCATCTCGCTGGGTGCGAGTCTGTAAGGAGCACGAGCTATTGGTGCAGCTCCTGGTACAAGATCTATTTGAAATTCAACGGATCGATGTGGGGGTAATCCCGGTAATTCTTTTGGAAATACATCAGGAAATTCTTTTGCGACGGGAACATCATTGATGCTCTTTTCTTCAGTTTGTACTTTCTCGACGTGTGCTAGAACAGCATAGCAACCTTTTCTTATTAGTTTTTGTGCCTTCAAATTACTAATAAGATGTAGCTTCGTGTTGCCCTTTTCTCCGTACACCATTAAGGGTTTTCCTTTTTCTCGTATAATGCGAATTGCATTTTTGTAACAAACGATCTCCGCTTTCACTTCTTTCAACCAGTCCATACCGATTATCACATGAAAACTCCCTAACTCTACTGGTATCAAATCAATCTTAAATGTTTCGCTAACCAGTTTAATTTCTCGATTCCGACATATATTATCTGCTGAAATTAATTTACCATTTGCTAATTCGAGTAAAAATTTACTATCCAAAGGCGTCAATGGACAACTTAATTTAGCACAAAAATCTCTACTCATATAGCTTCTATCTGCACCCGAATCAAATAAAACGTAAGCAGATTTATTGTCAATAAGAAACGTACCCGTAACAAGCTCCGGGTCTTCCTGTGCCTCTGCCGCATTAATATTGAAAACTCTTCCGCGGCCTTGTCCATTCGTGTTCTCCTGGTTCGGGCAATTTCTAATAATGTGGCCCGGTTTTCCACATTTATAACAAACTACATTGGCATAACTTGCTCCGACACTACTTGCTCCGCCATTACTCGTTCCGACACCATTTGTTCCTTTCGTTCTATTAACCCCTGGTCCGTAGACCTCACACTTCGCCGCGCTATGACCATTTCTTTTACACTTGTTGCAAAATTTGGTGCAGAACCCCGAGTGATACTTTTCACACCTTTGGCATAGCTGCTTCTGATTGTTGTTGTTGTTGCGGTTATTATTGTTGTTGGGATGATTGTTGTAGTTGCTGTTGTTGTTGTTGTTGTTGTTGTTGTTGTTGTTGGGCCGTTTGTTGTAGTTGCGATTGATGTTGCGATTGTTGGGATAATTGTTGCGATTATTGTTGTAATTGCTGTTGTTGTTGTATTGGTGATTCTTATCACCGTTTTCCTCCCACTTTCTTTTGACTTGCTTCACATTGGCCTCTTCAGCAGTCTGTTCTTTAATTCTTTCTTCAATCTGGTTCACTAGTTTGTGAGCCATTCTACATGCCTGTTGTATGGAGGCGGGCTCGTGTGAACTTATATCTTCTTGGATTCTTTCCGGTAATCCTTTCACAAACTCGTCGATCTTCTCTTCCTCATCTTCGAATGCTCCCGGACACAATAGGCACAATTCTGTGAATCGTCTTTCGTACGTGGTAATATCAAATCCTTGGGTTCGTAACCCTCTAAGTTCTGTCTTGAGCTTATTGACCTCGGTTCTGGGACGGTACTTCTCATTCATCAAGTGCTTGAATGCTGACCACGGTAGTGCATACGCATCATCTTGTCCCACTTGCTCTAGATAGGTATTCCACCATGTTATCACAGAACCTGTGAAGGTATGCGTAGCGTACTTCACTTTGTCCTCTTCAGTACACTTACTTATGGCAAACACCGATTCGACCTTCTCGGTCCACCGTTTCAATCCGATCGGTCCTTCGGTTCCATCAAATTCCAAAGGTTTGCAGGCAGTGAATTCTTTGTAGGTGCATCCTACACGATTTCCTGTACTGCTAGATCCAAGGTTATTGTTGGTATGTAGCGCAGCCTGTACTGCGGCTATGTTTTAAGCTAGAAAAGTACGGAATTCCTCTTCATTCATATTCACGGTGTGTCGAGTAGTCGGTGCCATTTCCTTCAAAATAGTCAAATGGAACAAGTTAATCATATAGAATATTAAGAGTAGTTGATAGTATTTCATAGCATAATATGAACTCATTTATAAAAGCTTTTTCTTCATATTAGCGTTTTATAAGTTCAAATTCGGGTAGTACCTACCCGTTAAGTTCATACTTAGTAGCTAATATACAATTCAACTACTACAATTCTATATGAAAAACTGATTATAATAATATTTCGCGTTCAAACTTTTACACAATATTTTACAAACTTACAATACCGCTTATTTTACATATAGCATGAAATATAGCACACAATAAATTTGATACAAGATGGTTGTGAAGATAATTCTAGCTAGTACACAAGTCGTTCAGCAAAGGCAATAAAGACACGTAATTCATACGCCCAGAAACAAGTCATGCATTCTGGTTTTACTAGGATTACTTCCCATCCTTGGTCTTGTGGAACATAACTGTTATGGCCGTTGATAAGACAGCGTGTTGTAACGTCGTCAAAAGGACGAGGGTTACGTAATGTCCAACAGTCCCGTAACAATCTAAAAACCTCATTTCTTACCCCAATTACCGACTCCGTCACTTGTGGAAACGTTTTGTTTAATAGTTGTAGCCCGATGTTCTTATTCTCACTTTGGTGAGAAGCGAACATTACTAATCCGTAAGCATAACATGCTTCTTTATGTTGCATGTTTGCCACTTTTTCTAAATCACAAAGTCCAATATTCTGATATATTGAGTCAAAATAATTTCTTAACCCGTTGCGTAAGATAGCATTTGGGTTCCCCGCAATATATGCGTCAAAGTAAACACATCGTAACTTATGGGTTTCCCAATGTGATATCCCCCATCTTTCAAACGAAAGTCTCTTATAAACCAAGACATTCTTGGAACGTTCTTCGAATGTCTTACAAACTGATCTCGCTTTAAATAATTGTGCCGAGGAATTCTGACCGACTCTAGACAAGATTTCATCAATCATGTCTCCGGGTAGGTCTCTTAAAATATTGGGTTGTCTATCCATTTTGTGTTTTTAAACTGTAAAATAGACAAGAGTTAGATTCATAAAAAAAATACTTATTAATACAAGCAATTTTTACATATATCATAAAGCATAAGCACACTATATTACATATATTACACCACACGAATACAACTATCTTATTCCGACTCACTCGTTTCTTCTTCTTCGGTTTTGGTTCGTTTTGCCAAGTTTCTAGGGATATATGATGTTCCCCTAATACTAACTGTCGTTTTCCACAACGGTTTAGAAAAACCTGGTGGTTTAGAGGTTCCCGGGTCATTGTTACAACTTAAGGACTTCGGGGGTTGACGATACATATAAAGTTCATCGGGGTTGGAATTAGATTTCTCTATTTTTATGCCCTTTCCCTTATTATTTTCTTTTGCCTTTTTAAATTCAGTTGGGATAATTTCTATAACATCATCGAAATTCTCGTCGGAATCCGATTCATCGGAGAATTGGTAATCCTCCCAATATTTTGCTTCCTTGGCGGAAACACCATTGACCATAATTAACCTTGGTCGGTTGATTGAGGATTTTCTTTTACTTAACCGTTTTATTATTTCCCCCACCGGTTCTATTTCTTCATCCGGTTCCGATTCTTCTTCCGGTTCCGATTCTTCTTCCGGTTCCGACTCTTCTTCCGGTTCCTCTTCGGGAACTTGTGAATCAGTCCACGAATCATTCCAATTTACATTTGACTCTTCATTATTATTAGGTGAGTCAATGGGACTTTTTCTAGAGGTAGACATCTATCACATAATATCAAACGCGTTAAGAGATTAATATATCACATAATATTCACATGTTAAAAATATATAGTTTCCAACAAAATTTGTTAAGCAATCATTTTTCAAGTAAACACGGTCGAAGTCCAGACTCACTAATGCATCCTAACAAACTCGATAAGACACACTAATGCAAAATTCTGGTTCTCTAAGACCAACGCTCGGATACCAACTGAAATGTCCCGTTCTTATTGATTAAAAACGTTCCATATTAATTGATTTCGTTGCGAGGTTTTGACCTCTATATGAGACGTTTTTCAAAGACTGCATTCATTTTTAAAACAAACCATAACCTTTATTTCATAGATAAAGGTTTTAAAAAGCTTTACGTAGATTATCAAATAATGATAATCGAAAATATCCTGTTTACACACGACCATTACATAATGGTTTACAATACAAATATGTTACAACAAAATAAGTTTCTTGAATGCAGTTTTTACACAATATCATACAAGCATGGACTCCAAATCTCGTCCTTATTTAAGTATACGACAGCGGAAGCTCTTAATAATCACCTGAGAATAAACATGCTTAAAACGTCAACAAAAATGTTGGTGAGTTATAGGTTTAACCTATATATATCAAATCATAATAATAGACCACAAGATTTCATATTTCAATACACATCCCATACATAGAGATAAAAATCATTCATATGGTGAACACCTGGTAACCGACATTAACAAGATGCATATATAAGAATATCCCCATCATTCCGGGACACCCTTCGGATATGATATAAATTTCGAAGTACTAAAGCATCCGGTACTTTGGATGGGGTTTGTTAGGCCCAATAGATCTATCTTTAGGATTCGCGTCAATTAGGGTGTCTGTTCCTTAATTCTTAGATTACCAGACTTAATAAAAAGGGGCATATTCGATTTCGATAATTCAACCATAGAATGCAGTTTCACGTACTTGTGTCTATTTTGTAAATCATTTATAAAACCTGCATGTATTCTCATCCCAAAAATACTAGATTTTAAAAGTGGGACTATAACTCACTTTCACAGATTTTTACTTCGTCGGGAAGTAAGACTTGGCCACTGGTTGATTCACGAACCTATAACAATATATACATATATATCAAAGTATGTTCAAAATATATTTACAACACTTTTAATATATTTTGATGTTTTAAGTTTATTAAGTCAGCTGTCCTCGTTAGTAACCTACAACTAGTTGTCCACAATTAGATGTACAGAAATAAATCGATAAATATTATCTTGAATCAATCCACGACCCAGTGTATACGTATCTCAGTATTGATCACAACTCAAACTATATATATTTTGGAATCAACCTCAACCCTGTATAGCTAACTCCAACATTCACATATAGAGTGTCTATGGTTGTTCCGAAATATATATAGATGTGTCGACATGATAGGTCGAAACATTGTATACGTGTCTATGGTATCTCAAGATTACATAATATACAATACAAGTTGATTAAGTTATGGTTGGAATAGATTTGTTACCAATTTTCACGTATCTAAAATGAGAAAAATTATCCAATCTTGTTTTACCCATAACTTCTTCATTTTAAATCCGTTTTGAATGAATCAAATTGCTATGGTTTCATATTGAACTATATTTTATGAATCTAAACAGAAAAAGTATAGGTTTATAGTCTGAAAAATAAGTTACAAGTCGTTTTTGTAAAGGTAGTCATTTCAGTCGAAAGAACGACGTCTAGATGACCATTTTAGAAAACATACTTCCACTTTGAGTTTAACCATAATTTTTGGATATAGTTTCATGTTCATAATAAAAATCATCTTTTCAGAATAACAACTTTTAAATCAAAGTTTATCATAGTTTTTAATTAACTAACCCAAAACAGCCCGCGGTGTTACTACGACGGCGTAAATCCGATTTTACGGTGTTTTTCGTGTTTCCAGGTTTTAAATCATTAAGTTAGCATATCATATAGATATAGAACATGTGTTTAGTTGATTTTAAAAGTCAAGTTAGAAGGATTAACTTTTGTTTGCGAACAAGTTTAGAATTAACTAAACTATGTTCTAGTGATTACAAGTTTAAACCTTCGAAAAAGATAGCTTTATATGTATGAATCGAATGATGTTATGAACATCATTACTACCTTAAGTTCCTTGGATAAACCTACTGGAAAATAGAAAAATGGATCTAACTTCAACGGATCCTTGGATGGCTCGAAGTTCTTGAAGCAGAATCATGACACGAAAACAAGTTCAAGTAAGATCATCACTTGAAATAAGATTGTTATAGTTATAGAAATTGAACCAAAGTTTGAATATGATTATTACCTTGTATTAGAATGATAACCTACTGTAAGAAACAAAGATTTCTTGAGGTTGGATGATCACCTTACAAGATTGGAAGTGAGCTAGCAAACTTGAAAGTATTCTTGATTTTATGTAACTAGAACTTGTAAAATATATGAAGAACACTTAGAACTTGAAGATAGAACTTGAGAGAGATCAATTAGATGAAGAAAATTGAAGAATGAAAGTGTTTGTAGGTGTTTTTGGTCGTTGGTGTATGGATTAGATATAAAGGATATGCAATTTTGTTTTCATGTAAATAAGTCATTATTGATTACTCATATTTTTGTAATTTTATGAGATATTTCATGCTAGTTGCCAAATGATGGTTCCCACATGTGTTAGGTGACTCACATGGGCTGCTAAGAGCTGATCATTGGAGTGTATATACCAATAGTACATACATCTAAAAGCTGTGTATTGTACGAGTACGAATACGGGTGCATACGAGTAGAATTGTTGATGAAACTGAACGAGGATGTAATTGTAAGCATTTTTGTTAAGTAGAAGTATTTTGATAAGTATCTTGAAGTCTTTCAAAAGTGTATGACTACATATTAAAACACTACATGTATATACATTTTATCTGAGTCGTTAAGTCATCGTTAGTCGTTACATGTAAATGTTGTTTTGAGACCTTTAGGTTAACGATCTTGTTGAATGTTGTTAACCCATTGTTTATTATAACAAATGAGATGTTAAATTATTATATTATCATGATATTATGATATATAATATATCTTAGTATGATGTATATACAGTTAAATGTCGTTACAACGATAATCGTTACATATATGTCTCGTTTCGAAATCATTAAGTTAGTAGTCTTATTTTTACATATGTATTTCATTGTTAATACACTTAATAATATATTTACTTATCATTTAACATAATTAACCAAGTGTATCAATATCTTAATATGATTCATATGTACCTAGTAAGACGTTGTTATAACGATAATCGTTATATATATCGTTTTCGAGTTTCTTAAATTAATAGTCTCATTTTTATGTATATAACTCATTGTTAAAATACCTAATGAGATACATACTTATAATAAAAACATGTTAACTATATATATAACCATATATATGTCATTGTATAGTTTTTACAAGTTTTAACGTTCGTGAATCACCGGTCAACTTGGGTGGTCAATTGTCTATATGAAACATATTTCAATTAATCAAGTCTTAACAAGTTTGATTGCTTAACATGTTGGAAACATTTAATCATGTAAATATCAATCTCAATTAATATATATAAACATGGAAAAGTTCGGGTCACTACACCTATGCTGAGGCATTTATATTTTTAAAAGCTTGATCTTGAAGGTAGTCACATTTTAGTATTATTATTATTATTATTATTATTATTATTATTATTATTATTATTATTATTATTATTATTATTATTATTATTATTATTATTATTATTATTATTATTATTATTATTATTATTATTATTATTATTACCATTATTGATTATTGATATTATTATTTTGCTTATAAATATAATTATATTTAGGATATAAGAGATGATAAAAGGAAAGATACTAAATAAGATGATTAGGAAATTATCGGTATTAAGATTTAAAAGATAATGATAAAAATTCTAAGTATAAGATAATATATAATTATGATTAAAGTTGTTATTTTGATTATTATCGTTAACCTTATTATTAGCATTATTATCATTATAGTATTTAGTCTAAATAATAGTATTATTATTATTATTACTAATAAACTTATTATTTTTATAGTTATTATTATTATTAGTATTCATTATTATTAAAAGTATCACTTTTATAAAAATTATCATTTTATAACTATGATTATTATTATTATAGGATGAAACAACTTTTTATTTATTATTATCAACATTATTTTATCAAACAACTATTAGTTATATAAAATCCATATTTACTACGTATATCATAACTATATTATTATTTTTGTAATAAATATTAATAAATGTAATTAATTAGATTATTAATGAAAAACACAGTTAAAATAACAATTAATTTACTAATAATAATATTGTAACATCGTACTTTTTTTTTATATCACAGCGGAAGTCATATTTACAAAACGTGCCCTTATGTACACACATAAACATATTTACTACAAATTCATTTATAAATACATATTTAACAAACAACTGGTGTTACTTTAATATCCGATTTTATATAGACAACATCAGAGTTCTAGACTTGTCGAACACAACCCAACACGCCCATCTTCTCCCATGTCCACAAAAGCAAAAGACCTATAACCTGCAAAGGGGAAGGTGGAGGGGTTAGTACGAAGCTAAGTGAATAGACTAATCTAACAGCTAAAACACATAGGTACAATCACTAGAACAGACAGCAACTAATTAATCAGACAGTTAATCACATAACTACTAGAACATACAGAAATATAGCAATCTGCCATTAACATACAACATAAAAGAAATACAAATACAATATCTAACAATCAATTAAATCCAAAGACCACTAAGGCATAAACACATCTTCAGCAACGGTCAATCCAAAGCAACCATAATAACTACAAGCAATGGTCAATCAGAAGCAACCATTTGGGTAATCCGAAGCAACCCATTGAGAGACTCGGCGGCCTGGCTGGGCCAATGACCCCAGTTGATCACTCTAGAGTCTACCGAAAACTCATAACTCTGTATCACTAGTATAAGTCTTCCACACGCGACGGACGCGTGATTCTGACTTATATTAATCATACAACATCAATGATCCCAACCTGATCAGAAGCAAGGTTGATCTCTCCCGACCTGATCAGAAGCAAGGTTGGTCCAATAAACGCGCGAGGTTATAGTCCACATCACACAATAACAAAGCTTCTAAGCATAGCAACTAGGTCAACGGTCTAGGTCATGTCACTATATGCCTTAACGGCTAGATTAACCCACTCACCGAATACCAGCACGAGAAGAACTCAGAGGTCTTATATTTATGAGTCTTCACTTCTCCTGATCACCTGGAAAAGATACAAATAAAGTTAGTAATTATATCCAGATAATATTCTATCAACAAGACAGACACAAAAACGAGATAGAAATAAAATAATCATACATGCTCAGTTAACTGTACGAGTAACACCATCACACACACATTTGAGAACACTCAACCGTGCGTTTGACAACTCACTCATACGTTTGGTCTATGACCAAACATCCAACAATGACTCACCGTACTCTACGGTTCACTACACGAGTGACCAGTGACTCGTACGAGTCACATCTCAATCGTACGTATCATCACAATCAAAACATAAGTTCCCATCACCACTCACTCGCACGGTTCACCACACTGTTGACAACCTCAACCGTACGAGTGAAGGCTCACTCGTGCGAGTGATGAAGAACAGTAGCAACAGCTAATTATATGGGTTTCAACCCAAAAACACAACATCAAACATCAATACATACACTAAATCAACACCTACAAACATGTAATCACTGTATGATAAGTCTACATTATAATTTCAACTGATAACGACACTCTAAAGCGTGTATAACAAGGCATACACCCTAAAACCCCTTTTTATGACCAAAATAAAGTTTGATCTAGATTCTTAAAAGTTCACCATTGGAAATGATTTTTCATTACGATTCCAACGATACTTGATTCATCAAAAATGGAGTTACGGTTTGAAAGTTATGACCAAAACAAGTTTCCACAAATCTGACCCTGTGCTCACACGTGTGACTGAGGTCTCACTCATATGAGTGAGTCCTCACACGTGTGGTTGACCCTCAAAGTGTGGTCACTCGTACGAGTGACCTATCAAAAGTGTGGGTGCTGATGAACACATACAGCTCGCTGTTTTCGCGTTTTTTGACCCCAAAACATGATTTTTGCTCAATCTGATCATGAAACTACTTCAAAAACATCATATAACAACTATAGAATATATATCTAACAACAATTAACACTAACAAACACAATTCATCAAGATTCAAGCACCAAAACTCACTTTTTCTCAAGAACACAAAAACCCATTTAACAACAAGATTAAATCATGAATCTGAGAAAAGCTTACCTAGTAATGATCACGAATTCACAAAGAACTAATTACAAACTTCAATTAATCCAAAACACTCAAGAATCAAAGTTAGGGTTAGATGGTGAGGAGAGCAAAGTACGGTGTGTGTGTAATTTGGGGAAGAAAATGCAAGAAACATCCAGATACTTGCATATATATGTGGGTTATAACCCATACCCCATAACACACGGGTATTTATCAGTAAACTAAAACCTTTCGCACCACGTTAGGCAGCCCTAATGGAGTTTAAATAAAATAAACAAACCTGTTATGTGACCCTTGTCACGAACTGGTCTCGACTAAATGGTCAAATGACTATAAATATTCAACTAATAAAATAACAATATGATCGCACACAAGGGCAAAATTGTCATTTCACCTAGGCTCAATTATCGGGTGTTACAAATCTACCCTCCTTAAAGAGATTCTGTCCTCGGAATTTGGTCAAAGTAAAAAGTCATGGTAACAAAATCTCATCAACTATTCATCAAGCAACACATATTAACAAAAATTTAAGCAGTTAACTATCCTACTTCTCTTCTTAACTTACTGAAACTTCCGCATGATCTACCAAAATGTGCTTACATTGGCCAGACGTAATACATTATCATAGATCACGTCTCAATTTTAGTTAAGAAAATCCGAGAATCTTAAATCCGAATCATCTCTATTACTACAACCAACACTACCTCAAAGCACCTATTAATAAACAGAATACATCATCTACATAACATACTAAACACATATTCCTGAAATTAAAAGCAATAACAAGGTTAGTCTGAACATACCAGTATTTAAGTCTTCTGATACAGCATCAGTATCTGCTACCATCTGATAAGCTCTAGCTATAGCCGTGGGAGGACCTTTTCTCTTCTGTCCTACTGATGCGGTAGATCTACCAACAAATGCTGACTGCACCCCGGACCCTGCCCAGGAACCACCTCTACCCGCTACCGGACACTGTGCTGACCTATGACCTTCTTTATAACAATTCCAACATACATTGCTTCCGAAATAACATTGTTGAACATTATGTCCCACTATACCACACCTTAGACACCTTTTCGTACTTGGAGAACACTATCCACTATGGTAAGATCTGCACGAGTTACACCATTCTTTCTGTACGGAACCTGACCCACTTGTACTCGAAACTTCTCTCGCACTGGACTCGGTTGACTTTCTTGATTTCGGATTGGACTGATAACTAGATTGACCTTCCGACCTCTTCCCATAAGGACCACTCCCCACTCTCGTACTCCTTGCGGCTTTAATATCACCTTCTGTCGCTTTGGCCATCTCAAAAGATTGCGATAAAGAAGAAGCAAATCTAACCATTGACCGATACTCCAGCTTAATAACTCTAATAAAGTGCTGAATTTTATCTTTCTCATTCGGTACCCACTGTTGACAAAACCTTAACTTAGAGGTAAAGTCCAAAATAACATCATCAATCATCATATCATCAATCATTCTCATCCCCAAGAACTCAGTTTTCAATTTCTCCAAATCATATTCTGAACAATACTGCTCGCGAACCTTGGCATGAAACTGCTCCCATGACACTTGACTTAGTTGTTCCTTTGATAAATGACCTGTGATAGAGTCCCGCCACTCCATAGCTCGCCCCTTGAACAATCGACTGGCATATAACACTCTCAACTCTGGCTCGCACTGACAAGCATCTAATGCTCTTTCCACTTCCCTGAGCCAATTTAGAGTCTCAGTCGGGTCAGTTTTACCAGTATACTCTGAAGGTTGACAATTAAGAAAGTCCTTATACGAGCACTTCTTCTTTTCAAACATTGGTGGTTGGAAGAATGGTGTCTGAAACAGGTACATCACTTGATTCAGAAGTAGTGGATTGAACTGAGATGGTATCTGGTACTGAGGTGGCACATACTGTTGTTGAGAAATGTTTCTAAACGGTGGGTAAACACTTGGAGGAAAGCTTTGATTTATTGTTGTGGTGTTAGTATGCGATATCACTTGTTGTTCAAGCTCTTTGATCCTATCTTGAGCATCTTTCAACTGACTCTGAAGCTCTAACACTTCTTCTGATACTTCTTCTTCTGATACATGATCGTCTTCATCAGGAGCTCTAAAGGTTCCGGAGGCATTGGGGGCAGCGTCTTGATTACCTGACATATCTGCACTACCACAACATCGCACACAAATTCTTAGTAGATAACCGGTTAGTGCCTATTAACTAACACATAAAAGCTCCTACATTCACTTAACCCGTCCCCTTTGTGTTATGTTCGATAAGATCCTCTCAAGGTTTGGGAACATGACATTCAAGTACAATGTCAATGCGGCCAAACCTATGCTCTGATACCAACTTGTAACACCGTACTTTTTTTTATATCACAGCAGAAGTCATATTTACAAAACGTGCCCTTATGTACACACATAAACATATTTATTACAAATTCATTTATAAATACATATTTAACAAACAACCGGTGTTACTTTAATATCCGATTTTATATAGACAACATCAGAGTTCTAGACTTGTCGAACACAACCCAACACGCCCATCCTCTCCCATGTCCACAAAAGCAAAAGACCTATAACCTGCAAAGGGGAAGGTGGAGGGGTTAGCACGAAGCTAAGTGAATGGACTAATCTAACAGCTAAAACACATAGGTACAATCACTAGAACACACAGCAACTAATTAATCAGACAGTTAATCACATAACTACTAGAACATGCAGAAACATAGCAATCTACCATTAACATACAACATAAAGCAATACAAATACAATATCTAACAATCAATTAAATCCAAAGACCACTAAGGTATAAACACATCTTCAGCAACGGTCAATCCAAAGCAACCATAATAACTACAAGCAATGGTCAATCAGAAGCAACCATCTGCATAATCCGAAGCAACCCATTGAGAGACTCGGCGACCTGGCTGGGCCAATGACCCCACTTGATCACTCATAACCTGATCAGAAGCAAGGTTGATCTCTCCTGAGCTAATCAGAAGCAAGGTCGGTCCAATAAACGCGCGAGGTCATAGTCCACATCACACAACAACAAAGGTTCTAAGCATAGCAACTAGGTTAACGGTCTAGGTCATGTCACTATATGCCTTTATGGCTAGATTAACCCACTCACCGAATACCAGTACGAGAAGAACTCAGAGGTCTTATATTTCTGAGTCTTCACTTCTCCTGATCACCAGGAAAAGATACAAATAAAGTCAGTAATTATATCCTGATAATATTCTATCAACATGACAGACACAAAAACGAGATAGAAACAAAACAATCATACATGCTTAGTCAACCGTACAAGTAACACCATCACACACATGTTTGAAAACACTCAACCGTGCGATTGACAACTCACTCGTACATTTGGTATATGACCAAACATCCAATAATGACTCTCCTTACCGTACGGTTCACTACACGAGTGACCAGTGACTCGTACGAGTCACATCTCAATGGTACATATCATCACAATCAAAACATAAGTTCCCATCACCACTCACTCGCACGGTTCACGACATGGTTGACTACCTCAACCGTACGAGTGAAGGCTCACTCGTGCGAGTGATGAAGAACAGTAGCAACAGCTAATTATATGGGTTTAACCCAAAATCACAATATCAAACATCAATACATACACTAAATCAACACCTACAAACATTTAATCATTGTATGATAAGTCTACATTATAATTTCAACCCATAACGACACTCTAAAGCGTGTAGAACAAGGCATACACCCTAAAATCCCTTTTTATGACCAAAATAAAGTTTGATCTAGATTCTTAAAAGTTCACCATTGGAAAGGATTTTTCATTACGATTCCAACGATACTTGATTCATCAAAAACGGAGTTACGGTTTGAAAGTTATGACCAAAACAAGTTTTCACAAATCTGACACTGTGCTCACACGTGTGACTGAGGTCTCACTCGTGCAAGTGAGTCCTCACACGTGTGGTTGACCCTCAAAAGTGTGGTCACTCGTACGAGTGACTTGTCAAAAGTGTGGGTGCTGATGAACACCTATAGCTCGTTGTTTTCGCGTTTTTTGACCCCAAAACATATTTATGCTCAATCTGATCATGAAACCACTTCAAAAACATCATATAACAACTATAGAACATATATCTAACAACAATTAATACTAACAAACACAATTCATCAATATTCAAGCATCAAAACTCACTTTTTCTCAAGAACACAAAAACCCATTTGACAACAAGATTAAATCATGAATCTGAGAAAAGCTTACCTAGTAATGATCAGGAATTCACAAAGAACTGATTACAAACTTCAGTTAATCCAAAACATTCAAGAATCAAAATTAGGGTTAGATGGTGAGGAGAGCAAAGTACGGTGTGTGTGTAATTTGGGGAAGAAAATGCAAGAAACATCCAGATACTTGCATATATATATATATATGTGGGTTATAACTCATACCCCATAACACACGGGTATTTATCAGTAAACTAAAACCTTTCACACCACGTTAGGCAGCCCTAACGGAGTCCAAATAAAATAAACAAACCTGTTAGGTGACCCTTATCACGAACTGGTCTCAACTAAATAGTCAAATGACTATAAATATTCAACTAATAAAATAACAATATAATCGCACACAAGGGTAAAATGGTCATTTCATCTAGGCCCAATTATCGGGTGTTACAGATATATATATTCGATTACGATTATATATGTATTAATGAATACACAAATGATATAGGTTCGTGAATCTTAGGCCAACCCTACACTTGTTCAATGTCGTCATATGTATTTTTACTACAAAATACAATATTTTGAGTTTCATTGCTCCCTTTTTAAATGCTTTTGTAATATATATTTTTGGGACTGAGAATACATGCGCTGTTTTTATAACCGTTTTACGAAATAGATACAAGTACTTACAACTACATTCTATGGTTGGATTATTATACCGAATGTCACCCCTTTTAGCTTGGTAACCTAAGAATTAGGCAGACGAGAGGTTCTGTTCCTAATTGATGCGAATCCTAAAGATAGATCTATTGGGCCTAACAACCCCCATTCAAGTTATGGATGGCTTTAGTTCTTCGAGATTATTATTATACAGACGAGAGGTTCTGTTTAGGGATATTCTATACATTAAAGTTAATGTTGGTTACCAGGTGTTCAATTCATATGAATGATTTTATCTTAATGCAGACGAGAGGTTCTGTTTATAATTATGAAAATTTTGTGGTCTATTAAAATTATGAAAATGATTGATTATGATAAACTAATGAACTCACCAACCTTTTGGTTGACACTTTAAAGCATGTTTATTCTCAAGTATTAAGGAAATCTTCCGCTGTGCATTTGCTCATTTTAAAGATATTACTTGGAATCATTCATGGCATATTTCAAAAGACGTTGCATTCGAGTCGTTGAGTTCATCAAGATTACTACTAAGTCAATTATAGTTGGATATATTATGAAATGGTATGCATGCCGTCAACTTTCGATGTAATGAAAGTTTGTCTTTTAAAAATGAATGCAATATTTGTAAAATGTATCATATAGAGGTCAAGTACCTCGCGATGTAACTAAATGTAATGTATTCGTCCAGATGGATTAGGACGGGTCATTAAAGTTGGTATCAGAGCTGGTTTAAGCTGTTTCGTCGGCTTAATCGTAGAGGGGGTTCTCACAGTGTTACCTGTGACGAAGCATTGGCTCTTACTCCTCGCGGTCCGAATATGGTTGGTTTTGCCGAGAGGCAGGGCCGTAAAATCAGTGTCTGAGGTACACTCAGTGGTCACCAGGCGATTAGCTGGGAAGGCACTGGGTGGGATGTGTGGTGTCCCCAACTGAGTTAAAGTTGGTATCAGAGCGGTGGTTTTAGTGAACCAGGTCTTGCATTAGTGTGTCTAACTGATAGTTGTTTAGATGCATTAGTGGGTCTGGACTTCGACCGTGACTGCAGATGTACCAACAACCTCATTGCTATTTGGCTTAAATCTCTTCGATAAATCACTATATTTATTTATTGAAGTCTTATCATGAACTCATCGGCATCGTGTAACGATAATTACCATACCAAACACCGGGAGGTATCAATCGATAATCTCGAATTTCTCAGCGATTCTACGACAACAATTTTATATATATATATATATATATATATATATATATATATATATATATATATATATATATATATAACTTCTATCTCCTGGATTTACGAACTTCAATTCTGAATTTTTTAAAAGCGCTTTAGCCTATGAATCAGTTTTCTGAGTTTTGAAAAATCTGATGAAGCAGTGAAAACTGAAGACTGCCTTAACAGTCAAAAGTTTGATAATAAAGAATGGCATGCTAAAAAAGCTCAAAAAAATTTTGATACTGAAAAACGAATTGAGCAAACCATGAAGGAGACTCTGAATAAATCACAAAGACTAAACCTGCCTTGAAAGAATCCAAATGATTCAGTATCTGCTAAAGTTATTAACGAATACCTTGCTCTTGACTCTACACATTTAGGGACAATCTTCATCATCATCCATCTATATTAGAAATTCTAAGATATCATCATATCTTTCATTATAAATATCCTCAATATTTCTGAAGATATTTTCATGACTATTCTTATCTGAAATCATCTATCTCCTCGCGTTATCTGTATTACATCAGAAAGGAAACTGTTTTAGTTTCTAAATTCTGAAAAATTCGAACTTAAAATATGAATATTATTGAAGTAGTGTTGGGAACTGAAGCATGAGTTAGTATAATATAATGACACTTGATCAACGTGATTATATTATAGTAAGTCATGCTGAGTTTCTAATGGGACGTGATGATTCATAGATCATAAGGTCATCATGTGCCATGATACATAATTGTTTCATTTTGCTTAACTTCTGAACGTATCAAGAAAGTATATTCTTGATAGTTCTATTCTCAGTGATTCAGGTAATTTGACAAATCAAATCGTGCTATTACTTTCTTTCTTGTTTAGAACATTAAGTTCATTCGAAATTCCATACTTACGAATTCTGGACCGTTACTCGCTTTACTAGAGGTCTAGAAGATAATAAAAAGGTAAAGAGCTCCAAAATATAAGAGAAAATATAAAGCACAATAACAACACGGAGGTTACAAACTGTGGATATTAATACAAATAGCAATATAAAGACACGGTATAATTAAGAATAGTATCACCCTAAGGTAATAGTAGAAGTAAACATATTTTTCTGGTGGAAGATTGAAAAGAAGGATGACAGAAATGATAATTAGAAAAATATCAAGGATTAGAACGGGATTAGCATTTTCACAATCTTTTGGATGTATGCACTAAGAAAGAAAGTATAGGAATTGTGAGAATAATAGAACTGAAGAGGTTAGTTTATAATGGAAATATTAGACAGAGTAATCGAGGCAGATCACCGTATCTAATTATAGAGATCTTAATTTCCTTATTCGCCGAAGAATCAAATCTTTTAGATTTCGAAGATTTTCTTTAAATTCCTTGATTTCCAGAAATCAACTGTGACTACGTCACTAGACAAGACGAATCTGCATTTATTCATTTCACTCTTTTGTGATAGCTTCATTCGTACTCTTTGAATGATCTAATCATTTTATCCATATTACTCTATGGTAATAAAATTCTATTTTATCAACTCATATGAATCATGAAAACATACTTATTGTCAACCATGACCATCACAATCAAATTTTGGGACAAAATTTCTTTAACGGGTAGGTACTGTGATGACCCGGAAATTTCAGACCAAATTTAAACTAAATCTTTATATGATTTCGATACGATAAGCAAAGTCTACAATGTTGAGTCTCAAAAAGTTTGAACTGTTTCAAATATTCAATTGACCTTCGACTGCTCTCGACGATTCACGAACAATTAATTGTAAATAGATATGTGTGTATGTATGTATAAATAATATTTTGAAATATAATTTGAAATATTATATGTTGTTATTATTAAAAATTAATAAAATAAAAATAGGATATTATAATAATTATTATTTAAAATATATCTCTATATATAAATAAAGTATATTAAAAATATATATTAAATGATTTTAATACTCGTTTGATGTTAAGCAAGTTAAATTCAAACTTAAGTAATTTTAAAATAAACGGTGATACGAAAATGAGTTTTATAAATTTTAGGCTTATTAAAAATGTATTTAAGAACTATTTGTTAAGTTTTAACACTTTTTATATTTTACCCAGAAATGAGAGGGACAGTTGATGTAATTTTTATTTAATAAATTAATGATTGAATTTTATACCATAATGACCAAAATAAATAAATATAGTTAATTTAAAAATATGGGATTTTTTCTGAACACTTTTATCCGCCATTGGTTTCGCACAATACACAGTCCGTGAAAACTGTCGGTAGAAATAGCCAAATGAATGGCTGCTATACTATTAAGTGGGCACGTTTTATTCAATCTTATGATTTACTTATTATTATTATATTATTAGTATAACTATTTGTTTTTTTTGTTTGTTCCTTACAATCACATTACAGGAGATATATTTATATGTATATACTACACTTGGTAAAACCATTCACCACAAAACTAAAAACCACCATCGGCTATCACCCTTTTGTTCATCACCTTCGATGAACCATCACCATGACACCACTCCATCACCGGAACCACCATGACCATTGACTGCCCCACAACACCACCGCCAACCTCAATCTACCATTACCATGGAAGCTGCAATAAACGAAGACCAACACCACTCACCCACTTCGATTAACCTCCTGCCTAAACGTTCCTATTTTTGTTTCACTTCCAACTGTAACCAAGAACCACTCCACCACCTTCCATCATCTTGAAACAACCACCATCATCCATTATCACTACTATCATTTCTGTTCTACTACAGCTATGATTCGAATACAGCTACAGTAACTATTTAGTTCCTGTTTCAACTTAAACCAAAACAATCAGCACCTTCCATCACTTCCTACTGCTGCTATATCCTGTCAAATTACTGTACGAAGAAGATGCATCACGAAGAAGGTGAATAGTAAGGATGCTCGTTAAATAAATGAAGACGATTATGATTGGTGATATTATAATTTTATGTAGACAATGAAACTAATAAAGAAGTTTTCTGTTTCTATTCCATCTCCTGTCTTTAGAACAAACACACAACAAACCTACAACTTCTACTGTTGAAACTACCTTTCGTGTTCTAATTAAACTGCAAAACCCTCGAACCATCTTTAAACCGCTGCTACACTCGATCACTATACTCGTTTTATTTTTATATCTACCTTATGTTAACTGTTTCTATGTTCTGTCAAGCTCCACTGCAAACCAAACCCAAAAAGAAGAATTTAAAATCGATGCTGCTATTCTAATTAATCAACTGGGTTTCGATGTAAACGTTTGCATTTGGTTTAGTGGGCTATTATTGAGCTACCATATTTCTTTTTCTATTTGCCCCGTAATTGTTTGTTGGGCCGGATAATGGAGTTGGGCTAAAGGACTTGGGTTGTCTCATGTCGTTTAATCGGGCTGTGATTCAATTTCTGATCTTTGATTGAATTGAATTATGAAAACGAAAGATGATGATAAGAGGAATAAGATAAAAACAGAAAAAAGGGTTAAAAGAAAATAGTGTAGTAATTAAATCAGATATGGAGTGATAGAGGAGTGGTTAAGGGTTGTTTGGATTGAGCGAGAGGTCTTGGGTTCAAGCCTATACTGAGGCATTTATATTTTTAAAAGCTTGATCTTGAAGGTAGTCACATTTTATTATTATTATTATTATTATTATTATTATTATTATTATTATTATTATTATTATTATTATTATTATTATTATTATTATTATTATTATTATTATTATTATTATTACCATTATTGATTATTGATATTATTATTTTGCTTATAAATATAATTATAATTAGGATATAAGAGATGATAAAAGGAAAGATACTAAATTAGATGATTACGAAATTATCAGTATTATGATTTAAAAGATAATGATAAAAATTATAAGTATAAGATAATATATAATTATGATTAAAGTTGTTATTTTGATTATTATCGTTAACCTAATTATTAGCATTATTATCATTATAGTCATTAGTATAAATAGTAGTATTATTATTATTATTATTAATAAAATTATTATTTTTATAGTTATTATTATTATTAGTATTCATTATTAATTATTAAAAGTATCACTTTTATAAAAATTATCATTTTATAACTATGATTATTATTATTATAGGATGAAACAACTTTTTATTTATTATTATCAACATTATTTTATCAAACAACTATTAGTTATATAAAATCCATATTTACTATGTATAACATAACTATATTATTATTTTTATAATAAATATTAATAAATGTAATTAATTAGATTATTAATGAAAAACATAGTTAAAATAACAATTAATTCACTAATAATAATATATATATTCGATTACGATTATATATGTATTAGTGAATACATAAATGATATACGTTCGTGAATCCGAGGCCAACCCTACACTTGTTCAATGTCGTCATATGTATTTTTACTACAAAATACAATATTGTGAGTTTCATTGCTCCATTTTTAAATGCTTTTGCAATATATATTTTTGGGACTGAGAATACATGCATTGTTTTTATAACTGTTTTACGAAATAGACACAAGTACTTAAAACTACATTATATAGTTGGATTATTATACCGAATATCACCCATTTTAGCTTGGAAACCTAAGAATTAGGCAGACGAGAGGTTCTGTTCCTAATTGACGCGAATCCTAAAGATAGATCTATTGGGCCTAACAACCCCCATTCAGCTTATGGATGGCTTTAGTACTTCTAGATTATTATTATACAGATGAGAGGTACTGTTTGGGGATATTCTATACATTTAATGTCAGTTACCAGGTGTTCAATTCATATGAATGATTTTATCTTTATGCAGACAAGAGGTTCTGTTTATAATTATGAAAATCTTGTGGTCTATTAAAATTATGAAAATGATTGATTATGATAAACTAATGAACTCACCAACCTTTTGGTTGACACTTTAAAGCATGTTTATTCTCAGGTATTAAGGAAATCTTCCGCTGTGCATTTGCTCAATTTAAAGATATTACTTGAAATCATTCATGGCATATTTCAAAAGACGTTGCATTCGAGTCGTTGAGTTCATCAAGATTATTACTAACTTAATTATAGTTGGATATATTATGAAATGGGATGCATGCCGTCAACTTTCGATGTAATGAAAGTTTGTCTTTTAAAAATGAATGCAATGTTTGTGAAATGCATCATATAGAGGTCAAGTACCTCGCGATGTAACCAAATGTAATGTATTCGTCTAGATGGATTAGGATGGGTCATTAAATCGTAGCCTTCTCAATCATTGGAGACAAGAAGAAGGTGATCCCTTCCATCCACCACATTGCCCTCTTGGTGAAGTACCTGAAGCACTTACCGGCGAACCTGTCCGAAACACCATCTTCTCTCTCATTTCCAGAGTATCTCATCACGATTATATACTATCTCACATTCTAGATCTTATTCACCCACTCGTCTGAACCACCAATCATCCCGGTGTAATAGAAGAAGTCAGCGAGCTTCGCGCTCGGGTATTGGGTTTGGAGAATATGGTGCAAAGGTTACAAACACCAGCATCGACACCGGCATCAACAGTACCACCATCATCAACACCAACAGAATCATTACCACCACCAACAACGTCTGCATCCCACACCTCAACATCATAATATGTACCTAGAGCATCAACATCATACGCACCATAAATACCAAGGGGTACCAACAACAACAAACGATGAAGTATTGATTCATAACTTCATCGATGAAATACTCTGCAGAGAATATGTAGTTTTTAAAAGTTTTAGAGATTATTTATTCTAGTTCTAATTGTAAACCAGATGAGTGAGCGAAATGATGAAATGAAACCCTGACTGTAATGGTGCACGATTTACAAGCTAGACTTGTTTTACCAACAGCATCAACAGTACCGTTAGCATCACCACCACAGTCAGTGCCGTCAGCATCGTCAGAATCAGCAGCACCTATAACATCACAAACTCCGCCAGTTCAAGAATCACCGTGGATATCATTACAAATCAAAAACAAATATGTCATATCAACGAGTTAAGAAGTATTAACTCATTTTCACTGAAGGATTCATATGTATATCTTAGATATATATATATTTTTTAAACTATAATAAATCTTCCCGTACTAGGCTATTATGTGTGAATCTTAACTACCTGGTTAATTCATATTACTAATATGCAATAATGTACGTCCTTCGTCCGCAACTTAACCATCGTTAACTATAATCTCTGTCTCAATTCAATAAATTCTAATTCATAATAAATCAAGTGTATTATTAAAATATATGTTTGATTTTACATTTTCATCATCAATGTACTCGAAACTTTTCAAATAATATCATTCGTACCTTGCGAAGTTCACAAGAATTCCACGAAAACCAACATCATGCATCAACAAATAACGAAGTATTGATTCATAATTTCAATATCATTGAAGAAATACTTATGTAATTTCTAAAGTTTTAGGGATTACTCAATTCTAGTTTCAACCGTAAATCAAATGAGTTTAATTTAATATTAACTCATTAAATCTATGTTACGTCTAAAGAAAATATACACAAATATATTTTCATAAAGACTGTAATAAAATTCCTCTGTATAAAATATAAATTGTGAAATTTTTTTTAACGGGTAGGTAATACCCGAGAGATATATAACTTCACAATTAATATGTTACATTCTTCGAATCTAATCCAGCAAATTATCCATTATACTCCCTACTTTCACAACAATATACATTCTTTTATAGAAATCAAAACAACCATACTCATTCAAAATCTAATTACATATTCTGATTTTGAAATCTCAGAATTCAACTCGAGATATAACCAAAATCATCACTCTTAGATTCCTATGTCTTTCAAAGCTATGCTTTGACTTCAAAACTGTGCTAGAACATCATATGTACGACTTCAATCTGTGTTCAAACCCTCCAAAATTCTTGAAGACACTTCAAATAATAAACAATCAAGATGATGATCCAACCACATGTTACCCACAGTTATGTACCTGAAAAACTCTCAAAACCAAAGTCATAGTTTGACACGTATCTGTGTCAGACCCTTTGGCATTTATTAGCTAAAATGACTTTTCAATTTCTCTCCAAAGTAGTCAGTTTTGTCACAGCTCTAGCAAGTCAACTTCAATTTTTCAGTCAAAACAGCCTTATTATAACCTTGATATATACGTTTCCCTTTTGCCATCATTACCGAAGAACCATTTATGTTCCACCACATTAGCAATAAACTTACCAACAACTTCACTAACATTTGATTTTCTGAAAAATCATCAAAACCCCATCATTTACTCATCTGCATCTTGTAATGGGAATTCCCATATGAATCATCGGGAATTAGTAATCAGTATTTTGAAATCTCGCAGCATGTCTACGCCAACATTTATATGTGTACATCTATCTCCTGGACTTACATACTTCGAATGTGAAGTTTCTGAAAAATACCCTAAACTGCGAACTAGTTCTCGAAATTTTGAAAAATGCTGATGAAGCAGCAAAAACTGTAAACGACCTTATCAGTAAAAAGTTTGATGATAAAGAATAGTGTGTTGGCAAAGCTCAGAAAAAGTGAAGGGTTGAAACTAGAAAACGGATTGAGCTGTGAAGACCCGTCCTAATCCCTCTTGACGAATACATTACATATAGTTATATCGCGAGGTACTTGACCTCTATATGATACATTTTACAAACATTGCATTCGTTTTTAAAAGACAAACTTCCATTACATCGAAAGTTGACGGCATGCATACCATTTCATAATATATCCAAGTATAATTGACTTAGTAATAATCTCGATGAACTCAACGACTCTAATGCAACGTCTTTTGAAATATGTCATGAATGACTCCAAGTAATATCTCTGAAATGAGCAAATGCACAGCGGAAGATTTCTTTCATACCTAAGAATAACATGCTTTCAAGTGTCAACCAAAAGGTTGGTGAGTTCATAGGTTTATCATAAACAATCATTTCAATTAATTTAATAGACCACAAGATTTTCATTTCATTTCTCATAAATATCATGCATCTGCATAAAAATCATTCATATGAATTAAACACCTGGTAACCGACATTAACAAAATGCATCTAGAATATCCCCATATATAAATATCGAAGTACTAAAGCAGTTCAAATTCTCTGACTGGGGCGTGTCAAAGCTCATAGATCTATCTTTAGGATTCGCGTCAATTGGTGGCAATTATAATAAACACCAATTCTTAGGCTACCAAGTTCAACAAGGGCGATATCCGGTGTAACAATTCAACCATAGAATGTAGTTTCGATTACTTGTGTCTATTTCGTAAAACATTTATAAAAGCAGTGCATGTATTCTCAGTCCCAAAAATATATATTGCAAAAGCATTTAAAAGGGAGCACATGAAACTCACAATATTGTATTTTGTAGTAAAAATACATATGACGATATTGAACAAGTCTAGGGTTGGCCTCAGATTCACGAATCTATATCATTTGTATATTTATTAAAATATATAATGGAATTCACAATAATTTCATTTATTAGTATTTGTTATTTATATATTTTTAGTTATATAGAATTTATTCTAAATTCCATTAAAACATTTACTTATTTTATATCTTAATTTATATGTTATATATATTTATTTTGTATATATATTTAAAATGATTAATATCTATATTTTTAGTTGTACCAATATATCTATATATTATTATATGATCAGTATTATATTTAAAATCATAAGTTGATTATATGTACGTGTTTATATAAATACTATTAATATGTTTGATATATTGTATATGAAATGTTAATGTATTTTTTAGTATATGTATAAAGTATATTTTATGTATAAAACATTTATCTGATAAAAAATGATAGTTTTTATAATAATGATTTACTCATAATAATAATATTTTTATTGATAATGATAATACGAATAATATTAATGATATTATTTAAAATGATACTTAGGTTAATAATAATAGTAATAATACTAATAATTACATAAATTAAGCTAATACTAATAATAATGACTTGCATTATTTTCATAATAATAATAATAATAAAAATAATAATAATAATAATAATAATAATAATAATAATAATAAGGATGTAATAATAAGAATTGGTATGTCAATTCTCGTTATAAAATGTGGATGAGTATATGATAAGGATGTAATGAACAAATATAATGGTTCTTCAGAGAGACTTAAGTCGATGAGTAATGAAGTTGCTGGTAAGTTTCTGCTAATGTGGTTAGATATAAACGATTTCTCGGTAATGATGACGAAAGGTAAACTTTATATATCAAAGTTATAATAAGGCTAATTCCGAATGAAAATCGAAGTTGGTTTGTTGGAGCTGTGACAAAATTGGCTAATTTGAAAGGGAATTGCAATGTTAATTTTGGTAATAATAACGCTAAAGGAATTAGCACAGCTACGTGTTAAACGTTTACTCAGTTTTTGAGAGTTTTCAGGTGCATAACTATACGCATCAATCTTTTCTTCCGTAGATGAAGTGCGGTTTGTTTCATCATCTCAATTGAGGTGTTTTCAAGAATCATGAAAGGTTTGAACGCGGATTGTAATCGTCAATATACAAATGAGGTTTAAGATGAAATCAAGTGGAAAACTTGAAGAATTGTTTAGTTTCATATGTTATAATCAATATTTTAATTCATTTTAATTGTCCAATATTGGTAGTCCATAGTTAGCAGTCCACAGTTACTAATTCAATAATTCTTATATAGTTTATAATATTCAAATTAATTAATACGTATCGTGGCCCGTGTACATGTCTCAGACTCGATCACAACTCAACCTATATATATTATTGTAGAATCAACCTCAAACCTGTATTGCTAACTCAAGCATTACTGCATATAGAGTGTCTATGGTTATTCCAAATAATATATACAGATGCGTCGATATGATATGTCAAAACCTTGTATACGTGTCCCGATATTTAAAGTGCGTTAAATAAATAACATAAATTAAATGACAATAAATAAAATTGCGAGACTATAAATGGCTATAAATAAAATGTAATCAGTTAGCTAGGAACAGTTAGCTAGGATTTTGTTAGCGTAGATTCTTAACAAAATTTCTCATAGTTAATTTGTTTGTTTCTAACAAATTTTATTTTGTCCAATGTTTTCTTCATTATGCCACTCGTTAGATTCTGATAGATCAAAATTCAAATATGAAATTGAATGAAAATGGTTATTCTGCGGTGAACGGATAAGTATATCGGTGGATGTAAGTAGGATAGTAAACGACTGTTGAATCAGCTTCGAAGAATGTACAGTGTAACTTATTAATGTGAAATCTGAATATTCCTCGGGTATTACCTACTCGTTAAAATATTTTCACCATTAACAGTTTGTACAAAAGAATTTTTTTAATTACAAACTTTATGAAAATATACTTACATATATATTTTCTTCAGATGTAATCATGGATTTAATGAGTTATTATGATATTAATCTCATTTGATTTACCGTTAGAACAAAAATATATAATCTCTAAAACATTAGAAATTACATAATCATCATGTCGAACGAAGATAAATGATGTAGAACGTCATGTGGAACGAAGATAATCGATGTAGGACATCATGTAGTATGATGATTATGCTGGAGGTACAGACTGTGAGTTTGAGGCGTGTAATGTTGAGGCTTGTGATGCGGGTGTTGTTGTTGGTGGTACTGGTGTTGCCGATATTGTTGCTGAAGCTGGTAGGTTTTGCACCACGTTTTCCAAATTGATTACTCGAGCGCGAAGCTCGTTCACTTCTTCCATTATTCTGGGATGATTGTCGGTCAGAACGAACGGATAAATAAGGTTTAGAATTTTAGATAGAATATAATCGTGGCGAGATACTCTGGAAATGAGTGTGAAAATGGTGTTTCGAATGGGTTCGCCGGTAAGTGCTTCAGGTTCATCGCCAAGAGTGGAATGTGGTGGATGGAAGGGATCACCTTCTTCTTGCCTCCAATGGTTAAGTAGGCTACGAACCCATCAGATGAATTAGGGATGGCTGATTGGTTGATCCATTCCGGTCACACTGCTTTCGGAGCTTGAGTGAAACTCCATATCAGAATCTGAGGGACTTGAACTAGTGGCGAGTTCCATTTCGTACGATTGAATGGAGAATTTTTCGATATGAAATGATTTTCTGCTATCGGGTGGTATTCTAATTATATAGAATATCTATATATATAGAACAAAAGATTTTGTAGATTACGGAGAAATTTACGGAATATATTAGGCAAGGTTTATAGTAACAGATACGCTAAGATATGAATTTTGTCTATACACTATTCATGCAATCAATGCAGTAAGATGTGTCTAGACTAAGAATGATAAGAAGGTAATTTCCTAAGGATGATAAGTAGATGATTTTCGACTAGAAATGATAAGCAAAACTTTTGACATGCAGACACGGTCGAAGTCCAAGCTCACTAATGCATCTAAACAACTATCAGTTAGACACACTAATGCAAGACCTGGTTCGCTAAGACCACCGCTCTGATACCAAATGTGAAGACCCGTCCTAATCCATCTGGACAAATACATTACATCTGGTTACATCGCGAGGTATTTGACCTCTATATGATACATTTTACAAACATTGCATTCGTTTTTAAAAGACAAACTTTCATTACATCGAAAGTTGACGGCATGCATACCATTTCATAATATGTCCAACTATAATTGACTTAATAATAATCTTGATGAACTCAACAACTCGAATGCAATGTCTTTTGAAATATGTCATGAATGACTCCAAGTAATATGTCTAAAATGAGCAAATGCACAGCGGAAGATTTCTTTCATACCTGAGAATAAACATGCTTTCAAGTGTCAACCAAAAGGTTGGTGAGTTCATAGGTTTATCATAAACAATAATTTCCATTAATTTAATAGACCACAAGATTTTCATTTCATTTCTCATAAATATCATGCATCTGCATAAAAATAATTCATATGGATTGAACACCTGGTAACCGACATTAACAAAATGCATCTAGAATATCCCCATATATAAATATCGAAGTACTAAAGCAGTTCAAATTCTCTGACTGGGGCGTGTCAAAGCCCATAGATCTATTTTTAGGATTCGCGTCAATTGGTGGCAATTATAATAAACACCAATTCTTAGGCTAGCAAGTTCAACAAGGGCGATATCCAGTATAACAATTCAACCATAGAATGTAGTTTCGATTACTTGTGTCTATTTCGTAAAACATTTATAAAAGAAGCGCATGTATTTTTAGTCCCAAAAATATATATTGCAAAAGCATTTAAAAACGGAGCAAATGAAACTCACAATACTGTATTTTGTAGTAAAAATACATATGACGATATTGAACAAGTGTAGGGTTGGCCTCGGATTCACGAACCTATATCATTTGTATAATTATTAAAATATATAATGGAATTTACAATAATTTCATTTATTAGTATTTTATATTTTCTGTTATATAGAATTTATTCTAAATTCCATTAAAACATTTACTTATGTTATATCTTAATTTATATGTTATATATATTTATTTTGTATATATATTTAAAATGATTAATATCTATATTTTTAGTTGTATCAATATATCTATATATTATTATATGATCAGTATTATATTTAAAATCATTAGTTGATTATATGTAAGTGTTTATATAAATACTATTAATATGTTTGATATATTGTATATAAAATATTAATGTATTTTTTAGTATATGTATAAAGTATATTTTATGTATAAAACATTTATCTGTTAAAAATGATAGTTTTTATAAAAATGATTTACTCATAATAATAATAATTTTATTGATAATGATAATACTAATAATAGTAATGATATTATTTAAAATGATACTTAGGTTTATAATAATAGTAATAATACTAATAATTACATAAATTATACTAATACTAATAATAATGACTTGCATTATTTTCATAATAATAATAATAATAATAATAATAATAATAATAATAATAATAATAATAATAATAATAATAATAATAATAATAATAATAATAATAATAATAATAATAATAATAATAGTGATATTACTTATAACTATGATAATACTAATAATAATTATAATACTAATGTTATTTATAATTCTAATAATAATCATGACAATAATAACAATAATAATAATCATAATGAAAATGATAATAATAATAATAAAAATAATAATGATAATAATAATAATAATAATAAATAAATAAAAAGAAAACTACCTCCTAAGCCCTTCATAAAAAGAAATGTCCCAAGCCGGGCTCGAACCCGCGACCTCTCGTTAACACACAACACATTAAACCATGGCTCCGTTCCTTACATTTCTGATTTAATTCTCAGTCTGTTTTTATTTAAACCGTACCCATCTGCTTTACTTTTTCTTCTTCATCCTCTCATACACAAATCGACTAAACAACCCTTTAATTGTAACAATTTAATAAAAAAAAATACGCTTTAGGATTCATTAACAAATAGGGATGATTTAGTTCAGTTTTTAAATCAATTGACACAAAATAAAAATACGAAGAACAGTCCCTGTAGCAGTCGTTTATACCTTCTAAAGACTCAAACAACAATCTTGTTTTTAAAAGGGTTTTAGATCATGACTTCCAAATGAAAAAGATTCTAAATGATCATTAGAAACTTTTTGGTTTGTTAATTTAACTTAAAACATCAATTTGATTACGAATTTCACCAAGAACATAATGTTTGACTTTTGAAAATAAAAGTTTGACCCCAAAATTAGAATTTGATATGAAGAATTGGAGTTTGAAAATTTGCAGAAAGATTAACCTATAGATTCCTAACAATACTGCAATTTTAGATTTTTTTTAATTGTTTTGAAATCGAGCTTTGAAAGAAAAGATACACGTACAGAGCAGTTTGACCGATGTTCTTCAGTTTGTTTTAATTCCACAATTTAAAGGCTGCCAAAGGTAGTTGTAAATTGATAATTGATAGTGCAAGGTCGTATGGTATCTGATAACAACTTGAATTGATCGTGTTATGTAATAATTTGGGGTGGACAGAATATGGAGCCATAAAGAACGAACTAAGAAGAAAAAAAAAACAGAAAAGATTAAAAGCAGATTATGATTTGCCATAGATTAGTACGATCTGATAAGGATGTATAACAACTTATAGATAATAACAAATTTGAAGAACAGTCTGATGGCTAATTTCAACAAACTCTTACGACTTATAACAGTTTATATATAATTGTATTTAAATTCGTGTATATATCTGTATATATATTAATTTGTATCTATATCTGTTTATATTTTAATTACTAGATTTCCTTCGTATTTGATTATATATAAATCTATTTATATAGTTGTATCTATATATATATGTTTTATTAAGTTTTGTAATATTAATTAATGATATAAATCTATTAATAATTTTAATAATAATACTAACAATAATAGGAACATAATATTGATAATATTAATAATTTTATCAAAATGTTACTAATAAAAATAGAATACTAATAATGATATTATTACTAATAATAATACTAATCATAATATTATTAGTAATAATAATAATATAACGATATATATATTTTCATCTTTATATTATTAGTTACTAATATAGATGTCAATATTGAAATAATAATAATATTACTATATCAACTATAATTTAGCTCATAATTAAACTTATTATATTAATATTACATTTTATTATTTATGTAATATGTACACTAACATATATTGAATATTTAATATTCAAACATTACGATATAGAATTTATATACATATATGTATTTATTTTAATAACAACTATTATTGAATATCTATTATTTATACATTTTATATATCAATATATTAATATTTATTAATAGAAATCATATATGGATTCATAATAATATCATAT
Organism: Rutidosis leptorrhynchoides; assembly: GCF_046630445.1. Classification (NCBI taxonomy): domain Eukaryota; kingdom Viridiplantae; phylum Streptophyta; class Magnoliopsida; order Asterales; family Asteraceae; genus Rutidosis; species Rutidosis leptorrhynchoides. The sequence continues at coordinate 280,364,209 of NC_092334.1, read as the reverse complement.
ATATTATTACATATATTCACATTTATAAAAGCAGCGCATGTATTCTCAATCCCAAAAATATATATATATATTGCAAAAGCATTTAAAAGGGGAGTAATAAAACTCACAATACTGTATTTTGTAGTAAAAATACATATGACGGCATTGAACAAGTGTAGGGTTGGCCTCGGATTCACGAACCTATATCAATTGTATATCTATTAAAACATATAATGGAAATCACATAATTTTCCTTTATTAATTTTATATTATTTATGTATTTGTAGTTTAAATAATTTATATTAAGTTTCATTTAAAAATATATACTTAAATTATTTCTTAAAGTATATGTTATATATATTTATTTTATATATATTTAAAATGATTAGAATCTATACATTTAGTTATATTAGTATATCCATATATATATTTATTATTATATTAAAATATCAAATTTATTGTATATAGGTATTTATAAAAAAAATGTTAATATGTTTGATATTTAGTTATATGAAATATTAATATAATTACTGCATATGTAATAAGTATATTTATTTATTTATTTGTTATAATGATACTCATAATATAATATTAGTCATAATAATAGTAATAATGTTAATAATTATAATACTTAAAAAAATTTCATAAACATAATTATTTTGTATCATAACCATTTCATGTTCACGTTCAAATTATAACCTATGATTTTATCTAGCACCTTTTTATAAAAAGAATCTGCGTAATACATCTACTAACTTTACGTTCATGTTCCAAATATTAAACATTTTATAATCCTTTATAGCATGACACATAGTCTTAATTATATTCGTAACTAATTCATAATACTTAATAATAGTAATTTTAACAATTTTATTACTAATAATAATATTAACAATAATACTTATGTTTATAATAACAATTTGAATGTTTATAGAATAACACTAATTCTACCATTAATGAAAATAATAATAAATTTTATTATCTTCATAATAAAAATCATAATCATAATAATGATAATAATATTAAAATGATAACATTAATAATAATAGTAATATTAATAATACTTATAATAATTTATGATAATAACAATAATAATAATACTTAAGAATAGTACTAATATGGTAATAATTTTCATGGTACATATATTAATACAATAACAACAATTATAATACTTGTAAATGTAAATATGATAATAATAATTACAATACTAATAACAATAATAATAGTATCAATAATAATAATAACAATAACAATAACAATAACAATAATAATAATAATAATAATAATAATAATTATAATAATAATAATAATAATAATAATAATAATAATAATAATAATAATAATAATAATAATAATAATAATAATAATAATAATAATAATAATAATAATAATAATAATAATAATAATAAAATTAGAAAAACTACCTCAATTGAAATGGGTTCCAAAAATTTGACAGCCCTTGGACTCGAACCTGTGACCACACGCTAACCCGACACCCACTTAAACTGAAGGGACCCGTCCTTATCCACTCGGACGAAGTCTTCAACATATGGTACCATCGCGATGAACTGACTCCTATATGCCATGAACGACTCCATGTAATATGAACAAATGCACAGCGGAAGATTTCTTTCATACCTGAAAATAAACATGCTTTAAAGTGTCAACCAAAAGGTTGGTGAGTTCATTAGTTTATCATAAATAATTATTTTCATCATTTTAATAGACCACAAGATTTTCATTTCTCATAAACATACGTCCCATACATAGAGACAAAAATATCATTCATATGGCTTGAACACCTGGTAACCGACATTCACAATATGCATATAAGAATATCCCCATCATTCCGGGATCCTCCTTCGGACATGATATAAATTTTGAAGTACTAAAGCATCCGGTACTTTGGATGGGGCTTGTTGGGCCCGATAGATGTATCTTTAGGATTCGCGTCAATTAGGGTGTCTGTTCCATAATTCTTAGATTACCAGACTAAAAAGGGGCATATTCGGTTTAATAATCCAGCCATAGAATGTAGTTTTAAGTACTTGTGTCTATTTCGTAAAACAGTTATAAAAGCAGTGCATGTATTCTCAGTCCCAAAAATATATATTGCAAAAGCATTTAAAAAGGGAGCAAATGAAACTCACACATATAAATATTGCAAAAACAGTTATTTAAACATTTCACGTATTCTCAGCCCAAAAAATGTAATGAGTAAAAAGGGCAAATGAAACTCACGCATATAAATATTGTAAAACAGTTAATAAAGCATTTGCATGTATTCTCAGCCCAAAAATGTAATAAGTAAAAAGGGAGTAAATGAAACTCACCTAATGTATTTTGTAGTAAAAATTCATATGACTATATTGAACAATGCAGGGTTGGCCTCGGATTCACCAACCTATATCATTTGTATATTTATTAATATTCATATTTGTAATTGAACATATATATATATATATATATATATATATATATATATATATATATATATATATATATATATATATATATATATATATATATATATATATATATATATATATATATAAATGTATATATATATATGTATATATATATATATATATAAATGTATTAGTTATATTATTATTATATTAATAACCTATATGTTTTCATATATTCATTTTGTATATTTAAAATAAATAAAAATATAAATTTTGTTATGTTATGTGTATCAAATATATTTTTGTATATATTTATATTATAGTAATACTAAAATAATATTAGTAATGATAATGATAATAGAGTTAAAAATGATACTTTTAGTAACACTAGAAATTTTATAAAAAGATAAGTTTAATAATAATGATACTACTAATAATTCATTTAAATCCTAGATACATTCTAACCATTTTTATAATACTTATAATTATAGTAATAATAATTAATAATAATAATAATAATAATAATAATAATAATAATAATAATAATAATAATAATAATAATAATAATAATAATAATAATAAAAATAAAAATAATAATGATATTAATAATAATAATAATTTTAACAATAATGATAATACTAATAATGATATTAATAATATCAATAATAATATTAACGATAATTATACTAATAATTAGTAATCCATTTAAATCATAACTTATATTATCGTAATCGTAATTGTACTTATAATTTTTCTTCTCGGTTATTCACATACAAATACTTTAACTATTATCATAACCATAATCTTATTCATATTATTGGTTCGATTTGAAATTGTTGATGCATAAAAATCTTTTCGTATTAAAGATCAAATTGATAAGTTTAGGTTTAAGTTTATACCTTCGGTCTAGCGAGCCCGTCTAGTAACCAAAACAAGTCCAGGTTCAACATCTTTAAATGTTTATTATAATAATTATCTCATGAGCCTAAGAAGCCCAAGATGACAAGCCTAATATAATAGTCAATTTGTTTTGTGATTAGATCCATAAAATAGCCCATTTAATAGTCCATTTAAGGCTTGTGTTAGGTTTATGTTGAGATCACGTACGGGAGCAGCCGACAGTTTCGGTTCTTCTCTGCTCACAGTCGATTCTCATCATAATCATCTTTAACATCATCATCAATAATATTATCTTAATCGTATCATCTTCTTCCTTCGCCATCATCATCATATTATGAAATGTCCCGTTCTTATTGATTAAAAACGTTCCATATTAATTGATTTCGTTGCGAGGTTTTGACCTCTATATGAGACGTTTTTCAAAGACTGCATTCATTTTTAAAACAAACCATAACCTTTATTTCATAAATAAAGGTTTAAAAAGCTTTACGTAGATTATCAATTAATGATAATCTAAAATATCCTGTTTACACACGACCATTACATAATGGTTTACAATACAAATATGTTACATCGAAATCAGTTTCTTGAATGCATTTTTTACACAATATCATACAAACATGGACTCCAAATCTTGTCCTTATTTTAGTATGCAACAGCGGAAGCTCTTAGTATTCACCTGAGAATAAACATGCTTTAAACGTCAACAAAAAATGTTGGTGAGTTATAGGTTTAACCTATATATATCAAATCGTAACAATAGACCACAAGATTTCATATTTCAATACACATCCCATACATAGAGATAAAAATCATTCATATGGTGAACACCTGGTAATCGACATTAACAAGATGCATATATATAAGAATATCCCCATCATTCCGGGACACCCTTCGGATATGATATAAATTTCGAAGTACTAAAGCATCCGGTACTTTGGATGGGGTTTGTTAGGCCCAATAGATCTATCTTTAGGATTCGCGTCAATTAGGGTGTCTGTTCCCTAATTCTTAGATTACCAGACTTAATAAAAAGGGGCATATTCGATTTCGATAATTCAACCATAGAATGTAGTTTCACGTACTTGTGTCTATTTTGTAAATCATTTATAAAACCTGCATGTATTCTCATCCCAAAAATATTAGATTTTAAAAGTGGGACTATAACTCACTTTCACAGATTTTTACTTCGTCGGGAAGTAAGACTTGGCCATTGGTTGATTCACGAACCTATAACAATATATACATATATATCAAAGTATGTTCAAAATATATTTACAAAACTTTTAGTATATTTTGATGTTTTAAGTTTATTAAGTCAGCTGTCCTCGTTAGTAACCTACAACTAGTTGTCCACAGTTAGATGTACAGAAATAAATCGATAAATATTATCTTAAATCAATCCACGACCCAGTGTATACGTATCTCAGTATTGATCACAACTCAAACTATATATATTTTGGAATCAACCTCAACCCTGTATAGTTAACTCCAACATTCACATATAGAGTGTCTATGGTTGTTCCGAAATATATATAGATGTGTCGACATGATAGGTCGAAACATTGTATACGTGTCTATGGTACCTCAATATTACATAATATACAATACAAGTTGATTAAGTTATGGTTGGAATAGATTTGTTACCAAATTTTACGTAGCTAAAATGAGAAAAATTATCCAATTTTGTTTTACCCATAACTTCTTCATTTTAAATCCGTTTTGAGTGAATCAAATTGCTATGGTTTTATATTGAACTCTATTTTATGAATCTAAACAGAAAAGGTATAGGTTTATAGTCGGAAAAATAAGTTACAAGTCATTTTTGTAAAGGTAGTCATTTCAGTCGAAAGAACGACGTCTAGATGACCATTTTAGAAAACATACTTCCACTTTGAGTTTAAATATAATTTTTGGATATAGTTTCATGTTCATAATAAAAATCATTTTCCCAGAATAACAACTTTTAAATCAAAGTTTATCATAGTTTTTAATTAACTAACCCAAAACAGCCCGCGGTGTTACTACGACGGCGTAAATCCGGTTTTACGTTATTTTTCGTGTTTCGAGGTTTTAAATCATTAAGTTAGCGTATCATATAGATATAGAACATGTGTTTAGTTGATTTTAAAAGTCAAGTTAGAAGGATTAACTTTTATTTGCGAACAACTTTAGAATTAACTAAACTATGTTCTAGTGATTACAAGTTTAAACCTTCGAATAAGATAGCTTTATATGTATGAATTGAATGATGTTATGAACATTATTACTACCTCAAGTTCCTTGTATAAACCTACTGGAAATGAGAAAAATAGATCTAGCTTCAAAGGATCCTTGGATGGCTTGAAAGTTCTTGAAGCAGAATCATGACACGAAAACAATTTCAAGTAAGATTTTCACTCGAAATAAGATTGTTATAGTTATAGAAATTGAATTAAAGTTTGAATATGATTATTACCTTGTATTAGAAAGATAACCTACTCTAAGTAACAAAGGTTTCTTGATCTTGGATTATTACTTGGAATGGATTTAGAAAACTTGGAAGTAAACTTGCAATCATGGAAGTATTCTTGATTTTATGAAACTAGAACTTTTGGAATTTATGAAGAACACTTAGAACTTGAAGATAGAACTTGAGAGAGATCAATTAGATGAATAAAATTGAAGAATGAAAGTGTTTTTAGGTGTTTTTGGTCGTTGGTGTATGGATTAGATATAAAGGATATGTAATTTTGTTTTCATGTAAATAAGTCATGAATGATTACTCATATTTTTGTAATTTTATGAGATATTTCATGCTAGTTGCCAAATGATGGTTCCCACATGTGTTAGGTGACTCACATGGGCTGCTAAGAATTGATCATTGGAGTGTATATCCTAAAAGCTGTGTATTGTACGAGTACGAATACGGGTGCATACGATTAGAATTGTTGATGAAACTGAACGAGGATGTAATTGTAAGCATTTTTGTTAAGTAGAAGTATTTTGATAAGTGTATTGAAGTCTTTCAAAAGTGTATGAATACATATTAAAACACTACATGTATATACATTTTAACTGAGTCGTTAAGTCATCGTTAGTCATTACATGTAAATGTTGTTTTGAAACCTTTAGGTTAACGATCTTGTTGAATGTTGTTAACCCATTGTTTATTATAAGAAATGAGATGTTAAATTGTTATATTATCATGATAATATGATATATAATATATATTAGTATGATATATACACAGTTAAATGTCGTTACAACGATAATCGTTACATATATGTCTCGTTTCGAAATCATTAAGTTAGTAGTCTTATTTTTACATATGTATTTCATTGTTAATACACTTAATAATATATTTACTTATCATTTAACATAATTAACCAAGTGTATCAATATCTTAATATGATTCATATGTACCTAGTAAGACGTTGTTATAACGATAATCGTTATATATATCGTTTTCGAGTTTCTTAAATTAATAGTCTCATTTTTATGTATACAACTCATTGTTAAAATACCTAATGAGATACATACTTATAATAAAATCATGTTAACTATATATATAACCATATATATGTCATCGTATAGTTTTTACAAGTTTTAACGTTCGTGAATCACCGGTCAACTTGGGTGGTCAATTGTCTATATGAAACCTATTTCAATTAATCAAGTCTTAACAAGTTCGATTGCTTAACATGTTGGAAACACTTAATCATATAAATAACAATTTCATTTAAAATATATATAAACATGGAAAAGTTCGGGTCACTACAGTACCTACCCGTTAAATAAATTTCGTCCCGAAATTTTAAGTAGTTGGAGGTGTTGACGTATATTCTGGAAATAAATGCGGGTATTTCTTCTTCATCTGATCTTCACGCTCGCAGGTGAACTCGGGTCCTCTACGAGCATTCCATCGAACCTTAACAATCGGTATCTTGTTTTGTTTAAGTCTCTTAACCTCACAATCCATTATTTCGACGGGTTCTTCAATGAATTGAAGTTTTTCATTGATTTGGATTTCGTCCAACGGAATAGTGAGATCTTCTTTAGCAAAATATTTCTTCAAATTTGAGACGTGAAAAGTGTTATGTACAGCCGCGAGTTGTTGAGGTAGCTCCAGTTGGTAAGCTACTGGTCCGACACGATCTATAATCTTGAATGGTCCAATGTACCTTGGATTTCGTTTCCCCCGTTTACCAAATCGAACAACGCCTTTCCAAGGTGAAACCTTAAGCATGACCATTTCTCCAATTTCAAACTCTATATCTTTTCTTTTACTGTCCGCGTAGCTCTTTTGTCGACTCTGGGCGGTTTTCAATCTTTGTTGAATTTGGATGATTTTCTCAGTAGCTTCTTGTATTATCCCCGGACCCGTAATCTGTCTATCCCCCACTTCACTCCAACAAATCGGAGACCTGCACTTTCTACCATAAAGTGCTTCAAACGGCGCCATCTCAATGCTTGAATGGTAGCTGTTTTTGTAGAAAAATTCTGCTAACAGTAGATGTCGATCCCAACTGTTTTCGAAATCAATAACACATGCTCCTAGCATGTCTTCAAGCGTTTGTATCGTCCTTTCACTCTGTCCATTAGTTTGTGGATGATAGGTAGTACTCATGTCTAGACGAGTTCCTAATGCTTGCTGTAATGTCTGCAAGAATCTTGAAATAAATCTGCCATCCCTATCAGAGATAATAGAGATTGGTATTCCATGTCTGGAGACGACTTCCTTCAAATACAGTCGTGCTAACTTCTCCATCTTGTCATCTTCTCTTATTGACAGGAAGTGTGCTAATTTGGTGAGACGATCAACTATTACCCAAATAGTATCAAAACCACTTGCAGTCCTTGGCAATTTAGTGATGAAATCCATGGTAATGTTTTCCCATTTCCATTCCGGGATTTCGGGTTGTTGAAGTAGACCTGATGGTTTCTGATGCTCAGCTTTGACCTTAGAACACGTCAAACATTCTCCTACATATTTAGCAACATCGGCTTTCATACCCGGCCACCAAAAATGTTTCTTGAGATCCTTGTACATCTTCCCCGTTCCAGGATGTATTGAGTATCTGGTTTTATGAGCTTCTCTAAGTACCATTTCTCTCATATCTCCAAATTTTGGTACCCAAATTCTTTCAGCCCTATACCGAGTTCCGTCTTCCCGAATATTAAGATGCTTCTCCGATCCTTTGGGTATTTCATCCTTTAAATTTCTCTCTTTTAAAACTCCTTGTTGCGCCTCCTTTATTTGAGTAGTAAGGTTAGTGTGAATCATTATATTCATAGATTTTACTCGAATGGGTTCTCTGTCCTTTCTGATCAAGGCGTCGGCTACCACATTTGCCTTCCCCGGGTGGTAACGAATCTCAAAGTCATAATCATTCAACAATTCAATCCACCTACACTGCCTCATATTCAGTTGTTTCTGATTAAATATGTGTTGAAGACTTTTGTGGTCAGTATATATAATACTTTTGAACCCATATAAGTAGTGCCTCCAAGTCTTTAATGCAAAAACAACCGCGCCTAATTCCAAATCATGCATCTTATAATTTTGCTCGTGAATCTTCAATTGTCTAGACGCATAAGCAATCACCTTCGTCCGTTGCATTAATACACAATCGAGACCTTGCTTTGATGCGTCACAATAAATCACAAAATCATCATTCCCTTCAGGCAATGACAATATAGGTGCCGTAGTTAGCTTTTTCTTCAATAATTGAAAAGCCTTTTCTTGTTCATCCTTCCATTCCAATTTCTTCCCTTTATGCGTTAATGCAGTCAAGGGTTTTGCTATTTTGGAGAAATCTTGGATGAATCTTCTGTAGTAACTAGCCAATCCTAAAAATTGACGTATATGCTTCAGAGTTTTTGGGGTTTTCCACTTTTCAACGGTTTTGATCTTTGCCGGGTCCACCTGGATACCTTCTTTGTTCACTATGTGACCGAGGAATTGAACTTCTTCTAACCAAAATGCACACTTTGAAAACTTAGCCTACAGTTTTTCTTTCCTCAATACTTCTAGCACTTTTCTCAAATGTTCTTCATGCTCTTGATCATTCTTTGAGTAAATAAGTATGTCATCGATGAAAACAATGACAAACTTGTCAAGATATGGCCCACACACTCGGTTCATAAGGTCCATGAACACAGCTGGTGCGTTAGTCAATCTAAACGGCATAACCATAAACTCGTAATGACCATAACGTGTCCTAAAAGCAGTTTTTGGAATATCATCCTCCTTTACTCGCATTTGATGATATCCAGAACGTAAATCGATATTCGAATAAACCGACGAGCCTTGTAGTTGATCAAATAAGTCATCAATTCTCGGCAGTGGATAACGGTTTTTGATGGTAAGTTTGTTCAACTCTCTGTAGTCAATACACAACCTAAATGTACCATCCTTCTTCTTGACAAACAAAACAGGAGCTCCCCATGGTGATGTGCTTGGTCGAATGAAACCACGTTCTAATAGTTCTTGCAGTTGGCTTTGCAGTTCTTTCATCTCGCTGGGTGCGAGTCTATAAGGAGAACCAGCTATTGGTGTAGCTCCTGGTACAAGATCTATTTGAAATTCAACAGATCGATGTGGAGGTAGTCCCGGTAATTTTTTCGGAAATACATCGGGAAATTCTTTTATGACGGGAACATCATTGATGCTCTTTTCTTCAGTTTGTACTTTCTCGACGTGTGCTAGAACAGCATAGCAACCTTTTCTTATTAGTTTTTGTGCCTTCAAATTACTAATAAGATGTAGCTTCATGTTGCCCTTTTCTCCGTACACCATTAAGGGTTCTCCTTCTTCTCGTACAATGCGAATTGCATTTTTATAACATACGATCTCTGCTTTCACCTTCTTCAGCCAGTCCATGCCAACTATTACATCAAAACTCCCTAACTTTACTGGTATCAAATCAATCTTAAATATTTCGCTACCCAGTTTAATTTATCGATTTCGGCATATATTATCTGCTGAAATTAATTTACCGTTTGCTAATTCGAGTAAAAATTTACTATCCAATGGCGTCAATGGACAACTTAATTTAGCACAAAAATCTCTACTCATATAGCTTCTATCCGCACCCGAATCAAATAAAACGTAAGCAAATTTATTGTCAATAAGAAACGTACCCGTAACAAGCTCCGGGTCTTCCTGTGCCTCTGCCGCATTAATATTGAAAACTCTTCCGCGGCCTTGTCCATTCGTGTTCTCCTGGTTCGGGCAATTTCTAATAATGTGGCCCGGTTTTCTACATTTATAACAAACTACATTGGAATAACTTGCTCCGACACTACTTGCTCCGCCATTACTCGTTCCGACACCATTTGTTCCTTTCGTTCTGTTAACCCCTGGTCCGTAGACCTCACACTTCGCCGCGCTATGACCATTTCTTTTACACTTGTTGCAAAATTTGGTGCAGAACCCCGAGTGATACTTTTCACACCTTTGGCATAGCTGCTTCTGATTGTTGTTGTTGTTGCGGTTGTTATTGTTGTTGGGATGATTATTGTAGTTGCTGTTGTTGTAGTTGTTGTTGTTGTTGTTGTTGTTGTTGTTGTTGTTGTTGTTGTTGTTGTTGTTGTTGTTTTTGTTGTTGTTGTTGTTGTTGTTGTTGTAGTTGGGCCGTTTGTTGTAGTTGCGATTGATGTTGCGATTGTTGGGATAATTGTTGCGATTATTATTGTAATTGCTGTTGTTGTATTGGTGATTCTTATCACCGTTTTCCTCCCACTTTCTTTTGACTTGCTTCACATTGGCCTCTTCAGTCGTCTGTTCTTTAATTCTTTCCTCAATCTGGTTCACTATTTTGTGAGCCATTCTACATGCCTGTTGTATGGAGGCGGGCTCGTGTGAACTTATATCTTCTTGGATTCTTTCCGGTAATCCTTTCACAAACGCGTCGATCTTCTCTTCCTCATCTTCGAACGCTCCCGGACACAATAGGCACAATTCTGTGAATCATCTTTCGTACGTGGTAATATCAAATCCTTGGGTTCGTAACCCTCTAAGTTCTGCCTTGAGCTTATTGACCTCGGTTCTGGGACAGTACTTCTCGTTCATCAAGTGCTTGAATGCTGACCATGGTAGTGCGTACGCATCATCTTGTCCCACTTGTTCTAGATAGGTATTCCACCATGTTAACGCAGAACCTGTGAAGGTATGCATAGCGTACTTCACTTTGTCCTCTTCAGTACACTTACTTATGGCAAACACCGATTCGACCTTCTCGGTCCACCATTTCAATCTGATCGGTCCTTCGGTTCCATCAAATTCCAAAGGTTTGCAGGCAGTGAATTCTTTGTAGGTGCATCCTACACGATTTCCTGTACTGCTAGATCCAAGGTTATTGTTGGTATGTAGCGCAGCCTGTACTGCGGCTATGTTTGAAGCTAGAAAAGTATGGAATTCCTCTTCATTCATATTCACGGTGTGTCGAGTAGTCGGTGCCATTTCCTTCAAAATAATCAAATGGAACAAGTTAATCATACAGAATATTAAGAGTAGTTAATAGTATTTCGTAGCATAATATGAACTCATTTATGAAAGCTTTTTCTTCATATTAGCGTTTTATAAGTTTAAATTCGGGTAGTACCTACCCGTTAAGTTCATACTTAGTAGCTAATATACAAATCAACTACTACAATTCTATATGAAAAACTGATTGTAATAATATTTCGCGTTCAAACTTTTATACAATATTTTACAAACTTACAATACCGCTTATTTTACATAAAGCATGAAATATAGCACACAATAACTTTGATACAAGATAGTTGTGAAGATAATTCTAGCTAGTACACAAGTCATTCAGCAAAGGCAATAAAGACACGTAATTCATACGTCCAGAAACAAGTCATGCATTCTGGTTTTACTAGGACTACTTCCCATCCTTGGTCTTGTGGAACATAACCGTTATGGCCGTTGATAAGACAGCGTGTTGTAATGTCGTCAAAGGGACGAGGGTTACGTAATGACCAACAGTCTCGTAATAACCTAAAAACCTCATTTCTTACCCCAATTACCGACTCCGTCACTTGTGGGAACGTTTTGTTTAATAGTTGTAGCCCGGTGTTCTTTTTCTCACTTTGGTGAGAAGCGAACATTACTAACCCGTAAGCATAGCATGCTTCTTTATGTTGCATGTTAGCCGCTTTTTCTAAATCATGAAGTCCTATATTCGGATACATTGAGTCAAAATAATTCTTAACCCGTTGCGCAAAATAGCATTTGGGTTCCCCGCAATATATGCGTCAAAGTAAACACATCGTAACTTATGGGTTTCCCAATGTGATATCCCCCATCTTTCAAACAAAAGTCTCTTATAAACCAAGACATTCTTGGAACATTCTTCGAATGTCTTACAAACTGATTTCGCCTTAAATAGTTGTGCCGAGGAATTCTGACCGACTCTAGACAAGATTTCATCAATCATGTCTTCGGGTAGGTCTCTTAAAATATTGGGTTGTCTATATATTTTGTGTTTTTAAACTGTAAAATAGACAAGAATTAGATTCATAAAAAAAATACTTATTAATACAAGCAATTTTTACATATATCATAAAGTATAAGCACACTATATTACATATATTACACCACACGAATACAACTATCTTATTCCGACTCGCTCGTTTCTTCTTCTTTGGTTTTGGTTCGTTTTGCCAAGTTTCTAGGGATATATGATGTTCCCCTAATACGAGCCGTCGTTTTCCACATTGGTTTAGAAAAACCTGGTTGTTTAGAGGTTCCCGGGTCATTGTTACAACTTAAGGGCTTCGGGGGTTGACGATACATATAAAGTTCATCGGGGTTGGAATTAGATTTCTCTATTTTTATGCCCTTTCCCTTATTATTTTTTTTTGCCTTTTTAAATTCAGTTGGGGTAATTTCTATAACATCATCGGAATTCTCGTCGGAATCCGATTCATCGAAGAATTGGTAATCCTCCCAATATTTTGCTTCCTTGGCGGAAACACCATTGACCATAATTAACCTTGGTCGGTTGGTTGAGGATTTTCTTTTACTTAACCGTTTTATTATTTCCCCCACCGTTTCTATTTCCTCCTCTGGTTCCTCCTCTTCCGGTTCTGATTCTTCTTCCGGTTCCGACTCTTCTTCCGGTTCCTCTTCGGGAACTTGTGAATCAGATCACGAATCATTCCAATTTACATTTGACTCTTCATTATTATTAGGTGAGTCAATGGGATTTGTTCTAGAGGTAGACATCTATCACATAATATCAAACGCGTTAAGAGATTAATATATCACATAATATTCACATGTTAAAAATATATAGTTTCCAACAAAATTTGTTAAGCAATCATTTTTCAAATAAACACGGTCGAAGTCCAGACTCACTAATGCATCCTAACAAACTCAATAAGACACACTAATGCAAAATTCTGGTTCTCTAAGACCAACGCTCGGATACCAACTGAAATGTCCCGTTCTTATTGATTAAAAACGTTCCATATTAATTGATTTTGTTGCGAGGTTTTGACCTCTATATGAGACGTTTTTCAAAGACTGCATTCATTTTTAAAACAAACCATAACCTTTATTTCATAAATAAAGGTTTAAAAAGCTTTACGTAGATTATCAAATAATGATAATCTAAAATATCCTGTTTACACACGACCATTACATAATGGTTTACAATACAAATATGTTACATCGAAATCAGTTTCTTGAATGCAGTTTTTACACAATATCATACAAACATGGACTCCAAATCTTGTCCTTATTTTAGTATGCAACAGCGGAAGCTCTTAGTATTCACCTGAGAATAAACATGCTTTAAACGTCAACAAAAAATGTTGGTGAGTTATAGGTTTAACCTATATATATCAAATCGTAACAATAGACCACAAGATTTCATATTTCAATACACATCCCATACATAGAGATAAAAATCATTCATATGGTGAACACCTGGTAACCGACATTAACAAGATGCATATATATAAGAATATCCCCATCATTCCGGGACACCCTTCGGATATGATATAAATTTCGAAGTACTAAAGCATCCGGTACTTTGGATGGGGTTTGTTAGGCCCAATAGATCTATCTTTAGGATTCGCATCAATTAGGGTGTATGTTCCCAAATTCTTAGATTACCAGACTTAATAAAAAGGGGCATATTCGATTTTGATAATTCAACCATAGAATGTAGTTGTAGCGACCCGACCAAATCGTCATTGACGGCGCCGTCTACTTAGGTCCCGTTACGTGGTCATAAGTCTTTAAAACAACGTTTGACCAAAAGATATGTCGCATTCATTTCAAATGTAAAGGTTGTTCAAGTTTTACAAGAATAGTTCCACCACAAGTTACGATACAAAGTTTTAAGTACAAATGAAACTTATGCGACACAATTTAAAAGTATCCAAAAGACGCTCCATGTATGCATGTATACTCGACATCCAATGCAAGTATCAAAATAATGAGCGGAAGCATGTATCATGTATCGTTCAAGGACCTGAGAAAAACATAGAAATCTGTCAACGAAAACGTTGGTGAAATCATAGGTTTAAGTAAGTAAGTAAAAGTGAACCACAAGATTTGCATCAATGAAATAATAGTAATACATTCCAAAAGTTTGTTTCACGAGCACCCAATTATCAATGCTTAACATTTCCTTCCATTGAACCCCATCACTTAGTGCTAGAACATACACTGTTTCTCGAAAATATATTTCATTCGTAAACGGTAGCGAACCGTTTGAATGAGGGTTTGTCAAACCCATATGGATCCATACAACATAAGTTCTCGCTTACACCCGGCAAGTGTAACTAATGATAATCGAATTGAGGATTTTGTTCTAAACTCGTATGTAGAATGTTTGTTTTCCTGTACTTGTGTTCACTTAGTAAAGAAATGTTTATGTTTTCTCATCCCAAATGTAAGTTCAAAAAGAGTAAAAGTGGGACTATGATCTCACCTTGAGTGCACGAGTAGTAAAGTACTTCAACAAGTAAACGTGTGCAAAGAACAATGCTAGTCTTGACCTAAACAATAGGTTTGTATCAATAACGGTAAACACGATAGGTCAAAGATGTTCAATTAGTCCTATGGCTCGTTAAGACTCGATCCTAATAGCATGTGAATCAGATTGTCATGTTTCATGCAAGGTACAAGTATAAAAACATGTTAGAACGATTGCACAATTATTTGGTTAAGTTTGATTAAAAGTCAACTTGGTCGGGTCAAAGTCAACAGAAAAGTCAACGGGGTCGGGTTGGATATCCGACAATTTTTCTAAGTTATATAATCATATATGAGCATGTTGGCCAAGTTTCATGTTAATCGGAGGTCCGTAGCATAGCAAACATTTTCATGTCAAATGACCAAAGTAACAGCCAGTTTTAGCACAATGGGACGGCGTCCCAAATTGCTAGACGGCTTCCCGGTTTTAAGGTTGGGACGGCGTCCCGAGAATCTAGACGGCGTCCCGGTTTTAAGGTTGGGACGGCGTCCTGAGTTTCTGGACGGCGTCCTGGTTGGTTTCCAGGCCCTGTTTGCTGCAACTCTAAGTGCACGAACCAACAATCAAACCAACCCAAATTACAAACCGCAAACAATTAGAACATGTATTTTATATCACCGGAAAGGTAATTTGACGAGGAAAACACCTAGACACATTTCATCAAGCAATTCAACACTTACACACCCCAAAACCTCATTTAAACGTCCATAATCAGGGTTCAAGTTCCAAATATGCATTTCATGATTCGGGCAACCAATTTACATGTATGATATGCCGTTTCGAAGGTAATCATACACACATTGCAACAAAATTCTCATCTACAATATTTCATAGCATTTGGTGCATCAAAAGTTCACCTAAAGCTTATCAAACCCTAATCCAAGTTCACAAAATCACTAATCATGTTCTTGGAGTTTCCTTAATCAACCTATACATCAAAACGAAGCTAATGATACTAGGAACACAATTAGAACGTGAACTTTTAACATCTAACCACATATGATCATCCAAAATTCAAGAACAACACACCAAAATTCAAGTTCATGCTAGTTACACTAAAACAACGAGATCGAGCATACAAATTACATACACGACATCACAATGAGCCATAGACACTAACTAACACCATTTCAAGTCAAAAACACGAATTTAGAGAAATCTAGAGTTTTAGAAATGTTACCCAAACGAGATGAAGTTGGTACCAAAATGAAGAGGATGAAGAGAGGATCACGAATATGTAATTTATTTTGTTGTAAGCCTCCTAGATCTGATTTAGATGATGATTGAATGAATTTTGTAAATGGGTGTGTGTTCTTGCTAGAGAGAAAGAGAGAGATGGAGATGATAATGAATGGGTGAAAGGGGTTTGACCCTTTGACCTAGTCAAGGGTTTGATCCCTTGTCAAGTTTAGTCCCTCAACTTTCATTCGGGTGCGGGAATTACCTAAACGAGATAATTTAAAACGCGCATCAACGGAAGATGTTATAAACATATAACGGACTTTATATTAGTATAACGGAAAAGTAAATGGAAAAAGGCGGGATGTTACATTACCTACTCCTTAAAAGAAATTTCGTCCCGAAATTTAAGTAGGCGTAGTAATCGTTGTTTCTTTCTCGAGATCTTGCGTTTCCGAATTCACGAATAGATGAAGATACTTCCTTTGCATTTGATCTTGTCTTTCCCAAGTAAACTCAGGTCCTCTTTTGGCATTCCAACGAACCTTGACAATCGGGATTCGGCTTTGTTTCAATGTCTTGACGGAGGTGTCCACAATTTCAACCGGTTCCTCCACAAAATGAAGTTTGTCATCAATAGTAAGTTCTTCGAGAGGGATGACGATATCGGGTTCGGCAAGACACTTTTTCAAATTAGATACATGGAAGGTAGGATGAACGGAACTCAGTTGAGGCGGAAGATCTAAACGATAAGCAACGGTTCCAATACGCTCCAAGATTTCGAAAGGACCAATATACCGCGGATTTAGCTTCCCGCGTTTCCCAAAACGGATTACACCCTTCCAAGGTGCGACTTTTAACATTACTCGGTCACCGACTTGAAATTCAAGATCGTTGCGTCGTTTGTCGGTATAGCTCTTTTGACGACTTCGGGCCGTCCTAAGCCTATCTCGGATTTGAACGATTTTCTCGGTGGTTTCGTGAATGAGTTCGGGTCCGGTGATTTGCACGTCGCCTACCTCGGCCCAACAAAGAGGTGAACGACATTTGCGGCCATATAGCGCTTCAAAGGGTGCGGCTTTAATACTCGCGTGATAACTATTGTTGTAAGAGAACTCGGCGAGAGGTAAGTGCTTGTCCCAAGCTTTTCCGAAATCAACCACGCAAGCTCGTAACATGTCCTCTAAGGTTTGAATTGTACGTTCGCTTTGTCCATCGGTTTGAGGATGATATGCGGTGCTCATGTCTAAACGTGTTCCCAACGCTTCTTGCAATGTACGCCAAAATCTAGAAACGAAACGGCCATCTCGGTCGGAGATAATCGATAAAGGTACACCGTGTCGGGCTACGATCTCCTTAATGTAAAGTTGTGCAAGTTTCTCCATTTTGTCCGTTTCTTTCATGGCCAGGAAGTGTGCGGATTTGGTGAGACGGTCAACAATAACCCAAATGGTATCATAACCGCCCGTCGTTTTTGGTAGTTTGGTGATAAAATCCATCGTTATCCTTTCCCACTTCCATTGCGGGATCTCGGGTTGTCGAAGTAGTCCGGACGGTCTTTGGTGTTCGGCTTTGACTTTGGAACATGTCAAACACTTGGAAACATAAGTAGCTACGTCCCTTTTGATGTTCGGCCACCAATATAGCTGTTTAAGGTCGTGGTACATCTTATTGGCACCGGGGTGAATCGAGTATCGTGACTTATGGGCTTCATCTAAAATAAGGCTTCGTAGGTCCCCATAACTAGGCACCCAAATCCTTCCGGCGAAATATCGGAGTCCGGTTTCTTTAACTTCGAATCGAGAGGTGAGGACGTTCAAGTGTTCGAGAGAGATGTTTTCATCCTTGAGAGCCTCATCTTGGGCTACCCGAATTTGGCTATTAAGGTTTGTGTGGATGGTGATGTTTAAGGCTCGGACACAAAGAGGCACCACTCTTTCTTTTCGACTTAAGGCATCGGCTACTACATTTGCCTTCCCGAGATGGTAACGAAGCTCGCAATCGTAATCGTTTAAGGTTTCAATCCACCTTCGTTGTCTCATGTTTAGTTGCTTTTGATCGAAAATGTGTTGGAGACTTTTGTGGTCGGTAAAGATAGTACTCTTGGTTCCATAAAGATAGTGTCTCCACATTTTAAGTGCAAAGACAACGGCTCCGAGTTCGAGATCATGTGTCGTATAGTTTCGTTCATGAATTTTGAGTTGTCGAGAAGCATAAGCAATGACTTTCGTTCGTTGCATCAATACACACCCAAAACCATGTTTTGAGGCATCGCAATATACAACAAAGTCATCATTGCCTTCGGGAAGTGACAAGATAGGAGCGGTGGTTAGCTTCGTTTTCAAGATTTGGAATGCGGATTCATGTTCGGTCGCCCAAATGAATTTCTTTCCCTTGTGAGTCAATGCAGTTAGAGGACGTGCAACCAAAGAGAAATTTTCGATGAATCTACGATAGTACCCGGCGAGACCCAAAAATTGACGAATGTGAGTAGGAGTAGTAGGAGTCTCCCATTTGCTAATGGCTTCGATTTTCGTTGGATCGACTTTAATACCTTGGTCACTTACAACATGACCAAGAAATTGAACTTCCTTTAACCAAAATTCACACTTGGAGAATTTGGCATAGAGTTGTTCTTGTCTTAAAAGTTCAAGCACAAGTCGGAGATGCTGTTCGTGCTCTTCTTCATTTTTAGAATAGATCAATATGTCATCGATGAACACAATAACGAATTTATCGAGATACGGTTTGCACACGCGGTTCATAAGATCCATGAACACCGCCGGTGCGTTAGTGAGACCAAATGGCATGACAAGGAATTCATAACTACCATAACGAGTTCGGAAAGCGGTTTTGGAGACATCTTCCCCCTTAACCCTCAATTGATGATAACCCGAGCGGAGATCGATTTTAGAATATACACAAGACCCTTGTAGTTGATCAAAGAGGTCATCGATGCGAGGAAGAGGATATCGGTTCTTAACCGTCAATTTATTTAGTTCACGATAATCAATGCACATTCGTAGGGATCCGTCTTTCTTTTTAACAAACAAAATCGGAGCGCCCCAAGGTGAATGGCTAGGTTGGATAAAACCTCGATCAAGTAGTTCTTGGATTTGACTTTGCAATTCTTGCATTTCAGATGGAGCGAGTCTATATGGTGCACGCGCTACGGGTGCGGCTCCCGGAATTAGATCGATTTGGAATTCAACCGGTCGATGAGGCGGAAGACCCGGCAATTCGTCGGGAAATACATCGGAATAGTCACTAACAATTGGCACATCATCGATGTGCTTCTCATCGGACTCGACTTTCTTAACGTGAGTAAGGATCGCAAAACAACCCTTACGGAGTAGTTTTCTAACTTTAACACACGAAACGAGGTTGAGTCCGGTGCAACTCTTATCGCCATAGACGATCAAAGGTCCACCATTCTCGATAGGAATTCGGATTGCGTTAAGATCACAAAGAATGTGAGATTTCGTTTTGACTAACCAATTCATACCGATTATTACATCAAAGCTTCCTAGTTCCATGGGTATCAAATCAATTTCAAATTCCTTACCCAAAATGTTTATCGTACACCCCCGGTAACATGTGTCGGCACTTAATAGTTTCCCGTTAGCCACTTTAATGGTATAAGTGGTATCTAATGGAAGAGGTGGAGTGTTAAAAGAATGAGTCAAAGTTTTGGATACAAAGCATTTATCGGCACCCGAATCGAATAAGCAAGAGACATAAGAATTGTTGAGAAGAAACGTACCCGTGACTAGTTCAGTGTCATCCCGGGCTTCCTCGGTGTTTATGTTGAAAGCTCGGCCGCGCGTATTGGGGTTATCTTTCTTCTTTGGGCATGCATTTCTATAATGACCCGTTTGGCCACATTCGTAACAAGTGCCCGTCTTTGGTGCATTGGGCCACTTTCGAGCGACGGGAGTGGCACTTTTACAATCGTTGGCCTTATGACCAACTCCTTGGCACCGGTGGCAAATTAACTTGCCACATTCACCAAAGTGATGTTTGTTGCATTTGTTGCAAAGAGGTAGATTCCCGGCATAACCCTTCTTGCCGTCGGAAGTGAAAGATTTCTTGGCAAAGTTGTTGTTGCTTGATTGGGAGGGTTCCCACTTTCTTTTGTTGCCGCCCGATTTATCCTCGGCCTTAGGTGCCGGAACTACGATTTCGTCAACCGTTTCAATTAGTTGGCGAGCCATGTTCATAGCGGCTTGATGAGTAGTGGGTTTGGATGACATCACCCCTTGTTTGATGCTTTTTGGAAGACCGAGCATGTAGAGCTCAATCCTTTGAGATTCGGGGTTAACAAGATTAGGACACATCAAGGATAGTTCGGCGAAGCATTGATTATAAGCTTTAAGATCGTTTCCGACCGCTTTCAAAGCTCTTAGTTCTTCCTCAAGCTTTCGGGTTTCTTCGCGCGGAAAATATTCAACAATCATCTTTTCCTTTAGATCGGCCCAAGAGAGGGCATGAGCTTCATCGGTACCCACCGATTGAACATAGGTGTTCCACCATGTTAGAGCAATTCCGGAGAAAGTGTGAGTGGAGTATTTGACCTTGTCTTGGTCCCGACAACCGCTTATGCTAAAGACGGCTTCCGTTTGCTCAAACCATCGGGTGAGCACGACCGGTCCCCCGGTTCCATCAAAAGTGTGAGGTTTGCACCCCATGAAAGCTTTATAGGAGCATCCCTCGTTTGAGTTTCCGGCTCCATTGTTGTTGTTGTTGTTGTTGTTGTTGTTGTGGTTGTTATTATTATTGTTGTTGGATGAGTGACCGGCCATGGCCGCATCTACGGCGGTAGCTATCATCCGTTCGAGAGCTTGTTCGGGAGTTTCATTGCGGCGTACACGACGAGGAGCCATTGTTCCTTCAAGACACAAGAATATCATTGATTAGTATTCTCAATAATACTAACCGTGATATAGAATAAAGATAAAGAGAAGTTTTTCCTCGACTCGCCTTAAATTCTTTATGCCATAATGTCGGAACGTTCATATGAGTCACCGTAATATAATCCCGGAAATTATATTACCCTGATTCATATGTGCATTCGACATCATTCTATAAAGTCAAGGTGGCGTGTCAATCAAATTAAACAACGTGAGATTAAGATGAACTAAGAGTAGATATGAGTAGAAGCGTTCGAGTATAAATGCACAAGTAGTCAAGTAATTCCTACTTCAAGTCTATATGCCGGTTGTAGTCTAGACTCATCAATGTACCCTATGACTCGGGGTTGACACTAATGAACTCTAAATCCCTACAACCAACGCTCTGATACCATCTGTAGCGACCCGACCAAATCGTCATTGACGGCGCCGTCTACTTAGGTCCTGTTACGTGGTCATAAGTCTTTAAAACAACGTTTGACCAAAAGATATGTCGCATTCATTTCAAATGTAAAGGTTGTTCAAGTTTTACAAGAATAGTTCCACCACAAGTTACGATACAAAGTTTTAAGTACAAATGAAACTTATGCGACACAATTTAAAAGTATCCAAAAGACGCTCCATGTATGCATGTATACTCGACATCCAATGCAAGTATCAAAATAATGAGCGGAAGCATGTATCATGTATCGTTCAAGGACCTGAGAAAAACATAGAAATCTGTCAACGAAAACGTTGGTGAAATCATAGGTTTAAGTAAGTAAGTACAAGTGAACCACAAGATTTGCATCAATGAAATAATAGTAATACATTCCAAAAGTTTGTTTCACGAGCACCCAATTATCAATGCTTAACATTTCCTTCCATTGAACCCCATCACTTAGTGCTAGAACATACACTGTTTCTCGAAAATATATTTCATTCGTAAACGGTAGCGAACCATTTGAATGAGGGTTTGTCAAACCCATATGGATCCATACAACATAAGTTCTCGCTTACACCCGGCAAGTGTAACTAATGATAATCGAATTGAGGATTTTGTTCTAAACTCGTATGTAGAATGTTTGTTTTCCTGTACTTGTGTTCACTTAGTAAAGAAATGTTTATGTTTTCTCATCCCAAATGTAAGTTCAAAAAGAGTAAAAGTGGGACTATGATCTCACCTTGAGTGCACGAGTAGTAAAGTACTTCAACAAGTAAACGTGTGCAAAGAACAATGCTAGTCTTGACCTAAACAATAGGTTTGTATCAATAACGGTAAACACGATAGGTCAAAGATGTTCAATTAGTCCTATGGCTCGTTAAGACTCGATCCTAATAGCATGTGAATCAGATTGTCATGTTTCATGCAAGGTACAAGTATAAAAACATGTTAGAACGATTGCACAATTATTTGGTTAAGTTTGATTAAAAGTCAACTTGGTCGGGTCAAAGTCAACAGAAAAGTCAACGGGGTCGGGTTGGATATCCGACAATTTTTCTAAGTTATATAATCATATATGAGCATGTTGGCCAAGTTTCATGTTAATCGGAGGTCCGTAGCATAGCAAACATTTTCATGTCAAATGACCAAAGTAACAGCCAGTTTTAGCACAATGGGACGGCGTCCCAAATTGCTAGACGGCGTCCCGGTTTTAAGGTTGGGACGGCGTCCCGAGAATCTAGACGGCGTCCCGGTTTTAAGGTTGGGACGGCGTCCTGAGTTTCTGGACGGCGTCCTGGTTGGTTTCCAGGCCCTGTTTGCTGCAACTCTAAGTGCACGAACCAACAATCAAACCAACCCAAATTACAAACCGCAAACAATTAGAACATGTATTTTATATCACCGGAAAGGTAATTTGACGAGGAAAACACCTAGACACATTTCATCAAGCAATTCAACACTTACACACCCCAAAACCGCATTTAAACGTCCATAATCAGGGTTCAAGTTCCAAATATGCATTTCATGATTCGGGCAACCAATTTACATGTATGATATGCCGTTTCGAAGGTAATCATACACACATTGCAACAAAATTCTCATCTACAATATTTCATAGCATTTGGTGCATCAAAAGTTCATCTAAAGCTTATCAAACCCTAATCCAAGTTCACAAAATCACTAATCATGTTCTTGGAGTTTCCTTAATCAACCTATACATCAAAACGAAGCTAATGATACTAGGAACACAATTAGAACGTGAACTTTTAACATCTAACCACATATGATCATCCAAAATTCAAGAACAACACACCAAAATTCAAGTTCATGCTAGTTACACTAAAACAACGAGATCGAGCATACAAATTACATACACGACATCACAATGAGCCATAGACACTAACTAACACCATTTCAAGTCAAAAACACGAATTTAGAGAAATCTAGAGTTTTAGAAATGTTACCCAAACGAGATGAAGTTGGTACCAAAATGAAGAGGATGAAGAGAGGATCACGAATATGTAATTTATTTTGTTGTAAGCCTCCTAGATCGGATTTAGATGATGATTGAATGAATTTTGTAAATGGGTGTGTGTTCTTGCTAGAGAGAAAGAGAGAGATGGAGATGATAATGAATGGGTGAAAGGGGTTTGACCCTTTGACCTAGTCAAGGGTTTGATCCCTTGTCAAGTTTAGTCCCTCAACTTTCGTTCGGGTGCGGGAATTACCTAAACGAGATAATTTAAAACGCGCATCAACGGAAGATGTTATAAACATATAACGGACTTTATATTAGTATAACGGAAAAGTAAATGGAAAAAGGCGGGATGTTACAGTAGTTTCACGTACTTGTGTCTATTTTGTAAATCATTTATAAAACGTGCATGTATTCTCATCCCAAAAATATTAGATTTTAAAAGTGGGACTATAACTCACTTTCACAGATTTTTACTTCGTCGGGAAGTAAGACTTGGCCACTGGTTGATTCACGAACCTATAACAATATATACATATATATCAAAGTATGTTCAAAATATATTTACAACACTTTTAATATATTTTGATGTTTTAAGTTTATTAAGTCAGCTGTCCTCGTTAGTAACCTACAACTAGTTGTCCACAGTTAGATGTACAGAAATAAATCGATAAATATTATCTTGAATCAATCCACGACCCAGTGTATACGTATCTCAGTATTGATCACAACTCAAACTATATATATTTTGGAATCAACCTCAACCCTGTATAGCTAACTCCAACATTCACATATAGAGTGTCTATGGTTGTTTCGAAATATATATAGATGTGTCGACATGATAGGTCAAAACATTGTATACGTGTCTATGGTATCTCAATATTACATAATATACAATACAAGTTGATTAAGTTATGGTTGGAATAGATTTGTTACCAATTTTCACGTAGCTAAAATGAGAAAAATTATCCAGTCTTGTTTTACCCATAACTTCTTCATTTTAAATCCGTTTTGAGTGAATCAAATTGCTATGGTTTCATATTGAACTATATTTTATGAATATAAACATAAAAAGTATAGGTTTATAGTCGGAAAAATAAGTTACAAGTCATTTTTGTAAAGGTAGTCATTTCAGTCGAAAGAACGACGTCTAGATGACCATTTTAGAAAACATACTTCCACTTTGAGTTTAACCATAATTTCTGGATATAGTTTCATGTTCATAATAAAAATCATTTTCCCAGAATAACAACTTTTAAATCAAAGTTTATCCTAGTTTTTAATAAACTAACCCAAAACAGCCCGCGGTGTTACTACGACGGCGTAAATCCAGTTTTACGGTGTTTTTCGTGTTTCCAGATTTTAAATCATTAAGTTAGCATATCATATAGATATAGAACATGTGTTTAGTTGATTTTAAAAGTCAAGTTAGAAGGATTAACTTTTATTTGCGAACAAGTTTAGAATTAACTAAACTATGTTCTAGTGATTACAAGTTTAAACCTTCAAATAAGATAGCTTTATATGTATGAATCGAATGATGTTATGAACATCATTACTACCTCAAGTTCCTTGGATAAACCTATTGGAAATGAGAAAAATAGATCTAGCTTCAAAGGATCCTTGGATGGCTTGAAAGTTCTTGAAGCAGAATCATGACACGAAAACAATTTCAAGTAAGATTTCCACTCGAAATAAGATTGTTATAGTTATAGAAATTGAATTAAAGTTTGAATATGATTATTACCTTGTATTAGAAAGATAACCTACTGTAAGTAACAAAGGTTTCTTGATCTTGGATGATTACTTGGAATGGATTTAGAAAATTGGAAGTAAACTTGCAATCTTGGAAGTATTCTTGATTTTATGAAACTAGAACTTTTGGAATTTATGAAGAACACTTAGAACTTCAAGATAGAACTTGAGAGAGATCAATTAGATGAAGAAAATTGAATAATGAAAGTGTTTGTAGGTGTTTTTGGTCGTTGGTGTATGGATTAGATATAAAGGATATGTAATTTTGTTTTCATGTAAATAAGTCCTGAATGATTACTCATATTTTTGTAATTTTATGAGATATTTCATGCTAGTTTCCAAATGATGGTTCCCACATGTGTTAGGTGACTTACATGGGCTGCTAAGAGCTGATCATTGGAGTGTATATACCATTAGTACATACATCTAAAAGGTGTGTATTGTACGAGTACGAATACGGGTGCATACGAGTAGAATTGTTGATGAAACTGAATGAGGATGTAATTGTAAGCATTTTTGTTAAGTAGAAGTATTTTGATAAGTGTCTTGAAGTCTTTCAAAAGTGTATGAATACATATTAAAACACTACATGTATATATATTTTAACTGAGCCGTTAAGTCATCGTTAGTCGTTACATGTAAATGTTGTTTTGAAACCTTTAGGTTAACGATCTTGTTGAATGTTGTTAACCCATTGTTTATTATAAGAAATGAGATGTTACATTGTTATATTATCATGATATTATGATATATAATATATCTTAGTATGATATATACAGTTAAATGTCGTTACAACGATAATCGTTACATATATGTCTCGTTTCGAAATCATTAAGTTAGTAGTCTTATTTTTACATACGTATTTCATTGTTAATACACTTAATAATATATTTACTTATAATTTAACATAATTAACCAAGTGTATCAATATCTTAATATGATTCATATGTACCTAGTAAGACGTTGTTATAACGATAATCGTTATATATATCATTTTCGAGTTTCTTAAATTAATAGTCTCATTTTTATGTATATAACTCATTGTTAAAATACCTAATGAGATACATACTTATAATAAAATCATGTTAACTATATATATAACCATATATATGTCATCGTATAGTTTTTACAAGTTTTAACGTTCGTGAATCACCGGTCAACTTGGGTGGTCAATTGTCTATATGAAACCTATTTCAATTAATCAAGTCTTAACAAGTTTGATTGATTAACATGTTGGAAACACTTAATCATGTAAATAACAATATCTTTTAAAATATATATAAACATGGAAAAGTTCGGGTCACTACATATTAATCATTTACTCGCATCATCATCTATCATCATGATCTAATCATCATCATCATAACAGAATAGAGTAGCAGTAGCAACAAAATCGATCTAGGTCATTGGTTCCTTAATCGATCAATCAAATATAGGAGGAAGCAGCTGCAACATCTTGTGAATCAGAGGAGCAGCAGCTTTTAACAATGCAGGGTTTGATTCTCTGTTTCAATCAATAAATACAAACAGAGATCTAGGTATGTAATTCGATTTGCTTTTTTTTTAATTTATTCGTATATTAGGGATTATTGATCTGATTCAATTGTTAATGCTAAAATTTTATGTTCATAGTCTCCTAAACTCAAAATTATCTTTATCATAACACCTCGTGACTTACCTTTATCTCTTCATTATTTTCCACTGCAATTCAGCGTTGTCGTGTTTATCAGAAACCAGAAACCAGAAACAAAGAGCTGCAGCAGGTTATATATCGTTGGTGTTCAGTTTATTTGGCTTGAATATACAACAAATTTCAGATAGCAGCAGGAACATGTTAATTGTTGTGTTTTAGGGGTGGTGTTGGCTGTGGTGTGTTTTGATGGGAGAAACAGAAATCACAGTAGAACAGAAATGTCAAGTGGTGATTTTGTGTGTATCTATGATGATGATCAAGGTTGTAATAGCAACAGAAAACCTTTATGTAGCTTCAATAGTTTGTCGATGGTGGTACTTGACTAAAAGTCGTGCATAAACAGATGGTTGTTTTGGTGGTATACTGATAACGAACACAAGTATAGCAGTAGCAGCAACAATGGTTCGAACCAGTGGTGTCTTTGGGTGTTTGGTTCGTCTGATAAAAACAACAAATGAAGCAAACAATGATAATGATGGTGGTTTTGCAGCTATACAGTAGCAAGTTGCAATAGCATGTTGGTCAGGTTTTTGTGGTAAACGAATTGGTTTTTCAAACCAACTTATCATAATAGGAAAATGTAGCAGTTTGTGAGGGTGATCTGAGGTAAAGCAGTAGCAGGTGTTGGAGTAATTGTTAACTTGGTCATTTAAGTGGACCAAGTATTCAAGAGGTGAAATAGATGCGGTGATCGAGCTAATATGTTTTACTTTGTATATGTTTCATGTATATATTAGAGATATAATAGATATTGATGATAGTGATATGTAACAGAAAGTTAACTTTGAAATAGTAATGAAATCAATTAGACACAGGGTAGAATTTGATGATTTGTTATGTAGTGGATGTGGGGATCGAATGAGGAAATTACGGATATTATTGTTATTCACGTGGGGTTGTGGTGAATGGCAGAATCTTTGAGAGAAGATAAAAAATGAAAATGACTCAAAACAGTTTTGGATTGTATCTGTATGATCTTCATATATAGTAAATATTAATAATTAATAATTATAAATATATTCATAATAATAATACTAATAATATTAAAAATACTAAGAATAATAATAATAGAACTAATAATAATTATAATAACGATATTAGCAATGATAATAATAATATTAATAATAATGTATCAAATCTAATGCATCAAGTATAATATCATTAATAATACTGATATAAATATTAATATTGAATGTAACAATAAAATAATAATTATAACTAAATTTGTAATTTCATTTAATATTATAATTTATTAATTTTGTAATATTTAATAATTATATCATATATTATATGAATTCATCTATTGAATATTTAACAATGATATGTTTCATATATGTTTTAACATAATAACTATTAATAGAAATCATTTATATATATTTATCGTATATAGAATTGTAATAATATTATATATATATTTTTATATATTCATTTTGATACTAACATAATTATTCTATTCATTATTTTACATTTTAAATTTCAAATTGATTAAAGTGTATTTTATTAATTATACTTATTTTTATATATTCACTTTTTTTTATTTACACAATTGTTCGTGAATCGTCGGAAATGGTCAAATGTATATATGAAACAGTTCAGAATTTTTGAGATTCAAGTTTACAGACTTTGATTATCGTGTCGAAATCATATAAAGATCAAGTTTAACTTTGGTCAAAAATTCCCGGGTCATCACATAAACCACTCCTCTACCCATTCACATCTGATTCAATTTACGCTTTTATTTTATTTATTATGTTTTCTGTTTACAGCCTCTTCTTCCCAGCTTCATTCGAATGAAACCTTAACCAAAATCATAACAGCTAAAGATAGGTTTAAACTAGGATGAAAAATTAAAACATAACGACTTCTCATAACATTTTAATTGATAGATCGAAAGAAAAAAAAATATTTAGAACAACTACTGGTTTAAAAAAAAATATATAAATGTGATAAACTCAAACTTTGATTATGAGTTCTAGCTCATTTTAGACTTCGAGTCCTATATGAAATAGAGTCTAAATCCTCCCAGGAAACTTTTCAAACCATCAATCAATCTAAAGACTTCAAAACGAATTCGAATTTGGCTCAAGAACATTTGTTGACTTTTTGAAACCAAAACTTTGACTCAAGAATTAGAAATCGATAGCAAGAATTAGGATATGATATTTTGCAGCAAGGTTAAGTAAAATAATCCTAACAAAACTGTAGTGACCCGAACTTTTCCATGTTTATATATATTAATTGAAATTGGTATTTACATGATTAAATGTTTCCAACATGTTAAGCAATCAAACTTGTTAAGACTTGATTAATTGAAATATGTTTCATATAGACAATTGACCACCCAAGTTGACCGGTGATTCACGAACGTTAAAACTTGTAAAAACTATATGATGACATATATATGGATATATATATATATATATATATATATATATATATATATATATATATATATATATATATATATATATATATATATATATATATATATAGTTAACATGATACTATGATAAGTAAACATATCATTAAGTATATTAATAATGAACTACATATGTAAAAACAAGACTAATAACTTAATGATTTTTAAACGAGACATATATGTAACGATTATCGTTGTAAAGACATTTAATGTATATATATCATATTAAGAGATATTCATACATGATAATATCATGATAATATAATAATTTAAAATCTCATTTGATATTATAAACATTGGGTTAACAACATTTAACAAGATCGTTAACCTAAAGGTTTCAAAACAACACTTAGATGTAACGACTAACGATGACTTAACGACTCAGTTAAAATGTATATACATGTAGTGTTTTAATATGTATTTATACACTTTTGAAAGACTTCAATACACTTATCAAAATACTTCTACTTAACAAATATGCTTACAATTACATCCTCGTTCAGTTTCATCAACAATTCTACTCGTATGCACCCGTATTCGTACTCGTACAATACACAACTTTTAGATGTATGTACTATTGGTATATACACTCCAATGATCAGCTCTTAGCAGCCCATGTGAGTCACCTAACACATGTGGGAACCATCATTTGGCAACTAGCATGAAATATCTCATAAAATTACAAAAATATGAGTAATCATTCATGACTTATTTACATGAAAACAAAATTACATATCCTTTATATCTAATCCATACACCAACGACAAAAAACACCTACAAACACTTTCATTCTTCAATTTTCTTCATCTAATTGATCTCTCTCAAGTTCTATCTTCAAGTTCTAAGTGTTCTTCATAAATTCTACAAGTTCTAGTTACATAAAATCAAGAATACTTTCAAGTTTGCTAGCTCACTTCCAATCTTGTAAGGTGATCATCCAACGTCAAGAAATCTTTGTTTCTTACAGTAGGTTATCATTCTAATACAAGGTAATAATCATATTCAAACTTTTTTTCAATTTCTATAACTATAACAATCTTATTTCAAGTGATGATCTTACTTGAACTTGTTTTCGTGTCATGATTCTGCTTCAAGAACTTCGAGCCATCCAAGGATCCGTTGAAGCTAGATCCATTTTTATATTTTCCAGTAGGTTTATCCAAGAAACTTAAGGTAGTAATGATGTTCATAACATCATTCGATTCATACATATAAAGCTATCTTATTCGAAGGTTTAAACTTGTAATCACTAGAACATAGTTTAGTTAAT
This sequence comes from Rutidosis leptorrhynchoides, assembly GCF_046630445.1. NCBI lineage: Eukaryota > Viridiplantae > Streptophyta > Magnoliopsida > Asterales > Asteraceae > Rutidosis > Rutidosis leptorrhynchoides. The sequence continues at coordinate 280,333,316 of NC_092334.1, read as the reverse complement.
TCTAAACTTGTTCGCAAACAAAAGTTAATCCTTCTAACTTGACATTTAAAATCAACTAAACACATGTTCTATATCTATATGATATGCTAACTTAATGATTTAAAACCTGGAAACACGAAAAACACCGTAAAACCGGATTTACGCCGTCGTAGTAACACCGCGGGCTGTTTTGGTTTAGTTAATTAAAAACTATGATAAACTTTGATTTAAAGGTTGTTATTCTGAGAAAATGATTTTTATTATGAACATGAAACTATATCCAAAAATTATGGTTAAACTCAAAGTGGAAGTATGTTTTCTAAAATGGTCATCTAGACGTCGTTCTTTCGACTGAAATGACTACCTTTACAAAAACGACTTGTAACTTATTTTTACCACTATAAACCTATACTTTTTCTGAAAGATTCATAAAATAGAGTTCAATATGAAACCATAGCAATTTGATTCACTCAAAACGGATTTAAAATGAAGAAGTTATGGTTAAAACAAGATTGGATAATTTTTCTCATTTTAGCTACGTGAAAATTGGTAACAAATCAATTCCAACCATAACTTAATCAACTTGTATTGTATATTATGTAATCTTGAGATACCATAGACACTTATACATTGTTTTGACCTATCATGTCGACACATCTATATATATTTCGGAACAACCATAGACACTCTATATGTGAATGTTGGAGTTAGCTATACAGGGTTGAGGTTGATTCCAAAATATATATAGTTTGAGTTGTGATCAATACTGAGATACGTATACACTGGGTTGTGGATTGATTCAAGATAATATTTATCGATTTATTTCTGTACATCTAACTGTGGACAACTAGTTGTAGATTACTAACGAGGACAGCTGACTTAATAAACTTAAAACATCAAAATATATTAAAAGTGTTGTAAATATATTTTGAACATACTTATATATATATGTATATATTGTTATAGGTTCGTAAATCAACCAGTGGCCAAGTCTTACTTCCCAACGAAGTAAAAATCTGTGAAAGTGAGTTATAGTCCCACTTTTAAAATCTAATATTTTTGGGATGAGAACACATGCAGGTTTTATAAATGATTTACAAAATAGACACAAGTACGTGAAACTACATTCTATGGTTGAATTATCGAAATCGAATATGCCCCTTTTATAAAGTCTGGTAATCTAAGAATTAGGGAACAGACACCCTAATTGACGCGAATCATAAAGATAGATCTATTGGGCCTAACAAACCCCATCCAAAGTACTGGATGCTTTAGTACTTCGAAATTTATATCATATCCGAAGGGTGTCCCGGAATGATGGGGATATTCATATATATGCATCTTGTTAATGTCGGTTACCAGGTGTTCACCATATGAATGATTTTTATCTCTATGTATGGGATGTGTATTGAAATATGAAATCTTGTGGTCTATTGTTACGATTTGATATATAGGTTAAACCTATAACTCACCAAAATTTTTGTTGACGTTTAAAGCATGTTTATTCTCAGGTGAATACTAAGAGCTTCCGCTGTTGCATACTAAAATAAGGACAAGATTTGGAGTCCATGTTTGTATGATATTGTGTAAAAACTGCATTCAAGAAACTGATTTCGATGTAACATATTTGTATTGTAAACCATTATGTAATGGTCGTGTGTAAACATGATATTTTAGATTATCATTATTTGATAATATACGTAAAGCTTTTTAAACCTTTATTTATGAAATAAAGGTTATGGTTTGATTTAAAAATGAATGCAGTCTTTGAAAAACGTCTCATATAGAGGTCAAAACCTCGCAACGAAATCAATTAATATGGAACGTTTTTAATCAATAAGAACGGGACATTTCAATTGGTATCCGAGCGTTGGTCTTAGAGAACCAGAATTTTGCATTAGTATGTCTTATCGAGTTTGTTAGGATGCATTAGTGAGTCTGGACTTCGACCGTGTTTACTTGAAAAATGATTGCTTAACAAATTTTGTTGGAAACTATATATTTTTAACATGTGAATATTATGTGATATATTAATCTCTTAACGCGTTTGATATTATGTGATAGATGTATACCTCTAGAACAAGTTCCATTGACTCACCTAATAATAATGAAGATTCAAATGTAAATTGGAATGATTCGTGGACTGATTCACAAGTTCCCGAAGAGGAACCGGAAGAAGAGTCGGAACCGGAAGAAGAATCAGAACCGGAAGAGGAGGAACCGGAGGAGGAAATAGAACCGGTGGGGGAAATAATAAAACGGTTAAGTAAAAGAAAATCCCCAACCAACCGACCAAGGTTAATTATGGTCAATGGTGTTTCCGCCAAGGAAGCAAAATATTGGGAGGATTACCAATTCTCCGATGAATCGGATTCCGACGAGAATTCCGATGATGTTATAGAAATTACCCCAACTGAATTTAAAAAGGCAAAAGAAAATAATAAGGGAAAGAGCATAAAAATAGAGAAATCTGATTCCAACCCCGATGAACTTTATATGTATCATCAACCCCCGAAGTCCTTAAGTTGTAACAATGACCCAGGAACCTCTAAACCACCAGGTTTTTCTAAACCAATGTGAAAAACGACGGCTCGTATTAGGGGAACATCATATATCCCTAGAAACTTGGCAATACGAACCAAAATCGAAGAAGAAGAAACAAGCGAGTCGGAATAAAATAGTTGTATTAGTGTGGTGTAATATATGTAATATAGTGTGCTTATGCTTTATTATATATGTAAAAATTGCTTGTATTAATAAGTATTTTTTTTTTATGAATCTAACTCTTGTCTATTTTACAGTATAAAAACACAAAATGGATAGACAACCCAATATTTTAAGAGACCTACCCGGAGACATGATTGATGAAATCTTGTCTAGAGTCGGTCAGAATTCTTCGGCATAACTATTTAAGGCGAGATCAGTTTGTAAGACATTCGAAGAACGTTCCAAGAATGCCTTGGTTTATAAAAGGCTTTCGTTCGAAAGATGGGGGATATCACATTGGGAAATCCATAAGTTACGATGTGTTTACTGAAATGTCCCGTTCTTATTGATTAAAAACGTTCCATATTAATTGATTTCGTTGCGAGGTTTTGACCTCTATATGAGACGTTTTTCAAAGACTGCATTCATTTTTAAAACAAACCATAACCTTTATTTCATAAATAAAGGTTTAAAAAGCTTTACGTAGATTATCAAATAATGATAATCTAAAATATCCTGTTTATACACGACCATTACATAATGGTTTACAATACAAATATGTTACATCGAAATCAGTTTCTTGAATGCAGATTTTACACAATATCATACAAACATGGACTCCAAATCTTGTCCTTATTTTAGTATGCAACAGCGGAAGCTCTTAATATTCACCTGAGAATAAACATGCTTTAAACGTCAACAAAAATGTTGGTGAGTTATAGGTTTAACCTATATATATCAAATCGTAACAATAGACCACAAGATTTCATATTTCAATACACATCCCATACATAGAGATAAAAATCATTCATATGGTGAACACCTGGTAACCGACATTAACAAGATGCATATATAAGAATATCCCCATCATTCCGGGACACCCTTCGGATATGATATAAATTTCGAAGTACTAAAGCATCCGGTACTTTGGATGGGGTTTGTTAGGCCCAATAGATCTATCTTTAGGATTCGCGTCAATTAGGGTGTCTGTTCCCTAATTCTTAGATTACCAGACTTAATAAAAAGGGGCATATTCGATTTCGATAATTCAACCATAGAATGTAGTTTCACGTACTTGTGTCTATTTTGTAAATCATTTATAAAACCTGCATGTATTCTCATCCCAAAAATATTAGATTTTAAAAGTGGGACTATAACTCACTTTCACAGATTTTTACTTCGTCGGGAAGTAAGACTTGGCCACTGGTTGATTCACGAACCTATAACAATATATACATATATATCAAAGTATGTTCAAAATATATTTACAACACTTTTAATATATTTTGATGTTTTAAGTTTATTAAGTCAGCTGTCCTCGTTAGTAACCTACAACTAGTTGTCCACAGTTAGATGTACAGAAATAAATCGATAAATATTATCTTGAATCAATCCACGACCCAGTGTATATGTATCTCAGTATTGATCACAACTCAAACTATATATATTTTGGAATCAACCTCAACCCTGTATAGCTAACTCCAACATTCACATATAGAGTGTCTATGGTTGTTCCGAAATATATATAGATGTGTCGACATGATAGGTCGAAACATTGTATACGTGTCTATGGTATCTCAAGATTACATAATATATAATACAAGTTGATTAAGTTATGGTTGGAATAGATTTGTTACCAATTTTCACGTAGCTAAAATGAGAAAAATTATCCAATCTTGTTTTACCCATAACTTCTTCATTTTAAATCCGTTTTGAGTGAATCAAATTGCTATGGTTTTATATTGAACTCTATTTTATGAATCTAAACAAAAAAAGTATAGGTTTCTAGTCGGAAAAATAAGTTACAAGTCGTTTTTGTAAAGGTAGTCATTTCAGTCGAAAGAACGACGTCTAGATGACCATTTTAGAAAACATACTTCCACTTTGAGTTTAACCATAATTTTTTGGATATAGTTTCATGTTCATAATAAAAATCATTTTCTCAGAATAACAACTTTTAAATCAAAGTTTATCATAGTTTTTAATTAACTAACCCAAAACAGCCCGCGGTGTTACTACGACGGCGTAAATCCGGTTTTACGGTGTTTTTCGTGTTTCCAGGTTTTAAATCATTAAGTTAGCATATCATATAGATATAGAACATGTGTTTAGTTGATTTTAAAAGTCAAGTTAGAAGGATTAACTTTTGTTTGCGAACAAGTTTAGAATTAACTAAACTATGTTCTAGTGATTACAAGTTTAAACCTTCGAATAAGATAGCTTTATATGTATGAATTGAATGATGTTATGAACATCATTACTACCTTAAGTTCCTTGGATGAACCTACTGGAAAAGAGAAAAATGGATCTAGCTTCAATGGATCCTTGGATGGCTCAAAGTTCTTGAAGCAAAATCATGACACGAAAACAAGTTCAAGTAAGATCATCACTTGAAATAAGATTGTTATAGTTATAGAAATTGAACCAAAGTTTGAATATGATTATTACCTTGTATTAGAATGATAACCTACTGTAAGAAACAAAGATTTCTTGAGGTTGGATGATCACCTTACAAGATTGGAAGTGAGCTAGCAAACTTGAAAGTATTCTTGATTTTATGAAACTCGAACTTTTGGAATTTATGAAGAACACTTAGAACTTGAAGATAGAACTTGAGAGAGTTCAATTAGATGAAGAAAATTGAAGAATGAAAGTGTTTGTAGGTGTTTTTGGTCGTTGGTGTATGGATTAGATATAAAGGATATGTAATTTTGTTTTCATGTAAATAAGTCATGAATGATTACTCATATTTTTGTAATCTTATGAGATATTTCATGCTAGTTGCCAAATGATGGTTCCCACATGTGTTAGGTGACTCACATGGGCTGCTAAGAGCTGATCATTGGAGTGTATATACCAATAGTACATACATCTAAAAGCTGTGTATTGTACGAGTACGAATACGGGTGCATACGAGTAGAATTGTTGATGAAACTGAACGAGAATGTAATTGTAAGCATTTTTGTTAAGTAGAAGTATTTTGATAAGTGTATTGAAGTCTTTCAAAAGTGTATAAATACATATTAAAACACTACATGTATATACATTTTAACTGAGTCGTTAAGTCATCGTTAGTCGTTACATGTAAGTGTTGTTTTGAAACCTTTAGGTTAACGATCTTGTTAAATGTTGTTAACCCAATGTTTATAATAACAAAAGAGATTTTAAATTATTATATTATCATGATATTATGATGTACGAATATCTCTTAATATGATATATATACATTAAATGTCGTTACAACGATAAACGTTACATATATGTCTCGTTTCAAAATCATTAAGTTAGTAGTCTTGTTTTTACATATGTAGTTCATTGTTAATATAATTAATGATATGTTTACTTATCATAATATCATGTTAACTATATATATAACCATATATATGTCATCATATAGTTTTTTACAAGTTTTAACGTTCGTGAATCACCGGTCAACTTGGGTGGTCAATTGTCTATATGAAACCTATTTCAATTAATCAAGTCTTAACAAGTTTGATTGCTTAACATGTTGGAAACATTTAATCATGTAAACATCAATCTCAATTAATATATATAAACATGGAAAAGTTCGGGTCACTACAGTACCTACCCGTTAAATAAATTTCGTCCCGAAATTTTAAGCTGTTGAAGGTGTTGACGAATCTTCTGGAAATAGATGCGGGTATTTCTTCTTCATCTGATCTTCACGCTCCCAGGTGAACTCGGGTCCTCTACGAGCATTCCATCGAACCTTAACAATTGGTATCTTGTTTTGCTTAAGTCTTTTAACCTCACGATCCATTATTTCGACGGGTTCTTCGATGAATTGGAGTTTTTCGTTGATTTGGATTTCATCTAACGGAATAGTGAGATCTTCTTTAGCAAAACATTTCTTCAAATTCGAGACGTGGAAAGTGTTATGTACAGCCGCGAGTTGTTGAGGTAACTCAAGTCGGTAAGCTACTGGTCCGACACGATCAATAATCTTGAATGGTCCAATATACCTTGGATTTAATTTCCCTCGTTTACCAAATCGAACAACGCCTTTCCAAGGTGCAACTTTAAGCATGACCATCTCTCCAATTTCAAATTCTATATCTTTTCTTTTAATGTCAGCGTAGCTCTTTTGTCGACTTTGGGCGGTTTTCAACCGTTGTTGAATTTGGATGATCTTCTCGGTAGTTTCTTGTATAATCTCCTGACCCGTAATCTGTCTATCCCCCACCTCACTCCAACAAATCGGAGACCTGCACTTTCTACCATAAAGTGCTTCAAACGGCGCCATCTCAATGCTTGAATGGTAGCTGTTGTTGTAGGAAAATTCTGCTAACGGTAGATGTCGATCCCAACTGTTTCCGAAATCAATAACACATGCTCGTAGCATGTCTTCAAGCGTTTGTATCGTCCTTTCGCTCTGCCCATCAGTTTGTGGATGATAGGCAGTACTCATGTCTAGACGTGTTCCTAATACTTGCTGTAATGTTTGCCAGAATCTTGAAATAAATCTGCCATCCCTATCAGAGATAATAGAGATTGGTATTCCATGTCTGGAGACGACTTCCTTCAAATACAGTCGTGCTAACTTCTCCATCTTGTCATCTTCTCTTATTGGTAGGAAGTGTGCTGATTTGGTGAGACGATCAACTATTACCCAAATAGTATCAAAACCACTTGCAGTCCTTGGCAATTTAGTGATGAAATCCATGGTAATGTTTTCCCATTTCCATTCCGGGATTTCGGGTTGTTGAAGTAGACCTGATGGTTTCTGATGCTCAGCTTTGACCTTAGAACACGTCAAACATTCTCCTACGTATTTAGCAACATCGGCTTTCATACCCGGCCACCAAAAATGTTTCTTGAGATCCTTGTACATCTTCCCCGTTCCAGGATGTATTGAGTATCTGGTTTTATGAGCTTCTCTAAGTACCATTTCTCTCATATCTCCAAATTTTGGTACCCAAATCCTTTCAGCCCTATACCGGGTCCCGTCTTCCCGAATATTAAGATGCTTCTCCGATCCTTTGGGTATTTCATCCTTTAAATTTCCCTCTTTTAAAACTCCTTGTTGCGCCTCCTTTATTTGAGTAGTAATGTTATTATGAATCATTATATTCATAGATTTTACTCGAATGGGTTCTCTGTCCTTCCTGCTCAAGGCATCGGCTACCACATTTGCCTTCCCCGGGTGGTAACGAATCTCAAAGTCGTAATCATTCAATAATTCAATCCACCTACGCTGCCTCATATTCAGTTGTTTCTGATTAAATATGTGTTGAAGACTTTTGTGGTCGGTATATATAATACTTTTGACCCCATATAAGTAGTGCCTCCAAGTCTTTAATGCAAAAACAACCGCGCCTAATTCCAAATCATGCGTCGTATAATTTTGTTCGTGAATCTTCAATTGTCTAGATGCATAAGCAATCACCTTCGTTCGTTGCATTAATACACAACCGAGACCTTGCTTTGATGCATCACAATAAATCACAAAATCATCATTCCCTTCAGGCAATGACAATATAGGTGCCGTAGTTAGCTTTTTCTTCAATAACTGAAACGCTTTCTCTTGTTCATCATTCCATTCAAATTTCTTCCCTTTATGCGTTAATGCAGTCAAGGGTTTTGCTATTCTGGAAAAGTCTTGGATGAACCTTCTGTAGTAACCAGCTAGTCCTAAAAACTGGCGTATGTGTTTCGGAGTTTTCGGGGTTTCCCACTTTTCAACAGTTTCTATCTTTGCCGGATCCACCTTAATACCTTCTTTGTTCACTATGTGACCGAGGAATTGAACTTCTTCCAACCAAAATGCACACTTTGAAAACTTAGCGTACAATTCTTCCTTCCTCAATACTTCTAACACCTTTCTCAAATGTTCACCGTGTTCTTGGTCATTCTTTGAGTAAATAAGTATGTCATCAATGAAAACAATGACAAACTTGTCAAGGTATGGTCCACACACTCGGTTCATAAGGTCCATGAACACAGCTGGTGCATTAGTTAAACCAAACGGCATGACCATAAACTCGTAATGACCGTAACGTGTTCTGAAAGCAGTCTTTGGAATATCATCTTCTTTCACCCGCATTTGATGATACCCGGAACGTAAGTCAATCTTTGAATAAACAGACGAGCCTTGTAGTTGATCAAATAAGTCGTCGATTCTCGGTAGTGGGTAGCGGTTCTTGATGGTAAGTTTGTTCAACTCTCGGTAGTCGATACACAACCTGAATGTACCATCTTTCTTCTTGACAAACAAAACAGGAGCTCCCCACGGTGATGTGCTTGGTCGAATGAAACCACGCTCTAAAAGTTCTTGTAATTGGCTTTGCAGTTCTTTCATCTCGCTGGGTGCGAGTCTGTAAGGAGCACGAGCTATTGGTGCAGCTCCTGGTACAAGATCTATTTGAAATTCAACGGATCGATGTGGGGGTAATCCCGGTAATTCTTTCGGAAATACATCGGGAAATTCTTTTGCAATGGGAACATCATTGATGCTCTTTTCTTCAGTTTGTACTTTCTCGACGTGTGCTAGAACAGCATAGCAACCTTTTCTTATTAGTTTTTGTGCCTTCAAATTACTAATAAGATGTAGCTTCGTGTTGCCCTTTTCTCCGTACACCATTAAGGGTTTTCCTTTTTCTCGTATAATGCGAATTGCATTTTTGTAACAAACGATCTCCGCTTTCACTTCTTTCAACCAGTCCATACCGATTATCACATCAAAACTCCCTAACTCTACTGGTATCAAATCAATCTTAAATGTTTCGCTAACCAGTTTAATTTCTCGATTCCGACATATATTATCTGCTGAAATTAATTTACCATTTGCTAATTCGAGTAAAAATTTACTATCCAAAGGCGTCAATGGACAACTTAATTTAGCACAAAAATCTCTACTCATATAGCTTCTATCCGCACCCGAATCAAATAAAACGTAAGCAGATTTATTGTCAATAAGAAACGTACCCGTAACAAGCTCCGGGTCTTCCTGTGCCTCTACCGCATTAATATTGAAAACTCTTCCACGGCCTTGTCCATTCGTGTTCTCCTGGTTCGGGCAATTTCTAATAATGTGGCCTGGTTTTCCACATTTATAACAAGCTACATTGGCATAACTTGCTCCGACACTACTTGCTCCGCCATTACTCGTTCCGACACCATTTGTTCCTTTCGTTCTATTAACCCCTGCTCCGTAGACCTCACACTTCGCCGCGCTATGACCATTTCTTTTACACTTGTTGCAAAATTTGGTGCAGAACCCCGAGTGATTCTTTTCACACCTTTGGCATAGCTGCTTCTGATTGTTGTTGTTGTTGCGGTTATTATTGTTGTTGGGATGATTGTTGTAGTTGCTGTTGTTGTTGTTGTTGTTGGGCCGTTTGTTGTAGTTGCGATTGATGTTGCGATTGTTGGGATAATTGTTGCGATTATTGTTGTAATTGCTGTTGTTGTTGTATTGGTGATTCTTATCACCGTTTTCCTCCCACTTTCTTTTGACTTGCTTCACATTGGCCTCTTCAGCAGTCTGTTCTTTAATTCTTTCTTCAATCTGGTTCACTAGTTTGTGAGCCATTCTACATGCCTGTTGTATGGAGGCGGGCTCGTGTGAACTTATATCTTCTTGGATTCTTTCCGGTAATCCTTTCACAAACGCGTCGATCTTCTCTTCCTCATCTTCGAATGCTCCCGGACACAATAGGCACAATTCTGTGAATCGTCTTTCGTACGTGGTAATATCAAATCCTTGGGTTCGTAACCCTCTAAGTTCTGTCTTGAGCTTATTGACCTCGGTTCTGGGATGGTACTTCTCGTTCATCAAGTGCTTGAATGCTGACCACGGTAGTGCGTACGCATCATCTTGTCCCACTTGCTCTAGATAGGTATTCCACCATGTTAACGCAGAACCTGTGAAGGTATGCGTAGCGTACTTTACTTTGTCCTCTTCAGTACACTTACTTATGGCAAACACCGATTCAACCTTCTCGGTCCACCGTTTCAATCCGATCGGTCCTTCGGTTCCATCAAATTCCAAAGGTTTGCAGGCAGTGAATTCTTTGTAGGTGCATCCTACACGATTTCCTGTACTGCTAGATCCAAGGTTATTGTTGGTATGTAGCGCAGCCTGTACTGCGGCTATGTTTGAAGCTAGAAAAGTACGGAATTCCTCTTCATTCATATTCACGGTGTGTCGAGTAGTCGGTGCCATTTCCTTCAAAATAGTTAAATGGAACAAGTTAATCATACAGAATATTAAGAGTAGTTAATAGTATTTCGTAGCATAATATGAACTCATTTATAAAAGCTTTTTCTTCATATTAGCGTTTTATAAGTTTAAATTCGGGTAGTACCTACCCGTTAAGTTCATACTTAGTAGCTAATATACAATTCAACTACTACAATTCTATATGAAAAACTGATTGTAATAATATTTCGCGTTCAAACTTTTATACAATATTTTACAAACTTACAATACCGCTTATTTTACATAAAGCATGAAATATAGCACACAATAACTTTGATACAAGATAGTTGTGAAGACAATTCTAGCTAGTACACAAGTCGTTCGGCAAAGGCAATAAAGACACGTAATTCATACGTCCAGAAACAAGTCATGCATTCTGGTTTTACTAGGACTACTTCCCATCCTTGGTCTTGTGCAACATAACCGTTATGGCCGTTGATAAGACAGCGTGTTGTAATGTCATCAAAGGGACGAGGGTTACGTAATGTCCAACAGTCCCGTAATAATCTAAAAACCTCATTTCTTACCCCAATTACCGACTCCGTCACTTGTGGGAACGTTTTGTTTAATAGTTGTAGCCCGATGTTCTTGTTCTCACTTTGGTGAGAAGCGAACATTACTAATCCGTAAGCATAACATGCTTCTTTATGTTGCATGTTAGCCGCTTTTTCTAAATCACGAAGTCCAATATTCGGATATATTGAGTCAAAATAATTTCTTAACCCATTGCGTAAAATAGCATTTGGGTTCCCCGCAATATATGCGTCAAAGTAAACACATCGTAACTTATGGATTTCCCAATGTGATATCCCCCATCTTCCGAACGAAAGCCTTTTATAAACCAAGGCATTCTTGGAACGTTCTTCGAATGTCTTACAAACTGATCTCGCCTTAAATAGTTGTGCCGAAGAATTCTGACCGACTCTAGACAAGATTTCATCAATCATGTCTCCGGGTAGGTCTCTTAAAATATTGGGTTGTCTATCCATTTTGTGTTTTTATACTGTAAAATAGACAAGAGTTAGATTCATAAAAAAAAAATACTTATTAATACAAGCAATTTTTACATATATCATAAAGCATAAGCACACTATATTACATATATTACACCACACGAATACAACTATTTTATTCCGACTCGCTTGTTTCTTCTTCTTCGGTTTTGGTTCATTTTGCCAAGTTTCTAGGGATATATGATGTTCCCCTAATACGAGCCGTCGTGATCCACATTGGTTTAGAAAAACCTGGTGGTTTAGAGGTTCCCGGGTCATTGTTACAACTTAAGGACTTCGGGGGTTGACGATACATATAAAGTTCATCGGGGTTGGAATTAGATTTCTCTATTTTTATGCCCTTTCCCTTATTATTTTCTTTTGCCTTTTTAAATTCAGTTGGGGTAATTTCTATAACATCATCGGAATTCTCGTCGGAATCCGATTCATCGGAGAATTGGTAATCCTCCCAATATTTTGCTTCCTTGGCGGAAACACCATTGACCATAATTAACCTTGGTCGGTTGGTTGAGGATTCTCTTTTACTTAACCGTTTTATTATTTCCCCCACCGGTTCTATTTCTTCTTCCGGTTCCGATTCTTCTTCCGGTTCCGATTCTTCTTCCGGTTCCGACTCTTCTTCCGGTTCCTCTTCGGGAACTTGTGAATCAGTCCACGAATCATTCCAATTTACATTTGACTCTTCATTATTATTAGGTGAGTCAATGGGACTTGTTCTAGAGGTAGACATCTATCACATAATATCAAACGCGTTAAGAGATTAATATATCACATAATATTCACATGTTAAAAATATATAGTTTCCAACAAAAATGTTAAGCAATCATTTTTAAAGAAAACACGGTCGAAGTCCAGACTCACTAATGCATCATAACAAACTCGATAAGACACACTAATGCAAATTTTCTGGTTCTCTAAGACCAACGCTCTGATACCAACTGAAATGTCCCGTTCTTATTGATTAAAAACGTTCCATATTAATTGATTTCGTTGCGAGGTTTTGACCTCTATATGAGACGTTTTTCAAAGACTGCATTCATTTTTAAAACAAACCATAACCTTTATTTCATAAATAAAGGTTTAAAAAGCTTTACGTAGATTATCAAATAATGATAATCTAAAATATCCTGTTTATACACGACCATTACATAATGGTTTACAATACAAATATGTTACATCGAAATCAGTTTCTTGAATGCAGATTTTACACAATATCATACAAACATGGACTCCAAATCTTGTCCTTATTTTAGTATGCAACAGCGGAAGCTCTTAATATTCACCTGAGAATAAACATGCTTTAAACGTCAACAAAAATGTTGGTGAGTTATAGGTTTAACCTATATATATCAAATCGTAACAATAGACCACAAGATTTCATATTTCAATACACATCCCATACATAGAGATAAAAATCATTCATATGGTGAACACCTGGTAACCGACATTAACAAGATGCATATATAAGAATATCCCCATCATTCCGGGACACCCTTCGGATATGATATAAATTTCGAAGTACTAAAGCATCCGGTACTTTGGATGGGGTTTGTTAGGCCCAATAGATCTATCTTTAGGATTCGCGTCAATTAGGGTGTCTGTTCCCTAATTCTTAGATTACCAGACTTAATAAAAAGGGGCATATTCGATTTCGATAATTCAACCATAGAATGTAGTTTCACGTACTTGTGTCTATTTTGTAAATCATTTATAAAACCTGCATGTATTCTCATCCCAAAAATATTAGATTTTAAAAGTGGGACTATAACTCACTTTCACAGATTTTTACTTCGTCGGGAAGTAAGACTTGGCCACTGGTTGATTCACGAACCTATAACAATATATACATATATATCAAAGTATGTTCAAAATATATTTACAACACTTTTAATATATTTTGATGTTTTAAGTTTATTAAGTCAGATGTCCTCGTTAGTAACCTACAACTAGTTGTCCACAGTTAGATGTACAGAAATAAATCGATAAATATTATCTTGAATCAATCCACGACCCAGTGTATACGTATCTCAGTATTGATCACAACTCAAACTATATATATTTTGGAATCAACCTCAACCCTGTATAGCTAACTCCAACATTCACATATAGAGTGTCTATGGTTGTTCCGAAATATATATAGATGTGTCGACATGATAGGTCGAAACATTGTATACGTGTCTATGGTATCTCAAGATTACATAATATATAATACAAGTTGATTAAGTTATGGTTGGAATAGATTTGTTATCAATTTTCACGTAGCTAAAATGAGAAAAATTATCCAATCTTGTTTTACCCATAACTTCTTCATTTTAAATCCGTTTTGAGTGAATCAAATTGCTATGGTTTTATATTGAACTCTATTTTATGAATCTAAACAAAAAAAGTATAGGTTTCTAGTCGGAAAAATAAGTTACAAGTCGTTTTTGTAAAGGTAGTCATTTCAGTCGAAAGAACGACGTCTAGATGACCATTTTAGAAAACATACTTCCACTTTGAGTTTAACCATAATTTTTTGGATATAGTTTCATGTTCATAATAAAAATCATTTTCTCAGAATAACAACTTTTAAATCAAAGTTTATCATAGTTTTTAATTAACTAACCCAAAACAGCCCGCGGTGTTACTACGACGGCGTAAATCCGGTTTTACGGTGTTTTTCGTGTTTCCAGGTTTTAAATCATTAAGTTAGCATATCATATAGATATAGAACATGTGTTTAGTTGATTTTAAAAGTCAAGTTAGAAGGATTAACTTTTGTTTGCGAACAAGTTTAGAATTAACTAAACTATGTTCTAGTGATTACAAGTTTAAACCTTCGAATAAGATAGCTTTATATGTATGAATTGAATGATGTTATGAACATCATTACTACCTTAAGTTCCTTGGATGAACCTACTGGAAAAGAGAAAAATGGATCTAGCTTCAATGGATCCTTGGATGGCTCAAAGTTCTTGAAGCAAAATCATGACACGAAAACAAGTTCAAGTAAGATCATCACTTGAAATAAGATTGTTATAGTTATAGAAATTGAACCAAAGTTTGAATATGATTATTACCTTGTATTAGAATGATAACTTACTGTAAGAAACAAAGATTTCTTGAGGTTGGATGATCACCTTACAAGATTGGAAGTGAGCTAGCAAACTTGAAAGTATTCTTGATTTTATGAAACTAGAACTTTTGGAATTTATGAAGAACACTTAGAACTTGAAGATAGAACTTGAGAGAGTTCAATTAGATGAAGAAAATTGAAGAATGAAAGTGTTTGTAGGTGTTTTTGGTCGTTGGTGTATGGATTAGATATAAAGGATATGTAATTTTGTTTTCATGTAAATAAGTCATGAATGATTACTCATATTTTTGTAATCTTATGAGATATTTCATGCTAGTTGCCAAATGATGGTTCCCACATGTGTTAGGTGACTCACATGGGCTGCTAAGAGCTGATCATTGGAGTGTATATACCAATAGTACATACATCTAAAAGCTGTGTATTGTACGAGTACGAATACGGGTGCATACGAGTAGAATTGTTGATGAAACTGAACGAGAATGTAATTGTAAGCATTTTTGTTAAGTAGAAGTATTTTGATAAGTGTATTGAAGTCTTTCAAAAGTGTATAAATACATATTAAAACACTACATGTATATACATTTTAACTGAGTCGTTAAGTCATCGTTAGTCGTTACATGTAAGTGTTGTTTTGAAACCTTTAGGTTAACGATCTTGTTAAATGTTGTTAACCCAATGTTTATAATAACAAAAGAGATTTTAAATTATTATATTATCATGATATTATGATGTACGAATATCTCTTAATATGATATATATACATTAAATGTCGTTACAACGATAAACGTTACATATATGTCTCGTTTCAAAATCATTAAGTTAGTAGTCTTGTTTTTACATATGTAGTTCATTGTTAATATAATTAATGATATGTTTACTTATCATAATATCATGTTAACTATATATATAACCATATATATGTCATCATATAGTTTTTTACAAGTTTTAACGTTCGTGAATCACCGGTCAACTTGGGTGGTCAATTGTCTATATGAAACCTATTTCAATTAATCAAGTCTTAACAAGTTTGATTGCTTAACATGTTGGAAACATTTAATCATGTAAACATCAATCTCAATTAATATATATAAACATGGAAAAGTTCGGGTCACTACATTTACTTTGACGCATATATTGCGGGGAACCCAAATACTATTTTACGCAATGGGTTAAGAAATTATTTTGACTCAATATATCCGAATATTGGACTTCGTGATTTAGAAAAAGCGGCTAACATGCAACATAAAGAAGCATGTTATGCTTACGGATTAGTAATGTTCGCTTCTCACCAAAGTGAGAACAAGAACATCGGGCTACAACTATTAAACAAAACGTTCCCACAAGTGACGGAGTCGGTAATTGGGGTAAGAAATGAGGTTTTTAGATTGTTACGGGACTTTTGGACATTACGTAACCCTCGTCCCTTTGACGACGTTACAACACGCTATCTTATCAACGGCCATAACGGTTATGTTCCACAAGACCAAGGATGGGAAGTAATCCTAGTAAAACCAGAATGCATGACTTGTTTCTGGACGTATGAATTACGTGTCTTTATTGCCTTCGCTGAACGACTTGTGTACTAGCTAGAATTATCTTCACAACCATCTTGAATCAAATTTATTGTGTGCTATATTTGATGCTATATGTAAAATAAGCGGTATTGTAAGTTTGTAAAATATTGTGTAAAAGTTTGAACGCGAAATATTATTATAATCAGTTTTTCATATAGAATTGTAGTAGTTGAATTGTATATTAGCTACTAAGTATGAACTTAACGGGTAGGTACTACCCAAATTTAAACTTATAAAATGCTAATAT